>NC_134706.1:151529496-152985746 GCF_043290135.1 Rhipicephalus microplus | reverse complement strand
TTAGAACCAACAGCGCTTGGCCAGAGTGGGAGAGATGGAGGTAGTTTTGGACGTGCGTCGCGAGGCGACGAGGTTTTCGTCACTTTGGTGCAGCGCCGGTGACCAGACCGTCGTCGCGTGATGGCTGGAGCTGCTTCTCGGTGTGAGATGTCATCTCTAGCCTTTTACTTCAGTATTGTTAGCTCCCTTCAAATACAAGGAGAGTCCTTCGAAGAGGCGTCATGTGGCCCATCGCAATTTGAGAACCTCAGTAGCGTGGCCTGGTACATGTCCTTGCTGTGGTGGTGAGTGCACCGGGAACAGACAGTAGAATCCGTGCACACGCCACTTGTTTGACCTAACTTCATGCCCTTCCAGCACTGAAGTGGTTTCGGTATAAAAGGGCGAACTCCGTGTCGGAAGTGGCCCACTTTTACGTGTGGTGGAAATGATTCGTCCTAAATGCAATTCTTACGCTTCGCGAGGTCCCGATACGACATATACTTGTCATAATGGCATCTTCCGAAGCCGGCCTAATCAATACTGGTAGGTTCGAGTTGGTAATGGCTTCGGCAACGTCATATATCGCACCAGTGCTCACTTTTTTGCCCAGCGGTATATGAGAGCACACTTTTGTCCAATTGAGTTCTGTTACTTTACGCAATCTGTCAAGCGCAGTCACATGATTGACGTCCATCGCTACGATGTTCTTGCGGCTACTCACTCTTACTTCCTTTTCTTCATTCGGCACCAGTGCCTCTAGCTGTACAGACATGGTTTGCCGGCTATGGCGTCTCGTGTTGTCACTAGCGATAACCGGCATGAAAAGGATGGTTAATACCTCGGTATTCCGCGAAGATCGCATGGTGGGCTCACTTGAATTGGGTGACGTGCTCAGAAATCGTATCTTTCCCTTGTGGTTTCTCACAAGTTCGAACTTGTCATCCCCTTATTCATGACTGCTGATGTAGTAGGGTTCGGTGCCACCACTGTCAGTGCCGCTCTCAGAGCAGTAGCGCTTCCTGGAAGCAACACGCGTGGTCCTTTAGTGTCCGGTGGTCTTCCGTAAAGCTCTACTTCTATTCTATGGCACACAAGCAAGAGATCGCGCTTGAGAGGCGAAATGAAAATTATGCACAAAAACCTTTGGAACGTAAACGTTCGGCATTCTGCCACGCCGGAACTTCGTCATCGTCCCTCATTATGTCAACCAAGGTTGCAAAAAAGTCTGCCCGAAAAATACCGCGTTTGAAGTCGCGTTGCCAACGTTCAGCGTAGCTTTAAAACATTATTACGTAGAGCAAGCAAGCTCCGATGCGCAAGCAAAAACAAAATGCTGACTAAAAGCACTGCTTGACATATAGAGCTTAACACAAATATTATTCCCATAGGCATGCAGTCACAAACATCCACAGTAAGAAATTATTCGCTCAGCCAAGTAAAAGTACGCAAAACCGCAAGGTAATTATGAATGAACAAAAACATGCTGCGTATACCTCTCACTCCTCGTTGTGAGCGGAGCCCTCCTTGACTTGTGAAATGCACTTTGCCACAGCGAGGACTACGCCATCAACGCTTAACGGGGATTAACGATGTTTTCACTGGTCGGGCGAGTCAAGGCAATGATGCGCTTTCAAAGAGTAGTTCTTTCAATGGTCAACCAAAAGTCTATTTCTCCAAATGGTCACTGTACTTGTTATTTACTGAAGTTTACTGGATTAATTTGCATTTGCATACTCTCCTCTCAAGCATACGCATAAGGAAAGGGAGTGGGGGAGGAGCATCATGACTTTGATTACGTGTGCACAATCTGCTAAAACTACCGCTGGTAGTCACGTCACAGAGGAAGGATGATGTCTGTGCCGCCCCCAACTTGGTTTTAATGACCCCTTCCCCGTCGGTCCCCCGAAAAAAATTTCTGGCGACGATCCTGTACGTCTCCATTCCTTTATTATTTGGGTCCTTCAACTTGCAGTGTAGGCTAGGACATCGGAAACAAATGTAGATACGATTAATCCTGCTTACTACCCTCATTTTAAGGAACACCACTGACAAGCATACTCACCTGCATGAGGTGCCTAGCGGTGCCGGTACTGATGACACCTCCTTTAACAACTGAACACAGCCCCAAGTTAGCCTGGCTACCAAGATTGACCACATGCACCCAAACGTAGTTTCGCTGTTGAAAAAAAATTGCGATAGAACGACAGCAAGGAGAAGGCACTAGAACCCACAATCACCGACCACGATGGTCGCAAACAGAAGACGCACTTCTGCTCAGCCGGGATACAAGCAGAACCGCTTTCCAGCTGTGATGCTCCAGCGTTGTCTGCTGGGAAGCGGTATGGCTACCGAAGTATGACCTAAGCACCGGAACCTTCAGCGTCTGTTTTCCTCGTATAATCGCCGAGTTGAACACGCGGGTGTCATTGCCAATGGAAAGGGAGAGGCGTTGAGTTAGCGCTCATGTTTACACAAACGTGGTCTTTCTAGGCCGAATGATGCGTGCTTGGCGGTGCGCTCTTCGCGCGACCGCTTGCACATCGTTGAGCGCTTCCCACGGGAAGTGATTCCGGTAGACTGCATCTTCATGGTTTGTGAGCCGCCATGTCATCGCGCTTGTTAAGGTGACATTGCTCTCTTGAATGAATCTGTGAAGCAACTGGCGAACGCTGTCGCTAATGGACCGAGAGCATTGCAATGCCGTATAGGATGCGAGCTTTCCACAGGTGTCGCCGCTTCGACAATGATCCTTTATGATAGAGGGGTGGCGTGTGAGTGCTGCTTGTGACAACAGGGTACCCCTCGGGTGCTCTTATTGTTGTTAACGATGGAAAAAATAACGCCTCCGGTTCTACTAGAGCGTCCGTAAGCGCCATCAGGCTCGCACACACTTTCTTCTGCTCTCGACCACAAGGATAAAAGTACGCACGTCTGCCACTATAACAGAGCTCCTCACTCTGAATAATCTGGAGTAAACCTGGTAGTGGCCCCTAACGTCTGTCATTGTATAAGCTGTCGCGAACAACTCCCACGAGTCTTTCTAAAGAAATGCTCTCTTATTTGTAGTAGACGCGAATTCTTACTTGTCGGCATTCGACTTAAGTAAGCAACTGAGCGACTGGGGCAAATAAAGAAGAGGAGGTATGAGTACAACCGCAGCTTCCATAGCCGTAGAGAACAGTACAATATAAAAAGAGCCTTCTATGAAGAAAGTAAACAAAGATATTCGCTGAGATGCACGACTTCACATAACTAAGCAACAGATTAGTGCAAGAAAGATTGTTGGTTGTGTACTTTGAACTCGGAATTCACAAACGCCCCTCGACTCGACTTGTAATTGGAAATGCTACTTGGGGATCGTTTTTCGGTTCACAAATCCCCCTTTTCCCTAAATGCCCCTCGACTAAAAAAGAATATTGAGTATTTTCCTAAATATAGCTTTATGAAGTTTCTGCACCAACTTGTGTGGCGTCCATGCTGAGACCAGCTCGCTTTTTTGGCTTTTCTCGATGAATCAAGCTGCAGCCGCATCTATTCTTTCGACAGTAAAGTTGCACTCATCTAATATGACACTGTCTTTGAACTATTCGGCAACATTTCTGTTATGCATGTGGCCAGTGTCAAGCCCAGACATTCGGGCAGGTTATCAAGGGTACCAATTTCTTGCTCCTTCATAAGCTGTATTCCAGGCATCAGCAATTGAATTAACTGCTTTAGATGGCCACCGTGCGACTGCAGCAAGTGTATCTATAAACGCCACTCCTTTAGCGCTTATTTCGATGAACAATATGCACCGGCTATGTTCAATCCCGGTGCGAAAGATTTATGAACTAGCGGATTGGGGAGTGTAATAGCAAACTGTAGCGTGCTTTAGAGGCCATCGCATATACGTGGCCACCAAGGGGGCGTAAAAAAGATGGCAGAACACATTGGAGACCTGGAAGGAACTGCGAGGCCTTTTCCTATAGTATTTTACTTTTTGTGTGCACGCAAAAGCTCAGCGCTAATATTATTCATTTTCTTTGCGCGGAGGTGCGAGACACACACCGAACGTTATGTGCTATTGCTCTTAACATAGGTATTCGCCGAAATGAGGGGGGAATAATTTGCACTAAATTCAAGTATGCATACCAGACTAATCATGCGCCGGGTTCAATGCTCCCTTACGGCTTTCACCAAAGTAAATTATCGCTGCACGAGAGGAAACATCGCAAATGATACATCTGCAAGGTGATCTTATTTATTTATCTATTATTAACTGATTCATTATTGCTTTATTTATTTATTTATTTAATTATTTGAGCATGTTGGTGAACCACATTCGTTGGTCATTACACGGAGGGAGTACAAATGGCATGACGAATGAAAAAATTGGCAGGTCCCACGTAAAGCGGGAATTGATGATATGCGAAGAACGAATGAGGCAGGTTGATATGTAACATTAAAATAAGCACAACGTTGCGAGGTGGACGTAAATTATGTCGTAGACGACTTTGATGTCATGTTTTTTATGTTTCGACAAGTAATTTACGCTCGTCGTCTATGCATCTAACGTGAAACCAAACTAGGTATGTGTGGAGCTAGCGAAACAGCCGCGTGCACGCTGTGAGTGCAGCAAGTTGTCAAGTTTATTACTTGACACGCACGTCATGATTATCAAGTTTTGACACATCAGTTTGGTATCACAGTAACGGGATACCAAATTTGGTATCATGGTTATTTGGTATCACGGTAACGTGATACCAAATTTAGTAAAAACACCAGGCTTTCGCGGAAGGTGTGGCACAGTCACAGCAAAAGCTAGAAGAGCAGTCTTTCAAAGTATTTATAAACGCTCATTGAGTAAGTGCTGCAAGCACACTTGCTGGATGATTGTTAATAAAAATTTTAGGGTAGTAGGCTGGCGTTATCTGTGCTATTTTTCGTCACTCTTCTGAGAATCGTGGTATCCGCTATACACTTGCAAAAAATTTGGTGCCAATTGTTCATGCAGTGGCTGACGACACTCAAGAATTATGCCTGAAGTGGGTATGCGCCACAGTTATAGTTGAACAAAAACAAGCTTTCTTAAACGGTTCGAGCATTGGACGCCCCACTCGTTACGCTACTCGCATTGTGCATCGGCTGCTTGTTCTTTCGCTGTTTTAAAATGCTTTATAAGTCATGTTAAAGCGATTGCTTTCCCGACATCAAACCTGCCTAAGGCAAGTGCGCCAAAAAGTACAAAGCACCGGCGCAGCACAGTGATATATTACTGGGCTAACACCCAGCGGACGCGGGTTCAAGCTCTGGTGTGCCATTGGTACTAGGTTGTTTTTCTGATACCGCGTGAATTGGTTACGGAAAACGGAGGAAGCGACGGCGGCAGATACGGCGCTGCGTGTGACCCGAGTTGTGATCTCATAACAGCTTTTGCTGTAATATGTGGGCTAAGCAAAACGGCCTCGAGCGCTCTATGAGCGTAGCTTGTAGTCATCGTTTATATGACACGCATATCATGATTACCATGTTCGGACGTGTCATTCACTTTCGTCGTCTATTCACTTCCCGTACTGCCGAATTTGGTTTATGTGAAGTTAGACGAACAGCCGCGAGCGCATGATGAGCGTGGTATGTTCTCATAATCTTCAATAAAACGCATAACACGATTATCATGTTTGCGTCATATACTTCTGTCATTCATTGACGTCCCGTAACACCAAAGTTTATATATGTGAATCTAGTGAAAGGCCCGTGAGCGCACTATGAGCGTAGCATGTATTCATGATTTACATCACACGCACATTAGAATGATCATGTTTGGACGTGTCATTAGAGAGTTTTAGTACGGCGTATGTATCGTACGTGGCAGCGTTGCATCCGTAAAGACGATGTTTTGCGCAGACGCATGCGCAGACTGCAAAGCGGACGTATCGCGTTACTTACGCGGCCGCTACATACGCGCGCATGCGATACGTGCGTGCGTACGTATGAGGTGGTCGCGCACTCTCGAACACATTCGCGAAAGCGCGAGACTTCGTTTCGCAAAATAACGGCATCATAGGCGAGGATCGGCCGGTTGTATAGTTTTTCATCGCGTATGATTTGGCACTACAGCCGCTGAACATATGGCCATAATCCGGGTAGCACACTTGAATTGGCTCCGATTGGCCTTCACCAACACGACTTCTATAATGATGTATCAGATGCCGCAACACGCTTCATGTTCCTTACGTAAGCGGGTACAACGGCGTACTAAAAGCCCATTTGCGGCCAACGACGCCACGTAACGCAAGACGCTGGCGTGATGCGTACGTATAGCACAATTCCGCAGTACTAAAACTCCCTTCTTACCTTCGTCGTTCGTTCGCGTCACGTAATAACCATTTTTATATTTGAAGCTAGCGAAGCTGCCGCGAGTGCATCATGACCGCGGAATGCAGCCGCGTTATTACATAACAGGCACCTCATGATTATCATGTTTGTACTAGTCACATGCATTCTTCATCTATTCACGTCCCACAATACCAAACTTGTTATACATGAAGCTAGCGAACGGTCGCGAGCGCACCATAAGCTTGGCGTTTAGTCATGACTTATGTGACATGCGTGTCATGATTACCACGTTAGGGCCAGTCACTTATGTTCGACATGCAGTCTTGTCATACCATACCAGTTTTTCAATATGACATTTGAGCAAATTCAACGCAAGATCACCAAGACCATAGAATGGATATCATGACATTGATGATATGCTTTTTATGATTTTCATGTTATAGTTATTCATTTAGGCTTGTCATACAGTCATGTTATTCCATATCAATTTTGGTAGAAGCCGTAGGCGGCTGGAAAATTGATAGATAGATAGATAGATAGATAGATAGATTGATTTGTGGGGTTTAACGTCCCAAAACCACGATATGATTATGAGAGACGCCGTAGTGGAGGGCTCCGGAAATTTTGACCACCTGTGGTTCTTTAACGTGCACCCAAATCTGAGCACACGGGCCTACAACATTTCCGCCTCCATCGGAAATGCAGCCACCGCAGCCGGGATTCGAACCCGCGCCCTGCGGGTCAGCAGCCGAGTACCTTAGCCACTAGACCCCCGCGGCGGGGCATAGATAGATAGATAGATAGATAGAGAGATAGATAGATAGATAGATAGATAGATACGCTCAAGATCACCGAAGGTTACTCAGAAATGCTTCGCATTTAAGACGGAAACAGAAAACACACTATCCAACAAATTTTCGCTCACGCAGTTGTCAAGTACAGGTTCAAAAGCCTTTTCATCAATTCACTCAGAAATATGGCAGCTAGTGCATCGATTTTCCGATAGCATAGAAAAAACAAATACAAAAAAGTTTGTGCCGGCTGTATTATGATTTATTCTTCTGCTAGATCTACAATGGTATAGTACATATAGACTTTTATAATCCCTTGATCCTTGAGACTATTAAAAAAATCTCATTTCACTCTGTTCATCTTCCGTTAAAGTTCAAGCAATGCTAATTTACACGAGTTTAGCATCTCTGTAACTCAGTATGTTTTTTTTTACTCGTGTGCCCTGATTTGGGTGCACGTTAAAAAACACCAAGTGTTCGAAATTTCCGGAGCCCTCAACTACGGCGTCTCTCATAATCTTGTGGTGGTCTTGGGATGTTAAACCCTACATATCAATCTGTTATTCATTCAGTCATTACTTGGAACATATTGCCACGTTCCATTTCCCAAGTTTTTGTTATCGTCCGAAAACACCGCACGATTCTCAGCGCAAACCGCGCCTGCAGTTTTCTAGAAGGTTCCGGACTGTAGTAGATCATTTCGATAAGATCACGCCCACTGTGCGAACGGTACAGATTGTTCTGGAAGCTACGCCACCGCCAGCGATAACGCTAGAACATTCGACGGCAAGAGTATAAATGCCGACGCGCTTCGCCGCTTGTGAGTTGTTGATCGAAGGCCGACGCTCCGTTCGCCGCTATCAGTCCGAGACTGCTATCTGTGCGAGACTGCTGCTGTAATTGGACTTTCAGTTTACCGGGCACAGGTTCGCCCAAATAAACAGTTAAATCCTAACACGAAGTCTCCTGTCTTCGGCCACGTCACGACCCCGTGACATCTGGTGGAGGTGCTGCTTCGTTCATGTACCGCACGCCCCCGTCAAGCCGTGAACCCAGCCCACGTCGCGGAGAAGACGCCGACGCCAACCAGGAGCAGTGAACAAGCCGCCGACAGCAAGGGCTACCACCGGAGTACGGGATTCTAGAAGACAAGGCGCGGAAGACCAAGGCCATGACCGCGACTGCAGCGACAATGACAACCGCCGCATCTCTGCCCACGATGGTCATGCATCAACCCAGGGAACCACCAATTTTCCATGGGTCATCGTTCGAAGACCCGGAGTCCTGGTTAGAATCATACGACCGTGTGGCCGCCCTCAACCACTGGGACAACGAAGAAAAGCTCCGGCGTGTGTACTTCTACCTGGAAGACACCGCAAGGACCTGGCTAGAGAATCGTGAGTCCACGCTCCGAACGTGGGATGTCTTCTGCGGCGCATTTCTGCAAACGTTCGCGAGCGTCGCTCGCAAAGAAAGGGCCGCTGCTCAACTAGAGACCCGGGTTCAGCTACCGAATGAGAAGGTTGGAATTTTCACAGAGGAGATGACCCTCCTATTTCGTCACGCTGACCCAGACATGCCTGAGGAGAAGAAAGTTCGTTTCCTCATGCGAGGGGTCAAACAGGAGCTCTTCGCGGGACTAATGAGGAATCCACCAAACACCGTCCAAGAATTTGTATCCGAGGCGACCACCATCGAAAAAACCCTTGACATGCGCACCAGACAGTATAATCGTCGCCTGACTCCAGAATGCGCTGCTGCTCAAACCAGTGACTCCGAAAACCTGCGTGAAACGATCCGAGCGATCGTGCGGGAAGAGCTGCGCAAACTGTTGATTTCGGCGCAACCTCAAGTGGATTCGATTGCCGACATTGTGCGAGAAGAAGTTCGGCAATCACTTCGAATTCCCCATACACCGCTGCCCGAGCCAGAAACTATGAGCTACGCCGCTGCAGTGCGCCACAACGCTCCTCCCCGTCCACGCCAAAACGCCGCCCCGTCGCACTTCCGTCGCCAGACACCACCGCCGCCACCACCCCCACCGACGACCTACCGTTCACCAGCGGGCCAGCGCAGTGCGCCGAGGAAAACCGACGTTTGGCGCACCCCTGACCACCGCCCACTGTGCTACCACTGCGGCGAGGCCGGGCACACTTACCGCCGTTGCCAGTACCGACAGATGGGACTGCGTGGCTTCGCCGTCGATGCACCACGTCCGCAGCCAGGAGAACGACCACGTGACATCGCCGACTACCTGACAGGAACTCGGTGGACACCACGAAGCCCTTCGCGTTCGCCGTCGCCCAGCCGCCGCACGTCACCGCACCACCGACAATACTCTGGTCCAACGCGGGGCCGGTCTCCTAGCCCGTATCCGGGAAACTAAGGGCAGCAACCGGTGGAGGTGCGGTTGCTGTGCGACGAACTACCGAAGATCCTCCGACGACGACGACGCCGCGACGGAGCTTTCCGAACACAACGCCAACCAGGCAAAGCCCCGACGGCGAAAGCTCACTTACTGAAGGTGGCCTGACGACGCAACATGGAAGCAGCGGAACAAGCCGACGCAGCCGTGACCCGACGCCACGCCCTAACTGTAATGCGAGACGGCGAACTAGCGACCTCGACGTTCTTATCGACGGCCACAGTGTGACCGCACTCGTCGATACTGGAGCCGACTATTCTGTCATCAGTGGGTCGTTCGCCGCGAAGTTAAAGAAAGTTAGGACAGCTTGGAAAGGCCCTGAAATCCGCACAGCCGGAGGTCATCTCGTAACGCCTGCAGGAATCTGCACAGCGAGAGTCACCATTAACGGCCGTATTTATCCTACAGACTTCGTAGTCCTACAGCGTTGCTCGAGAGATGTCATCCTTGGCATGGACTTCTTATGCCTCCATGGTGCTGTCATCAACCTAAAAACAAAGTCGATAACGTTATCCACAGAAGAAGCACTACCGCCGCGCACGCCGTCAGGACACCATGCCTTGAATGTGCTGGAAGAACAAGTCACTATTCCGCCTCGCTCAAGCGTCATTATTTCAGTCGGCGCTCCTAAATCACCTGACTTGGAAGGCGTCGTTGAAGGCAGTCAGCATCTGTTGGTCACCCGAAATATTTGCGTCGCAAGAGGAATCGCAGAGCTGCGGGGAGGCAAAGCAACGGTTTTGCTCACGAATTTCAGCAATGAGTACAAACATGTGAACAAAGGAACAACGGTCGCATACATCGAAGAAGTTGTCGAAGTCACCAGTGCTTTCGCCCTCGCCGATTCTGCGGAACCTGCTCAGAGGCACCAAGCCCCTCCCATATCTTTCGACGTCAATCCCAGACTTCCGAACGATAAGCAAGAACAGCTCAAGGCCCTGCTCCTGCAATACGAAGATTGCTTTTCGTCGTCATCGAAAATTCGGCAGACCCCAATCACGAAACATCGCATCATAACCGAAGAAAATGCCAGACCACTCCGTCAGAGTCCGTACAGGGTTTCGACGCGAGAACGTGAGGCCATGAAGAGACAAGTTGATGAAATGCTGCGGGATGACATTATCCAGTCGTCCAAAAGTCCATGGGCATCCCCCGTGGTGTTAGTGAAGAAAAAGGATGGGACCCTACGTTTCTGCGTCGATTATCGCCGCCTGAACAAAATCACGAAAAAGGACGTGTATCCCCTCCCACGAATAGACGACGCACTTGATCGGCTCCATAACGCCAAGTACTTTTCGTCAATGGACCTTAAGACTGGCTATTGGCAAATCGAAGTCGACGAAAGAGACCGAGAGAAGACGGCGTTCATAACACCGGACGGCCTCTTCGAGTTTAAGGTGATGCCCTTCGGCCTTTGCTCAGCGCCTGCAACGTTTCAACGCGTTATGGATACAGTACTGGCAGGATTAAAGTGGCAGACTTGCCTTGTGTACTTGGACGACGTCGTCGTGTTTTCCTCGAGTTTCGACGAGCATCTTCGGCGCCTTGAAGCTGTACTTCAAGCCATCAAGACTTCCGGACTCACACTGAAGCCACAAAAGTGCAGATTTGCGTATGAGGAGCTCTTGTTTCTGGGGCACGTTATCAGCAAGTCTGGAGTTCGTCCCGATCCACGGAAAACAGCCGCCATCGCCGACTTCCCGCCGCCCACTGACAAGAAAGCCGTGCGCCGATTTCTGGGCCTGTGTGCCTATTATAGGCGGTTCGTGAAAAACTTCGCCCGCATCGCCGATCCTCTCACTAACCTTACCAAGGCCGACGTGGAGTTTAAGTGGGGAACGCCGCAGGAACATGCTTTCCAGGAGCTTAAACATCGCCTCCAGACGCCTCCGTTACTTGCCCATTTCGACGAATTCGCCGAGACAGAAATACATACTGACGCAAGCAGCGTAGGTCTTGGCGCCGTTCTTGTGCAGAGGGCTGACGGACTTGAAAGGGTTATTAGTTACCCCAGCCGATCGCTATCCAAAGCAGAAGCAAATTATTCCACAACAGAAAAGGAGTGCCTCGCCATCATCTGGGCTACGTCGAAATTTCGCCCCTACCTCTACGGCAGGCCCTTCAAAGTTGTGAGCGACCACCACGCATTGTGTTGGCTAGCCACCTTGAAGGACCCCTCAGGTCGCCTCGCACGATGGAGCCTGAAACTTCAAGAATATGACATTACTGTCATTTACAAGTCCGGCAAAAAACACTCCGACGCCGACTGTCTCTCTCGTGCGCCTGTCGACCAACCGCTACCCGACGACCCGGATGACGACTACTTCTTAGGAACGATAACTACCGACGACTTCGCTGAACGACAGAGGGCCGACCCGGAACTTAAGGCCCTAATAGAATACCTCGAAGGCAGGACCGCCGAAGTCCCGAAGATATTCAAGCGCGCACTTGCGTCGTTCTTTCTACGAAACGGTCTTCTACAAAAGAAAAACTTTTCACCGCTTCGAGCTAAGTACCTTCTTGTGGTGCCTTCAGCTCTGCGACCAGAACTCCGGCAGGTCCTTCACGACGATCCCACGGCAGGGCACCTCGGTGTTTCTCGCACGCTCGCGAGGATACAAGAAAGGTACTACTGGCCACGTCTTACCACCGACGTCACTCGTTATGTGAGAACATGCCGGGACTGTCAGCGACGCAAGACACCGCCGACAAGGCCAGCGGGACTTCTGCAGCCAATTGATCCACCTTGCCGACCTTTCCAGCAGATTGGTATGGACCTACTGGGGCCGTTCCCGACGTCGGCTTTCGGAAACAAGTGGATCGTGGTAGCTACCGACTACCTCACCCGCTACGCCGAGACAAAAGCCCTGCCAAAAGGCAGTGCATCCGAAGTAGCTAAATTCTTCGTCGAAAATATCGTCCTACGTCACGGCGCCCCAGAGGTCCTTATCACCGACAGAGGAACGGCATTCACTGCCGACTTAACTCAAGCGATCTTGGCATACAGCCAAACAAACCACCGCCGGACGACAGCGTACCACCCACAGACCAACGGCCTCACCGAGCGGCTTAACAAGACGATCGCCGACATGCTGTCAATGTACGTCGATGTCGAACACAAGACGTGGGACGCCATTCTTCCGTATGTGACCTTCGCATACAACACGGCAGTGCAGGAGACGACGCAGATATCGCCATACAAATTGGTCTACGGAAGGA
Organism: Rhipicephalus microplus; assembly: GCF_043290135.1. Taxonomy (NCBI): domain Eukaryota; kingdom Metazoa; phylum Arthropoda; class Arachnida; order Ixodida; family Ixodidae; genus Rhipicephalus; species Rhipicephalus microplus. The sequence goes on along the minus strand of NC_134706.1, from coordinate 152,973,014 downwards.
GCCCGGCAACGACGCTCGATGCCATGTTACCCAACGTCACCGACGAAGAAAACCTCGATGTGAGCGAGTACCTTCAACGCGCCGAAGAAGCCCGACAACTTGCGCGTCTCCGTATCAAGAATCAACAGACGACCGACAGCCACCGTTACAACCTTCGACGACGCTTCGTGGAATACCAGCCCGGTGAACGTGTTTGGGTGTGGACGCCGATACGCCGACGTGGACTAAGTGAAAAGCTTCTGCGACGGTACTTCGGACCGTACAGGGTGGTTCGACGTCTCGGCCCACTTGATTACGAGGTTGTCCCCGACGGCATCACGAACTCTCAACGACGCCGATCGCGACCTGAAGTCGTCCATGTCGCGCGCCTCAAGCCGTTTCATGCGCGTTAACAAACTTAACTAGTGTTTTTTTTGTATTATTGTTGTATCGTAATTTATTCATTGTACTTTCTTGCATTATTATTGTACTTTCATCTTTAGTTAAAGCATCGGGACGATGCCTTTTTTCAGAGGGGGGCAATGCCACGTTCCATTTCCCAAGTTTTTGTTATCGTCCGAAAACACCGCACGATTCTCAGCGCAAACCGCGCCTGCAGTTTTCTAGAAGGTTCCGGACTGTAGTAGATCATTTCGATAAGATCACGCCCACTGTGCGAACGGTACAGATTGTTCTGGAAGCTACGCCACCGCCAGCGATAACGCTAGAACATTCGACGGCAAGAGTATAAATGCCGATGCGCTTCGCCGCTTGTGAGTTGTTGATCGAAGGCCGACGCTCCGTTCGCCGCTATCAGTCCGAGACTGCTATCTGTGCGAGACTGCTGCTGTAATTGGACTTTCAGTTTACCGGGCACAGGTTCGCCGAAATAAACAGTTAAATCCTAACACGAAGTCTCCTGTCTTCGGCCACGTCACGACCCCGTGACAATATAAACTTGGCTGCAAGTCTTTGGATTTCTTCTAGCTCATTGATGAGGCCTTCTTCTGTGGGGACTCCAAAGCACGGCAGCTCACTGCTCTGCATATCAACGAGAAATTGCTTTCTTCAATAGTGTCTTTCGCATTATTATTATTATTATTATTATTATTATTATTATTATTAATATTATTATTATTATTCATTCCCAGTTAGTACGCAACGCAACTCGACAAATCGCGTATCGGGAAAAGATAAAAGCATTCGCTTTTATCTTTATTTTTCTGCGATGCTGCTTCCTGATTGCCTGCTGCGGTCTCAACAAGCTTCCGGTTACAGAGGATAGGAAGTGAACACACAGCATTGCGTTCGAAAGAACAGCCTTAACTGCCAAGCCCACCATTAGACCTATGGAACGAAGTTTCAGCTTAGCTGGCACGTTGCACATTTCATTTTTTATACATTTGAGCATTGCGCGTATAAAACGGGGGCCCCATCTGTCCAAACTCTCAAAATCGTGCGCATTCTTTTCAGAGTAGAAATCGAATTAACAAGTTTCAGTGAATGCAGCGTACTTTTGCCCCGTACTACAGATTTGCAGTATAAGCTTGCATTTCCCGGTGATGCGTATTTTGTCATCGACTTGCTTCGCAGAGTACCGTAATCTGGTAATTAGCTCTAGTCATAGGATGCGAAATAGTCATTGGGCGTTGCTGGTGATGTTCGCGACCGTTGAATTTCAAAGGTTTGAATAAATGAACTGGAACTTTTTCTCTTTTAGTTTGTGACGCTATCAGAGTTTGGGTCAATCTGCGCAGAATGCGATGCGGAGAAGTGATATTATCGGAGATGAATAATGAACCACACAGTAAAATTTATCAGAAGGCCGTTCATTCATAAAAGTAAGCGAGAAACTACTCGAGCAGTGAAACGGCAAACACTGTAACTTTGAGCCAGCTGCATCCTCTGAGAACCACTAAGAATAGTCCTTAATCATCGCCTAGCTGATGTCGGAAGGAATCAATAGAGCTGTGTTGAGGAAATTTAAACATAATAATCCTAATAAGTGGGGTTTTACGTCCCAAAAACAGCGATAGGATTTTAAGGGACGCCTATTGAGAAGAGTGCCATAAACTTCACTCGACCAGGCTGTTTTACGTGCACCGAATCTAAGTACGCAGTCGTCAATCATATTCGCCAGCATTGAAATTGCACCCACCACAACCGGGATTTATCTCGTGAACTTCGTGCAAACAGTCGATGGCCGTAACCACTATATGACCGTGGTGGGTTTCAACTTCATAGTGCGTTGACTCTAATGTCTAAATACGTAACACTTTACAATTTCCAAGGTAAAAGTGGACAGTAGTCGTGTGGAAAATAGAAGTTTTGAGTAAATAGAAAATTTTTGCGTAAGGCGAATACGCAAGCACATGTGCAGCATGCAATATTCATGTGGCACACGCTGCACAGATGGTCATGATAGCAGGTGCTACAATGGTTATCTAGCTGAATCATAAGGGTCAGATTAGGGAAGTGCATGCCCCGTCGCGGTGGTCTAGTGGCTAAAATACTCGGCTGCTGACCCACAGGTCGCGGGTTCAAATCCCGGCTGCGGCTGCTGCATTTCCGATGAAGGCAGAAATGTTGTAGGCCCGTGTGCTCAGATTTGGGTGCACGTTAGAGAACTCCAGGTGGTCGAAATTTCCGGAGCCCTCCACTATGGCGTCTCTCATATTCTTACGGTGGTTTTCGGACGTTAAACCCACAAATCAATCAATTAAGGAAGTGCAGGTAAAACCTTGTCACCAAAATTTCTGGGAGATTCTAGAAACTCTTATGAGAACTTTTGTGGCATTAGTAAGGGACTCAATACAGTGCCGAAATATTAGGCTCTTTTAGCTGACCGATTTCACGCTTCGTTCCCCGTGCCGCTCAAATGCTCAACATTACGGGAATGCCACGCGCGTTTTAGGTTTTATCCAAGAGAACTTCGGTAAACGCAATCGTAACGCCACCGGTGCATGGAACTTGTTATAAAGAAAAAACAAAAAAAGGCAGATCCCATGTACAGTAAGAATCGATTATATGCGAAGCACGAATGAGAAATGTTGATATGTCAATTTAAAATAAGCACTAAATTAAGAGGTTGATGTGAATGATCCCATACATGACTTCCGTGTCCTGATTATGATGTCTAGAAGTTCGTTCACCTTCGTCACCTAATGACGACACGTGATACCAAATTTAGTATATGTGGAACAAGAGAAACGGCCGCGAGCATACTATGAGCGTAGTATGTTGTCATGTTCTTACACGACACGCGTGTCAAGATTATCATATTTGCACCAGTCATATACTTTCGCCACCCATTGACGCCCCATAACACCAAATTCGGCATATGTGGAGCTAGCTGAACGGCCGCAAGCGCATCATGAAGGTACGAATATACTCCAGCGTAGCGTTGACGCGCGCGCACGCTGGGCACAGAGACGCTACGTTAGCAAAACGCCAGCACTCTATAGCCTGACGCCCAGCGCGACCAGCGTCCATCGGCCCGGCCCGATGGCAACCGGCGCAAAATGCGACAAGCTGCAATTCGCGCCGATGCGTTACCAAGAAAACACTGCGTCTCCCTCTTTTCATGACGTAGGGATGCCAGACGCGCTTAAACGCGCATGCGTCAAAGCAACGCAGTGCGGCGCGCACGTGCGCGTTGTGGGGGAGCACGCGCACCCAGCCTCCCTTTCCCTTATTACGGCAGCAGGAAAGCATAGTTGCTGGAATATTCGCACCGCGGGCGCTCGCGATTCCCCCTTTCCTGGTAAATGTATTATTCACGTCAGGGAGAGAGAAACAGGGGCAGTGGACAAAACTGACGATATGGAGTATATGGAGTAAATGGAGTAAATGACAGACCAGCGTCTGGCATGGCAACGCCGCCGTGACGCGACGAAATGAACGCCAGCGAGCACGCGCACCGCATCACGTCGAAATGTCTTGGCGCCTTGACTATGGCAAGTAGTGTTCTCACATGAGAGAGTTTGGTGATGGCGCCGTGCAGGTTAGACGCGTTGCGATCGGCTCCAGTGATTTCTTCGCTTCTTGGTGTTATGTGAGGACAGATGCACCCAAAATTGGGTCGCAACGTACTTCTAAGATCACCAGGACGCTGTAGACACAAGAATCACACCGGTGGGTGGACTATTTGTACATTATTAAGTGACTTTCGTGAAGACGACGCTGAGTGTGCAGCTACAGACGCCGTCGTTCAGCCCGGCCGCGCCGTTGTTTGCGTGGTGAACAGGCACCGCGTCTCAAACAGAAAAGGACATGTTCTCGCCACATTAAGTGATGGAAGATGAATCATCAAAGACCCCGGGGGACGCTGAAGAGGATGACATGGATTCCGGGTGGATTACGGTGACTAAAAGACGATCGGAAGTGAGGAAAGCCAGTAGAGCTGCTGGCGCTGGAACGCCGGCGCTTAAGACGAATGCTCAGGAACCTACGTCCGGCCGTCACATCTACAGAGATGTCAAGAAAAACATTATAAGGGGAAGCAAGATGCTACCGCTGCCATGTGAAGAAACTAAGGTCGTCGTGAGGCCGAGAGGTGGTCTGTGTATTAGCAAGTCTGGCGCGTCTGTCGTGGCCGAGGCCATATGGAGTTTGGCGGGGCTCGGTCCGGAAGAGAGAAACACGGACACAGTGTGCCCTAATCACCTGCAAAATATTATGGTCGTCGGTACTTCGAGCCAAGAGAATGTTAAGCGCCACGTTAACGTTGAAGCTATTACGGTGGCCGCACAGCGCCACGAAGTCGGTGCATATGTTGCTGCTCCGCATGCCACCTGCAAGGGAGTCATCCATGGGCTCCCGCTTAGTGATGATCCAGGAGCCATCGACCGGAAGATTGTCAACGCGAGAAATCCACTGGCCCTCGGAGCAAAAAGAATCAAAAATACTGGCATAAACATAGTGCTGTTCGACGGGTACAAGGTTCCCAATTATGTTTCTTATGGCGGCACCCTCATCAAATGTACTTTATACAGGAAGCAAGTTGATGTTTACTATGCCTGCGGCCGACTAGGACAGCGCTCTGACGTCAGCCCATCGCCCGACGCTTCAGTCTGCGAGGCTTGCAGACAAGCTATCCAGCAAGAAGAGCATAAAGTTTGTGAACCAATATGCAGTTTGTGTGGCGCAAAGCACCTCACCGCATCCAGGGAATGCCTGCACCGATATAAGATACCCTATGCCGTCAGGCGAAGGCGAGGCCTTAGGGGCCGCGCCCTTTGGGAGAGGTCTCCATCCGTCAATGTCGATGGCTTCCTCGAGCTCAACGACTGTCATCAGCAGGGCCAGCCCGGACCATCGGCTCCTGGAGGCCGATTCAAATTACGAGGGAGATACAGAACCAAAGGCAGTTTCAGGAGTCGTTCCACGTCTAGATTGCGTCTCGGATCCAGTTCAAGATCCGGGGCCCGCTCCATGTCCAGGACACGGTCTCAATCCAGGGGTGACAGCAGACCACGTCCCAGCTCCGGTGCCCGTTCCGGATCTGGTCTAGGACCTGGCCAGGGAAAGACTGACACACCGAGCACCAGACCGGACCCCTCGTCCAGGACAGACTGCGGGCACGCACAAGGACTCCAGCTGTCCGGGGCAGTCCATGCCACCGAGGGTCAGAGCAGGGGCAAGTCAAACCTAACCTGGGCCGACAGGGTTCGTAGTAATGACGGCGAGCAACCCATGCAATGCGACCCGTCTCCAGAGCATTCTAAAAACGCGGAAATATACGACTGAAAAAGGAAAACACCGAGCTTAAGTATACGCTTACTAAAATGGCAAATGAAATGGCGGAGTTTAAAAGAATGCTGAGCACGATGCACCGCAAAACTGAAGGCGAGACCACTTATACGCCGGCTCCGGCTCCAATTGGAGATAGGCCCATGGCAACCAAACGCAGAGCGGTAGTAAGCAAGCTTAAGAACACGGATTCTCAAGTCGAGAAAATTAAGCAAACGCTGGTCACAATTTTAGAGAACATTAAAATGGTGGCAGGGAGTGTAGCTAGCCTCACGGAGAGTGTTAGGCAGATGCAGGCTGATCTCGGTGACCCAGTAGAGGGGCTTAGGGCAATGAACGAGCGCATCATTGCGCTAAAAATTCACGCCAAACTGCCTAAATCTGCGCCACAGGGTGCGTCGCCTGGCAACGTGGAAATGTCCATTCCCGTATGTCACAGGTCTCGTAAATTAGAAGGCGATCGCCGGGCTAATTCCAAGGGCCGAAGTATCGGCCCCCCGAACCGCACCAGGAAAGCGCGGACAATTTAGAGGTGGTCCTATTTGGCGCGCCAGCGGACGCCGGCTGTGGCCCAAAGAACAAGTCAGAGCCAACAGTTGATAAAAAAAACAAAATTATATTCTCGGTTATGGCAGATCAAAACAATACACAAGTATGCACACTCGCCAATAGTTGAATACAATGTGCCACCAATCAAACAATGTACTACACAGTACAATCAGCCACATTCGAAACAACGGGCACAGACAACAATACGCACTACAATGCAGTCGCATGCATTGAACAACCAAGACACTTAAAGACTGAAGAGATATAAAACCTATTCAGTCCAAAGTCCTTGGAACAAAAGTCTGGATGATACTCTTCCGCGAATCACTCACTCAAAGTCCAGCGTTGTTGTCGTTCCGCTGCCCTCGAAGTTTCTCTTCCAGGAAACCTCGCGTCTTCAATTGGCCACTCTCCAAGTTTCAAACTTCTTCGCCGGAAACACGTCGGCTTCACACTCGCAGCTGTTGCCATGCGTCTTCGCTCGATAGCGGTAGACACACATTCTTGCCTGTAGCTTGAGCCTTCACCCCTCAGGTGGAAATCCTCTTCTTCTTCACTTCCTTCTTCTCCTCCTTTGTCACAGAAGACAAAAGGCTTCGCCCACAAGGTGGTACACCCTACGCACTCTGGCGCACACTTTCGTCTTCTCCTGCTTTGTCACCAAGGACAAAACCTTCACCGACAGACGCAGCGGGATACCCTACGCACTTTGGCGTTAACTTCCTCCTTCTGCTGATCTCCCATCTCCGCTGCTCGGTTAAATCTTTTCCGCGCGAGATTCCAGAAAGTTCCCATCATTTCGTCAGCGCGATACGCAGCGAAGGCTGGGGAGAGGGCGAGACGGTTCGAAGGCCGTCCGCGACGGATGACGCAACCCGGCATCACCCCGCCCCTTTCCATATAGAACATTCCAGGTTTGCTCGAGCGCCGATGAGAGGAGGTTAGTCGCAAACCACGCTTCCGAGGGGAGAAGGACGCGCGCCCGGGGAGTCTTTGGATGCTTGTTTTCTTTTTTTTATCGTTGACCTCTGGGTGTTTCGTCACGAGAATTGGGCGGCGCGCCCATTTTTGAGTGCTCGTTTTGTGACACCGTACACGTCGAAAACCGAGGAGCTAATTATGAAGATGAACAGATTTTTCGAGCCACACTGACCTCTCAGGGCGCTGTTCAAAGTAGAATCCATAATGAATAACGATAAAGACACTGTCTGTATTAGCAGTGGAACTGCAGGGGGTAGGCTGGTAAAAGAGCACCGCTGCAGCAGTACTTTAGAACAATAACGAAGAAACTTCAAATTATAGCCCTTCAAGAGACCTTAGCCTCTGCAGCCTCCCTTTCTGGTTACCGGGCAGTGCCTGGCCAGTCAGGAGGATGAGGTGTCGGCACACTTATAAGAAAAAGCGGACGCACGTCGCCCACAACTTGCAGATCGACTATGTAATGGTAGAGATCCTACTTCAGACACCACGGCGCAATCAGCGGAAAAACAGTGTTTTTGTTTCGAATGCCTACAGTAACCCCAGGCACAGGCGCCAGCAGTTCAAGACGTTGCTCGAGAGGGCAGTTGGATTAGCCGGTCCGAGGCCCCTTGTCATAGTCGCTTACTTCAATGCCCCACATGGCTTACGGGGATACGTGTATGAGACGAGAAAGGGTCGTGACCTTTGGCAGGACGCCACCGATTAGACCTTACCCTAATCACTGATAAGGTTTTTCCTACGCGGATAGGCAACTCTGTGACCAGAGACACGACCCCAGACCTCGCTTTTATCAAGAATGTCGAAAAGACTACATGGGCCAACACCACCATGGATTTTGGCAGCGACCACTACGTTCTGCAAACTTCTATTATAGTGGACCGTAGCAGAGTCCGAGAGTTCACGGTGGTTGACTGGGATCTTTTTCACAGACCTCGTGGTACAAAGGCCAGTGCTCCTGACAATTTCAAGGAATGGTGCGAGGGCATTCGCAGAGATACCACCGCTGCGACCAAGAAGATAAAGACAGATTTAAATGTGGAGAACATAAACAGGAGGCTTGCCCACCTGCTCGAAGCCATGACAGCTCTATTTTCTCGATGGAAGAAGCAGAGGCACAACCCTAGGCTGCGACAAAGAATATAGAAGTTGAACAAAGAAATCGAACAACATTGCAACACACTTGCAAGCAGCAGTGGGACGAGTTGTGCGAGTCTGTCGACGATCAAATCAGAAATGGCAAGTCCTGGCACCTTCTGCAGCACCTCCTGGACGAACACAGCACTAGAGCCAATCAGAAACACACTTTAGCCCGTACCCTTCATGAAGCCACCAAAGAACAGGGGGCTGACGAACTCGTTACCCGATTAGTTTCCAAGTACTTGCTGGTCGAACGAGAGGACGAAGACGGCGTGTTCCCAGATTATGGTGGTCCTCCTCTACCTGAACTAGACGAAGACTTTTCAGAGGCTGAAATTAGGAGAGTGATACAAATGCTCAATCGCAAGTCGGCACCAGGGTCAGACGGGATCACGAACAGAGCCCTCAGAAACCTTCACGATGCATCCATAGAACGTCTAACTGGTTTCATCAATGAAGCATGGAAAACGGTAAGGGTTCCTGAGGAATCGAAGCTAGCTGACACCGTACTGATTCCCAAGCCAGGAAAGTCTCCTAGCGTTGAGAATCTTCGCCCCATTTCCCTCACGTCGTGCGTGGGCAAGGTGGCAGAGCACGCAATTCTCAAAAGACTTAACGACTATCTGTAGATTTATACGCACAATATGATTGGGTTTCGTACCGGCCTTTCAACGCAGAATGCAATGCTGCTCATTAAGCAACAAGTCCTGATGGATACTCTAGAGATATATTGGCTCTTCTTCGCCTAGACCTAGAAAAGGCCTTTGAAAACATCAAGCACGAATTCATCTTGGATACCGTAGCGAAACTCGAGCCTGGGCCCAGGCTGTACAACTACATCAAGTCCTTCTTGTCTGGAACAAAAGCAAGGCTGTGCATCGGGAACTTCTTCTCTGACGACGTACCACTCGGACATCGAGGCACGCTCCATGGTGCATGATTTCTCCGGTGCTGTTCCATCTCTGCATGATCGGACTGTCGAAAAGACTGGCTAGCGTGGACGGCATCAAGCATACCATCTACGCCGACGACATCACAATCTGGTGCGTTGGCGGCAGCGAAGGCCGGGTGCAAGATGCCCTTCAAGAAGCAGAAGTCGAGGTGGAATCGTACTTGCACCAAACGGGACTCAGATGCTCATCCGCCAAGTTGGAGGTCCTGCTCTATCAAAAAGAACGAGGTGGCCCACCTAAGGAACGGAAACCTGTCGAAGAAAGCAGTATACGCATTTACACGAGTGACGGCGAGAAAATCCCGAGGGTAGACTCCATCCGGATCCTCGGCATGTTTATTGAACCGAAGGGTGGCAACGGCACTGCTCTGCGCAAGATTGTCGCCAAGACTGACAACGCTTTTCGACTCGTCAAAAGAGTCTCCGGGAGACATAGAGGCCTTAAGGAAGACAATATGTTAAGGCTCATCAATGCGTTTGTGCTCTGCCACTTTACCTACACCGTTGCCATGCACAACTGGCTTAGGTCGGAGTGGGACGTGATGTTAACCTAAACTTTTACTTTCATGGAATAAAATGGAATGAAAAAATCTTCATTTTATGTGGTTTTCATTTTTAGTGGGCTCGCAAAACATTAAAGTCAAGACACAACTTCAGGTTCGCAGAAAGCGAATTCCGTGCGCCCATTAAAAAAACATCATGTCACTTGACTCTTAAAGCGTATTTCAACATTCATAAATGGCTTATGGTATTTCCTTGCTATATAGCAGACATTTCCACTGCACATTACTTTGCGACGCGCTGCTCAATGAATATTTTTCAAGTTCATTCGTAGCTGACAAACTGACTACATGAGCCTGTCTTTACTCTTGGATCGAAGTAGAGGTCACAAACTGAGTTACTCGTACTAGTTTCACAATATATAATGAATGTGCAAGCGTTCAAGTAAAATTTGTGGATATGTCATCTCCTGCCAAGAAAAAGAAGTACCCGGTCGGCGACCAATAACTTCTCTTCAGCAACCAAAGAAAGCATGTGTGAGGAAACAGAAACAAACGCGTTTGTTGTGTGGCGTCCATTGTGAATGCTGTCACTCCGTTCCGTAATTATCGGCTGAAAGTCATACGCTGAACGTTGACACCCTGCCATAACGTCAGCGCCTCTTCTTAAGACGTATACTTGTTATAGTTTAATTTCGCGAAGCAGTACACTCTTTCTGCAGTTTTTCGTTAACATAACCGCTTTACATTTTGGTGTGAAGGTTATCATTCTTCTGAACATCGCGTTGTTGTTGCCTGTGGTTTACTGCGCTTAAATATGCTCAGGAATGCGTCGCCTGTCAAACTGAACACTTGATATCCGGGTGTTCAGAATTTCTTTCATATGATCTATTCAGCCGCCTCATATTGCGCACCGGAGCACTCAATTAAAAAATGATAGCATATTCACGGGACGAATGATGAAGAGTGGGGCGAAGCATCCGTCCGTCCATTCGTTCTTGCTTCCGACCGTCTATGCGTCCGTCTGTGTGACTGTCCATGCGTTCATCCGCCCGTCCGTGCGTGCGTCCGTTTATGCGTCCGCACGTCTACCCGTGCGTCCGTCTCTGCGTTCATCCATGCATCCGCCTCTGCGTCCATCCATGCGTTTATTCGTCCGTGCAGCCATCCGTGCGTCCGTCCATGCATCTGTCTGTGCGTATGTTCGTCCATCTTGTCAACACTCCAAGCACCACCAGCTCGCATCTTTTCATCGTATATTGCGCATATAGAAGCACCGCCATCCAGCGGACATTCCAAGGAATAAACGAGAGGTGGCACACGCACGCTTTCTTACTGTTTGCGCTTCGTGTCTACTTCCCACCTTTAACCACCTCGAGTTCATGGTATATACTAGTTCACTGTATTCATAGCACTGTGGCCCAACGCTCCCTAAACCTTTTTAAAACCAAGGAGGTTATGCCAGCGAGTATAACCCTGCAAGTCTTTCTTGTCAGATAGTGCTAATTGTACATGCCAATGGTGGCTAATTGGCAATGAGAGACAGGAGAAGTCGGCTTTTAGTTAACGCGCACTCTGCGAATTTTTTTATTGTTCAACAACGCACAGGAGAAATCTCCCACCAGCACCACCTTGTAGGTCAAAGCGTAAGACTGGTTACGCACTACGACTATGACGAGGGACGAACGGATGCCGCTTTAAGGAGCTTCATCCATGAAACTGTCGTAATTTAACAGGACACTTGATTGACAGGTAGTAACACCAGTGCGTCCCAAAGATGCGTTGCATAGTATCCGCGATTATTTTCTGCGGAAGCTATCTGACTTGTCAGGAGGTGTGGATGGCGTTTTCTCGAATCATGGGTGTTTAGTGAGTTACTTTGACATGCGCGTTGGGAGACCATCGAATCTACAAAGTAAAAATGGTGAACTGGGGCCGGCGTGCGTTTCGCCTTGGCAACCACGGCTTTGTGATCAGTGAAGTGCACGCTGTGAGGTCAGACGTCAGACTCTGCCCAAGCGGCGCTGCGCAAAACGCCACCACCAGCGCCCCCGTTGCCGCGCCGGCCATAAATGAGTAGTGCACAGAGAGCCATCCGCAAAGAAACGTGCATAGGCGCTCCTTTGTCGTTGGTCTTGAAGTGCGGTTTCTTGAAAATTAAGGACCTGGCAAGCATCTTCCTTCAATACAAGCTCGCTTCATAAAAGTAGGAAGCTCATCAAAACGAAATGCGGGAAAACTACAAAATATGTTTATTTATTTCGGCGTGCTGCACCTGGCAATTTAGGTGCAAGCGAGCATTCCATGACATCGAGCTTGAGGCAAGCACTAAACTGAGTGCACAAAGAAACAATTTATTAGATCAGCGGTACGAATCAACATATTTGCACAGCGCAAGTCTACGAGTAGTTACGACGCAACTACAGAAGAAGAGACAAGGACAGAAAGAGCACTGCACTCTTTCTGTCCTTGTCTCTTCTTCCGTAGTTGCGTCGTAACTACTCGCGCCCTTTCTGTCCTTGTCTCTTCTTCCGTAGTTGCGTCGTAACTATTCGTAGTCTTGTGCTCTGCAAATAGGTTGATTCCCAATCACCAACTTGCCCGAGCATCTGTCTTATCAAGTGGTATGAAGCTCACTTTATCTGGCACGAATGACTTTGGTGATTCTCGCTTTGCTGTTGCATTCTTACTTGCTGTGCATTTCGGTGTTTTATTTGGCATGTTCGAATGCTTTGTTGATGGTTGTCTTCCGTTTGTGTATACTGCAAATTGGGATACATGCGAGTCCACTTTCTTAGTGTACAACGAAACGCGAAACGGATGCCTCCGAGATAGCTCCAGTAAATACGAAGACCAACGGCAAAAAAAAAATATGTTTGTGGTTGCGATCATTTTGCGATTTACCTGTGTGACGCACGTGTTTGCATTTCCTAGTTAAATCTGGCACTTAAGAGAGAGAGAGAGATAATGTTGCAAGAAAAGGCAGGGAGGTTAACCAAACGCACATCCAGTTTGCTACCCTGCGCTGGGGAAGGGATGAAGGGGAGAAAAGAGGTTGCAGAGAGATGAGAAGGTACACACAATCACGAGAACACTCGGGGAGCACACACAGTCTACAGGCGGTCGCTCAGGTTTGTTGACTTTAAGTAAAGTAGCAGTGCTTTAGTCGCTTTCTGCGCAGCTGAGGCAGATGCCCAAGGTCCTAGTATCTTCTGCACACAAAATGGTCCGGGGTCAAGTTGATTAAAAACCATCCGGAGCTGGCATCGCTGTGTGTCGTAACAAGCGCAGCTGCAAAGGACGTGTTCGATGGTCTCTTCAGCTCCGCAGGAGTCGCATGCAGGAGTGTCTGCCATACCAATGCGAAAGGAGTACACCTTTGTGAATGCAACACCCAACCAAAGGCGGCATAACAGTGTCGCATCGGAGCGGGAAAGTTGTGATGGTAGCTTTATCTTGAGCGAAGGATCCAGTTCATAGAATTGACACCTTTGGAAGCTGGTAGACAACCAGAACGTGCGTGTAAGATCTCGAGCCAGCAGGTAAAGTTGTCTTGCTGCATCATTCCTTGATAGAGGAATCGGGACTACACGGGTTCCTTCATGGGCTGAGCGGGCTGCATCATCGGCTAATTAATTTCGGGTAATGCCGATATGTCCAGGCAGCCATTGATATATAATACCATGCCCTCGTGCTAGAGCTTCATGATGGCAATGTCTTATTTCTTGTACCAATTGTTCATGACTCCTCCTACGCATGAAGGACTGCAAACTCTGAAGCGCTGCCTTCGAATCACAGAATATGACCCATTTTCCTGGACGTTCGTGAACGAGATATTGTAAAGCAGCCCTTATAGCAGCAAGCTCTGATGCCGTAGATGTAGTCATATGCGACAACTTTAATTTGATTGTCATTGCTGCAGCCGGAATTACAGCGGCACCTGATGAGCTGCTGGACGAGACGGACCCCTCAGTGTATATCTGCGTTCGGTGCAACTCATGTAATAATAGCAGTGTTGCTTGCTTCAATGCTACTCTGGAGTGATTGCTTTTCTTTTTGATACCCGGAATTTGTAGTTGACTTGCGGCTGGTCGAGGCACCACAAAGGACATGCCATTCTCGTAGCTGGCGTATACCCTGATCGAATGCTGTTTAGGTGCTTGACTATGACGTCTGGAAACGTAGCACGTGGTCTTCCGGAGGGTAGAAGGACCAAGTGGTGGTCGGGGACACGGCTAGCATGTCGAATGTGCGCTCTGAGGCAATCCACAACTATATATGTCCTGACCGAAGGGTCTTTCGCAAGCATGATTGTGGCTTAGGTAAAAGCGCATCGGGGCAGTCCTAGGCAGATACGCAGTGCCTGACCCTGCAAACTCTTCAATGAATGAGTATTAGATTTGCAAGTGTTAGTCAGTACCGGCAAGCTGTAGCGCAATAGACCCAGAAATAGGGCGCTGTACTGCTGTAGCATGGAGGCCATAGAAGTTCCCCATGCTATCGTGCACATGAATTTCATTACATGCACAATAGATAGCAGTCTATTCTTCAAGTACGCACAATGCGGGCTCCACAAAAGACTTCTGTCGATTATTATGCCCAGGAAACGATGCGTCCGTGCACATTTGACACTCCACCCATTGATGTAAACAGGGTATGGCGTCATTGGTTTGCGTGTAAACGCCATCAACGCGCACTTCACAGTTGATATAGTTAGGCCTTTTTTTCTGAAGGTAGGCTGTTGTGAGGGTTGCTGCCCGCTGTATTCGTGCACAAACCTGAGGGCGAGTAACCGCAGCACTCCAGAGGCAAATATCACCGGCGTCTATGGATAGGCACAGCGACTTTGGCAGAACCTTCACCAGACCAATGAGGGCAACATTGTACAATGAGGGGCTTAAAACACCTCCCTCAGGTACTCCGCAGTAGGTGTAATGTTCAGCAGTGTTGCCCTCATCTGTTTTCACAAAGAAACCCCTGCCAGTTATATAATCTTTTATCCATTGAAACATTGGTCCACCAATGCCCATTGCTGCGAGAGAAGTGAGGATGGCATCGTGAGCTACATTATCATATGCACCCTTCACGTCAAGAAAGAGTGCCACTGATATGCGCTTGCGACTTTTTTCTTGCTGAACAAATGTCGATAAGTCAAAGACACAGTCGATGAAGGAGCGGCCCCGACGAAAGCCTGCCATGCAAGAAGGGTATTTGGGGTATCGTTCGAAGTACCACTCGAGACGAAATTGAACCATTCTTTCCATCACTTTTCCGAGGCAGCTTGCGAGAGCAATAGGGCGATACGCTGTCAGGCCCAATGGTGATTTTCCCGATTTAAAAAGTGGTATTAATCGACTTATTTTCCATTCTCGGGGAACACTGCCGCTGAGCCAGGAGTTGTTAAAGCATGTTAAAAGTTCTTTTCTGGCTTTTTGTCCAAGGTGTCCCAACGCACTATAAGTAATACCATCAGGACCTGGCGATGACATGCGCTTAGAAGTGACTAACGCACTTACAGTTCTTCCTTGGTAAACGGAATGTCCATTTCTGGTGATCGCGTCTCAGGAACGATCACGGCGTCGATGCTCTCATTCATAATATTCCCGGCAACTCTCGTGCAGAATTCTTCAGCCACCTCGAGTTCTGTTTTTCCCTGATGGAGTGCCAAAGCTTTAATAGAGTGCCGTTGTTGCGGAGAGGAGCGAAGACCACGAACTGTTCTCCAGATATATGACAGGGGTTTATGAGGGTCTAGAGATTCGCAGAATGCTTTCCAGCGTTCGCTCTCCAGCTTGTAAATGCGTCGTTTAATCTTTATCAGGAGCCGTCTTGCTTCCCTCAGATCGTAAATTGATCTTGTGCGCCTGTATTGTCGTTCAGCACGCCTTCGTATAGCTCGTAATCTTTCCAGTTCAATGTCAAACTGTGTTATTTTAGACAAAAATGGTAATTTACATTTGGACGCTTGCATAGCTTCTGCTATGCTATTTTCCAGGCTACAGGCAAGGCCTCCTTGGCAAGCGTCCTCAACACGTGATGTAAACATCAACCAGTCAGTGCCAATTACAACACCGGAAGAGAAATTTTTTATGATACTATCGAGCTTCAAGTAGGTGGCTTTGCGATCACTCCCATGAGTCTCAATATCGCAATATCATTTAACTTTGTGAGAGAAGCACCGTGACACAGATGTCAGGTTAAGGCGACTGCCATACGTGAGACCCCGCAGATATGTTGGGGTACCATCGTTCATTAGTAAAAGGTCGTAGTTGGAAGCAAATGTAACAATATTGCGGCCTATGGCATTCTTCCTAGTGCTCCCCCAAAACATGTGATGGGCGTTGAAGTCAACGGTGATGATCCAAGGCCCATCGGTCCTCATTAGGATGTCTTTTAATCTGTCGCAGTCAAATCGCGATGACGGAGATATATATCCACCAATAAGCGTGAACGAAACTGCATTCTTCTTTACACGAAGACACACATACTGATTGTCGTCATTTGAACATATTGGGTGCGAAAGATAAGTCAAGTCTGTGCGAATGTAAACAATTACTTTGCTTCGTTCTTCGCAAGCGGCTGAACAAAAAGCTTCATAACCGGACAATCTATAAGGCGTTGATACGTTTGGTTGACATATGACAAGTATAGGGAATTGATTGGCCCGAAAAAATTGGCGAAAGTCCGAGATACGGGACTTCATGCCTCTGGCATTCCACTGAAAAATCGACTCACTGTTAACTTCAGTGCGGAAGATGAGATTTTGTTGAGCCATTGTGCTTATACGACGTTAGCAAGAACTGGATTCAGTGCATCCATTATTTGCAGTGCACTCTTAGCAGACGGAGATTGTATGCTGCTCAGTAGCGTGCGAATCGTGGCAATTAATGATTGCACGATTGCAGTCACTTGCCTGTCTTGGTTGGAAAGATCTCGAATTGGGATCGCGGGCTGGCCGTCATGAAACTCCTTCGGTTCGCTTGATACTGCTTCTCTTTGAAGTGCAGGCCACTCTGTCGCAGTTAGGGTATGCTCACTGGCTTTGACCTTTACAGCCTTTCCCACAGCATGTGGTCATGGAGGCAAAAAAGGTGGTACTGATCAGGGATCTGGCAAACGTGTCGAGGAGGTAGCGGGCGTTCTTGAAGACCGACGTCGACGTGAACGACGCCTTCTCACTTTAGCTGCGGCTTCTCGATGAGATGAGTGATCGCGCACCATCTCCTTCAAGATGGCAATTTCCTTCTGAATCCGCGGGCAGTCCTTCGATGTGGCTTCATGGGATCCATTGCAATTAGAGCATTTCTTGACAGTTGCGACGCACTTATCCGCTGCATGGGGCTTGGCGCAGCGGTGGCATACCACCGAATTCTCGCAGACGCTGCTCACATGTCCAAGTTTCATGCATTTACAGCACTGGAGAGGATTCGGAATGAAAGGCTGCACAGCTTGTCTGAAGTATCCCACCTTCACATGACAGGGGAGTGATGTGCTCTTAAACGCAATCTTCACACAGCGAAACTTGCCTAGCCGGGTGACTTCAACAGTTGGAGTATCAGTTGTTGACTTGACAAGAAATTGTATGTCATTATTGGAAATAGCCACATCTATGTCGTAGATCACGCCGGTTACTACGTCACATCCCAAGGGATGTGATGCCTTCAAAGCACTAGTGTGTGTGGTGGTGATAACTTCAGATTATCCGTGGTCACAGCGTGTGTGATGTTTATTGCGGCCGGGCGCCTCCTGTCTACCGTTCACATCGCGCAGCGTGGACAGAGGGTCAGTTAAGGTTCATGATCGAGGTTGTGACGTTTCTCTGTCAAGACTACTCAAAACAATAGCAGGGGACATACATTATCACACTTACTCAAGCGAATGACTGTGGAGAACGCGAGTATTTGCATACCCAACGCGTTTGCAAAGGCCTGTATTTAGCCCTCTCGCCATTCTGCTTTGCGAAAGCAGCAGAAATTGGTAAAACTGCAGTCATCTACGTTCGTGGCGATTCCCAACGCAACAGACTGGGGTTTTTTTTCGTAGAGCGTGGAGCTTACGTATGCTCTTGTTCTCGCCATCGTTCGGGCGAGTAAACCAGCAAGCACGTCACGGCTGTTCGGTGACGCGTTCGACTAGCGGAAATAAATTCGTAGCTCTTTTTCTGAGTGTTCAATGCGTAAACACATCTAATACTTAGCTCAATGGTTGTTTCGTACGCTGTACTTGCACCTGGTTGCGCAGCAAACTGTGCAAGAGTGTCGGGCTTTGCACTACTCAAAACTGCGTCGACAGGTGGCGCTACCTGTTGGCAAAACTCCAGAGTCTGGCGTCTATGTTTCTGCAGTCCAAAGAGCGTGTCGTCTTCTGGCGTGAAATCCATGGCAGATAAACGAGCCGAAAGAGTGTTACCACTCTGTGTGCGCTCGAGCGTTGCGAGAAGTGGAGAAGGTGAAGCGAGAGAAAGGTGGCACGTACAGACATAAATCAACGCGTGCGTTTGATTTTTACAGCGAAAGCTGTTATGAGATCACAACTCAGGTCACGCATGGCGCCGTAGTTGACCGCCGCCGCCGTCGCCGGTGTCCGTAACTACTGTTGCACGAAATAAGAAATAGACCTAGTACTAACGACCTAGTGGGGCGTGAGCCTTGGTCTGATGCGTGCCAGCACAGTATTCTATTACTGAGCTAAGCCGCTGCTTGGGACTCAAAGTTGCCTTATGCAGACTTGATGTAGGGAAAGGAAACACGTTAATACGAGAATTAAAGCGTTTTTGAACAGCAAAAGAACAACCAAGCGTCACACATTGCCAATAGCGTAACGAGTGCGTCATCCAACGCTCCAACCAATTACAAAAGCTCGTTTTTGATCCCCTATTAACTGTGAAGCACACCCACTTCAGGCAAAGTTCTTTATCGTGGTCAGCCACTGCATCAACACTGGGCACAAAATTCCTTGTAAGTGTTTAGCGGATACAACATTTCTGAGAAGACGAAAGGTAGCATATCGAATGCCGGCCTAATACCCAGAAATTATGATTATTAGCCGAACAGCGTTAGAGAGCTCGTGTCGCAGAAATTCAGCCGTCGGTGGTGGCCCCGTTGGTTGTAAGCGAAAAACCGTCTGTGCGTCTGTGACCAAAAAATCGAGTTACCGAGATCGCCACGGGAGGCCGCTACTTTTCCACACGTGCGCACGTGATCACACTAAGAAAGGCGCGCATTCAAAGAAAAAAAAGTGCTCAAGGTCACGAGGCAAAATAGTTTCTTTGCCCCTGCCACCCCTTCCTGTTTAGTTTCCAGCGCTTTCGTCGGGACGAGAGAAGAGATAACGCAAGTGCATCATGTGACCAATCATTCTTACTCCACTCGCACTCGACGGATTCCTAAAACTTTTGCAGGCGTCAAATTCATGAGTCAATAAGCTATTTTAGTGAATTCATTGCATGGTTACTTTCAGGGCCCCTTTATTTCATTTTATTTGACAGGTGCAACGATGAAAACGAGCACATTCAGCGATTTGTAGGAGCATTTGGGTAGCCTCAAACTATATCAAAAACGGCCCGGATAGTGCAGCCATCATTGCTAAAAACGCACAGGAACTTTTAAACAGCTCTAAAAATGGACAACTATGTCCGTCTGGCGGAAAACATATCATGCCTTTCCAGAGGCGCTGATCAAGCAAACAGCAAACGCTAGATAATGTGCTGCTATTTGTGAAGCATTGTGAGACTCTTTAAGGCCTCCGAGATGGTGAGCACGACGCGTGTATTTTGGAGGCCATGCGACTCTTGCTTTAGATCAAAAACCTGTATGTACCATTCGCGCACACAAACTGGTACGATCTGTTGTGATCTTGTGTGTATGCGTGCGTCTGTGTGTATGTAACACAACATATTAAGTATGCACTTAGCGCTTGAAGGGCGCACTAGAGTCCGGATTTCGCTATCGCGTTCAACTCTTAAAGGCGAAGCTTAAGAGAGAGAGATAGACTTTAATAATTTCCGGCAGATTGCTGGGATGGGCTCCCACCTAGGGGCCAACGGAGAGACCGTGTCTCTCGGCAGCTTCCTTGGCCTGCTGGATCGCCCAAAGTTGTTTGTCTAGGCCCGAAATGAGCAGGGCAGTCAGCCAACGCGCCCGAAGGTCTTCATTGGAGGCCGTGACCCCAGAATTTCTGACTAATGCTGGACATTCTCATAGGATATGGTCAAGAGTGGCTCTGGTGATACAGTACTGGCATAGGTTAGAACTGTAGACGTCGCGATATATGTGGTGCATGATGGCAGGGTTCGTGTATGTGCGTGTTTGTAGCTGCCGCCACTGAACGGACTGTGCCCGACTTAGCTTGGGGTGAGGCGGAGGGTACTCCCGCCTTTGCAGTCGATAGTGTTGAATTATGTCATTAAATTTAGTGAGCCAATCGTCCCATTCCCACACCGGCGCAGAAAGGTCCGTTTGGGGGGCCACTTCGTCTGACGTGACTCGGAATGCAAGACCTCGAGCCACGTTGTGCGCCACTTCATTCAAACTGGCCTCCGCGTTACCTAGTGGTGTGTGGGCAGGGAACCACAAGATGTGTACGTAGTGGTTCGCCTCGTGAATTTTGCCTGTACTAAGAATCTGTAATGCCTCGGGGGAGATTCTGCCGCTGGCGTAGTTTTGAACGGCTGTCTGCGAGTCGCTGATTACGCATGAGGCGTTAGTGTGGGCTATGGCCATCGCGATAGCCACTTCCTCTGCCGTTTTTACGTTCCGTGTGATGATTGACGCGCTGTTTTTGCGTTGTTGTGTGTGGTCTACGACAGCAGCCACGAAGCGGTGACGTTCCTGGTAGCGTGCTGCGTCGACAAGGACTGCCTCATGGTGGCGCCTAGACATCTTTGACATGACTCTGGCTCTACTGACACGTATGTCCTTGTTGTGTTCAGGGTGCATGTTTCTTGGTATGGGTGGTACTGTGAGCTTAGCACGGATAGTGCGTGGTATGTCGTGTTTGTCTCCGTGTTTGTCTCCGTGTTGTTGGCAAGAAATACCGAGATTACATAGAATCTGGCGGACTGGCTCAGTCTTGGCTAATCGCTCGAATTGGGAGATTTGTTGCGCCTCAATAAGTTCCTCAAGGGTATTGTGTAAACCAAGTTGAAGGAGTAGTTCGGTGCTGGTGTTTTGAGGCAAACCTAGCGCTTGTTTCCTAATTAGGCTGTTGAGTTTTGACTTTTCCGTGGTGAACCGTCATGAACCGTCACTGCCGTTGCACACCCAGAGGGTAATGTCGTCGGTGTAAATGGTGTGATGAAGTCCTTAGATGGTTTGAAGTTTTTGAGGAAGACCAATGAGGGCGAGGTTAAACAACAAGGGAGAGATCACGAAACCCTGCGGGGTGCCCGCGCTTCCTATGGTTATTTCGGACGACCTGAGTGCTCCCACAGTGATCGTGGCCATTCTGACCGTAAGAAATGTCCTTATTAGTTGTATGTGCGAAACCCCAAGTTTAGGGTATTGACCTGTATTAGAATGGTGCTATGCGTGACAGAGTCAAAAGCCTTCTTGAGATCAAGACCGAGTATGCCCTTAGTAGTGCATCCGGTACTGTCTATGATGTGATGATTAAGCTGCAACATGGCATCCTGCATTGAAAGATGCCTGCGGAAGCCAATCATGGGGTGTGGGAAAAATCATTGTCTTCAAGGTAACTTGCCAGTCTAGCCAGGAAAGCGTGTTCTATCAATTTGCTTATGCAAGATGTTAAGGAGATGGGCCTATGATTGTCAGTATTCAGTGGTTTGCCTGGTTTCGGATTCAGAATCACATTGGCCGTTTGTCAATGCGGGGGCAAGATTCCGGTGTTCCAGCAGTTTATAATATAGTCTGTGATATGCGTGATCGACTCATCGTCGAAATTGCGTATCATCTTATACGTGATCTTGTCCGGACCTGGTGCAGATTTGGTGTTAAGTTTTTGTAGGGCGGCATGGATATCCTCTTTGGTGAATTCTTCTTCTAGAGTGGTGTTGACCTCGCCCGTATAATCTGTATGCTGCTGAGTAGGATCCTGAGAGATGTATTTGAGCTCTACCTCCCTAAGAAACTCCTCGTCGGTGCCCTTGTAAGCATGTATTAGTTTGTTGATGCTTTGTCGTTGGGCGATTTTCCGTCGTCTGGATCGAGCAGGAACCGTAAAAAATGCCATGTTTTACTAAGACTTAGCTGCCTGTTCGTCGCATTGCAGGTTTCATCTCAGTGTTGCCGGCTTAGCTGTGTTGCATACATCTCTATCTCTGTGTTTAGGAGTGCTATGCGTTTCCTGAGGTTTCTGTTGTGTTTCTGTGTCTTCCACCTCTCTTGGAGCGGTTGCTTTGCCTCCTACATGTGGAGGAGCCGGCTATCGATCTCGTCGAGGTTTGCTTCGGGGGTACAATTCGGGTGGCATTATTAATATCCTGTTTAAGCGTGTGTATCCAGTCCTCTATGTCGCTGATTGGTTGGACCTGGTTCTCACGTGATTGGTGGAACTGGGTCCAGTCTACCTACTTTAGCTGTTTTCCCATGGGTTTACGTGGGCCACCTTGAACATGTACCTCGATGATGTAGTGGTCGCTACCCAGGTCCCATAGGGTATTTTTCCAGGTGGCTGCTGATGTGTTTCTCGTGAACGTCAAATCAGGCGTTGTGTCTTTACTGGAGCTAGTGCCCGCACGTGTTGGTGTGCTGGGGTTGATGATGAGAGTTAATCCCTCCTGCTACGAGTCAAACCAGAGGGCCCTACCTTTAGGAAACACATAAGAGTATCCCTCCCCTGGCAGTGTGTGGTGCGTTGAAATCCCCCGCTATTAAAATGGGATTTTGGCCAGCGATGTTGAGGGCGCATTTAAAGAGTGTTAGAAATCTGTGCTTCTTTTGTTTAGGGTTGCTGTATATGTTTAGTATAAAAAGACTTTCGTGTGTCTTGCGTTGCGGAACGAGTTCAATAAATATAATGTCAATATTGGTAATTTACGTGTCGTGTTGCGTGAACGTAAGGTTTCGCCTAACTAGGGTGGTAAGGACAGTCGTATCCCCGTTGGCATGTCCGATCGAGCGGTAGCCTGCCAATTTAGCGAGACAATGTGTCTCCTGCAGTAAAATGACATCGGACTTAACTTTCCCCTTAAGGTATTGGTGAAGATTTGCTTGCTTATTCGCGTAGCTCCTACAATTTTATAGCCTAATTGTGTAGGCGTGATTTTTAGCTATGATGAGACGCAGGGGGTAGGAATGTCGCCAGCTGTATTAAACTGAATGCCGACGAGGAAGGTTGCTTTACATTCGCTGTGGGGTCCAGTCCGCTAGGTGGCAGAGGGGTAATTTTAGCCTCCACAGCAATGAGTCACTGTTGTAGGTGTTCGTTTTGTTGCTGGGTAATTTTACCTATAGTCTCTACGCGGTCAGTAAGGCCTGAAATCAGTCGGGATGTGTTGCTCATCCACTCATTTATTTCTTTCACTGATTGCTGAACTTCCTTCAGAACTTTATTCTCGGGCGTCACGCGTGTGGGTTTGTCTTCATTGAATTGCGTTTCGCCTCTGCGCTTGGAAGCTGGTGGTGTACCTTCCTCCATTTTTTCGCTGGGTGTAACAGCTGAGAGCGGTGGTACTACTGATGGAGCTTGTTTTGTTCTTTTATAGTGGCGTAACTCCTCCTTGAGGGTCCTGTTTTCCTCTCCTAAAGCTGTCATTTTCTGGTTACATTGTGCTAACATCTGCTTTAGCTGTGCTATTTCAGCCACTAATTTATCAAGTTCGCCTTGAGAAGCGGCCTCCTCAGACCCCGAGCGCGCCCGCTTGAATAAGTCTACCCAGCACACTTTAAAGGTTGCGCCAGGTCCAGGTGTATGGCCCCGAGATGTTGACTACGACCGGGAGCGGGGCCGGGAGCGGGGCCGGGGGCGAGACCGCGACCGAGACCGTGACCGAGATTTCGACCCCGCTTTCTTTCCGGGCTTCCGGGTAGGAGTAGTGTCCCGCTGCTCGAGGCTGTTGTCGAATGGCGTTAGGTTCGTCGGGTAGTCTTCATCTTGTTGTTGTTGTCGCTCCCATTGCCGGCGTTTCACCAGGTACGGCGTCTTGTAACATGCCCTGCACGCCTTCTCTGCCGTCTGGTGGTCGCCACCGCATAGCTGACAAGTGGGCTTTCACTGGTGATCTTGCGGGGGGTTGGTCGTACCAGAGCCACGGCACACGTGGTCTTTCGGATTTGGGCATACATTTGCGCGGTGCCCCAGGCGACCGCATTGGTAATACGTCTCTATCTGCTTGCGGTAAAGGGAGCACTTCAACATTGTCCCACCACATTGAACGTATGTTGGCACGCGAAGACCAGCGAACAGTGCGATCACCGTCGTTGTGTTGCTGAGGCGTTTTGCAGCGATGGCTGTGGGTTCTTTGTCGTAATCAAATTAGCCGTAATATCCCGGGTGGTATCTTCCAACGGGATATCACGTATCACGTCTTTTGACGTACCGTCTGGTGCTGATTCATATGCGCTGGTATCGTACGTCTTGTTGCCGACCACAATGCGAGAGATTTTCTGGTATCTATCAGCATGCGCCTCAATGGGTGTGCTCACAACGATGATAATTTGCTGGAAATTTGGACATATTGTGTCCTCATCTTGGGCGTCTCTCGGAATTTCAGCTGCGTAGTAAATGCTAGTCGCCAGTCAGCCGGCTTCATAATCGGTAAGTCGAAGGCCGCCTCCAGGTCGCGCGATGATCTTGTGGTCGCCTCGGGGAAGTGGAAGCATCCGGCTTAATCTTGTTATTTGACTCAGGCATTGCTCATGCCGTTTCCTGCTGTTATTCCCTCGTTGAGAATCCGCTCCGGGTTCTAGTGATTGCCCACGGGTCGACTTCTTTGATCCTACGGTGCTCCATCCTGTACTTTCTTCGAATTCTTCACGGGAAATTGGTTCTCCCTCTACAGTGACCTCCATTTCTTCTCAGAAAGTCGGACGCGTGAAACTCACCGACCGGCGTTTCTTGGTGCCCGCAGAGTTAGGCCGGCCTAGGCAGCCAGCTGCATGAGACGCTAGGCCGGCCTAGCGTCTCATGCAGCTGCGCTGCCGGTGGCTTGTCAGGCGTTAGGCGTAGCTTTCCCGCCAGCGTGGTTGACAAAAATGCGTCGGTAAGTGTGTCAAATAAAAGTCCCCACTTGGAACTTAGTGCCGGGCGATTCCTGATGGCAAGCTGAATACGCGGGAACCAAAGTCTTGTGGGCTTCTAGGTGACTTCCGCTGTAAAACATGCGTTCAAACCAAAGCCGACACGACGCACGTGCACTCGCTCCGACGAGAGCAGCGTCTCTCTCCGAAGCTTAAGGGTTCCCAAAATTTTAAAGCCGTGGTGGGTACCCAGCAAGTGCGCTAGCAGAAGTTACCCAATGAGTGTTTATAAAAGGTTCTGAAAGGCCACTCTTGTAGCTTTTGCTGTGACTGGGCTGTGCCTTCAGCACACGCCTTGCGTTTTTATTTTTTTTCGAGTCCCTCGATTCACGGAAGGCCTTGGCGCTTATCTAGAGAACTGTCAGTGGTTTTCGTACATCTTGTTAGCACCGCACCTTTGACTTTCTGGCACTACATCTACGCTGCGAAAAGAATGGTGTCGCGAAATCTAACTGCCGAAAGATTGCCTGCGGCGCAGGTTCAACTGGAGCGAGGACGCCAGACTGCTCTTGATCCTCGCATGATCCCTGAATCAAATGTCTAAATTCAGTGGAAAAATTGAACGCTGCGTTTCGTTTGTATAGTCGTTCTTGAGCGCTAGCATTTAAGGGTTCGCCTACCGCACTCCGTGTTACCTACGAGATCAAGCCTGGAAGTCACTCTTGCTGCTATACAACGACTCCTGGCAAGCTGGCATATTTTGAAAGGAATGGAAATCAAGTCACTTGATTCCACTTCTCAAAGCCGGCTAGCCGCCTTAGGACGTTTTCTTTGACCACTAGATTACACTCGTGGGCTGTGTTAGAAATGTTATCGAGAGAACGATTATGACGCGCCTGGAATGGTAGTTACAGTTTTACAAAATATTTCATTGTTCTGTGGGCACATCTAGACAAGGCCGCTAATTAGGAGAAAATGCAACTCATTTCGACACATATCTAAAACATCCGAAGGTCTCCACGGTTATCTGCTGCTTGTCAATTTTCTTCTCCTATTGATGTACGCCCATGCCAGGAAATAACACAAAAGGGCATCCTAACAAAATAAAGCCTGTAATTTGATATAATACTGCGTGTGCCGAAGCCGCGTTTCCTGTCTTTAGCCCCACAAGGGAAGCACAGTAGGTACACTGATGTAGCCGGCGTTCTTTCATGCTATAGCTGCCAAAAATTTTGAACTCTTTATTGTGTGGAAGTTTGAGCTCAAGTGTGTCTTTTGTCCGAGTTACTGACCACGCAATCCTGAGTGAAAACAGTCGCTTATTTCTTTCAATGTCCGCCCCTCCCGGCACTCATACATAAGCGTCATTAGCACATACTTTGTACAAAAGCTCTGCAACATGCCGGTAGCCTTTTCGCATTGAAACGTCGTTTTCTGCAACCCTCTCACGTGTTCGCGTGCGAGCCTGTTCACGCGGGAGACATCATAGCAACTAACAACTACGGGCTGTGCCCTTTGTTTTGGCCCGCCCACCATAAACACCGGCTTTAACAGAGCCACCACTAGCAGTGCTGTCTTGAAAGCTGTCTCAGAGGCCGTCTTCGCGGGCACGTTTTCTTACCGGCATCTATGCACCGAAAGGCTCAGTGAGAACTACAGCTGCGGGGTGTGGTAGCGGACACCATGATTTTTTCTTTCTCTCATATAACGCCTGTTCCAGTGTTCAGGGCATCGCTTTGAGCACAACTGTAGTGAAACTAAAGCATAAAAAAGCTTGCGAATATGGACACCTGCTATATTTACAGCCTAGCGCTTTTTTATCATGTCACTCATTTGATTGACAGCGCTGCCTATTTATGCGAGAGGTATGAAGTCGAAGCCAGATATCCTTTAACCATTTTGCTTTTCACCCTTCACCTGTCATCGTCATCTTGTTTATGAAGCAGATGTCAAAGTTTGAACGAGTATCTCAAGACTGCCTCACTTGGTGTTCAAGGGCAGCTTCGATCAACAAAAGCAAAGGGAAAAAGTACTCCGCGTTTCCGCGTCTCATTTTGGGTCCCGTTGGCTTCAACCTTTGCTTAACAGGGTTGCTTGGTGAACTCTGAGCCTGTTTTTTTTTGCTTTGTCATAGTTTTTGTACACTGTTCCGCAAAGCCTATTTCATTTTTTCAGTGGGTGCTTCAGTTCACGTGAAGATGTGTTGTCTGAATAAGCAATGAAACGTTTCAGTAGAGCCGTGTCGACTGTTTCCAAAGCACTGAGATGATGATAGAAAGAATAAGCAGTGGAAATAGCCATCATTTTAGTTATAAATATGGCATATCAGTCATGAAACTATTGTAGTTCTTGTAGAAATTGCTGCTGCAACAACATCGTCTTCCTCTGTGTAACAGTTCGTGGTGCACATCTATCGATTGCACTACAGATGCTATTGATAGTTGAGTGATTATGGACCTCACGATGACAAGAAAAATTTATAATACCATTATCGATTGTCCGCTTCATATTAAAGTATTTATGGCATAAAATCAGTGACATGAACTAATTCCAAAATGAAGTTGGTTTGTCGGGTAAGTAGCAAATCATAAAGCAGAAAGAGCAACCTTAACGGCAAAAAGGGACTTGTTGGTGTTATTTCATCAAAATGCTTTGCTCACTCGTGACATATAATTTGAACTGTTTACCTGCAGCAAAAGGGAAGCCTTTCCATATGCGAGAACTTGACGGCTTCAAATTTAATACTCAGAATGAGAATTCATCTAAACTTTGTAGTGCCTCAATGAAACATTGCCGCTCTTTCTTAGCCTCAACACGGTACATGCAAGTCGGGCACAAAAGCGTCGCGGAGAGTCTGATCTCGTGCAGTCATGCTGGTGCACGCGCTGGCCCCATTCGGACGCGGTGAATCAAACAGACCTCTTCCTTTGATAGCCCTTTTGTCACACACGGATGCTGAGGTGTCAGCCACAATGAACGTAAATGCTTGTTAACGCTTCTCGTAGACGATGTCAATTGTCTCTGAGAGCCTTTTTCCAGTGGTGGAAGTTTCAAAGCACTACGGGCAAATCTGTCAGCCGCCTTATCACCCGCTATACCTCCATAGAACAAAATCCATTCATTAATTCACAAAACTTTATTAGTGCGTTCAAGCCCGGTCTTTTCAGAACGAGGTGGACCACGTCTACGTCAGTACAATCAGGCTGAGCCTTGTGGCGTCATCGTGGACCTTCTGGGCTGCCCGTAGTTGATCTTGATAAGACGCGCTTCGCATCGCCTGCCAGTAAAGCCATTGTTCTTTGGAGTCGGCGAGAGTCGTGGGAGAGTCAGCCAGCGTGTCTAGTTACAATGGTGTCATGCCACGCGTCACACTTGTCTTGAATTTCACTGTGAGGGGGAATTTTAAGTAGAAAATGTGGAGTGGGGTAAGTTTCGGTTTGCAGTAAACGTAGCGTGACTGCCTGAGCTCTGTTCAGTTTTGCGTGTGGCAGTGGGATTTGCCTATGGCCCAAGTAATATTATTTTATGATGGCGTTGTATGTGATTAAATTATCTTTATAGTCCCTGGAATGGTAGTGGGCGTCGGGTCGGCTCTGACCGGCACGACAAGCGAGTCCTCACACCGGGCCATTCGTCACCTCGTTGAGGTTGACTCGAGTTTCGTCTACTTGTACCATAAGCACAGGAAACCATCGAATTTCAGTATCAATACGATTGACTTTGTTCATAGGTTTAACCACAGTCCCAGCGACATAGCACTTGTCGAAGCTCGTAATTGCTGTTTTGGAATCGCTATATATGTATGGACCTTCTCTGTTCCTGACAGCTAAAACAATCGCGGCTTGTTCCCCCACCATGGAGTCCTTATAGAGTATATTCAGGGCTTCCCGTACATCTCCCTGGCTGTCGACCACCACAGCTATGTATGCCTCTTGGCCTTTCACTCAGGCTGCATCCACGATGGCCACCTGTTGTCCTAACTGTTCGATTTCTTTCAATAAAGTTTTTGTTCTCGCTTTTCGCCTGCTGACATTGTGTTCCGGATGCATATTTTTTGGCAGGGGAGTGGTTCTGAATACGTCTCTAAGCTTCGCGTTAAGTTCGACATAAACCTCCTTCGGGTTCTTTGATCTATTAGGGATTGACACGAGACTAACGTGTCCTCGTTAGTATGTGCTGCTGCGCCATCTGTTGCACTTCAGTCATTTCTTGCATAGCATTGTGCACGCCTAAGCTCATGACTTTCTTGTTCAACGCACTGTTGCGTATACCTAGCGCTGCCTTGACTAACTTTCTGATAATGGTGTTGAGCTTACTCAGCTCGGCCTGTGACCATTGGAGGAGACCTGCCACGTAGGTGAAGTGACAGAAGGTGTGTAGTAGCCTTAGAGCACTGTCCTCACCAAGGCCCCTGTTTCGGTTCGCGATTCTCTATAGTAGCCCGAGTACTTGGTCAGTTTTTTTTGAAATATGCTGAATGGCAGTGAGGTTCATACCTCCAGCTTCTGTGTAGAAGCCTAGAACTTAAATTTTTTTACACCTGCTTGATCGGGGATGCGTCCTCCTGACAGCGCAAGATAATCTTGGGTTCCTCACTTGGGACTTCGCCCTTAGGTCTTCAACCCTTACCTCAATTTTTTATAACCAAAAGTCCCGACTTCACCTCTGAACAATTTAGCCCCATTTTGCCGAGAGTGCTTTCCACGAAGGGTAGCCTCCTTTTCGCCTATGTTTCCGTTGGCCCTCCATATGGTTATATCGTCGGCATATATTGCAAAGTGTATCCGCTCCGATTCCCTTGCAACTCTGGTTATTGCTAAATTTTATAACACGGGTGAGAGCACAGCTCCTTGCTGGGTGCCTCTGTTTCTCGGTGTCCTCACCTTAGATTTAAGTTCTCCTAGAGTGAGGCTCCCTTGTCTACCCCTAAGAAACGACATGACTATGCGGAAAAGCCTCTCTCCCAAACCCTGCGTGGATGGGACATCGAAGGTGGCCTTGGGCTCTATGCGATCAAAAGCTTTTTTGACGTAGAGACCTAGAAGCACGCTCGTATGTACTGGGCTAACCTCTATGAGCTTGTGCTTGGTCAGGAGCGTGGCGTCCTCAGTCGACAGCCCGTTACGGAAACCAATCATGTTATATGGGAATGTGTCATGTTGCTCGGCGTATCACGTGAGTCTGCTGAGATTGACGTGTTCCATAGCTTCACCTAGACATGACGTAAGTGAGATTGGACGGAGGTTATTTAGGCTGAGTGGTTTACCTGGTTTGGAGATGAGAATAGTATTGGCTCACTCCCAATGCTCCGGATATTCTTCCTTTTTCCATAAGTCGGTGAAGTGTTCTGTCAAGAAAATGATGGTGTCATCGTCTAAATTCATTAAGGGTTTGTTAGTTATGCTGTCGGGTCCGGTTGCCAATCTGCTAAAAAGACCATGGAGGGCCGCTCGCACCTCTCCCTCAATGAAATCATGGTCCATTTCCTTGCACTATGGTCCAGAGTACTCTATGTGTACATCGCTATCTCCCGGTTGTTTCAGAGGGAGATATTTTTCCGCGAGCTGCTGCATAACTACCTCTTGAGTCCGGGACTGGATCGCCTGATCTAGGTTTGGAATGGCCAATCGCTTGTTATACTTAGTTTCGTTCTCGTTCAATAAGTGTTTGAGGAGGTGCCAAGTGCCCCCACGTTTGACTGAATCGTCAGCCTGGATGCGAGGTTCGTCTGAATGTTGTTTTGTGAGGATTCGTGAGTGCTCCTTTATCTGTCTCTTCAGCAACGCCATCTTATTCCTGCGTCTTTGGTTCAGTCTTTGTGTTTTCCATCTTTGCAGCATGAATTGCTTGGCCTCAATGAGATCTGTGAGCCTACCATCTATGGTTTCTATGCTGTATCCGGTCGTAATAGTTCTAGTGGCCTCCTGCAGGTCCTCTCCTAGCTGGTTGATCGAAGTCTGGAAGGACTGTCTGTCTGTTTTTGTGGGTTGCAGCTCATATCCTATTGCTCTAGCTTTTCTGAAAAGGTCCCAGTCGGTGCACCGAAAGGTTCTAGTCTCTTGTTTCAGCATTCATATACCAATGCATATGATTAAGTGGTCGCTACATATGTCTGTGCCTGAGTTTTCCCAGCTAGATTCGTTTGAGTTCTTCACAAAAGTGAGGTCTGGTGTAGTCGCTGCACATGGACGTACCACAGCGGGTGGGAAAAGTCAGATCGGTGATCAGGCTCAGTCCGAAATCTGAAGCGAAGTCCCATAGCCCTTCTCCTTTCTTTGTATTTCAAGTGTATGCCCACACCTGGTAAGGGGCATTGAAGTCACCTCCTAATATAAGCGGGGAGCTCTTTGCGATGGTGGGTGTCTTGATGAAAAGCGTCCTGAAGTTCTGTTTCTCGGCACTGGCACTGCTGTAAATGTTTAGGCAGAAGATGCTGCGCCCCTTTCCCCCTACCTTTTAAGTACGACTTCTACTAGGGTATACTCAATTTTAGTCAATCCGAGGGGTATTTAGTTTTAAATCAAAGGTAGCTTTCTGTCAACGAAAGCTGCCAATCCTTTCCCGCAATGCTTTCCTCTACACACCGATTTGTAGCCGGTTAGTTTGACCTCGTCAGATAATGTTTCCAGCAGCGTAATTACTTTTTGTTTGTCCCCCATTGACCTAATTATTTATAGCAGCGATGCTTTTTTGACGAGGATTCTGTGACGATTCCACTGCCACACACGAAAACTGTGGGTGCTGGCTACAATTATTGGATAAGTTTAGTTTGCTGTTACCCACCGTCGTTCTTTTTGGAGTACTCCCTGACGGCCCAGAGAGTGAATTTAGACTTTCTGAGTCTCACGGGAACCATTCGTCGTCTTCGTCAATTTTCGTTTAGTTTCTTGAATCTCTTTTCTGCCATCAACATCCATTTCCATAGTTTGTCCATTAGTCCTTTCCGTCGTCTTCTTGATTTCTTAAATTACCTCACTCAGATCAGTAATGACTGAGAAAACTGAATGACTTTCGGGGCTAACGGCTTTTAGGAGCGCGGGAGCAGTCCCCCTCACATGATTCATTATTTTGACTTACTAGCCTGACTGTTACTTCGTCCGCAGGGCACTGCTGCGCCTTTTTTTAGTTCCATTACCTGTTTTGTCAGTTCTTTGCTAGCTTTTGGCAAAGACTTTACCTCCCTATTCAATTGATATAATCTGGCATTATTGCTACCAGTCACCATTGGCGCAGCAATGCTACCAGCGACTTTTACTTTATCAGCCCAGGTGGTCCCAGTAGCTGGCGTGGCACCAGGCGTTCAGAATTCTGAGCTCTCCGGCCCTCCTCTCGACTTGGAGCGGTTGTTCTTCCTGGGTAGCGAGCAGCGTCTGGATCTCGAGCAGCACCAAGAGCGTGAGTGGATTATGGAGCCTCGTATAGGCTTGGCGTCTCCATGGGCGCCTTCGTGGCCGATTGCGACTGGTCGCGTTCCCTTCGGTGGGCCCGTACCACATAGGGTACTTGAAAACGCTTCCTGCACGCTCTGTCTCCAGTGGGGTGGCCTCCTCCGCTGAACTTGCACGTGTGAGTGCAGATGTGGTTATCTGGTGGGTGGAGGGCTCCACATCCTCGACACTGAACAGAGCCCGGCGTTGGCACACGTCCGAGTGTTGTCCTACCCAACCACAATAGAAACACACATCAAATTGTTTCCTGTGGAGATAGCATCTCACCAAGGTCAGTCCGAAACGCAGAAACTTTGGCACAGGCAGTCCGTCGAAGAGGACGATGACTGAGACCAAAGTCTTGATACGCTTTGCAGCCAAAGCGAATGGATTGCGCTCATGCGCGTTATTTGTTGTTTTAGCGGACTAGGAGTTCCTGATGTCGACTTGTCTAAAGTCATCTTTGGAAGTGGCGTGTGGGGCTGTTTCGTACGCATTGACATCATATTCCGTTCCCACGATCTTGAAGGAATTAATTCTCACATACCTTGCCTCATTATCGGGTTCAGGCGTGCTCACCGCGACGATATTTGGCGTGAAGTTGGAGTACACCACGTCTTCATTTACTTGCTCTGCCGTCAGGCTGGAAGCCTTGATCACTGCAGTTTCAGTCGCTGTGGTGCACACTTTGCTCAAACTCAGTGCTCCCCGTGGTCGGATTACAATTTTGTGATGTTCCTCAGGCAACTGATGCATCTTCGAGGCTATCACACTACAATTCTTGAACGCGCTGATGGCGTTTGTGGCTCTCCTGCCACCGTTGATGGCGATGTCTCCACTGGACGCTTGCGAGTTGCATGGTACCTCATTGGCCGCTGCGCTGCACTTCTCAGCACGGGATCGTCGGCCGGCAGCAACTTGCCAGCCGAAATCGTCCTCGTCATTCTCGGATACATCGGAAACCTCATCGTCCATACGGGTGTCCGTCATGGCCGAGGGGCGCATAGGCCAGCTAGGCCTAGCGGGCCTTACTCCTCGGTATGGTTTTCCCCGCACGTAGTGGGGTGAACAGGAAAGGCCCGGTAATATTGTCAAACAACGTTGCCCAACTTGACGCTTGTTACCAGTCAATTCTCGGCAACTTGACGAATCGGATGATGTGCTGGAAACGGTCACACCATGAGAAAGTGGCCAGCGGAACAAATGAAAAGACGGAGCTGATGTGAGACGCTTCTGCTCCTATTGGCGACCGCAGCGCCTCCCCATGGATTACATATAAACGTTCTATTTAGACCAACGCTGAGCAGGTTTTTGGGAACTTGCAGCGACCTTTGTATGCACTGATTCAAAACCAATCTATGCTTTAGCTGCTGCAGATCGGATTACTATTCGAAAGCAGCACAACTCATTGCTCCTTAAAAAACTTCAGTTTCTTCACGGCTGCCCGAATCGTCACGCTTTCACACGCTATATACAAAACAACACCCTCAAATCACATTGCCCAGAACACCTTTAGGGACGGGATCACAAATGCTGCAGCGCTTGCTCCCCCCTTTATGTCGACCGCTTTATTGGTGAAAAATTTCAAAGGGTTGATTTACTTCTTCAATGTATTCAAAATACGAAAGAGTCTAGTTCTGCTGTGGGTTCGGTGTGGTTGCTGCGCATCTGTGGAATTGTCACCTGACAGTCAACATTCTCGTGTGGCCAAAGTGGGTCTTGTCGAAGTTGTCTGTGTTTGGAAATTCCAGGCCAGGATAGCGAAGGCTGTTGATGTCCATGAAAGCTCGTGATTTCATAAGTTCCCGAAGGCGACTCAGTCTTGGGCTCGATTCGCTGAGTCGGCAAAACTTGGTCAGCAGTCGTTGAGAGGCGAGAAGACGCAGCGGTGGAAGATCAGCTTCAGTAAGCAGCTTTACGCTTCCTGCAAACTTTGGCACTACTAAAGCTACTCTTAGGCCTTTACGACGAAATGTTTCCAGCCTGTTCATACAGCGATTAGCTTGGAGAGATCATAGGCAACTGGAAAAGCACACGATTGACAATTACTGCTGAGTGTAACATTATCATAGATGTTGGGTGGCTACCCCCGCTAGTTCCTGCCATCCTTCGAAGAAAGCTTACATGGGGTGACAGATCTGACACCGTCTTGTCCACTACACGTCGTCAGTTGATCCTGGAGTCTAGTGTGACTACATTTACTTAGCTTGCAGAAATGATGCACCAGAAAGTGATATATTTTTCATACACCTGGGAATAGAATAAACCAATACATTTCTGCTGATATGTTCAGTCGTGTAGATGCAAGACACGTCTGTGCGTACAGTACAACCCTTTGATCAATCATTTCCAGTGTATACTGATATCCACACAACCATATGCATATGTCATAGGCACAAATTGATAATTGAACTGCCCTGCTGACATTTTTGTGGGCATCAGGTAAACCAATTATGGCCACATGGAACAACATTGGAGACAGACACTGTCTTATGGCACTCCCCTGGTGATTATGTAGCACAGTTATCCCGATTGTTTCCATATACCATATTTTGTAGCATAACTTTTTTGTAGCAGACACCTTCAAAACTCACGACTTTACGTCGAGCAAGTTAGGAAATTTTAAGGCGGCATCGCCACCTACAGTTTCTTTCGGCGCATCTGCTTACTTGCCAAGAATCTTGTACTTTACATATATAGAAACCTGGGTTCTCCTGGTAATAAGTATGCGTAAAAGCTACCTTTGTTTCCAGCCTTGTTGTGAAAGACGCAGTTCCTATGTTGTACTGCTCGCACTGAGCAAGTTCATAGGCACCGAGGTTCCGTGAAACTCAGAATCGCAATTAGCCTGTCGTCGAATACACATGACCTTCTAAAAACAGGAAACAGACACTGCCTTCGGAATCCTTCCTACCTTGCTCGCCTTCTCTCGAAACGCCCAGTCGGGCCATGTAAGTGAATGTGAAAAATTATCCCACAACTGCGCTGACTTCAATGTCTCATTTACTTTTCTTCAGCTCTCTGTTTTTATTTTTAGAACTAAGACCTCTATACCGCTCTAGGCAACCTTGGCTGAGCTTCAACTTCTTCAAGCGCTGCTAGGGGTTTAATTGCAGGGAGCTGAGTGTGGGGCGCACTCAATAAAATGGCCCGCAATTACGCGTTATTATGCGTGCTAGCCTCCTGGATGCTCAACTTCATTATCTGTGTTCCCCACGAACAAATTGTAGCTCGTCATATTTCACTCAAACCGATTACAGTTGGTCGAATATGAGGCACAAGGAGTACGCGCGGCAAGACACTATATATTTACGGTGCGAACAAAACGTTGACGGCACTTTGCGTTGGACTGATGCGATGATAATTCCTTCAATTATTCGTCATTGAGTTAAACAGTTCAGAGAGTAGAAACTAATAGAAATGCTGCTAAAGACATCTTTACAACGCTTAAGAAAAACGTTTTTTTTCATATAGTAAACGTCAACATTTCGAAATGGGTGGCTTATTAACACCATTCATATTTCATAAGCGATTGCGAAATCAGTCCACAAACAATTTACTTTAAATATTACTGCGTCTTGTTTCAAGCCTAATAGTCTTACAATTTTGTTTTAAAATTAATTACTTTGATCAATAAAGACGTCAGAATGAACAACGTTTCCCAGGCATCAGACACAAAAAATGGGGCTAGCGTAATTCATTATTCTGCTCCATCACTCACGAAGTAAACATAATTACAATAAATACTACTCTCCGTTATAACAGTGCTCTTGAAGTTGGAATATTTAACAACTGGGACGTTTTTCACATTTCACATTAGGTTTGTTTTATGCATATAGTAGGGTTGTGTGAATTATTACAGGGTAAGGCCGACTATAGATTAAATGTTTATCGCTTTTTTTTCATTTTGACTTTACAAGCACGGAAAACTTCAACCTCTTCGATTAGATTACTAATTGCGAAGCATTTCTTAGCGAACTTCAGCAACATTGAGAGTATCTATCTATCTATCTATCTATCTATCTATCTGTCTATCTATCTATCTATCTATCTATCTATCTATCTATCTATCTATCTATCTATCTATCTAGCCACTTCCGTTTGGGTGCTCTCGTGGTCACGACCATAGCTTGGCGTGAACCAAAGTTAGCATGCGAGGGTTAGATGATTTGACAATAGTCTAAAGCGCTGGTCACGACATGAATAATGTCACAATCCCGTCATGTACGTTGTCAAACACTTCCCGCCAGACAGTGGCCCATACCCACGAATGGGTATGTGCCGTTTTTATGCGGGTATGTTCCACAGGTGATTGACACTTCGTATCTACCCATCAACGAAGAGAACACACATGGCAATTTTAACGCGTGAGCGTTCAGAAATACCCTACATAGGTAGCGTCGACCCGACGATTGCATAAAATAAATGGAAGGGTCCCAGTTTGAGTAGAATATAAGCACTCTGCGTGGCAAAGAAGCATTCTACCACAGAGCTACGCCAGGTCTTGGAACTACTTTTCAAATGTACGCTAATCTTAGTGAAACTTCAATAGTGATTACAGTACTTCCTACCCAATTTTTTATACATAACAAATGCCATCCTTTGATACAGCCCTCACGTCGGGTTAACGTAAATTGCGATTAGTTGCCACGCGTTGAGTTGTTTTTTGTAGTGGTGTTCAGGGCCAGCACCCTCGCGAGCCTCAGCTCTTTGTATCAGCTTCTGGTGTTTCTATTACGCATGTTCCAGTTGGCACCGTCGCGCAAGTGCAGACTGGTTATATCAACATCTGAAACTCTTCAACATATGTCTGTGTGCAACATTTCTACATATATTAGCGCTGTTTCATGGCGTGTTACTCAATTGAAAACTGGCAACATGGTTACCTTCCCTCCGCATGCTTCGCATTACGTCAATTCCCAGGTACATCGAATGTGCCAATTTTTTATCGGAAAAACAAGTTTATTGGAGAGATGATTTTTGCCTGTGAATTTTCGAAAACGACAAAATAATTCTCAAGGAAGTCATAATGAAAGATATAAGTTTACTTTGTAAACGTGTGGATTCACAACGTACCTACAAAACGCAGTATTCTTTTGAAATTATATTAGGAGGACTCACACGCAATCTAGTGCCAAGAAGCTTATTTTTAAACTCTAGCACTTCTTCCGTGTACTGATACAACCGATGAGCGAGGCCTCATAGAAATGGGACGAAAACGAATGCGCCCATCTTGCTGTTGGCATTCATGAATGTCTTGTGATAAGGACCAGGTGAGGAGAGCGTCTGCTGCGCTCAGTGGCGGAAAGGACTGAGTGAGTGAGTGTCCGGTTCGCGCTGCACAGCACGAGCACTTCTGCTTGCGCTCTCCGGAAGCGCGCACCTGTTGTTTTGCTAGGCGCGCTTGTTCCTGAAAAATTCATGTATTTTTAGTGCGCACGGGAAGGTACGAGAGGCTAAATCTAAGTTTGAGCTTGTGTTTCCGCATGTACCCCGTGAAGTTAGTAAGACAAGACGGCTCGAAGGCAACACATTTGATAGCTAGGTGCGCTCTACTTCGAAGTCTGCCCATATTGTCCCCCTATTTGTGCAAACACCAGTCACCTCTCATAAAAAATGGCCGAATATTTGGGAATGAAGGTGCACAAAAGCTTAGAGCGTACACCAAACAAAAATGAGTGTGGAGGAGGATTTTTCAGTACGGAAGGTTTATTTGGTTTTTTTTTTGTACAGGTGTCGTCTGCTTTTGGCCGTTCTATAGAAAAACATCACATGGATTTCATTCGCCGCATTTAATGTGTTTCTTGTGGTTTGATTACTATTTTTCTACTTTCTGGCATAGTACTCTTTGTCGCATCGCCACTATACCTGTGCACCCGTCACTGTGTTCGGTAATATCTATTTTATTTCGCTTTTCTTTCCGCGTCAACACCACGAACCTTACCTGGCCCCCACCCTTGAGCACCACTAATCGCCGGATCGTTGAAATAATGAGCCAGGTAATTGCAACAGCGATGTCTGTAACGGCCGTGACCAAGGAGCCTTTTTCGCCTTAACAGGGCATTGCAGTCGTTTGAGCCCCAACACCCTTTTCTTGCCTGTTTTATACGTACTTGTCTTGGAGTTGTTATTGTTATCTTTTCCCCTGCTCTTGTTCAGCCCCTCTCAATCACTCGACATGGCTTCGTGAGACCCTTGACTGCGCCAAACAAGCCGTCAACGCACTATACTTAACGAGGAAGAGCACAAGTGCTGTATTCTGCTCAACGGCGGCAAGTATCGCCATTTCTCCATCATCGCTTATGACTGGAGCGTTTTCCTTTAAGGCCAGCCAGCGTCGGTTTCCACGGGGTGAGAGAGGTTCGGCGTAAGAAATATATTGACCTATTAACTGCGAGCAAATGAAAACGAGATATCAGGTGTATACCTCTGTACTTTTTTCGGTACCATATACGTGGTGGTCCGTGGCCCTTGGGGTGTAACCTATAATTATTTTACTTCTCGTGCATTTTCTCTCTCCTTCACATTTTTGCTTGGTAGTTGTTTTCTAATGCGCTGAAGTTGGGTCGCTGCTAACCACCGCTGATTCTTCTGCAGCGGCTGGCCAATTAACCGCGACACGAAGCCTTCGAGCTGTGCTTGTGCTGTGTATTGCCAAACATTTTTCGTCTGCTACGTGAACAGCGGTCTATGCCGTCTGGTTTCGGCAGGCTGCTGTTCTGTTGATATATCGCGCGCTGTTCCCAATAATGTGGCCTTCTGCGCCGACGTCGCAACGTGCAGCAGTTTAATTGGCGCCTTTTTCTGCCCTCAGTATGTAACCGAATACGGATCCCTCTCCGTGGGCGTGGCTACTGTGTTGCCCGTATGTGTGCTGCAGGACTGTGAACCAAACGCGTATATAATTCTGAAGCCAACCATACTAGGCTTACAAGGGTCGCCTCACGCCGATATACATTCTCTAGCTTTTTCCCACAAACACTTCCTGTATAGAGCGAGTTTCGCGCTAGGTGGGTGGTCCCGGGGGATGTAGATAATGTTCGAGATTGTTATTAGTGTACTCTGTATGACCCGGTGATTGTAAAACAAGAAGGCCTGTTTTTTTAAACGTTCGTGTATGGAGTTATTTCTTCGCTATGGCCACTTGGCTCTGCGTCTACCCTTGAATTGTAAACATTATCGTGAGTCGCCGGTTACCCAATGTACTTCGTCGCAACTACATTTATGCCCTTCGAAGACCCAAAATGGCCGTTTGCTGCGATCTATAATCTCTGTCGGTCAAGCCTAGTGAGTGGTATATTAGAACGCTATGAACTAAATGACTATTGATTTATTGTTATAATGATGCATGCCTTTGCATTAGCAGGTGCTTTTCATTCCGCGATTAGAGGCACAGCAATCGGATTTTTGGTGATGGTACTCCGAGCCAAGCGTACATTTTGTCGTTAGCCACGTATAAGCTGGGGTCTTTTTGTAATATTCTCTCTGCATAATTCCTAAGTCTGCCTGTATTTACCGTCAAAGCCATTCTGATTCATGATGATTTCATTTTATTGTAACAAATGTTTTATTGTTGTATGGGGGCATTCGCAATAACAACTTTTGTGGCGAATGGAATGGAGGCTTCAATGCTATGTTGAGTACACTGCATGCTTGAATGCAGCAAGCACATAATCTGTTTTACAACATTTTTCTAAAAAAAATATTGCTGACCCACTCTGAGCTCTCACCTGCATAACTTGCGGGAGAGGATAGGTCGTTACTTCGAACAAATTTGCGGGGCCTTTCTCTTGTGTGAACAATATGCGCATTCTAAAGACATGCTGTGGGGTATGCCCATGGCACTGATGCCGCTTTTATTTACGAGTATTCCGCACGCATGGAGAAAGAAGCCTAATGATGTCGGTTGAGCGCGTCTCGCACTGGTCCGACTTCCAAGTACAGTTATAAACGCACACCTGAAGTATAATTGCAATCTAACATAGTCATCACAGAATGAAGGGTGGCACTGTTGGCAGAAGCAGGAACACGAAGCAGAGAAACACATTAGGCTTAAGTGTAGGATCGACTGCTCTTCCACCCACGGTTTCTGCACATTCGCTGCGTAGAAAACTTACTAACGTGTGCTAGAGGAGCGCATGTGTTAATATGGCGTCGCACATTAAAGCCGAAAGCTCTTTTTTTCTCTTTTAGGAAACTTTGATCTTCGCAATATTTTTTTGCTTCTTCGAGAAATAGACATTCGTTGGTAGCATGCAAATCAAGCTTCTTTAATCGTCTTAGGAAGACCCTTCGAACGGAATCATTCTAAGCTTTTATGGTTATGGAGGATCATGCACGTGGGTTAAATATTTTAGGTTCTGCGTTCAAATGAAAGTACAATAGGAAATTATCTCTCATTTGCACGTTTACCACCTGTACATACTGATGATCTTTTGTGCTGGTATCAGTGATGCTTAATCAGCCAAAAAATTATTGCTGATACGATTGCACAATAAGATCTGTGCACAGTTGCCTCTATTGAACTTTTAGCTTGAAGCAGGATTTGTGAGTGCCCTAAATTGCTATTCGAGGTCCTGCACTTGTGGGGCTACCCGGTTTTATGAAATTATCTCCTTTTCTGCTTTACGTTGTAATGTCCGGTAGAAGTGGCAGCGATCTTAGCTTAGTTATTGAAGCAAACATAAGCTTGCGCACAAGGAAGGTGATGCAGTGGGGAGGCAGCCGC
The DNA here is from genome assembly GCF_043290135.1 of Rhipicephalus microplus. Classification (NCBI taxonomy): domain Eukaryota; kingdom Metazoa; phylum Arthropoda; class Arachnida; order Ixodida; family Ixodidae; genus Rhipicephalus; species Rhipicephalus microplus. The sequence continues at coordinate 152,931,870 of NC_134706.1, read as the reverse complement.
CCCCCCACATAGTCAACTAAGAGGGTGGAGGTGCAGAGCGGTTCAAATACATTCATGTAATAGAAAAGAGGATGCTGAAAATGGGGTGGGGGGCAATGCCAGCCCCATTCATTGACATAATGGAAACGCGAGGCCCTGCCCTCCAACGACCCCCCCCCCCTTCCCTTCGCACGCCTGTGTCGACAACTAGACAGGTGACGACGATGGCGACTGTTGCATATGGTATTTCTTTCCGTGTCCATTGAATACAGGTTTCGTGGTTTTGGTATAAGGAAGTATAATATCATTACGATCGATTGCATGGATTCAGGTGCACCAGTTTGATGTAATTTTCCGAAACAAGTGTTGAATCCAAATACGGCAGAAATTGAAGAGAAGATGATACTATGAACCAGAGTCTGAGTCCACTGATAAAAAAATTGTAGGAGAGCCCCGCCGCGGTGGTCTAGTGGCTAAGGTACTCGGCTGCTGACCCGCAGGGCGCGGGTTTGAATCCCGGCTGCGGCGGCTGCATTTCCGATGGAGGCGGAAATGTTGTAGGCCCGTGGGCTCAGATTTGGGTGCACGTTAAAGAACCCCAGGTGGTCTAAATTTCCGGAGACCTCCACTACGGCGTCTCTCATAATCATATAGTGGTTTTGGGACGTCAAACCCCACATATCAATCAATCAAATCAATCAAAAATTGTAGGAGCGCAACTTATTCGAAATAGTTTTATTAGAGCAAGCAGGCTTTCACACATACAATCCTGATCCATCACTCTTCGCAATTTATCAAGTACAATTTGTACATACTGCAGCGAGTGCTGAATACTCGCCGCCGCCTTGGTTACCAACGTGTCTTCGATTACTCTACCCCTCAGCGTAAGGAAGAAGATTCATGTTTAAACAGTTGTCTTTTTGTGGATTTTTGCAGGCGTATCGCATCTACGAGTAGCCCTGCCTTGTCCTCTATGGCATGCCTTGATATGTTATGTTCTCACCTTTTCGTGCCATCAGAGTGAAACCATTCGTTTAATAGTCAGTGTTTGTGGTCTCTTTCTGGTAGCTAGAGAGCTCACAAGCCGGGCGCGATTGAAGAGCTGCCCAACTCAGACGACGTACCCACAGAATCATCAAATTATTTGGAAAGTTACAATAATATTATGAAAGACAGGTGTATTTTCCACCACAACGAAAATGACTCAATCGAAAGGAAGCTCTTATGTGACGGCAGTTTTAGACTATTATATTCTCCTGCCTTTTTATACGTCATTCATTTTACCCCACACAGCAGGCCTCATGAATCCCTAACTGTGGAACCGAGCTCACATACCCTTTGAATATCTACACCATCCGGGCTACCTTACCGCCCTTTTCCTTCATCCTCACATTCCTTCTGGGAGAATGCACTGACCAGCTCAGAGCCGTGGGAGCAACGTCAGCTGAGTTAGCGGGCATGTGGAGTAGCGTCATTCAAAAGGGCTGTAAAATAAGGAATCCACCCTTCGAGGAAAAACACTTATTGCTGCATCAATAAAAGTTTTCTCTCTCAGACATTCTTCTCATACAATCTCGCATGTAGGGTCGAGTATACTCCTTTTTTGAAACGTCGTCAGATAGGTGTAAGTCCTAAAATTAGCATGATGACCTTCAAATGATTGAAGACAAAAAATGCTTGCTTGAAGTCGATCTTAGATCCTTCACCGTACCACCGTTCATTCCTTCAATGTAGTATTGTGACTAGAATAATAAAAAAGGTGGTGCATCGCGAAGAGAAAATTAGAGCGCTAAGTCGTTCCCAGCGTGCCTACCAGCGCTGATGATTTCATCAGGAGGCATGCGACTACGCCGTTCTAAAAAAGAGCATTGCGTAAGTGGCAGCCGTCTCGTCACGCCAAGGGCTGGAAGCAAAGCCGAGGTATAGACAAAACCGTGCCAACCTGCAGACGCTGATGACTTGATGAGCTCACACGCCACGCCTGCACTGCTTGCGGAGCCAAATGACCGCACCTCCCGGGAACTCCTTGCTTTATCTAGCCTCGCCTTTTTGTGTGTGCGTGTTGTTGCTTTTCCGCGTAGTAGGCTTTTCAAAAGCGTGCATCGGCTTTATTTCGTGGTGTATACTCTTGCCATTTGCTTGGCCTTTTTGCACGAACATCAGCTTCGTTGTTGAAGGGATGTGCGGTTATTTGCGTGACATGCACGGTTCTGTGTATGCATCATACGTTCTTTCGGGATTATGCATGTGATGGCCTAGTAGAACCAGACAGGATGGGCGTGCTAGTGCAACACGCACATGGTGACGGATTTGGCAAAAAGCAACACAAAGCAGTCAGTTTTCTTGTTCCAGAGAAATAACAAACCAATATTTCCATTGTATCATTTGCTTATTGGGTACTTTAACAGTTACTACTTATAGACACAGATTTTCAGACGCATGGACTCATCCATAGGTAACGAGATATTTGTCCTCTTCAGGAAATGTTCTTACAGGCGAAGCTACTTAAGGTAGACAATTGTCCATCATACCACCATACACCATAAATATAGCGGTGATGCTGATGACGGTAAAGACGATGAAGAGCATAGCCACGAACAACCACTGGCTTAACCAGAACATGACGTGTTGATATGCTTGGCTATGCTATTCGTATGACTTGAAGCAAACATCAACCACCAGGGGAACTTGCACAGACCATCTTCTGGCCAACATCAGGCTAGATCGGATACCAGCAATAATAATAAATAAAGCAATAATAGTGTTACGTGACTAACGATGTCAATATATTGCAAATACATTTACAAAATATATTTGCAAGAGTGGTTGCAGTGCTGGCCAGTCTGGTTCTGAGCTTGAGCAGTAAATGACCTTCATCTTCTTAGTCGGGCACACACGCGCATTGACAATTTGCATTGAGGCAGCCTACATGTAGCAGAACCTCCGTCGGCAAAGGCACCGTCTCTGCGCCTCTAGACGTCAAAGTCATTGGACGAGTGGTACTGCTTCATGCTTGTGACGTGTACGATGTCGCTGGCCCGAGGGGTGGATGAAGACGACGAGGCAGCAGGAGCGATTTCATAAGTGACGGGGGTCACCGCACGAATCCCTCTGTACGACCCTGTGTACAGATATAGCAGTTTGTCAGACAGGCCAACGTGGCTTGTCGGAGACCCAGCAGAACCCACGAACCGGGCGAAAAGTGTACATTGCGGTGTCATTCATGATACCGACGCAGTTGGTTTTCATGGGAGGTCAGAAGGCAGGCACGAGCGGCTTGGCATGTGTAGGCAGCTCGGCTGATGGCCTCCAGGGCATATTCTGTAGTCGGAGCTGCTGGCAAAGAAATGGCTGTATCTAGGAGCAATGTGGGTCCGCGGCCGTACAACAGGAAAAAATGGGGAGTAACCAGCTGTTTCATGGCGCGAAGACTTGTACGCAAATGTCACGCATGGTAGATTAAGGTCCCAGTCAGAGTGGTCTGAGAACATGTACATTTAAAACATGTCGGTTAGGATTGAGTTCAGGCGCTCTGTGAGGCCATTTGTTGGCGTATGGTACAACGTAGTGAGCTTGTGGTGCGTTGCTCATGAGCGTAGGATATTCGCTAATACTCTCGATAGAAATGCACGGCCTCGGTTCATGAGCAGCTAGCATGACGCACCATGTTGCAAGATCACGTCAAATTGGTGACGTCTGTGGCGCAACTTGTTGGAAGGGCACGTGGGATGGCGTAGCGTGTGGACTAGTCACTGGACACTGCTGTCCACTCACTGACGGCCGAAGACAGGTCAAAAAGGCTGAGTAAGTCCAAGCCGAAGCAAAAGAAAGGTACAGAAGAAATGTCGAGTGGTTGAAGGCGCCCAGCTGAAAGCGTCGAGGGTGTTTTGCGGCGCTGACATTCCCCACACGCCGCGACGTATCATCTGACAGAGCGTGCGAGACTTGGCCAAAAAAAGTGATGGTGAATCCTGTCGCATGTGTGGGGCACACCGAGGTGACCGGCAGTAGGAACGTCGTGGAGTTCGTTGAGTACAACCGAGCGGAGGTGTGTGGTTAATGCAGCAGAAATGGGTGGTCGGATGGAACTTGTGCCGGTATGATGTACCATTCTGGAGTACAAAGGAGCGATGTGATCGGTCAGATGGAGAAGAGACGAGGCGCTCGAATAGCCTGTGAGGCTGCATCACAGAGTTGCTCGTGGATTATGTGGGTCAGTTCGTAAATGGAGCACACGCAGGGGACGTTGTCAGGTACCGCGGCTGATTCGCCAACTGGATAGCGAGAAAGGCAATCGGCGTCCTGGTGCAGGCCTCCTCACTTGTATGTCACAGCAAAGGTGTATTCTTGCAGTCCCAGAGCCCAGTGACCAAGTAGACCTGTGGGATCTCTCAAAAATGAAAGCCAGCAGATTGCGTGGTAGTCCGTGTTGACGAAGAAGTGTGTGCCATAGAAATATGAACGGAACTTAAGACCTCCCCTACAAGAGTAAGGCATTCTCGCTCCATGATCGAACAGTAGCGCTCTGCCGGTGTAAGGAAGCGGCTAGCGCAGGTGATAACGCGGCCGTGTCCTTGTTTGCGATGGGCGAGAATAACTCCGATACCATGACCACTGGTATACGTTTGGACCTTAGTTTGGACCTTAGGACTAATGGTCGTACCAGCTGCCGCACCTCTTTACGGACGACGTCTGTCAGAGCAGCCCCTTGAGGCTGTAAAGGCACTGCGCGAAGCTGTTGCTGCTCGTCGCGTACAATTCTACGGACTAGCCCAGCAAGGTCTCTCACGCTCGTGACGTCGGGTGTTGCCAAAGGTGCTCACAGACATGCAAGGGTTTCGGACCACTCTTACTGCGAAGACCGCTGTCTCAGCATTCGCTCCATTGTTGTCGCTTCACGGAGGCATTCCGCCACGGTAGCTGGTGGGTTTCGTACAAGTCCTGAAAACAGCTGCTCCTTGACACCCCACATCAGAAAGCGTATTTTTTGTCTTCCGTCATTGCAGAATCAGCTCGACGGAACAGACGAGACATCTCCTCAACAAACATGGCCACGCTTTCATTTGGTCTTTGATTGCGAGAATTGAGGAGATGTTCTGCTTGTTCTTTCCAGTTGGCGCTACCATACGTGTTCCGCAGCTGAGTGCAAAACACCAGCCAGGTTGTCAGGGCAGCCTCATGGTTCTCAAACTAAATAGGTGCTGAATCCTCCTAGTAGAAATAGACATACCGCAGTTTCCGGTGCTCGTCCCACTCGTTGGCGACGGCGACTCGATCGTAATGGTCCAGCTAGTCTTCAACGTCTTTGTAGAACTCCCCATAGAAGGGCTTTGAGTTCGAGAGGCAGGTGGCCATGGAGCTTGTGGAGACGCGGTCTGTTTAGTCTGGCTTGCAGTTGTCGCATTTTCCATGGTTCTAGAGTGTTTCGGAAGAGGGCCGAATTGGGATGGTAGGCCTAGTTGCCGCCGACTGCGTCGACGGTTCTCTGTTTCTACCAAGGCGTAGATGTTGAGGCCGAGATCTTCATCGTGCTAACAGTGCATAGACTATTACCCAGCACCTCCACCATTGTCATGTTACACCGTAACTGCAACCTGTAGATAATAGCACAAAAGGACGCCAAACTGATTCGATCAATAGCAATGCGACTTTATTGTTTTCTGTGCAAGTGCATATTCGTCCTCTTTTGAACGGCGGTACATACAAGTCTACCAGCATCAATGGAAATAATACTTGCAGAACTTGTGCTAGTGGAAACATGTACTGTGAGGACCGACGAATAGCAGCTTCTCATTTGAAGTGTTTCGTGGAAGCCTCACGGCTGTCTCATATCCCATTCTTTTAATTTTACCAGATTTTAGATGCGAAGCATCTCTTAGCAAACTTCGGTTTGTGCGCATCTATCTATCTATCTATCTATCTATCTATCTATCTATCTATCTATCTATCTATCTATCTATCTATCTATCTATCTATCTATCTATCTATCTATTTATCTATCTATCTATCTATCTATCTATCTATCTATCTATCTATCTATCTAACTATCTATCTATCTAACTATCTATCTATCTATCTAGCTATCTATCTATCTATCTATCTGTCTATCTAACCGCGTACAACTTTTAGTTCTCCTGGCCGTTTCGAAAATGGTGTTGATACAGTGTTGGTGTGGCATAACATGAGTGTATGGCGAGCATAGGTGACTAGTCATAACATGAAAATCACATGTATGTCACGAGTGTTGTGATTTACATTTCACGGTCTTGCTGCTCTTGCAGTGCTTTCGTTCACATTACATATGTGAAAACTAGTATGGTATGACATGACAGCATGGCGAAAATAAGAGACAGGCCGTTTCAAAGAAATCGTCACAAGCATGCCATGTAAGTCATGACTATATGCCATACGCTCATGTTGCGGTCGCGGTAGTTTCTCTAGCTTCACATATACCAAATTTGGTGTTACGCAACGCCAATGGATGACGAAGATATATCACTGGCGCAATCATGACAATCATGACATGCGTGTCATATAAGAACATGACAACATATCACACTCATGATTTGCTCGCGGCTGTTTCGCTAGCTTCAATTATACCAAATTTGGTATTACGTGGCGTGAATGTTCATAAACGTAAATTACGCAACCATAATAACCATGAGATGATAACCAAACATGATAACGATGACATGCGTGACATGTAAAACATGACTGCATGCGGCGTTCATCTGCGCTCGTGGTCGTTTCGCTAGCTTCACATATACCAAGTTTGATGTTACGTGATGCCAATGGGTGACGAAAGTATATGATTGGTGCAAACATTAAAATCATGACATGCGGGTCATGTAAAAACATGAATACATGCTACGCTCATAGCGTGCTCGCGGCCGTTTTGCTAGCTCCACATACAACAAATTGGGTATCACGTGATGTGAATAGAGAAAGAAGGTAAATTAGGCTTGCAAACATGAAAATCATGACATGGAAGCCAAGTGCGGAAAATATACGTCCATATCGCAACGTTGTGCTGATTAAAAAGTGACATATTAACCTTACTTGATAGTGCTTCACATATCGGCGATTCCCACTGTGCGTGAGATCTGCCTTTTTTTCTTGTTCCTCCCGATTCAGGACATGGGAAGGGAGCGTTTATAATATTCTGCTGATTACCAGGCTTTTCTCGAGTCTGATGGTGTCTTGCTTCCCCCTCTCTGTCTGGTTAAGAGTCACATGAGCTATCATCTGATTAATGTGTTGTGCTGTTTTTCGTATCGTGGTTAAAGTGTGGTGAGCCCCGCCCTTCGATTGTAGCCATGTTCGCTATACTCTAACTATTAACATCTTCGGAATAACCTTGCCCTCAACTTCAAAAGCAAGTTTGAGTTTCAGATCGTTTCTTTGTTTCTCGCCTTTGTGAGGTGAATCGGTGCTGATTTCTCTGCTCAACAGTGTTTTCTTATATTTTTCGTATATGCGTTTGTTATATTTGGGTCTATTATACCCTTTTCTCCTTTTCTCCCTTATTGTCCTCCGTTACACATATTGTTTTATCATCCGCATATAGCGAATGATGAATGTTGGAAATTTATTGGTGTTTTTAGTACAACCAATCAGTACAACCGTTGTTGTTGAAAACTGTAGAGGAAATGACGGCGCCCTGTGGAGCGCTTTTGGGAGGAGGATATATGATGTCGAATTCATCACCCGCTGCTTTGATAACAGCTGTTCGCTAGTTGAGTAAGCTACAAGCGTACTCATACGCCTTCGAACCGCAGTTATTCTCGGTTACTCCATCCAGTGTCCTTCCATTACTTACGTTGTCAAAAGCCACTTTTCTGTCAATGGTCAAGGCGAAATCCTGCTTTGTCCTTTGGTAAATTGGATTCTACGATAGCCCTCATTCTAATAGACGTTTTCTTTTTACAGCTTCTATAAATGAAGGTCAGTTCACTTGTGTGCCTTCATTTCCGCAAGATCCTAATGTCCTTTTTTCTTGTTCATTATACTGACGCTAGCAGTCTTTCGAAATTGTGGTAGCTTATGAGTAGCAACCCGCCAGAGCCGAAAAGACGATGAAGTTTTCGCAGTGGCACGAGCACACGCTTGAAAGATTGGAGAAGCGGAATGCACCTAATCCGAGCCATATAGGAAGATGAAGAGAAGGATGTGCGGGCATTCTGGATGTGGGCTTGCGAGAAGAAGGTTGTCTCGCCCGCACACGCACTGTAGACGAAAGCGGCAGTGTTTGACAAGGCAGCCTTTGACGTGGGCGTCCCGAGAGGTGGCCGGAACCTTCAACAGGCTTGGCTTACTGGAGGTGACTTGGGACGGAGCAGTCGCGCACAGCCATCTTCGGCGTTCCTGATACAAGACACCGTCAAAGCAAGCCGACGAAGGCATGCTCCGGTGGGCCACGTCAGCTCGTGCCGACTATCACCAACGCCGTGAGGTCTGGCAAATGGGGGCTCATCTCTTCAGCACGGACGTTATGCGATGACGATAGTGGGTGACTTCGGCTGTGGCAAAACGGTGAGGTTAGTCAAAAACGTCGAGAACATTGGCAGGAGCATACCGTGATGGAGTCGGGACTTTGAGTCGGGAAGATTAGCAAGTAAAATTGGCCTTCGGTTTAGAGACGACAAGGCCACTGGATATAGAATCATTTGTCAAAAAAGATTCAATGAGACTTCTTAGTAGTAAAAGAGATAGCTGGCTGAGTTGGTATGTATTTTTGTAATTATAATATGTAAATTATAATATGAAGACTACTTAGGCTTGACGTGCAGGGAATTCAACTTTTGTGTTGATTTTTTCGTGAATGTTTTGATGATTATCTCTAGATTTGTACGTTTTTTAAAACTGTCATACGTTTCCCAATAGTAAATTCGTTGTACCGTTAAGCGCGACTAGTATCAGTTCATCAGCTGTCACCAGTCGTATCTTTGCCACCCTTACCGCGAAGAGATGCCCACCGCTTTAAAGCCTTATGGCACTGAGCGTACCGTGATACATAAATAAGGGACGCTTAGAATACAGCATGACCACTATTTTAGATGCGGAAGCATCTTATACTCGCGCCTTGTAGTCCGCCGTCCGCACCGCTTCTCGAACATTCGACAGCTGACGCGCGCGCATGCGCCGTCGCGCCGTCGCCCACCATCTGTGCCGTGCGCGCTTCTCCTTCGAGAACATTCGACAGCTGACAGCGCATGCGCCGTCGCCATCTGTGCCGCGCGCGCGCTTCTCCTACGAGAACATTCGACAGCTGACAGCGCATGCGCCGTCACGCTGTATATATACTCAAGGTCGGCGCTCGCTCGCTCAGTTGCCGCTCGTCCGTTGGTTTGTACGGCGCGTCGACGTCCAAGGTCGCGGTGAAATGAATTCCAACGAATCCACAAACACAATGATCGACGTCCCTTCGACCAGCGCCGTCCTTTCGCATACTTGTGTACGTGTTCACTCATTTAACACCCCCTCCTACAACCTCGTTAACCAATTTAGCCATCGACCCAAGTAAGTCGCAATTTAACACCCCATTTCACAACCACGTTAACCAATTTAGCCATCGACCCAAGTAAGTCGCACTTTAACACCCCGTTAACCAATTATATGCTCCGCATCCTCCTCAGTGTTCCCCCGAGGGAAGCTGCGGGCAATTTTTGCAAAATATATGCACTGTTTTTTAGCAGAAGTGCTGTTACTTGATCCTCACCAGAAGAATAATCCTTTGCATTGTCTTGAAGGCTTCATTCACTTCGCCTTCCGTTTCTGGTGGAACATCTGATGGCGCTGGAGTACCAACACTTCCAACTTTATGGTGCTGTTCCGGCTATTGTGCCTCTGTAGAACTCGTCAGCTACTTTAACCATCTTAGTTATATTAGTAGTGTCATTGCCCTCCTTGTATCTTAGCGCCTACATAAAGTATTTACTTGTGCGCTTTTTCACTATACTAGTTCTAGAGTTTCGTCTGTTCTTTATAGCATGTTCAACTTGTCTTATGGAGTCCACCTTACTCCTATTCATTAGCTTGTGAAGATCTACGATTTGTGATATTTTTTTTGGTCGAGAGGTTTCACGCTTTCCCTATTTTATAAGGTCTTCATTGTCCTTGGGGAGCTTGCCAGTGTCGTGTTCAAAGATCGTATCTATAAATTTAGTTGAAATATCCCTAATGATACTTTTAACGCGATTCATTAGCGCGTCAAAACTAATATCATCTGCTTCCCTAAGAGCCGAGAATCTGTTCTGGAGCAAATCTACATGCGGAATGCCAAATGCCTGCACTTTCTCTCGCAATGCTGCTGATAAATTGACTTCTTTCTTACATGTTTTTTCCGTTCTCTCCTCAAGCCTAGGTGAATTCGAGATCTTAGTATTCTATGGTCACTGCATCGTACCTCCCCAAGTAGTATATTGTGCATGATGCCAGGGTGTGCACACAGTATGAAAGAGTAGCAGTAGTAGTAGTCGTAGTAGTAGTAGTAATAGTAGTAGTAGTTGTTGTAGTTGTTGTGGGTCTTGTTGTTATTATTGTTGTTTTTTAGTTCTTGGAATACAAGAAAACTAAACAAAGACAAAAAGGCATTCGATACACCTGAAAGTGGTCTCTGCACCTAAGTCCATTGCACAAGTCTTACATTTACGCACAAAAATAGTTTTGAGGCAAAAAGTAACAGCAATGACGCTAAGAAACGGGTACTGCAGTCAAAACAAGCCACACATAACACGCTTAACATACAGCAGATACACACGAAAATTTTTTCAGCCTTAGTTTCGCCATTAGGACTCCTTCGCTTCCACTCATGGTTCTCTCGTTTCCTCCACAAGGCTTTTCAAGGTCAGTATATTAATGTGTTCTGCAAACTGTACTGTGAGCTTTCCCTAATATTTATAAAACATATGCCATATGCTCCCACTACTTGCTGTACAGCCTGCTTCTCGACTACATTCCTCAATTTCACCCATCAGTACAGTACAATGGACACTTAATTTCCCGTACTCATCTTGCAAGCGAAAAGACAGTATGAAACTTCCTCTAATTTAAGTTTTATGACTGATTTCCTGAAACAATCGAAGTGTTTGAAGTTGCGTCAGGAGAAAACCAAACTGCTCAGTTATATCCACACTACTAATGAATCCTTAAATTAGAATTCAAGGTAGTGAGGAGCTTTAGCTTCCTATCATTTCATCGGAATTTCTCGCAGTTGAACGCATAAAGTATGTACCTTTGCGTCTCGACTACCTGGAATAGCCGATCCATTATAACGACCACGAAGGCACTCTTTTTTTTACGAATCGTAGTTTGACTTTCCTCGAAGGAGCAGCTTCTAAACAAATGCTTTGTCGGATCGGCTCATCACTTGCCGCTGCTGATCAGGCTGAGAACATGCAATTGAACACCAGTCTCGGTTGTCAATGAGGTTCAATTTGACAAGATTGACGGGTGTACATGCGTAGGCGCTCTGTGTCCGTGCGCGTTGTGCGTGTTTGTGCATGTGGCGTTCGTTGCGGCAACGGCGAGAAAGAGAGCGTCACCGTCGACAGTTATAAACACGACTCCTTTTACGCAAACAACATACGTTGTACACCCGCAGTGTGCCTGTCCGCCTCGGCTTTAAGTGTTCTGCCGTCTTTCTTCTTCAAAGTCAGAGCTGCGGGAAAGAGCAACTTGCATTCTTATCGTAGTGGAGTTGGCGAGAACAATTCGTCCTCTTACGTGTGTGGCATCGGCGACGAGCAAGTAATTGTAATTACAAGTTTGCACTGCGTGAACTTTGCTGGATATTCAGCAGGTGGCAAACAATGAGCATTGGGCGATGCAGAAATGCTAACTACGTCTTATTTCTTCGTCTTTTCTTTGTTTTCTCCTCTTTATTTATTGCAGTTCACTCTTTTACCCTCTCCCACGATGGCTTTTCATACAAAATGTACCTCTCCGCTGTATACATCAGTCGGATTTCTTCATAACTGCACCACGTTTTACTCTCGTTGTCTCAAGGGGGCACTCCGTGGGTCCCCTGTACAATGTCTTCGAGCGGAAGCTTCATGTCGTTTCAAGTATCCCAAAAGCACCACATGACACACGATTCTTCTGAGTCCGGTGCTGTGTTACTAGACTGGTTAGCACAGCCCGCTACATGCAGCATTCGTTTGCACTGTACGTTAAGATTGTGCTAAGCATTTACAAAAACTAACCGAGCATAAAGTGCAGCTGGTGTGGTCGGACGTCCTTCATTCTTTACTGGTGGTCGTGTAGCATACCCCATTTAACATTGCTTCACAGTACTGTATCTTTTTCTTTTTTTTGCATTTGACCACACTCCTTTATGTATGAAACACATTTGCACGCATTCCGCGAGCCCTATTTTACCATCTTTTTTTTCGTTATGTCATAACTACTTTGCATGCTTGCCTGGTTAATGCTTCCACGCACGTTGGACTCGACACCTATTTTAAAATGCAATTCCTTCACACTTCTTGTTGGATGATTGTTCGAGCAATTTATTACAGGGTGTGGCTACATGGTTTCTATACATTAGTTTCATGTTCTGCAGATATTTCTTGTGAGGTACCGAGTTCTTTTGTAGACCTTACTAGCAGAGTACAGCGTCATTTTCAAGGTTCTAGGCTCTGCGGTGACGTGATTTGCGTTGCCACCTGCGTCTCCATGTAGAGTCAGCTTGGCTAGAAAGTCCTCTTATTGCCACAAAACGTGGTGGCCGCATGCACCGCCATTAGTGCAGCTTCTTCGTTTAATTTTGAAATTGTGTTTTTGAAATGATGTTTCTTCTTTCGTTTAGGTCACCCGAGGATTGCGGTGAATGTCTCTCTGGTTTGAATAATGGAAAACTCCCGTGACAATGGCGCCACTCCGCCGTAGTTTCTGATTTATGTGCGTGAGGAGCGCCGGTCGTGAAATTGTCAGCTCGCAAGGAGGAAAGTGTCCAGCGATTTGGAGGGGTGCGAAAAGTGACGCTGGATGATTTAGGCGGGAAGCAAAGAAAGAACAAGAAAGTACATTAAAGCACGCGGCGGTGCGTGGTGGTTTCGACTTCTTCAGCCGCCTAACGTAGGATTTATGCACATAGTGGGTCGTTATATAGGTCTGTGTATTGCTATGTCAAGTTTCATACTAGCTGCATTACCAGCTCTCCGGTGCAGCAGGACCTATTGTAGCTCCACTTTGCACATTTTTTGTTCTTTTTGGCAGGGGCGGCACTGCTTTCATCTCAGTATGTTCAGGTAGTGCGAAATTCAGTTTCCTGTTTCTTATTATTTCCTTTTTATTCTATTTTGTTGGCGAATATTTTGATGCACATATTCATAGCTCTCGCTTTCAAGAACTAAAATTTTTGTGGCACGTGCAGTGTTCACATCATCTCTTCTTTCTTTGTATTCTGGGTCTGTGTATGCACTATCTTCGAGTTTAATCATTATGAATTATCTTGGCACTTCATAATAAAGAACCATCTTGGCTGCACGTGATCGCTTATATGCCGCGGTGCTTCAGGAAATGCTCGTGTGTATTCACTAGAGACAACGCACTCCACTGCCACAACTTCCACGGATACTCCGTTCAAAAGTGCTCCGCAAGTTGCATGAAGCGTGATGATATTTTTCAGTGGATCTTGCTTTCAGGCTACCTTCGCGCTATGCAGAAACGTTGCGAAACGTTTATGAAGAATTCGGCATCGAGCGCTCACAAATTTACGCGGTCATAATTTGATGTGATATAAGTGCGAGTTGGTGGGCTATATTTTATTCGCAGTGCGCACGCGTTTTCACATATCTAAGGACACGTGAATATGTGAACACTATTTCGTTTTGAAGCCTCTCTCGGCTCGACAAAATCGCTGTTGTACATAAACTATAATGTAATCAGAGCGTGTACACACATGAATGATTACGCTTGCGTGAGTATTGGTCTTAATTTGTGAGTGTTCTTTATTTAATAAAAGAAGAGTTCTCGTCTCCTGTCATAGCTATTGAAAAACAACATAAAGCCGGCGTCATCATTGCCGCCTACCTTGCACCTCTATCATCTGTGAGGGCACATTCTCACCAAAAGGCGAATGTGTTCAGAAGTCATAGCGTAACCACATTGACTGTTACGTTTTCACTTTCGGAACCAAGCGGCCACCACTCCACGTGTGTACCCTTAGTCATTGCTGTGATTAAGAAATTAGATTACGCTTCAATATTAATTATATGATATTAACACGAAAGTGTTTTATGCCGGGACCCACCATTGCTCCACGGACGTATTTCTGTCATGGATGTGACTTTTTAAAATAAATAGTAACATTGTAAAAAAACAAGAATAAGGAGTTCCGTAGCCGTGTGTCGAGCCAGCACCCTCTCGCTACGCCACGCGGTGCAAGCCACTAGGCCACAGAGCATACGTTCTCTAACTTGTGGATGGCGAGCAATTTCTGTACAGCATGCACCGTTAGCGGTCATCAGAACTTAGCACCTTCATTGGTTTTTCTTACCAGTAGCAAGATGGCACGAGGAGAGCGCGTTAGGCCAAGTGCCTCCACATGGCATGGTCAAGAGAGAGAGAGATAAATAGAGAGGAAAGGCAGGGAGGTTAACCAAGCTTGGCTCGGTTGGCTACCCTACACTTGGGGTGGGGAAAAGGAGAATAATAAAACGGAAAGAGATGGAAAAGAAGAGGAGTAAGAAAGAGAAGCATGAATTGTCAGTTCGAGACTACACAGCACGGTCTCGCACAGTTCTTTCACAAGCGGTCGTGAAGTCTGGTGGTTTTTAAAAAGTACAAGGGGGCTTTCGTAGCTTTGCGCGTATGGGAAGCCGTCGGCCAATGTCCCAGGATTTTCTCTTCTGTAAGCGGCCATGAATCCAGCTGACAGAGCTTGACTTCCATAATACGTCGTTCGGTCTGGTATGCTGGGCAATGACATAGAATGTGCTCAAGCGTTTCCTCGCAGGCGCAGATGTTGCATGCCGAAGTGCTCGCCATTCCAAGGAGACGAGAGTACGAATTTGTAAATGCCACGCCCAACCTCATGCAACACAGTAGTTTCAGCGCATCGTGGGAGCCCGGATGGCAAACGAAGTTGCAAGTTTGGGTGGATCGAATACAGGTGCGTGTTGGAGAAACCCTGCGTATTTCATTGTAGGAGAGATATACGGCGAGCAAGTGATTGTAGTAGCCTTGCAGCGTCCGTTCTCAAGAGTGGTATGGGCGCGCACTGGTTGGTCATCAGCCGATCGAGCAGCTTCATCCGCGCGGTCATTGCCGACAATTCCACAATGACTCGGCAGTCACTAAATACAATATCGTGACCTTCCTTGAGCGCTTCGTGGTAGTCCCGCCTTATCTGATATACTGATTATTCGTGTAACCCGTGCTGAATAACAAACCGTAGTGACTGTAAGGCTGACCTGGAGTCGCAAAAGATGGCCCATTCGTTAGGTTGCTGGCGAATAATGTACTTCACTGCAGCTTGAAGTGCTGCGAGCTCTGCTGCTGTCGACGTCGTGGTGTGAGAACACTTGTACTGAAGCAAAACATCTTAAGATGGAACAACCACTGCTCCTGTGGAGCTGTAGGAATTAATAGAGCCATCGCTGTAAACATGTATGCGGTCAAAGTACCTTTCGTCCAACAGACGCAAAGTCAATTGCTTCAGGGCCAGCGTTGACATGCGTGCCTTCTTAAAGATTCCAGGAACTGATAAGCGCACGTCAGGTTGACGAAGACTCCATGGCACAGTTGTTGGATGCATCGCAAGTTTGAAGCCAGGTCCTGATGTTTCCTGATGTCCTGATGTTTTGTCACGATACCGCAGTACGAAGAATGGGGTCTCCGAGCTGTCAAACACGCTAAATGATTTGACGGTAGCCGTGATAAATGCCGAATGTGCGCTCTCAGCGTCTCGACAATGATGTTCGTTGTGACCGGTTGTTCTTGTGCAATAACAATAGTTGACACTGTCGATGAGCATCTTGGAAGGCCAAGGCATGTCTGAAGTGCTTGGGCTTGTACGCTTTGCAGTGCACGGATGTTAGTCTTGCACGTGTTGGACAGGACAGGAAGGCTGTACCGGAGAGTCCCGAGAAAGAGGACTGTGTAAAGCTGCAACATGGAGTGCACGGATGTGCTCCATGATTTTTCGGTGACGAACTTGAATACATTCTCAATGCCAATGAGCTTTTTCTTCAAGTATGTGACATGCGGGCTCCAGGTTAGGTCACGATCTACGATGACACCTAAGAATCTATGAGTTCTCTTATATGGGATTGATCTGCCATCGATGCACAATGAGTAGAAAGACATCGGTTTGCGTGTAAACGCCACCACTGCGCATTTTTCTGTGGCGATAGTCAAACCTTGCAGGCGAAGGTATGTCGATGTCATTGTTGCCGCTTTCTGTATTCTTGCGCGCACTTGAGGCCGTGTCACGCCGGACGCCCAAATGCAGATATCGTCAGCGTAGAGAGGTATATAAGCCGTCTGTGGCAACATTTTGGTTAGCCCCACGAGAACCAGGTTGAAAAGAGTTAGACTCAAAACACCGCCTTGTGGCACCCCACGACTTGTGAAATGCTTATTCGTAGACCCATGTTCAGTTAAAACGAACATGGATCGTTTTTTGAGGTAGCTTCTTACCCATCGAAAGACACGACCTCCAAGTTCAGCTGCTTCAAGAGCATTGAGAACAGCCTCGTGGGTCACGTTGTCATAGGCACCCTTCACGTCTAAGGACAAAGCTACCGACAGCCACTTCTGAGCTTTCTGATGCTGAACAGAAGTTACTAAGTCAATAACGCTATCAACTGAGGACTGACCTCGTCGAAAACCAGCCATAGCATCAGGATAGATGTTATAATGTTCCAGGTACCATTCCATGCGTGTAAGCAGCATCCTCTCCATGACTTTACCAACGCAGCTTGCTTGTGCTATAGGCCGGTATGATGCAAAATCGAATGGAGACTTTCCGGGCTTCAGCAAAGGCACCAGGCGACTACACTTCCACTCATCAGGCGCCATTCTATCATGCCAAGACTTATTGAAAATGTCCAGCAGGCAGCGCTGTGCCTTCGGGCCTAGGTGACGTAGGGCAGTATAGGTCACTCCATCCGGACCTGGAGACGATGAGCGTCTGCATGTGTTCAATGCCGCATGAAGTTCTTCCATGGTGAATGCTACCTCCATTTGCTAATCTCGTGCAACTGGAACATCCTGTGGCAATAGATCGATCGGTAGAGAGATGTCGCCGGTGATCTTTGCACAAAATTCCCCAGAAACATCAAGCTGTGAGCGACGTTGATGTAGCGCCAGAGCGGTGAAGGGATGACGCTGTTGCGGATGCGAGTGAATACCTCGAAGAGTCCTCCATACGGGAGAAAAGGGCTTTCGAGGGTGTAGCGAGTCACAAAAATTCTTCCACCGTTGCTCATGAAGTTTGTGCATTCGACGCTGGATTTTTTCTGATTGCGTCTGGATTCTCTGAGGTCAGAGATAGATTTCGTGCGTCTGTATCGTCTTTCGGCACGTCGGCGGACCGCTCAAAGTTGTTCCAACTCTTGGTCAAGTGCCGTGCGTCTCGATTCTTTCGAACATATCTTCGTGGAAGACTCCATTGCACAACTCATCACTTCTTCAATGGATTCCGGCGGTTCGTGTATGCACTTGCTCTCCACTGATATCTGAAACTCTTCCCAGTCAATAAGTCTTGAATGTCCAGGGGAAGGAGAATCATACAGACCTCAGACTGTCACGTACGTGGGGATATGGTCGCTGCCATGTGTTTCAATATCTGTGAACCATTGGACTTTCGTGACAATGCTATGCGACACTAATGTCAAGTCCAGGCAACTGCTGTAAGTTACTCCTCGGAGATAAGTAGGGCTGCCGTCGTTCAGCACCTGAAGCCCATGCTCTGATGCGAGATCAACTAGGTTCGTGCCTTTTCGATTTGTCCTGATGCTTCCCCACAATGGATGATGGGCATTGAAGTCACCCATTAATATCCAAGGTGCTGGAGTTGTTGCAAATATACCATTTAATATCTGTTGATCTAGTCGACGTGACGGCGCTATATATGCGCCTATCAGCGTAAACGACAACTTCCTTTTTTTAACATATAGACACACGTAGTGATTTCGACTGTGAGACCTTACTCTTTGGAGAACGTAAGTGAGTTCTTTACGGATGTACACAGCAACTTGACTTCGCTGAATACACGATGAAGAAACGAACGATTCATAGCCCGACAGTCGAGGTATTTTTGAAAAATGCGGTTCACAAATGATGATGATGGGAAACTTATTTTCGAAAATGAATTGTCTGAACTCAGGCATCCTTGACTGTAGACCTCTTGCGTTCCACTGAATTATGAAAGCACGCTTGCCTTTTTCTTGGAAAGGCTGATGTGGTCTATGGTGCACCATCTTGTTACTGAAGTCCGGCAAGAACTGGTTCTAGTGTGCCCAAGATTTGCAGCGCGCATTTAGCGGCAGGGATCTGTAGACTATCCAATAGAGTGCGAATAACACTCATGAACGACCTCAATACAGAAAAAACCTGTACCTCTTGGGCGGACAGACTGCCTGCTGGGGGCATATTCGTTGTTGACTGTCGATATTGTGGTTCCGTAGACACGTGTACCCGCGGATAAGTGGGTTAGTCAGAGCTGGATGTTCTCTGTAGCGCCACAGTGTCTCTTGGCACCTCTGGACGTACCCCACCTTGTGGCGGGGGCGGGGGAGGTCTTTGTGGTCGTGGCGGCGGTGGTGGTGGCGGTGGCGGCGTAAGTGCTGGAACCTTCGGCACAGGACTGCTTTTTCTTTTCTTCGAGCACCGCCGTCGACGGGAACGTCGTCGATGAACAATCGTTACCGCTTCCTTTCGTGAGGATCCGTCTTTAACCATTTGTCTCAGAATGCTCCTCTCTTTCTTCAGTACGGGGCAGTCTTTGGACGAAGTCTCATGGTTCCCGTTGCAGTTGCTGCATTTTAGAAGAGTTGCTTGGCAAGCCTCTGCCTTCTGGGGTCCGGCACAACGTGGCCATGCTTGCTTGTTGTTGCACACAGCACAAACATGACCCAGTTTTAGACAGTTGTGGCACTGTAGTGGTCTTGGGATGTATGGTCGGACAACGTGACGAAAATGACCAACCTTTACATGTGATGGGATGCAATCACCTCTGCAGGTCACCTTGATGCAACGGAATTTGCCAAGCCGGCATACTTGCAATATATCCGTTGCCCCAGTAGCTGGCTTTATCAGAACAGGAAGGTCTGCGTTCGGTATGAAAACATCAACGTCATAAATGACGCCTGTCGTCGTGTCACTATCCTGCGGAATGTAAGTTCTGAGATAGATGCCTCCAAGCTCCGTGACAGTTCACAGGGTATGTAGCGCAGCCGGGTGCTCAACGTCTGTGGCCAAGATATTCTTCCGTGGGTTGACTCTAATATCCTTTATCTCATTAGGCACGAGAGCTTCGAGACGCGCTGATATCACTTGCCTGTTCATGTTCTTCAGGTTGATCGAAGAGTCGACAGGAACAAAAAGTATGGTATGGCGTTCAGAACTGCACGCCGCCTTCACGGGGAAGACGCTAGCTGGCGAAGACGCGCCGACCATTCTCCTTTTAGCTTTACGCTTAACTGCAGGGATGAAATCGTCGTCACTGTCTTCACTACTCGCCGTGTACAGTTCAGTGCTGTCACTGGTGCTGTCGTCCTCCCGGCTGTTGCGCTTCCTTGAGGTTGTCGTTGAAGGTGACGCCAAGTCCGCATTTCGTACGGTGGGGTCTGGATCCATCGCTGCCCGCAGGAGAGCGATGATCCTCGGCTTAATCGTAAATTCACACAAAAAACACCTTGGCATGGACAAAGTGGTCAAAGTGGTATAGACATTGAGTTTCCTAAATATACACTAGAGGGAACTCTGGAACTAGTGTCTGTGTGAGCCGCAACGCAAGATGCTACAGCTAGCATAAGAAATGTGGGTAGTACACGGATTTGCCTAGCCTTCGTACTCCCCTTTGCTTATGGCTTACTGTGGCTTATAGCTGATTTGTCACGAAACAACAATCAGCAATAGTTCGTCAGTTATGTTTCAATCTTCTCGGCTTACCATTTCATATCGGCTCACGAAGTTCAAAAGAATTAGCTTTTTTCTTCCAAACAGCACCAAAACCAGCAATGCATGAAGCTAGGAGTGTGAATCGCCACCCGCAAATATGAAGACTATACAAATCTGTGTACTAGTCATCCTTCCCATAGTCGCTGAGCGATCGCACCACTAGAGTCACTTCAAGTTAATTTCAGGAAACTATATGCGTAGTAAATGTTTGCTGGCGCGATCACTCTCTCTCTCTCTTGCGTGCGCTCATCCAGGAATTTGGGTGCATTGTACTTCTTGTGGTTCCACCGCAAGTATATTGAATGCTTCTTGAGTGTGGCATCCAAGCTTCCCTTAACGTGTGGTCACAGTTATATAAGATGAACTGGACGGCACATAAATAAAAGGTTGAGAGACCATAAGAACAATTTCTGCAAAGGGACAAATTCCAACCTTGTAATGCACTTAAGCCCTAGTGTACACTAAAGCATCCGCTTTCTGCAGCAAGCGGAATTCTCCTGTCGCCGAAAAGCAGCGTCGTTCAGACTGGACGCGCATCGCACTGCCGAATAGCTATGGCGCCATCTGCTGAGCGAAGAATCTACCATGGGGCAAGTGCTGAGTAGATCCACTGTTCCCCAGATGTTGTTGGCGGCTCCCAACTTCAGTGCGCTCGTGAATAGTTAGATCTTTCATTGCGATGGCAAATATATGCACACTCTCAGCTGGAGTTGATTAGCATACTGTTCGGCTTGCTGCATTATTTCTTTATTTTCGCTTTAAGTTTCTTATTTCTTTTTTGCCTTTTTCATCCTTTAGTGAGGTTTCTTCTTGCTTTCCACAGGTGGCGAAGGTAAGCGTCTACTTCAGGGGTGTCATCTGTTCTGGCGACAGTTTTGGTGTGCATTTGCTTTTTATTTCGAATTATTTTGCAGCACTCGTCCAAATCGTCTATGGCAGTCACGTGCGCTTTTAGCAATTTTCTATATGCATGCCAGTCTGTTATTTTAGCTGTGCTGATGTGTTTCTGGATTCGGCTGGTGCGGATTGTGGTGCTCAGTATGTAATGACTAATGCCCAGGTATTCAAGGGGGTTGTACCAGTCCACGCTGTGGCAGGTATGTACTATCGTCAAGTCCGATCTTGTGCCCATGGATACGCTGTTGCCTATTCTCGTTGGTATTGCAGGGTCAGTTAACAGCGTCATTTCCGGTTTCTCTATTTGTCTTGCGATATTCTTGCATTTGGTGTCTTGCATCTTATATCCCAGGCTTGCATGATTGGCATTAAAGTTCCAATCTATGATTAATGGATTCCCTTTCGCCAGTTTTGTTGTCCCTTGAAAGAGCTTGTCAAACATTGCTCTCTTTTGTCTTCGGGGACTATAGATACTAAGTGCGAAGGCGCTCTTTCCATGGCTCCCTTTGTAGGTTATTTCTGTTGTGATATGCGGGATATCCGCCTCGTCTATGGGCTGATGACACATTGCTGTATTTGAGTTATCGACTAATGTAGCAACTTTCCATTCTGCGTCCCCGGTACGGAGAAGGCCTGGAGAAGGCCCATACGGTAGATCTCACTGCTAACGAATCGTATTCGGAGCGCTTTCGGGGGCCGGAATGCTAAGTGTCCATCAGCCTTCAAAGTTGTGAGTACGAGCCCTAATTTCAGACCAGAAGTGGTTGGAAATGCCATAAGAAAAAATTACCAATAAAATCATTGAGGTGCATCATATCAGGAAATTCGGTGACGAACGCGTGAGCCAGCCTTCGGTCTGTTTGCATGAGAAAGAGATCACGCCTACGATCATGACGATGACGATGGCTTCAGACGTATGGCACTCACCCACAAAGAGGGATGGGCCAAGAACCAGGTGGCAGGATACCTCAATGAAGCTAAAACCAATATGAAAAATTAGTTTAGAGATGAAACTGCGAATAAACAAAAAAATGGTTGCTGAGCAAGCGGTGAAACCATCTCTTGTTCCATATATCCATAAGTACGAATCGTAAGCTAAGAATCAGAAAAGGTTAGGATTGGCAAGCATGGTAATCATTTTGTTGCCGTGATGTAGTCAAACACAGTAGAGCATACATGCTTGTGGCACTAACCTAACGAAGTGCCGCCAAGAGATAAAAGTACTGTAAGGGTCACTTCTTTTCCTAACTTTCGTAGTAGGCTTCTAGATATATTTTCCTCTGATAAGAATAACGACGACAGAATAAAAATAATTGATCATTTGTGTCAATTTGGTTGCCAAAAATTCACAATGATGGCGTCTTGAGTCCAGCATTGTCTAAGCAAGAATTTAGTTGTGGAGCTGCACTACGTAATCCGGTATAAGTAACTTTTAACGGGTGAGATACATACCACTGTTCATTTTATGAATGCCTGATATCCTCAGTATCTTCAAGTTTATTCAATTTACCTATTTCTCAATGGAAACAAGCATTTCAGAACCTTGACACACTCATATAGGCCGTATCTGATAAAACGCGGGTGATGGATCCACTCAGGGATACTGCTGCTGAAGAGTCAGCTATTTCGTTCAAATATAATCTACGGCGGCTTCATACCCATAGCAAATGCAGTTTTTGTATGTGTTTCGGTATTAAGTAACAAAATTTTTATTCAGCTTTTCATTTGCTTCCACAGAAAGTGCATTACATACTGGTAGTGAATCTGTATTGGTCACTGTTAACGATTTGCTCGAAGGCAATATGCGTAAGGCTAGAACAATAGTCAATAATTACGCAATGAATACAGGGGTATAGCCTGGGAGTCGAAAAGGAGCGGTCAAGAAAAGAAGACGCCAACCCAGCCCTTTCTTTTGCCACAGACGCATTAGTCGCAATTATATTGCTTATCTCTACGTAAGTTATATAATCTTCTAACTGGTCATATGTGGCAATTGCTTAACGCTACCAGAAAATATATCATCAAAATATATGCTAAGCAGTGACTCTAGGTTGCCTATTGGACTAATATGTTTAATATTAGAAAAGGGTTAGCCCTTTATCATTGTGTCTGTCTTTAGTGGACACTACCCCGAAATGTGTCACGTTACTCACGTGTGCTCTTGAAAGATTTGACGGTTTGCATATATGAACATGCATGCCCCGAAAAATAAATTCATTTGGTATACTTAGCGCTCGTGTTTCCGCTGTATGCCTTGCGTTTTTCGGCTTCTGTGAGCTTTTATTGCAACAGCAAGTATACGTACAGCCTCAGCTGGTTTTCTGCCGTCACCACTGCCGCCACCATCAATCACCGTATATGTATACGTATCTATATATATAAAGTTCAAGAATGAAAAATAAAGTCACCCGCACTCAGCACCCAGCTCGTCACGATGAACTGGCACGCGCTTATATCTCACACGTACATTGCCCCGCAAATGGTAGGGGTGCCCCGCCGCGGTGGTCTAGTGGCTAAGGTACTCGGCTGCTGACCCGCAGGTCGCGGTTTCGAATCCCGGCTGCGGCGGCTGCATTTCCGATGGAGGCGGAAATGTTGTAGGCCCGTGTGCTCAGATTTGGGTGCACGTTAAAGAACCCCAGGTGGTCGAAATTTCCGGAGCCCTCCACTACGGCGTCTCTCATAATCATATGGTGGTTTAGGGACGTTAAACCCCACATATCAATCAAATCAAATGGTAGGGGTGATGGAGAGGGGGGGGGGGGGGTGGAGGTTCCATGCTTGTGCGCGCGCTTATCCTTCAGTGGGGAGAATAGTCTGCCTTCTGCTTTCACTTCAGCGATTTCTGGAGTTGCCGGGCCAAAAAAGGTAGCATCGGTCGCTGCACAGGCCCCGTTTGCAAAAAGAGCGTGATTTTTGTACACAGCGAAGTAAAACAACAGGGACACTTGTTAGTTTGCCCTCATTTGTACTTGTGACTGCGTTTCGTTCGTCATTTTTGTTGAAACAGCGTGTTCAGAGCCGAAAGGTAAACGCTGTTAGTTCGCTCTCGTCCTGTGTATATTGTTTTCGTGCATCTTTCACGCGTAAGCATAGCGCTGCACGTTATATCTGCTTACCGTTTTCAGCGTTGCATTTCAAGTTGTTGCTATCACATTCGTTTCTTCGCCCTTGCTCCGAAACTGAATATTTTTCAAGCACTTTCGCGCTTGCGCTGCGACCCCTAATAACAGCTGAGCTATCATGGCGGCTATTCTCCCGTTCACTTTATCGAGGTTATAAGTACAATAAACATGGCGGCTATGGTAGCTGAGTTGGTAACGCATTGGATGCATTAGTCAGAGGTTGGAGATTCGGTACCTGGCCATGGCTCATTATCTTTCCATCGCCATTAATTTTTATTTATAATACAATCACTTATAATAGCGTTCATATATATATATATATATATATATATATATATATATATATATATATATATATATATATATATATATATATATATATATATATATATATATATATATATAGATCTCATTATATATATATATATATATATATATATATATATATATAGATATAATGAGATCTAACAGACAATAATGACAAGGAAAGTATAGGGGAAGATAATAGACCGAGTAGTAATGTAAATATGAAGAAAAGTGGGTGGAAAGATACCTTGCCGTGGGCAGGATCCGATTAAGTCACATATAAACCCAAAAAAGTGGCTGGAGGATAGCTGTCGTGGTAGCTCAGTGGTAGAGCATCGAGCGCGTCATTCGAAGGTCGCAGGTTCGAATCCTGCCCCCGGCGAGTTATCTTTCCACACACTTTTCTTCATATTTACATTACAATTCGGTCTAATATCTTCACTTTTCTTGGCATTGTTGTCTGTTAGATCTCATTGGTATTCTGTAAAACAAAGAAAAACGAGCCCTTCAGTATACACTTCTTTCCTTAATATATATATATATATATATATATATATATATATATATATATATATATATATATATATATATATTGTGGGCATTTAGTATAGCAATTCCCTTCATCTGTGCATTATCATCATCTTGGTTCGTTCATCTCAGCTGTCGGTTGCCGGTTCCTCTGGCCTAATAAAGGTCTTCCAAACCAAGACTTCATACGTGGTTGAGCGTGCTGTTAGATCCCTTGTCATCCTCTCGACCACTCTACCCCCTGGAGCTACGTTCAGGTCGCCGCTTGGGCCAGGTGTCCGGAAATATGTCGCACCAAGAAAAGGTCGGTGCTGCAACCGTTCCCACTCTGCCACCGCGTGCCGCGCCTTTTCACGTCATTAACAGCCTCCAGTGTGAGCCCCATCCCTTCGCTGGTATGCGCGGGGAAGATGTGGAGGAATGGCTGGCCGATTTCGAACGTGTCGGCGCTGCTAACCGGTGGGATAACACCTACAAACTCGCTTACGTGTCATTCTACCTCACGGGTGTCTCGATGACGTGGTTCCTCAACCACTTCATCGACATCCCTGACTGGTCAGCCTTCAAAGATCAGCTTCGCCATGTCTTTGGCACACCGACTGTTCGTTCGGCTCTCGCAAAGAATGCTCTCGCGGTTTGGAAACAGCACATCGGGGAGTCGTATACATCCTACATCGAGGATGTCCTTTCACTTTGCCGCCGGGTTGAAACCCCAATGACAGAGTCAGACAAGGTACGCCAGCTTCTTAAGGGGATATCACCCGTCGAATTCAATGCCCTTGCAATCCAGAATCCGGCTACCGTTGCTGACGTTGCGACAACCTGCCAGCGCCTCGAAGAACTTGAGTCTATGCGCCTACAACCGGACAGTGACGCGGCTCGTATTACGGCGGATCCAAACCTACGAGACACAATAAGGGTGATTATACGCGAAGAATTTGAATCAATGGGATTCACACTACCTTCAGTGTGTCCCATTCAGTCTTCTTCAACGTCATTGCGGGATGTCATCAGGGAGGAGCTCACATCCATGACCCACATGGCCCACCTGCAGCCCACTGTCGCTCGTACTCTCCCATCATTCTCGCATGCCGTCGCCGCACCATCAGGCACCGTCAGCTCGACGTCGCCGCCACCAACGTACGCGTCGGTTGCTGCCGCACCTCCCAGAAGCTTTCCCACGAGCTTTCCATCACCACAGCCTGAGCCATCATCTGTCCCTCTCACTGCTCTCTCTCCCTCCCGGTGCATCTAACACAAGCTACTACCCTCCTTATCAATCGACTCGCCCTACGTGTTATTATTGCGGCTATCGTGGTCACAACTCACGCTTTTGCCGCAAGCGCCAGCAAGATGAGCACCGACGGTACGACATACGTGAACGGGACTATACCGCAGGAGCCTTGTACCAGGGCCGTCGTTATTCGTCACCGCCGCGTCGGTCTCCATCTCCGCCAGCATCCGGTGAACTGCGCAGTAGTCATCGATCTACCCGACGCCGTTCACCATCGCCCTCCAGTCGCTCCTCTTCTCCTTTTCAGCCTGCTTCCCTCGCTTCGAATCGGCGTCCGGAAAACTAAGCGATGCAGTTTTTGGAGGACAAACTGCATTCCAACACAGTACTCCGATTCCTCCAGCGCGCCCTTACAATATGATTGCAGTCTCAGTTGAGGGAGTGGACGTTGATGCTTTGGTGGACACTGGGGCTGGGTTTTCTATTATTCGTGCTGATTTGGGTGCCCATCTTCGAAACGTCACGACGCCTTATGATAGACCAACACTGGTTACAGCTCAGGGAACAAGTATTCGCCCTTCCGCTCTCTGTACTGCCCGTGTGCTAATCAACGACATTATTCATCATATATAATTCGCTGTGCTATTCCGGTGCACCCACGAACTCATTTTAGGCTGGGACTTTCATCTGCTTCCGCGGCTATTTGTTGTGCGCAACGTGTCGTCCATCTTACTGACACAGACCACTTGCTTAGTGACGAAACCTACAGGCCACTTCGACTCATCGCTGCTGTAGACATCGAGTTACCCCCAAAATGAACATCAATTAGTCACAGTTTTGTCCAATGACGTCGACGCTGGTGACAATTTGGTCACTCCATCGCGCCGTTGCCTTAATAAAGGCAAAGCTCTCGCATCAGGTGTGGCTCGCTTCAACAATGAATCAGCTGTCCTCGCTGCTACGAACACCACACCAGATAAAAATTTACTGCCGCGGGGCACTACTGTCGCCTGCGTTGCCAATCTGGAGCCTGTGTGCGTCGTGCCTCTTACCCTGCCTCCTCTAAAGGCCATCCTGGAGATCATGCTGCTTCCTCGGCCTTTACAGCAGCCATCAACAAGGACTTGACAGACTCGCAGAAGCAGGAGCTGCTTGATTTGTTGCAAGAGCATGCAAACACTTTTGACGTTCATTCATCTAGCCTGAGTCAGACAACTGCTACAGCACATCGTATTCAGACCGACGGAACATCCATTGTGCATCGTCGTCCGTACCGCGTCTCCTAGCCGAAAGAAAAATCATTGAGGAAAACGTAGACGATATGCGGCAACGGGAGATAATACGATCTTCAACCAGTCCTTGGTCGTCTCCAGTGGTTCTAGTGCGTAAAAAAGACGGTTCTGTACGATTTTGCGTAGATTACCGAGCACTCAATAAGATCACTAGGAAGGACGTATACCCCATGCCACGTATCGACGACGCCATCGATTCCGTACAAAGTGCTGAATTCTTTCAAGCCTCGACTTGCGCTCCGGATATTGGCAAATTCTTATGCACGAAGATGACAAAGAAAAAACGGCGTTTGCTACCCCGGACGGCTTATACGAATTCAATGTTATGCCGTTTGGTCTATGCAATGCACCCGCAACTTTTTAGCGCTTGATTGACACCGTGGTCCGTGGCCTGAAATGGAAGACTTGCCTATGTTACCTCGATGACATTGTTGTCTTTTCATCGACGTTTCCTCAACATCTGCAACGCTTGGACGAAGTCCTGACTTGCCTTGCGGGCGCTGGTCTTCAAATTAACACCAAGAAGTGCCATTTCGCCAGCAGATCTATCAAGGTCCTCGGTCATGTTGTGAGCAAGGATGAAATTCGTCCAGACCCTGAGAACACTGCTGCGGTGCTTCGCTTCCCTCGCCCTGACAAGCCGAAAGATTTGCGAAGTTTCCTTGGTCTCGCCTCTTACTTTCGGCGATTCATACAAAACTTTGCCTCCATAGCCGCACCACTCCATAAGCTACTTGCTTTTGGTACGCCCTTTCAGTGGTCTCAGGAGTGTGAATCGGCATTCGACATGTTGAAGAGTGCCCTCACGACCGATTCTGTACTTTCTCAATTTCACCATGGTGAACCGACCTTCCTCCATACAGACGCTAGCGGCCACGGTTTAGGAGCCGTGCTCCTCCAGCGCGACAACTCTTCGCGAGAGCGAGTCGTTGCGTACGCCAGCCGCATCCTCTTTGCAGCCGAGAGGAACTACACGATCACCGAGAAGGAGTGCCTCGCCATCGTTTGGTCAGTGCAGAAATTTCGTCGCTATCTTCACGGCCACCATTTCATCATTGTGACCGACCACCACGCTTTATGTTGGCTTTTTACACTCAAGAACTTGTCGGGACGCCTCGGCCGCTGGATTCTACGCCTACAAGAGTATGATTTTGCCATCGTATACAAGTGTGGCAAAAAGCAAAGCGACGCCGATGCTCTTTCTCGCTGCCCACTACCAGCGGCTCCCCTCAGCGTTTCCGCGATCACTTTGCACAACACACCCTCGGAGTCTACGTCTACGGTGGTTTCCTCTCTCGCCTCTATAGACCAGCTGCCTTCGGACGACCCGCACGATTTTTCTTCTCGACAGCTGGCTGACCCATACTGTCGACGTATTATAGGCTACCTCACTGGCACTCCCGTCCACCTAATGCGAGGCTCCGTCGCCAACTGTCGCAGTTTAAGCTGGACAATTCGGTGCTGTACCGCAAAATTGACCATCCTGACGGTCAGCGCTGGGTTCTCGTTCTACCCCGATCGCTTCGGTCAGAAGTCCTCAGAGCACTTCACGACCATCCGACGGCTGGTCACCTTGGTTACCACAAAACGTACGATCGCCTTCGAAGTCGGTTTTATTGGCCAGGTATTACCACTACTGTAGCTCGGTACGTTGGGTCCTGCACTACCTGCCAATGAAGAAAACTACCCACATCTGCTCCAGCCGGTACACTACAGCCTTTTCCGTGCCCAGCCACACCATTCGAAGTTGTGGGCATTGATCTTTATGGCCCCCTTCCAGTCAGTTCTGCTGGAAACCGATGGATAGTAACAGCCGTTGACCATTTGACGCGCTACGCCGAGACGGCATCCGTCACTACCGGTTCAGCTTCTGAAATTGCCGATTTCATCCTCCGAGCCATTATACTGCGTCATGGTGCTCCACGTGTATTGCTCAGCGACCGTGGAAGGGCCTTCCTTTCACAACTAGCGAACGAACTCCTTCGCGCCTCTGGCACAACTCACAAGACTGCCTCTAGTTATCATCCCCAAACTAATGGCCTCACTGAGCAATTCCACCGCACTCTTGCTGACATGATCGCCACCTACACTCAACTAGACCACAAAAACTGGGATGTAGTTCTACTATTCGTCACTTTCGCCTACAATTCGGCTATTCAGCGCACAACCGGCTACTTACCATTTTACCTAGTTTATGGACGCTCCCCTACTTCTTTCCTGGACGTCTCTTTCTTTACCTGCCATGCGGATTCATCTCCATCCTCTTCAGAGGAAAACGTTTTACGGCTCGCAGAGAGCCTCCAACGTGCTCGTATAAACACTGAAGCCCGACAGCAAGACAGAAAGCTGGTTTATGATGAATCGCATCGTGCTGTATCCTTTCAACCTGGAGACGAAGTGCTCCTTTTGACGCCTATTCGCACACCTGGTTTGTGCGACAAATTCCAGCCACGATTTATCGGGACGTACACAGTTCTTAAAGAAACTTCACCAGTGAATTATCGCGTGACGCCACTTGTAGCCCCAGCTGATCGCCGTTATCGAACTACTGAGGTCGTCCATGTCTCCCGTATGAAGCCCTTCATGCGACGTTCTTTGTACCCTTGACTTGCCGCGGCCAGGCTGGCTGCTTTCACGTCGGGGGAATTAGTGTGGGCAGTTAGTATACCAATCCCCTTCATCTGTACATTATCATCATCTTGGTTCGTTCATCTCAGCTGTCGGCTGCCGGTTCCTCGGGCCTAATAAAGGTCTTCCAAACCAAGACTTCATATTATATATATATATATATATATATATATATATATATATATATATATATATATATTGCCACGTTCCATTTCCCAATTTTTGTTATCGTCCCAAAACACCACACGATTATCAGCGCAAACCGCGCCTGCAGTTTTCGAGAAGGTTCCGGACTGTAGTAGATCATTTCTATAAGATCACGCCCACTGTGCGAACGGTACCGATTGTTCTGGAACCTACGCCACCGCCAGCAATAACACTAGAACATTCGACGGCAAGAGTATAAATGCCGACGCGCTTCGCCGCCTGTCAGTTGTTGATCGAAGGCCGACGCTCCGTTCGCCGCTAGTTTGTATGCCCCATAGTGCACAAGTGGGGTGTCTAAACGAGAACTGTAAGTATAAAATGATGTAAAGAGTTTTTTTAGTTTGAAGTTAATAAACTTCTCTTTGTATTAGTCCGAGACTGCTATCTGTGCGAGACTGCTGCTGTAATCGAACTTTCCGTTTACCGGGCACAGGTTCGCCCAAATAAACAGTTAAATCCCAACAGGAAGTCTCCTGTCTTCGGCCACGTCACGACCCCATGACATCTGGTGGAGGTGCTGCTTCGTTCATGTACCGGACGCCCCCGTCAAGCCGTGAACCCAGCCCACGTCGCGGAGAAGACATCGACGCCAACCAGGAGCAGCGAACAAGCCGCCGACAGCAAGGGCTACCACCGGAGTATGGGCTTCTACAAGACAAGGCGCGGAATACAAAGGCCATGACCGCGACTGCAGCGACAATGACAACCGCAGCGTTCCAGCCTACAATGGTCATGCATCAACCCAGGGAACCACCAATTTTCCATGGGTCATCGTTCAAAGACCCGGAGTCCTGGCTAGAATCATACGACCGTGTGGCCGCCCTCAACCACTGGGACCATGACGAAAAGCTGCGTCGTGTGTTCTTCTCTTTGGAAGACACCGCACGGACATGGCTCGAAAATCGGGAGTCCACGCTCCGAACGTGGGATGTTTTCTGCGGCGCATTCGTGCAAACGTTGGCGAGCGTCGCTCGCAAAGAGATGGCCGCTGCTTTATTAGAGACCCGGGTTCAGCTACCAATTGAAAATATCGCCATTTTCTTAGAAGAAATAACCCGACTATTCCGTCACGCTGACCCAGACATGCCTGAGGAGAAAAAAGTTCGTTTCCTCATGCGAGGGGTCAAACAGGAGGTCTTCGCGGGACTGATGAGAAACCCACCGAAAACCGTCCAAGAATTTGTAGCCGAAGCGACCACTATCGAAAGACCCTGGACATGTGCACAAGACAGTATAATCGTCGCCTGGCTGCAGACTGCGCTGCTGCTCAAGCCAGTAACTCCGGAGACCTGCGTGAAACAATCCGAGTGGTCGTGCGGGATGAGCTGCGCAAGCTGTTGCCTTCGGCGCAGCCTCAAGTGGAATCTATCGCCGACATTGTGCGAGAAGAGTTCGGCAATCGCTTCAAATTCCCCACGCACCGCTGCCCGTGCCGGAAGCTATGAGCTACGCCACTGCACTGCGCCACAACGCTCCTCCCCGTCCACGCCAAAACACCGGCCCATCGCACTTCCGTCGACAGACGCCACCGCCGCCACCACCCCCACCGACGTCACACCGTTAGCCAGCGGCCCAGCGCAGTGCACCGAGGAAGACTGACGTCTGGCGCACCCCTGACCATTGCCCGCTCTGCTACCACTGCGGCGAGGCCGGACACACATACCGCCGTTGCCAGTACCGACAGATGGGACTGCGTGGCTTCGCCGTCAATGCACCGCGTCCACAGCCAGGAGAACGACCACGTGACATCGCCGACTACCTGACAGGAACTCGGTGGACACCACGAAGCCCTTCGCGTTCGCCGTCGCCCAGCCGCCGCTCGTCACCGCACCACCGGCAGTACTCTGGCCCAACGCGGGGCCGGTATCCTAGCCCGTATCCGGGAAACTAAGGGCAGCAACCAGTGGAGGTGCGGTTGCTGTGCGACGAACTACTGAAGATCCTCCGAACGACGACGCCACCGCGACGGAGCTGTCCGAACACAACGCCAACCAGGCAAAGCCCTGACGACGAAAGCTCACTTACCAAAGGTGGCCTGACGACGCAACATGGAAGCAGCGGAACAAGCCGACGCAGCCGTGACCTGACGCCACGCCCTAACTGTAATGCGAGACGGCGAACTAGCGACCTCGAAGTTCTTATCGACGGCCACAGTGTGACCGCTCTCGCCGATACTGGAGCCGACTATTCTGTCATCAGTGGGTCGTTCGCCGCGAAGTTAAAGAAAGTTACGACAGCTTGGAAAGGCCCTGAAATCCGCACAGCCGGAGGTCATCTCGTAACGCCTGCAGGAATCTGCACAGCGAGAGTCACCATTAATGGACATATTTATCCTACAGACTTCGTAGTCCTACAGCGTTGCTCGAGAGATGTCATCCTTGGCATGGACTTCTTATGCCTCCATGGTGCTGTCATCAACCTAAAAACAAAGTCGATAACGTTATCCACAGAAGAAGAACTACCGCCGCGCTCGCCGTCAGGACACCATGCCTTGAATGTGCTGGAAGAACAAGTCACCATTCCGCCTCGCTCAAGCGTCATTATTTCAGTCGGCGCTCCTAAATCACCTAACTTGGAAGGCGTCGTTGAAGGCAGTCAGCAGCTGTTGGTCACCCGAAATATTTGCGTCGCAAGAGGAATTGCAGAGCAGCGGGGAGGCAAATCAACGGTTATACTCACGAATTCCAGCAATGAGTACAAACAAGTGAACAAAGGAACAACGGTCGCATACATTGAAGAAATTGTCGAAGCCACCAGTGCTTTCCCCTCGCCGATTCTGCAGAACCTGCTCAGAGGAACCAAGCCCCTCCCATAGCTTTCGACGTGAATCCCAGACTTCCGAACGATAAGCAAGAACAGCTCAAGGCCCTGCTCCTGCAATACGAAGATTGCTTTTCGTCGTCATCGAAAATTCGGCAGACCCCAATCACAAAACATTGCATCATAATCGAAGAAAATGCCAGACCACTCCGTCAGAGTCCGTACAGGGTTTCCACGCGAGAACGTGAGGCCATGAAGGGACAAGTTGATGAAATGCTGTGGGATGACATTATCCAGCCGTGCAAGAGTCCATGGGCATCCCCCGTGGTGTTAGTAAAGAAAAAAGATGGGACCCTACGTTTCTGCGTCGATTATTGCCGCCTGAACAAAATCACAAGAAAGGACGCATATCCTCCTCCACGAATAAACAACGCACTTGATCGGCTCCATAACGCCAAGTACTTTGCGTCAATGGACCTCAAGACTGGCTATTGGCAAATCGAAGTCGACGAAAGAGACCGAGAGAAGACGGCGTTCATAACACCGGACGGTCTCTTCGAGTTTAAGGTGATACCCTTCGGCCTTTGCTCAGCGCCTGCAACTTTTCAACGCGTTATGGATACAGTACTGGCAGGATTAAAGTGGCAGACTTGCCTTGTGTACTTGGACGACGTTGTCGTGTTTTCCTCGAGTTTCGACGAGCATCTTCGGCGCCTTGAAGCTGTACTTCAAGCCATCAAGACTTCCGGACTCACAGTGAAACCAGAAAAGTGCAGATTTGCGTATGAGGAGCTCTTGTTTCTGGGGCACGTTATTAGCAAGTCTGGAGTTTGTCTCGATCCACGGAAAACAGCCACCATCGCCGACTTCCCGCCGCCCACTGACAAGAAAGCCGTGCGCTGATTTCTGGGCCTGTGCGCCTATTATAGGCTGTTCGTGAAAAACTTCGCCCGCATCGCCGATCCTCTCACTAACCTTACCAAGGCCGATGTGGAGTTCAAGTCGAAAACGTCACAGGAACACGCTTTCCAGGAGCTTAAACTTCTCCTCCAGACGCTTCCGTTCCTTGCCCATTTCGACGAATTCGCCGAGACAGAAATACATACTTACGCAAGCAGCGTAGGTCTTGGCGCCGTTCTTGTGCAGAGGGCTGACGGACTTGCAATGTTCATAAGTTACGCCAGCCGATCGCTATTCTTTGCAGAAGACAATTATTCCACAACAGAAAAGGAGTGCCTCGCCATCATCTGGGCTACGTCGAAATTTTGCCCCTACCTATACGGTATGCCCTTCAAAAAAGTGAGCGACCACGACGCCTTGTCTTGGCTAGCCACCTTGAAAGACCCTTCAGGTCGCCTCGCACGATGGAGCCTAAGACTTCAAAAATATGACATTACTGTCATTTACAAGTCCGGAAAAAACACTCCGACGCCGACTGTCTCTCTCGTGCGCCTGTCGACCAACCGCTACCCGACGACCCGGATGACGACTACTTCTTGGGAACGATAACTACTGACGACTTCGCTGAACGACAGCCGGCCGACCCGGAACTTAAGGCCCTAATAGAATACCTCGAAGGCAGGACCGCCTAAGTCGCGAAGGTATTCAAGCGCGCACTTGCGTCGTTCTTTCTACGAAACGGTCTTCTACAAAAGGAAAACGTTTCACCGCTTTGAGCTAAGTACCTCCTTGTGGTGCCTTCAGCTCTGCGACCAGAACTCCTGCAGGCCCTGCACGACGATCTGACGGCAGGGCACCTCGGTGTTTCTCGCACGCTCGCGAGGATACGAGAAAGGTACTACTGGCCACGTCTTACCACCGACGTCACTCGTTATGTGAGGACATGCCGGGACTGTCAGCGACGCAAGACACCGCCGACAAGGCCAGCGGGACTTCTGCAGCCAATTGATCCACCTTGCCGGCCTTTCCAGCAGACTGGTATGGACCTAACGGGGCCGTTCCGGACGTCGGCTTTCGGAAACAAGTGGATCGTGGTAGCTACGGACTACCTCACCCGCTACGCCGAGACAAAAACCCTGCCAAAAGGCAGTGCATCCGAGGTAGCTAAGTTCTTCGTCGAAAATATCGTCCTACGTCACGGCGCCCCGGAGGTCCTTATCACCGACAGAGGAACGGCATTCACTGCCGACTTAACTCAAGCGATCTTGGCATACAGCCAAACAAACCACTGCCGGACGACAGCGTACCACCCACAGACCAGCGGCCTCGTCGAGCGGCTTAACAAGACGATCGCCGACATGCTGTCAAAGTACGTCTGTGTCGAACACAAGACGTGGGACGCCATTCTTCCGTATGTGACCTTCGCATACAACACGGTGGTGCAGGAGACGACGCAGATATCTCCATACAAATTAGTCTACGGAAGGAGCCCGGCAACGACGCTCGATGCCATGTTACCCAACGTCACCGACGAAGAAAATTTCGATGTGAGCGAGTACCTTCAACGTGCCGAAGAAGCCCGACAACTTGCGCGTCCCCGTATCAAGAATAAACAGACGATCGACAGCCACTGTTACAACCTTCGACGACGCTTCCTGGAATACCAGCCCGGTGAACGTGTTTGGGTGTAGACGCCTATACGCCGACGTGGACTAAGTGAAAAGCTTCTGCGACGGTACTTTGGACCGTACAGGGTGGTTCGACGTCTCGGCCCACTTGATTACGAGGTTGTCCCCGACGACATCACGAACTCTCAACGACGTCGATCGTGACCTGAAGTCCTCCATGTCGCGCGCCTCAAGCCGTTTCATGCGCGTTAACAAACTGAAACAGTGTTTTTTTGTATTACTGTTGTATCGTAATTTATTCATTGTACTTGCTTGCATTCTTATTGTACCTTCATCTTTAGTTAAAGCATCGGGACGATGCCTTTTTTTCAGAGGGGGGCAATGCCACGTTCCATTTCCTAAGTTTTGTTATCGTCCCAAAACACCACACGATTATCAGCGCAAACTGCGCCTACAGTTTTCGAGAAGGTTTTGGACTATAGTAGATCATTTCTATAAGATCACGCCCACTGTGCGAACGGTACAGATTGTTCTGGAACCTACGCCACCGCCAGCGATAACGCTAGAACATTCGACGGCAAGAGTATAAATGCCGACGCGCTTCGCCGCTTGTCAGTTGTTAATCGAAGGCCGACGCTCCGTTCGCCGCTATCAGTCCGAGTTTGTATGCCCCATAGTGCACAAGAGGGGTGTCTAAACCAGCACTGTATATATAAGATGATGTAAAGAGCTTTTTTGAGTTTGAAGTTAATAAACTTCTCTTTATATCACTCCGAGACTGCTATCTGTGCGAGACTGCTGCTGTAATCGAACTTTCCGTTTACCCGGGCACAGGTTTGCCCAAATAAACTGTTAATTGCCAACACAAAGTCTCCTGTCTTCGGCCACGTCACGACCCCGTGACACAATATATATATATATATATATATATATATATATATATATATATTGCTCTCTGTAGTATACAAGCTATTTACAAAGGTAATTGCTAACGGAGTAAAGAAAACAATAGAATTCAATAAACCAAAGGAACAAGCAGGATTTCGAACAGGCTACTCAACAATGGACCACATTCATACTATCAATCAGATAATAGAGAAATGCTCAGAGTATAACCAACCACTATACATAGCCTTCATAGATTACGAGAAGGCGTTTGATTCAGTAGAAATATCAGCCGTCATGCAGACACTGCGGAATCAGGGCGTAGATGAAGTATATATAAACATTCTGGAAGAAATCTACAGGGGATCAACTGCTACCATAGTGCTTCATAAAGAAAGCAACAGAATACCAATCAAGAAGGGTGTAAGGCAGGGGGACACAATCTCCCCAATGCTATTTACCGCGTGCTTACAACAGGTTTTCAGAAGCCTAGAATGAGAACAGTTAGGGACAAGAGTTAATGGAGAATACCTTAGTAACTTGCGCTTCGCCGATGACATTGCATTTCTGAGTAACTCAGGGGACAAATTGCAACTCATGATTACGGAGTTAGACAAGGAGAGCAGAAAGGTGGGTCTTAAAATTAATCTGCAGAAAACGAAAGTAATGTACAACAACCTCGGAAAGGAGCAGCGCTTCGAGATAGGTAATAGTGCACTTGAAGTTGTAAAAGACTATGTCTACTTAGGGCAGGTAGTAACCGCAGAGCCTAACCACGAGATTGAAGTAACAAGAAGAATAAGAATGGGGTGGAGCACATTCGGCAAGCACTCTCAAATTATGACGGGTAGATTGCCACTATCCCTCAAAAGGAAAGTATGTAACAGCTGTATCTTGCCGGTACATAGCTACGGAGCAAAAACCTGGAGACTTACAAAGAGGGTTCAGCTTAAATTGAGGACGACGCAGCGAGCAATGGAAAGAAAAATGGTAGGTGTAACCTTAAGAGACAAGAAGAGAGCAGAGTGGATTAGGGGACAAACGGGGGTTAAGGATATCATAGTTGAAATAAAGAAGAGGAAATGGACTTGGGCCGGGCATGTAGCGCGTAGACAGGATAACCGCTGGTCAATAAGGGTAACTAACTCGATTCCCAGAGAAGGGAAGCGGGTTAGGGGGAGACAGAAGGTTAGGTGGGCAGATGAGAGTAAGAAGTTTGCGGGTATAAATTGGCAGCAGCAAGCACAGGACCGGGTTATTTGGCGGAACATGGGAGAGGCCTTTGTCCTTCAGTGGACGTAGTCAGGCTGATGATGATATATAATATATATATATATATAAATATATATATATATATATATATATATATATATATATATATATATATACTTTTCTTGGCTGTTTTGTCGTTTAGTTATCAATAATTTGTCTGACAAGGAAAAAGAGCCCTTAAATGTACACTTCTTTCTTCATTCTATTAATCGACATTTCAAACTTGTCGAGTAACATCACACAATAGAAAGTATGCACTTAATGGTTGAAGTAAACACTACAGGAGCGGCACATTGCTATCACATTCCACGGCCTCACCACATACAAAGCCGCCCTTCGAGCCATACTTTTGGTGTCGCCGCGCTCATGCATTTGATTCGTTCACTGCTAGAGTCCCGCCCTAGAATGCAAAGACACACACACGCACACACACACACACACACTCACTCAGGAGTAGCGGCGAGGTAATAAAAAGTGATGCACAAGCTTCTGTCGACGGCTGGATATTGAACTGTTCCACCGTCAATATCGATTATGGCAATTACGATGGCTGCTTCACCCTCCCTCCGCACATTTCCTGTTCCATCTGGACAGTGTGACTGACTGATTGCGAGCCGTTTGGCTGGTGTCATTACTGCACCCGGGATATTTTTTTTCAGCCACGAAACCCTATTTTAGCTTAGCCGTTCTCCATAAAAAGAAAACATTTAGGTTGTTCGTCATGATTATACTAGCCCTTTCAGTCACGGTGTGTACAAATGGAGACGCCAACTTCACTGACACGTCACGCACCACCTGTTTCATAAAAGGGCTTGAAACTTGGTGTGCACATTCGCGTAGCCCTCCTGAGTGAACAACCGGTAACGTTTGAAATTTATTATGCTGCGTGTTGCTGCAGAGGATCACTTTGCTGGGTACACTACTATGGTCGACAGTCGTTTGTTGTCACGCGTTCAAGGACCAACGTGAAAAATGTTTTTTCTTCTCTTGAAACAAATACAACTGAAACACAAACTGTGCATGCATTTCAGTCCTTATCGGGGGTAGGTTTATGCAAGTACTGAGGCCGACTGGTGGCGGAATAATTAGAAAATTAGTTACACACTCATTATTTTATTTCCTAAAACTCACAAAACACAACGTTTTCCTTCACATTCCTAATGGTGTGTAATACTGAATGCCTTCGAATTATGCCATGTGTATTTTGACGCGTTTTTGACAGTGCATCAAATTCGTGACTGAATAGCCGACAGAGGCAAATTACTGATTAGGAAGGCTAGAAAGGCCGCCCCTACAGGTACGTGTAAGGGTCTTCGTAATGACTTGATAAAGACGGGGAAAATTGAACACAAAATCCCAACATATCCACGGCGTGAATGATTGAGATTGGGGTGAAGCGCTGAAGGGTTATATATACAAATACTGTATATATTTATACAATAAATTCTACAATTCCTAAGGGGTTCCTATACGTCGCTTCTGTTCCCTCTTCATTATAACATATTCATGGTTGGTGAAGCGGTGGAGCGATGATCGAGAATAGTGGGATGTTTGCAAGGACGAAGTATTGGCCTGTTTGAAAAGGTGGAACTATAGGTGGTCACGTACAGCAATGAATGGATACTGTGAGACACTCTATGGTTCTTTAACGCGTACCTGTATACACGACCCATCTTGTATTTCATATTGGCTACTTCTCAACAGTATTTGCTTTATTGTCGGTGAAGCGGTGGAGCGGTGATAGGGCGTAGTGGGATGTTTGATATGATTAAGGGGTGGGCAGCCGGCATTGGTGGAACTATGTGGTCACGTACATTCATACATACATACATACATACATACATACATACATACATACATACATACATACATACATACATACATACATACATACATACATACATACATACATACATACATACATACATACATACATACAAGGGATGGACAGACTCCCGCCTATAGTAGCCTCGCCCCTAAAAAAAAGACGGTTTGTGGCAATGCCCTATGGTAGTTACGCCTTAGGTGTGGCTGGGCACGTGGCATCATATTTCTGCGTCAGGTTAAAATACCTTAGGCGGTAGGCGACTTGTCATTCCGGGCCTGTATCACATTTTGATAGAACTTTGTAAACGACTCTAAAGTTCTATGCGTTTTCTTGAATATTTACCGTAATATTTATTTGCTATAACGTAAAACGTAATATTTATTTGCTATGAATTCTTCTCGACTCTGCTGGCTGCCGTGCATTCCCATCGGCACTGACAAAATAGCCAAAAAATATCTCCGTAAACCACAAACTTAGCTTATGTGTGCATGCGTTTGAAATAGCGGCACAGAATAGCGGCAGAAACCTAAATACGGGATGGTACGTACGTAGCCAACTAACATATATGAGATTTCTTTCGTTTATACAACATTAATAAAACCAACGGATAATAATCCACGGAAGATACAGAGGACGTAAATCGTACTGTTCAAACTGCGTTGTAGTAATCGTCGTATATACGTGAAAACGTATAATGTACGAAAACACAATAATGGTTTTCCTTTCGTAGAAAACAGCCAGACGAATTTTAAAATAAGTTGATTCATTTATTCTGTCATCCAGTTTACTGTTTTCACATTTGGATGGCCATGACTACAATATAGGAAAAGCTGTCTAACTCAAGCCCATTCTACATTCCTACATTCCGTTTTCACTGAAGTAAAATTTTAAGTAGGCATATATTACAAATGGAAGCAAGGAAAACTGATGTCTATTAATAGGACCAATGATGTCATTTACCACCGCCATCAGCGATTCTATCGACAATTTTGAATGTGTAAGTTGGCTCTGCACCACACTGTATATAGCTTACCTTTAGTGAAAAAAAGGAACGGAAGTCGAATGCACTGCAGTGATTACTCGGGCGTGTATGACCCAGTAACTCGATTGATCAAACCAGTTGTAAACAGGAATGAACTCTGGTTATGCTCAGTGCCTCGTAAAGATTTTTATTTTCGCTGCACACTGAACTTTAAACACGCACTGCTAGCTCAGCGTACTTTAGAAAGCCGCGCTGGTCGTCTGTCATCTATTCAAGTGTAAACAATTGTTTTACTGGTGGAATCAATTGCTTCGTGTTTACTATACTGCTCTGGCAGTTCAACAACAAGTACCAGTTCCCCGTCGGGGTGAATTCACAGAACGAAAGGTGTTCCGAGCAGTGATCTCGTCCAACTTGCATTCTGCACGCCACAACTGAAACTGCTGATTCTTGTCCCCATAGCCCGAGGACGCAAATAGCACCTTCTTGAATCTTGTTTAAACGGCTGCTGCAAATGTGGGACAGCCTTTCACAATAAGCAGCAGACAGCTGTCAAGGCAAATAATTAATATTATTGAAGCTACAGGTGTGGCGTGAAAAAAGCTAGAAGTTAGAGGATCGCAAGGCCGTAAATAGTTTTAACCCCTCGGTATCATTCGTTACGGTTTAGGCAGAAAAACTAGGAATGTTTTTAGACAAAGTGGTCACCACGTTATCATGTAGCCCTGGGTAAGTTGTCAGCAGCGCTATTTTCACACGCGGAGTGAAATTTCAGTGTCCTGGTGAGATTTAGACACCTAGAGCGTGCTCAAACTTCCCAACTTTTTAGGTTGTGTAAGTGCTGCCCTCTATGAACAAAAAAAGTTCAAATCTGAGTTGCTTTGGAGCTGCTAAGCCCTCTTAACGTATGGCCTAAGCCGGCTTATGCGCGTGAACGCATTTAAAGGTCAAGTTTTAGGTAAACGAACTGGTACTTAACAATATATTTGCTGCTTCAACCGATGAAAAAAAGAATAGGAATTGTCCGGAAAGGTTGTGTGCAGCACTTTTGATGAGAGTTCCAATTATTTGGGGTTGATGCACATGCCCGCGGCTGCGTTGTTGTGACCCCGTATTTTATGTTAAATACGCTTTTTAGTGTCGCCTATACGCCACGCTGCCTGACACCTAGAAGGGTGGCTTGGGGAGGAAAATTTTGATACTACTTTGTGGAACTAGATCTTAGTAGTCTGTAATATAGCGGATAGTATGACCCCTCGTGACCCCAGAAGAGGTCTAATGAAATTGGGAAAAAAAAGATGTGGAAGGTAGCAATAGTCAGTTTACATCAGTCTACATATTTGAAATGAGAATGCCTATCCAGGCGGAATCGAACTCTTGTACGCCCCGCAGGGGCGCCTGCGCAAGTAGGCGTTTGGTGTGTAGCGACACCACGGACCCGAGCTAACGGGGGAGTTTCGGCTCCCTCCCACGCCTAGCCGTGCGTGGCTTTGCCGTGTCCGGGGAAAAGGGGATCCTGGGGGTTGAGCCAATGCTGGGTGATTGGACCTTTAAGGCCCCCCGGCAGAGGCAACACACCCCTTTGGCCCCGGCTTCACGTAGACGGCACCCCTGGGCTGACCCACCCAGGGGAAATCGGCAGTCGCCTTTTCCTATCTCTCTCTCCCTACATCTTCGTCTTTATCTCTCACTTTTTATCTATCCTGTCTTCTAGTCTCTTCCGTTTACTTCCAAACTTCCTGGCGGCTAGGGTTAACCTTGTGTAGTTACCCAACCTTGGGTAGTTATATCTGGTTATAGTGGCGATGTATGACTGGCGCCTTCAAGTGTTCTACCTTGTAGCGTCCCCTTGTTGGGCTCGGTGGTGGGTGGTCACCATCGCCGCCGAACATGAAATGCACCGCATGGCAAAATCTTTCCCCCCTCTCAATGATCGGTCCCTGAAAAGGAACCGCACCGATCAAATCTCCAAACGAACCGGAAGTAATTGTGACCACTTCCCACGATTTCTAGTCATACACTCTCTGGCAGATAACGTCTCTGTTGCAGGACTGTCGGTTTTCCTGATAGCTAAAACCCTTGCTAACCTAATAGGCAAAAAGTATGACGCAAAGAAACTGTCATCTGGTGATCTTCTTGTTGAAGTAAGCCAGAAACAGCATGCAAACACTCTCCTTAAACAGAAGCAGTTCGCCCACCTGGACGTGTCTATCACCCCCCACCGCAGTCTTAGCACTGTTCAAGGCGTCATTTCACAACGTGATCTGATGCGAGAAACTGAAGCTGACCTCCTTGAAGGCTTTCGAGAGCAAGGCGTAGTAGCCATCCATCGGATAACCATCAGGCGAAATAACGAAGAAGTGGTGATGCCTCATATAGTACTAACATTCAACCGCTCCACCCTGCCAGAATCCGTGAAAGCTGCGTTCCTTCACTGCAAAGTCCGCCCCTACATACCCAACCCTAGAAGGTGCTACAAATGCCAGAAATATGGACATGGGTCGAACACCTTTCGCGGAAAACAAACATGTGCAAAATGTGGTGATCATGAGCACCCTACCGAGAGCTGTACTTCCACGCAAACAGAGTGCCCTAACTGTCACGGGCCGCACGCAGCATACTCGCGGACATGTGAAATTTTCAAGAAGGAAAAGGAAATCATCCAGATAAAAGCAACGGAAAACATATCATTCTCTGAAGCCCGAAAAAAGGTGTCGCTCTTCTCTGGAAGAACGTACGCTGACGCAGCGAGCCGGGGGGCCGGGCGGCGTCTAGTAACCGTGGGCACGCAGTACAGCTTTGCTGATGTGTGCACATCCCGGCCCCCCACCAAGCAGCCGCAGGCTGCACCAACGTTCGAAGTCTCGCAGGTCCACCTCCATCAGACCTCGGAGACAAAAGAGACAATCCAAACCCCGCAGGTCAACCTCCGTGAGACCTCGGGGACGACGCAGACAACTGAGAGGGCACCTGTCCCTCTTGAGAAACCTCCGTCAGCCTCCGAGTGTTCACAGGGGGCAATGGATGTGACACCGGCGTCGTCAGCGTCTCCGATGCTCACGGAATCCACCCTATTGAAGCAGAGCCCAACAGAACGCCTCAGAGGGAAGAAACACCCTCCAGTCCAGGCGTCTGACAAACGCAGCTAAGTCAGAATAACCCTCCTACCTTTCTTATTTCTCAAAAATGGCTGCTGAGAGTATCATCTACTGGAACTGCCGAGGTCTACTGAAGAACCTGGATGACATTTATGAAATACTTGCGCAACACCAACCTAACATACTTTGCCTGCAGGAGACACACTTAAACTCAACAAACACTAACTTTCTAAGAAGATATGCGGTATACCGAAAGGACAGGCATGGCACTGCCCATTCATCCGGCGGTGTCGCTATCGTGGTGCAGAAAGCACTACCGTCCCAAAACGTCACTCTGGTCACTGACGTAGAGGCAGTGGCAATACGAACCC
Organism: Rhipicephalus microplus; assembly: GCF_043290135.1. Lineage (NCBI taxonomy): Eukaryota > Metazoa > Arthropoda > Arachnida > Ixodida > Ixodidae > Rhipicephalus > Rhipicephalus microplus. The sequence continues at coordinate 152,887,820 of NC_134706.1, read as the reverse complement.
TTATCTTTGGACGAATGACAACTGTGTGCTCATTATATATCCCTCCAGATTACCGCCTGTCTACTAAAGAGTTTGAAACTCTAGTCGACCAGCTCCCGCATCCATTCCTCTTGGTTGGAGATTTTAATGCGCACAACCCCCTATGGGGATGCAGAAGAACAGATTCTCGAGGCTCCTTAATCGAAAACTTCCTCTTGTACTCCGGTTCCTGTATATTTAACAAAAAAGAACCAACGTACTTTAACGCAGCGTGCAACTCATACACAGCCATAGATCTTGCTATCGGCTCTCCTTCACTCATGGCAACCATAGATTGGTCTGTTATTCATAACCTCTATGGAAGTGATCATTTTCCTGTCTGCCTAAAACACACAGGAAGTACAAGTAAGACGACTACAAATGTATTCAGGTTTAGAGAACAGGATGCTGACTGGACAAAATTCCGAGAACTTACAGAACTGTCGCGTTCTTCTATTGAAAACCTAGACATTGATGACTGTGAAGCATTGGTCGTACTTCATATCATACAGGCCGCAGAGCGATCGATCCCACAGACATCTGACAAGACGCGAAACAAACGACGGCCCTGGTGGAATGCGGAGTGCAAAAAAGCTCGCGAGAACCAAAACAAAGCTTGGTCGAAATTTCGCAGGTACCCGACAGCTGACAACCTGATGAACTTCAAGCGTGCAAAAGCAAATGGTAGGCGTATCCGACGAGAATCAAAGAGGCAGAGCTGGCAGTCCTTCCTCTCGTCAGTTAACTCCTATACTGATACGCATAGGGTGTACAACAGAGTAAGAGCACTTCAAGGGCACAACACTCATCCGGTCCCTCTCGTCAGTACTGCTGGTGATACGCTGGAACACCAGGCAGATGCCATAGGCCAACACTTTGAGTATATCTTCAGCTCAGCACATTATACAAAGTCCTTTAAACGACACAAGCTTGCTGAGGAACGTAAGCCCATCCGTGATAGAAGGCCATCTGCTGGAGGCTACAATACTCTGTTTACCATCGACGAATTGAAGGCAGTGCTGGCAACATGTGGCAACTCAGCTGCAGGCCAAGACAAGATTACATATGGCATGCTGAAACACTTACACAAACACACGCTTGATGTCATTCTCTTACTGTTCAACAGTGTATGGTCCTCCGGGCGTCTACCCAAGGCCTGGAAAGAGGCAGTTATAATACCCATCCTCAAACAAGGAAAGGAAGCCACACTTGTTGCTAGTTATAGGCCTATCGCCCTGACTAGCTGCTTGTGCAAGGTTTTTGAAAAAATGGTAAACCGCCGCCTCATGTATTATTTTGAATATAATGGCCTCCTTGACTGCCGTCAAGCTGGATTCAGATCAGGCCGGTCGACAGCTGACCAACTCGTAGCATTCGAATCCTACGTCAGGGATGCCTTCATTCACAAACAACACTGCCTTTCTGTATTTTTTGACTTGGAGAAGGCTTATGACACGACATGGCGTTATGGCATTCTCCGTGACTTGCAATTCCTTGGAGTGTCGGGGAACATGCTGAATACAATTCAAAGCTACCTCTCTGAACGTACGTTCGTGGTTCGTGTTGGAAATGTTCTTTCAAGGCGGTTTACTCAGGAAAATGGTGTCCCCCAAGGTGGCGTACTTAGTTGCACACTATTCATCGTAAAAATGAACTCCATAAACACTATACTGCCTAAAACAATTTCCTACTCTGTATATGTTGATGACATTCAGATCAGCTTCAAATCATGCAACCTAGCCATCTGCGAACGTCAGATTCAGTTGGCAGTAAATAAGCTCTCAAGCTGGGCAGACAAAAATGGTTTTAAGTTTAACTGTGACAAGACTGTCTGCCTACTCTTTTCAAAACTACGTGGTATAAGGCCGCCCCCCCAACATTTCAATGAATGGACACACCAGCGCTACTAAGAAGGATCATAAATTTTTAGGTGTTGTGATGGATGAAAAGCTCAGCTTTGTCCCACACATCAAGCAGCTGCGACTGAAATGCTTGAAAGCCTTGAACTTGCTCAAGATTCTCTCGCATCAGTCATGGGGTACAGATCGGGACTGTCTATTAAACCTTCTCAGTAGTGTAGTGCTCTCACGTATTGATTATGGCTCGGTTGTGTACGAATCAGCATCGAGATCCACACTTAAGATGCTCGACCCAGTGCATCACCATGGGCTTCGTCTGGCTAGTGGCGCCTTCCGAACCAGCCCAATAGCCAGCCTGTATGTTGAGACAGATCGGTGGTCATTAGAACGACGACGGCAGTTCACAAGCATCAAGTATGCAACCAAGGTGCTCTCTCATGTCGACCACCCATCTCGCGAGCTATTGCAGGATACATCAAACACCCACCTGTTCTTGAGGCGACCATCAGCCACGCCAACGTATCCCATTAGAGTGGCCTCACACTTTGAAAATCTTAATATACCTGTCTCCAATCTTCAACTAAGTTCCCACAAGGACACTGTGGCACCATGGGAAATGCGAGCTATCAATTGCGACTTGTCATTCCTAGAGGTAGGAAAGCATGGCCTCCCAATCGCAATCGATCAGCATTTCATGTTTTTGCAGGCAAAATACAGGTGTGCTGATTACTACACTGATGCTTCCAAGTCCTCGGCCGTCGCATGTGCTGCATACGGCCCAGCGTACTGTGAATCTGCAACAATGAATGAACATACCAGCATATTTACTGCTGAGTGCTATGGCATACTGCTAGCTGTAAGGCACATCAAAAAGAAGAAAGAACCAGCCTCCAACATATACACAGATTCCCTCAGTGCAGTGACTGCGTTGTCTTCCGCAAAGACACATAAAAATCCAGTGACTAATACCCTTCTAAACTGCCTCATGTTAGCCTACAGATCCAACCTGAAAATCACGCTATGCTGGATTCCGGGACACTGCAACATAGCTGGCAATGAGGCAGCGGACCAACTTGCGAAGTCCGCTGCACTCCGCCCAACAGTAGACGTAGCCGTCATCTCATATGAGGACTTGAGGCCGCTAATCAGAAACCGAATGCGTAAGCAATGGCAAGATGAATGGAACGCAGCAAATGCAAACAAACTGCACTTAGTAAAGCCAAGAATAGGAAGATATGTGACTGAAAAACGTAACAGGCACCAAGAGGTTGCACTGTGCAGACTCAGAATCGGTCATACACATGCAACACACTCGCACCTTTTAAAGAACTCTCCAGCACCACATTGTGCAAAATGTGGTGATGAGCTGTCTGTCGTTCACGTTCTAATCACCTGTCCATACCTCGAACCAGAAAGACTGTGTCACTTTCCAAAGCTGTACAAATGTCACATTCCGCGTCATCCACAATTTTTTCTTGGAGACGATCCCTTGTTTCCCCCAAAAGTAGTCTTAAAGTTTTTAGCTAGTGTAGGCTTCCTACATTCCATAACATATTCTCACTAATCTTAGCCTCCTCTCAATCCTGAGGGGACGGCTGAGAGTTTTTTTTTATCAAATGTCATGCAGCACGCACTCCTTGTCTTGACAAGGACTGTTGACGACACGGCATGACTTTGTAAAACCCATAAGCATAGCCAGTTTTAAACCCATCACACATAGTCACTACACCTAAGTTTAAGTCCTATACACTACTCTTTTATTCTTGCCACCCTGAATAGAATTTTATAATCAAATCGACCAAAAACCGTGTGTTAGGCGCTCTTTGGCCTGAGTTGCCCTTGCGCCACTAAAATCTACCACCATCATCATCATCATCATCATCATCATCATGAACTCTTGTACGAAGTTCCCGCGTTTGAGCAAGTGTTTTGACGCACTTGAGACATTTAGGTTTAAATGCTAATGCAACGCCCCAGGTTGCCATGCAACCGAACGTTCGTGTAGACAAGTGTTTTGGGAACAGTGCGTCAGCGACGACTACTGAGTTCCGTAGGACCTATTCTAGTTTGTGGCGATTGCATGTATCTCTGTCTCAGTCGAACGCTGCTCGCTGTGACGACAAACGATATCGATATATATTCATGTCGCTGAAGTTGTTTGTTCTCCAGTTCTTCCGACATTTACCCGTTGCCGTGTACGCTGTACCACGGCCAGAGACGCTTCCTGCGTTTTCAGAAATGCGACAAACATCTGTGAAGCTTCACCAGAACCTTTGTATCCTAATCCCCCTAAGCGGCGTTCTTCCAAAAGCGTACGTTCCAGACGCTCCCATCACTATCGATTAATCTTGAATAATCACGTTCAAGAAGGTGCGCCGAAAATAACAAGGGTGATCTGCAAACATGGCGAGTACACTTAAGATGGAGGAGAAAAACCCGCTCAGTCATTTCGCGCTGATCTATAATTTTGTGCCCTCCGGACCTAGCCGTTGGTAGATGGCTTTTATTACAGTACACGCGGCCGCATGCATCTTTATTGCCATATCCCGCCGTAGTGCATGTAAACTGTAATGTCTCTCTTCATAGCACAAAGCGAGAGGCGTGATTAAGGGAGGAACGTGTGTATTTGACTCGATAAGAAGCGCTCAATTCCGAGCGTTCCGAAGAAGAAAGAAAGAAGAAAAAAACTGTTTATCCGTGCAGAGAAGCAAGGGCTAAACCCCTTGATGTTAACAATGGATGCAACTGTTGTGAGGACGATACAAGACAGAGTGCTCTGCAGGACCAGGTGAGTCAATCGAGAGATCTCAGAAAACTTATTTATTACTTCCGGTCAGTTCCTAAGCCCTGCAGAAGGCACCGCAACTCTACAAGAAGTGCTTTACTTGGGATGATAAGGCTTATCCGTATAGTAACGACACATCTATTTCGAGATATGCTGCAACATGGTGGCTACTTGCGATAGTTGGTATTGCAGTTTAAACATTCGCGTCTTGTCAGCAACAAACTATTTCTAAGGGTGCGTTTTGTCCGATCTCACTTCTATTCTCAAACATTCTGCGCATGAAGTATGTTTCTTTCAGGACTGTTTAGAGAGGTATTGAAGCGTTTCTTTGTGCAATGCTCCAATGTTCACAATGAAACAAAATGCTTCTACAGAAGCGTGAGAAGAGAGCTTTTCAAAGGTATAATTACAATCGTAAGTAGTTCAATGATATCGAACCGCGAAAAGCAACATACTTACGCTAGTGCCAGTGTTCATCTCTTTATTCTGTTTTCCAGAATCGTAGCGCCACTTATGATAGTTTTAAAGACTATAGTCTTTCTTGAGGATCTTTGACGCAGAAACTTTGGTCTGTTTGTCTTTCTGTCGGTGGACTCGTGTATGTTTAAGCCGAAACATTTACCAAAACGGCCAAAATCCAGCCTTATCTGCAACGCCCACCGATATAGCTCAAGTGTACTCAGCGTTCATACTTGTGCGAATGTCAATTAAAAGCAATTATTGCGCATACCTGAGGCACTTTAACAACACGTCAATATTCTGTATGTGTCTCTTTATACTCGAAAAGACATACATAAGTATTCCTACGGACCGTAACGTTTATCACGATGCGCTGACAATACAACGCTGCGCACGAAAAGGCAAATGGTTCCAGCGCTTTGCTCAGCCGATAGGGTAGTGCACCTACCCATCGCCTTGAATTCTGCACATATCGCCTCCGAAACGGGCGCGCATGCCACGCGCTTCGTTTTCCAGAATAACTGCCAGATAGCGCTCTTGTCTCACGTGTGACGTGCCTCAATTCGCTCGTTCACTTCCGCTGCACTCATCGAGGTACTCTAACGCAGCGCCTCCGGAATACAATTCACCGATTTTCTCGCGCAGAAGAACAAATAAACGTTTTGTTCACTGTCACGAAACGAGCGCTCAAAAAAGGGCGCGCCGCAAAATTCTCGCGACGAAGCGCCGAGAGGTCGACGTTAAAAAAAAAGAAAACAAGCATCGAAAGACTCCCTGGGCGCGCGTCCCTCTCGCCTCGGAAGCGTAGGTGCGCCGACGAAACCTCCTCGTATCGGCGGCCGAGCAAGCCCTAGAACAATCTCGATGGAAAGGGGCGTGGTGATGCAGGGTTGCGTCATCCGTCGCGGACGGCCCTCGTACCGTCTCGCCCTTTCCCCAGCCTTCGCTGCGTATCACGCCGACGAAATGATGAGAACTTTCTGGAATCTCACGCGGAAGATATTTAATCGAGCAACCGAGATGGGAGATCAGGAGAAGAAGGAAGTTAGCGCCAGAGTGCGTAGGGTATCCCGCCGCGTCTGTCGGTGGAAGTTTTGTCCTTAGTGACAAAGCAGGAGAAGAAGAAAGTATACGCCAGAGTGCGTAGGGTGTTCCGCCTTGTGGGCGAAGCCTTTTGTCTACCGTGACAATGGAGGAGAAGAAGAGGATTTCCACCTGAGGGGTGAAGACTCGAGCTACAGGCAAGAGTGTGTGTCTACCGCTATCGAGCAAAGTGCGTGGCAACAGCTGCGAGTGTGAAGCCGACGTGTTTCCGGCGAAGACGTTTGAAGCTGGGAGAGCAGCCAAGTGAAAACGCGAGGTTTCCTAGAAGAGAAACCTCGGGGGCAGCGGAACGACAACAACGCTGGACTTTGAGTGAGTGATTCTCGGAAGAGTATTATCCAGACTTTTGTTCCAAGAACTTTGGACTGAATAGGTTTTCTGTCTCTTTAGTCTTTAAGTGTCTTGGTTGTTCGATGCACGCGACTGCATTGTAGTGCGTATTGTTGTCTGTTGTCGAGTGTGCATACTCGACAACAGACAACTATTGTCGACTGCAACTATTGTCGAGTGTGCATTCTTGTGTGTCGTTTTGATCTGCCATAATTGAGAATACAATTTTGTTTTGTTTATCAACTCTCGACTCTGACTTGTTCTTTGGGCCACAGCCGGCGTCCGCTGGCGCGCCATATAGGACCACTTATAAATTGTCCACGCTTTCGTGGTGCGGTTCGGGGTGCCGATACTTCGGCCCTTGGAATTAGCCCGGCGATCGCCTCCCGAATTAACAGGACCTGTGACATTCACTATCCTCAGGTGCAAGACTGTCGGCTATTGACGACATATGCAGTAAAACGTGCAGATACGGGGCCAATTATTTATACCTAAACACCAAGGCACCCCACAATTCATTCGGAGTGTTACGTTATTTATTCTAATGAATACACTTAACAAAACTTGGAATTCCTCCAATAATAGTCATAATCATTCACTTCTACTCTCAAGAACACTCCCAAGTCACTAGTGTTCTCGGTATGATGCTTCCAAGCCATATTTTTGTCAATGTGTTCGCCGAGAGTTTTAATTGTTTGAGAAGTTTATTTTTACATTAGTAAGTATTACTTTGTGAGATTTTTGAATTATTGATATTTTGCACAAAACAGCAGAGCCATGTTTTGGAGCAAGTATTATGTAGCGAATGTGCCACCAGCCAGGCATGTATTTTATGTATTATTTCAATTGGAGTAACAATGATGTCATCAGGAGTTTTAAAAAAAATAATGTACTTGCATCGTCCGCATGGATTACATATTCCACATTACTGTGAGCACGTACAATATCATTGATTAAAGTTAAAAATAATTGAGGGTCTAAAACGCTACCTCAAGGTACAGCATCCCTAATGGTCATTGCTCATGATGGCTCTAGGTTTAATGATACAAATTGTGTCTGATTTGGTAAGTTGCTTCTTATTAAAGCTAAAACTCTACAGCGAGTGCCATAACAGTAAAGTTTTTCTAGCATGTTATGATGGTTTATCCTATGGAACGCCTTGGAGAAATGTACGAATATTACTAGCATAAATTTCTTGCTTTTATATTTCTCGGGATCGTTTCTTTTTGGTTTCGTAAGGCACTTATGCTCAAGAGTCACGGCTGAAAACCAAGCTCTGCCAACGAAATATTGTTTTGTTAAAAAAAAATAGACAACCGATGGAAGATAGGTTTTTTACACCCCTTAGAGAAGACTGGCGAAATTGAATCTGCTAGGTAGTTTCCTGAAGAGCTTTTTGTCTGCCTAATTATATATAACTGTTACAGTAGCTTATTCATCCTCTGAAGACCAATGGTGCACACAAAATTGTAAACATGGGCTAAGCATGTGCATACGAGGACTAAGCGTTAGCGTGCGTGTGTAACTATTAGTGAACAGCGAGACAGGTGTCTTAACTTTTTCTCCCGGTGAATACAAAATTCCCTTGAGTACTGCTTAATTGCTTCAACAATGATGTAGTCTGTTGCTGTATTGTTGAGTTCTTTCATTCTTGCGAGGAGGAAAATTTTTGCTGCTTGAGTGCCTTCGCCACCAGTGTGCTATAATTCAAGTAAGACTCGATTAGCAATATAACTCTTCCATTAAAGTATCTTCAAAGGCCTTCCTTGCATGTTTTCGTATATATTTGATATCCCTCATTTAGACCTGCTGTATATTGGGATTTATTTTAAATGGTTTCCTGGATTCCACCATGGGAAGTCAGACAGCCACCTGGAGTGAACTAGATCCGTGCCTCACCCTCAACAGACAGCCTATTTCGCAGGTGGATACATAACGAGTACTGGCGTTCCACATCCACAAAGAGGCGTCCGGGAAGCCCACACTCCGTCAACAGCAGTATGGCTGTCTCAGCTAGCGTAACTCGATAGGGGAATGGCAAACCGTAGAAATAAAGAACTAGACATGCAGTATACGTATGATTCAAGCTTTCCTCAGCAGTCAAACTCCCTACGCCACTCCCTATCTCGGGATAAAGAAAGAAGAGGTAGAGAAGCTCAGAAGTTTTATTACTTAAGGCCACCAAATCAGTTGTTGACCTTCCGCACATGGCTTCCACTTTGAAACTTCTCGAGACGGTCGTGCAAAAACACCTAGTAAGTTCTAGCCGGAGCTCACTAGAATAGTCACCTAGATCAGCTAACGCCCTCACCCAGTGGAAGCTCAGTTCTTCAACGGCTGGACTATTGCGACAATATTCGAGCCGACTGAGACAACAGACATAAAATAACAAATTCCCCAAGCATTCGAAAAATTTTCTGCTCTGCACGACTGCCGCACAACTTACCCCCCACGTGTTACGTAAAAAGAAGAGATAAAGAAGACTAGCTTGTGTGAATGTACAGTACTCACGGTTTGAAACAGGACACTTGGAGTGGGTGGCCATCGGTACATGTGCCGCCACTCGTGAGTGCTCGTGGAAGCAAAGTGTGGCATTGTAGTACAGGGTGAGCAGGAGAACACCTACGGGGCAGGATTACTCCTTTCGGTCGCTCAAGAGTCGGCATTCGCTTCACAAAACGCACACTGACACTTGCGCGCTTTCCCATGGCACCTGAATGAATTCAGGAATGCGCGCCATTTATAATGCTACGCGAGCAAACGATGCTCTCGTTCAGCGCCTTTCAGATTCACGTCTCTCAGGTACACATCTTTTGAATACTGCCCAGCCCTGACATTCCGCAGAATTGCTATTGGCGAACCTATTCTGTTTTCTCCTTTCGCTGCCACCTGTAATATTTGTGTTATCTCCTTAAAACGTTAATTACTGGCAATTTAACAGCCATCGCGAAACCATACCACACAAAAAACAGTACAGTAAGCTGGGGATCTTGTAAATCAAAATGCTGCAAATATAGGCGTGAGTACAGCTCGAAAAAGAGAGCACGTGTCCAGAAGTTAACTCGTTCTGCATTTATAGTTTCCAAGTTTGTACAGTTCTCTTGTTCAGCATGTATTTGTGGCGTGCGCAGCCAAAATTATCGCTTGGTGCTTTCTAACTGCGCGTGAAAAATAACCACACAAGTAATTTCCCATAGAGGTATACGATCGATGACACGGTACTGAATTTTGATCGTTTTATTATGGATACGAAAAAAATTGGCAGATCTCACGTACAGTGGAAATCGATGATACGCGAAGCACGAGTGAAAAATGTGGATGTGTCACTTTAAAATCAGTGCAACGTTACGAGGTGGAGGTAAATGATGCCGTACACGACTTCTGTGTCATGATTATCATGTTTGGATGTGCCGTTTATATTCGTCATCTATTCACCTCACGTGGTAGTAACTTTAGTATATATGAAGCTAGCGACACGGCCGCGAGTACGCTATGAGCGTGGTATGTTATCATGCTCTTAAATGACACGTGTGTCAGGATTATCATGCTTGCACCTGTTGTATATTTCTTCATCCATTGACGTTACGTAACACTAAATTTGGTAAATGTGGAGCTAGCAGAACTGCCGCGAGTGCATCATGAAGGACCCTATATACTACAATGTAGCGTTGACGCGCGCACATGCTGGGCATAGCGACGCTACGTTAGCAAAACGCGAGCACTCTATTATCTGACGCCAGGTGCCACCAGCGTCCGTCGGCACGCTCCGACGGCAACCGGCGCGAAATGCGACATGCTGCCGATGCGTTACCCAGACAACACTGCGTCTCCCTTTTTTCGTGACGGAAGGACGCCGGACGCGCTGAAACGCGCATGCGTCAAAGCAACACAGCGCGGCATGCACCTGCGAGTTTATGGCAGGACAAACACCTGGCGTGGCAATGTCGGAAGGACGCGAACAAATGACCGCCGGCGAGAACGCGCACCGCGTCACGTCGAAATGTATCGGCGCCTTAACTGTGGCAAGTAGTCATGTTTTTATATGACACGCATTTTATGATTATCATTTTTGCACAAGTCACATATTCACGTTACTCATTGGCGTCACGTAATACGAAATTATGTGAAGCATATGTTGCATATGTGAAGCTAGCGAAACGGCCGCTAGCGCATCATCAGTGTCATAGACAGATAGACAGATAGATAGATAGATAGATAGATAGATAAGTAGATAGATAGATAGATAGATAGATAGATAGATAGATAGATAGATAGATAGATAGATAGATAGATAGATAGATAGATAGATGAATGGATGGATACGCTCAATGTCGCCGAAGTTCTCTAAGAAATGCTTCGCATTTAAAACGATGTTATGCGGGCCCATAATCGTATTGTGGTGCTTTCAATGCGACATTCGATTAACGGTAAGCTGTAGGTATATGTGGTGTAGCATAGATCTGTCCACTCGATCGAAGTGACAAGCCTGCGGCTGTCACTTCGATAGAGGGAACAGTCATTTAGGCCCAAAAAGCAACAAGATCAGCTTTGTGGTCATCTACGCATTCCAGACGCACTATTATTCATTTCGATCACAAATTGAAACGTGTGGTATGCCTCATGCGAAACTGCATGCGTCATCTGCTTTCAACGGTTGCTTGCGGTTTCAATATGTCGACGAAGCTGCTGGCGTGTAATCAATCAAGTCCATGAGCAATGTGTATCTCGCAGGCTATACACAGAAGTGCGCCGATGAAATCTTATATGCATAAATATCCCTTTCACCCTTTCCGATCTTGGTTTACGCATTTCGTCACGTTTTCCCAAGAATGAACGCCACGTGTAGCTACAGCTCGCATCAGGGCTAATAAAAAGCTTGCAGACGAAATGCGGCGGCCCCGAATTTAAAAGGCAAATGCACTTTCAAGGACACTGCTGCAGGCTAAATATATGCACAGTTCAGACAATAGTGTTTGTTATTCACGGGTGATACGGAGCTGTGATGAATAATTTAATTAGCAGTGACAAGACAAAGTAAACCAACCTATAAAAACCTGGTTCGTTCTTGCAAAATAGGCATCGTTACTTTACCGTTACTCTCTGTTTGTCTCGTACATATTGCTATTGTATTTTATTACTACGTCCACATTCTCACGTGTGACAGCCATTTCAACAGTGTCTAGGGTATTCAACGGTGTCAAATTTATACTTTGTTTATTGCAAGTTCGCTTCGGAATTGGATCACTGCATTCGCAGTTCATTTTACTTTTGGAACCTCTCAAGTCACGAGCTCTATCGCAAGCTTTTTCACTGAACTTGTAGCGGAATCGAAACGGCTTAATCCCTCATTCAATTAAAAAATCATTAGGGCTCACTTTTGGCTTTAATGTCCGACTATTCTGCTTTTATGTACGCTGCACGACAAATTCCTCTTGCTCTTCATGCACTCTTATGCTCTTTTGCCACCAGCAGTCATTAGCATTTCAAAAGCAGCTCTCATTTGTTAGGTTCTCACACAAGCATCTCCCTCACAACTTGGCTGTGTCTATTTCAATTTCTTTTATGTCCTCCACTTTTACGTTCTGTGTACCTCCTTGTTTGTATTTTCAAGTGGACAAGCCAATCCCATTATGTTCACGTCCGTTAATAGTCTGAAGAAACTCGGGGACAGATTACCTATGCGCACAGAAGGCCTTTGCATCGGTTTCTTTTTCCTTTCTTTTTATTTAGGAAAGCATCATTTCTGTAGCTTATGAGTGCTTAAAATGCACGAGTCCCGTGAGCATGGCCTTCGTTCTTGCTGACGAAAAGGACAAGTTGCACCTAACCTTGATGAACAGGAAACGTTGACCGAGTGGCACCTCTGTCGCTTGCAGCTTGAAAGTTGGTATTGACTCTCAGATGCGAAGCATAATATAGAAGAGTTTAATCTGATGTGCGGCATGACCATCCACACTGCGCAACAGCTGGCCCCTGCTCAACCAGAGCGAGCTCACGTGCTAGCACCCTCCGGACTGCGTATGGGGATGAGTAAGACGATGTGTCTTCTTCCTTATACACTACGCCAAAGTCCCGATACATCGTACCCGCATCCTATATCTTCCCACGCGTCGATTACCCTTTCAAAGCTCGCGTACCTTGAAAGCGCACAGTCACCTACTCATATTCATTCTTTTCATTTCATGTCATGTCATGCCATGACATGTCATTAGTGGAATCGGTTGCCTGCGTCACTAGTCGCTGTCAGAGATACAGACGGTTTCCGCAAAGCATTAACAAACACGCTATAAAGCTGCATCACGCACGCAACAGCATTTAAAACACACAGGAATTACAATTGATTGTTTCTTTAATACCCATTTCTGTACAGGTCTTCAAGTTACCATTTAGGTTTTTTTCTTGCCTTGTTACCGATGTTTTCTTTTTTCACTGATGTTTTCTTTTTTCGTTACTCGATAAATTTGCTTTTTCATGTGACATTTGTTTTTGCACCTCTATTTTAAAACGCATCAGTCGATTATTTTGGTGCAGTATGCACTGCCATTAACTGTGATTGCGATGTCATAGCGGAAGTTCGCGTCTTAATTTTTTGTTGGTTCATGTACAAGCTTATCTTGTTTGTTTCGTTTCGTGCACTACTTCATAGTGTCATACTTTTTCACGAAGTTTCTTTTTCTATGTCTTTCTTATATTGTTTTCATTTACTACAGCCCCTCCAGTCTACACTGCTTCTTGTAAGCCGTGAGTGCACCACTAAATAAAAAAAATTGGCAGACTCCATGTATTGGGAATCGATGATAAGCGAAGCACGAATCAGAAAGGTTGATGTGCCACTTTAAAATGAGCACAACGTTACGAAGTGGAGGTAAATAATGCCCTACATTACTTCCGTGTCCCGAGTATCAGGCTTAGATGTGTCATTCGCCTTCTTCATCTATTCACGTCACGTCTTACCAAATTTAATATACGTGGAGTTAGTGAAACTGCCGCGACAACGCTATGAGTGTCGTATGTTTTCTTGTTCTTACATGGCACACATGTCAGGATAATCGTGTTTGTACCAGTCATATTTTCGTCATCCATTGACGTCACGTAACACCAAATTTCGTATATGTGGAGCTAGCAAAACGGTCGCGAGCGCATCATGAAGGGCCCAATATCTTCCAATGTAAATTTGTCGCACCCGCACGCTGGGCACAGTGACGCTACTTTAGTAAAATGCGAGCACTCTATAGTCTGGCGCCAGGCGCGACCGGTGCTATCAGCGTCCATCGGCGCGGCGCTACGGCAACCGGCTCGAAATGCGGCATGCTGTATTTCGCGCCGATGCGTTACTCAGACGATACTGCGTCTCCCTCTTTTGGTGACGGAGGGACGCCAGACGCGCTGAAACGCGCATTCGTCAAAGCGACGCAGTGTGGAGCGCACCTCTGAGTATATTGTTGCGCACATGCACGAAGACAAAGAAGCGTATACGGTGAACGCACTTGTCGCCCAAAGCGAGAAAGGAAGAAGAGGATCAGGAGGATCTTTATCCAGTAGGCTGCTTCTGAGCTGTCCCTCACGGCCTAATATACGGCCCCTTTCAACGTCTACCAGTCTCTTTCAAACGTAACAGAGTGGTGGAGGAGCTGGGTAAGCACTTCAACTACGGAACGATCACTGCCACAGCTTCGACGAAGCCGTCGACTTGCCGGTCTCTCACCATCTGCCGTGAGTGACTGACTTCGACATGCCCGAAGAAGCAGGCGTTTCCAGGACGGCACCGTCTGCCCCACTTCCGTACTACCGAGTTCCACCGCCCGTCGGAGGAAAAGCCGTAGAAGATGTCGACGCCTGGCTCACCAAGTACAAACGCGTGGGCAAGTCCAACGGTTGGGATGCAGCCGCTATGCTAGCCAACGTAGTGTTCTCCCTGACCAACACCGCACTGGTATGGGAGGAGAACCACGAGGACGCACTCACGACGTGGGATCTTTTTGTTGAACAGCTCAGGGCGTGTTTCGGCGACTTGGTTGCTAGAAAGAAGCGGGCTGAGCAAACACTGTCGCTCAAACGGGCGCAGCTAGCAGGTGAGACATGCACCACTTGCATAGAAGAAGTGTTAAGGCTGTGCAAGGTGGTCTGTGCAACCATGTCGGAAGAGGACAAATTTGGGCATCTGCTTAAAGGGATTGCTGAGGACGTGTATAGTTTTCTAATTGGAAAAGAAAGCTTCAGTTCTGTGTCCGACGTCATTCAGCATTGCCGAACGTTTGATACGCTCAAGATGCGTTGAATCGCGCCCAAGTTTGGTCGGCTGGCTAACGTTACAACTGTTGCCAGTGTGGACACGAATCCTGGCCTCGACCTTTTTTCTATCATTCGAGAGATTGTTCGTGAGGAACTGTCCCACCGGTAAATGTCGTGTTCGACAGCAGACCATCGTGAGTTGTGTCTGCTACGTGAGGCTATGGATTTGCCTTCTTTGACCCCATGGCAACCGATGATGAGCGCGGCAACTATGGAGTACAGCCCAGCCCCACAGTCAAAGATGACAACCAGATTTCACGCGTCGCGGTATGACCGACGCCCTCCGCGTATGCCTCCTCGACACCCGACGTCTCGGTACGACGTACCCGACCAGTACATCTGTCACACAAGAGCAAATGATGACGCTCGATTCAACGACGAGCGACCAACGTTTAGACCTTGGCTGGTGTGCCATTTCTGCGGTGTGCCAGGCCACATATCGAGGTTTTGTGACCGTCGGGTTACTCCTCGGTATCACCAACCATCCGACTTTTCACGACCCTTCAAACAGCCTCATGGTGTCCGGCGGCTGGCCCACATACCACCTGATGACAACTATTGGCCCAGCAACTTCCGCAACCACTCCCCGGCATCTGACAGGAATTCAACGCCCCCACCGTGACGTCGTGCTCATCGTTCTCCTTCACCGCTGCGTCACAAAGCGCCCTCTTCGCCACCAAGAAACTAGCCAGTGCGGCCTATGGGGGTGAGGTGGCTGGAAACGTGTTACTGACAGAAATACCTCCTGTGTGTATGTTTAAAAACAAAGTGCGTGTTTTTGTGGATTATGTGCCTGTGATGTCCTTGGTGGACACAGGTGCAATAAGTTCCATGATGAGTGCTTCCTTTAAAGACGTGTTAGCGCGGAAAGTTGTTTTTACCTGGGATGAAACTTCGACGTTCTGTGGAGTGAGTGGAGAGCCGTTGCGCCCTATTGGTGTGTGTAGTGCTGAAGTATTTTTGGGAGGCCTTATGATAACGACCGAGTTTCCGATTATTCCTCGGTCGACACATGATGTCATTCTCGGCATGGACTTTTTGCGAGATTGTGGTGCCAATGTAGACTGTCGCACGGGGAAAGTCTTTTTGAGTGGCCAGATGCCATCAGAACTTCTCGAAACTCCAGCGAATGACCAAACTACGCTGTGTGTCTGTGGCGATACGTTTATACCTTCGGTTGTCTACCGTACGTGTTCCAGTTGTTTGTCGCGGCGCGGATTCTGACAGCTTCGATGCGAGCGTAGAACCAATGCACATAAGCTGCGTGAAGAAGAATGTGTTGGTTCCCCATTGTGTGGAGTCGATAGATGGGGGACGAACTGGCCTATAGACGGTAAACTGTTTCTCTGAGCCCATGACACTACCCAATGGTTTAAAATTAGCTTCGGTCAGCAAAGAACACGTGACCTTATCAGTGGTCGAGCTCACAGACGTGCCGGAAGAACGTGACATGACTGGTTGTCACAATTGGGACGGAGCGCTTATGGCAACGATAAATAAGTCGCTTAGCTCAAGTGAACGCCGAACTTTAATGAATGTTCTGTTCAAGCGCGTTTCGGTGTTTGGCTTTGCGCAGAAGGGCATAGTAATCCCTATCCCCTTGTCTTGAACGCGCCATACCATCAACACTGGCACGGCAAGTCCGATTCGCCAAAAACCATATCGTGGGTTCCCGTCAGAAAGACAAATTGTCAACGACCAAGTGCAGGAAATACTGCAAAAGGGAGTGGTACAAGAGTCAGCCAGTCCGTGGGCAGCACCGGTAATCCTTGTTAAGAAGAAAGATGGATCTTGGAGATTTTGCGTCGAGTATCGCCGACTGAATGCCGTGACTAAAAAGGACGTATACCCACTGCTCTGTATAGAGGACACAATAGACTGCTTAGATTCGGCCTCTTATTTTTCCTCCGTAGATTTACGATCTGGTTATTGGCAAATTCCGATGCACCCAGAGGACAAGAAAAAGACTGCTTTTGTAACACCTGATGGGCTCTTTGAATTCAACGTGATGCCATTTGGACTGTGCAATGCACCGCCAACGTTCGAAAGGTTTATGGACACCATTCTGCGTGGCTTGAAGTGGAACATCTGCATGTGTCACCTCGACGACGTCGTAATCTTTGGCCGCACGTTCAGTGAACACAGCTCTCGTCTGGATACTGTTTTGAACTGCATCCGAAGCGCTGGCCTAATTTTAAACTCAAAGAAATGCCACTTTGGAGACCGCCATACGCTTGTGCTCGGGCATCTCGTTGACAAGGATGGTGTCCGCCCTGACCCCCAGAAGACAGCAGCAGTTGAGGCGTTCAATGCACCGCGTTCCGTCAAGGAGCTTCGTAGTTTTCTGGGGCTTTGTTCGTACTTCCGCCGCTTTATTCCGAAGTTTGCCGACGTTGCGTATCCTCTCCCATGCCTCTTACGAAAGGACCATCTCTTTCAGTGGACTCCGGAGTGCAATTCTTCATTCCGTCAATTGAAGTTTTTGCTGACGTCACGACCCCTCCTTCAGCACTTCAGTCCTTCTGCTCCGACAGAGCTTCATACGGATGCTAGCGGCATAGGTATTGGAGCCGTCCTAGTATAACGTTACGGTGACCGTGAACACGTCATCGCATACGCAAGTCACTCCCTAAGCAGGCCGGAACAAAACTACACTGCTAGGGAACAAGAATGCCTGGCGGTATTATTTGCAATTCAGCGGTTTAGGTCTTACCTGTACCTACGTCCATTCACAGTTGTAACCGACCACCATCGCTGTGTTGGCTTGTCAACCTTCGTGATCTTGTGGCCGCCTTGCGCGCTGGGCACTCCGGCTACAAGAATACAGTTTTACCGTCGCTTACAAGAGTGGTCGTCGACATGCTGACGCGAACTGTCTTTCACGTATGCCACTTAGCACAACGGACTGTGAATACGATGACCTTGACCAGCTTGTAGCGTCTTTGTCGCCTACGTTCCCGGACTATAACAGTTTCAGAGCAGAACAGCGTAAGAACGCTAAACTAGCACCACCATTCGCCACTGCATCCGCTTCCACTAGTGCACGCCGTTTCTGTATGCGTGATGGACTGTTGTTCAAAAGGAACCTCTCCAGCAGTGGCACGCGTTTTCTTCTAGGGGTCCCGGAGAGCCTGCGAACAGTTATTCGAGTGTCATCCACGACGACCCTACATCTGGACATTTAGGTTTGGCGCGGATGCCTCACCAGAATAAAGAGCGCTTTTATTGGCCTGGTATGCAAACGTCCGCTGAGAGTTATGTGGCAAGCTGCATGCAATGTCAGCGTCACAACGTCCATCAACTGGTCCAGCTGGTCTTCTACAGCCGATGCCTACTCCGAGCGCACCTTTTGAACAAGTGGGTATTGACTTTCTGGGACCCTTTTCGAAACCGGCTAAGGGCAACCGATGGATAATTGTTTGCGTCGACTACCACACACGCTACTGCGAGACGGCGGCCATCCCCTCCGCAACTGCCAGTGAAGTCTCGTCGTTTTTGTTGCAGTACGTCATCCTCCGACACGCCCCCCCTCGCCTGATTATCAGCAATTGTGGACAAAAATTCACAGCGGATGTCGTGGAGGAGCTACTCCGTTTATGTGAATCCAACCTGCGTCACTCGACACCATACCACCCCCAAACTAATGGGCTGATGGAGCGTACCAACCGCATCATTATCAACATGTCTATGTATGTCTCATGCGACCACAAAAACTGGGATGACGTACTCCCGTTCAATGCTTACGCGTTCAAGGCCGCGAAGCTTAAGAATACAGGCTATAGCCCTTTCTTTTTCCTTTATGCAATTTCGCCCCGGCACACAATCGACACAGTATTACCTTTCTGTGATCACGACAACGTCACTGTCGCCGAGACTCTCTGCGCCACCGAAGAGGCGCGTCGCATAGTTCGACTATGCACATTGGTATCGCAAGACAAAGCGAAGGCACGCTATGACATTCACCATCGACCAGTGATTTATCGCCGTGGTGAACTGGTGGGATTGTGGACTCAGATGCGCAAGCGCGGGTTATGCCAAATATTTTTGGCCAATTACGACGGACCTTTTGTCATTGTCGACAGACTTACAGAGGTCAACTATGTAATAGCTCGTCTCTCGACGAGTGGTCGACGAGCTGCCAAAACTCAAGTGGTTCATGTTGCCCGCTTGAAACTGTACACACCACGACAACACGAATGACTTGTCGGGCGGCTTTCGTCTGCGCGGAGAAGAATGCTGCGCACATGCACGAAGACGAAGAAGCGTATACGGTGAACGCACTTGTCGCCCAGAGCGAGAAAGGATGAAGAGGATCAGAAGGATCTTTAGAGGTTCGGCCGCTTCTGAGCTGCCCCTCACGACCTAATAAACGACCCCTTTCAACGTCTACCAGTCTCTTTCAAACGTAACAATATGGTAGGACCGGTGCCTAGCGTGGCGACACCGACTTGACGCGACAAAATGAACGCCGGTGAGCACGCGCACCGCGTCACGTCGAAATGTATTGGCGCCTAGTCTGTGGCATGTAGTCATGTTGCTACATGACACGTATCTCGTGATTATCATGTTTGCACCAGTCACATACATCTGTCATCCCTTGCGTCACGTAATACCCAATTCGACATCTGTGAAACTACTGAAACGGCTGCGAGCGCATCATGAGTGTGGCATGTAATCAAGTTCTGACATGACACGCATGCTGTGATTACCATGTTTGAATGTGTCAATTATCTATATCGTCCGTTCACATCACGTAATAACAGAATTGGTACTTCTGAACCTAGCGAAACGGCCGTGAGCGTAGCTTGTAGTCATGTTGTTACATGACACGCGTGTCATGATTTTTATGTATGGGGTGTTGCTTGTGTTCACCACGCAATCATGTCTTACCATAGCAGTTTTGCAAGATGCCATGTGAACGAAACCACCGCATGAGCTGCAGGACCATTAAATGTAAATCATGTCATTCATTATAAACATGTAATAATTTTCATGTTATGACTATTCAAACATGTCGTTCGTACAGTCATGTATGCCTTACCAAGTTCAGTATTGATACCATTATCGAAACAGCCAGGAGAGCTAAAAGTCATTGGCGGCTAGATAGATAAATAGATACGCTCAAAGTCACCGAAGTTCTCTAAGAAATGCTTCGCATTTAATAAATAAATCCATAAATAGCAAATAAATAAATAAACAAATAAATAAATAAATTCGACAGATCTCCCGTACCTGGGAATCTACGATGTGCGAAGCATGCGGAGGTAACGTGAACATGTTGCGATTTTTTCTTAGAGCAACACGTCATAAAATGACGCTAAATATATGTACAAATGTTGCACACACAAATATATGTTGAAACAACGCCTCCTAGAAAAACTATGCCTGGAACGTCGCTCTCTTTCCAATTGGGAGCTTCTTCCCAGCAAGAAATCTCGGAGACCATGCCTCCTCCCGTGTGTTGCGACCATCCGCTGCATGGAACCTCTCGCCTCCGTACTGCTCAGTCACGTGACATTACCTCACCGCTCTGCCACGTGACATCACAGCTGCTAAGAGGCAACTGTGAGAGCATTGCTGCGTTTGCAAGGAGTGGCCGCCAAAGGAGTTCGCCTCCATACCGGAGGGGGAGGGTAAAGTCCGAGGGTATGGTGGAGGGTTCGCGGCTCCCGTTCCAGGCATAATTTTGTTGAAAGTTGCAGATGTTTCTATAACCAGTTTTCTGCACTTGCGCAACGATGTTAACTGGAACATGCGTATTAGCAACACCAGCAGCTGATATGAAACGCTGATGCTCGCGAGGACGCTGGCCCTGGGCACTGCTACATAAATCAACTTCAGTGTATGGCAACTAACCGCAATTTATGGTAACCCCACGTGACAAATGTATTAAAGGAGTAAATATGTGATATTTACAAAACTGGGCAGAAAGTTCTGCAACCACTATCGACGTTTCGCAAGATTAGCGTCTCTTTAAAATGCATTTCCGAGACTTGGCATAGCTCTGTCGTAAAATGCTTTGTTACCACACAGAATGCTCGGGTTCGATTCTAGCTGGGACCCTGACATTTATTTTTTGCATTCGTCAGGTAAACAATATCGATGTCGGATTTTTATTAACGCTCGCGTGCTAATTACCCATGTGGTTTCTCATCGTTCCTGGGTATATACTATGTGTCAATCACCTGCGGTACATACCCGCATACCAGCAGCACATGCCCGGCAAACGACAAGGACCAAGTTTTATCGTTCGGTTGTCAGTTTTCTTGGCTGGTGAATTTTTAGATGCGGATGCATCTTATACTCGCGCCTTGTAGTGCGCCGTCCGAGCCGTCCGCACCGCTTCTCGAACATTCGACAGCTGACGCGCGCGCATGCGCCGTCGCGCCGTCGCCCACCATCTGTGCCGCGCGCGCTTCTCCTTCGAGAACATTCGACAGCTGACAGCGCATGCGCCGTCGCGCTGTATATATACTCAAGGTCGGCACTCGCTCGCTCAGTTGCCGCTCGTCGGTTGGTTTGTACGGCGCGTCGACGTCCAAGGTCGCGGTGAAATGAATTCCAACGAATCCACAAACACAATGATCGACGTCCCTTCGACCAGCGCCGCCCTTTCGCATACGTGTGTACGTGTTCACTCATTTAACACCCCCTCCTACAACCACGTTAACCAATTTAGCCATCGACCCAAGTAAGTCGCAATTTAACACCCCAATTCACAACCACGTTAACCAATTTAGCCATCGACCCAAGTAAGTCTCACTTTAACACCCCGTTAACCAATTATATGCTCCGCATCCTCCTCAATGTTCCCCCGAGGGAAGCTGCGGGCAATTTTTTTCTATTTCTTTTGTGTCGTCATGCGCCTTTCGCACCCAGCACGCCCTGTACTGGTCCTCAAGACCTCTGGTGTGCTGGGGGGACCCTCCCTGCAAGTTTCGCTATGGAGGAGATGGTGGTGGACCTGCCTAGCGGCATGAGTAGACCTGCCACTGCAAGGAAGCGGCTCAGCCCTTCAGTGACATAAGAGGCTGTTGATTCCGAGCCTGATTCTATGTCAGATGACTCGGATGCATTTCTACCTGCTAAGCATCGACGGCCAAGACGGAAGTCCGTGGCATCGTCCTCAAGTGAAGAGACCATTATATACAACAGCATCGTGACTACGACAGTTGCTTATGTGCCCGTTGGCGTCACGGTAAGCCTGAACGCTATCTCGAAACAGAAGCTTCATGACTTCTTCAAATTTGCCCCTGGTCTGATTCAAGAAGTTCGAGTGAACCTAAGGAAAAATATCATTGCCGTAGACACAACAGATGAGAAGATGGTGCAAACTCTACTAACTCTATCTCAGCTACGCAACGTCAACGTGAGGGCTTTTGTTCCACAGGGCGCTAATGTAACAGCTGGGGTTATATCGGATGTAGACCTAGAACTTTCAGACGACGTTTTAAAAAGTACGATAGTTTGCACGCCACCATGCAAAGTCAACAGTGCTCGAAGGCTCGGCTCTTCGAAGTGTATGAAGATTCTTTTCGGGTGCGAAAAGCTACCTAGTCACATAAAGGCCGGACTAGTGCTGTACCCGGTCCGACTTTTCATACCAAAGCCTCTAGAATGCCGCAAATGTCTCAAGCTTGGACATGTAAAGGGTTCCTGCACAAGTGTTGTGGTCTGTGCTAAATGTAGTGCAAATAACAACATAAAACTTTGCAACAGTGGCACATCTAGCTGCCCTAGCTGTAATGGCGAACACTTGGACACGAACGAAGAATGTCCAAAGCTAAGGAAAAAATGGATGGTCCTGAAAGTGAAAGCTAAAAAATACCATCACGAGAAGAGGCGCCTAGCCATAGCACCGGTCAAGTAGCTGGCAACGGCACAACTGAAGATGCACCTGTACGTCCGAAGAACAGTACAGTCAGAAACAATCGAGGCGATGAAGGGAGGCGCATTTTCAGCATTTCGACAACATCGTGGCCGGCGCTACCACAAAAGCCGTCGGACACAACGTCCTCAAAGGTCACGGGTCATAAAGTTTCGGAACCAGCTTCCGCCAAGGTCATGTCTGCAGTAGAAAATACTGTAAACAGGGCACCAGAAACGGCTCCAGCCAACGATGATGCCCAACTTGTAACCATGCTTAAGATGCTTGTTAACGTCGTCAGATCTCTCATAGCGGGTTGTCAAACGCCAGCAGTATTATCCGCACAACAGCTCTTGGAGGCTCTCATTCCAGTGCTCGACAGTCTTGACTAAAACAACATGAACACCTGTCACAAGCCCCGTCCCTATGTGCTGCAATGGAACGTCAGGTCTCTGCGACCGCGCCATTCTGATCTCGTTTTTAGGCTCCTTGCAATGAAGAATCCGCCGGATGTTCAAGAAACCAAAGTGAAAAATGACGAGCTCAGACTTCCACGTTACGTGGGCGTTCACAGCAATACACGATACACGGTAATAGCGTGTGCATCTTTCCAGTGTACAGACACCACGCATCCACGAAATGCTTCAAAAGCGTCATTGTACGTATGATCTGATATTCCTTTCGCAGTGATCGACGCGAGTTACCTTTGCCACGCCGACTTTGAATGTGTAGCAGTTGCTATTAATCTAAAGAACACAACTACAACTGTGGCAAGCATATATTTTCGGCCACCGCGATCTTCGTATTTCACATTGCTGGAATACCTCCTATCTCGGAGTGGCTCGTCATTTCTGCTGTGTGAGATTTCAATGCCCATCATCCTCGTTGTTTTTGTCGCCCACAAGACAATCGTGGGGTGGAAATCAATGAGCTTATTGTTAAACATGATCTGCAGACCCTTAATGATGGTTCATTTACATTTGTCGGTAGAAGAAAGAAACAATGAAACATTGCTCTTGCCATATCAACGAGAGATGTGCGTCTCCTTGGTCAAGCGAGGCTGACCCATGGGGTTCAGATTATCTGCTCCTTTGGCTGGTTGCAGAAAATTCTCCTAGCAGCAAGAGTGCTGCCTACACAGTGACAAATCGGGACAGGTTCCGTCAGCTAATTTCGGGGGTGCCATCACACGATAACCTGTTTAACCTAGTGGGTGAATATCTGCAGCAAGCTACAGTACGACGGCTGCGAAGCATAGACAAGCCAAACTCTGACCTAAAGCTCTTAAGGCTACGTGCTTGTCGACGACGTGCTTACAAGAGGACACAGCGTTCCAAAAGAAGCTCTGATTGGACACTCAATAACCGCTTACATGCAGCCAATAGGCGGCCACAAAACAACTTCGTCGAAGAAACTGGGCCGCATTGTGTAGCTCGTTGCATATGGCGAGTGGTTTTGGGAGTGTATGGCACATATTTAAGGCTCTCCGAACACCTGAGGTCTGCAAGAACCACACTACAGCATTGCGCATCATGACTGGACGGTCTCCGAAAATTCTTGCACGAGATTTTGCCAATATTTTCGCCTGTTCTATGTCAAAAAACAACGCCAGTTACTGTTCCGCACCAATATTATAATCAACCTCCGTGTGAGATGAATGAGGTAGAATTCTCCCTGGCAGAGCTACGTCATGCACTTAGCGTCTGTTACCGTCGCACCACCCCAAGCGAAGATGGTGTTACGTAGCAAGCCGTGCGAAACATTGATGAGGTCTTTCATCAATGTATGCTGGACGAATACGACAAAGTGTGGCAAACGAGTCTGATTCCTTCTGAATGGAAATAGTCTGTGCTGAAGCCAATTTTAAAGCCTGGTCGCCCTGCACAACTCATGAAGTCATACCGGCCAACATCACTAACTTCTAATGTTATGAAGCTGATGGAACATATGGTGCTGCTTCGTCTAGACACCATACTACTGGAGCTCACTTTCTTTCCTGATGTCATGAGTGGGTTTCGTCGTCACCGTTCAGCCCTCGACGGCATAGCAGATCTTGTATCATCGCTTGAATCTGCTCGAGCAAACAGACATTCAGCGTGTGTTCTATTTCTTGACATACAGGAAGCGTTTGACTCGGTGCCACATAAGGCGATTATTTGTGCACTGATGAATGGAGGACTTTCAGGTCGTCTGTGACTTTCTCCGTGATTTCTATCTGAGCGCAGAATGAAAGTGCGCATCGGAGAAGTACAGTCAACCTCGCCTGTTAATAGTGGCGTCACGCAAAGCAGCGTCTTGTCACCGCTTCTCTTTAACAGCGTAATTGCTGGACTTCCAGGCCTATTACCGCAAGACTGTGACTTTTCTATAGGCATAGCGATTTATGCTGATGACATCGCACTCTGGGTCAGTGGTCTGTCACACCATGGTCCACGTCTTCGTGGTATATTGCAGCGAGCTCTGAATGCAACTTCAGAATACTTGGTAGAGTTGGCCGTCAGGTTTAACCTGCGAAGTCAGCTGCCATCGCGTATCATCCAAGGCAACGCGCTTGTCCAAGCCTTAGCAGGCTTTACCTCAGAGACACACCGATACAGTGGGTACACCAGCATCGCTACCTGGGTGTAATCATCGATGATCACCTTTCCTGGCACCCTGCTGTAAAACTTTGAGGCGAAAAGCGCTGTCCCTGTTTAAGTATGTAGCCGCCTTGACTGCTAGGGTTGAAGGCAGTGATCAAAAGACGACACTACAGGTTTACAAATCAACTATACTCTCTTGCGTGATGTATGCTTTGCCAGTCCTAAATATGCCGCCGGCATTAATATTTCAGCTGAAACGGGATCATCGTTTGGCCCTCCGAGTACTGTTTGGCTTACCTCGTGAAGCACAATCCATCCCACTACTGACTGAAGCACACCAGTTGCCGCTAAAGATGCAAGCTGACCAGAGAGCACTATATCATATTGAGCATCTGAACTGAGCCCCACATGACAAGACACTCTTTAACAGGCTGTTACAGCGCCCATTTTCTCGAATTGGTAAAATGGCGACTTTGTTCAATGACATTACTTGCTATTCCCGCGAAACTATTCAGTTGCCAACATCGACAGAGCACAGCTCATGTACCTTCCCTACCCATCTCTAAATTCCAGGAATACGCAAAAAGTGCAACCAACCTGTTTCGCAACTATACCAATTAGCCCATTCACACTTATTTGACAACTTTGAACACTATGTAAAAGTAATTTGTTGTGCGGTTGTTTAAAATACCGCACCCCTCATCTTCGGTGACAGCCGAGCTAGCAGTGATTAATGTCGCCCTTAAGTACGTACAAGAAGGGTTACCAGCATCGAAGGTTGTCATCCTCATCGACTCTCGTGGTGCCGTTAGCAGACTCACCAGCAAGGAGACCGATAGCCCTATTCTGAGCAGCATCATGGAATTCATTAACAATACTTTGTAACGTGGGGTATGCCTATATGCACAGTGGGTACCTTCGCACGTGGGTATCGTGGGCAATGAAGATACGGATCGCCTTGCTTCGTCATGCAACCATGAGGACTGTGACTGTTCGGAAATTCTATGTACGATGGACAACGCTCGTTCGCTTATACGCCGACACCTCCTAAAGCAGCACCCAGACCAGCGTGTGGCGAATGGAACGTTCCCTCCCCGTGTTCGTGGCCATGGCTTGCTTCGTAGTTTCCGAGCGGTGTTGTACAAACTAAGAGTGGGCTCTGTGCTGGTGCGTGAACGATTACACCGTCAAGGGCGTGTGGACAACCCGTTGTGCGCCGCTTCTGGCTCCTGCGAAACACTTAAGCATCTCGTAGTGCACTGTCCCACATTTTCTACGCAGCGGTCTTTGCTGATTAAGGAATATAAATTCCTAGGACTCAAGTGCGCGACCCTAGACGACTACCTTTTTCCGAGTGGTAGTGCTTCCCGACGCGACGAGGCCCACCGAGCTTTAGCTATATTTATGAACCAAACGGACCTTGTCACCCGTTTATAGACGGTCTTTATTAATATTTTTTTCATTTTGTTGTTTTTCTTTGTATTTATTCATTTAGTTTTTACTCATATATGTCGAATTCTACGACATTTTTCTCTCTTCCTCATCTTCTTTCCCCTCTCTCTTATCTAATCTTTGTTTCTTATGTTTCTTCTCTCCCCCCGAAAGAGTGAGCAGGCGTTGTGCACCTCCAGGTGGCAGTTGCCAGCTTGCTCTCTCCCTCTTTCCTCTGTGTCCCTGCGTATCTGTGTATGCAAATCAAATAAGTAAATAAATAATTGACCACCCATGGGCATGTGCCACTGTCTGGCGAGAAGTGTTTGATGACGTACGCGACAGGATCGTGACATTAATAATGCCTTGACCAGCACGTCATATTTTTCAAACCATCTTACCCTCCCATGCTAATTTTGATTCGCCCCAAGTTGAGAGGGTGACAAGGAGAGCACCCAAACGTAAGCGGCTAGATAGATAGATAGGTAGATAGATAGATAGGTAGATAGATAGATAGATAGATTGATAGATAGATAGATAGATAGATACATAGATAGATAGATAGATAGATAGATAGATGGATAGATAGATAGATAGATAGATGGATAGATAGATAGATAGATAGGTAGATAGATAGAGTCAAAGTCGCCGAAGTTCGCTAAGAAATGCTCAGCATTTATTAAATAAATGAATGAACACGGTGTAACCTAAGCCAGGACGCGCTCGCACACGCTAGCGCGTTCGCACTTGCGCAAGTGGCCGAGTGAAAAGCCGAGGCCCCTCTTCCTTGCACTCTCTCAGCATTCGATGGTGAGAGAACAATGCAAATGGGGTGTGCACCTCCCGTGCTGCTTTGCACTGTCTCGTGGTCCCCTTTAGCGAGTGGTGGTGTAATCTCGACGTACGCAAGTAGCAGGTACGATGCCCACGGCTTGCGCTAGACATCAAATTTTTCTGTGGGAAGGAGTGGTATGTCTAGCGTGTACAGGTAAATAACGATGTTACGTCTCCGTGAGTTCGGCTGCTACAAGCAACGTTCTCTTTGATGTAAGTGTTCTTGTGAAAATCCCGTTTATATGACAAAAACAAAGATGGCATAAACAGAAGTACGGGCGTCACTGTTTCCTAAATTGTTGTGTTTAAAACTTTTACCATTGTACAAATGAATGCAAAAGGCCATGTGCACGCGAAGACGCAATACGGAACGGAAGGACTCAACCAGAAACCATCCTCGCCATGGCCGAACATCGTCTTTCTCTTCTTCTTTGCCGTCACTGGCTTGCTGCGTTTATTATAATTTCAAAATCTTGCCCCACCCCAGATGAAGCACGAAGGAAGTCTCGTCCATGCAGCTTGAAAGGGTCTCATAAGAACAGTGCCGGCTTCTTTTTTGGTATAGCACGACAGCACTAGTCCACCATGAGCAGAATGTACCTGAGTTATTCGAGAAAGTGTCCAACACATCGGTTCTTCCTGTTTTGTAGCACTACTACGACATACTCTAGCATTCCGTTTAGGTTCAAAGTTTGATTACACCCGTAAGGAGGTCTTGATACTTCAATACTTCCTTTTCCATCTCTTCCAACTACGGTACCGTAGTCTTTGGCGGTAGCTTAGCTTTTCGAGAGAACCACTCCTGAGAGCCTGTAGCGCAGTTGTGACACATGAGCTGAGATCCGGATGGTGAGGGACTGGATTTCTTACGATTTGGAGTGCAGGGCGTAATTGAGAGTAGCGGAGTATTTTCGAAGGACTCGTCTTCTATTTCTCGAGGTTCATTTCGGAGTTGCGCACATTCAGGCTTGTGTTGCACGTGTGCCTTTCGTCAATAGCATCGGCTCCCCACTGCAACTCTTCGACAAATAAGCGCTGCTTCAATGGTCGGGCAGCTGTTCTGTTTTCCCTACGTACGCTATTCAAATTGTGGCGTATTGTCCCATGAGGGAAGGCCTGTGGTTGCCGCAAACGGTACGCGTGTAACTCGTCGTTTGATGAGGTCGTCGCTTCGATTATTGCTGTCACACAATAGGGCCACGGAGTGCCAGCTGCCAGACTGCTTGGTTGTCTTTATACTCTGCCGAAGCTTTTGGTCAAACAAACTTATGCTGTAGTCAGTTGTGCCTATAGAGTGATGACTCCGGAAAGACAAGGGAATCTGTGTTGTGGATTCGTCGTCTGCGTTATCTACCCCCAAGACACTTATAGCATGAGTGGAACAGCCTCAAGAGTTCTGTTAGTATAGTGATCCTTGTAGGGCCCAGCCGAATATGGTGACAATTGCCACCAAACCTGGAAGCTCTGGCCATCGGATGACTTCACCGGTAATTACTTGCCACAGATAATCAGATCCAATAAGCAAGCTGATTTCAGGTTTTTTGTATCCTTTGCTGAGTAGTATATTGCCAGCCGGTTGCCTTGTTTTCTGAGCGCTTGAATAAATCCGTTCTAAGATGAAGGCACAGTTATGTCTTCTGAATTGATTGGAACTGCTGCAGCTTCTCAGCCTTGTTGAATTTCTTTCGAAGCATTACGAAGAAGATGTTGTGGTTTCCTGCATCAGAAGAACACGTGCTTCCGAAGATGCTCAGTTCTAGACGTGTCTTGCGGGCTACATTACAGTTGAGTTTCCCAGCTACGTCCTCTAAAAAAGAAGTCATCTGGCCACCTCCATCCGGAAATCCACGAATGCACTTGATTTTGCAGTTGCTGATTACATCGGGGCAGAATGCATGGAGGTACACTGCGTTGTCTTTAGCTGGTTGGTCAGTGCATGATGAATCGTTGCTGGAAGAAAGGGCGCTAGAGAAAAAACGTGCATTGTGGCAGTTGCTGAGGTTCTTCTCACCATCAAAACAATGCAGTAATAGGGATCGCACATGCTTGAAGCGCGTCTTCCGTGGATGGATCTACAGGTGAGCCTAACCATTCACTTGTTCACTCAGCGGCCTTTGGACGTGCAGCAAAAGCACCAGCGGTCTTTTTTACAGTTGCTTTTTTACAGTCGGTGTGTCAACTGCGCGTCCCGTGCTGATCAGTATGGCAGAAAAAACAATGCAACCTTGCGATAGATGTAATTTGCCCAACGGATATTGTAGAGACTTCACTGTGCACTTCGTCCGTGCGATCGGAGCAGGCCTTTCACGTAGGAAGGCGTGCTGTTCTCGGCTTTCGAGCTTCACCCACACGAACAGAGTAGACCATTAAGCTCGGCCTCCGATCCAGCTAAAGCATCTGCTGGTGAAACCGACCAAGAGCGTTGAGCAGGACGCACGTGATGTGGCTGTGTCAAGGCGCGGTGTCGTTTTCTTGAGTGAAGAAAAGACTGATGTTCCGTGGTAGAGCTTCTTGCAAGATTTTTACAAACATAGCTGAGTATGAATGCGTGGGCACGTTCAGCGCTCTGACGCAGCAAACAATCAGTTCCGTGGCATCATACAATCATCGTAACCCACGTATGTCACTAGTGGATGTCATACCTGGTAGATTTCTCAGTGCAGTCAGATGGAGCTGAATAATCGTTGTTTTATCACCCAATCTTTCCTTCAGCATATGGTGAACGAAAAGTTACCGGGTTTCGGCACCTATTTATGTGAACGACAATACGTGAAACGGCGAGGAAAAGCTCAACCAGAAGCCATCGTCATCATGACCAAGCGTCGTCTACCTCTTTTTCTTTGCTTTCACTGGTTAGTGGCGTTTATTATATTTTTAACAGGCCATCAGCAAGCACATGTCTAGTGTTATTTACCTTGTATATCAAACTTCGCAAGGAAATGGAGTCGGAGCAGCAACAATAGAGCATTTATGACACTATCATCCTTAGCTGATTTTATTCAGCTCAAAATGATAGTGTAATCATTGCTATTGCCTCTTATGTGCGATAGCAATGATATAAACACTGATTATGCCGTGGCACGGACTCTACTATGGCCGCCGCCGCACGCCTTTACATAATGGTGCGCTAGCTCCATGCACTGTTCCACCGTTTGCGTTCGCTTTCAACTCGTATCAAGCTTCTCAAAGATGACAAAAACAGAATCAGTTGTGCTCTTAGCAAAACAATAAATGTTTATTTTTGCTCCTGCACAATCGCGTGCTCGATCGTAGCAATGCGAAAGGGTTGAAAAGGTTCGAGCCACGCTACTATGGCTAACCACGATTATAGATTATATTGCTGGCCACGGCAGCCGCAATTCGACGAGTGTGAAAGCCAAAAACACACTGCTTCGGTACAACAAAAACACACTGCTTCGGTACAACAAACTCACCGGTGCATAATCATGTTATTTTGAGAATCATGACACAATATTCATTGACATTATTAGGTTCAGCTGTTCATTGGTCGTTCCCATAGAAGATGCGATGGTTTACCCTTTTCTATGGTTATTTGTAATTGAGGAATCCATGTGTATATCTGCGAACATTGCTTTTGCTGGTGTGCTGAACATTATCTAGTTTGTTGTGTCTGCTTTTTTCGTGTACTTGCTCACTAAACACGTTGTTCAATGTAATATTTCTCTCGCAATAATTTTGGAGCTGCATTTACCTGAAACTGTTAAAATTGAGTGTGGTTGAGTTTATGTGCAGTATTATCATTGCTGACGGACTCTGTCTTCGTGCAGAATTGTAGCAACGGTGCTGTTGCAATCGTAATTACTAGTTTGGATAGCCACTCCAAAAGTTAATTTTTCTTGCAGTTAATTACCTGTACGTAAAAATCGCGTAACAGACTAGTGGGCGCTTTATTGAAGCGAAACTTTATGAATTATTATATACTTGGGCCACGTTCCTTACATTGGCATCGAAAGAATTCGTTTCGACTTTGTGATGTTTGTGTTGGAATCATTAGTATCAGCGGTGCTCCCATGTTAAGTGACTCTTACTGTTTGTGATGCCGCGGTAGATCGCTCCAGCATTTCACGCTAATTAAGGTATATGACTACGCAATGCCCGGCGACTGTTGAGAAGAAACGTGTACATATTATCCGAGTGAACGGACAAACCCCAACACTCCCGAAATCGTTGATTGTGTGGCAGTACAATTTCGTTTATTTTCCGAATATGTGAAGTTTGTGCTTTTGACAGTCAGATTCATTCAGTGTCGGTGCCCTACTACAGATATGGCAGTATATGGTCCAATAATTTAGAATATTCACAGATGCTGACGCAACTTTCACTGTAAAGCGCAATACATTTATTGAATTAATGACAACCTAATTTGATTTGTGCTACGTCGGCACACTTTTGTTCACATCCCGGAATCTATGCCTAGGCGTAAGTACGTTAGCACCGCTTAGCATATTTTCTTACAACCATTTTTGGGCACACGGAGCGAAAACAACAATTTTCAGAGTCGGCCGTTCAGACGGGAGTCTGCCTATCGTGAGCTAAATTATGCAAACTTTAAACAGCCTCGATAACTTTCACTAGTTATGAAAGCCTTCACTATGTATCTTGGGAGATTTGCTTCACGCAA
The DNA here is from genome assembly GCF_043290135.1 of Rhipicephalus microplus. Lineage (NCBI taxonomy): Eukaryota > Metazoa > Arthropoda > Arachnida > Ixodida > Ixodidae > Rhipicephalus > Rhipicephalus microplus. Next base: position 152,855,617 of record NC_134706.1, on the reverse strand, counting down.
ATGATGAGTAATCATCAATGTATCGCCAAAGATCGGTTACGTGGTGGGCGCAAAAAAAAAAAAAGAGTCAAGCGACGCGGAGAATGCGAGTCCTTGCAGGGACGTCACATCGCTGCGACCGCAGCGACGCCAGTGTTCGTTCTCTCGGCTAATACACTTATTCCAGCGCTGTGTTGAGTTTACGAGATCGCATCGAAAAAAAATTCAGCTGCTATCCTTGTTTGGCATAAAATTGGAATTTCTGTCGCAATAACTACATTGGCCTTGTGGCGAACCCGTGTTTTTAATTGTCAGCGTATGCAAGTCTAAAGTTCATAAGGCGCATGAAGCTAACAGCCTTTCCATATACCTTCCAAGCAACAATTTATATTGTGTGCAATGCACATGCGATATCCAAACTAAAGATTTTTCTCCCCAGCTCCTGTACCAACAAAGCTTAGGGGATAAAGTGGCGGCGAACAGCTTCAGCTTCTCGTTATCTAGACAGCGTTGGAGTGCAGCGTTTCAGCAGGAGGCCTGTTTTGTCACAACACCTGGCTCAGTTAACACGGTTATCAACGCACACATTTCTTTCAAAAGCGACGTCGTTCCATCGCGCACGAGATAGATGTAACGCTGAATGATTAGAGTTTACCTTCGTGTGTCTGCTCCCTATTATTTTGTCAACATGCATAGCGACGCCCACCTTTTTAGTAGGTAGCCCAAACAATGATTTGCATAAAATTTTTCCGCACAAGCGTGGTCCTTGGTAGGCGATCTTCCCCTCGTAAGAGGGGAGGACAAGAATTCTGCTCCATGCACTCTAGATGTAGGCAGCATCTCCAGACGGCAATCCCGAGAACAGTCAGGATTCCCGTCAGGAAAGAACGAGAAATGGTTTGAGCCCGAATTGTGTGCCTCGCGATAACTGAGATATCTGCGCACTCAGATACATATTCAAAATGAACCACTTTCACTAACCAGCATGCAGCTGCCCGCAAAGTCTTGTTTAAATGCCCACCTAGCGGTGAATCCACTCCCTGAAAAAAAAAGAGCAGACGACGTGCAACTTGAAACGAGAGCAGACGGCATCGTCAGCACGAACCTTATTCCCGGATGTTTGTGTCGAGCGCCCTAGGGTATGTTGCGTTCGTGTAGAGAAATGGCGGGGGGGGGGGAGAATGCGCCTTGGTTTCTCTGCAGCTGCAGTGGCCGCTGCAGCTTGATCCGCTTATTAGACTCAGGAAAAATCGCGCGTGTCAAGCCTTTTCCGTATTGGCCATTTTGAATACGTTGAAGGCTGGCTGGCTGAGTTCGAGCACGTAGTAGATTTCAACAGAATGGACTAAGTACCGAAGCTCGGGACCGCGTACTTCGTCCTTCTGGATGGCACTTGTACATGGTTCCAAAACCGCCAGGGCCTCCTAGTGTCATGGTGCGAGCTCTGTCACTGACTTCTGGACACGTACTCAAGCCCTGATTGTCGAAAGCGAGCCGAACGGGCCCTTCAGTCCGGCATTCAGACTCCCTTCGAAGGTGTCGCCGTGTACGTGGAGGACATGGTTCGTCTGTGATATCGAGGCAATCCAACCATGGCGGAAACCGAGAAGCTGCGTCACTTGATGTGGGACGTGAAGGAGCAGCTCTTTGGTGGTCTCATTCGTAGTCCTGCCAAGACAGGTGTGGAGTTCATCGCTGAAGTCGTCGCCATGGAGAAGGCGCTGCAGCAGGGAAACCAGTACAATCAACTAGTGCATGCCATCTGCACGATTCGGCTAGAATCATTCCCGACCGACCTAGAATCGCTATGTGATCTTATGCGTTGAGCGGTCCGCGACGAGCTGCAACAACTGAACCAGGTGCAACAGCAGCTGACTACTAACTGCATCGCCAGCATCATACGTGACGAAGCCCAGCAGGCGCTCAGCAAGCCTCGTCGCGGGACAACTGTCCAGCTTGGTGTACCACTTTTGGCGTTCACATTTTCCGACGCACCTCAACGCGTGACGTATGCCGAAGCTCTGAAACTCACCATTCGATCAGCAGTGACACCTCCGGTGATGGCAGCTTGCAGCGCACCAGTTATGCCGAAAGGCACAGATACCATTCACCTGCGCCGAAACCGATACCCGCCGCAACCCTGTACTCCACACTCCAGTCTGCGCAGGTGGTGCCTTATTTTGAAGACACTCGGCCCGGCACACGAAAATCCGTCATTTTGCGCATGCCCGACCGACGACCAATTCGCTACAAAAGTGGAGAGGCAGGTCACTTCTACCGAGAGTGCCAGTACCATTGACGTGGGATTCAGAGTTTTCCTGTGAATCCACCTCACCCCGGTTTGCACAGAGACTACCCGAGGTCGAAGATTTTCTCTCTGGGCAACGCATACCACTCACTGCATCATGCTGTTCACCATCGTTATGATCACCATTCTTCTCTGGCAACTTGAATCGAATGTCGCAAGGACGATCTCGAAGTTTTCGCCTGAAAAACTGACGTCAGTGACATCTCGAGACGAGGCAGCTTATTCTCGAAGCGTTGATGTCCTCGACCTCTAACTGGCATGACTTGGGACTGAGAGGTATTCCACAACGCCTGTATTTCAGCCTGGTAACCTTTCAATGGACATACTAGCGCTCACCGTTGATGTAAATGTAATAGCCTTTGTGGATTTGGGCACTGACTACTCAAATAATAGCGAAAAATAGGCAAGTGTACTGAAAATGTTATCAAGCCTTGAACATGGTCACACGTACGCGCAGTGAGGGCATGTTGTGAAGCGCCTTGGTGTTCGAACTGCCAGGCTTAAAATAAAAGGTTCAACGTTTTTTGTCACCTCCTTCATGCTAGGTGAATGTTCCAAGTGACTACGAAAATTGGCTATCTGAATTAACTTTCTTCGAAAATGTGGTGTCATAATCGACTTACGCAGTCACTGCTTTTCATTTTCTACAACTAAGGATACTCTAAAGGACATGTGCCGCCGTACAGCCGCTGTTCGTGTTTCTGACAGCAGTGTCACAATACCACCACATGCGATTATCATCATTCAGGTGACTTGCGAGGGCACAAGTGATGGTGAAACACTGCCGGAGTGCAACGAGTGCAACGTCTCCCTGTTACTAGCGCTTGGAATATCTGTAACACGAAACATCGTTGGGATTAAGAACGGTCAAAGCTAGGTCATGATCCCAAAATTTACAAATGAACATCGCCACCTTTTACGTGGCACTGCCATTGCCTGCGCTGAAGCCTTCGAGAACGTCATTGAACGTTTGGCGTACGAATACAGTAGCCGCGACAGAACAGCCGTAACAGCAGTAACAAATGTTTACATCAACAAGACACTATCTGAAGAGAACCAAATAACATTGTGGCAGCTGTTACTCGAATTTAAGGCGTGCTATGCTCACTCATCTTAAGTCAGTCAGACGCCAACGACGCAGCAAGTAATAGTCACTTACGACGATGCGTGACCTATCCGCCAACAATCAAACTATGTCTTGCAGGAAGAACGTCCAGTAATCAAGGAGCAGGTGAAGGAAATGATTTACGGTGGTGTTCTTCAGCCTTCGAACAGCACGTGGTCATTATTGGTCGTTCAAGTCAAGAAGAAAGATGGTATGCTTCGCTTTTGTTTCGATTACAGAATGCTAAACAGCGTCCTAAAAAAGGACATTTACTCGCTGTCGCGAATTGATGTCTCTTCTGACCGGCTACAGCGAGCGAAATAATTTTCTTCTCTTGATTTTAAATGTGGCTATTGGCAAACTGAGGTTGACGGGCACGACCATAAAAAAAAAACACGGACTTTGTCACGCCGGATCCACTCTACGAATTTTGAGTGTTCCCGTTTGATTTCTGCTCTGCGCCAGTTACTTTCTAGCGCATGATTGACACTGCCTTAGCTCACCTAAAGTGGCAAAGCTGCCTTGCCTACTTAGATGACGTGGTCGTGTTTTCAGCCACCTTATTTGAACATCTAAATTAGCTAAGACAAGTACTCGAGGCGATCCGATCGGCTAACCTTACGTTAAAGCCTCAGAAATTCTACTTTGGTTACAAGGTATTAAAGTTCTTTGGCCATGTTGTGAGCGCAAAAGGCGTCTGCCCTGACCACGAGGAAGCAGCCGCTGTAGCAGCCTCCCCAACTTCTTCCGATAAGAAAGGTGTTCGGCGGTTCTTTGGGTTATGTGCGTACTACAGGTGCTTTATGGGTAATTTTTCGAAAATTGCCGAGCGCTTTACTCAGATCACCAGAGAAGACACACCATTCGTTTGGAGTTCCGAAGAAGAAACGGTGTTCATCGAGCTGCAGCATCGTTTGACATCACGACCTGTTCTTGGGAATTTCGACGAGAAAGAGAGACTGAAATTCATACCAACGCCAGTAACATCAGCCATAGTGCGATAATGATACAACGGCACGAGAAAATTGAAAAAAGTCATCAAATACGCAAGCCGTGCTCTATCTTTCCCAGAGTGCAACTACAGTGCCACGGAAAAAGTGTGCTGCCGTTGTATGGGTACTTCCTAAGTTTCCACCTTACCTCTATGGACGCCCATTCGAAGTAATGACATATCATCACTCGCTCTCCTGGCTGGAGAACCTGAGAGACCCTTTCGGACGGCTATCCTCATGAAGCCTACATTTGCGGTATGACGTCACTATTGTGTATGTCCTGTCGTGTGCACGAAGATGCAGACACGCTATCACGCGCGCCAGTTGAGCCTGCCGCTCGAAAGCTCGAATACGACTGCCCTTTACTTTGAGCCGTAAGCATAACCACCGTAGCTACCAAGCAACGAGTGGATGTTGAACTGCGACTTACATTTGAACATCTCGAGGGCTCCATTGTATCTCTACCCTCCCACATAGCTCGCAGATTGTCATCCTTTTGTTTGCGACAGGGCATGTTGTACAAGAACAATGCTGCTGCCGGTGAGAAACCGATAGGTTTGCTCACTGGCAGTGATACAGTCAGTGATATAGTGATATAGTCACACGGTACAGTGATATAGTCACATGATCCTGTATTATGATCTGCGCGTAGGCGGGACACTTGTATTCGTAGTACGTTCTGTCGGCCATCGTGCATTGATTATCTGGCAATTGTTCGACTTGTTCTTCCGGAGACCTCTTCTGACCAAACACAATAGGCATCGCCTCATGGTCAGTGAAATGGCAACTGCAGTTTTCACTTCTTTAATGGTGTCGTGAGAATTAAAAGCTAAATATCTGCGAGTGTTGTCGTTTGTCGAATTGGCATTTTCTTGAAGGCGCATAACAGTGTCACAATACCCAACAGATGGCAGCACATTATCTAGCGTTTGCTGTTTGCTTGATCAACGCCTCTGGAGAGGCATGATATGTATTTCGCTTGACGGACATAGTTGTCCATTTTTACAGCTGTTTGAAAGCTCCTGTTTGTTTTTAGTAGCGATAACTGTACTATCCCAGCCTCCCGAATGCGCCTACAAATCGCCGCATGGGCTCGGCTTGTTTTCGTCTTGACACCTGCTGAACAAAATGCGTTAAGGAGACTCCTTCCCCTACAAGGCAATAAGTAGTATTTTGTCCCGAAGCAACTGCAAGTAACATCGTGGCTTTGTGGTAGGCCACCTGCATGCCACGAGAACAGCCCGGATTTAATCTGCAATGGAATCAGAAATTTTATTCTTTATTTTATTTGCTTGGTTCTCAACTTTTTGTTCAGGACGATTTTTCGCTCACAATCAATGGCGCCGACGCCAACGGCTTAATTTCTGTGACGCGAGCTTTCTAACGCTATCGCGTTATTAATCCGCCTCAACAGTCTTAGGGGTTACTGGCAATTGCAAAGACTGAATGAAAATCGCCATCATCGTCATTTATTTTACCCTTAAAGGCCTTTTTCAAAGGTATTACATAGGGGTAGGAAAGGACAAAAACATCAAAAACAACATGGTCAATATTATATAAGGGGGTACAAAAGCAACACTAACATCATAATCTAATACGCAATGCTTTAAAAATGAATAAAATGTTTGCAAACATACAGAAGACATGATTTCACTTTCAAAGGCGAGACAAAGACAGTGCATTAGGCAGAACAAGTGGTATGAATTCAGCCTTTCCGAATGAAAACTCAGTCAGGTGGTTCTGACGATTTGACTTCCTGAAGTTGTACAACAATATTCTCGCTCGCAGTTACGTAGGCTAAATATCATGCCTTGATTTACGTTGCGTCTTATGTGGGGAGATTCAGAAAAACGGCACATACGAGCAGCATTCTTTTCATATTCTGTAGGAAGTATGAGGCCGCTATAGTTTATTTCTTTGTTCAATTTAACAATGAATATTCAGGAAACGTTTATCTCAACTAGTCTTTACCATGAACTACGACGTGAAACTTTCGGTTCTAGGTACCTCCCACCTCGACTCCCTACAGTTTTATATCCGCATCGAACGAAGATTCTTCACTGTAAAACAAGAGTCTGTTGTCAAACAAAAGGAACAAGTGAGATTGACGCGGAATACTTGCGGAACCTTAAAACCGCTGAAACCTTCCAAAGAACAATCAGGTCTTGCAACTTGCATCGCCTGACGCCTATTCATGCAGAACAGATGACTTCTAACACGAGGCACAAAAAGCGCAAACATATGTATGAAAACGCCTCCATACATGATTGGGGCATGCTAAATGACACTGCAAGTACTAGGCGCGACCAGTTGCCATGGCGATGTTTTTGTTAAGAAAGGTGCAACTGGAAGGAGTGAGAGCAACACAAGCAAAAACAAGAGAAAAAGTATCCCTTGGAAGGCTAAACTCCGGATGGCGCTGCTTTAGGCACCTCGCTTAGGCGCCTTTTTGCGACAATAAAACCACTCCATTACTTACCCGCAGGTCGCACGACAGCGGAAGCGCCGACCATCTTCGCGTCCCGCGCACACGCGTGGCGGCGGTCTCTCGATTACTCGCCTGTCACTTCCGCCCCAACTGTTCTGGGCTTTCCGGAAAACCAAGCTCAATTGGGCAGCTCAACCTAAAATCTTTCTTCCTGGTCTAGCTCACGCGCACGCTTCCCAAAAGCAGGCTCTCTTCGCTCCCATAGATCGTTTACGTAAGCCTAACGTGGCATCCGTCTGTCAAGAGCACCCGAGTTTGAAACCTAAGCAAGGTCTCGCTTTGTAAGACACTGGCGTGAAAGACAACACATTAGAAACATTGGTGCACGTTTTTAATCCAGCGTCATCCATCTGTGGCCGTCGGCGCCACTGGTGATCCGCTGTCATAAATTAGTGTCGTGTGTGGCATCATAATTGAACCATGTGTGTTTTGGTGTCGTGTGTTGTCACATAGGAGCCGTAGCAAGCAGTGCGTGTGGTTAATTATACGCGTTGACTATGTCTGCACTGTGCAAGGTATACTGACAAGTGAAGTGGGGATAATTTGGCGCGCATCTTGCAGCATATATATATATATATATATGTGTGTGTGTGTGTGTGTGAGCGCGAGCGCGACAAGCGAATGACTCTTAATTCTCTTTGATATCATCATCACCTGTACATCTTCATCTGTAAATATCATCACCAGCGTGATTTAGCTCAAGCCTGGCTTAATAAACCGGTTCCTCACAAGTGGTGGAAGGTGCTTTTCGTTCCCTCAAGTCCTCTCGCTCGTTCTAGATGGAGCTCCGCTCGGGTCGTCGCATACAACCCCCTGCCATGGCGGCCCAAGAAAACCCTGGTCCATCCAACGTCGCCGTCCTACTGCAGCCACCCGCTCCACCCAACAATATTCGCCTGCATGATCCACCTGTGTTTTCCGGTCTCCGAGGCGATGATGTCGAAGACTGGATCAAGAACTACGACCTCGTCAGCGATTTGAACAGGTGGGACAATCCGCAGTAGTTGTGCAGCGTCCCATTTTACTTGTCTGATGTTGCGAAAACTTGGTTCCGGAACCTCCACCCGGATCTTCCCGACTGGGAGACTTTCAAGCAGCAAATTCGTCAGATATTTGGTGCCCCTGCAGTTCGCACTGAGGAAGCAAAGAAGAAGCTCGCTTAACGCACGCAGCTGCCGGGGGAATCTTACACCTCTTATTTTGAGGATGTCCTTGCACTGTGCAAGCGCGTTAACACCGGCATGTCTCAGAACGACCAAGTACGCCACATTATTAAAGGCATTAACACCGTCGCCTTTAACGCCCTCGCCACGCAAAATCCTGCCACCAGCCAGGACGTGATAACCATCTGTCAGCGACTTGACGAGCTTCAGTCTCTCCGCCTTTGCTACGATGCCACCGACATTCGTTGGCCTGCACCCCTCGACTTGCGTGCACTTATTCGCGATATCGTTCGTGAAGATCTTCACGGGCGCTGCTCTTCCTGTGCTACGGATGTTACTTTCCCTTCTGAAAAAGATAGCTTGCGAGACCTGATTAAACAATAGGTCGCCTCTGCATCGCGTCCGACGTGTTCCAACGGTCCCTGCGTGCGCCAGACGCGCACGAACGCCGACGTTGCCGCGCTCCCTGCCACACCCACCATTTCTGTGCCTACAACAGCAGACCATACGCCTGTGGCTTCGTTATCACTGCCAGTGCGTGCACAACCTTACTAAGCACCTCAGTACCCACCTCGACCAAATTGTTACTACTGCGGCTATCGAGGACATATCGCTCGGTTTGTCGAAGGCGCCAACAAGACGAGCAACGCGGCTACGCACCTAAAGAACATCGAAGCTTCCGTCCGATCATGAACTACCTACGACCACCCTCCCGATCGTCCTATTACCGTTCACCATCTCCTACCTACCATACTGACATGCCTGGGAATTCCCGTACGTCTAGCCGCAGGTCGCCTTCGCCAGGTCGCCGTTCAGTGTCGCCTCTGCGGCCCGCCTCTCATTCCACGAACGCCCATGCGGAAAACTTCCCTATGCAGTTTTAGGAGGGGAAACTGCATCCACCGTACAGCTTACAAGTCCTCCAGAGCGGCCATCAAATTTGATAGTAGTGTTTGTAGAAGGTGTACGCGTTGAGGATCTTGTAGACACTGGCACTGCCGTTTCGCATATTCATGCTGATTTTTGCTCTCGCCTTCGAAAATTCACCACGCCTTATGGCGGCCCACCTCTACGTGCGGCGACCAACGCTCTCATTCGTCCACTTGCACAGTGTACCGTTCGTGTATGCATAGAAGGCATTCGTCATCACATTAATTTCGTGATATTTCGTGAGTGCATCCACGCTCTTATTCTGGGGTGGGATTTCTTGTCTTCGGCGTCCGCTTTCATATCACGTCATCAGCGCCTCCTGCATCTAAATGCCACTGACTCTTCTCCGCTTGAACACGATGGACGCATCCGCCTTGTCACCACGTCAGATTATGTACTTCGGCCATACATCGAAGAAATTATAAGTGTTAATGGCACACAAATTGTGGATGGTGACGTACTAATTCTTCCTTACGGACATATCCTACGTAGGGGCATTGTCATCACACCAAGGCTTATTCGCTTGTTCGATGGGTCTACGTAAATACCCCATAAATCAAACGCCCGAGTGTGTACTGCTCTCCTGTGGCCCAACAGTATCTTGCGCGGTCGATAGTGAGCCTGTTGCGATTGTTACTCTTCCGAAAAACAACCACAACGATGTCCCGAAGTCACAATCACTGCCATTCAATGCCTCTGCCACACCTGTGTCAGCAACAATAAGCACTGACTTCACACCCGATCAAACTGAAGATTTGCTCGCCCTGTTAAATAGACATTGTTCTCTATTTGACGTTAACTCGCCCGCCTTCAGCATGACTACCACCGCTACTCACAGCATCCAGACTAACGGCTGTCGTATTGTACATCGGCGTCCATATCGCGTGTCTCAGGCAGAACGCAAGATCATCGAGGAAAACGTCTCAGACATGCTACGACGCAACATCATACGTCCTTCCTCGAGTCCCTGGTCATCCCCAGTTGTTCTCGTTCAAAAAAAAAGATGAGACAGTGCGTTTCTGCCTCGATTACCGTGCGGTAAACAAAATAACGCGCAAGGATGATTATCCCCTTCCTCGGATCTACAATGCACTGGATTCATTACAGGGCGCAGAGTATTTTTCTAGCCTCGACCTTAGGTCAGGCTACTGGCAGATACCAATGTTGGAGTCTGATAAAGAAAAGACCGCCTTTTCAACGCCAGATGAGTTGTACGAGTTTAAGGTGAAGCCTTTTGGACACTGCAATGTGCCCGCCACCTTCGAACGTATGATAGACGGTGTATTGCGTGGTTTGAAATGGAAATAATCTCTGTGCTATCTCGATGACATAGTAGTGTTTCATCCACGTTCTCGCAGCATCTACAACGTCATGACGAAGTCCTCACATGCCTTGCAAAAGCTGGTCGACAGCTTAACACCAAGAATTGTACCTTTGCTAGCAAGACAATCAAGGTTCTTGCCACCTTGTCAGCAAAGAAAGAATTTGACCTGACCCCGAGAAGCCTGCCGGCGTCCTCGATTTTCCTCGTCCACTACGTCAAAAGGACCTGCGCAGCTTTCTTGGGTTATCTTCTTACTTCCGGCGCTTCATACGTGGCTTCGCGTAACTTGTGTCTCCGCGCCATAAACTCCTTGCAAGGAACGTCCCCTTTATTTGGTCCGAAGACTGCGAAAGCGCTTTCACGGCATTGAAGCAAGCCCTCACATCGGATCCGGTACTGTGCCACTTTGATTCCACCGCACCCACCTTGCTTCACACCGACGCAAATAGTCATGGTCTTGGTGCTGTTCTCTTGCAGCGTGACGAAAACTCACGCGAACGCGTCGTTGCTTACGCAAGTCGTGCTCTTACCACTTCAGAAAAGAACTACCTTATCACCGAGTAGAAGTGCCTTGTTGTTGTTTGGGCAGTGCAAAGATTCCGACCATATCTTCACGGCCGTCATTTTACCGTCGTGACCGACCATAACGCCCTATGATGGCTTTCATCGCTGAAAAACTTATCGGGTCGCCTCGGTCGCTGGGCGCTTCGCTTGCAGGAGCATAGTTTCGATCTCGCCAACAGATCTGCCAAGAAGCAACAAGATGCTGATGCTCTATCGCGCTGTCCTTTGCCCAGCGGTAGCCACTCACCATCGATACTCCAAAACGACAGCACCTCTCCAATCGCAGCGTTAAGTTCATCACCTGCCACCCTATCCATCCTTGTTTCACAACAACGTGTCGACCCATACAGCCGCACCATTGTTGACCGCTTGACCGGCTCTCTTACTCCTCCAAACGCCAGACTCCGTCGACAACTTAAACAATTTAAGCTTGTCGGTGAGGCTTTATGTCGCTACATTTACCACATCGATGGCAATAGTGAGTACCCGTCATCCCATGTTCTCTGCAACGTCAAGGTCTGGAAGCCTTTCATCATGATCCAACCGCCATTCATCTAGGCTATCACAAGACTTACGACAAAATACGAAGTCGTTGTTTTTGTCCTGGCCTCTCTTCAGCCGTCGCTAAGTACGTCGCCCCCTGTGTCCATTGCCAACGACGAAAACAACCGACAACTGCTCCGGCTGGCTTAATGCAACCTCTTCCTTGCCCCGCCTCGCCTTTTGAAGTCGTTGGAATCGACTTGTATGGCCCTCTTCCTATATCATCCAATGAGAATCGCTGGATTGTCCCGGCCGTCGACCACCTTACCCGCTACGCAGAAACAGCTTGTATACCATCTGGGACTGCCACTGAGATCGCCGATTTCTTTCTTCGCCTCATCTTTTTGCGTCATAGAGCTCCACGCATTCTCCTGAGTGATCGTGGCAAAGTCTTTCTCTCTTCCATTGTCGAGCCAGTTTTGCGTGCCTCGAACACTGTTCACAAGACAACTTCTAGCTACCACCCGCTGACCAACGAATTGACTGAACGGTTTCATCGGACCCTATCAGACATGATCGCCATGTACATTCACCCCAACCAAACGAACTGGGATGCAATTTTACCCTTCGTGACATTCGCCTGTAATACGGCTGCTCCTTCTCTGAAGGAGAAGGAGCAGCCGTATTACGATGGCCCTTGCTCTGAAGAATTTCTATCTCGTCTCGCACACTGCTGTGACCAGGCCCGTGTTAACACCGGCCTCTCTCAAGACACTCGAAAATCTCGCTACGACTCGTCTCGCCGTGTTGCGAGTTTTTCCCCTGGTGACGAAGTTCTTCTATGGACACCACTACGCGTCCCTTGCTTATGCGACAAATTCATCAGTCGCTTTATTGGGTGGTACGGTGGTCCAACAGACATCTCCTGTGAATTACCACGTTTTTCCTCTTAGCGCTAATCTTGATCATCGTTGCCGAGGAACAGAGATAGTGCACGTATCTCGTTTAAAGCGTTATGCGCGATGCATTTCATAATACTGTCAAGCGACCAGGCGGCCGCTTTTACCACGCGGGGGAATTAGTGTGAGCGCGACAAGCGAATGACTCTTTATTCTCTTTGATATCATCATCACCTGTTCATCTTTTTCATCTGTAAATATCATCACCAGCGTGATTTATCTCGAGCCTGGCTTAATAAACCGGTTCCTCACAATATATATATATATATATATATATATATATATATATATATATATATATATACCATTAAAGCGGTGCAGATGATGGCTGGTCAAGAACAGTTGAAATATCTCATTAAAAAAGACAAAACAGTCAGCCTTCACAAAGCAAGGCGGAAACATGACACTCGACGTAAAAGCGATGCGACTGCTACGCGATCATTATCACACAACAGAGCTCTAAGTGATATATGCTTTGTGAGGGCTGATTGTTTTGTCTTCTTTAATGAGATACTTCAGCTGTTTTTGACCAGCCATCATCTACACCGCTTTAATGAACTGACATGGTACGACAAGGCACTTATTTTCTGAGAACATGATCTGGCAATTTTATGACTTTCCATTCGTTCATTCTACTTGCTTATGAATAATTCAAAAATGGGCAGTAAGGACTCGCCCCATTTGTTTGTGAGGATATAACTGAAATAGTAATGGCAGGGTGGAAACATGACGTACGTGTGTTTGTCTTCGAGGACACCTGCACTTTTGCCACATTGTTTGCCTTCTGTTTCAGCCTCACGAAGTAAAACGTAAAGCGGCAAAAGTTGTAGAGAACGGCAGATTCAGTAGCCAGTAATAGGATTGTCACGACGTCAAAGCAGAATTTTTTTACGCAGAGATCTAGATAACAGAATCAGGGTCATCCCTTTAATAAAACTCGGAAACGGGTTTCTCTACTTGGTGATTTCTACTGTCCTACACAGCACATGCAGTGTTTTATCATCGTCTTTCTTGCTTTGTTGCCGAAAGCACGTGACATTTGCCTTCCTCCGAAAAAGATATCGTCCCGATGCGCAAATAAGACACTCCACCTGGCGCATAGTTTGGTCACACCCACGCGGTAACCGGGAACAAATAAGAGAAGCACGGACTGCTGGGCGAGTTCGTAATTGATCCTGAGTGTCCTGTGTCCAGGTGTCTTCGTTTTGTGCTTCATATTTTTTCGTGCACTCAGTTCTGATAACTGGATAATTAAGCTTTCATCCGCATGACGTGCAAAACCTCGGGAGAGTGCTTTCCACGCTTAGAACTAAAATTACTGACAAAAAGAAGCTCATTGGTCACGTTGCTGTGACATCGGGGGACTCTGAACGGGCCAAAGTATCACCTTAGCAGTTTTTCAGACAGTCCACATTGACGTATTCGAATCCAGACGCATACTTTGTCGCCCGGTGTGTAGATGATGTACTTGTCTCGTGGGTAATACCTTTGTGTAGCTTGATGTTCCTGATTCATTTTATTTATTTATTCATAATACCCCTAAAGGCCCTCGTGAGAGGGTATTACATAGGGGGGGTTACATGAGCAAAATTACAAACAATAAACGTCAAAAACGAAAAAAGGTCAAAAAATTCAAATTAAATACAGACTGAGGTTGAGATATATGTTATAACAAGTAATTGATAAAGACAGCAAAAATAGAGAAAAGAATAGGCAACAAATCATTGGAATACAGATAAGTACACAGTGAACAACCTATGAAAGTGCAAGAGAAAATAATCAATACACTAAAAAGAAAACAAATAAAGCGTACACCCAAAAACGAATAAAAAATATACAATCACTCATCACACCTCAAATAAGCTGAATCAAGGTAAAAATACTACACGTGTGCTCTGCACGTTATAGAAAAGAGGGAAAAACAAGTAAAAGAGCAAAAGTTAGATGATGTCAGTATTTTAAATTAGTTCTTGAAATTTCGTGGCGTTTTTTTCTAAGGCAATGTGTGATGGTAGATTATTCCAATCGATTGTGGTACGCGGAATGAATGACTTGGAAAAAGCAGATGACTTACAGTTTAAGCGTTTAACTTTGTAGGGGTGATCGCGGCGAGGAAAAATAACGGCAGGTGGCTCGAAGAAATCGCTGTGAAGTGACACGTGGTGATAAAGTTTATGGAAAAGTGATAGGCGTGCAAGTTTGCGACGATGAAATAGTTCGGGTAGCTCTGCTCGGCGTTTTAGTGCCTTGACGCTGGATTGACGTGAATAATCTGAAAATATGAAGCGAGCGGCACGATTTTGCAGTGATTCAATGTCGTTTATGATGTAAGCATGTTCGGGATTCCAAATGGCTGATGCATATTCTAATTTTGGACGTATTAGTGTAGTAAATGCAAGTTTGCGTATGTTAGGAGGAGCCTGTTTAAGGTTACGCTTGAGAAATCCGAAAGACCGGTTAGCAGCCGCCAGGGTGAGTTTTATATGGTAGTGCCATGTCAGATTAGGTTGCAAATGAATTCCAAGATATTAATAAGTGGAGACGAGGTCAACAGTAGTATTATTCAACACGTAGGAGGTAGTAATCCTGATTACGTGTTTACTGAAAGACGTAGACTTCGTTTTAGAGCAGTTTAGGGTCATTAGCCAAGATGAGCACCATGTATTAATAGCATTTAGATCAGTTTGCAAAGCTTTCCGGTCATTGTCAGAGGAAATTATTCGGTAAATCACACAGTCGTCAGCAAAAATTCTAATTCGGGATGAGACACAGGATGGCAAGTCATTAATGTAGATTAGAAACAGTCGTGGACCAAGTACGCTACCCTGTGGGACTCCAGACGTTACTGGTCTGAAGGAAGAGTTACAATTGTTAGCGGACGTGAACTGTGTTCTAGAAGAAAGGAAATCTTTTACCCATGCCAAAATGTTAGGGTGAATGTTAAGCCTAGACAGTTTGGTTAGAAGCCGGTGATGAGGGACACGGTCAAAAGCTTTAGAAAAGTCGAGGAAAATAGCATCAACCTGGGATCCACCGTCGAGAGCTGAATGTATGTCATGAATGAAGCCGGCGAGCTGCGTGTCACATGAGTATCCTCGGCGAAAGCCATGCTGATATTTATGTATAATGTTATGATCTTCCAGGTAGTTAATTACTTGGGTGTGGATTATATGTTCAAGAAGTTTACAAATGGTACTGGTTAATGAGATGGGACGATAGTTTAATGGCGATGAGCGTTCACCAGACTTGAAGATGGGAATCACTTTAGCGATTCGCCAGTCATGTGGGATGCAGCCTAACGATAACGATTGTGAAAAAAGGGCGGACAGTATGGGACAAATGCTAGCTGATATATTCTTTAATATCTTATTATTAAAGTCGACATGATCAGAAGCATTAGAAATTTTGAGTTTATTTAGTAAAAAGAATATACCCGCTTCACTGACTATTATTTCTGGCATGCTGATATCAGGAATCAGGTTAACTTTCGGGCATGACGGGATGTCTTCACACGTGAATACCGAAATGAATGCGTTGTTTAAAACTTGTGCGCACTGAGACGTGGGAATGACGCTGTTATTACTGGTGGTAAGGACTATATCAGGATGATCAACAGGATTGATGACACGCCAAAATTTCCGAGGGTTATTTAATAGCATAGATGTTAAGTCATGTTTGAAGAAATGACGTCGAGTTGATGTGAGCAGTGACTGATATTCCTTATCACATGTTTTGTAGCGTAACCAGGAAACTGAAAGGGGGTCTATTTTATTGGCGTGGCGGTAAAGTCTTTTCTTTTTGTTATTGAGGCGTCGAAGCTGTTGGTTATACCATGGAGCGGTGTTTACAGTATTGATGGTGATAAGGGGAATGAACCTGCTGATTAAGCTGGTAAGTGCATTTTTAAACATCCAACGCGCACGCGTGCGAGCCGTCCGGCTTTCTCGACACGCTGAGCGAATTCTTCAGCGTCTGTATGGATGTCATCACACTCCTGCCACAACATAAAGTCCAACGTTGTTTGACTTCGCAACCATAGACCAAACTGAATAGTGTCATTCTATTGATTTCTTGTCGAGCAGCTATTGTAAGCTAATGTCTTGAAAGACAATATCTAATCCCAGTTTTTGTTCCGTGCTGCCGTACATGAAAATCATGTCCGTGAGGGTTTTACTGAGGCGCTCCGTTATTCCGTTTGCCTGCGGATAGTATGGAGTAGTTCTCCGATGAGCTGTACCACTGAGTCTGAGAACCAACTCCAAACGTTCTGCGGTAAAGGCACTTACAATGTCTGTGATCACTACTATTAAAGCGCCATGCCGAAGGGCGTTGCTCTTACTGAAGACCTCAGCGGCTTCTGCTGCTGTGCGACGCTGCATAGCTTTAGTCTCCGCATACCAAGGGAGTTAATATAGTATTATAAGTAGTTAATAATACTAGTAATAGTTAATATAGTAATATTATTATATTTAATAGTAATAGTAATAGTTAGTATAGTAATAATATATTAATAGTTAAAATATAGTTAATAGTTATTATAGTAATAGGTAATATAAGCAGAAAATGGGCCCAGGAAGTCCATCCCAATCTGGTGAAACGACTTCGCTGGTGCTTCTACGGGATGTTACAGAACATCTAGTTTACGGGGAGACGTACACTTTGCGTCTTTGGCATTCGGTGCAAGTTTAAACGGGATGTTTAGCAGCAGCAGGTAGCTTGGGCTAGTAGTACTTGCATTGCTGTTTACACAATGTTCGGGTGTTGCCTAGACGACGAAAAGTGGCCTCATCATGTCACGCTTCCATAATTTCTTTTCAAAGCGATGCAGGCAGTATGAGCAAGGCGTACAGCTAGTTGGAGAGAAGGTTTCCTGTAGAGAACATCGTTCTGCAAGCAAAAAGGTTGCAGTCCTCCATCAAATAACCACGGGACATCTTTACGTCTCCCTTCTAAGTAATCAATGAATGGTAACAGGTCAGAATCACTGCACTGCTCTTGTGCAATTAGTGACTATGTCGACAACTTCCAAAAATGCAACGTCGCTATTCTCGTTATCAGGTGCCTCAGGCTCTATGGCGACCGTGATAGACAGTTGGAATCTGTATGCCTCTTCCCGTAATTATAAATGATGGTCATGTCGAACACTTGAAGCCTAAGACTCCAGCGCGCCAAACGGCCAGATGCGTCTTTCAAGTTGGTGAGCCTGCGCAGAGCGATGATAGCTGAAAACCTTGAATGAGTGGCCGTAAAAATATAGAGAAAATGTCATGACCACCCGTAACATGGCGAGGCACTCCTTTTCGACAGTCGAGTAGTTTTCCTCCGTGCGAGAAAGAGTTCTCCTGGCGTAGGCTAATACTTTTTCCACTTTTCCATTGCCATCTTGCCACTGCATCAGAACGGCACCCATACCCGCAACGCTAGCGTCAGTGTGAAGTGCGGTGTAGGCGCTTCCTGGTTGAAATGCGCAAGAATTGGACGTGGTTGCAGACGTTGACCTAGTTTATTAAATTTCGTTTTCTCATGTTCACTTCAAAGCAAGGGAATGTCTTCACGTGCGAGTCGTGTCAATGGTGCCGCAATAGAGGAAAAAACCTCGATGAATCGTCGGAAATAGGCGCAAAGTCATGAGGCGCCTAGAATGCGCCTCATGACTTTTTTGTCACGTGGTGCAGGCAATATTGCTACGACGTCTGTTTTGGCCGGGTCAGGTTGATCACCTTCGTGACTGAAGACATGGCCATGGAAAATCCGTTTGTTGAAACCGAAAAGGTATTTTTCTGGCTTTAAAGTAAGGCCAGCTGAACGTATAGCTTGGAGGACAATCGGCTTAGATGTTCCTCGAATGTTGCTGTGAATATAATAACATTGTCTACATAGGCCTGGAAAAATTGCTACTTCAGGCTTTAAAACACGGTGTCCATAAACGTTGAAAAGTGGCTGGTGCCGAGTACAACCCAAAAGGAAGCACTTTAAGTTTGGACAGGCCGTCGGGTGTGACAAAGGCAGTTTTTTTTGCGATTTCTCATGTCGACCTCTATCTGCCAGTAGTCACTTCGTAGGAGCATTCACATGAAATTACGCACATAGCCTATCGAGCGAATCGACTATGTGAGGTAGTGGATAGACGTCTTTTTTTGTCACTTGGTTCAACTTGAGATTATCTATGCAGATGCGCAATCTGCAGTCTTATTTCTTAACAAAAACTACGGAAGACGCTCAAAAACTTTTTCAATGTAGTATGACGTAAACCTGGAGCAACTTTTGTACTTTCTTTTGAATCTCCTCACGTTGATTTGCTGCCACATGGTAGTGGTCCGATGAATCAGTCGTGTGTTGTTATCACTAAGTAATGATTCGGTACTTTGTCAATGGCGTTTCCAGAGCTTTTACGAACACGAAAAGCAGATATTGAACTGGTGTATAAGTTAAAGCACGCGCTTCTTATCAGGGGCTGGCAGTTTGGAGCAGATGTTCACCGATGAAGGAGTCGAAGCAGGGATGGTCGTGTTGTGCGGTTGTAAATCAAGACGACGCCCGGCTTGTTCTACATTGTCGTAGCAGGCAATTGCGGTGCCCTTTTGCATTTGACGGCGCTCGTTGCTGCAGTTTGTGAGGAGCACTTGTGCCTATTTATTAGTCAGTGACAGGATGCCTGTAGCGATGGAGATGCCTTGCCTAAGCCAAAGCGCAACAATGTGCTCCGCAATCACATTTTTTGGTATGACCACCCACATGACACCGAGACTTGGGCGCATGTAAAAGAGCCCCAAGTGGTCAAAATTTCTGGATCCTTCCACTACGGCATCTCACATAATGATATGGAAATTTCGGGGCGTTAAACCCCACATATCAATCAATGACACCGCAACAAGGCAGCTAAATCTTGGTGGGAGCGTTACACCACCGGCTACTCGCAAACGCCCGTGTGATTCGTCCCTGCTGGTGTCGACGTAGTATGTGTGCAAAGCGTCACCTTATGTTCGGGAATGTTAACAGCGCCATGACCTCTGTTTACGTCGGTGTTGCTCTGGTGGTTTGGGGAAGTGTGACACACAGGTGTTGGAGATCGCTAACGACGAGATGGACGAGGTAGACGAGATGGACGAGCTTCAACGATGAATTCTTACGCAGCATTTCTCTTATCATTTGTCACAGAGAACTTTCACAGATGGCAGTGTTCTGAGCTGCAGCCCTTACTGCCGTGTGGTTCAACAGGTGGTCAAAACAGCGGCATCGTTATTGCAGTGCGCTCGATCACAGTCACCTCTCTTAAAAATTCTTCCACCGTTGTGGGTGGATTCTGTACGAGGTCCGCGAACAGCGGTTACTTAACGTTGCACATTAGGTCACGCACCTTCTTTGCCTAAACCATGTCAAGGTCAGCTCGTCAGAACAGACGGATGACAACTTCGGCGTAAATGCGACTGTTTTGCACACGGGTTTCAGTCAGTTGCTGTGCGTGATCCCGTCTGTCAGAGCTCAAGAATGTGTCGAGAAGCTTGTGACAGAATCTATCCCAAGTTTGGAGAGTAGCCTCGTGGTTCCCGTACCACGTGCGAATGTCATTTTCTAGTGCGAAATATGCGCAGCCAATTTTCTGTTTCTCGTTCCAGTGGCTGGTTAGAGCCACCCGTACAAAGTGTTCGAGCCAGTCCTCGACATTTTGGAAAGCTTTGGAAACGCGAGGTTCTTCAAGAGTCACCTACCAAGAAAGGGCTGCGTCTGACGGAAAGAGAACCGTGGAAAAAACAAATAGGAAAAAACAAATAAATAGCAAATGTATCAACGTGCATCACTTCCAATGTCAATTGGAGTGGCCCACAACATGACTTGAAATTCTAGTACACTAAAACCTCGTTGCTATGCAAGAGCATCTCAAGATTGCTAGACCACATAAACGTGTGGCGCCTAGTATTTTTACAATGCAGACTTATAGGCTGATTGCCCAAATACTGCTGTCCGTCAGTGGCTTCCACTGGTAGCGTGTTCATCAGGCACGTTATATGCAATTATTTGAATATGAGAATAGTACGCAGTGTTTGACTTGAGATAATAAGTATCCCTGCTGCCAGCCCTCTTTGGCGATCAGCCTATAATGTGTCATGTTTGTTGAGGCTATCCCTAAATGAATTATCTTTACTCTTGTTCTGCCTAATTTATTAGAATAAAGAAATTGTTCTCTTGTTTTTTGAGAAAAGTACAATCGTGTAGTGATTTGAGAAGATCCGATTCGTGGCTTCTTTTTCATTATATGGGCAAATCTTTCGTACGCCATACAGGTTTCTGAAAGTCATTGTGATTCGCCAATAAACTTCGGAACTTCAACACAAGGAAAGTAATCCTTTGCCGTCCGCAATAATTACCATCTATTTAGCACCGCTATTCCGTCACTCCGGTTTCTTTACTGGCTATATTCCCTTTGAGTGACATGTCAATTTACTCATCTTTAGGTAAACTGCGATATCGGCTACTTCGTCTTTGCTCTTTCAAAAACACTGCTATTTTCATCTTTCTCAACCTAATGCCTTAGAATGGAGGCCAATTAGATGTCACGCACAGTACAGGAGTGACACTGTTTGGTCGAGGGCGTGCAGCGCTGTAGTTGCAGATGAATACGGAACCCAACACTCGCGAAAACAAGAGTCCGAGACGCTTCCATTTTTTCCGAGTGAAGCATCAGCTGACGTATGAACAAATTGATCAAGCGGCAACGTGGAGCTCTGCCGACTTCTCAATTCAGAACGCCACGTGACTAACCCCACGCATGCGCACTCGATAGCCGTCTACTACTCCTCCTCCTTAAGTGCTTTGTGCGCCTTTTTTGTTCCTCTTGCTGCACACTGGCACCGTCATCTGAATTGCATGTGATTACGCGTTCCACCGATATAATGATATCACCATTTTGGGCTGCACACTACTCTAACACATGCGTAGTGCCGTTTTAGTTTATATTGCTACGTGCCAGTGCATAGAGTTGAAGAAGAGAAAGCAGATAGACTGGTGGCACGAGCTAATCTGTGTGGCTGGCGCTGCTCGCCTAACTGGCTGTAAATACATCGGTGACTACCCCTCTCAGTCAGTCTCGTTCCCGTAACATATTTGGGGGAGTTGTGCGATCCCCGTCCTCACCACGGAACTCCGAAGCGGACGCTCCCTCGCGGCTTACAACATGACAACTCAAGACTCGGCTACATCCTCTCCGGTCGCTCCCCCTTCTGCCCGACCTGTCAACCCAGCGCCCGCGACAACTTTCGTGACGCTTCCCGCGCTCAAAGACCCCGGCGTGTTCTCGGGCAGCGAGGGTTCCAACGTCGACCAGTGGCTACGCCTCTACGAACGCGTCAGCGCCACTTACAGGTGGGATCCAACTCTTATGCTCGCAAACGTCATCTTTTATCTCGACGGAACCCCTCGTGTTTGGTTTGATAACCACGAGCATGACATAACAAGATGGGATAGCTTCAAGGCAAAGATCCGTGAGATTTTTGGCAACATCTCTGGTCGTCGTGAAGCTGCGAAAAATGAGTCTTCGACTCGCACACAATCTTCCACAGAGCCCTACATCGGTTATATTCAGGCTTTCCTTTCACTATGCTGCCAAGCTGACGAAAATATGTCTGAAACTGAAAAAGTTGCGCATATCCTAAAGGGCATCGCCGACGATGCGTTCAACTTGTTGGTATTCAACAATGTGTCATCTGTTGATGCGATCATTCAAGAATGCCGCCGGTTCCAACAAGCTAAAAGCAGAGGCATCTCCCATCAGTTCCAGCACTTCCCGAACACCACTGCGACGTCCTCGTGTCTCGACACATATCATCCACCAGACACCTGTGATAACTTGACGCGAATCGTCAGGCCGGAGCTTGAAGCGACTGCTCCAGCTAAGGTGGGACCAACGTCCCCTGACCCCTCTCCACCAAATACGTTGCCTCTCATTCAAGCAGTCGTCCGGCAGGAAATCGCCAGCTTGGGAATTCACTCTATCTCACCGCCTCCCCTCACCGACTACCAGCCCCGATACACGCCTGCACGTCCCTTCCCGACCAGCTCTCCCTCAACGTTCCGTAATCCGTCCGCATGACGAACACACGATGACAAGCCGATATGCTTCTCGTGTCACAGAATCGGGCACATTTCTCGCCATTGCAGAAGTCGCTGGGGTCCTCCTGCACAACCGTCCTCTCGTCCCTTTTATGCACGTCCTGCCTATCGCCATGAGACCAGCCGCGACCATTTTGCCCAGGAACCTGCTTCTGAACACAGCTACTCCCGCTCTCCATCCCCCCAACGTCGCCAGTCTCGTTCTCCACAGCCCCGCCGACCATCTTCCCCCGCCTTCTCACGAGGTTCCCCGATGAAAAACTAAGCGTTGCAGCCCCCGGAGGTGGCGCTGCATCGCTCAGACTGACCGAAAATCCTCTTTTGACAATACCGACAAAACGGAACCTCATAGACGTACAAGTAGACGGCGTACATGTCACTGCTCTTGTCGACACCGGCACCCAACTTTCCGTGATGACGAGTGATTTTCGCCGCAAGCTTAAGAAGGTTCTCACACCTGCGACCACTCAGTTCGTCCGTGTTGTGGATGGTGGAATAGCATCTATCTTTGGAATGTGCTCCGCTGGTGTGAGCATTGCGGATCGACACACAGTTGTTCTCTTCACCGTCCTTGATAAATTCCCCCACGACGTAATCTTAGGCCTCGACTTCCTGTCCGCGCATTCTGCCCTCATAGACTGTTCGACCGGTACGCTCCGTCTACACTTGCCCGCAACAGAACCTCTTACACAACTGCCGAGTAGCCTCTGCACAACGGGACACGCGCGCCTCCCTCCCCAGACACTGACCTGCATAGAGCTCGTCTCAATATCACCAGTTCCCGACGGTGACTATGTTCTGACCCCTATCACCGATGTTCTCATAAGCCGTGGCATTACATTACCGCACACCATTCTGTCCGTTGCAGGACATTCTACGTGCCTCCCAGTTGTCAACTTTAGCTTGACACCTCAAGTTTTGCCACAAGGGATCTCTTTGGCGTTGCTCTGCACGTTAGAAGACAATACGGTAGATGTTTTTCCGATGGCCGCCCCTTCTGACCCCTATGCTCAACATCAATCTGCCACTTGCTCCGACAGCGCTATTACTTTGATGATCGCTTCCAACTTAACGCTGCAGCAGACTGATGAGCTCCATCGGGTTCTGCTGCCCTACATCGACGTTTTTGACATCAGCGGCCGTCCGTTGGGGAAAGCTAGCGTTATGAGCCACCGCATAAACACTGGTAATTAGCATCCTATTCATAGGCGTCCATATCGGTTGTCGGCGGCCGAGCGTCACATCATCCAAAGTGAGGTCGACAAAATGCTCGCCAAGGACATCATTGAGCCATCCTGCAGTCCTTGGGCTTCTCCTGTAGTGCTAGTCCGCAAGAAAGACGGTGCATGGCGTTTCTGCTTGGATTATTGACACCTAAACAAAATAACCAAAAAAGACGTCTACCCCCTGCCACAAATAGATGATGCACTTGATTGCCTCTATGGGTCCCACTAGTTTTCCTCCATAGACCTACGTTCCGGCTACTGGCAGATAGAGGTAGATGAAATGGACCGCGAAAAGACGGCATTCATCACGCCCGATGGCCTATATCAGTTCAAGGTCATGCCCTTCGGCCTTTGTAACGCTCCAGCCGCCTTCAAACGAATGATGGACTCCCTGCTCAAAGGATTCAAATGGTCCACCTGTTTGTACTACTTGGACGACGCCATCGTCTTTTCACCAACATTTAAAAATCACATAGAGCGCCTCTCAGCCATCCTGGCTACTGGCACATAGAGGTAGATGAAATGGACCGCGAAAAGACGGCATTCATCACGCCCGATGGCCTATATCAGTTCAAGGTCATGCCCTTCGGCCTTTGTAACGCTCCAGCCGCCTTCAAACGATTGATGGACTCCCTGCTCAAAGGATTCAAATGGTCCACCTGTTTGTGCTACTTGGACGACGCCATCGTCTTTTCACCAACATTTAAAAATCACATAGAGCGCCTCTCAGCCATCCTGGGAATCTTAAGTCGCGCTGGCCTGCAGCTCAACTTGTTCAAATGTCCCTTTGGACGCCATCAAATCACAGTGCTTGGCCATTTAGTAGACGCCAACGGTGTACAACCAGACCCGGCAAAAATCAGCGCCGTCAAAAACTTTCCTGTACCACGATTTGCGAAGGATGTACGTAGCTTTATCGGACTATTCTCCTACTTCCGACGCTTCGTGAAAAATTTTGCGCACGTAGCGAGGCCGCTTACGCAGCTCCTCAAGAAAGAAGTCCCGTTTTCATGGGGCTCCGAAGAGGCTTCTGCGTTCTCGACTCTCATCGCTCTTCTCACTACCCCTCCGATTCTGGCACACTTCAACTCTGCTGCCCCTACGGAAATCCGTACAGATTCAAGTGGGCATGGCACTGGTGCAGTGCTGGCTCAGAAACAACATGGCCATGATTGCGTTATTGCATATTCCAGCCGCCTCTTATCCGCCCCTGAACGTAACTATTCGGTAACAGAGCGTGAGTGCTTGGTTCTTGTACGGGCGGTGGCGAAATTTCGACCTTATATATACGGACGCCCATTCTCGGTAGTTACCGACCACCACGCACTCTGCTGGCTCAACTCTCTGAAAGATCCATCAGGCCGCCTTGGTCACTGGGCTTTGCGCCTGCAAGAGTTTTCCTATTCGGTGGTCTACAAATCTGGCCACCTACACCGTGATGCTGATTGCCTCTCCCGGTACCCTGTCGACGATACTGAGGACACTGACGAGCCCACGGGGAACTCTATCTTGTCAGTGTCCGACTTCCTTAATATTGGGGAAGAACAGAAGCGTGATCCAGAGCTGCTTGACATCATCAGCCGTATGGAATCCTCCACAAATGATGCTTCCATCCGCTACTTTGTCATTCAAAAGGGTGTGCTATACCGTCGCTATTTCCGACTAGACGGGCCCGACCTTCTCATTGTTGTGCCTAAGCATTTGCGCCGCTGTGTTCTCACCGAACTTCACGACGCTCCCACGGCTGGACACCTTGGTGTATTCCGCACGTACGAGCGCGTCCGGCGCCGTTTTTTCTGGCCAGGCCTTGCTCGTTCGGCACGCCGATACGTTGCCACGTGTGACCTATGCCAACGTCGTAATACACCGTCGCTGCTACCCGCTGGCCATCTTCAACCAATTGACATACCCGCGGAACCATTTTACCGTGTTGGGTTAGACCTGCTTGGTCCTTTTCCCACATCCACATTGGGAAACAAATGGATAGCCGTTATTACAGACTACGCTACACGCTACGCTATTACGCGAGCTCTACCGACCAGCTGTGCAACCGACGTCACTGACTTCTTGTTACGGGACGTTATATTGATTCACGGTGCTCCGAGACAGCTTCTCACAGACCGTGGCCGTACATTTCTATCCCAAGTCATCGCCGACATTCTGCGTTCTTGTTCCACGCAACACACACTGACAACCGCTTACCACCCTCAAACGAACGGCCTCACGGAACAATTAAACCGCACTTTAACAAATATGCTCGCTATGTACGTGTCGCCCGACCACCGAGACTGGGACCTTGCCTTACCCTACGCAACTTTCGCGTATAATTCATCCTGTCACGACACAGCGGGCTTTTCGCGTTCTACTTATTGTACGGAAGAGACCCGACTTTACCCCTGGACACAGTCCTCTCAGCTCACACCTCGTCCACCAGCGAGTATGCTCGCGACGCGATTGCGCGAGCCGATTATGCCCGTCAGCTCGCTCGCGCTCGGCTGATGGCGTCGCAAACCGACCAATGCCGTCGGTATGATGCGGAACATAGAGACGTACATTTCGCTCCCGGTACCCTCGTTTTACTCTGGTCCCCTCATCGTCGGCTGGGCCTATCCGAAAAACTTCTGTCTCATTACACGGGACCCTGCCGTATATTGCGTCAAGTAACACCTGTCATCTATACGAGATCAGCCCCGTCTGTCCATAATTATCTGCTATGCGGCCCAGTGATATCGTACACGTCTCGCGTATCAAGCCCTACAATAATGCGTCAGATAACGACCTTTAAAGCACCGGGACGGTGCCTCCGCCGCCGGGGGTCATGCTACGTGCCAGTGCACGGAGCTGAAGAAGAGAAAGCAGATAGACTGGCACTAGCCACTCTATCTGTGTGGCTGGCGCTGCTCGCCTAACCGGCTGTAAATACATCGGTGACTACCCCTCTGAGTCAGTCTCCTTCCCGTAACAATATTATTAGTTTATTCGGTTATGTGCACAAGACATTTACATGCCGCCGATATGAAGCAAATCGAAAAAGAAGTAATTGTTTCATGACTCGGCATATGTCCCCACGACTGAATACTTTACTCGCGAACTCGAATTGCGGATTGGCATTCATATCTGCAGGCCCAAGAATTTTGTATAAGCAGTTGCTCCCGCTCCAAAACCACTCCTTCCTTTTCTTCTTTTATCTTTCTACGTGAAGTAAAATAAATATGAGTGTTTAATCTTAAGAGGAAAAGGTGGATGAAGTAACATACTCAATTCACAAGCTCCTCTACTGTTTTCGCGCTCGACAGCTATACGTGAACAATGTATGCAGTTCAGCTATATATGGTTAATAGTAGAAAGATTCCCTGAGATAATCCCAGACGGATGCTCAGAGACTTAAATAAAGCACAAAGGTACGCTACTGTACGCACGTTCTAACTGATGTGCTTAGCGGAAACACTCTAACAGACGTCAACACAAAAGTACGTAAGCCTGAGAAGTGATATCTCCATACGGTTGTGTTATGCTTCTTGGGGTGCCAGTGTTTGACACAAACATCCTGATTGATTAATTTGATTGATTTTTGAGGTTTAACGTCCCTAAACCACCATATGATTATGAGAGACGCCGTCGTGGAGGGCTCCGGAAAATTTGACCTCTTGGGGTTCTTTAACATGCAACCAAATCCGAGCACACGGGCCTACAACATTTCCGCCTCCATTGGAAATGCAGCCGCCGCAGCCGGGATTCAATCCCGCGACCTGCATGCAGTTCAGCAGCAGAGTACCTTAGCCACTAGACCACCGCGGCGGGGCTACACAAACATCCTAATTGCACACGGTAATTTTTTTAAGTAAGCGATTACAACTGAAGTCTCCAGAAATTACCGACAAGCAATTGCGCTAGGATAACCAAATACTTCTTGCTTTACTTATTTTGAGGTAGCATAAAATACTATCACACATATGATCAGACAGACACAGAAAAATAGTTCAGAGTACACTTTAATCTAATTGTCATTGATTTATTGATAGCTAAGAATATGTATTAATAAATGAAATGAAGTAGAGCACGGTCGATCAGACGCAAATCCGAAAAGATTATGTACTTTTTCATCAGATGAAGACAGAAAAGGCACATTGGCGAATCCAATACTTTACTGCCTCTTTGCCTTCCACCATTTGTCGAGTGTATTTTTGTGAGCAGCGGCCTATATAGGCCAAAATTTAGTTTATACGTGCAGTCAAAACAACGTGTAGTAAAATGACTTAGATTTTTTTCTGTGAACTTGATAATTGTGTGATTTCAGACGTTCATGAAGCCAAATGCCTCCTTGACCGAACTAACTTTGGTCGCAGTACAGCGTGGGTCTATTCTCAAATTGGCTGCACTGAACACATCTAATACATTGTTCAATGTTGCTATCTCCAACATTATGGTGGCGGGGTCCATACTTCTGCATACGCATTAGAACGAGGTGTTTATAATTGGGCTTGAACAAAACGTCCGAAGTCGTCGCTGCCGTCGTTCATCAATCTAACACACCACTGGCCCCTTTGCGAACGTTCGAACATTGGGCACTTTGAAAAATATCATTAGCGTATTCACACGAGTGTAGCGCAAGTTCCGTTCCAAATTTTCGCTATCTCAAATATACCCATGCGTTGCAATCAAACATTTAAATAACATCTTTTTTTTTCCTGGTGGCAATGAAAAGTGATCTCTCGAGTTCCGATTGGGGTCATGTCGCAATCAAGTAGACGCGCATTTTTCCGTGAAAAAGTGGCGGGCGGCTCCATGTAGGGGTACGATAATCTCTTATATATAATTAATTTTCAGAATAAAGCTTCACAAGCATTAAAACACATCAATTGATGATGGCGGACATGAAGGGCAGAGGGCTTAAGAAACACTCACAACACCACGTGAGGGAAGAAGCAAAAAAGCAATCACGTTGCCTAACTGGAAATTATGCCACTGTAAGTTTTCTCGCAAGCAGAAATCATTTCGTGGAGGATAAATGGCCTGTTTTGCCACGCAGTAATGTACGTCATAGGATAGAAGACGACTGCTGCAGATTGGATTACGGAGATTCAGTATCTAGCATGAGACATTCAATGCTCCTCCTGCATAGCTGCCTTTCATTTGGATATGCGAATAAAGGCTTGCTTTTGGGCGCTGGTGAAGCCCTGCTCATTTTCGTATAAAACTGCGTACGCTCGCAAGATAACTTCTCCAATTTTTCCCCCGTTTGCACTTCATCCCTGACTCTCGCGATTTCTCGTTCGTAAGAAGGTGCCGTCGACTGCAGCCGAACAAATTGCTAAGCACAGATTGGGCGTCGAGTAACAGTTCCATGGTTAACGCGGGTGCTTCAATGCTCCAAGTAGAAACGATGAATCCCGGATAGTCTCGACAAGAGTATGCAGGCTACTCACCATAGTGGGAAAAGCATGCGCAACCTGGGAGAACCTGGTGTTGTTGGTTGGTATTCCGTGCTCAAAGCTGCTAAGCGTGAAAGCAGACTCAGGAACGCAGGTGAGATGATGACAATCACCGACCACTATAACTTGTCGTCGCTTGTCCCAGTGTCGTCTGTGTCGCTCTGTCTACATTCACGCTGAGCAATTTCAAATGATTACTCTAAAAAAGCGAGTATTTGTGGAGTGTTTCTGCTACAAACTAATAATCGTCATCTACTTCGAGTACTGCCCCGCCGCGGTGGTCTAGTTGCAAAGGTACTCGGCTGTGGACTCCCAAGTTGCGGGATTTAATCTCAGCTCCGGCGGCTGCATTTTCGATACAGGCGAAAATTTTGTAGGCCCAAATGCTCAGATTTGGGTGCGCGTTAATAAACCACGGGTGGTCAAAATTTCCGGAGCCCTCCACTGTGAGAACACTCATAATCATATGGCAGTTTCGGAACGTTAAACCTCACATATCAATCACTACTTCGAGCACTTTCCTCGCGCTATCACCACGGTTGCGGATCTTCGCAGTCGCGAACGGCGCGTGCGTTATCAGCGTGCCATAACATTCCTTACAGTAAAGTGGCCAGCGCTGGGCTTTCAAGAAAGGAAACGCGAAGAAGTCAGATGAAGATTATTGTTGTGTAGCAGAATGACTATCCGAATACTCCTTTTCTTTGATGAAAAAAAACATATTTTCTAGTACGAGCAAATTATTCTTTCGCGATACAAAAACAGCGCGCATGATGTAAGAGGACACTTGGTAAGCTAGAAAACGCCCTTAGAGAAATAATACAGGTCGTGATGCCGCCTTGAAGCTGCCGTACCAGTCACCTCACCATGACGTCACAGACATTTACGGCGTCTGCTGTGGCCTGCATATTTCACAATCGAGAAAACGAGAAATCCTATGTCTTCTCGGGGAACAAGATCCTTAACGCAGCAACTCTGTGAATGAGGCGTGGTAGATAATAAGAAAGAACACTTTGACACTCTTGACGGGAAGATCAGAAGTTTCGGCGAAAAATAATTACTCCAGCTTTTGACACTGCTTTTATCATCTAATAATAGACCTGTGCGGGTTAATTTAACGACTCCAGGGTTCACATAGTCGACTTTATATCTGTAAACTATTTAATGACTGTACCTGAGTATCCTCTTAAGACAAGTGGCAAACTCTTTAGAAAATTGACATTGACCACAGTTTCTTTCTGCGCTGCTTGCACTCACATGTAGTTTGGTACGATGTCTCATTTCTTATAAAATTAGGGGTCGGACCTTCAAGCAGTCACGCATCGCTGAACATATCTTTAATTTTTGATGACTGCGCCGCCGATGTTGTAGTGTTAACGGAAACCTGGCTTACCCCTAACATTGCAAGTGTAGAGCTGTTCGATTGTGAAAATAATTATACCATTTACAGATGTGGTAGAGAAGAATCGCCAGGAGGTGGTGTACTTATAACCGTAGCTGATTATATAGTTTCTAGCCATATAGTAATAGCATCACCTTTAGAATTTGTCTGTGTTTCCCTCCATGTCAACTATCAAAATGTCATATTTTGTGGCTGTTACCGCCCTCCGAGTGCGACGCCAGTGTTTTGCGAGCAACTGCATGATGCTTTGAATGATATTGTCAAAAGGCACCCGCATACACCTGTTTTTATTCTAGGCGATTTTAACTACCCGAAAATAAACTGGTCACTTCCTTCCTGTTCATTAAGCTCACTTTCAGCTGACAGTTTACATTTCGTGGAACTGTGCGAAGACTTTAACCTTACCCAACTCGTAACGCAACCAACAAGAATGGGCCCCACTTCATCAAATGTTCTTGATCTGATTCTCACCACTGTACCTGACCTTGTCCATTCTATTTCATATATCCTAGGCATAAGTGACCATTGTTTCGTGCACTTCAATCTAACAGGTTCTTTAAGGCGTCGGTCAAACAATTGGAAAACAATAAGAGACTACTCACGCGGCGATTATGACTCAATCAACAGTGAACTCGAATCGAATTTTCAGAGCTTTGTTAATGGCTTCTTTGATCGCAGCGTTCAACAAAACTGGAACTTGTTCAAAATGAAAGTTGAATCTTTAATCACGCGATACATTCCCACATACGTTATCAAGGGTCGCCAACGTCCCCCTTGGTTCTCAACTGACTTAAAAAAATATCGGAATAAAAAGAAACGGTTGTTCCGTCAGGCAAAGCAGACTAATTCGTTAGCCCGTTGGCACGTGTACAAATCTGTCCTTTCCGAATACAAAGCAGCTATCAAGGAAGCCAAGCGCGTTTTTCTTAATAATACCCTTCCCTCAATTCTTGTAACCAACCCTTCTAAGTTTTGGAAAACTGTTAAACCTAGGGAAAAGAAAAACATTTCGCTTACGAACTCAGACGGGCAGCCAGTTCGCTGTGAAGAGTGTTGCATTGCATTAAATGATTTTTTTGTTACTTCTTTTTCAAGTTGTTCTGCTTCTGCGTTGCCGCAAATGCCTAGTCGTGATTTTTTACCCATGTATCCTGTTACCGTTGATGCCGTTGGAGTGCAAAATTTAATTCACAAGCTTAAGTTACCCTCTTCTTGTGGCGTAGACGAAATCAACTCAAAGTTTCTAAAAAACACTGCATTGTATTCATCAATTTACTTGTCCTTAATCTTTTCGCAATCTATTCAGACCTCCACTTTGCCGCTTGACCGGAAAGTGGGGAAGGTGGTCCCTCTGCACAAATCTGGTAACACACAGTCTCCTCTCAATTACAGACCAATTTCCCTAACCAGTGTTCCTTGTAAAATGTTAGAACATATAATTTACTCCAACCTTGTCTCATTCCTAGAATCAAATTCTTTTTTTACTCCCTACCAGCACGAATTCCGAAAAAGTTACTCATGTGAAACCCAACTTCTTTATTTTACTAATGACATAGCATCGGCTTTAGATCGCGGCTCGCTTGTGCATTGCATTTTTCTTGACTTTCAAAAAGCTTTCGATAAAGTACCTCACCAATTACTCCTCCTGAAAATTAGTGCCTTAAACATTGACCCGAACATTCTTAAATGAATTGAATGCTTTCTGACTAATCGCACTCAGTTTGTAACAACTAATGGCTATAACTCACCTCTTTCTAAAGTAACATCCGGCGTACCCCAAGGTTCCATATTAGGCCCTTTACTTTTCCTTATATATATTAATGATCTCCCAGACAGCATTAACTCCGCTATAAGGTTATTTGCAGATGATTGTGTAATTTACCGCGAAATAAACAATGAATATGATAACCAATTTCTACAGTCACACCTTGACACTGTCTCAACCTGGTGCAATAAATGGCTTATGACTCTCAACTCTAACAAATCTAAATGCATGTCAATAACCCGGCGATCTATTTCTCCTCCCTGTACCTACAGAATTAACGCCGTTCCCCTCCAGCATGTCTCTTCATATAAGTACCTCGGCGTTTACATTACCAACAATCTATCTTGGCACACGCATGTTACCTACATCTGTAATAACGCTAACCGAACGCTAGGATACTTACGCCGCAACTTTTCTCACGCTCCGCTGTCCCTCAAAATTCTATTATACCGATCACTAATTCGCCCAAAGCTTGAGTACGCGTCCGCTATATGGGATCCCGTGCAGCAAAATTTAATTAACGCGTTAGAATCTGTTCAGAACCGCTCAGTTCGGTTCATTTGTTCTAATTATTCCCGTACTGCTAGCATATCAGAAATGAAATCTAACCTTGACCTACCCAATTTAACTGTCCGGAGGAAACTGGCGCGACTGCATTTTTTTCATAAGATATTTTTTCACAATCCATCAATGAAGCGAGACCTCATTTCACAACCGTCATACCACTCATCGCGCATTGATCACCAGCATAAGGTTGCCATTCCGTTTTGCCGCACCAAATTCTTTTCAGCAGCCTTCTTACCGAAAACAGCCGCCGATTGGAACCACCTTCCCTCTTCCGTTGTAACAATAACAGACCCTTTGTTATTCAAGACTGCAATTTCTCAGCAATGCTTGTAACTATACGCAGTTTCCATTATCTATCTTTGTCTTGTATGTGCTTGAATTCTTACTTATACATTTTTAGTTGACTTATGTTGCCTTCCTGATTTGCGCATCTGACACTTGTTTCTTTATTTTGTGTTTTTTTTCTTATGTGTTATAAATGTTGTACCCACCCCCTCTGTAATGCCCTACGGGCCCTGAGGGTATTCTAATAAATAAATAAATAAATATCTCCAAATTGCATGACCTCAACTACTCTGTTTAGCTCTACGCATCCGCCACTCGTTAGTACTAGCGCATGTTAATGCTGTGATAAGTTCTGTCGATTAGGACATGCCTATGTTGGCTGAGTAATGATCATTGTTTGGCTATTAGACAGTTCTAAAACATTCTCTTCAGTGAGTCTTAATTATTGTCGTAATTTTGAACTAATTAATTTTTACAGTATAGTAGATAGGCAGCACCTTTGCAAAAATATTGTTCTGCTTCTTTCTATGAACAAAACATACAATCGACCCAACATTAATAAATTCATAGATGAGATTACGGCTTTCCCGTGTATTTTATTACTTTTTTGCATGTTTTATTTGCTTTCTAAGGGGGTTTCAAATGATATGATACGATCACAACAAATGAGAGATGACATTTACTAGTTTGGACGATAACCACAGAGGTTTTCGAGCGCTCTTGTTATGCTGCGAATTGCAAAACAACGTAACACAGCTTGACCTGGTTCCACCACATTCATCGTGCACTTATAGCAACATACATCTAAGCTCTGAAGCAATATGTGTCATATTTTGATATTGCTCGCACATAAAAGGAAATACCACGTCTTATTGCACTTCAAGGGCACTGTTTTGGGTGCGCGCTGCTGCATAAAGTGTAAAGTGTAAAATTGTTTTTAACCAAGTGCTACAGTGACAGTCCTGGCACTCTTCTGTTCTGTCTCTTTGTTAACATGCAACGATGCGGCTACGTTTTATGACCATACTGAAAGGACAAACTTTGCATAGTCTCCGTAATTATATTTTTATTTATTTTATTAATACTGGCAGCTCATAAGCCAAGACAGGAGTTGTGGTTACGTAACTCTCAAGTACAAACGTAGTACATGCTAAAACAATGTTAACACTGAACACTCAAGAATTGCACAGCATATCAGACTAAGAAAACAAAACACGAAATCTTATTAAAAAAACCTCCCGTACAGCTCACCGATATATGTAAAATAACAGGCTTGAATACATCCCGTATACTTCACCCAATGAAAGGAAAAAATAATTATAAGTGATATAATGCATTGAACATGTTCCGGCAACGGGTAACCAACAAGACTATCGAAGGCCGAACAAATGCTAAAGCAATACAAATCGTTCGCAAGTATTCTAACAAAGCCTTTTCTAAACTTTGTAGAACGGAACATTGGACAATATTTTGAGACAACCGATTGCAATCATCAATGCTGCAAATTAAAAAAGAATACTTGAATAAATCTGATCTGTGGTAGATTGGTGTCTCATGATTTGAATGTTTTCTTCTGGATAAGGTAGTGTTCTCTAGTACGATGTGTTCACCTAGGTTAACTCTTAAATACCTGTTCAGTATGTCAAAAAAGAATATCAGTCGAATAAGGTGCATTTTTCTTTTCACCGTCATTATTCCGGTTTTTTCTCTAAGGTCACTGATAGACTGAGTTCTTGAATACGCGTTTGAAATGAACCGCAAGGCTTTATTTTGTGTTCGCTCAGATTTTAGTGTGTCTGTTTTAGTGGAAGCATCCTATATATGACTAGCGTAAGTCAGTACTGGTAGAACTGTCAAGTTGTATACAATTGCTTAACCCTCCGGAGTTGCATTGTGCAGTTTTCGTCGTTATGACCAAAGTTTGCGCATGGCTCTATTACAAACATCATCGACGTGTACTGACCAGTTCATGTCGTGTGCGAAGCGAATACTTAGGTATTTAACAACTTTAGCTTCAGTTAGCAGTGTGCCTTTAATGCTGTACGAAAAAGATAGCGGGATTTTTTTTACGTGTCATGCGAATGAAAAGTGTTTTGGATGCATTCGCCATTTATCGCACCAAGCACTAATTTTTTGTAGATGGTTATCAAGAATCAGTTGGTTGTTAGAGGAGCAACTTATTGCATACATGACTGTATCATCTGCATAATGTTTTATAGCTACTCGCTGTAAAAAGCCTTCACCAATATCACTAATGTAGACAGAAAAAATGTAAAGAGCCTATAACGGACCCTTGCGGCACACCTCATCGGACCAGTTTATGGGCACTGCGAACATTATTGATTTCAACAAACTGTTCTCTGTTAGACAAATACGCCTCTATTCAATTTAGTAGTTGGCTATCACTAAGAAAACAACACAATTTCATAAGCAACATCTTATGTAATATTTTGTGAAATGCTTTCCGAAAATCAATAAATATGATGCCCATTTGACCCTTTTCATCAGTATACTGACGAATTTCGTGTGTAAGCATTCATTTTAATCAACCTCTTCTGATCAAAACTATTTGTATTAATACACAGTTGCACTGAGCTGGGGTGTCAGCTACCTTTATTTTGAACACCTTCCTCCTCTTCGTCTTCCCTTCAGCCCTGCCTAACGTCTACGTACACTTCCCCTCTTTGGAGACTCATCCCCCTTGGGGTGATACATGAAGACGTTTCAAATGATCGCAAACTCCAGCACACCGTCATCGTTGGTGTAACCTACCCTTTTGAGAACGCCTAGTTGCACTGCAAGTTGCATCACACAATAAGGTCTCATGTACACCTGCTTCGTGCCGAGAAGGCCTTTTCTCACGAGCGCTAGATCGTTCAGTTGTATCTGAGGTACCCCGTGTTGTGGTGGCGGTCGAAGTTTCTCTTCATATTTTCCCGGTGTTGCTGGTAGGCTTCCAAAGTGTTTTGTTTTTCGTACAATTGCAGCAGCCAGCAATCCACAGTTCCTGTACAGA
Organism: Rhipicephalus microplus; assembly: GCF_043290135.1. Classification (NCBI taxonomy): domain Eukaryota; kingdom Metazoa; phylum Arthropoda; class Arachnida; order Ixodida; family Ixodidae; genus Rhipicephalus; species Rhipicephalus microplus. Next base: position 152,819,525 of record NC_134706.1, on the reverse strand, counting down.
AGGAAGCACGGGTGCCTTTCCGCAAGCTGCAAAATATAGGCTACAGTCGATGCTCGCAGTATGCGACCGATTGTGATGAGCAACAGCTGCCTCAAAGTGGCACTTCCATCCGCCCTTAAAACGTGGGTACATTGAAATGAACTGCTTCAAATTCCCAATAATTCGTTCAGCCATGCCATTTCTTGCGGGATGGTACGGAGCACCACGTCGCAACACAACTCCTCGTTCCTTCGACCAATCTTGAAAACGCCGCCATAGAAACGCTGCTCCATTAGCTCATAACACTATCACTACTTTCGTATTCATGAACATCTCTCGGCTCAAAAGAGTGATCACACTATTTGCGTCTTCCATTCCCGGCCGTTCAGCTACTATTCTTGTGCACTGGTCTATTGCCACTAGGAATGACTGCGTTTTTCTTATTCCTGCAGCCTTCTTCTTGAGATATGCGAAATTAGATGAGTGACTTCAAACGGTACATCGCAATGTTGAGGCAAAACGATCTCGTCAGTTCTCTGATGGGTACTTTGCTTTGTGAACTTGACATTAATGACAAGACTGTTCATACATTTGAGCGTCCTCTTTCATGTGTTTTTGCTGGAAACGCTGACGAATCTTTTTATATATCATCCAAAAGTTGTCGTGTCCAGCTGAGTGCGAGGAGTTGTGATAGAGTTCCGAAATTCAAGGCACCATTCTTTCTCGGACAGTGAACTTTCTGTTGTGAAACTTGAGTTCTTCAGTTCCCGTCCACAACAAAGCTGCGTTGATATTTTTCTGATCAGGAATTATGGCAAGTCTTGAAAACACATCTGCATTCCTGGGGTGTTCTCCAGGCCTGTGGTGGACCATGAATGTAAACTGCTGGAGTTCACTCACCCACCTGGCGTTTTTCCTCGAGGTTCGGTGAGGTTAAGGATAAACGTTGAGGCTTGATGATAAATAAAGAGCGTGAAGCTCCTTTATGGACTAAAATAGCGTACGGCCATAAGGACTGCCTAGGCTTCCATCTCTGCAGTCGTATAGTTCAGTTGCTTTATCGAAAGGGTGTACGAATAGTACCCGATGACAATCTGTTGGCGACTCCGTGGAGAGTTGGTATCTCTCTGGTAAAACACTGCACCTATGCCATAATAGGTAGCATCGGTGTTCAGTTCAAAGGGTAATTCGAAGTCAGGAAGAATCAGAACCGGATCCGATGAAATATTGGTCACAAGGCTGTGATAAACGACTTCACACTCTGCAGTCCACTGAAATGACATATTCTTCGTAATCATTTCTCTGAGGCATTTGGTTTTTGTCGCATAATCACTAATGAATGGCCAGAAATGCCATGCAAGACCCAGAAACACCCAAAGAAAGCGCAAGTCATACAGCTTCTGCACTTCTGCGATTCATTTGACTGATTTCACTTTTGTTGTCTTGGTTTGGCCGTCAAATACTGCTCCAAAAGCACAACTTTCTTTTAGAAAAACTCACTCATCTTCTCATTATTTTGAGCTAGGCGTCACAAAGTGGTTGAAGTACACTAGCCAAATGGTTTGAGTGCACTTCTTCGTTGCGGGAGTTAACTAGTATATCGTCTACGTAGACGTTACAAAACTTCCCGAGAGTCTATCGCAAGACGTCGTTCTTCATTTTCTGGAACCAAGCAGGTGAGTGGTTCCATCCAAATGGGAGTCGGTTTTACTCATAGATGTCAAAGGACGTGATGAAGGCAGAATATTTTTTGCATTTTTTTAGAAAGTGTGACTTGCCAAAATCTTTTACATAAGTCAGTGTGCAAGAAAACTCTGTAGCCACCTGAGTCATCTACGATAGAGTCTATACATGGCATACGGAACGAAAGAAGCTCAGTCTGCCTAATAATTTGTCTGTAGTCCATGCTGATTCGAAGACTTCCATCTTCTTTTGGTGCAATGGTGATGGCGAAGCGAACGTACGCGTGAATGGACAGATGATATCCACCTCCAACATTTTGTGAATCTCGTTCTGAAGCCACACTATCTTCTCTCGTTACATATTTAGGCCTTTTTTGTCACCGTCATCGTATCACTTAGCTTCAATTGTACCTGAAACTTTGTAGTTGCCGCAGGATAACCTTTCAAGCAAAGCTACTCCGGAGTAAATGTCCTAACATCTTCACCTAACGATGGCTTTCGTGGAGTCCTTGAAAGCAAAACTGTAGCGTTGCTACTGCGGTGCTTTTCTTCTGAGGCAATTTCTTCTGTCCAGTAGATGTAAGACGAAGTGCACTGATGACTGGACGTGAAAGGAGTAATTCATACGGCACTCCGTCGAGTACCAGTGCTTGCGCAGTAACAGTGTTGCCGTGACAAAATATAGTTACACAAGTCCATTTATCGTGAACCATCTTGGGTCCTCGCATTTGTATTTGATTCTGAAGTTCCGGACTTTAAGCATGGATGATAAGTGAAACCACAGACGTCTCAGGCAAAGATGAGTCCCCCAGCTGTAGCAATCGCTTTTTCTCATAAAAATGGTTTTGTTCAGATCCAGACCTGTATTTGAACGGGATTGCTTCGTCCCATAGCAACACCTTGCTTGCGCTGAAGGAGCTCAAAAAGCATGCTTTCCACTCCATCCGTGGTTTGTTGCTATGAGCGTTGCCACGCCATTCCCACTAAGTCTTGGCTATGCCCGATCAGAATAATCTCATGTTTTTCACTTCATCTTCGTCACTGTGTTAGTAGTTCTTATTGCACGCATACTCGTAAACGTTAGCCAGGACTCAGGACTACTAGACTCTTCATCAAACATCTCTGGCTTTACGTGTTCGTGAATCGGTCTGCGAAATCTTTCCATTACGTTTACAAGCAAGCGCATTAGATCATTTTTCTGTCTATTCTGTTTTTGGTGCAGTTCGATAAACTTGTTTATCATCTGCACGGAACTGTCTGACGAAGCAGCGGTAGCAGGCTTCGCACCGTTTGTTACTGGAGCCAGCACGAAAATCTCATAGTCTTGAAGTTTCATGTTGATCCTCACTGTTCTTTTAGCAAGTAAATGTTGAGAAGTGAGCTTTATAATGGTGCTTATATAGGAACCAAATGTGTCAGTGCTCACTGCTTCCGGAAGAGCTAGTTCCTCTTCATCTTGAGGCGTGTCAATCAAGATTCGGATGCCACCGCGTTGATTTGCTCTAATTGTGAAGTCCACCCAGATCTTGAGTTGAATGTCCACACAGAAAGTATACGCGGCTGCGCCAATTTGTTATAATACACAGTTGCACTAGGCTGATAAGTAAGCCATCTTCTTTATTTTGAACACCTTCCTCCTCTTCGTCTTCCCTCCAACCCTGCCTAACGTCCACGTACACAATTTTTTGTTGTTTTTTTCTGAGTTGATTGAGTTCTTTGGTAGCAGTCACTTCAAAATTTTTGCTTCATTTTGAAGGCAAGTGCGAACAAGAGATACAGCTATGAGATTTTTTTTCTATCCTGAGCGACCTTTGGAATCGTGAAACGCGAAAGTCCCATGGTTACGAATGCGTTGAACAAGTAAATATGATAATTCACTCTTTTTCTCATCTCAATGGCTGGTCGCAATGATTGTGTTACGCTCGCATCGCATATCGGAATCTCGACGTGTCTACGTTTTCTCTATTTATTGGAGAAGAATAAGAACTCTTCAACAAAAAGCGTAGAAACAAAAAAGGGACAAGAAAGGCAACATAGACAAGCACAGCCTTCTGAATGAGGATTTATTGAAAAAACGAACTTGCGTATATCTCGGCATACCACATGAACTGAGAGAGCAAAAAAATTGTGTAGCTATTGTAATGGGTAAAGCACAAATACTTGGTGGACATGACGAAACCCGTGACAAAGTGCACAAAAAATGCATATAAACCGATATAGGCCCTGATCAATGCTGTCAAGAAATGCTGCTCTTGGGCAAAAAAAAAACAAAAAACGAGGAATTGCTAACATAGTTACCTTTGGCGATAATCGAGGCCTCGGCGATCACTCTGGCTTCGTCACTAGCCCAATCTCTAACTTTGCTTCAGGTATAATTCGTCTATCAGCCGTTCATTCTACAGTTCTTTCAACGTGAGCGAATGTTCTTTGCGCCATCAAAGGACGTAACGCATAGACTACATGAGTGATTCCGCTGTTGGTAAGTGCGAACTTGAACGTTTTACGAGAAGCCACTTTAAGGCTATGCCTAAATGCACCAGCATTTTGATTATATGAGTATGTCGAATAGATAGTTAAAATTGCCTAAGGTACCTTGCCATTAATTGATACTGACATATAGCGCACTACAACAAGGGCGCAGAAGAGACACACACACAAACGCAGCACTAACTTGAAGCTAATGTTTATGAGCGATCACACATGCCATTTGTACATTAACAATAGATCAATAAAACATCAAAGACACCGTCTCACGCACGTGTCATGGTTGATTAAGACGATCTGTGATCGGTGCCCAACATTAGGTAATGTTTGCTGGGTTTTACTGATATACTGTTATTGTACAAATTGCATGTGTGATCGCGAATAAAACAGCAGTTCTAAGTCAGTGCTCTGCGTATGTATCTTCTGTGTCTTTTAAGTGGTGCGCTATATATCCATATGAAAGATGGTTAAAGCTCATAAAAGCACAGACATTGCATGATTCATCGAAAAAGAAAACTTATCATCTGCTCTTGGCATCGCTGCCGTTGGTGTCGACAAGACCAATAAAAACACATGTTCAACGCATGATATCGTCACCTAGGTGAAAATCCAGCCGAACGCGGAGGCCACGCAAAGCCATTTGAAGTACAAAAAACTGGCTATTCTTCAAAGCGCGGAAGCAATGCACAACCACTTTAGATACTGGAAATGTTTGGAGGGAGTTGACGGAAGGATGGAAGATGGGTGCAATTGAGGATTCATATTTTAATGATATCTATTTTGATCTACAGCATGAAACGTGCGGGTCAAACGTAAAGATAAAAGTATTTACAGCCGTTAAGCACATGATGCAAAAAAATGAATATGGAAATATTTGTTTAGGTCAACACGTGCACACGCATAGTACTACTAAAAAGTGCCATTATTCATTCCGATACCTTATAGATAACAAATCCTTAATAAATGCCACCGAAGTTGATTATCAAGAAATATAGATATCACAGAATTTATCCGGGAGCGTACACACAAAAAAAAGTTTGGTAAAACGCATAAGGGGATGATTTGTTTCCCGAGCAACTATATAGAGGATGCAGAAGCCCATGTGAAAATTACTTTTACAGAACATCTGTGAGATTACTGTTATAGTGCAGACACATTCGTGGTATCGAGCCTCCACCAAAAAAAATCTCAAAAGACAATCAGAAAGAATCGGAGGTCCGCGGTCGGACTCTTATGCTCCTGTTATCTCAGGAGTCATTCAGTGACACAAATTCTCCTTTCTATTCCCACCAGCATGTTAGGAACTCACAGGCGCAAATATTAGGAGAAACATTTTTTTTAAGAATTACAAGGTCAAATGAACAATACCTACAACCACCAGGTAAAGCGAAGCGCCGAAATCACAATCAGGAAATTCAAGCGTACAGCGCTTCCGGACGTGTGTTGTGAGAATGATTTGTGAAAACTCGAACAAACGTAAGATACTACTGTGCCGCTTCATCTCAATTCATCCTGTATATTTGTGTTGTGGAATGATGTTATTTTTATTTTATATTTTAATTTAGAACTGTAATAAGAACTATCGCAAAGTAGTCTGCAGTATTTGTAAATAAATTAATACAATGTGTATATTCACTGGCAAGAAACACAAGCTGAAACGTTGGCCGCTTCGCTGCAAGTGCCGTCGAAAGGCGATAGTTTTCTGGCGGCCGTCATTTTTGTGCTTAGCGTTGCATTTTGACGCAGTGGGAGAAACACTAGGGTCTGCAGAATCACGTTTTATGTACTTTCTTATAAAGGAGCACAGCACCTAAAACTTACACTCTCATTCAGGTGCCGGATAACAAACGGCACATAGGCGGCACGCTCCTGCGTATTGACTAAAATCTTGGCAATAGGGAGCCCAGCAATGAAACATACCCGTGACGTTCGCATTGCGTGGAAGTCACGCATACAGCCGGTAAGAGCAGGCACAAGAAGGGAAAAAAAGAAAAAAAACTGTAGAGCCGCCATCTCCGTCACGCCAGTATGGCGCCAGAAGCCAGCATCAACTTACGCAGATCTGTTCAGCCACAAGCACAAACGAGGAAAAAAAGTAGAAACGCCTCCCGCCACCGCCATGCCAGCTGGGCGCCCGGCACCAGCGTCTCGTTACCGTCGCCTGCATGCCGTGGCATTTATGAGTCGCCGTTTCTTCCCGCTGTCTTGTGATGGTCGTTTTTCTATAAGATGGTCTGGGACGGAAAAATTTTGCTGCACTATACGGCACACTTTATTCAAGATATCATATATCTCTCTGCATTTGGACATATACTGAGATGTTCAGTCCCATTATTACTCTTTGACTTCAATAATTGAGTACAAACCACTTTCCGTTCATCCCTTGTCGAGGTATGACATTGTGTCATGCACTAAATAAAAGAGTACTAGTGCATGGGCGACAGCTTACTGAAACACTAGCGTATGCATGTTGATGCTCACTTTCTACGAAACAAGTTGAACTGATAATTTTAGGAAAGCATGGCAAAAAAGAAACTAACCGAAGTCCGCGAGACAGAAAAAGATCAAAACTTAAAATGCATTGGTCGATGTTTGATTAGTGGTTGCGTAATTTGATGATCATCATCAAGTACAGAAGTCAGGTGCAGAAGTCAGCAGGAGAGCCCCGCTGCGGTGGTTTAGTGGCCAAGGTACTCGGCTGCTGACCTGCAGGTCGCGGGCTTGCATCCCGGTTGCGGCGACTGCATTTTCGAGGGAGGCGGAAATGTTGTAGGCCCATGTGCTCAGATTTGGATGCACGTTAAGGAACCCCAGGTCGGCGAAATTTCCGGAGCGCTCTACTACGGCATCTATCATAATCATATGGTGATTTCGGGACGTTAAACGCCACATATCAATCAATAAATCGAAGTGAGCAGGAGAGCGTATGTCACCGACATTTGCTCAATCTTTTGAATATTAAGTGCAGTTATCATATTCCAGCATGTATTTGTAACAGTGAACCACGACCAAGACAACCAGTGTACTGCTGCGAAGAAAATGTACCAGCTATAAAAATTCCCATTTTCTAAAGAACAACTGCTAACAGTAACAATGAATATATTGAGGTTCATTCTGCATCATTTCTTGACCCCAACTGCACGTCGACGCTCGCGAAAGAAATGTGCAGACGCATTATTTATTTCGAGGAAGACCGACCTGTCCGCCGCTTATTTGTGTACGACATTACTTGACCTTGGCGGACGTTCCGGCAGTCACTTGAACAGTGTGATGCTGAATAAAGGTAACAGCAGCCACTCGCCAAAAATAAGATCAGTTAAAGACAGAAAATGAGCAAAAACCACTTTATATAGCAAAATATTGCGCATAAATTTTAATTGCAGAAATAAGTATTCGTTGAATGCTAAAAAAAGAAATGGCAGCATATCCACGGAGTGAATGATGAAGAGTGGGGCGAAGCATTCGTCCGTCCATGCGTCTGTCTGTGTGACCATCCATGCGTCTGTTCGAGCGCCCGCCCCTGCGTTCGTTCATGCATCCGCCCCTGCGTCCGTTCATGCGCCCTTCCATGCATCTGTCTGTGTGTCCGTTCGTCCATCTATTCAACACTCCAAGTCCCACCATCTCGCATCTATTTATCATATATATTCCCCATATAGAAGCACCGCCATTCAGTGGACATTCCAAGGACTAAACGAGAGGTGGCACGCGCACACTTTCTTACGGCTTGCGCTTCGTATCTGCTTTCCCCTCTAACCACCTCGAATTCATTCATGGCATATACTAGTTCATTGTATTCATGGCCCTGCGGCTCAACGCTCGCTAAACCTTTCTAAAACTAAGGAGGTTACACCCAGCGAGTATAATGTAGCAACCCTTTATTGTCCGATAATGCTCAATGTACATGCCAATGGCTGCCATAGGGGATCGCAGCGTGCGCGTTGACTAAAAGCCGAATGCTCCTGTCTCTCATTCCCCTTTAGCAGCCATTGGCATGTACATTGAGCACTATTTATTATTGTTAAACAACGCACAGAAGAAATCTCTCACCGGCGCCACCTTGGAGGTCAAATGTTATACCTATTTCAGGTATGTGCCACTGGTGGTTACGTACTACGATGGACGCACAAGCCACGCCATAAGGAGCTTCGCCCCTAAAAGGTGCGCCTGCCCCAGCCTGCAGCTCGCGGCAATTCGCACCTACGAAATGCAAATGTTAGAGTAGGCACGCTAAAATAACCATGCAACGTTTACGTGCGAAAGCGCACTGTCTTCGAAGAGCTGAGAACAGGCTGATCTCACTGACACGCGTGCATTTCCCGACACAAATCAGCGAAATTTTTCATAGCACACACACGTGCGAGAAACATGCAGAAGTTTCTACAGCCGAACACAGAACTTTCTACGAATTTCGGTGAGCGTACCAGCCGCAGTTCACGGGGTAGAACTAAAACGACGCACAAACAACACACGTTAATCATTCTTGCGGAACGGCGCACCATGAACCGAAGTTGGAGCCGAAAGTGCTCACCGTGGTTGTCTCGAGTTTATAAAGCCCTACAAACCATTTACTGATCAAATGCATGCACATGACAAGACAACAGTTCAAATTCCGAAGACGGTTTGCGAAAATTCACTTGTTAGATATTTACCCCTGCAAAAAGACTCGTCTTCATGTGGTGGCGCTGTGGTGCAATAGATAAGACATCTGCTTCACGTGCATGTGGTCCCGAGTTCAATTCTAGGGCTGTTCTTTGATGTTAATCTCGCAAACATAGGTGATGGTGATACTAATGGTTTTCTATTTACCGTTGTAGGCGTAATATACGCCGAATTCGCGGCGAGAAACTGCTCTCAAGAGCGTAAAATTATGCTTCTTTACCGCCACCTAATCAGGGCCGGGCCGCCTACGGAAATGTCACGCCTAAACACAGGCCGTATCTTGCGAGGAAAAGTTTCTCCTAAAATCACGGCTATTCTGAGGGCCGCTTCAAATCGGGCCGGTTTCTCTGGGACACGGCTACGAAGCTGCGTAGAAGGGGCGATAATATGACTTGATTTCCTGCCTACGGGCGTGTAGTCTAGCCAGGGTTTGACTCAGAGTGTACGTACTAATGTTGCGGCTCAGATATGCCTATTATTTGTTTTTTTGGTAGACAATGTTCACAAGTATCAACACAGCCACCGGATTAAGATGGCTGGTCCTTTAGCGAGGTCTTAAAAGTCGGCTAGGTGGCCAAGTCAAGCGAAAGTGAAATGAAAGCAATTTCTTTATTCAAGTATCGGTTGTGCGGCGCATAGGACGGCTTTGTGCTCCCCATATAAGAATACCGAGTACTCAAAATCGTTAAGCACTTTTTCTAATCACACTGTAATAAAACCTTCCCCCTTTGAGTCGTCTTAGGCAAGCGCGAATTTGACCCTGCGAGCATTTTCTCATTATTTCGAATCGTAATTAGTCACCTAATTCTTGGTTTAGGGTAGATAGGTTCGACTGGTTTAAGTATATGCATACATGTAGCCATTCGAAGATTATATTGGTTTAAAATCTACGTTCGCCTGGAATTCGCATAATGCTCATTGTTTAATGCTGAAATTGCCGGATGGCTCGTATATCCTAACGAATATTACCAGTGCACTGAAGAATAATATTGATTTGTGACGTGAAAGACAATAATAGTAAGAATAAGCACGTTATAAATGAGGTTGCGCTAGAAGTGATGGTGGTGCTGCCGAAGAAGAAAACGTTCAAAGACACTATTACCCTTGACTTTTATCGTCACAAGAGAGCTCGCTTTCAACACAACATCTTTTCATTTGTAGTAATTCAGCGCATAGTGGCGGCATTATTACAAAATTCCATTTAACAAAATGCTTTGAATAGTGCCTCGGCGTCGCAATCGTAAAGGTCACAATGCATCTGTCTCCTCGTAAGGGGAGCGGACGGGTGAGCAGACAGCACTTTGCCGCCTCACGAGAATTTGCGTGCGAACGTGACGACGACAGTCTGTGCTCTCAGACCAAGCTCAAGGCGGCACTGTTTCATGCGCTATCAATACACTTGCACTTTGTTTTATTTCACATACAGCGGCACGAAATGGCACGTCACCTTTCACAGTTTTACGATGTCGAGCCTAAAATAAATAAACTAACAGCATGACACGTCGCGGAGCAGACAAGAATCAAAGTAGGCTTAGGCGGAACAGGCGGCTATAAAAATGGGGTCGCATGCTTTATTTCCTGCTATTCGCCACCCTCGTTCACAGTCGATGGAGAAACAGAACCTACCCCGACTCTTTTACTTTTTCGGGTGTTCTCCACGCCATTTTGGTCCTTCCTTTGTGCTCTCAAAGATCGCGACCGATTTTCGGAGCCTCTTTGGTCGTTTACGACCCACCGTTGTCTCTTTTATTGAGAGCGGGCAATGTCAATTGGCACGCCATAATCGTTAGGCCTACTTGGCGCGCTGCCGTTGGAGAATGAATGCTCAGAGCACGCCTCTGAATACTATTAGCCTCGCGAAGAGAGCGCGCCGCATAAAACGTTGCTTCAGTGTGCCATCAAGTATTTGCTAGTATTTACATTGAAGGGTTTGAGGTCTTTGCATTATTTCACGCTTCTTTTCGAGCAAATTTTAAGGGAGACTCAGTCGACGCGAGAAAAAAAAAAGTAGCTCCAGGGAGATTGGCAAGATCTTTTCATCGCATTCGACGGTTTACTGCATCGCGTGAACTGTTTGTCGATTCCCTGTGGACATTGAGTGTCTTGTAAAGCCTTGCGTTTCGTCTCCATTGCACTGACACACACACACACACATCGCGCAACCGAAATGCGTCAGTATAAAATGCGTCTGCTATTTTGGTGTTCTCTGTTTCTATACATCTCCACTTTCATGATAGTGGTTGGTGTCAGCATTTTTCGGCTTTAGTTTTTTCATTGCTTCTACACAATGTATTTTGGAAAGTTTCCTTAAAATCTTTAAAATCTTTGCCCTTTAATTGCCGCTGATATAGAAGCTCGCTTCTTGAGAAGGGCAACAAGAAAATGATAATCGCTTTAGAAACAGTGCTCGTTCTTTTTTCACTCCTTATTAATTTTGTTATGTATTAGTAATAGCGATATTTACCCTGTTGACAAAAGTGGAATATACTTTGCTCCGAAAGCATGGCGCAGTTCTTTTACAGCGACAGCCGTTATCAGATCACTTTTCGGGTCCTCCGCGGCCGCCGTTATCCGCAACCACACCACGTGAAATTAAAAAAAACCTAGCGCTAATGGCACAATGGGGCTCGAACCCGGGCCCGCTAAGTAGTAGTAGTAGTAGTAGTAGTAGTATTTTTATTTACAGTAAGCCAGATACAGAGCTCACTGCAGGGGCAAAGGGCTAAAGGCGAACAGCCTGACAAAGGCCCTTGTCCCTCCGCAGTCCGTGACAGTGCAAGCTTAAACAATATATATATTCAATACATTAGTTTCAAGCAACCTGAAATTGTAAACACAAAATTCAAACATAAATAGCATAAGAAGTTTACATAACACATTTAAAAAATTATTGGTCACTCTCGTTATAATTCACAACTAAACAATATCAATGAAACAACTCAAAAACAGACATAAGAGGCATGTGGATACAATGAATTCCGCGGTATACACTCGTATAATTGACTTATAAGTTTATGAACAATTTAAGCATTTGTAGAGGCATGAGACTCCAATACGTAGTTTCGATAGTGTAGACCGGTGGTTATGAATAAGTTCTTTATTTGTTTCATGAAAGTCGCACTACTAGCCCTAAAGTTCAATTGATCTGCAAGGGTATTTAAAACCTGAGGCACCTGGTAAGCAATACTTTGTTTTCCATACTTGGTTCTTGTTCTAGGAGCTCGCCTCTTTTGTTCTCGCATACTGTAGTGTGGTCTTTCGGTGCAACTTTCTTCATATAGCTTAGTCTTTTGTATTAACTGAAGTAATTTAAAATGATATAATTGATCAATTCTGAGTATCGAATGTTTAATGAATAGTGGAGCAGTGCGCAAGTCTTGTAGATTCCCCCTGTAATTTTCAAAGCAGCGCAATATTTTCTTTTGTATAGTTATTAACTTATGGTAATTCCCTTGTGATGTCGTTCCCCAGACTAACATCCCATAACTTACTTTAGAATGGAAGAGTGCATAGTACATACTTATTTTTAACCTCAATGGGATTAAGTGCATTGTTCTAAAAAAACAACCAACTATTCGCGCTAATGCGGTGATCAGATGATTTACATGTGTATTCCAGTTTAATTCCTCCTGAAACCATACACCAAGAAACTTTTGTTCCCTAACATGTGCGATGCAATTTCCTTCGAAGTTTATAGCTATGTTACTAATAGGTTTATTTACAGGTCGGAATATCATATAGGTTGTTTTTTTTTTGCATTCAAGCGCAGTCCATTTTGCCTTAACCAATTTGAAAGATTGCTTAGATAATTATTTACACTGACCTCAAGCGATATTAGATTGTCTGATGAAAAGAAAACGTTCGTATCGTCAGCGTACATTATAAGTTCAGGAGAATGAGGTATATCGACAATATCATTTATATAGACAAGGAACAATAATGGCCCCAGTATAGACCCTTGGGGGACTCCTTGGTTCAACTTTATCTTTGCAGAAATAGTGTTATTCAGTTTTACATATTGATAACGATCTTCTAGATAACTTTTAAACAGTTGTAGTGCAACTCCACGCACCCCATAGCTTGATAATTTATGAATCAATGATTTGAATTGTATGGAGTCAAATGCCTTTTGAAGATCGAGGAAGAGCCCAAGAGTATATTTTTTGTTTTCCATATTTTCGATTATCTTATCTTTGATATACAGTAGAGCTTGTTCTGTTGATTTATTTTTTTGAAAACCATACTGACTTTTTGTTATTATTTGGTGCTTATCAAAAAAGGATGCAAGTCTATCATAAATAACCCCTTCAAATATTTTCGATATTGTTGGAAGCACGGATATAGGTCGATAGTTCGCTAAAGTATTGATATCACCACCTTTATGTACTGCAGTGACTTTGGCTACTTTTAGCTGCTCTGGAAATACACCGTTAGTGAGGGTGAGGTTGATAATATAGGCCAAGACATTAGATATCAATGGTGACACCATTTTTAACTCAACAGACCCTATCTCATCAATCCCTGATGCAACATTGTTTTTAAGTTTTCTAATTAATCTTTCTACTTCAACCGGATCTGTGGGTGCGAGAAAAATAGAATACGGCAAAGGAGATTTATCAGGAGTTGGAGCATTATCTCGCTTTTCATCCGTTAAAATAAAGGAACCCGCATTTATGAAATGTTCATTCATGACATTGGCCAACCTTTCACCACTTAAAATCTGACCATTAATTGTTATGTCCTGTGTCCTATTACAACCCTTTTTTCTGTTCCATCCCAATAGTGCCATCCCAATATTTCACCACTGAGCTACACACCAGTTTTTTCTTTCATTTTTGAGCTACACACTGGAGCTTGTAATTTGCTGTCAAACTTGCCTTAGGCAGGCTTGATGTCGGGAAAGCAATCACGTTAATACGACTTATAAAGCGTTTTACAACAGCGAAAGAACAACCAGTTGTCGCACAATGCAAAGAGCGTTCCGAGTAGGCCGTCAAATGTTCCAACCTGTTACAAAAGTTTGTTCTTGTTTCCGTATCGACTGTGGTATATACATACCAACTTCAGCCATAATTTCTCATAGTCGTCAGCCAATGCATGGACAATTGGCACAAAATTCCTTTCAAGTGTTTAGCAAATACCACGCTTCTCAGAAGAATGGCGAAAAATAGCATTGCGAATGCCGGCCTACTACCCAAATGTTACTTATAATTGCCCTAGTGAGAACCAAGCTAGTGTGCTTGCAGTAGTTCCCCAATGAGTGTTTTGAAAAGGCTTTGAAATGCCGCTCTTCAATCTTTTGCTGTGACTGTGCTGTGCCTACCGCCAGGCCTGGCGTTTTTTAGGGGTGAAGATTCTTGTAGCGACACCTGTTCGTCCCTCGTAGCCGTTGTAGTGTGTGACAAGTATAACATTTTGACTTTCAAGGTGTTCCTGGTTAGAGATTTCGTCTGTGTGTTGTTAATGAAAAACAGTGTTCAGTGCACAAGCCAATAGCTACTAATGGGGAATGAGAGACAGGGGCATTTGGGTTTTAGTTAACGCGCACGCTGCGATCCCCATTAGCAGCAATTGGCATGTACATTGAGCACTATCTGACAAGAAGGGTTGCTACGTTATACTCTCTTGGTATAACCTCCTTAGCTTTAGAAAGGTTTAGCGACCGTTGAGCCGCATTGCCATGAATACAGTGAACTAGTATATACCATGAACTCGAGGTGGTTAAAGCTGGGAAGTAACCCGAAGCGCAAGCTGTAAGAAAGTGTGCGTGTGCCACCTCTCGTTTAGTCCTCGGAATGTCCACTGGATGGCGGTGCTTTTATATGGGGAATATATGATGAAAAGATGCGAGATAGTGGTACTTGGAGTGTTGAATAGATGGACGAATGTACACACAGACAGATGCATGGATGGACGCATGGACGGTCACACAGACGGGCGCATGGACGGACGGCAGCAAGAACGAATGGACGGACGAATGCTTCTCCCCACTCTCCACCATTCACTCCGTGGATATGCTGCCAATTTTTTTCTGGTATTTGCCTAAGAAGCAATAACCGATGCGTGTATAAGGACGCGTTCATTATGTGGCACAAATTATATATTGATATTTCGGAAATACAAGCTGAGCATGGCATGCAACGCACATCATCTTCTCTGAAAAGACTCTAAGCGTGATAGATCGTGAAAGAGAGTGATAATAACAACAGTAAAATTAAGACTAAGAGAAAACGAAACAAAACTAACATTGAACTCCATTTCACGCATCTGAAATCAGAGTAAATAACGAAGTCGACAAGCAGGCAACTTATTATCATTCATAAATAACAAGGAAAAATGCCGATGATCGCGAACGTTGACTGAGTTCTTTCTTCATCATTTCTATCTTACATCTTGTTTTTATTGATCTTTTCCTGTATTGCCACACTCGTATCTCCTTTACTTTCTGAGTGCCAGCCAGTGGGTTGAAGGCGGCACCAGTGGAGTGAAGGCCGCGGCCGATGCCGCCTTCACCGCACTCTCCACTACGCCTCTCCTGTTCTACGCCTTTCCACTCTCCCCTACGCCACTCCTTGAACACCGCTGTTCAAGTGTCTCCCCCAAATAAATGATCCTTCTGTACATCTCTTTCCCAAATGTCCGCGTACAGTTGGGGTCAAGAAATGGGGCAGAACGAACCTCAAAATCTTTATTGTTACGCATGCAGTTGCTCTTAAGATAATGGTGATTTTTAGAGCTGGTACGTTATTTCTACAGCAGTAAAGTGGTTGTCTTGGTCGCGGTTCATTGTTACAAATCCATGCTTTAATATGAGAGCTCTACTTAATATTCAAAAGAGTGAGCAAATGTCGGTGACATATGCTCTCCTGCTGACTTTTGAACCTGACTTCTGACTTCTGTACTTGATGTTCATCATCAAATTACGCGACCACCAATGCAACAACCAATCGATTTTAAATTACGATCTTTCTCTGTCTCGCTGCCTTCGGTTTGTTTCTTTTTGTGCCCTGCTTTCATAAAATCATCAGTTCAACTTGTTTCGTAGAATACCAGCGTCAACATACATAGACCAGTGTTTCGGTAAGTTGTCGCGCATGTACTAGTACTCTTTTATTTAGTGCATGACACACTTTACAACTGATAAACGGAAAGTTGTTTGCACACTTTTATTGAAACCAAAAGAGTAACACTAGAACTGCACACCCCAGTGTTTGCCCAAATGCAGGGAGATGTACGATATCTTGAATAAAGTGTATCGTAGGGCACTGAAAAATGTTTCCATTCCTGACCACCTTGTAGAAAATTTACCATCACAAGACAGCGGGACGAAACAATGACGCACAAATGCCACGGCATGCAGGCGACGGTGAACGTGATGCCAACGCCGGGTGCCGAGTTGGTGAAGCGCCGGCAGGGGGGAAGCATTTCTTTCTTTTTTTGCTTTTCCCTGCTCGCACTTGTCGGTGAACAGTTCTGCGTAAATTGATGCCAGCTCTTGGCGCCAGGCGCGCGGGCCAGAGACAGTGGCTCTCTCCCTTTTTTTCCTTCTTGCGCCTGCTCTTACCTGCTGTAGGCGTTACTTCCGCGCCGCGTGGCTGTCACGGGTGTTTTCTATTGCATGGCTTCCTATAGACTGGATTTAAGTCAGTACGCAGGAGCGCGCCGCCTATATGCCGTTCGTTATCCGCCACCTGACTGAGTGCTGTCTCTGTAACATACAACAAGCCATACTGTCATGTTCATCTTAAGCCCTAGAATATGCAGTTTTTTTCTGCTGCTTGTTTAATAACGATGTTCGACGGGCATTTTTAATCGCGATCAGTGTCGTCCGGACCACCACAATCAGGATTAGGTGTTCCTACACGGTCACTTTTAATCTTGATCAGGCGTGACCGCGATCAAGAGTATTGCGAATCACTCCTCGTGATCTGGCTGACAGATCGCAATATTGGGTCGTCTGCATCCCCTGGCTGAGCTTGTTAAAAGTACAATAAACAAGAAAATTTAGCATAGTTCAATCAATAAGCATTGAAACAGCTAGATCTTTATAAAGAGCAAACTAAACTGTATAAATAGGAACAATACCTGAAATATTGCATACTTGAATACCCCCTCTGACCAAATGTAGCTATTGGAGAAGCAGGCGATAAGCACATGGCCGTTGTCTTTCATGCTTAGTTCAACTATCGCACCTTCGGAGCAGAGCAAGCTCCTCGAAGCAAACCGGTCATGAGTGTCACCAGCTTTTTCACTGCGTCGCAGCGTACCCCCCTTCGTCGTCAAATGAATATACCTTTGCAGTAATTGATCGCTGGTACGAGTAACTGAAAAAATTGAAGCTTCAGAAGTGATACTCTGGCGCGTACAATGAGTTTTACGCTTCATTTCAACTGGACGGCTACGAGGGGTCACCATAAGAAATAAAAACGAATACTAGGAATCTCGCACAGCAATACAGGTAATGGCAAGGAAAACTATTTAATGACAGAGTTTTGAAATTACTTATGTAGTGGCACGCAAAGTTCTTGATATTACTATTGTGGTGGCACGCAAAGTTTTTGTTACACGAATAACATTGCTCATAATGGACATAGTGTGCCGGGTGCAATACACGTTCATTTGCATGCTATGTGCATGCGTCTTTAACTCGTTCATTTTGGATCGCCCAAAATGCGTTGTTTTCCATCGCTTCTTGTACAGAAGCTGCAATTGCGCGATGTTGTGTGCCTGCAATGTGCGCTTGTTGCTGCCGGCGCCTTGAACTATTTCTTTTAAGGGCTAAGCCTTTTACGCCGTGGGGATCGTGTCATCGTAGTCATCGTAGTCGTAGTAGCCAGTTACATTGCATTGCATGTCAATTAAAACGGTATCGCAGCATATCCACGGAGTCAATGATGATGAGCAGGGCTAAGCGTCCGTTAGTCCGTCCATGCTTTCGTTCTGTCCATTCATTCGTCCGTTCATCGCTGCTTTAGTTTGTGCTTGCAATCATCCGTCCGTGCGTCTGTTCATCGCATCCATCCGTGCGTTCGTCCACGCGTCGGTCCGTCTGTGGGCCCGTTCTTGACGCCTACGACGCGAAACGCATATGTTTTACTGAACCCAAGCGCCAGCTGGTGCATTTTCTTTTACCAAAGCTGAAGCTAGATTAGCTTGGTCCGTGTAGCAGTGGCCATGAAGTTGATCGTGATTAAATGTGGTCGTGTGAAACAAGTAATATTTAACTTTCATGATCCCAACAACTTTGGAAACCAAGTGGTGCCTCTCTGTGCCTGTATTACTGCATAACATATCGAAAAACAGAGGAAAAAAGAGAAGCACGAGACTGTGCGAAACACATAAACAACGGAGGAATGCCACAAGATGGTTAGTAGTAGTATAGGATGACGTCTTTGATCTTGATGTCGCGGAAGGTATGTGGAGGTTTTATGTTACTTTAAGTACAAGAAGATGTCTGCTGCGTTAAAGAGACCATAGAGAGGGAAAAAATTTCCGCAATAGTGAAGTGAAATTCCGGAATTCCGACAAGGCCACTCGCTCCGCGAGGGAACGCTAAGTAGGCGAGTAAACGCGCGAATATAAAATACGAGTCTAGACGCCACCTTGAGATTGCCGCATCAAACACTGCGGCGTCATGAGCATTTAGCACTCGATTGTAACATCTAACAAATCGCTGCTAAAAAGCCCGAATATGCACAGCGTGAATAATGATAAAAAGGGCGAAGCGTCAGTCCCTCCATCCGTCCGTGTGCATGTCCGTCTGTGCAACTGTTCATGTGTCTGATCGCGTACGCGAATGCAGACGGTGTGTGGGCAACACCGACGAGACGCGAGCCAAGGAAGCCAAGCGCAAGCGCCTTCAGCGCACCCGTCACTCTGCTCCGTCCATGCCCCACCAAAGATCCGCCACTTACGGCGACCATCCAGGACACTGAGAGAGGCACTCGTTCACGCACTATGCAGACAGCACGTGGGTAACAACTACGACCGCGCACTGAGGGAAAGCGCACCCAGCAGCGAATCGAAAAGTAGGGGCTCTTCGAAGAGTGGCGACAGAGTAACGCCATCTAGCAAATTAAACAGAAAACGTTCATTCATTTCTCTTTCTCGTCTCTTCTTCTCTCGGTTATGCGCTACTAGTGACAAGGTTAGAGTAAAAGAAGCTTCGCCTCTCAGTGGTGCTTCTCAGTACCAGTATTACTGCGTAACATATTATCGCGCACATGCACGAAGACAACGAAACGTATACGGTAAACGCAATTGTCGCCCGGAGTGAGAAAGAAAGAAGAGGATCAGGAGGATCTCAAACCCGTCGGCTGCTTCAAAGCTGCCCCTCACGACCTAATAAACGGCCCCTTTCAACCTCTACCGGTCTCTTTCCAACGTAGCAGAGTAGTGGAGGAGCTGCGTAAGCGCTTCAATTACATAACAATCACTGCCACAGCTTCGACGAAGCCATCGACTTGCCGCTCTCCCACCATCTGCCGTGAGTGACTTCGACATGTCCGAAGAAGCAGGAGTTCCCAGGACAGCACGTCTCCGTATGGTCCGCTTCCGTACTACTGAGTTCCACCGCCCTTCGGAGGAAAAGCCGGAGAAGATGCCGACGCCTGGCTCACCAAGTACAAACGTATGGGCAAGTCCGACGGTTGGGATGCAGCCGCTATGCTAGCCAACGTAGTGTTCTCCGTGACCGACACCGCGCTGGTATGGTACGATAACAACGAGGATTCACTGATGACATAGGGTCTTTTTGTTGAAGAGCTCAGGGCGTGTTTTGGCGACTTGGTTGCTAGAAAGAAGCGGGCTGAGCAAACACTGTCGCACCGGGCACAGCTATCAGGTGAGACATGCAACACTTACTTAGAAGAAGTGTTAAGGCTGTGCAAGGTGGTCTGTGCTACCATGTAGGAAGAGGACAAAGTTGGTCATCTGCTCAAATAGATTGCTGAGGACATGTATAATTATCTAATTCGAAAAGAAAGCCTCAGTTCTGTATCGGAAGTCATTCTGCGTTGCCAAACGTTTGAAGCGCTCAAGATGCGTCGAGTCGCGCCCAAGTTTGGTTGGCTGGCTAACGTTACAACAGTTGCCAGTGTGGACACAAATTCTGGCCTCCGCCTCTTTTCTACCATTCGACAGGTTGTTCGCGAGAAACTGTCCCACCGAGAAATGTCGTGTTCGACAGCTGACCATCCCGAGTTGTGCCTGCCACGCGAGGCTTTGGATGTGCCTCCTCTGACTCCAAGGCAACCAACGATGAGCACGGTGACGGTGGAGTACAACCTAGCCCAACAGTCAAAGATGACAACCCGATTTCTCGCATCGCGGTATGACCGACGCCCCCAGCGCATGCCTCCGTGACACCCGACGTCTCGTTACGACGTACCCAACCAGTACATTGTTACACAAGAAGAAAGGATGACGCTGGATTCATCGACTAGGGACCAACGTTTCGACCTCGGCCGGTGTGCTATTTATGTGGTGTGCCAGGCCACATATCGTGGTTTGGCAACCATCGGGTGACTCATCGGTATCACCAACCATCCGACTTTTTTCGACCCTTCGAACAGTCTCATGGTGTCCGGCGGCCGTCCCACATACCACCTGATGACAACTATTGGCCCAGCAACTTCCGCAACCACTCCCCGGCAACTGACAAGAGTTTAACGCTCAACCATGACCTCTTGCTCATCGTTCTCCTTTACCGCTGCGTCGCAAAGCGCCCTCTTCGCCACAAGGAAAGTAGCTAGTGCGGCCGATGGGGGTGAAGTCGCTATAAGCGTGCTACTGACAGAAATACCTCCTGTGTGTATGTTCAAAAATAAAATGCGTGTTTTCGTGGATTATGTGCCAGTGATGGTCTTGGCGGACGCAGGTTCAACCATTTCCGTGATGAGTGCTTCCTTAAAAGACGCGTTAGGGCAGAAAGTTGTTTTAGGGGTGCAGCTCCTCAAAGCAGCACCCGTTCGTCCCTTGTAGTCGTAGTCGTAGTGTGTAACAAGTCTTACATTTGGACCTGCAAGGTGGTGCC
Organism: Rhipicephalus microplus; assembly: GCF_043290135.1. Lineage (NCBI taxonomy): Eukaryota > Metazoa > Arthropoda > Arachnida > Ixodida > Ixodidae > Rhipicephalus > Rhipicephalus microplus. The sequence continues at coordinate 152,798,684 of NC_134706.1, read as the reverse complement.
AGTGGGAGATTTCCTCTGTGCATTGTTGAACAATAAAAGTTCGCGGCGTGCGTGTTCACTAAAAGCCGAATGCTTCTGTCTCTCATTCCCCATTAGCAGCCATTGGCATGTACATTGAGCACTATCTGACAAGAAAGGGTTGCTACGTTGTACTCGCTGGGTGTAACCTCCTTGGTTTTAGAAATGTTTAGCGAGCGTTGAGGTGCAATGCCATGAATACAATGAAACACTATATACCAAGAACTCTAGGTGGTTAAAGGTGGGAAGTAGATACGAAGCGCAAGCCGTAAGAAAGTAAAAGCTGAATTCTCTAGTCTCTCATTTCCCTTTAGCAGCCATTGGCATGTACATTGAGCACTATCTGACAGGAAACGTTTGCTACGTTATACTCGCTGGGCGTAACCTCCTTGGTTTTAGAAAGGTCTAGCGAGCGTTGAGCCGCAGTGCCATGAATACAATGAATTACTAGATACCATGAAGTTTAAGTGGTTAAAGGTGGGAAGTAGATACGAAGCGCAAGCCGTAAGAAAGTAAAAGCCAAATTCTCCTGTCTCTCATTTCCCATTATCAGCCATTGGCATGTACATTGAGCACTATCTGACAGGAAAAGATTGCTACGTTATACTCGCTGGGCGTAACCTCCTTGGTTTTAGAAAGGTTTGGCGAGCGTTGGGCGCAGTGCCACGACTACAGTAAACTAGTATATACCATGAACTTGAGGTGGTTCAAGGTGGGAAGTAGAATCGAAGCGCAAGCCATAAGAAAGTGTGCGTGTGCGACCTCTCGTTTAGTCCTTGGAATGTACGCTGGATGGCGGTGCTTCTATATGGGGAATATATGATGAAATGATGCGAGATTGTGGTACTTGGAGTCTTGAATGGATGGACGAACGGACCCACAGACAGATGCATGGATGGACGCATGAACGGATGCAGGGGTGGATGCACGGACGAACGCAGAGATGGATGTACGAACAGACGCATGCACGGACGGGAGGATGGAAGCATGGTCGGTCATACAGACGAATGCATGGACGGATGCTGCCATTTTTTTTACCTGGGATGAAACTTCGATGTTCTGTGGAGTGAGTAGTGAGTTGTTGCTCCCTATTGATGTGTGTAGTGCTGAAGTATTTTCAGGAGGCCTTATCATAACGCCAGAGTTTGCGATTATTCCTTGGTCGACACATGACGTGATTCTCGGCATAGACTTCTTGCGAGAATGTGGAGCCACTGTAGACTGTCGAAAAGGGAAAGTTTTTGTGAGTGGCCAGACGCCTTCAGAACTTCTGGAAACGCCAGCGGACGACCAAACTACGCTGTGTCTGTGGCGATACGTTCATACCTGCGTTGTCTACCGTACGTGTTCCTGTTGTTTGTCGCGGCGCGGATTCTGACAGCTTCGATGTGAGCGTTGAACCAATGCACATAAACTGCGTGAAGAAGAATGTGTTGGTTCCCCATTGTGTGGTGTCGCTCGATGGCGGACGAACTTGCCTGTAGACTGCAAACTGTTCCTCTGAGCCCGTGACACTACCCGATGGTTTGAAATTAGCTTCGGTCAGCAAAGAACACGCGAGCTTTGCAGTGGCCGAGCTCACAGACGTGCTGGAAGAACGTGCCGGAACTGGTTGTCACAATTTGGACGGGGCGCTTATGGCAACAATAAATACGTCGCTTAGCTCAAGCAAGCGCTGAGCTTTCATGAATGTGCTGTTGAAGCATGTTTCGGTGTTTTAATTTGCGCAGAAGGACAAAGTTATGCCTATCCCCCGTCACGAACGTGCCATACCGTCAACACTGGTGCGGCAAGTCCAATTTGCCAAAAACCATATCGTGTTTCCCTGTCAGAAAGCCAAATTATCAACGACCAAGTGCAGGAAATGATGCAAAAGAGAGTGATACAAGAGTCAGCCAGTCCGTGGGCAGCACCGGTAATCCTCGTTAAGAAGAAAGATGGATCTTGTAGATTTTTTATCGACTATCGCCGACTGAATGCCGTGAATAAAAAGGACGTATACCCGCTGCCCCATATAGAGGACGCAATAGACTGCTTACATTCGGCCACCTATTTTTCCTCCGTAGATTTACAATCCGGTTATTGGCAAATTCCGATGCACCCAGAGGGCAAGGAAAAAATTGCTTTTGAATCCCCTGATGCGCTCTTTGAATTCAACGTGATGCCATTTGGACTATGCAATGCACCGGCAACGTTCGAGATGTTTATGGACACCATTCTGCGTGGCTTGAAGTGGAACATCTGCATGTGCTACCTCGACGACATCGTCATCTTAGGCCGCACGTTCAGTGAACACAACTCTCGTCTGGATACTGTTTTGAACTGCATCTGAAACGCTGTCCCAGTTCTATACTCGAAGAAACGCCACTTCGAAGACCGCCAAAAGCTTGTGCCCGGGCATCTCGATAACAAAAATGGCATCCGCCCTGACCCCCAGAATACAGCAGCAGTTGAGGCGTTCAATGCGCCGCATTCCGTCAAGGAGCTTCGTAGTTTCCTGGGGCTTTTTTCGTACTTCCGCAGCTTAATTCCAAAGTTTGCCGACGTTGCGTACCCTCTCACATGCCTCTTACGAAAGGACAATTCCTTTGGGTGGAGTGTGAAGTGCGATTCTTCATTCCGTCAATTGAAGTTTGTACTGATGTCACGACCCATCCTTTAGCACTTCAGTCCTTCTGCTCCGACAGAGCTTCATACGGATGCTAGCGGCATAGGTACTGGAGTCGTTTTAGTACAACGTTGCGGTTACCGCGAACACGTCATCAAATCAAGTCTTCCCTAAGCAAGTCGCTCCCTAAGCAAGCCGGAGCAAAATTACACTGTCGCGGAACAAGAATGCCTAGCAGTAATATTTGCAATTCAGTGGTTTATGTCTTACCTGTATGCACGCCCCTTCACAGTCGTAACCGACCACCACTCGTTGTATTGGCTTGTCCACCTTCGTGACCCTTGCGGCCGCAATTCGCACTGGGCACTCCGGCTACAAGAATACAGTTTTGCCGTTCTTACGAGTGGTCGTCAACATGCTGACGCGGACTGTCTTTCACCTATGCCATTTAGCACGACGGGCTGTGAATCCGATGAACTTGACCAGCTTGTAGCGTCTGCGTTGCCTACACTCCCGGACTACCCAGTTTCAGAGCAGAACAGCAGAAAGACGCTAAACTAGCACCACTATTCGCCGCTGCATCCGCTTTCACTATTGCATGCCGTTTCTGTATGCGTGATGAGCTGTTGTTCAAAAGGAACATCTCCAACAGTGGCGCGCGTTTACTTCTAGTGACCCCGGAGAGCCTGTGAACAGGTAATATGAGTGTCATGCGCGACGACCCTACGTCTGGATATTTAGGTTTGGCGCGGACGCTTCACCGGACTGAAGAGCGCTGTTACTGGCCTGGTATGCAGACGTCCGTTGAGAGTTATGTGGCAAGCTGCATGCAATGTCAGCGTCACTAACGTCCATCAACTGGTTCAGCTGGGCTTCTACAGCCGATGCCAACTCCAAGTGCACCTTTCAACAAATGGGGATCGGCTTTCTGGGTCCCTTTCTAAAACCGGCTAAGGGCAACCGATTGATGATTGTTTGGGCCGACTACCACACACGCTACTGCGAGACGGCGGCCGTCCCCTCCACAAGTGCCAGTGAAGTCTTGTTGTTTTCGCTACAGTACGTCATCCTCCGAAACGCCCCACCTTGCCTGATTATCAGAGATCTTGGACGGCAATTCACAGCAAATGTCGTGGAGGAGCTACTTCGTTTGTGTGAATCCCGCCTACGTCAATCGACACCACACCACCCCAAACTATTGCGCTGACGGAGCATACCAACCGCACCATTATCAACCTGTTGTCTATGTATGTCTCATGCAACCACATGAACTGGGATGGCGGTCTCCCTTTCATTACTTAAGCGTTTAAAATCGCGAAGTATGAGATTACAGGTTATAGCCCCTTTTTTGCTTTATGCACGTTTGCTCCGGCACACAATCGACACAATCAAACCTGCTGTGATAATGACAACTTCACTGTCACCGAGACTGTCTGCCTCGCCGAAGAAGCGTGTCGCATAGATCGACTACGCACATTGGCATCGCAAGACAAAGCGAAAGCACGCTATGACATTCACCATCGACCAGTGATTTATCGCTGTGGTTTTGGACGCCGATGCGCAAGCGCGGGTTATGCCAAAAGTTCTTGGCCACTTACGATGAACCTTTTATCATTGTCCACACACTTACAGTGGTCAACTGTTTATTAGCTAGTTTCACGGCGAGTGGTCGACGAGCTGCCAAAACTCAAGTGGTTCATGTTGCCCGCCTGAAACTGTACACGCCACGAGAACACGACTGACTCGTCCAGCGACCTTCGTCTGCGCGGAGAGGAATGTTGCGCACATGCACGAAGACAATGAAGCGTATACGGTGAACGCACTTGTCACCCGCAGTGAGAAAGAAAGAAGAGGATCAGGAGGATCTCTAACCAGTCGGACGCTTCTGAGCTGCCCCTCACGATCTAACAAACGGCCCTTTGAACCTCTACTGGTCTCTTTCAAACGTAACAATATAGAAAAACGCAGGAGAAGAAGAGAATCGTGAGAGCGTGCCAAACGTAAAAAGGCGGAAGAAACTTACAAGGTGGCTAGTAGTATACCTTAAAAAGGGAAGAGTGCATATTATTGACGTCGTGAATGTGACTTTGCGATATTATGTTACTCTTGGTGCGAGAAGACGTCCGCTGATTATGAAAGGGACGCTAAAGAGGAAAACAACGTTTTGCGTATTAGTAAAGTACAATTCCACAATTCCGACAAGGCTACTCTCTCCGCGAGGCAACGCGAAGAAGGCGAGTAAGCGCGTACAGAGAAAAATTTGCAGATCCCACGTACTCTGGGAATCGATAATATGCGAAGCACAAATCACAAAGGTTGACACGCCACTTTATAATCAGCACAATGTTACGAGCTTGAGGTAAATTATGCCTTACATGACTTACGTGTCTTCATTATCATGTTTGAATGCGTCGTTTACCTTGCTCATCTATTCTTGTCTCGTGATACCAAACTTAGTATGTGTGAAGCTAGCAAAACGGCCGCGAGCACGCTATGTGCGTGGGATGTTGTCATGTTCTTACATGACACGCTTGTCAGGATTATCATGTTTGCACCTGTCATATACTTTCGTTAACCATTGACGTCACGTAACACCAAATTTCGTATATATGGAGCTAGCAAAACAGCTGCGAGCGCATCATGAATGGCCCAATATACTCCAATTTAGCGTTCACACGCGCGCACGCTGGGCTAAGCAACGCTTCGTGAACAAAACGCACGCGAGCACTCTATAGTCTCGCGCCAGGCGCGACTAACGAGACTAGCGCCCATCGGCGCGGCCCGATGGCAACCGGCGCGAAACGCGACATGCTGCATTTCGCGCCGATGCGTAAGCAGATAACACTGCGTCTCCCTTTTTTGTGATGGAGATCCGCTGGACGCGCTGAAACGTGCATGCGTCAAAGCAAAGCAGCGCAGCACCTGCGAGTATATGGCAGCACCGGTGCCTGGCGTCGCAACGCCGGCGTGATGCGACGAAATGAACGCTGGCGAGAGCGCGCGCCGCGTCACGTCGAAATGTACTGGCGCCTTGACTGTGGCATGTAGTCAAGTTATCACATTTGTGAAGAAGAAGATGTGCCTGCAGCGAGCAGCAACGCCAACGCCTGGCTCTCTCGGCTCGTGCTTCGGTTCGTTGCTGTGCCGATCGCTGGACGGTTCCTGACGCTGTCTCGTCGCTGTCTTTAACGGCTCATAAACCTCCTCACATTTGGTGGAAGGTGCTGTTAATCCCCGTTGCTACACCCTGGAGCTGCGAAGCCGCACGCTACCACCTGTCATGACTGCCAACGCCACTACATCGACGCCTTCGCTCCAGTTCAACTGCCCTGGCCATCCTAAACTACGGGAGCCGAAGGTCTTCAGCGGTGCGGATGGGACCGACGTCGAAGACTGGCTCGAGCACTATGAACTGGTGAGCGCCAACAATAAGTGGGATGAAGCCGACAAGCTGGGCCACGTGATATTTTATCTCACTGGCGTCGCCGAATTGTGGTTCAATAACCACAAACACAACATCCCCACATGGAGCGTCTTCAAGACGTAATGTGCTGAAGTGTTCGGTCGGCCGGCTGTCCGCAAGCAGAGGGCAGAACAGCGCTTGCGCGTCCGCTCTCAGCAGACTGGCGAGACCTTTACCAGTTATATTGAGGACGTCGTCGACCTTTGTCGACGTGTGAATGACACCATGCCCGAATCTGACAAGGTCAAAAACAAATTCGATCGACGACGATGGCGCATTTCAAATGCTTTTAGCAAGGAATCCAAGCACAGTTTCTGAAGTCGTCAGCTTGTGTCAGAGCTACGACGAGTTGAAAAAGCAACGCACTCTGACTAGGCAGCCTCAGCCTGGTGGTGAGTCGCTGTCCAGCTTCGACTCAATGCCCGACAATTCACCATTGCTTCAGCAAGTCCGAGTCTTCGTCCGTGAGGAAGTCGCCCGCCAACTTTCCCTAGTGCCCTTTACTCACGAGACCACCACCCGTCTACCTGCCCCGCTTCGCACGGCTATATCGGAAGAGGTTGCACAAGCTGTTCCTCGTGCGCACAACGAGCCACCTCTATCAAGCCGTGGTCACTGCCCGGGTGTCGCACAGCCGGTAGGCGCTCCTGTCGCCTATCCGCCAGCCGTTCAGCCTGTGGCCGCGCCCCTAACCTACGCAACGCACCCTGTGGCTCCGCCTGTCGCCTTTTCGCAAGAGATGCAGCCCGTAGCCGCGCCGCTCACATATGCAGACGCTGTACGTAGGCTCCCGCAACCACCCTACACCACGCGCTCACAGCCCGCACACCCGGCTGCTTATACTGCACCTTGGGTGGCAGCACCAGTCGCCAATCCCTGGAGGACGCCCGATAACCGACCGATTTCTACGCTTGCTTCACTCCCGGACACGTTGCTCGCTACTGCCGCCGTCGACCTGAGACGTTCGGCAACTATGCCCGGTCGTCGCATCCCGGCAGCCAACCCTTCGTCCAATACGGGCCGGTCTCGCCACCTCGCTATGCGCCTACTGACCACCTAGACTTCCAGCCGCAACGCGCACCCTCTCCTCGTCGGCGATCGGCCTCCCCCATGCGTCGCCGGCCCGGACCCTCCGACCAGGAAAACTAAGCAACGCAGTTCAAGAGGCAAGAACTGCGCCGTTTTCGACCTGTCTAAGCCCTCGCTCCTCTCCTGCTAACGTGGTCGCAGTAACTGTTGAAGGTTATTGTACTTTCGCCCTTGTGGACACTGGCGCCGCTGTTTCTGTTATTGCCGCTAATCTCTGCCGTTTATTACGCAAAGTAACGACGCCGCTTTCGGGACTGTCGCTTCACACCGCAAGCGCACAGCAAGTAACGCCTCTCGCAGCCTGCACTGCAAGAGTCTCCATCGAAGGCATTCTTTACATCGTGGAGTTTATTGTTCTTTCTGTCTGTTTGCATGACGTCATCCTCGGGTGGGACTTCCTATCCCGTCATAATGCCGTCATTGACTGCGCACGCGCCGAAGTTGAGTTTTCGCCCTTGTGTGATGTCCCATTACTGGACGCTCCTCATGAGCCGCCGAAGTTGCTCGTTCTTGAAGATACCGATATTCCGCCTGGAAATTTCGCCCTTGTTCCCGTTTCATGCAACGCCTACTCTGACGCTACAGTTCTTTTTATGCCTTCCGATATCTTCATCTGCCGCTGCCTTTCGCAACAATTGACCTTGCCGCCGGAAGAAGCAACATGTTCATAAGCAATCCGCTTTCCACACCTGTCACATTGCTTGCGGGGGAATGTCTCGGCCGCGTGCAGGATCTCGACCCTTCGTTTTTGTTTGATGTCCCGGACGACTACTGCGACCACCCAAAAGCACTGTCAGCACTCGGGGAGACGTCCAATGATACGTTTTCCAGCGCCATCGCCGACACTCTCACTCCCACCGAACATGCCGACCTGCTGGATCTTCTCCATGAGTTCAGGAGTTCGTTCGATGTGTCGCAACCTCAACTGGGCCGCACATCACAAGTCAAACATCATGTTGACACCGGCCTACACCAGCCACTGCGTCAAAGACCATACCATGTCTCCGCTGAAGAGGGCCGCGTCATCAACGATCAAGTCGAAGATATGCTTCGTAGGGACATCATTCGACCATCTCACAGTCCCTGGGCGTCTCCCGTCGTCCTGGTGCGTAAGAAAGATGGATCTATCCGATTTTGCGTGGACTATCGTCGTTTGATTAAGATAACCCGCAAGGACGTCTATCATTTGCCGCGCATTGATGACGCCATTGACATTCTTCACGGAGCGGAATTTTTCTCGTCGCTAGATTTGCGGTCTGGCTACTGGCAGGTCCCAATGGCAGAAGCCGATCGCCAAAAAACGGCATATATTACACCAGACGGACTATATGAATTTAACGTCATGCCCTTTGGGCTTTGTAACGCGCCTGCCACGTTTGAACGTCTTATGGATAATACGCTACGTGGCCTCAAATGGAATATGTGCCTGTGTTACCTCGACGATGTCGTGGTTTTCTCCCATGACTTTCCTACGCACCTCCTTCGTCTCAGGCACGTTTTGAGTTGTCTGACCAACGCTGGTCTGCAGCTTAACCTAAAAAAATGCCGCTTCGCTGCACGCGAGCTCGTCATCCTAGGCCACATCGTGTCCAAGCACGGCGTATTACCAGACCCAGCAAAACTTCGAGCAGTCGCAGAATTTCCCAAGCCGACGACCATGAAAGAACTTCGCAGTTTTGTAGGCCTATGCTCCTATTTCCGGCGCTTTGTTCGCAATTTTGCATCTATCATGTCACCGTTAACCCAGCTTCTTCGCGGTGACGTGAACCTCACCTCCTGGTCCCCTGCATGTGACGTTGCCTTCGCTACTCTGCGCCGTCTGCTTACTTCCCCACCTATTCTTCGCCACTTCGACCCGACGGCTCCTACCGAAGTGCACACCGATGCCAGCGGCGTCGGGCTAGGCGCGGTCCTCGCTCAACGAAAGCCCGGCTATTCAGAATATGTTGTAGCCTATGCTAGCCGCACTCTGACGAAAGCCGAAACTAATTACAGCGTGACAGAAAAAGAGTGTTTGGCTCTGGTGTGGGCGCTTGGAAAGTTCCGGCCGTACTTATACGGCCGCCCGTTCGATCTAGTAACTGATCACCACGCGCTTTGCTGGCTCTCCACATTGAAAGACCCTTCTGGCCGCCTTGCGCGATGGGCACTCCGCATCCAGGAGTACGACATTCGCGTCGTATACCGCTGCGGACGCAAACACTCTGACGCTGATGCCCTATCCCGCTCACCTTTGCCACCAGATCCGACGTGCGGAAACACGTGCCTCCAGTACTTGTCATCGTTAAATCTTGAATCAATCGCCACCGAACAACGTCGTGACCCGTGGATCGCCTCTCTTATCGAATATTTATCTGGCACGCCCAACCTTCCAGTATCTCGATCCCTCCGACGTCAAGCTCTCCATTTCGCCATCCGCGATCAACTTCTTCATCGACGCAACTACGCTCCCGATGGCCGCCGGTGGTTGCTGGTCATTCCACGCACTTTACGATCGCAAGTATGCGCCTCCCTTCACGACGATCCGCAATGTGGCCACGCCGGAGTGTTCAAAACATATGAACGCCTTTGCCATCGCTATTACTGGCACGGCATGTACAATTTTGTACGTAAATTCGTGCAGTGCTGTCCTCACTGCCAGCGACGTAAATCAACACTGCCACGTGCGACTGGCGCATTGCAGCCACTTCCATGCCCTGCCAAGCCATTTGATCGCGTCGGCGTTGACCTCTACGGTCCCCTTCCATTGACACCAGATGGTAATCGGTGGATTATAGTGGCGGTCGACCACCTGACACGCTACGCCGAAACAGCCGCTTTGCCGAGCGCTACAGCTCAGGATGTCGCCTCTTTCATTTTGCAACGCTTTATCCTTCGACATGGTGCACCTCGAGAGCTCCTTAGTGACAGAGGCCGCGCTTTTCTTTCCGAGGTCGTCAAAACTCTGCTTTCGGAATGCCACGTCATTCATCGGAAAACGACAGCATACCACCCGCAGACTAACGGACTAACGGAACGGTTCAACCGCACGCTAGGTGATATGCTCTCAATGTACGTGGCATCTGATCACAGCAACTGGGACCGTGTTCTCCCATACGTCACGTTCGCATATAACACCGCAATACAATCCACCACGGGATTCTCACCTTTCTTTCTTCTTTACGGACGTGAGCCTTCCCATACAATTGATACCCTACTTCCTTACCGTCCTGATGCTTCCGAGTGTCCACCTATCTCTGATGCTGCTAGACAAGCCGAAGAGTGCCGCCAGCTCGCCCGTGCGTTCACCTCGGAAGAACAACAACGCCAGAAAGAAACTTGTAGCACCTCTCTTCCGGATCCCAACTATACCCCAGGGTCTCTTGTGTGGCTTGCCATCCCATACCAAACACCGGGGCTCTCCTCGAAACTTGTCCCCCGGTACGAGGGGCCTTACACCGTTTTGGAGGAAACCTCTCCGGTTAATTTCCTAATTGAACCAGTTTCCCGATCGTACGACATGCGCCGGCGTGCACGTGACATCGTCCATGTTTCCCGACTGAAACCGTACCATGAGCCTTTGCCTGAAACTTCTTAATTCGCCAGGATGGCTCCTTTTTCAGCGGGGGCGATTGTGAAGAAGAAGATGTGCCTGCAGCGAGCAGCATCGCCAACGCCTGGCTCTCTCGGCTCGTGCTTCGGTTCGTTGCTGTGCCGATCGCTGGACGGTTCCTGACGCTGTCTCGTCGCTGTCTTTAACGGCTCATAATCCTCCTCATACGCATCTCATGATAATCATCTTTGCACCAGTCGCATATATTCGTCACCCAATCACGTACCATAATACCAAACTTGGTATATGTGACGCTCGCGAAGCGGCCACGAGCGCATCATGAGCATGGCATGTAGTTATGTAGTTACATGACACGCACGTCATGATATTCTTGTTAGGGTCTGTCGTTTGTGTTGGCCATGCAATCATGTCATACCATACCAGTTTTGCAACATGCCATGTGGACTAAACCACTGCAAGAGCTGCAGGACTATGAAATGTAAAGCATGACTTTCATGACATACATATCATATTTTTTATGTTATGACTAGTCAAATATGTTATCTATGCAACCATGCTATGCCATACCAAGTTTGGTATCCATACCATTATCGAAACATTCAGGAGAGCTAAATTCGTATGTGGCTAGATAGATAGATAGATAGATAGATAGATAGATAGATAGATAGATAGATAGATAGATAGATAGATAGATAGATAGATAGATAGATAGATAGATAGATACGCCTAATGTTGCCGAAGTTTGCTAGGAAATTATTCGCATTTAATATACGAGTCGAGACACTACCTTCAGATATCCCCACCGAACACCGTGGCGTCGTAAGCATGTAGTACTCGATTGTAACGTCTAGCAAATAGCCGCAATGAAAAATTACAGGGAAAGTTGTGCATGGCTAGGAGAAACAAAAACCCATCCGGCAGCGGTGTCACAAGTGGTCTCCATCCCTGTTACGTCGTTCGCAGCTTCGTATTGACGCACGCGCGCCATTGGCTGCGTTGTGAGTGTCGTTGTTCATTCCTTCTTAGCCATGAACTTCAGCACGCCCGCAAGAGTTTCTCCTTAAACCGTAGAGTTTTCCACAATACTTACTAGAGGTAACTCTGGTGCCAGTGTCTATGGGAGTTGCAACACACGGTGCTTCAGCGAGCATGGGAATATTGGGTAGTACACAGATTTGTCTAATTTTCGTACTTCTGACCTGCTTCTGGCTCCGTGTTGGTTCGTGTGGCTTGGAGCTGTTTTTTCACAAAAACATGAATTAGCAAATGTTCACCATTTGCGCTTCACAACCTTATTATTTTAAGCTTACTATTTCGAATCAAGTCCCTAAGTTCAAAAAGGTTCGTTCTTTCTTTCAAAACAAAACCGTAACCATTAATAAACAAAGCCACAAGTACGATTCGCCACCCGCAAGTACGAATACTAGGCAAATGTGTGTACTACCCATCACTCCCATGGTCGCTGAACGATCGCAGCGCCAGAGTGCCCCCTAGTTAATTTTGGGAAACTCTATGCCTTAAACCTTCCACGTGTGCATTCCCGTTCGCGATTTGGCCGCGCTAAATCGCGAACGGGAATGCACGCGCCAGTGGCAGGCGGATTCTGCAAACAACGCCGCCAAGTTAGCTCGCGATGTCAAGCACTTGCAACAACGTGGTGTTACGGCGTCAATGTGATCATGGCGGGAGCGTGTTCGCCGGGGCGAACACCCGCTGTCGGCGGTAATTTCTCCAGTGGCTCCTTGGCCTCAGGGCGACGTCTGTGGCCGCATGTGGTTCGGAAACACCCGCTGTGATAAAAGCATTGCGAAAGGCAGTTAACCACTCATTACACGCCTCCATGACCATGAATATGCGAGGCACAACTTGTGGCATGTAAAATATACACTATGGCAAACCCAAGACAAATCTGTGTCTAACCTCAATAGGTATAACCAATAACTGTGAAAGGCTTCAGTTCCACGGCGGGTTCAACTCACTGCTGAACACTTGAGTCGCTCGTTCCAGTTTTCGCAGCTTAACCATTTGGACGGAGGGTTTGGGTGGCGATTTTTTTTTATCAGATGAAGTGTAAATAAAAGTGAAATACTTTTATACATACTGTTGAAGATTTGTGTGGTGCGATATCTTCTTTTTCACATATTATTCCAGAGCCATCTAGTTTCCCGGAACTTGTAAAAAACAAGATAGGCAATTATAGGTTTATATGCGATTCCAAAAAAATATCGTAGTGTTTTGCATATTTTACTCCTTACAGACTTACTAAAGGTATTCGGTACGAAAAATTTAATGAACCTGCAAATCTACATTGAATCGGCTATCATAGAAGTGTAAAGAGCAAGGCTGCGCCGTTGTTTTAGATCACCCTGTGTTTTCCCATTAAGTACTCACAAAGTGTATCGTATGCCAGACCTTTCCAGTCCTTCACTTTCGTTAAATTCATGAAGCGGTGGCACGGCCTCCACAGTGAACAAAATCAAATCTACACCTTTCAACGAGCGCTTTTTTACAGTTAATATATGTAGCTTCCCAATGAAAGAGGTAATTACGTATAGCACGTGTGTAGTACTCAATGCGATCGCTAATAATTGTGCGTCACTCACTTCAATCATTCAAGATTCAAGATATTAGATCACTGTGGCAAGAAGCCGTATTAGGTAATCTTACTCAACGCCAAACCACAACGTTTACGGTGCCGTAGTTGCTTATACCGAATTCGCTAGCGTACTACTGCAAAAACTGGTTAGCATCGGTTAGCGTTGGAGCAATGACGACTAAAGCGCTGGACATTTGCACTAGCTGGACATACAGTGCGATTTGGCATTCGATCCGAATTTCTGTAAAGTGGAATTTGACACTTTTCGTTCGTGCCTTCCTTCATTTCTGATAGAAACAAAATTCAAATTTAACTTAATAGAAGCAATTCAACATGCGACACCTCACGCAGCGTACGTCGACTCACAACATGTGGGGTGAACAAGCCATCAGCGCATGGGCTCCACCCATATACGCCTCTCAGCTTTCATGCTACAAAATGATCGTATCGTCTTCATCAAAAAATTGGCAGATCAGCCATACAGTGGGGATAGATGATATGCGAAGCACGATTGAGAAATGTTGATATGTGACTTTAAAATCAGCACAACGTCACGAGGTGGAGGTAAATGATGCCGTCCACGAATTCCGTTCATGAGTATTATGTTTGGATTTGTTGTTTACCTTCGCCATCTATTCACGTCACGAGATACCAAATTTAATATATGTAGAGCTAGCCAAACGTCCGCGAGCACGTTATGAGCGCGGTATGTTGTCATGTTCTTACATGACACGCGTGTCAGGATCATCATGTTTGCACCAGTCAAATATTTCATCACCCATTGACGTCACGTAACGCCAAATTTTTTATATCTGGAGCTTCCAAAAGGGCCGTCAGCGCATCATGAAGGGCCCAATATACTCCAATGTAGCATTGACGCGCGCCCACGCTGGGCACAGCGACGCTACGTTAGCAAAACGCGAGCACTCTATAGTCGGTTGCCTGGCGCGACCAGCGTCCATCAGCATGATCCAACGGCAACCGGCGCAAAATGCGAATCGCTGCATTTGGCGCCGATGCGTTACTAAGGCAACTCTGTCTCTCCCTCCTTTCGTGACGGAGGGACGCCGGACGCGCCCAAACGCGCATGCGTCAAAGCAAAGTAGCGCGGCGTGCACCTGCGAGTATATGGCAGGACCGGTGCCTGGCGTGGCAACGCCGGCGTGACGTGACGAAACGAACGCGGGCAAGCACGCGCACCACGTCACGTCGAAATGTAGTCGCGCCTTTACTGTGGCTTGTAGTCATGTTATCACAAGATACGCATCTTATGATTATCATGTTTCCACCAGTCACATACCTTCTTCATTCATTTTTGTCACGTAATACCAAATTTTGCATATGTGAACCTTGCGAAACACCCGCGAGCGCATCATGAGTATGGCATGTAGTCATGTTTCGTGACACGCACGTCATTATTATCATGTTTCGATGTGTCACTTCCCTAGGTCGTCCGTTCGCATCGCGTAATACCGAGTTTGGTCCATGTGAAGCTAGCAAAGCCCTCACGGGCGTATCATGAGCGCAGCATGTAGTCATGTTATTACATGACACGCATTTTATGTTTATCATGTTTGCACCCGTATCATAGCTTCGTCATTCATTCACGTCCCGTAATACTAAATTTGGTATAAGTCAAGCTAGCGAAACGGCTGCCAGCGCATCATGAGCGTGGCATGTAGTCATGTTGTTACATGACAGGCATCTCATGATTATCATGTTTGCAGCAGTCACATACATTCGCCATTCATTCAGGTACTGTAATACCAAATTTGGTATATGTGACGCCAGCGAAATGGCCGCGAGCGCATCATGAGCGTGGCATGTAGTCATGTTGTTACATGACACGTATGTCATGATTTTCATGTTAGGATCTGTCGCTTGTGTTCGCCCTGCAATCACGTCATACCGTACGCGTTTTGCAACATGCAATGTGGACGAAACCACCACAGTAGCTGCAGGACCATAATATGTAAATCACGAGATTCATGACATACATGTCATGATTTTCATGTTATGACTAGTCAAATATGTTCTTCATACAGTGATGTTATGCATACCAAGTTTGGTATCAATACCAATTTTGAAACAGCCAGGAGAGCTAAAAGTCGTAGGTGGCTAGGTAGATGATTTGATAATGATTGATATGTGGGGTTTAACGTCCCAAAACCAACATATGATTATGAGAGACGCCGTAGTGAAGGGCTCCGGAAATTTCGACCACCTGGGGTTCTTTAACGTGCAGCCAAGTCTGATCACACAGGCCTACAACATTTCCGCCTCCATCGGAAATGCAGCCGCTGAAGCCGGGATTCCAACCCGCGACCTGCGGGTCAGCAGCCGAGTACCTTAGCCACTAGACCACCGCGGCAGGGCGTGGCTAGATAGATAGATAGATAGATAGATAGATAGATAGATAGATAGATAGATAGATAGACAGACAGATAGATAGATAGATAGATAGATAGATAGATAGATAGATAGATAGATAGATAGATAGATAGATAGATAGATAGATAGATAGATAGATAGATAGATACGCTCATAGTCGCCGAAGTTCGCTAAAAAATGCTTCGCATTCAATACAAGACAAACAACCTCACACAGCCTTGCTTCGTTGTTTTAAGAACACTGCCAATAAGGCAATGCCTTCGCGAGCGCCAAAATTCCAACAGCCCACGTTCACAGAAGGAATGACTCCGAGCGTGAGCCTACAACTTCGGCGATGCATATAGTAGCGCCCCTAGTGAGCAAACACGAGTTAATTTGTCGAGCGCTTACTTTTGGCCACACACTTGTAACTTCTACTCTTATATTACGCATTAACTAGCCCTATTGCTCTTCTCGATGGTCTCTATATGAAGAGCAAAGGTGATAACGAAGCGAGACGATTCACCAAGATGACCGGCGCCCCTGTATACCTAGCCTTCCACCACGGCTCGACACCACGTTGGTTATTCGAAGACTTACGCCGCCTTGACGAAAAGGCACACTTTCAACACAAATTTATTCAATCATGAGTTACTTCTCATCAGAAACAGTTTATTGAATCTATTTCGTGCCACAGAGAACGGCGATATCCAGAAATACTATGGTGATCGCAGCCATTGGAACAGCATGTTAGGAACCAGCGACACAGACGCTGCCAGCGGCGCCTTTGCCGCTCTGCGATTGTCTGATGCTGCCCGATTGGTGCGGTAGCCGCGCGGCTACGTTCAGCAACGACATTCAGACAATGGTGTCGTTCAGCCGCAACTTCTCTGCGCATACTTATACGCTTTGTCCCCTCAGTGCATTCTAACCAAGCATGATCAGTACAGTCGGGATTAAAGCAGAATGGTACCATTGTTGCCTTCGCAGCAGCCTTCTTTCTGATTTCTGCAAGGCAGAGTTGTGAAAGTCTCATCGTCATGGATTCTCGGCTTAAATGGGTGTAAAGATGTGATGAAATGGCGCTCAAATATTTGTTTAGAAGGCGTACACAAAAATTATGTGCATACGCGTCGCTGAACAAATATTTGCCATTTTTTGGCTGCTCAATGTTCCAAATGTGGGTGGTAGCTATTGTTAGAAAAGGCAAGGGTTCTCGCGTTCCACACTAAAGAGGCACAAGATTTATAATCGAAGCTGCAGCAATTGCTAGAGGCAGCTGCATCAGCAAATTGTCTATAGCTTTATCTGTAAAACAATTGGCGTATTTAAATTCAGCATGTGAGGGTCCGGGGTGAGCACGTTGTTTCTTCCAAACTCTTTTGCCTTTTTGTGTTTTTTTGCTTAAGAGAGTGACCCTATTTTCTTTTCTGCAACATATATATTGTAGTGAAGAAGAGGAGCTTCAGCGGCATTTCTCTGCGCATCAGGGGCATCCCCATCAGCATAAGCTCGTGCCTGCTGCGCTTGGCTGGACGCTGCTGACTGCTTCGCTTTCTGCGTTCTGCGCTGCAAATAGACCCCGTTACAAGTGGTGGAGGTGCTGGGTTTCGATCACCGTGGAGTTTCGGAATCGCATTTTACCATCCATTATGCCTACCGACGCAAGCGCCGCTCCAACTCCTCCACCGGCACCGCCTACTGTTCTCTGCGCCGGTTCTCTGCGTCTGCGAGATCCCCCTGTCTTCTCAGGCACAGAAGACAAGGACGTTCAATGTACGAGCGAGTGAGTACTCACAACAAATGGGATGACACTGCCAAGTTGGCCTACGTCTCTTTCTACCTGTCGGACGTGGCCAAGCTGTGGTTTATAAACCACGAAGCGGAACTCCCTACATGGTCGGTCTTCAAAACGAGCCTCACACAAGTTTTCGGGCGGCCTGAGGTACGCAAACGCCGCGCCGAACAACGCTTACATACTCGGTGCCAGCAGCTTGGTGAGAATTTCACAAGCTATATTGAGGACGTTCTGGACCTTTGCAAGCGAGTGAACGAGTCAATGTCCGAAGAGCTCAAGATCAAGCATATCATGAAAGGCATTGAGGACGACGCTTTCCAAATGTTGCTTTCCAAGAGTCCTCGCACTGTCCTAGAACTGACCGAGTTATGCCAGAGTTTTGACGAGTTGCGCAGGCAACGTCTTTCCACCCGACGTCCCTCGGTGCTCGACGACTCTTCGACCAGCCTTTCCACCCTTGGCATAGGAGAAGACCATGCCCCTCTTCTCTCCAAGATCCAAGAGTTCATCCGTGCTGAGGTCGCTCGTCAGCTCTCTTTGATGTCCTGTGTACCCGATCAACCACGCAGATCGTCGTCTACACTCCGCGACTTCATTCAAGACCAGGTCGCACAAGTTCTTCCTCCCGCCCGTGAACCTCCCCCAGTCGCCGCACCTCTCACGTACGCCGAAGCCGTTGCTCGACCTCGACAGCCTGCGTTCCAGCCAGCGCCTATGTATTCGCCGCCGACCTATTCACCGCCGACCTATTCACCGCAGCCTATGCCGATACCACCTCGGTCGCAGTTTTCTGCCCCCCAGCCGCAAGTCGGAGTCTACTCCGACCAATGGCGGACCTACGACAACCGTCCCTTATGTTTTGCTTGTGGTGGTGTTGGCCACGTGGCACGTTATTGTCGTCGTCGCCAGGCTGCCCAGAACATTCGACGAATGCCCTCTTTCGTCCCTCAGTTTTCGTCTACGCCTTCAAGCCCTCCTTCCTCTTCCTTTCCTTCTGATCGTCCACACGGCCCGACCCGCCGCTCCCCATCTCCACGTCGACGTTCGCTTTCCCCTATGCGTCGCCGTTCCGGACCCACCGACCAGGAAAACTAACGGCCGCAGTTCCCGAGGCACGAACTGCGTCCCCGTCGTCATGCACAAGTCCTCGCCCTTGTCCAGCTAACGTCATTGAAGTGTCAGTCGATGGTATCGTCGTCATGGCGCTTGTTGACACCGGGGCCGCTCTATCCGTCCTGTCCATGAACCTGTGCCGCAAACTCCGCAAAGTTCTGATGCCATTATCCGGCCTCTCTCTTAGAACGGCTAACGCAGAAAGTGTAACACCTCTCGCAGCCTGCACCACACGAGTCGTCATCGAAGGAATTGTGTATATCGTCGAATTCGTAGTGCTGCCCTCGTGTTCCCATGACATGATACTCGGCTGGGACTTCCTTGCGAATAATAATGCCGTCATTGACTGCTGTCGCGCTGAACTTGAGCTATCTGCACTTCCTGATGTTGACGCTGTCGAAGCCTCCCTGCCGTGTTATAAACTGTTTGTTTCCGACAACACCACCGTACCACCGCGCTCTTCTCTGCTGGTGACTGTGTCGTGTGACGCTATTTCCGACGGTGATGTTTTATTTACGCCCTCTGCCCTGTTCATTCAACGCAAATGTTCTCCACTGCCCATTGCTCTCCTTACTCTCCACCATGGCGTCATGAAGACGCTCATGTACAATACGCTAGAAGGGCCTTTACCTTTATTCTATGGTGAATGTCTCGGTCACGTGCATCCGATCGGCGCCCGTCACATTTTTGACGCTCCATCTAGTTTACTTTCTACGGACCTCAGCACACTCATTTCTGACTCTGTTGTTGACCAGTCACTCCTTGACGCTTTCCACTGCTCCATCGATGTCGCAACGTCTTCGTCAGAACGAAGCCAGTTAGTGAACCTGCTGCAAAAGTTTCGTACTATTTTGACAGCCACGCTTCTGGCCTCAGTCGCACATCGAACATATCTCACAAGATTGACACAGGAAGCCATACGCCTCTACGGCAGCGCCCCTACCGAGTCTCAGCGTCGGAGCGCCGTGTTATTGACGACCATGTTGCTGACATGCTCCAGCGGGGTATTGTACAGCCTTCTAACAGTCCCTGGGCGTCACCGGTCGTTCTTGTTAAGAAGAAGGACGGCTCCATTCGGTTCTGTGTGGACTATCGACGTTTAAACAAGATCACCCGCAAGGACGTTTACCCGTTACCTCGAATAGACGACGCCCTTGACTGTTTGCAGGGAGCAGAATACTTCTCTTCGCTGGATTTACGGTCTGGATACTGGCAAGATCCTATGGAAGCATCTGACCGACCGAAAACAGCATTTGTCACACCTGATGGGTTATACGAGTTTACCGTTATGCCTTTCGGGCTTTGTAACGCTCCAGCCACTTTTGAAAGAATGATGGACGCTATTTTACGAGGCCTCAAGTGGAACACATGTTTATGCTACCTCGATGACGTAGTTGTCTTTTCCACCGATTTCGACACCCATTTAAATCGTCTCGAGCACGTCCTCACACGTCTCACCGACGCCTGCCTTCAACTCAACCTCGAGAAGTGTCGTTTTGGTGCTCGGCAGCTCACCATTCTTGGCCATGTCGTATCGCGGGACGGCATACTTCCCGACCCCGCCAAGCTTCGAGCAGTCGCCGATTTTCCGAAGCCAAAGAACTTGAAGGAACTTAGAAGTTTTGTCGGCTTGTCGTCATACTTCCGACGCTTTATTAGAAATTTTGCTTCCATATGTGCGCCCCTTACGGACCTTCTTAGCGGCGACAAGGACCTTTCCACCTGGTCACCAGCATGCGACGATGCATTCACCAAATTACGCCACCTGCTGACTTCCCCACCCATCCTCCGCCACTACGATCCTGCCGCTCCCACGGAGGTTCATACTGATGCCAGCGGTGTTGGACTTGGCGCTGTGCTCGCGCAACGAAAGGCAGGGTTTGATGAATATGTCGTCGCCTACGCAAGCCGTACTTTGACGAAAGCCGAGGCTAACTACTCCGTGACCGAGAAAGAGTGTTTAGCTATTATTTGGGCCCTTAGAAAATTTCGCCCCTACCTGTATGGTCACGCATTCGACGTCGTCACTGACCACCACGCCCTTTGTTGGCTATCCACACTTAAAGACCCTTCCGGACGACTTGCTCGCTGGGCGCTCAAACTTCAGGAATACGACATCCGCGTTATTTACAGATCTGGTCGTAAGCACACGGACGCCGACGCCCTTTCTCGCTCACCCATATCGGATGAAGGTGTTTGGCTCTCTTCCCTCGAGCCTGCACTTGCGTCATCCGCCTTGCGCAACATGACGGTGGAAAAACGAAAGGATCCCTGGATCAGTGGCCTCATAAGCATTCTTTCTGATCCTCTCACTCCTTCGCCGTCTCGCGCTCTCCGCCGCCAGGCTAGCAACTTTTGCCTAATGGACGATCTTCTTTATCGACGCAACTACCTCTCTGACGGTCGCAAGTGTCTCCTTGTGATACCCCGCCATCTTCGAGCTGCCATCTGCGAAGCTTTTCACGCGGACCCGCAGTGCGCCCACGCAGGCCTCTTCAAGACATACGCTAGGCTTCGACTCAGATATTATTGGCGTGGCATGTATAACTACGTGCGAAAGTTCATTCGCTCGTGTGCTCAGTGCCAACGACAAAAGTTACCTCCCGGGCAAGTCTACCCGTCACAACCTCTTCCTTGTCCTAGTCGACCTTTTGATCGCGTCGGCATTGACATTTACGGACCACTACCATCAACTCTAGCTGGTAATCGCTGGATTATTGTTGCGATAGACCATCTGACACGCTATGCCGAAACAGCCGCGCTGCCGACTGCCACAGCCCGTGAAGTTGGAACATTTCTGTTGCAACGTTTCATTCTGCGTCATGGTGCCCCTCGCGAGCTCTTAAGTGACAGAGGCCGTGCCTTCCTTTCTGACGCCTTGAAGGCATTACTCAACGAATGCCGAATCGTGCACCGCACAAGTACAGCGTACCACCCTCAAACAAATGGCATGACGGAGCGCTTCAACCGTACTCTTGGCAGTATGCTGTCGATGTACGTCGCCTCTGATCATTCAAATTGGGACCAAGTTCTCCCGTTCGTCACCTACGCGTATAATACTGCCGTACAAACTACTACTGGGTTTTCGCCGTACTTTCTTTTGTACGGACGAGAACCTTCAAATAAATTAGACACTATTCTTCCATATAAACCTTATGAGTCCGAAAGTACAACTCTGTCCGAAGTTGCCCGACATGCTGAAGAATGCCGCCAGCTTGCCCGCTCTTTTTCTACCGAGGACCAGTGGCAGCAGCAATCCCGCCAGACTGGGGACCGTTCGGCTCCAAACTTTCCACCTGGTTCATTAGTACGGCTTCGGGCACCTGCTACCGCGCCTGGCCGCTCCGCAAAACTTCTTCCCAAATACATCGGGCCATACCGCGTTGTAGAGCAGACGTCACTCGTCAACTATATCGTGGAGCCCATCATCCCATCCACAGACCTACGCTACCGCGGCCGCGACACTGTCCACGTCTCTCGTCTCAAGCCATATTACGACCCATTAGTCGTTTCTTCTCCCTAATCCGCCAGGATGGCGTCTTTTTGTGCGGAGGGCGATTGTAGTGAAGAAGAGGAGCTTCAGCGGCATTTCTCGGCGCATCAGGAGCATCGCCATCAGCATAAGCTCGTGCCTGCTGCGCTTGGCCGGACGCTGCTGACTGCTTCGCTTTCTGCGTTCTGCGCTGCAAATAAACCCCGTTACAATATTTACGTCTTAGTAGTAATAAATTAGTTGGAAGTCCGCGTTCGTCCTCGTTTCTTGTGTTCGTTGTCTGAAATTTTCGCGCTGAGTTTATAATGAAATATCAACAATACAAATCCCACACTTTGCACGACCGGGTCCGTGCATCGTTGCGCTCGTTGTCGTTAAGACCGCCCATGCAATTGCAAGCTCTACAGGTGCCTTTAACGCAACACTTTCTGATGTTTCATTGTGTACAGCATGAATATCTCAAGCTTACTTTGATCTTGTCGTTAACGCCGTACATACGTGATTGCTGCGCCAGCTACACAGCAGTGCTGCCAAATGACCACGTTAAGATGGTAGGCTTTCCGTCATCCAGCACAGACACGTGGCAACGAATGTGCGGAAGCTTTGCTAGGATACGTCACTCGTGTGAGACATAAGGCGTATTACCGTACGGCAATCGTCTAGGCTCGATCTGTCTTCGCTGAGTATGCATGTGTTACCCATAGATTTACGCTGAGTGAGAATACTACTGACGTAAGCCTACGCGCCGTTCAGGGGCCCGGGAAGTCGTACGAAGTCTCGCGTCATCTCCTGTATTATTTCTATCATCTGATTTCTTTCCGCAATAATAATAATAATAATAATAATAATAATAATAATAATAATAATAATGAAAGATTTCAATTGATCTTCCGAAAGGGGAACCCTGAAAGTATGCGAAGCAGTAGCGTTGCGCGCAGGTGGCGTCAAGGGATGAACGGTGCTGTCGCACATGCTGCAGTGAGTGTTGGAAGGTTTTTTTGAAGCGATGGCTGGCGTAGGTCTTGTGGTTTCATCAGAGTGACGGCCGGGTTAAGCCTAATCGCTTCGGCGAATGTTTCAGCAGGCAAGGAGCGTCGTCTTCCAGCGCCCTCTCCATCGCAGTTAAACGAGCCCAAAGAGTGTTACCACTGGAAGTGCACTAATGCGTTGCGAGTGGTGGAGAAGGTGAAGCGAGAGAGAGGTGACACATACCGACACGTTTTAGCGCGTAAGTTAGGCGCACGTTAGATTCATAACGCCTTAACCGACGAGTCGGCGGTGTAGTGAGCGACGGTTGCGGGCACTGCGGCGAGCGCACGGCCGCCGAGGGAGAGAGGATGTCGGCACACAGTGCAACGGGAGCGTAACATCCACGCTCCAGTGCGGCCTGACCTACTTGGCACCGCTCGAACGTCTGCGCGTTGTGGTGCATTGCAGCACGTTAGCATGGACGCGAGGAGGGACACCATTAAACAGGCTAGTCCGAGAGCTGCTTCACATCAAATATTATCTAGAGTTCGACGTCTCATAAACCAGGATAAGATTGTGGGACGGCCGTAGGGGAAGGCTCCGGAAGTTTTGATCATCAGCTGTTCATTACAGGAACTTACATGGTACAGTACACCGGCCTCTCCCATTTGGCCTCCACTGAAATGTGACCACCGCAGTCAGGTCAAACGCGCGACTTTCTCGTGAGCAACCGAGTGCCATGAATACTGCTCCACCATGACGAATTACGCTGTCTGGAAAGAAAATCAGCTTAGGGGTATTATATGACAAGGAGGGGAAAAAAGAAGTGGGTTGAGGAAGACTAATGTGAGGGTGCCCAGGAGTGAAACAAGCAAGGGTGATGCGAAAGCATAGCACACTTTTGTATAATATCTTATAGCAAGGAGACTACACATAAAGGTGAGGAGGTGGAAACAACGGGGAGAATAAAAATATTCCATAGACATTTATAGTGTAGTGTATAGGTGGAAAAGGAGGGTGAAAGAAAAAGCATAAGAAGTAATTCAGAGGAAAAGGGTCCGATAGGGTGCCGCTTTCACTGCTGCATAATGATTTGTGGGTCTACATCTAAAAGTAATCTTGTTAGACTAATAAAATTGCAGAAGAAAGCAATACAATATATAAAGAACCTATCATTCAACGATCACACGGGTTCATACTTTCTATAACACTGTGTTCTAAAGGTGAATCAGCTATATAGCTTTCATTTACTCTGTTATGTTTTTAATTAAATTAAGCTTAATCCTTCTAGATATATTGAGCTGCAATCTAGTAGCTATGTGCCTTATGAATTAAGACACGACCATTATAGAATTCCACCTGTCCGAACCACCTATGAAACGCAAGCACTCTTATATTTATTCCCCAGTCTTCTCCACAAACATATTCAGGTTATCAAAATTGCGCACTAATGTTTGTCTCTGAAATCTTTCAAGAAGTATATCAAAGCTTACCTTCTATTCTGTCCTCAAGATTGATAAGTTTTGTATATAGCAGTCATTTGTTTCTCTGGTTTCGTTATTTGTAGTGTTATGAATGCGGTACAAGTATATACTCCATTTACTCTGTACAAAAACAATGTTACGCATTCATTTTTAGTGTGTTATATTGTATTTCTATTTGTATTGTATGCTCTGAGTGGTGCTTTCGGGTACTTGGGTCCCATCAGACAGAGGACATCCGCCTTTTGCCCTTGTATCCGAGACATAAATTTGTCTGAAATAAAGACAACAACAGCAACAACAACAACAACAACAACAACAACAACAACAAAATGAAGACGTTTCCCACCAAGGATGCCAAGTATACTGCACGTTTCAAATGTTAGCGCGGCCGAACGGCAAGCGAATCACTGTTCCTCACGTCCTACATCATTCGTGCTAAGTCATAATCCTCCTCATCATCATAATAACCAGACGGAAAAGCCCACTGCCGGGGAAAAGCCTCTCCCCGGTTCCGCCAATCAATCCGGTCATGTGCTTTTTGTTGCCAGGTTACACCTGCAAACTTCCTAATCTCAACTGCCCACCTAACGTTACGTAATCCTACTCAATCTCATCTGACAATTCGATGAAATTTCAAGGGAAGGCAAATGCCCGAGTTGGTGACGAGAAATTAGGTCATGCGAAGTACAACTTCATAGTTTTTTTTTTCCTTTTTTTAAACATCCACTTCTTTTCACAATGCCTGCCACGTCAGAAAGACGAGACGCATCGCCAGAATCTCCAAATGTGTAACTGCATTCACTTGAAAGTATATCACTTCACTATAACGATTTATTTTGAGCAAGTTTAGCTACTATTTTTATTGCAGACCTTCTGTCGCTTTTTTTCTTTACATCGTGTGGGTTCCTTAAGTTCACGCTACTATCCAAGACATTTTTTCCTAAGGTGTAGGCTTTTCTAACATTCGTGATTCTCTTACGAGTACAACATTTCTAAGATGATTTTGTATCCCTGAAGCTAGAACTAAGAATCAGAAGCCTGAACTGAAATGCTCCATGTTTTCTTGTTTTTCTTTCATTTGATGTAAACTTCACATCACTTTTATTTTTTTAAAGACCCCCTGTAGGGGTATTACATAAGGGTTGGTGTATAACAAAAAAAAGAGTGCTATACAACAAAGTTTTTAATGGCTTCTGCAAACATAGATGGGTTTGTGATGGCATAGATGTCGTGAGGAAGGCCGTTCGTGTTTCGCTGCTCTTAAGAAAAAGAAAGCTTGGAATGCAGTGGTCCGGGTTCGTGGTATTGCAACTAGTAACAGATGACCAGAGCGAGGGGATATGCGCGGAGGCGGCGTGATGTACGGTGGATGATAAAGTGAACTGTAATTAAACATATGAAGAAGAAGAGGGTGGCACACTGTCGGCGTGAAGCAAGGGTTTCTTGACTTGATTCCGCCTTTAGGAATTAGATGCTGATATCGTACGAATATGCAGAATGAAGGAACGTGGTAGCCCGATTTTGAAGTGATTCGAGTTCTCTTATGATGTATGATTGATGAGGGCTCCAGATAAAAGATGCACACTCGAGTTTGGACCTGATTAATGGTTTGTATGCAAGCGTGTTGACGCGAGACGGAGTATAGCGGAAGTGTCGTCTTGGAAACCCAAGTGATTTACTAGCAGACGAGATGATGTTAGTAGTGTGATGACGCCAATGCAGGTCATGAGCCAAGGTGATGCCGAGTTATTTGAATGATTTAAACTGATTATATGGGAACATTAGTGATGGGTTAGGTAAACTGAAAAGGGTTATGGTGACGGGAAAAAAACAAGCTTACAAATATTAGGATTTAGGTTCATTAACCAACATTCAAACCCCGTTTGTATTTTGTTAAGATCATGCTGAATGAGTGTACTTTTGAAGCGTCTTGAATGTTGGTCATGAATGAAGGTCATGAATGTTGGTTACTGATCGGTAGATTATGCAGTCATCGGCAAACATACGAAAGTTACATGATACATGCATGGTAGATCGTTAGTGTAAATTAAAAAGGGTAGAGGCCGTAAGACAGACCCTTGCGGGACACCTGAAGTTAGAGGTAGTCGGTTAGAAGAATGATTATTAGCAAACACAAATTGGGAATGATTAGTCAGGACATATGTTATGCATGCAAGTACATTAGGATCTAGATTTGACAGAGATAACTTAAGAATTAGGCATTTGTGCCAGACAGCAATAAATCCATTAGCAAAATCCAAGATGAGGGCATCAGTCTGAATATTGTAGTCAAGGTTATAATGTAAGTCATGAATAAAAAAAGGCCAGCTGCGTTTAACAAGAACAACCCCTTCGAAACCCGTGTTGAGAAAGATGAAAAAAGTAAATGAAGTCTACGAAGTTGATTATATGGGAGTAGATTACATGTTCCATGATTTTGCAGGGGATGTTTGTTAAAGATATGGGACGGTAATTTAGTGGAGTATCTCTGTCACCTGATTTGTAGACTGGCACGACCTTGCCTACTTTCCACTCTGCTGGCAGAATGCTTGATGATAATGACTGCACAATAACAATTTAAGGTATGCGGCACACACATGTTTGACATTTATGAGAAGGTTTGAATTGGTGTCATCCACACCTGCAGAATAATGCTTACTCTTTTCTATAATCGAAATGATGCCTTCCGTAGAAAATGGAATCGGGGAGATAGACTCGACGCTACGCGCAGGTGAAAAAAAATCAGGAACTGAACTCTCATTTGTAAAAACAGAGAAAAAGGCCTCGTTAAAAAGGTTCGCGCATTGATTGTTGTTGACTATATCGCAACGCGCATTAGAGAGATAAATGGTTCACATCTCCTGAAGGTTTATCACTCCCAGAATTTGCGAGGGCGGGATGCAAGCATTTTGGGCAGCTCCTCATGAAAGAACACGTGCTTGGCGTTTTTGATCATTCTTAGATAATCATCTTTCGTGGCGTAATCTTTTTAACATAAGGATGGAAGTTTAGCTTGTTTGGCGGATCGGAAGAGGCGCGTGTTCTTGTTTCTTAGTTTCTGAAGTGTACGTGAAGACCACGGCTTGTTTCGGTTTGCGGTGCACAGTAATTTTTAGACAAACTTCTAGACAAGAGTGGCTACCTTATCTATAAATGTAATCTAATTCTCAACTTTTGGGCGTGTACGGCTTATTCTCTTGATCTCAAGAAGAAAGATGCCTATTCATTATTGATGGCGTTTTAATTGCCCGTGTCGTAAATACCCATTGTTTTGGTGGCTAGATCTGATTTTACAGGTCGAAGCGCAAAAGCCGCATGGATGACCTTTTGGCCACTGCCGGCACGCAGATATGAAATTGATGATAAGCTCTCTTGATTATTAGTTAGTATTTGGTCTAAGATGCTGGAAATGCTCTCTGTTACGCGCGTTAGTTAAGATACAAGTTGGGTTAGATTGCAATTCAAGCAGAAATTTATGAAGTCTCTTGCGGATTCACTGCCGACAGCTGACGGGACGCTACCACTCCAATCTATTTGAGGAAAATTAAAATCGCCGAAGAGCAGTATCTCTGCTTGCGGATACTGTTTGCCAAGGCCACTCAGGTCACTGTTCGGGGCCTATTACAGACGCTTACAAGGACAGCATGAGGGTGAGCACGGCTAACGACCCAAAGAATTTCAAGTTCAAGAGAGTCAGTCCTGGCCATGGAGCACGATAACTGTTGGTGCACAGCAATCAGAACCCCGCCCCCACGAGCGCCTGTTCGGTCCTTACGATGAAGTTGAAATCCAGGTAGGTTATCAAGCGCTTTTGCATCGGTTATATGATTTTGTCATTTACTGCTTGGGGACAAAACAAGCTCAGCAAAAGTGATGCGTTTCGGAAAAAAAAACTGCGCGCGTCAGCAAAGACTACCGAAAGTTACAGGCCAGATTGAGGTGTGGGGGTGTGCCCGGCAGATTTGCACCGAGGAAATTGGTACGAAGCTTTCCTTACAGTTTGCGATTGCTCATCGTAGACATAGCGCTTGTGACCCATTAGCAGTGTTTTGTACGTGATGGAAGAAGGCAGCGACTTGGTTTTAGCAAAGGCAATCAATCGCCGACGGACATTTCGAACACGACGTGAAAAACCGTCACCAACGCTAAAAGTGGTTCTTTTAAATATTCGTCTATTAGAAAGAATCTCTTTTTTTGTTTTATAAATGCGAATTTAAATAATATGGGACGATGGTGTTTAGTATCCTTGCGGCGACCCCGATGATGGGTACTCTCAATTTAATTTGGATTGATTGAAATACCAAGATTATCAAGGCAGTGCTTGATGACAAGTTGTTCAACTTGGACAAGTGCTTCTGACGCAGTTGATTCAGGAAGGTCATAAAATATGAGGTTATTGCGCTGAGAATGATTCTCGGCGTCAACTACGCGCTCTTTAATCTTGCGCACAGGGTCACTCGCAGGAGTGGTGTCTCTTCTGAGTGCTCCCACATCACTGCGTGAGGAAATATTACTTTGACAGTGCCCTTCCAGATCAGTCATGCGTCTACTGAGATCTGCTTTAAATTTATCTGTTGATAGCAAATGGGGCTAAAGGTCCTGTACCTGGCTGAATGATTCCGTCTGACCAGCTGACAGTTTCTGCAGTTCAGTTAGTAAAGCATTAGAAGCAGGACCCGGATTGCTTTCAATATCACCCAAAATAAACAAGGTACGAATCGCACAAGAACACTAGAGTACAACAAGAACGAAGCAGTGTGGGCTCGGCCGCTGAAACAGCAAGTAATTACTAGACTTCTTAGCGAGAAGAATGTAAGTTTTACTAACTTGCATGACAAGAGTGAAAGGATTAGCGGTCTCCGTTGGGGCACAGCCGCGGAGCCCACTCAGCGCCGCCGGCAAAGGCCGCTCTTTTGTAGTCGCCAAAAGCATCAATGCTGATGCTGATAGCGCCGACCAGGTTTTGTCGAGGACCATGCAGCTGACCGGTAGCGCCGGAAGGAATCCAGATCTGGTGCGTGTGATGAAATCCTGTGGTTACAAGTACGTTGCGGCTGATAAGCTTGGGTCGATGACCAAGAGGGCGTGACAAGTAAGCACGCCACTTTCGCTGGAACAATGTTGATACTGCAACGGTAGGGTCAAAGATGGTGACAGGAAAACGGAAAGCAGTATATGCGCAGCAATGCGCACTGAAACACCTGCATGACGAGTGAAAGTATTGGCGGTCTGCCTTAGTGCGCAGCCGCCGAGACCACCCACGCTTGTTTAGTGTATTCGATCTTAAGTAATAAAAAATGAATAAATGAGGGGACGTATTTTTTGTATATTTAGCAAAGAAAAATAAGGGACGTCAGTAGGCCTAAATGTAGTCAAGCGCAAGATCGGGTCGCGAGGCACTCACTAACTCTAATGATTGCTCTCCCTAGCAGCTTATAGTTGTCATCTTGTGATAAGTAAATGCGAAAAATGTTTTTTTAATCCGGGTGTCTCTTTGCGTACTTCAGGCACTTCGAGCGTCTATTTTCTATAGGCACATTTTTTCCTCAATGTTTTCGTATCATCTCGTTACACTGCAATTCTAAGTTCAAACCACATCTGCATGGTTCAAGAGGCTTCGGGGCCGTAGCAGATCACTTTGCTAAGACTGCACGCACAACGCGAACATCAAACATTATTCTGGGAAGTACATGGCCGCGAAATATTGCGCTAAATATTCGACGGCGCATGCATAAATGCCGATGAGCGCCAGCGTTTGTCAGTTGACCGACGGCAGACCATATGTTTGCCACTAGCCAGTGTGTATCGCTGTACATTCTGTTCACCGGCCACAAGTTCGGCGTTATTAACAGTTTATTCTTGGAAGTACAGCCTGCACCTTTCATCCCCATCACAACACAATGGCATCTGGTGGAGGCATGTACCAGAAGCCCCTGTGCAGCCATCAACCCAGCCCCAGTCATCAAGGAGACGTCGATGCCAAATCAAGCAGCTAGTTAGTCGCAGGCAACCAAGGCTACATTCAGAGTACGGTGCTCTACCCGATCTGACTCGCGAGCGCAAGGCCATGACCACTACCACGACAACTATGGCATCCTCTGTGCCAACGCCTGCCACAGTTCTTATTCATCAGCAAAGGGAGCCACTCACTTTGCGTGGATCATGATGTGAAGACACGCAGTCCTGACTGGAGACCTAAAAGTGAGTGGCCACCCTCAATCAGTGGGACAAGGAATAGAAGCTGCGTCGCGCCTACTTCTATTTGGAAGACGATACCCTGGTTCGAGAATCGGGAGTCTGGCCTTCAAAGCTGGGATATTTTTCGCGTCAAATCTCTGGAAACATTGAGAAGCATCACCCTCAAGGAAAAGGCCGGGACCACGCTGGAGGTGCGGGTACAACTCCCGAATGGAATTGTGACCATTTTCGTGAAAGAAACCAAGCGATTATTCCACCACTCTGACCCTGGCCTGCAAGGGGAGAAAAAAATTCGTTTTCTCATGCGAGGGGTGAAGGAACAATTATTCGCTGGACTAGATGAAACCCTCCGTATACCGTTAATGAATTCCTGTCAAAAGCAGCAACGATCGAACAGACGCTGGAAGTGCGAACCCACCAGTACAATCGGCGAGCGATTCATACCGGCCAGCTCTTAATGCTCTCAGCTTGGACAACCTGCGCGAAACAACAGGAGCGATCATGCGGGAGGAACTTCGCAAGCTGTTACCCTCATCGTATCCGGAAGTGGACTCGATCACCGACATTGTTCACGAAGAAATCCACCTGTCCATCTGCACCCCTGAATATCTTCTGCCACACCCGTGGGCCATGCGCTACGCTGCTGCAGCCCGGCGCTACGCTCAACCTTCACGCCCACGTCAAGAGGTCACACCATCACAGTTCTTCCGCTATACACCGCTGCCACAACCGCCATACTGTCAACCTATAGACCAGCGCAATGCCTCGAGAAAAACCGACGTGTGGCGCACTCCTGACAGCCGCCCTCTCTGCTACCACTGTGGAGAAGCTTGCCACCCCTACCACCACTGTCAGTATTGCCAGATGGGACGTCGCGGCTTCGCTATTACGTGCCTACTCTACAGCGAGGGGAAAGACCACATGACATCGCTGACTATCTTGCCGGAGTTCAGTCGACACCCGGAGGATCGTCTCGTTCGCTCTCAACCAGCCGATACATGTCAATAGCCTGTTCGAAGCCGATCTCTCAGCCCTTACCAAGAAAACTAAGGGCACCAACCGAAAAAGGTGCGGTTGCTCTACGTATAGTTACTGAAGATCCTCCGCAGACGCCGACGCCAGAATGAAATAATAAGAACACGGATGCAGATCTGAAGTAGAAGTTTCTCGACCGGAAGACTAGACAAAGCCACATGGTAAAAGCGCAGTGAACCGACGTAACCGTGATCCGACGCCGCGGTCCATAGAACGCAAGGCGATTAACTAGCGACCTTGAAGTTCCCATCGACGGCCACAACGTCACCGTTCTCATCGATGCTGGAGGTGACAAATCGTTCTGCAGTGGGTCGTTCCCCGCGAAGTTGAAAAAATGTTAGGACTGCTTGGAGAGGCTCCTAAATCCGCTCAGCTGGAGGTCAACAAGTTACGCACAGCTGGAAGCCACCAAGTAATCATATTCATCCCGTACGCTTCGCATTCCTGCAGGATTATTCACAAGATGCCATGCTTGCCAAGTACTTCTTATGCCTCCATGATGCAGTCATTGAACTGAAAACACAGTCGGTGACAGTATTCACAGGAAAATCACTGCCACCGCGCACACCACCCGAGAACCACGTCTTGAATGTCCTGGAGAAACAGGTCACCATTCCGCCTCGCTCCTGCGTCATTATTTTACTCGACACCCTCCAATCAGCAGACCAGGAAAGCGTAGTTGATTGTAGTCAGCATCTGTTCGTCACCCATGATATTTTCGACGCAAGAGGAATAGCCGAGCTGCGGGGAGTCAAAGAAACAGTTATGCCCATTGATTTCAGTAAAAAGACAAACACGAGAACAAAAGCACGACGGTCACAAAGATCAAGAAAATTGTGAATGCCACCAGTGCATTCGTCCTCAACGATTCCACGGAACGAGAACCAAACCCACCCTTCAGCTTCCGACGTTGTGGAGATGGGTTTACTAAAAGCTGACCCTACGAAGCGACCGTGAAGTAACAGGACAATATCCACCAACGTAGCGCAAAATGACGCTACGGCCGGTTTTGTCGACTGACCAACACGGCATAGAGATTGCCCTCGTGGACAGTCGTCAACAAACAAGGGTTTATGCACGATATGCAAGATACATCACAGTGCGACAATCACGGGCTTGCGAGCCGGCAGGAAACTCTGCAAGACCAAGCGAGTGTAGGCTTGTTGTCAGCCGCTAGGGCTATCAGACAAAGGACCGCTGCCAAGAGCACGTGCGAGAAGCCACCTGCTAGAGCAGCGCGTCATCTTCTCGTGCAAAACTGTGTGCGTCTGTGCGGCAGCGAGCGAGCACCACGCGAAGGGAAGTTACCGGGGTAGGGACTGTCACGGGCGGCCAATAAGGACCGGAGGTGCACCTTGACGTGCGCTATCATTGCGTTATGGGCAGGAGCGTTGTCACGGCATGTTTGGACATAGGCGATTTTGGAAGAAAAACCAACACTCCACTTGCGTAGGGCAAATATGCCCGGCGCTGAGATATGCCCGGCGCTGAG
Source organism: Rhipicephalus microplus (assembly GCF_043290135.1). Lineage (NCBI taxonomy): Eukaryota > Metazoa > Arthropoda > Arachnida > Ixodida > Ixodidae > Rhipicephalus > Rhipicephalus microplus. The sequence goes on along the minus strand of NC_134706.1, from coordinate 152,765,405 downwards.
AAGATAGGATGACTGAAAGGAATACAAAACCTTCGGCGGTACATCATAACAATTCTTTTGGAGAAGGAAGTCGGGGTTCAGAGGAAGAAAATGAGGGAATAAGAAAGATAGGGCCACCGAGGGAAAAAAAAGATTGAATAAGGTGAAAGAAAGAAATAAGTGAAACAGAAAGAACAGAGACCACAAGAAAATAATTTTAGGTAGAGAGAAATGGAGAAGCAGAGACATGTAAAGACAAAGAAAAATAGATATAAAAACAAAATAAAAAATAAAAAAGCAGACAGGCAGCAAAATAAATTGTAAGAGAAGGAGGTCGGAAAAAAATGACCCCAACAATACAAAAAGAACGAGAGCAAGATTAGCAACGTTTGCTATAGTTTAGCAAGCGATGCGAAAGACTGACCTAAGAGGTTGAAAGCCTACCCAAGGCGCGTTCAGTTAGCAAACTACCAGATTTATTATGACTGAATATTGTATGATTTAGGGCAAGCTTAGCAATTTTTTCGGTCAAGGAGAAAGGACTGTATCTCTTAACACCCACGTGATTAATAATTTTTTAGGGAACGTTATTTACCCCAAGTTTCTTTCGCATCTCTCTCAGTCAATCAGAGCCATGCTTTAAGAATATTTGCATGGAGATTTTGCTTTTCCTCTAACAAATCTCTTGAACGCGAGAATGACATCCTTAGCATTACTCAACTCTCTACATGAAACATAGGTATTTTTTTCTACAATTCTATCATTAACGAACTTCCACCACCATTTTTTGTGTTTCCTGATATTAAGAGTTATAGTTCAACTCGATTCGTATTCAGTAGTCATTTCCTTTCACCCATACTTTCTACAAAGTATGGTAAGAAAACCACAACTTTTACTTCCATTTTGTTGTAGACCCCTCTTCTACTTAAGCTGATAACTACAAGATCATTTCACCAATTCAAGAAAGATCTAAACATGTACATCGTGCATAATAACCAGAAGGTATATATTTTCTTTAGTTTATTTGTGCTCTTTATTATTAGTGTATTTTGGATAAAGGTTGGTTAGCTGTTGAACGCTTTTAGATGCGAAGCGGCTCTTTAATTATAAAGCCTGTGTGACGATGTCCGTTCGTATCTCAGTGCCAACGCGCCACACCGCGTTCTCCCCACCGCAGTTGTTTGAACGGTTGGTCAAGTCGCAGTTTTGCGTTGACGGCACTCTCTCTCCTACCCGCAGCAGCTCCCTCACCTGCCGGCTCAAGCCAATACACCTATACTTGGCGCCAACTTCCTGTGGAAGCACAGCCAAGGCTACGAAGCCCCAACACGCGCTTTCTTACTACGCTTCTGCATGTAGTCCACAAACGTTTAATTTGGTAGGTTGCGTAGCATAATAGAAAATATAAAAAGAAAACACGGTAATAAGATGTTAAAGATGTTCTGTGATATTATTAAGAAGCATCACCTGGGCAGGTTTTTCATTATTTGCTGTTTCTAGTTTTCTGGTTTCGTGGTGCAATTTCACCTTTTAAGTGCGAAGCATTTCTTAGCGAACCTGGGCGAATATGAACGCATCTATCTATCCATCTATCTATCTATCCTCTATCTATCTATCTATCTATCTATCTATCTATTTATCTACTATTCACCTACGACTCTTAGCTCTCCTGGTCATTCGATAATGGTATCGATACCAAACTTGGCAATGCATAACATAACTGTATGAAGAACATATTTGACTAGTCATAACACGAAAATTACGACAAGCAAGTCATGAATGTCATGATTTACGTTTCATGGTTCTGCACCTCTTGAGGTGGTTTCGTTCTTTCACCTGCCATGTTGCGAAACTTGTATGGCATGACATCAATGCATGGCGAACACAAGCGACAGACCCTAACATGAAAATAATAACATGAGTGTCATGTAACAACATGATTACATGCCACGCTCATGATGCGCTCGCGGCCTTTTAGCTAGCGTCAAATATACCAAATTTGGTTTACGGTACGTGAAGGGATGACGAAGGTATGTGACTGGTACAAACATGATAATCATGAGGCGCGTGTCATGTAACAACATGACTACATGCCACGCTCATGATGCGCTCGCGGCCGTTTTGCTAGCTTTACATATGGAAAACGTGTTATCACGTGACGCCAATGAATGACGTTTCATTTAGGTATTTGTTGTCCTCTCTCGAAGGGCTTACGGCCTCGTGGCGACACGATGTCTCATCCTCCGGCTAGGACGGACAATACTTGCGGGCATAAAAATCCGGCCGGTTGGCTACTTGTTTGAGGATTAAAAGAGCGCCGCTCCCTCGTGAGCTCTGGTGTCGGTCACAACAGGGCAGATGGTCTGTAATTTTTTGTCTTACAATTCCTTACTTATTTATTTATTTATTTACAGATACTGCTGTCTCAATACACGAGACATAGCAGAAGTGGGTACATTAGGAAAAGGAACGAACATACAATAAGCAATACCAAAGAAACATTCAAAGCATTTAAAACATATTACAAAATATGGTTAGGCAGTTCTTTCAAAAACACTTCAATTGGTTTTTCGCGCAGGGAACCATCTAGGTTGTTCGTAATCTCAACAACCGCTGGAAAAAAGGAATGCTTAAAGCAATTTGCAAATGGCTTTACGATTGTATGTCATAATCGTGCTATCTCATGCAATCTCCTGTGCATTTTTCTACTATTGTTAAGTTTTTCGCCTCAATTCCATCTTTTGGTGCTTGTCCATTCAATTGTTTACTACCGCATTTGCTTTGTACAGAAGGCCCCGATGCAGTTCCTGGGACGTCCACCTGTTTATTCAATCCCTGTAGCATTGCTCAACATTTAGTAATAAAAATTCTGATTCTTATTCTAGCCTCTGTGAAAAGAATGCATGTTCAACTAACAGCAAATCAATGCTGTGATTTTCATATTAAGAGAAGCGCCAATAGGCCAGACGTCAAGCTCACAAATAAAATGATCTCTTGCGAAATAATAACAAATGCTTGTTGAAACAATTGTGATGCGACAGTTGTATTCTCTATGCCCGGAAGACATGATCGTATTCATTCAGTCAATCCCCATTATTTCCGGTGCAGGAAATATCTTTGATCCATTGCGTTGATTTATAAAAACTACAGAGCATATTTCACCCCTGTTACATACGTGGACGATTTCTATAAGTTATATCCGCACCGACGAGCTAAGTACCACCGCACCTAGGCAGTTGAACTACCAATGCATGTGCATGTTCGCGTGAATGCGCCTTACAAAATACTGATGGATTCGCAGCCTTTGCTAATGGACCAATTTGCATCCCGTGTACGGGCCTTATCTAAAGGTACCTATAATTTTCGTTGCAGGTGAGCTTGCGTAATAACCGAGGTAACGCTGGGTAGTAGCAGAGGCTGACTGATGTTAGCATCAAAAAGGTAATTCAAACGGCATTTGAAACATACCCTGCTACGTAGATGAAGGAGGAATACGTATAAGTGGAGGAAGTCCATAAATGTGCCGACATGGTGATATGTAGGTTGTGCGATGTTCTCGCTGTGGAGGCAGTCGTCTGGCAAAGCGAACACACCTATAGCTACTGATCTACTTGGCGGGTATGCGCCCCATCTTAGTGTACGTGACAAGGCAGGCAGAAGATGTGGAGAAGAGTCGCAAATATATGCACATTTTGCGAGTAATTGCCCGGTGCATGCTTGTTGTAAACAAGTTGCTCTCTTCATTTAGCACGATAACGTTAGAGAGCTCGTGTCACAGAAATTCCGCCGTCAGCGTCAGCCTCATTGGTTGAGAGCAAGAAATCGTCCGTGAGCGAAATATCGAGAAAGAAGCAAACAAAATAATGTATAAAATATTAGGTTTCCTTGAGGATAAAACCTAGGCCGTTCGAGTGGTGAGGAGCTGTCCTACCACAAAGATGTCCTAGTAAGCAGCTGTCCTTTCACAAAGAACACTATAACATAAATGTCATGTAGTGGGACATAAATGTTATGTAATGGACAGTCTTCCCAACGCATTTCGTTCGACAGGTGGCATGACGAAAACGAGCCCATTCGACGATTCGTAGGCACATTTCGGAGGCCATGGAACTACGTCAAAAAAGGCCGGGATAGTGAAGCCAACGCCCCTAAAAACGCACAGGAACTTTCAAACAGCTCTAAAGAGGAAAAAGTATGTTTATCTGCCTCAAAACATATCATGCCTTTCCAGAGTCGTTGATCAAGCAAACAGCAAACGCTAGATATAGTGCTGCTATCTGTGAGGCATTGTGAGACTGTTTATGATATCTGAAATATGGAGCACGCGGCGTGTATATTGGAGGCCATGTGACTCTTACTTTAGATCACTCGGCAAGAATACTTCAGCTGTGTGAACACCGAGACTATCCGCTACACAATAATGTTCTGCTTCGCTGGAGCCTGGAAGATGGAGCTACAAGCTTTCCCCCTTCTTTCTTTCCCCCTCTTCTTGGTGTAGAAAAGCCCAGGGCTGTAGGAAAGTAGTGGTGCTCATTTATCGTCGCTTTAACACCCTCGCCGCTCCGTCAACATCTTCCCTTATCTCCGCCCCCCCGTCTTTCGCGGAGCCGCTCTATGCGTGTCGCGTGGTTGATATCACGTGATTACCCGGTACTCTCAGATATTGAAACCATCGCTCATGTGCCAGATATGCTTTGCGGAATTCGCCAGCAGCTCACTACGGTTTTTAGAGCTTTAACAGTCGTCAGTCCAGCGAGCCATCTATCGGCACGTCGCAAACGAGTACATAATCGGTTCCTCCCCACCGAACTCTCGCTTCACGCCATTCGCTCACCTAAAGTGTTCTTGCACCGTGCTTTTGACCAAAAACCTGCATGTAAAGTTCGCGCTAGGCGTGTGTTTGCGTGTCTGTGTGCCACCAAACGCTCACGCTTGCACGCGGGCGCGTTTTTGTGCGTGTGTTTGTGTGTGTGTGTGTGTGTGTGTGTGTAACAAAAAATATTAGTAAGTATGCACTTAGTGGTTGAAGGGTGCACTAGGGGCTGGATTTCGCAATCTCGGTCAACTCCTAAAGGCGAAGCTTAAGGATACCCGAATTTTTTTCGTGGCTTACCATAACTAACTTCTGCCATGAAGATAACAGGTAGCCCCTAAATCTTCCACGTGTATACTTTTCACATGCTTCTTTCTTGAAGCGCCTTCTGAAATGGAACTCTTTAGCTTTCGGCATCAGTGACTGAATCGATCCCAAGCAATCAAGGACCAAATAACCACCGTGGTCCACCATCATCCCTCCGCATTCGCCATTGTCACCTCCACAGTGGCGCAATTCCTCATGTAACAACTTTCAAAGCTTCTGCTCTCAATACTATTCGATTGTTAAAAAATGCCCAGAATTTAATATTCACAAGCATAGTGCAAGTTACTTTTCCGAAATGCTCACGGGTAAAATCAATGGCCGCCACTCGCCATAGTTCAGCGGCCTCCGTGTGGCGGTGAATAACCCTTGCGACTATCGGAGAAGTATGGCGTAGTACATCCACTCCAGCTACATTAAGGAGAGCATAGAACAAAACAGCGCCACCAACACCCCACTCGTTACAGCTTCTTTGCTCGTTACCTGTCGGCGCCTCTTCTCTTTCTCAATAGCACTCCACTTCTGGCAACGCCGAGTGCTCCACACTAAGCATTCACGTCCACTGGTGCTGGAGAGCACACGTCGTGACGGAGATTGAAAGAACAGTGGCGTGAGCGAACAAACAAGAAATGAGCATGCAATAATGCAACCTGCTGAGGCGAATCTACAGAGGCGCTGCTAAACGTTCCCACCCTGCCTCCTTCTACAAACAAAGAGCGGTGTCCGTACGTGCGAACCCCATGAGCGGTGCCGGTGTGGATGCCGACTATGGTATTGCCGAAGAAGAGGTGGGTGCGCCCTAACACATGTCCATCCTCGAAGCAAACGCGGCGCCACGCTCGCATCCTTTGCGACATTCAAAGCAGGCTTTCCGTGGTAGAGGACAGTATGCGCTTGAGCAGTGAAAATGCGAGTGTGGGCGTAGCGCCAAAAGTGGCAGCGTTGAGCGAACGTCTCAACGAACTAGAAGATCGCTCCCGCCGGGATAATCTGATATTACACGGCATCGAAGACACTGCATCCGAAACATGGACCCAGTGTGAAAAAAAGTATGCAAAGTCCTTAATACAGAATTAAAGCTAAATCTTGGTGACGATGACGAACGCATATCTCGCGCGCACAGGTTGGGAAAGTATGCGCCAGGAAAATGCCGACCCGTCATAATTAAATTCGCATCTTCCAAGCTGCGCGAGAGCATCTTGGTCGCTAGCGCCAAACTCAAGGCTTCTGGCTTATCGGTTAATGAAGACTTCTGTGTGACTACGAGAAGTGTGCGTAAAAAGCTTTTTGAATATGGAAAAGCTAGCAAACAGCAGTTTTCAGTACGTTATAACAGACTATATATAAACAAAAAAGTGCTTCGTGTACTCGCGAACAACCGATAGCATCTGTGAACTGGAATCCGACAGAGATGAAAGTGCGAACGATTCTTCGTCTGCTTCTACGTCTGCAGGTAGAGGCCCTTGCTTGTCCTAGCCCGAACATCCAATGTTGTGACCCCTGTTTTGGCTGGCACATTCTTTCTACTATCAAATGTCAGAAGCATAATCAATAAGCGAGACACATTATCGGCTGTCATTGACTCATGCTGCGCTGACGTCGTGGCGCTTACCGAAACATGGCAGTCCCCCGATGTAGCCAGTAGTGAACTATTTGACTGCGACAAAAAGTACACCATCTATCGCTGTGATCGTAGTAGCGGAAAAGGGGGACGTGTGCTTATAGCGGTGGCCGATAACCCAGAGTCACACATGATACCGGTGAATTCTTCTTTAGAAATTGTTTGTGCAAATATCCCTTTACGCCACCAGAGTGCTCTATTTTGTGTGTGCTATAGGCCGCCCAACGCGGCGCCTGACTTTTGTAGCGAATTGCATGACGTGTTGAATTCACTAGTTGTACAATTTCCACATTCTCATCTGTTCCTTTTGGGAGACTTTAACTTTCCTAAAATTGATTGGTCAAGTGCGAGTCCTAGTATCACAGAGGTGACAGCGGAGAATAAATCATTTGTTAATTTATGTGTAGATTTCAATCTGACTCAAATGGTCACCGAACCAACAAGAACAGCCGTTGCGTCTGCTAATGTACTGGATTTAATCCTGACTACGACACCAAACTTACTGCACTCACTGACTTGTTTTCCTGGTGTTAGTGACCACTGCTGCCTGCAATTCACTTTAAATATTGACATTTCACCCCGAACTAAGGTTACGAAGACCATAGGAAACTACAAAAAAGGGGACTATGCCGCAATAAATACGGAACTTGAACAGTTTATTGATAGCTATATGCCTGGTTTTTTTGACCGATCAGTCGAGCAGAATTGGTGTCGTTTTAGGGACAAAATTTCTTTATTGATCGACAGGCATGTGCCGCTTCAAGTTATATCAACAAAGCAGCGATCGCCATGGTTCACAATAAACCTTAAAAGGCTTCTTAATAGAAAAAAACGCCTCTTCCGCTCTGCTAAGCTCGACAGCAGTGTTTTTCGTTGGAAGGCTTATCGCGAAGCTCTTTCCGCGTATCGCTTTTCCATGAAGAATGCCAGGCGTGACTATTTCAACACTACACTTCCCTCGTTGTTATCTACTAACCCTTCGAAATTTTGGAAAACTGTCAACCCAATAAAACGAACCGTCGTATCGCTTATTGATTCCAATGGCCGCGCGATGCGCAACGAAGAATGCTGTTCTGTTCTTAACAACGTCTTTTCGCAATGTTTTTCAGATTCAAGTGCAGTTTCAGTGCCGCAGGTATATCACAGCGGGTTTTTTCCAATGGACTATATAACTATTGAATTTGAAGGAATTATTAACTTAATCCGGCGACTTAAGCTGTCTTCTGCCTGTGGCACTGATGAGATAAACGTGAAATTTCTGAAGAACACTGAAGTATACTGTTCCATTGTATTGTCGCACATTTTTAAGCAGTCTCTCCAGTGTGCCACTTTGCCAACTGACTTGAAGGTGGGGAGTCTTTTAAATCCGGAAACCAACACTCTCCCCTGAACTACCGACCAATTTCTTTAACAAGTATTCCGTGTAAGATGCTTGAGCACTTAATCTACTCTAATCTCATGGCATTTCTTGAAACTAACGTATTCTTCAGCAAGTTCCAACACGGATTTCGTAAGCATCATTCGTGCGAAACTCAGCTTCTATGTTTTACACATGACGTCATCTCAGCACTAGATAACAAAATACTAGTAGATTGCATTTTTTTAGATTTCACGAAAGCCTTTGATAAAGTGTCACACCAATTACTACTACTTAAGCTTAGCATACTGAATATCGACCCTAACACTCAGAAATGGATTGAATGCTTTCTTACTAACCACACTCAGTATGTTACCGCTAATAATTGTTCCTCAAATCCCTGTGCAGTTAGATCTGGCGTACCGCAAGGTTCCGTTTTAGGTCCTTCACTCTTTTTAGTCTACATCAATGATCTAGCAATTAACATTAAGTCATCCATAAAACTGTTTGCTGACGACTGCGTTTTGTACCGCAGAATAACTAACGAAGACGACAACGTTCTTCTTCAAGGTGATCTTAATCGCGTCTCTGACTGGTGCAATACGTGGCTAATGAACCTTAACGTTACTAAGTGTAAAAGCATGACAATCACACGTTCTTCTATCACTCCGAAGCTTTTCAACTACACATTAAATGAAACTAGATTAGAGCAGGTTAGTAGCTACAAATACCTTGGAGTTCACATAACAAATGATCTATCGTGGCATTCTCACATTACCTACATTATCAACAACGCTAACCGGTCTCTTGGTTACCTCCGCAAAAACTTTCGCCAAGCACCAACACACCTTAAATTGCAGCTTTACCAAACAATAGTCCGACCAAAACTCGAGTACGCGTCTGCCATATGGAACCCAGCTCAATCAACATTAATTGAAGCCTTAGAAGCTGTCCAAAACCCATCAGCCCGCTTCATTCATAACAACTATGCTCGTACTGTCAGTGTGACCTTAATGAAATCTACTCTTGAACTCCCAGATCTGGTCACGAGAAGAACGATTTTCCGTCTGTCGCTCTTTCATAAAATTTTCTTTCATAATCAAGTACTTACAGAGGAATTAATCTCAGGACCTGCATACATCTCATCCCGTGTTGACCATCAAAATAAAGTAGCCATTCCTTTCTGCCACACCAACCACTTTTTGCAGTCTTTTCTTCCGAAGACAAGCAGGAACTGGAACCGCCTTCCCCCCTCCATTGCTGCCACTAAGGATCAAGGGCTGTTCAAATCCGCAGTGTCGAAACACATTATGGCGTAACTGCACACTGTTTTTCGTTTTTCGTTTTAGATGCGGAAGCATCTTATACTCGCGCCTTGTAGTGCGCCGTCCGCGCCGTCCGCACCGCTTCTCGAACATTCGACAGCTGACGCGCGCGCATGCGCCGTCGCGCCGTCGCCCACCATCTGTGCCGCGCGCGCTTCTCCTTCGAGAACATTCGACAGCTGACAGCGCATGCGCCGTCGCGCCGTCGCCATCTGTGCCGCGCGCGCGCTTCTCCTTCGAGAACATTCGACAGCTGACAGCGCATGCGCCGTCGCGCTGTATATATACTCAAGGTCGGCGCTCGCTCGCTCACCTGCCGCTCGTCCGTTGGTTTGTACGGCGCGTCGACGTCCGAAGTCGCCGTGAAATGAATGCCAACGAATCCACAAACAGAATGATCGACGTCCCTAAGCCATCGTCCTCAAAGTTTGTCGCAATAAATAAAACACCGCCCTTTCGCATACGTGCCGTACGTGTTCACTCATTTAACACCCAATTTCACAACCACGTTAACCAATTTAGCCATCGACCCAAGTAAGTCGCAATTTAACACCCGTTAACCAATTTCCGCATCCTCCTCAGTGTTCCCCCGAGGGAAGCTGCGGGCAATTTTTTTTCTTGTCTTGTTTTTTTTCCTGTTTTAACTATTATTTGTTGTATTTCCTTCACTGTTGTTATTATTATTATTTTTTTTTGCCACATTCATATTGTACCCACCCCCTCTGTAACACCCTCCGGGTCTTGAGGGTATACTAATAAAAAAAAAGAAAGTTGCGCCAACACTGGCAGGTACGTTGCGTTGCCGGAGAATCGGCGCATGCGATCAAACAAGCTGTGAAGAACTTCTTGGCCCAGCGCTTAGCAAAGGGAGCGATGGGATTTGTGGGCTGAGTAGCCGCCCTTCCATTGTGGCGTCTCTGGGAGAGCGGGCATATAAACGGCATCGAGGCGCGTGTTACAAGTACCCAATTGATTCTGAAGAGCGCTCAAGAGCGCAGGTAGAGACATAAAAGAAATATGTTTTTACGTGTCTGTAAAGGGCAAAGTGCACGCGCGCATGTCTCAAGATTGCCCTACTCAGATAGTAAACTGCTGCGTACAATAGCTGCGTACTTGTGTACAATACTCAACTACATGCATTGATAATATACAGCCGTGTATACCAGTTCACTGTTCGTTGCAGCGACTACAAGTCGCGCACGAAGATCGTTAACAAGTTAAATAATAGTACCAACGGGCTTAGCTTTACTGTGGTTGCTGGCGATCGCTTAGCCCGAGTGCCAAATATCCAACGCATCAAATCTTTAGCGAATTTCATTGATGACAATGGGAGCGCAAAACGAAATTTCTTGCATACTTTCACTCACCCTGCCCAGGTGATCTTGTGGCTCAAGAACTGGCTTCTGACCCGCATGCCGCGGGATCGGATCCCGGTTGCGGCGGTTGCATTTTCGATGGAGGCGAGAATTCTGTAGGCCCATGTGCTAGGATTTGGGCGCACGTTAAAGAACACCGGGTGGTCGAACTTTTCGAAGCCCTCCACTAATTCGTCTCTCATAATCATATGGTTGTTTTGGAACTTTCAACCCCACATATCAATCAAGAACTGTAGGGCTCACATGAAAGAAACCTTCAAGAAACCGAAGCGTCGCTTTCCATATCGCATTGCGTCGCGCTTTGCTCTTTCGTGTTTGACAAAAAACAAAACAAAACAAAAACAATGAGTACTGTTCTTCAAGCGCGTACTGTTCTGTTCAGTCGTATGCGCGATTGAGCACCATCATATATTAGCGATGGACTAAGCAACCAGAACTTTCAGAATGGCTTTACTTTCTTTTAATCTAATTATTGCAGCAGTTGCTTGAAATGCTTGGTCAGGTTGAATCAGCACAGTTATTTTTCTCGATGTCCATTTATGATAATTATACATCGTAAGGTATACTGTCGTGATTAGTAATGGCGCTGGGTATGGCTCTCGGGTAAGGTCACCTGCGGGTATCTTGTTTGTAGTCTGTAATGCGCACCATTTTGAAATAGAAGTTTTCATGCTCTCCACGTGGACGATAAATGTCAAACAGTGCAATAATGCTTTAAAAATATTTGACCAGACAAAATTTGTATAGTACTCAAACTTGGTATATCACCATAATCATGAGGTACAGCATGAATTCTTTATTCTAATGAGGCAGCTACGGGCACAATAACATATTTGTTATGTTCGAACTTGCTGACGCGATGGAGATAGAGAGAGAGAGAGAGCACTGCTAGGAGATAAGGAGACAGGTGGCGCGTCAGCACACTCCAGGTGTGTTTGCGAAGCTTAACCAAGCAATAAACAAAAGCAGCCAGCAGCGTCCTGCAAAGAGCAAGCAGGGTGGTGCGCATGAACGTTGAAAAGCAAGCTTTATTTTTACCACCTCACAGCAGACCTAAGGAGCCTACTCCTGCTATTGCTCACCGACGCAGTAAACTATGCGATAAATATTGTTGATATTATTGCCCAGTTCCTTTCCTCAAGTTTTGTTATCAGCCTCTTACACTACGTTCAGTGCAAACCGCGCCCACGATGTTCGAGAAGCTTCAAGGCTTAAGTAGATAGTTTTTTGTTTTTGTTAAGATTACACCCACTAAGCGACGAGTTGGCCGACCAGCTTTGGGCCGTCTGGAGAGCTTAAGATGCCACCCTGGTGCAAGGACTTCGAGCGGTCACCTTAGGCACCACCATCATAATTGACGGAGAGTGGAAGGGGACAGAGTTTAACACCCTCTTCCCCCACCTCGCTCGATAAAACTGCCGGACTTTCAGGCACCGCCATCATAATCGGCAGAGAGTGGGAGGGGACAGAGTTTCACACCCTCTTCCCCCACCTCGCTCGGTAAAACTGCCGGAGTTTATTCATTCATTCATTCATTCATTCGGGAACATCATAAATTATTCGAGAACCTACATCGCCGCTAGAGATAACGCTAGAATATTCGAGGGCAAGGGTATAATTGCCAGCAAGCCTCGCTGCTTGTAAGTTGATCAATGGCCGAAGCTCCGGTCACAGCTATCAATCTAATACTGCTACTGTAATCCTACTCTCGCTTTACTGGGCACAGGTTTGCCCAAATAAACAGTTTGTTATTCGATTCTTAGTATGCTCCATTCGTCCATATCACGACCCCGTGACAATGTATCCATCCTTGTCTGCTTTAGGTTGAGGCCTTTTGAGGGCCAGACGCCCAATTTCAGGAAGAGAAGTGCTGCATTGCAGATGGTTGTATGCTGTATGTATGTATGTATGTATGTATGTATGTATGTATGTATGTATGTATGTATGTATGTATGTATGTATGTATGTATGTATGTATGTATGTATGTACACTACTGAAACGTTCCGTATGACATCTTACGGAAAATATATGGACTCCGTAACATTTCCTTATGCTACATACGGAAAAAATATGGAGTTTTATGGAAATATACGGAACTTGTATGGCATATACGGAATGCTTGTTATGGAGTATACGGAAAGGTAAGGAAATTGTATGGCGTATACGGAAAGGTTTTTATGAAGTATACGGAAGGATAAGGAAAATGTATGGCATATATGGAAAGATTTTATGGAGTATATGGAAGGATAAGGAAGTTTTATTGCGTGGATGGAGTGAGTTTTATGAAAAATATGGAAAGATAAGAAAATTTATGGAGCATATTGAAAGTTCATTATAGAAGATATGGAAGGATAAGGAAAGTGTATGAAGTGTACAGAAGCTTTCCTAGGGAAAATGCGGAACGTAAGGTCTTACGGAAATATACAGATTTTGTAAGATGCTTACGACATTGTGCAATAGTGTATGAAAGGCATTTGGATTGTTGCAAAGATGTGAAAAATCTACATTTTTTGTCACATTTTCAGCTGAAAATCCGAGCTCAACATAGTTATAAATGAATGAACAGTGACATATATAGTACAAAAGAATAACGCAGACTAGTCTTTGTTGTCAGTCACCGCTGTTCGCCCCTTTCCAGAATGAATACAGCTTCTGCAGATGACCAGGTGCTAAAGTCTGTCAAACAGAAAATGTGTCATTCACAAGGAATGACAATAACTGTCATTTTACTTGCATGCTGTCACACGAAAACAAATCAAGCAAAAAAAGCACCACGCGAAGGGAAGTTACCGGGGTAGGGACTGTCACGGGCGGCCAATAAGGACCGGCGGTGCACCTTGACGTGTGCTATCATTGCGTTATGGGCAGGAGCGTTGTCCCGGCATGTTTGGACATAGGCGATTTCGAAAGAAAAACCAACACTCCGCTTGCGTAGGGCAAATATGCCCGGCGCTGAGATATGCCTGGCGCTGAGAAGATAGGATGACTGAAAGGAATACAAAACCTTTGGCGGTACATCATAACAATTCTGTTGGAGAAGGAAGTCGGGGTTCAGAGGAAGAAAATGAGGGAATAAGAAAGATAGGGCCACCGAGGGAAAAAAAAGATTGAATAAGGTGAAAGAAAGAAATAAGTGAAACAGAAAGAACAGAGAGCACAAGAAAATAATTTTAGGTAGAGAGAAATGGAGAAGCAGAGACATGTAAAGACAAAGAAAAATAGATATAAAAACAAGATAAAAAATAAAAAAGCAGACAGGCAGCAAAATAAATTGTAAGAGAAGGAGGTCGGAAAAAAATGACCCCAACAATACAAAAAGAACGAGAGCAAGATTAGCAACGTTTGCTATAGTTTAGCAAGCGATGCGAAAGACTGACCTAAGAGGTTGAAAGCCTACCCAAGGCGCGTTCAGTTAGCAAACTACCAGATTTATTATGATTGAATATTGTATGATTTAGGGCAAGCTTAGCAATTTTTGCGGTCAAGGAGAAAGGACTGTATCTCTTAACACCCACGTGATTAATAATTTTTTAGGGAACGTTATTTACCCCAAGTTTCTTTCGCATCTCTCTCAGTCAATCAGAGCCATGCTTTAAGAATATTTACATGGAGATTTTGCTTATCCTCTAACAAATCTCTTCAACGCGAGAATGACATCCTTAGCATTACTCAACTCTCTACATGAAACATAGGTATTTTTTTCTACAATTCTATCATTAACGAACTTCCACCACCATTTTTTGTGTTTCCTGATATTAAGATTTATAGTTCAACTCGATTCGTATTCAGCAGTCATTTCCTTTCACCCATACTCTCTACAAAGTATGGTAAGAAAACCACAACTTTTACTTCCATTTTGTTGTAGACCCCTCTTCTACTTAAGCTGATAACTACAAGATCATTTCACCAATTCAAGAAATATCTAAACATGTACATCGTGCATAATAACCAGAAGGTATATAGTTTCTTTAATTTATTTGTGCTCTTTATTATTAGTGTATTTTGGATAAAGGTTGGTTAGCTGTTGAACGCTATTAGATGCGAAGTGGCTCTTTAATTATATAGCCTGTGTGACGATGTCCGTTCAAATCTTAGTGTTAACGCGCCACAGCGCGTTCTCCCGACCGCAGTTGTTTGAACGGTCGGTCAAGTCGCGTTGGCGTTGACGGCACTCTCTCTCCCACCCGCAGCAACTCCCTCACCTGCCGGCTCAAGCCAATACACCTATACTTGGCGCCAACTTCCTGTGGCAGCACAGCCAAGGCTACGGAGCCCCAACACGCGCTTTCTTACTACGCTTCTGCATGTAGTCCACAAACGTTTAATTTGGTAGGTTGCGTAGCATAATAGAAAATATAAAAAGAAAACATGGTAACAAGATGTTAAAGATGGTCTGTATTATTATTAGGAAGCATCACCTGGGCAGGTTTTTCATTATTTGCTGTTTCTAGTTTTCTGGTTTCGTGGTGCAATTTCACCTTTTAAATGCGAAGCATTTCTTAGCGAACCTGGGTGACTATGAACGCATCTATCTATCCATCTATCTATATATCTTCTATCTATCTATCTATCTATCTATTTATCTACTATTCACCTACGACTTTTAGCTCTCCTGGTCATTCGATAATGGTATCGATACCAAACTTGGCAATGCATAACATAACTGTATGAAGAACATATTTGACTAGTCATAACACGAAAATTACGACAAGCAAGTCATGAATGTCATGATTTACGTTTCATGGTTCTGCACCTCTTGAGGTGGTTTCGTTCGTTCACCTGCCATGTTGCGAAACTTGTATGGCATGACATCAATGCATGGCGAACACAAGCGACAGACCCTAACATGAAAATAATAACATGAGTGTCATGTAACAACATGATTACATGCCACGCTCATGATGCGCTCGCCGCCTTTTAGCTAGCGTCAAATATACCAAATTTGGTTTACGGTACGTGAATGGATGACGAAGGTATGTGACTGGTACAAACATGATAATCATGAGGCGCGTGTCATGTAACAACAAGACTACATGCCTCACACATGATGCGCTCGCGGCCGTTTTGCTAGCTTTACATATGGAAAATGTGTTATCACGTGACGCCAATGAATGACGTTTCATTTGGGTATTTGTTGTCCTCTCTCGAAGGGCTTACGGCGTCGTGGCGACACGATGTCTCATCCTCCGGCTAGGACGGACAATACTTGCGGGCATAGAAATCCGGCCGGTTGGCTACTTGTTTGAGGATTAAAAGAGCGCCGCTCCCTCGTGAGCTCTGGTGTCGGTCACAACAGGGCAGATGGTCTGTAATATTTTTTGTCTTACAATTTTTTATTTATTTATTTATTTATTTATTTATTTACAGATACTGTTGTCTCGATACACGAGACATAGCAGAAGTGGGTACATTAGGAAAAAGAACGAACATACATTAAGCAATACCAAAGAAACATACAAAGCATTTAAAACATATCACAAAATATGGTTAGGCAGTTCTTTCAAAAACACTTCAATTGGTTTTTCGCGCAGGGAACCATCTAGGTTGTTCCAAATCTCAACAACCGCTGGAAAAAAGGAATGCTTAAAGCAATTTACAAATGGCTTTACGATTATATGTCATAATCGTGCTATCTCATGCAATATCCTGTGTATTTTTCTACTATTGTTAAGTTTTTCGCCTCAATTCCATCTTTTGGTACTTGTCTATTCGATTGTTTACTACCGCATTTGCTTTGTACAGAAGGCCCCGATGCAGTTCCTGGGACATCCACCTGTTTATTCAATCCCTGTAACATTGCTCAACATTTAGTAATAAAAATTCTGATTCTTATTCTAGCCTCTGTGAAAAGAATGCATGTTCAACTAACAGCAAATCAATGCTGTGATTTTTATATTAGGAGAAGCGCCAATAGGCCAGACGTCATGCTCACAAATAAAATGATCTCTTGCGAAATAAAAACAAATGCTTGTTGAAACAATTGTGATGCCACAGTTGTATTCCCTATGCCCGGAAGACATGATCGTATTCATTCAGTCAACCCCCATTATTTCCGGTGCAGGAAATATCTTTGATCCATTGCGTTGATATATAAAAACTACAGAGCATATTTCACCCCTGTTACATACGTGGACGATTTCTATAAGTTATATCCGCACCGACGAGCTAAGTACCACCGCACCTAGGCAGTTGAACTACCAATGCATGTGCATGTTCGCGTGAATGCGCCTTACAAAATACTGATGGATTCGCAGCCTTTGCTAATGGACCAATTTGCATCCCGTGTACGGGCCTTATCTAAAGGTACCTATAATTTTCGTTGCAGGTGAGCTTGCGTAATAACCGGTGTAACGCTGGGTAGTAGCAGAGGCTGACTGATGTTAGCATCAAAAAGGTAATTGCAAACGGCATTTGAAACATACCCCGCTACGTAGATGAAGGAGGGATACATATAAGTGGAGGAAGTCCATAAATGTGCCGACATGGTGGTATGTAGGTTGTGCGATGTTCTCGCTGTGGAGGCAGTCGTCTGGCAAAGCGAACACACCTATAGCTACTGATCCACTCGGCGGGTATGCGCCCCATCTTAGTGTACGTGACAAGGCAGGCAGAAGATGTGGAGGAGAGCCGCAAATATATGCACATTTTGCGAGTAAATGCCCGGTGCATGCTTGTTGTAAACAAGTGGCTCTCTTCATTTAGCACGATAACGTTAGAGAGCTCGTGTCACAGAAATTCCGCCGTCAGCGTCAGCCTCATTGGTTGTGAGCAAGAAATCGTCCGTGAGCGAAATATCGAGAAAGAAGCAAACAAAATAAAGTATAAAATAATAGGTTTTCTTGAGCATAAAACCTAGGCCGTTCGAGTGGTGAGGAGCTGTCCTACCACAAAGCTGTCCTAGTAAGCAGCTGTCCTTTCACAAAGAACACAATAACATAAATGTCATGTAGTGGAACATAAATGTTATGTAGTGGAGAGTCTTCCCAACGCATTTCGTTCGACAGGTGGCACGACGAAAACGAGCCCATTCGGCGATTTGTAGGCACATTTCGGAGGCCATGAAACTACGTCAAAAAAGGCCGGGATAGTGAAGCCATCGCCCCTAGAAACGCACAGGAACTTTCAAACAGCTCTAAAGATGAAAAACTATGTTTATCTGCCTCAAAACATATCATGCTTTTCCAGAGTCATTGATCAAGCAAACAGCAAACGCTAGATATAGTTCTGCTATCTGTGAGGCATTGTGAGACTATTTATGATATCTGAAAGAGGGAGCACGCGGCGTGTATATTGGAGGCCATGTGACTCTTGCTTTAGATCACTCGGCAAGAATACTTCAGCTGTGTGAACACCGAGACTATCCACTACACGATAATGTTCTGCATCGCTGGAGCCTGGAAGATGGAGCTACAAGCTTTCCCCCTTCTTCCTTTCCCCCTCTTCTTGGTGTAGAAAAGCCCAGGGCTGTAGGAAAGTAGTGGTGCTCATTTATCGTCGCTTTAACACCCTCGCCGCTCCGTCAACATCTTCCTCTTATCCCCCCCTCCGTCTTTCGCGGAGCCGCTCTATGAGTGTCGCGTGGTTGATATCACGTGATTACCCGGTACTCTCAGATATTGAAACCATCGCTCATGTGCCAGATATGCTTTGCGCAATTCGCCAGCAGCTCAATACGGTTTTTAGAGCTTTAACAGTCGTCAGTCCGGCGAGCCATCTACCGGCACGTCGCAAACGAGTACATAATCGGTTACTCCCCACCGAACTTTCGCTTCACGCCATTCGCTCACCTAAAGTGTTCTTGCACCGTGCTTTTGACCAAAAACCTGCATGTAAAGTTCGCGCTTGGCGTGTGTTTGTGTGTCTGTGTGCCACCAAACGCTCACGCTTGCACGCGCGCGTGTTTGTGTGCGTGTGTTTGTTTGTGTGTGTGTGTGTGTGTGTGTAACAAAAAATATTAGTAAGTATGCACTTAGCGGTTGAAGGGTGCACTAGGGGCTCGATTTCGCAATCTCGGTCAACTCCTAAAGGCGAAGCTTAAGGATACCCAAATTTTTTTCGTGGCTTACCATAACTAACTTCTGCCATGAAGCTAACAGCTAGCCCCTAAATCTTCCACGTGTATACTTTTCACATGCTTCTTTCTTGAAGCGCCTTCTGAAATGGAACTCTTTAGCTTTCGGCATCAGTGACAGAATCGATCCCAAGCAATCAAGGACCAAATAACCACCGTGGTCCACCATCATCCCTCCGCATTCGCCATTGTCACCTCCACAGTGGCGCAATTCCTCCTGTAACAACTTTCAAAGCTTCTGCTCTCAATACTATTCGATTGTTAAAAAATGCCCAGAATTTAATATTCACAAGCATAGTGCAAGTCACTTTTCCGAAATACTCACGGGTAAAATCAATGGCCGCCACACGCCATAGTTCAGCGGCCTCCGTGTGGCGGAGAATAACGCTTGCGACTATCGGAGAAGTATGGCGTAGTACATCCACTCCAGCTACATTAAGGAGAGCATAGAGCAAAACAGCGCCACCAACACCCCACTCGTTACAGCTTCTTTGTTCGTTACCTGTCGACGCCTCTTTCTTCCTCAATAGCCCTCCACTTCTGGCAACGCCGAGTGTGACACACTAAGCATTCACGTCCACTGGTGCTGGAGAGCACACGTCGTGACGGAGATTGAAAGAACAGTGGCGTGAGCGAACAAACAAGAAATGAGCATGGAATAATACAACCTGCTGAGGCGAATCTACAGAGGCGCTGCTAAACGCTCCCACCCTGCCTCCTTCTACAAACAAAGAGCGGTGTCCGTACGTGCGAACCCCATGAGCGGTGCCGGTGTGGATGCCGACTATGGTAGTGCCGAAGAAGAGGTGGGTGCGCACTAACACATGTCCATCCTCGAAGCAAACGCAGCGCCACGCTCGCATCCTTTGAAAGTTGCGCCAACCCTGACAGGTACGTTGCGTTGCTGGAGAATCGGCGCATGCGATCAAACAAGCTGTGAAGAACTTCTTGGCCCAGCGCTTAGCAAAGGGAGCGATGGGATTTGTGTGCTGAGTAGCCGCCCTTCAATTGTGGCGTCTCTGAGAGAGCAGGCATATAAACGGCATCGAGGCGCGTGTTACAAGTACCCAATTGATTCTGAAGAGCGCTCAAGAGCGCAGGTAGAGACATAAAAGAAATATGTTTTTACGTGTCTGTAAAGGTCATAGTGCACGCGCGCATGTCTCAAGATTGCCCTACTCAGATAGTAAACTGCTGCGTACAATAGCTGCGTACTTGTGTACAATACTCAACTAGATGCATTGATAATATACAGCCGTGTATACCAGTTCACTGTTCGTTGCAGCGACTACAAGTCGCGCACGAAGATCGTTAACAAGTTAAATAATAGTACCAACGGGCTTAGCTTTACTGTGGTTGCTGGCGATCGCTTAGCCCGAGTGCCAAATATCCAACGCATCAAATCTTTAGCGAATTTCATTGATGGCAATGGGAGCGCAAAACGAAATTTCTTGCATACTTTCACTCACTCTGCCCAGGTGATCTTGTGGCTCAAGAACTGGCTTCTGACCCGCAGGCCGCGGGATCGGATCTCGGTTGCGGTGGTTGCATTTTCGATGGAGGCGAGAATTGTGTAGGCCCATGTGCTAGGATTTGGGCGCACGTTAAAGAACACCGGGTGGTCGAACTTTTCGAAGCCCTCCACTAATTCGTCTCTCATAATCATATGGTTGTTTTGGGACGTTCAACCCCACATATCAATCAAGAACTGTAGGGCTCACATGAATCGTTGTTTACGCTCCAACTTTGTTTCATCGATGATCCTTCAAGAAACCGGAGCGTCGCTTTCCATATCGCATTGCGTCGCGCTTTGCTCTTTCTTGTTTGACAAAAAACAAAACAAAACAAAAACAATGAGTACTGTTCCTCAAGGGCCTACTGTTCTGTTCAGTCGTATGCGCGATTGAGCACCATCATATATTAACGATGGACTAAGCAACCAGAACTTTCAGAATGGCTTTACTTTCTTTAATTCTAATTATTGCAGCAGTTGCTTGAAATGCTTGGTCACGTTGAATCAGCACAGTTATTTTTCTGGATGTCCATTGATGATAAATATACATCGTAAGGTATACTGTCGTGATTAGTGGTGGTGCTGCGTATGGCTCTCAGGTAAGGTCACCGGTGGGTATCTTGTTTGTAGTCTGTAATGCGCACCACTTTGGAATAGAAGTTTTCATGCTCTCCACGTGGACGATATATGTCAACTAGTGCAATAATGCTTTAAAAATATTTGACCAGACAAAATTTGTATAGTACTCAAACTTGGTATATCACCATAATCATGAGGTACAGCATGAATTCTTTATTCTAAAGAGGCAGCTACGGGCACAATAACATATTTGTTATGTTCGAACTTGCTGACGCGATGGAGATAGAGAGAGAGAGAGCACTGCAAGGAGATAAGGAGACAGGTGGCGCGTCAGCACACTGCAGGTGTGTTTGCGAAGCTTAACCAAGCAATAAACAAAAGCAGCCAGCAGCGTCCTGCAAAGAGCAAGCAGGGTGGTGCGCATGAACGTTGAAAAGCAAGCTTTATTTTTACCATCTCACAGCAGACCTAAGGAGCCTACTGCTGCTATTGCTCACCGACGCAGTAAACTATGCGATAAATATTCTTGATAATGTTGCCAAGTTCTTTTCCTCAAGTTTTGTTATCAGCCTCTTACACTACGTTCAGTGCAAACCGCGCCCACGATGTTCGAGAAGCTTCGAGACTTTAGTAGATTGTTTTTTGTTTTTGTTAAGATTACACCCACTAAGCTACGAGCTGGCCGACCAGCTTTGGGCCGTCTGGAGAGCTGAATATGCCACCCTGGTGCAAGGATTTTGAGCGGTCACCTTAGGCACCGCCATCATTATCGACAGAGAGTGGAAGGGGACAGAGTTCAACACCCTCTTCCCCCACCTTGCTCAATAAAACTGCCGGACTTTCAGGCACTGCCATCATATTCGACGGAGAGTGGGAGGGGACAGAGTTTAACACCCTCTTCCCCCACCTCGCTCGGTAAAACTGCCGGAGTTTATTCATTCATTCATTCATTCATTCATTCGGGAACATCATAGATTATTCGAGAACCTACATCGCCGCTAGAGATAACGCTAGAATATTCGAGGGCAAGGGTATAATTGCCAGCAAGCCTCGCTGCTTGTAAGTTGATCGATGGCCGACGCTCCGGTCACAGCTATCAATCTAATACTGCTACTGTAATCCTACTCTCGCTTTACTGGGCACAGGTTCGCCCAAATAAACAGTTTGTTATTCGAATCTTAGTATGCTCCATTCGTCCATATCACGACCCCGTGACAATGTATCCATCCTTGTCTGCTTTAGGTTGAGGCCTTTCGAGGGCCAGACGCCCAATTTCAGGAAGAGAAGTGCTGCATTGCAGATGGTTGTATGCATGTATGTATGTATGTATATATGTATGTATGTATGTATGTATGTATATACGTATGTATGTAGGTATGTATGTATGTATGTACCCTACTGAAACGTTCCGTATGAAATCTTACGGAAAATATATGGACTCCGTAACATTTCCTTATGCTACATACGGAAAAAATATGGAGTTTTATGGAAATATACGGAACTTGTATGGCATATACGGAATGCTTGTTATGGAGTATATGGAAAGATAAGGAAATTGTATGGCGTATACGGAAAGTTTTTTATGGAGTATACGGGACGGATAAGGAAAATGTATGGCATATATGGAAAGATTTTATGGAGTATATGGAAGGATAAGGAAGTTTTATTGCGTGGATGGAGTGAGTTTTATGAAAAATATGGAAAGATAAGAAAATTTATGGAGCACACGGAAAGTTCATTATAGAAGATATGGAAGGATAAGGAAAGTGTATGGAGTGTACAGAAGCTTTCATAGGGAAAATGCGGAACGTAAGGTCTTACGGAAATATACAGGTTTTGTAACATGCTTACGACATTGTGCAATAGTGTATGAAAGGCATTTGGATTGTTGCAAAAGTGTGAAATATCTACATTTGTTGTCACATTTTCAGCTGAAAATCCGAGCTCAACATAGTTTAAATGAATGCACAGTGACATATATAGTACAAAAGAATAACGCAGGCTAGTCTGTGTTGTCAGTCACCGCTGTTCGCCCCTTTCCAGAATGAATACAGCTTCTGCAGATGACCAGGTGCCAAAGTCTGTCACACGGAAAATGTGTCATTCACAAGGAATGACAATAACTGTCATTTTACTTGCATGCTGTCACACGAAAACATATCAAGCAAAACAGCATAACTTCAAGGGCTCGTTTTTTTGGTAGAAACAATATTATTGAGAACTAAATTCCATGCGAATGAACTTGTCAATATTAATGAAACTGTTCTCATTAACATTGGAAAAGAGAAATGTCATTTTAAAATATCGACCATGAGCTTAGCTCTCCTGAGCACCCACAAAAGAAATAAAAATCTATGAAAAATAATGGCATGTAGCCTAATATAATTTTTTATTGATAGAATGTGCTCCTACAATATAAATACAGATATACACAACTTGCCACAGCTTCCCGACAGAAACGAGGTAGGGGTAGAGGGAGTGGTCAGAAAAATAATTAAGTATGAGAGCACAACTGATATGTACGGACACATATAGATGCTTATCATTGATGCTCGGATGGTCCTGTATAGAGCTGGGTCGTTTTGAGATTTTCAGAAGCATTGTTTCAGACCACCATGCAGATTACGCTTCAATTGTAGTGCTACATAGGACACAACTTATGGGCCAGCTTTAATGAATAAGAAGATTATAGGTGAAACCAATGCTTTAAAATATATCATGGCTGCATGGACGCATACAAGCTATGTAAAGCGCAATAAAGGGAGGACGCATGAGCTTCTTTAAAAGCTTCAGTTTTACATAGATGCTTCAACTGTGCTGCAAAGAAATTTAACCAATGACTGTGTGTGCAACATTGTCCATTTTAAACTATCTATATGTATATATAAAATTCCTACTGTGAGTTAAGCTACGTAGCACTCCATAACTCTTCCTTTAATTAAGGGCCATTTTTCAAACAATGAATATTATTCATTTTCTGTCTCATGACTTTGTGCCCGCAATTCTCGGTTTGGCTCGATCACAATTGTGCAGCCTTTATTTTAGAGGAATCAAAAAACATCAAACAAAATATATTTCGGAACTGCTTCTCGGTGATATTGCCTTCCCTCAACTGCCACAGCTTGAGATGAGTCATATAGCAAGTCTCGCGCATACCTGGGGCCTACCCTTGAAGAAGCTGGTCCGGCTGTAAAATGCTCAGTTTTTTCTCAAATTATTTTTTTGGTTTGAGTTTTCTCACTTCTCGAGTCCCTTCACAATCAAGCAGACCCAATGTTCCCCTTAGTCCTTAATATTGTTATATTATAAAATAAGTAAAAAAATGTAATAACGAAAAAAATACTAATAACTGTTGTGCAAAAAACACAGCCCCCATGCGTACTTAAACGCAATATTGCTTTTATTTTGTTTTAGTACCTAACGCATTAGAAAAGATAGCAGTACACAAAAAACATTGAAAAAAAAACTAAAAAATTGGGACTTTGCGGGAATCGAACCTGCGTCACTTGGTTGGGCTCGCGTACGTGAACTGAGTGCTTTAGCTTGCTAAGCTATTCGTGCAAGAGGGTGTGTAGGTGTTTAAGTTATATATATAAATTGGCTGTTTACACGCTATGTGTTGGCATATTTATGTGCGATATGCGATCGTATCTATTGTTTTGTGCATATGTTTTGTGACTGTATATATGTCACATGCTTTTCGCATGTCTTTCAACTGTACATTGTCGCCCCATCGCGGATGAAAACAAGTATTTTTACACCACACACAAGCTTGAGCAGTTGAAGGTTGTTTCCCGGGGCTCTCTTGCGATTGAGTAGACCACCACAGGAAATTAGAGTGATGCGCCATTAATCCCTGCCCCTAGCTGTATTCCACTTAGTTCCACTATTGCTCGATGACAAATCGAGCGCGCGGCGCGACGCTATTGCGCACGATTATGCCTCGCGTAGCGGCGACATCAGCTGATTGCGCTGGCCGGCTTGCTTTGGTTTGCTTCAGAGCAAAGAAATGTCATACCTTGAAAGATTGCGTACTGCACTATGTCAAAATGTTACTGCTTTGTAGTCATCCTATGATTCATTGGGAATTGATAACTCTGATATGACTACTATAGAGCTTTGCGTCGGCGACACGCACCGAACGTAAAACCGCATTACGTCTGTCGTAGAAGCAGTAGGAGGCTGTCGTCTGCTAGAACAAAAACAAAACAAAGACCTGCGAAAATATTCATATGTTGTAACTTGTTTTTTGAATAACCGTTTATCACTTTTAAAGTAATTTTGCCAGATAACATACATTTTCTTTTTCAGTTTATAGCAGCAACAGATGTTTTTTTCCTCACACAGATACCCAAGTCAAATCCATTCACAGATAAGCCACATGTTGTTTGTCTTCTTTGTTTCCGTGGGCATGTCGTTTCGGTGCGTCTATCATGTGTTCGCGCTGCTACACGCGAGAGCACGAAATGTTAAATTTACACAAGGAAGCGCCGTTATTCGTTCGTGTGATGTGCTAAGATTGCGCCCTCTTTCCGCGGTTGTTCGAGTGCGGATCAAGTGCGAGTCGTCCAAGGAATCGGCGGGTTGTGCGGGCGCTCGAAGGACTCCGAGGTGACGGCTGACGCCTGTGGTCGCTTCCCTCAGGACAGTGTGAAAGAAACTAAAGGTAAGGGGGACACTTTTTTATGTAGACTAAGTATGCCACTCAGTGCAAGTGTGTGTTGCCGCACTCGAACGAGGCGTCGTGAAACAGCAACCTTACGCGCCTTTCCGAGTGCGGTTGCCGATTCGCTTTGACAACGCTAACCCCAGCAGAGCCATGGCGCATCGGCGCGGCCTTACTGGAGCTAATTCGCGACAACTGCGGCAACATGCATGTGTATGGTGATCGATTTTTTCATAAGTGC
This sequence comes from Rhipicephalus microplus, assembly GCF_043290135.1. NCBI lineage: Eukaryota > Metazoa > Arthropoda > Arachnida > Ixodida > Ixodidae > Rhipicephalus > Rhipicephalus microplus. The sequence goes on along the minus strand of NC_134706.1, from coordinate 152,739,539 downwards.
AATGTAGTGAGGAGGACGCACACGGCGCTTGCTACGATGTTGATTAAACGAAGCATGCGGTGCCATTTGATGCAAAGCAGCATCTTCTTCACGTTCGCGGGCGATGCAATTTGTAACTTGGCTCAATTCACCTTGCCAACCGTCTAAGTGGGTTGATAAGCATACGTTCACAGTAGAGCGTTATTATACCCCTAAACAGTGGCGTATGCTTGTTAAAACAAATAATGTGTGCGCCTAGTGTAGAGAGAGAGGTGTTCATGCAATCGGTATGTGTACCTTCAAGACGATTTTGCTTGCAACTAATAATGTACCGGCCAGCACCTACATTGTACGCCTGACTTTGAAAAAAACTCGCATGCACAATGTGAGATTTTGTAATCTGCCAGAGTTGCTTTTTATAAAATTATACATTGCCAGCATGTTCAAAAATATGTTTCGCTGCTCTGTGGCAGGGGTGCGGTTATCACGCTGTTGTGTTGTTGCTGATGCAAGCACTCTTAGTTTTCGTGCGTTAATATTTGTCATCTAACTCATCAGGTGGTTGGCTGTTTCAACACAAGCAAGGCAAAGAGAGAAGGAAGACGGGCAATGACAGGACCAGTGCCGACTTTTGTTTGCAGGAGGACACACATGTTGGTGTTTATATTGTGACAGCCTTTCTGTGTTGCTTTTTTGCCCAATTTATGCAACGACACAGTTGTCAGCAATATGAGAGAGAACACTGAAATTCGCTTTTAAAGATTATGATGACTAAATGCCTAGTAATTCAAAGCACAAAGTAAGAACAAAAGACATCAGTATGATCAGTGTGGGATGAGTACAGTCTTGCATATAAAAAATGTATTGTGCAAAATGTTGCATAAGTAAAAAACCTCTCTATATTTGCAAATAGTGTGACGTCACTTCGAGCACCGTGCCAGCCATTCCCTCCCTCTGTGCAAGGGCTAGTTGGCAAGGAAGTTGTTGGTGGCGTTCCTGATAGACCACTGATATGTATGCGATTCTAAACCTGTAGCCTAATATATACGTAATCTTTTGCGCAGTTACATCTCTGCATCTGACACCTACAACTTATTTGCATATTTACATTGCTCCCTTAGGATCTAACACACAAACTTGTAGTGTGCATTGTCACTTCATGAATATCGAGCGGTAAAGGTACTGAGTATATGTGAAACAAGAATCTCTGATTATTACAAGAAGACATATGAGGCCTTCGATAAAACGAGTTATACCTTTATTGGGTTTGCGTACTCATCGGGGCAATTCATAAATGCAGCTTCAGCAAATGGTATCTTCCAGCCCGGTGACCATGAAATTTTTTTCTGCACACAGCGCAAACACTGAGCTGTACCCACTCGCAAATGGTCACGTTAACTGCATATTTACCTTGACTAAAATGTCCAATCAAGTTTTTTTTCAACGACCGGTCCCTGCCACGAGTGCTAACGTCTTCGCAAACAAGACACATTGTTACTGACACTGCACACACCACACACAATATTCTCAGTTGAACCAATATTCTCAATACCTTTCAATGCACTCTACATGCCGCAATCAACAGTGCACATTTTTGAACACTGTGCCGCTGTTCCTCACCCAGGTCACCACGTGTGTTCACTTCTTCAAGATAAACAGACAGCGTGGCAAACATTTTACCACACAGCTAGATGTTTGCTGACACATACTGCAGCTAGTGTCGACATTGTAACATGAAGTGTAAGCTTTGAAAAATTAAAACTTGCCCCAAACACCGCACGTCTGTACCTGGCTGAGCCACCAGTGGGAGTGTTTTTCCAGCCACACCTTTCACGTGTGCCAGTGACATCTTGCTGTGACGTACCTCGGTAGGAGCCTATCGCTGCATACTTCATGTGAATGAGGGTCCTGTTAGAGAAAGCAGGCATTGTTGATTTCGTAACTTGTTCATTTCCAACTGGACCTTCATTTACACGAGTTGTCTGACTGATATTCAGGGGAACTTTTGGGCAATAAATTATACAGTTGGCAGTCTATGCTTGCCCCATACTGTTGTTACTGGTGTTTCTCGTTGTTACTTTGCACTGTTCATTACTGCTCACCTACACAAACTAGCCTAGCTTGTTGCTGTTTTGGACAAGATGCAGCTGGCAAGTGCGATAGTGTTCATAACTCGAAATGCTCAAGCAAAAATTATCGTTTCATATTCAGTTAGTTGCATTCATATCAGTACATTATAAGTAATCATTGATTAAACATGAATTCGTATTCTTTCATATAATGCTCACAAAGTTTATATCAAATTGAATTGTGTTTATAAAAAACATGGGTTTTAGCTAAACTTCATGCTGTTTTCTTGAACAGCTGACAAAACGCTATTGCATGCTTACTTGCCATGAATTGGATTGTGTTTGAAATGCATTGCAATTCTTCACCGGACTGCCAGTACACTTCACATTGGGGGAACATTTATTAACCATGGATTGATTAAGCTTTAAGAACCGAAAGAAAGAAGCGGCAGGCCGGGATACTTATTTGATATTGGCATCCGTTTTGCTACCCAGCGCATTATCATGCAAACTGCCTATAGAGTGGTTATGCGTCTTGCATGTGTGCCTGTAAACCAAGAACTTTGGGTAGAACTATATTTGTCTTACAAATGGTTGCAGGACTGTGGAGGCTGTAGGGCTGCTTAGCCAATATGAATGGTGGAATCCCTGGACATGTGTTCAACCATGCTGCATCAGCTGCTTGGTGTTTTCAAGGCATCTTTACAGATGTGTTGGGTGAGTAAAGCAAGCAGGTTTCAACACAGTGAAAAGTATAATATGGCAGCACCTCTTGTGCGTGCCCTACATCCCATGTATATTGCCACGTTCCAATTCACAAGTTTTTTGCTATCGTTCCGAAACACCACACGATTCTCGGCGCAAACCGTGCCTGCAGGTTTCGAGAAGGTTCCGGACTGTAGTAGATCATTTCGATAAAATCACGTCCACTGTGCGAACGGTACTGATTGTTTGGAACCTACGCCACCGCCAGCGATAACGCTAGAACATTCGACGGCAAGGGTGTAAATGCCGACGCGCTTCGCCGCTTGTGAGTTGTTGATCGAAGGCCGACGCTGCGTTCGCCGCTATCAGCCCGAGACTGCTATCTGTGCAAGACTGCTGCTGTAATTTGACTTTCCCTTTACCGGGCACAGGTTCGCCCAAATAAACAGTTAAATCCCAACACGAAGTTTCCTGTCTTTGGCCACGTCACGACCTCGTGACATCTGGTGGAGGTGCTGCTTCGTTCATGATCCGGACGCCCCCGTCAAGCCGTGAACCTAGCCCCCGTCGCGGAGAAGACACCGACGCCAACCAAAAGCCGCGAACGAGCCGCCGACAGCAAGGTCTTCCAACGGAGTACGGCCTTCTACAAGACAAGGCGCGGAAGACCAAGACCATGACCTCGACTGCAGCGACAATGACAACCGGAGCGTCCCAGCCCTAGATCGTCATTCATCAACCCAGGGAACCACCAACGTTCCATGGCTCATCGTTTGAAGACCCGGAAACCTGGCTAGAAACATACGACCGTGTGGCCGCCCTCAACCACTGGGACAACGAAGAAAAGCTCCGTCGTGTGTACTTCTACCTGGAAGACACCGCAAGGACCTGGCTAGAGAATCGGGAGTCCACGCTCCGAACGTGGGATGTCTTCTGCGGCGCAATTCTGCAAACATTCGCAAGCGTCGCTCGCAAAGAGAGGGCCGCTGCTCTACTCGAGACCTGGGTTCAGCTACCAAATGAAAAGGTTGGAATTTTCACAGAGGAGATGACCCGCCTATTCCGCCACGCTGACCCAGACATGCCTGAGGAAAAGAAAGTTCGTTTCCTCATGCGAGGGGTCAAACAGGAGCTCTTCGCGGGACTAATGAGGAATCCACCGAACACCGTCCAAGAATTTATATCCGAGGCGACCACCATCGAAAAAACGCTGGACATGCGCACCAGACAGTATAATCGTCGCCTGACTCCAGAATGCGCTGCTGCTCAAGCCAGTGACTCCGACGACCTGCGTGAAACGATCCGAGCGATCGTGCGGGAAGAGCTGCGCAAACTGGTGCCTTCGGCGCAGCCTCAAGTGGATTCGATCGCCGACATTGTGCAAGAAGAAGTCCGGCAATTGCTTCGAACTCCCGAAATACCGCCGTCCGAGCCAGAAACTATGAGCTACGCCGCTGCAGTGCGCCACAACGCTCCTCCCCGTCCACGCCAAAACGCCGCCCCGTCACACTTCCGTCGCCAGACGCCACCGCCGCCACCACCCCAACCGACGTCCTACCGTTCCCCAGCGGGCCAGCGCAGTGCACCGAGGAAAACGGATGTTTGGCGTGCACCTGACAACCGCCCGCTCTGCTACCACTGCGGCGAGGCTGGGCACACATACCGCCGTTGCCAGTACCGACAGATGGGACTGCGTGGCTTCGCCGTCAATGCACCGCGTCCGCAGCCAGGAGATCGGCCACGTGACATCGCTGACTACCTGGCAGGAACTCAATGGACACCACGAAGGCCTTCCCGTTCGCCGTCGCCCAGCCGCCGCATGTCACCGCACCCCCGGCAGTACTCTGGCCCAACGCGGGGCCGGTCTCCTAGCCCGTATCCGGGAAACTAAGGGCAGCAACCGATGGAGGTGCGGTTGCTGTGCGACGAACTACCGAAGATCCTCCGACGACGACGCCGACGCGACAAAGCTTTTTGAACACAACACCAACCAGGCAAAGCCCTGAAGGCAAAAGCTCACTTACCGAAGGTGGCCGGACGACGCAACATGGAAGCAGCGGAACAAGCCGACGCAGCCGTGACCCGACGCCACGCCCTAACTGTAATGCGAGACGGCGAACTAGCGACCTCGACGTTCTTATCGACGGCCACAGTGTGACTGCTCTCGTCGATACTGGAGCCGACTATTCTGTCATCAGTGGGTCGTTCGCCGCGAAGGTAAAGAAAGTTAGGACAGCTTGGAAAGGCCCTGAAATCCGCACAGCCGAAGGTCATCTCGTAACGCCTGCAGGAATCTGCACAGCGAGAGTCACCATTAACGGCCGTATTTATCCTACAGACTTCGTAGTCCTACAGCGTTGCTCGAGAGATGTCATCCTTGGCATGGACTTCTTATGCCTCCATGGTGCTGTCATCAACCTAAAAACAAGGTCGATAACGTTATCCACAGAAAAAGCACTACCGCCGCGCACGCCGTCAGGACACCATGCCTTGAATGTGCTGGAAGAACAAGACACCATTCCGCCTCGCTCAAGCGTCATTATTTCAGTCGGCGCTCCTAAATCACCTGACTTGGAAGGCGTCGTTGAAGGCAGTCAGCATCTGTTGGTCACCCGAAATATTTGCGTCGCAAGAGGAATTGCAGAGCTGCGGGGAGGCAAAGCAACGGTTATGCTCACGAATTTCAGCAATGAGTACAAACATGTGAACAAAGGAACAACGGTCGCATACATCGAAGAAATTGTCGAAGCCACCAGTGCTTTCGCCCTCGCCGTTTCTGCGAAACCTGCTCAGAGGAACCAAGCCCCTTCCATAGCTTTCGACGTCAATCCCAGACTTCCGAACGATAAGCAAGAACAGCTCAAGGCCCTGCTCCTGCAATACGAAGATTGCTTTTCGTCGTCATCGAAAATTCGGCAGACCCCAATCACGAAACATCGAATCATAACCGAAGAAAATGCCAGACCACTCCGTCAGAGTCCGTACAGGGTTTCGACGCGAGAACGTGAGGCAATGAAGAGACAAGTTGATGAAATGCTGCGAGATGACATTATCCAGCCGTCCAAGAGTCCGTGGGCATCCCCCGTGGTGTTAGTGAAGAAAAAAGATGGGACCCTACGTTTCTGCGTCGACTACCACCGCCTGAACAAAATCACAAGAAAGGACGTGTATCCTCTCCCACGAATAGACGACGCACTTGATCGGCTCCATAACGCCAAGTACTTCTCGTCAATGGACCTCAAGACTGGCTATTGGCAAATCGAAGTCGACGGAAGAGACCGAGAGAAGACGGCGTTTATAACACCGGACGGCCTCTTCGAGTTTAAGGTGATGCCCTTCGGCCTTTGCTCAGCGCCTGCAACTTTTCAACGCGTTATGTATACAGTACTGGCAGGATTGAAGTGGCAGACTTGCCTTGTGTACTTGGACGACGTCGTCGTGTTTTCCTCGAGTTTCGACGAGCATCTTTGGCGCCTTGAAGCTGTACTTCAAGCCATCAAGACGTCCGGACTCACACTGAAGCCAGAAAAGTGCACATTTGCGTATGAGGAGCTCTTGTTTCTGGGGCACGTTATCAGCAAGTCTGGAGTTCGTCCCGATGCAGGGAAAACAGCCGCCATCGCCGCCTTCCCGCCGCCCACTGACAAGAAGGTCGTGCGCCGATTTCTGGGCCTGTGCGCCTATTATAGGCGGTTCGTGAAAAACTTCGCCCGCATCGCCGATCCTCTCACTAACCTTACCAAGGCCGACTCGGAGTTCAAGTGGAAACGCCACAGGAACACGCTTTCCAGGAGCTTAAACATCGCCTCCAGACGCCTCCGTTACTTGCCCATTTCGACGAATTCGCCGAGACAGAAATACATACTGACGCAAGCAGCGTAGGTCTTGGCGCCGTTCTTGTGCAGAGGGCTGACGGACTTGAAAGGGTCATTAGTTACGCCAGCCGATCGCTATCCAAAGCAGAAGCAAATTATTCCACAACAGAAAAGGAGTGCCTCGCCATCATCTGGGCTATGTCGAAATTTCGCCCCTACCTCTATGGCAGGCCCTTCAAAATTGTGAGTGACCACCACGCCTTGTGTTAGCTAGCCACCTTGAAGGACCCTTCAGGTCGCCTCGCACGATGGAGCCTGAGACTTCAAGAATATGACATTACTGTCATTTACAAGTCCGGCAAAAAACACTCCGACGCTGACTGTCTCTCTCGTGCGCCTGTCGACCAACCGCTACCCGACGACTCGGATGACGACTACTTCTTGGGAACGATAACTACCGATGACTTCGCTGAACGACAGCGGGCTGACCCGGAACTTAAAGCCCTAATAGAATACCTCGAAGGCAGGACCGCCGAAGTCCCGAAGGTATTCATGCGCGCACTTGCGTCGTTCTTTCTACGAAACGGTCTTCTACAAAAGAAAAACTTTTCACCGCTTCGAGCTAAGTACCTCCTTGTGGTGCCTTCAGCTCTGCGACCAGAATTCCAGCAGGCCCTGCACGACGATCCGACGGAAGGGCACCTCGGTGTTTCCCGCACGCTCGCGAGGATACAAGAAAGGTACTACTGGCCACGTCTTACCACCGACGTCACTCGTTATGTGAGGACATGCCGGAACTGTCAGCGACGCAAGACACCGCCGACAAGGCCAGCGGGACTTCTGCAGCCAATTGATCCACCTTGCCGACCTTTCCAGCAGATTGGTATGGACCTACTGGGGCCGTTCCCGACGTCGGCTTTCAGAAACAAGTGGATTGTGGTAGCTACCGACTACCTCACCCGCTATGCCGAGACAAAAGCCCTGCCAAAAGGCAGTGCATCCGAGGTAGCTAAGTTCTTCGTCGAAAATGTCGCCCTACGTCACGGCGCCCCGGAGGTCCTTATCACCGACAGAGGAACGGCATTCACTGCCGACTTAACTCAAGCGATCTTGGCATACAGCCAAACAAACCACCGCCGGACGACAGCGTACCACCCACAGACCAACGGCCTCACCGAGCGGCTTAACAAGACGATCGCCGACATGCTGTCAATGTACCTCGATGTCGAACACAAGACGTGGGACGCCATTTTTCCGTATGTGACCTTCGCATACAACACGGCGGTGCAGGAGACGACGCAGATATCTCCATACAAATTGGTCTACGGAAGGAGCCCGGCAACGACGCTCGATGCCATGTTACCCAACGTCACCGACGAAGAAAACCTCGATGTGAGCGAGTACCTTCAACGCGCCGAAGAAGCCCGACAACTTGCGCGTCTCCGTATCAAGAATTAACAGACGACCGACAGCCACTGTTACAACCTTCGACGACGCTTCGTGGAATACCAGCCCGGTGAACGTGTTTGGGTGTGGACGCCGATACGCCGACGTGTACTAAGTGAAAAGCTTCTGCGACGGTACTTCGGACCGTACAAGGTGGTTCGACGTCTCGGCCCACTTTATTACGAGGTTGTCTCCGACGGCATCACGAACTCTCAACGATGCCGATCGCGACCTGAAGTCGTCCATGTCGGGCGCCTCAAGCCGTTTCATGCACGTTAACAAACTGAAACAGTGTTTTTTGTATTATTGTTGTATTGTAATTTATTCATTGTACTTTCTTGCATTATTATTGTACCTTCATCTTTAGTTAAAGCATCGGGACGATGCCTTTTTTCAGAGGGGGGCAATGCCACGTTCCATTTCACAAGTTTTTGCTATCGTTCCGAAACACCACACGATTCTCGGCGCAAACCGTGCCTGCAGGTTTCGAGAAGGTTCCGGACTGTAGTAGATCATTTCGATAAGATCACGCCCACTGTGCGAACGGTACAGATTGTTCTGGAACCTACGCCACCGCCAGCGATAACGCTAGAACATTCGACGGCAAGGGTATAAATGCCGACGCGCTTCGCCGCTTGTGAGTTGTTGATCGAAGGCCGACGCTGCGTTCGCCACTATCAGTCCGAAACTGCTATCTGTGCAAGACTGCTGCTGTAATTAGACTTTCCCTTTACCGGGCACAGGTTCGCCCAAATAAACAGTTAAATCCCAACACGAAGTTTCCTGTCTTTGGCCACGTCACGACCTCGTGACAATATCAAATATTTATCTTGCACCTTATGGCCTGTAATTTCTTTTTTTAAAGAGACATTTGGCCCGTGTGCTCAGATTTGGGCACACGTTAAAGAACCCCAGGTGGTCGAAATTTCTGGAGCCCTCCACGACGGCGTCTCTCATAATCATATGGTGGTTTTGGGACGTTAAACGCCACAAATCAATCAATCAATCAATTAAAGAGACACTTCTTTGCTTTATAATTGTGTCTTGATGCTTCGAAAGCAATCAATTTGTGTTTGAGAGCAAGTGTTCTCGAACAAATAACTGATCTCAATAATGACAAAACACCCTTCATACTTGGTCCTTAGCATAAGCTTGCACATATCTATAGCAGATTCAATGGTTCAATTTTTGCTTTGATGATAATGGGCAAGTAGCAAAGGCAAGTTCAGATTGGAATGGTCGGTGACGTCTGTTTAGGCTGTGCCATATTGCTTTGCAACCAGAGTTACTTGTGGCCGCATATACAATGAAGCCATATGACGTGCATTCTAAATGAGATTATCATATCACATTTCACTGCATCTTAATATGTGTCGAACAAATGCATATATCTTTAGCTTGCCACTATAAAGGGATCCTAAACCAACACAGGGTTGAAATTTAGTCGTGGTGTTGCAGCTGTGTATGACTCTGCAATGGATGAATAGCCGTGATAATTTTTCTATATGTTGTCGCAATAGTAAAGTTACACACATTTGACGATACAAAAGAGGTCCTCGCTTATTTCCCTTTTTTTTCGCTATGCTTCTTTCTTGTCTCTTCTTGCCATGTGCTTCTCCTCACTGTGCAAGGAGCATGAACAGTGGCCACACAAACACGTATTGAAAAAAAAAATGTTGTAAGGTGAGCACTGAGGGGCTGAACACTTCCAAAAGGCTCAAAAAGGTAAAGGTATTGTTTCTAGCTACTTTTTGGGCACCCATAGCTAGTTGTGCTGCTGCAGTTGTCATTGTTGATCAGGACACTATTCTGAAGTCGTTGCACACATTTGTTTGAAATGTTAAAAAAATAATTGGACGTGGTTTGGCATCCCTTATTGCAGTTGCATACAGAACTAGGTTTCAATGCGTAAGAAAAATCTGTTCACTGTAAATCAATCCTAATGATATCTGAAATTCAGGAAATATTCACAGAAAAGCTCAGGAAAAGGCTAAGTGGTTGCCCCTTGAACGTGAAGGAGATACCCTTCTTCTAAAAGGTCAATAGACAGTCTAGTAGTCTCGATATTACATGCACTATAATTATTCTTTATGCATGTTATAATGAGAGGGGTTTTAAATAGAACTGTTGTCACCTTGCCCTGAATTGCTGAAATTGTTCACATACTTATAATACATGAATCACTTTATGCCTTTTCATTTTATGCAAATGGTTTGCTTACCCAGTCGGTATAACTTGATTTGGATAAAATCGTAAATGCTCTAAATTTTTTTACTATACAGCAGGTTTATTTTTAAAATACGCGACCATAGATGTGAACGCAGTTGGTGGTGCGCTTGATTATTGCTTAACTATCACCACTCTAACTACACCTGCTACAAAGCATAGTGTGACAAAATTAATGGTACTTAACATTACTGGCAGCATACACTTTTATGTCTCAAAATGTGTTAGAAAGCCTGGGTAAAATGTGTTTATGTTTTTTTTCGCTCCAACTAAGTATTCTGGTTTACTCAAAGCAGCTTCCGCTCTTTTAAGGTCCTCAAACTATTAGGTGTTCAAAAGAAGTATCAATGCCATATCCTTTCTTTGTCAGCCTACTCACCACTCTAATAATAAGAATTACCCGACAGCATTACCCAGAAAAATATAGGGATGTTATAAAAAGTAATGTCAATTCAATTGTCAAAAAATGTCAACCCATTAGTAACTTGCCGCCAAGTTACGTTTTCGTTCACTTTTCTTTTCACAATTTTGTTAAAGTTATTTTTGATAACATCACCTATAGTTTGTTTGGCATCATTGTCTGCTAGTTCTCATTATAATGTGTTCAACAAAGACAACGATCCCTTAAATTTATAGTTCTTCCCTTCACTCATGAATCTGAAATAGTGAATCTCAGTAATCTTAGTGGTGTGTGACTTGTTTTTTTGATCAGTTGTGCGTGTGTTCAAGTACATGCATTTGGGTGGGAGGGCGAACCATTGCCACCTCCTGTGACTAGCTGATTTTCTGAGAACTAACAGATGCATAATGCTGCCAAAGAAGTATAGGGATATTGGAAGTAATCGTAATGCGATTGCCAGTAGGCAAAAAAAGGTGTCCCACACTCGCCATAATGGTAACAGGCACCGCTGACTGACTCTTCCATGATTAAATACACATATATACCGTACAAAATGGAAGGGGGATAGCCGCCATGGTAGCTCAGTTGATCGAGCATCGGACATGTTATTCGAAGTTCGCAGGCTCGGTCCCTGTCTAGGGCAGGTTATCTTTTTTCCTTTTACTTTTCTTTCTTCACAATTACAACACTTCTATTCTTCTTGCAGATTTTCTGGTGTAAAAAAGGTACCTTATAGTCTGAAGAGACAAACAGAATGTGCCAGTGTATGAGTTAGCTCTTGTAGTGGTTACAAGTAAGATATGTTTTGAAGAATAAATCAATCTGCCACTTGCCTAAAAAATGGCTACAGGACATGGTGCTGGATGCACTTTGTTATTTTTGAAGCGAGGTATCTTGAATTCTATTTTTATAAATTACATGGGCTACTCATGATGGTATCACACACTTTAATGCCACAAAGAATATGCAGCGAACAATGTTATAAATGCGAAATTGCATAAGGATAAGGTGAAAGCTGCACCCTCAACGAGATTGTACAGGGAGCACAAGGTGCAGGCCTCATTCCTTCTGCCCGTGCTTTTTAAGTGCGAGCTGTTTTCACCTCGTTCTGATCAACTAACTAGATTAAGATGTGTTGTTATAGTGCATAAGGATGCTCCACAGGAAACTAGGTTTGTCTCAAACTCAGTGTGTCTTCAACCTATACGGTGCCAGGTTCAAGAGTTCATGCAGACCAGATCGTGTAAAGCAGGACACCCGTTTAACATAATAACATGGCTTAAAGCATAAAGCAGGTAATGTGACCGAATATCAATTTTCATAGTAGCTGTTTTTTTCTGCAATAGATAGCTTATTGGTCTGATCGTATAAACATGCAGTGAAAGAAGAGAATTTTCGGGGCTTGTTTCTTTTTGTTTGACATGGCTTTCATGAGTACATCTTGTGGTAACACAGAAAGTGCTGGAAACATTTTAAGAATTTTCGGGTCTCTGACTGCTATGAAGTGTCACACAACACAGGCTGCAAACAGTGGGAGGTACATAACAGTTTTATATGGTTGTGCATTGCAGTTTGCTGCAGAAGCATGCATTTCATGTGCGTGTGATATGCACATATTTCGCACTGTTTGCCACGATGACAGTGCTGCTTTTTGAGGGTTGACTCCTCTGCGTAGGCAGCACAGAATAATGTTGGCACAGGTAATATGGATATATGCTGTAACTTTGACCACTAAACTTTTTGCATGTTAAAGCATCAAATAATTTCCAGTAAACAAACAGGCTGCAAGACATACTGATTTTTAGGCTTTTTAAGTGCAATCTTAAAAGGAAATGCCACTCAAGTTGCAAAGAGAATGCAGTTCAATTCACATTTTTTTGATTTCCACCTCCAATCACACATTCTGGTGACTTGTCAGTCACTTTAATGAAGAAATCCTAATCAAAATTTTTAGCTGAATGGGTTGGTACTGATGTTGAATTTTGTGCACTGCTCATGAGTAGAACGATAGAATCGTGCCCAACCCTTCAGTAGAGCCTGAAATCGATCAGGCAACCTTTGCATATATTTAGTATCGCTGGACGATCAGTGTCAGCTTAAGCTATGCCATGAAAGCGGCCCACAGCGACCAGCTAATGTTGTATTCGTGTGCAACTGTAATTGTGGTTGTGCTGAACGACCTTTCTTTATTTACAATACAATGCAAACTTACTCTTTTAGAGTCAAGTGCATCTTCAAATCGATTGTAAATGTTTTCATATGCGAGGCCTTAAGTTTTATAAGAAGATCCTCAGTGTGGCACGAGGAAATGTGTGTTCAGCATAAATCTGTATATCATTATATACAACTCTTAAAGCCTCGTCTACAACTTTGTGCAGGTTGACCTTGAGCAGAAAACGAGGAGCGGCAGCAGCCCCCAGAAAGAGCAAGCACCCTCCAAGCTCCCCAAGCTCTCTTCGACAGGAACAGCAAAGTCACTGTGTGGCATTGAAAACCATTGCAAGGAATGCCTTATCAGGACGCAGTGCTGCTCTTTCATCGCAGAACACGAAGTTGACCACTCCAGAGGAACTTCACGCTGTGTATTGTGAGTGCGTCAGTGGTTTTGTTTTGTCCAGCCAGCAGTCAAGAAATCATGTGTCAGATTCAGCCGGGATGGCTAGAGGGAGTCGGACAAGCATGTTTGGACATTTGTCTAGCCGAGTAGTGCCAATTTTCGCGCTGGTCCTATTGGAGTTACTGCAACAAATGACAGAAGCTTCGTCACCTCTCTAAATGTACAGATGTGTCGGAGAAGATTAGCTGCATTATTTTTTCTATAACTGATAGCTGCCAACATTCATCATTGTACAGGAGTTTTGTTCCTCACTTATGGGTGTAAAGCCCTGCACAGAAAAAATGCTACACGTCTACTTACAGAAGGCCCCAAGGCCCTACTTGTAGGTTTTTCGGCTTGTATGATAAGCACCTCATTTGGGTGTACATGAACATTTTATAAACATGTGCAGCAAGGAATTTGGGTGGCTGGTCATTTTGTCGTTATCATGTTTCTCGCAATATTTTTGAGCATGTTGTGCATTACGTTGTCAATCTGGTTCACGTGCATAGAAGACATTACGCAGTTTCAGGCTACTTCAAGCACTGTTAGTATAAAAAGCCACAAAGCAAGCTATCAATAATTTTTTGACACAGTTGCTCAATCTGATGAATGATACATCACTAAACTTTCGTGCGTATCCATCAATGTAAGCTCGTCTTAGTGTTATCCAAAATGAAGATGCCAGTCGACAAATAGAAGCATCTAGTCGGGTAATCAGGGTGAACAGTGGAAGTGCCTCAGACAGGCTGGCCGATTTCGCGATAGGAGGACCTATTTTTTAGAAGTCTCCATGTCATCCTTGGCGTGTTAGTTTATATGGGGTTAGTAATGACATCATCTTTTGGTGTAGGCGTGTGTGCCTGTTGGAAATGTTTGTCTAAAAAAAACTATAACGCAGAAGAGTGCAGCCCTTGCTTCCTTTCAAGTTAGGTTGCGATGATACAAAGTGTTCTCCTGTCGGAGGTGTGGGTTGAGAGAAGCAAAAAAAGGTAAAAGAAAGAAAAGAAGGAAAAAGAAGAAAGAAAAGTGGGATGCAAACTAAAAGTAGTGTGCTACACTGCTCCTACTTTGCATCCCCCTTTTCTTCTTTTTTTCCTTTGTTTTCTTTTTTCATCTTTTTTGTTACATTTGCATTGTCCCATCTAGTGCAGGAATCAATTACACATAGATTTGTTGTAGCAAAGATGCCTATGTGGGGTTGGATTGAACAGTGCATTGTACTTCATTAAGTTAATTGCAGGCTGATCAGTCTTGCAATAATAGCTTGCTGTCTATCACCACACATGATGAAATGAAAAGTTTGCGCTTGGCTCTTAGTATACTGGTATATAGCTTGTGTCTTGGACTACTCAAAATGAATGTTATTTTGCTGCTGTTCATGGTAAAATATATATAAGACATGAAAATATCTTGCTTGTGAACCTTGCCAGACCTGCCTTTCTTTTTTTTTCCTATGCAGGCATTGTATGTAAGGAAGGCAGTAACAGAGAGGTGATAGCTTGAGCTTCGAAGAGTAAATGCTGGCAGTGAGGCAATTCCACATCAAACATCCCAGCCATTTTTCCGACCATCCTAAATGTGTTCTGAAAAAAAAAATGTGCTCGTTTACTGTATTGAAAACAGCAAAATGCTAAAATCTATCGCAGAGAACAAGATATTAGGCCACCTTGGTGCTTTCCCGATTGCCCAGGATGTCGTCTGGTTGTTTGTAAAAAGTAAAAAGAAGTATTTAAAAAATACTGCCTCTTCTACACCAAATTTTGTCTAGGCAATAAGTAAAGGTTATAGTGTGTACTGCATGAAGCTCAGTAATATTAGTGCAATTGTTTTGCCACATCAAAAGTAAGGATGTGGTTCTCATTATATGGCAAGTTATATGATTACACTTTGTTTTAAAGAATAAATTTATTTTTGAAGTTTCCTAATGATGGCTGTTTTCTGCATTTGATATACGACAGCTTTCGTTCCGAAGTTCCCCATGGCCCTGAATAGGAGACTTCAAAAATCATTTTCCTCATCGAAACAAAAGTTGTAATGATAACACTTGCCATATAACAAGAACTGTTTATTTGCTTTCAACTTACACATAAAAGTAATTTTCCATTAGACAAACACATTGTTCAAATTGCATCTCAATGTGGACAAAAACGATTATATAGTGATATTTGTAATCTGGACCAAACATTATTTTTTTTTCGTGAAATATAACTTCTGTAGAGTGAGTATTTGTGGCTCAAATATTCATACAAAGTGCAGTATTGTCATACGAGAAATGCAAACGATAAATAGTTTGGCTGAATTCTTCAAAGCCTATGTAGCGGATAAATTGCACTAATGTTCCTCGACTTCAAATACTTTAAAGGAGCACCTTGACCTAATATGTAGATCAAATTTGATATGGCAAGAAAAAGCGGTACTTTTAAATTTTTCTCACAAATAACACCCGCACGACATTCTGCGAAACTCTGAAGCTACCCACGTGACCACTATTTTTTTTCTCTTCAAAATAATTCTGAAAATAACTATTTTCTAAAGAGGAAATTACCAACATTTTTAAAACTACATTGCTGTGATTGTCGCCAGGCAATATGGTTTGGATGTTTGGTGTAGAATAGCCCAGTGGGAAAAACAACAATTGTCTGAGCATCGTTTGACGCTCGGGCGATTTCGAAAGCATTTGTTTGTTAGCAGCAATTCAATTAAGCCCTTGTCTTCATGCTTAGGCCCAGAAACAAAACAAAAGTAACGAAAGTAGTCCTAAGAGTCATGCACTCTCGCTGTTCCAAGGCTTGTGGAGCCTAATTTAGAGCAAGCTACACCATTTTTTAAAAATTCATATTCAGCCAACAGGTTTTAGAGGCAAAGTGCATTTTCCGCTAAATTGTTTCACAATAGTTACTTAGATAAAAAGCGGCAAGTAGAGGTAAAAATACCATTTTAAAAGCAGTGTAGGTAATAACAAAAAGGTCTCCTTTCTTTTTCGTATGGTGATTTGCCTGGACGCTGTGCTTTTGTGGAATAGTTCATTGTCTAGTGAACATAGGCCTTAGAAACTAACATTAGCCATGTTGAGGTCAATTTCTTGGTTATAGTCATAGTAGCCATATTAAAAATTATGGCTTCAAACTTGATTGTTCTTTTGAAGATTTTTTCTTGCATAATGATATTTCAGAGTCTTAGTCAATTTTGTTATAAGAAAACGTGAGGTCATAATAGCGTCACTTTTTATAGAGCCATTCAGTTTTATCTTACCTTTTACATTCCTAATAGAGCAGTTATTTTCAATATCGGTATTCAAAATGGAATGAGCATGCTGTATGTAGTAAGGTGTAAGCACTTACAGATAGCACATGCACCCAACTTTTCTGTAGGCAGTTTATTTCTGTTATTCTTGATTGATATGTGGGGTTTCACGATCCAAAACCACTATATGATTATGAGAGATGCCGTAGTGGAGGGCTCTGGAAATTTCGACTACTTGGGGTTCTTTACCGTGCACCCAAATCTGAGCACACGTGCCTACAGCCTTTCTGCCTCCATCGGAAATGCAGTCGGGATTCGATACCTCGACCTGTGGGTCAGCAGCCGAATTTCTGTTACTCTTGCTCCCCTATTTCTGTGCAGTTCGGTTATAGTTGTCTGGTTTGCACAGATTTTCAATCGCACCTGCCTGATCCTGCTTGCTTTCATGGTGATTTTAACCTTCATAATTTGCATAGGTTTACCTCTAAAAATTGTTCAAGATGCCAATTTTGTGCACAAACTGTATAGTATAAAGGCAGCAGATGTACATGCACACACTATAAATGTACATTGAGAGCTTTTACTGGTAGTTCCTAAAGATTTACTGTGCAGGAAGCATTTAAATCATAATTCTATAAGATTATGATTTATAGGATTATAGATTATCTCTACCATTGAAAATCGTGACAATCTAGTTATTTTCATTTTGATAAGCATGCTGTTTTCTTTATTGTGGCAGAACTAATTTATACACCTATTTCTTCTATTATTCACATATGCATAACATGAAGGATTGTGCGCCTTACATTTTCAGTTTCATTCTGTGCGTTATATTTCTTGTGCTTGTGAACTAAGGTGCTAACATGTGTCTCTGTCATTATTTCTTCCAATTATTTACATTTCCAGGTGCCTATGAAGGCCACATAAGTTCTGTGGCAGTGACCTCCCAAATCTACAGTGGTGCCGTAGCCTCAAGCAGCATTTTGCTAATCTCCACAAGGCGTTCATGAGATAAGCACAGCGCCACACTTTCACAGTGCTATGATTATTATTTATGTTCAAAGATTTCATTCCAAAATTGCTGTTACAATGTGTTTTGTGCCACCATCCTGTGGCTTAGTTAGAGCTTGTGAAATTACAGTGTAGTCACCTCATTGATGTACCACCAACACTGCAATGTCGCTATTCACAGCTGAATCATACAGACAAATAAAAAAATATATTGATTGTAGCAGGGCTGATGTGTATAATAATGCTTCTCTATTGCTAATAATAACTTTATAAGTTCTTTAAGTCTTGCATAGAACACTGCAATAATGTGTTGCAATGTAACCACCATTTATGATCGCTAGCATGTTAATTAAGTAGCTTTGTAACGTATTTTAGTTAAAAGCTAATTTTGCTCCCGCAACACGACAATTAGAAAGATGCCAATGATTCAATCCCTCATCATGCATATTTAGGAAATATTGTGATTTGTACACAGTATTGCATGTACTCAAGATGTGGACGTCTATTCAATTTACGCACTAGATTTAGACGTAACATGCACACATATTTAAGTTTTTCTGCGTGATACGTCGTTCCATAAAATGCCGAGTCCGCATCATGCGTCTCTCCATAAGATGCGGAGTCCGCATCATACGTCTTTCCATAAAATGCGGAGTCCGCATCATATGTCTTCCATATTCCAATAATTCCGTACTTGAGGTCTCCGCATCATACGGAACGTTTCAGTAGGATATGTATGTATGTATGTATGTATGTATGTATGTATGTATGTATGTATGTATGTATGTATGTATGTATGTATGTATGTATGTACCCGCAGGGGCGTGTGCGTAAACAGGCGTTTGGTGTGTAGCAACACAAGGGACCCGAGCTAACGGGGGGGACGGCAGTCTCACCAGAAAAGAATTTGCCACTTTGGTACAGTATCTGGCCACTACCTCCCACATGCATACGGCAAATAACTCACGGCCCTCAGTCCCCAGCAGCTGCGAAGCAACTGACCACGGCGGCGGTCAGACCTGCAACGCAGCAGAGGGTGCTGAGGGAGACCGGGCAAAAGGAGACCAGGCAGTAGGAGAATATGGCATCGGTTCTAGAAATGCCAGAGGAGAGCTACTAGTAGAATTTGCAGGACGCAATTATTTACGTATTTTGAATGCCTCCTACCGAAAGTGAGGAAACCGTAGGTGGACATTGGAGGATCATAATGGCGAAATTAGGAACGAAATAGGCTTTATAATGAGTGCACACCCAGGCATCGTGCGGGATGTGGAAGTGGTTGGCAAGGTACAATGCAGTGACCACAGAATGGTACGGTATCGAATTCACCTTGACTTGAAGAAGGAACGACAGAAACTGATGCGCAAAAAGCCAATCAATGAGATAGAACTGAGAGGAAAAGTACAGTAATTCAGTCTCGCTTCAGAACAGGTACTCGGCTCTTATTGAGGAAACCAATCTTAGCGTAGATACAATGAATGATGATCTGACGAGTATCATTACGGAGTGTTAAGTGGAAATTGGAGGCAGGGTAGTTGGAAAGGACACTGGCAAGCTCCCCCAGGAAACGAATAATCTTATTAAGAAGCGTCAAAGCATGAAAGTCTGATGTACAACAGACAAAATAGAACGGTCAGAGCTTTCGAAGTTGAATAATAAGCGTAGGGTACCCGATGTAAAAAGGTATAATATGAACAGAATTGAACACGCTCTGAAAAACGGAGGAAGCATCAAAGCAGTGAAGAGGAAACTTGGGATAGGGGAAATTCGGATGTATGCACTGTGACGTCCCCGCAAACACGGACTGAACCCTGGTCCTTTCAAGATGTTCACGCTCGTTTATTGAACCCACGCATTAAAAAAAAGGAAAAGAAAACCTTCGGTGTAACGAATGGGCATTCCGGAGTGGAGTACCTGGAAGGATTATTTCTACTGTTCTCGTGGTCCCTCCCCCCCGCGCAAACACGAGGACCGGGCGGCGCGTTGTTGTCTACAGACAGTGTGACAGTGTATGGTGGCAATAATCTGCACGCACCCTTCAGATTTGTGGCATGAGGGAGCAGCAGAGCACCTTTTGTTGGTTCGGGGAATGCGACCCTGCCGCAGCGCCTGTGCCGGGTCCGGTCTAACTTTCAGTCAGCCTCCGTGGCTCTAGCGCTCATTACTGCTTTCTGCGCGGAAGGCCAGCCATGGCGTTGAATGACGAAGAAGCGACGGCTACGGAGAATTACGCGGGAGACACCGAGCTGCATGGAGACGTCGAGACTCGTTCTGACATTGGCTCATCAAGTACCAGAAACCGGGGCAATTGGTTCGGCCGAAAAGTTTTCGGCACAACAGTGCAAACTCAGGATGTTTGCCATTGCAAACGACGCACTTTGTCGGAAGCATCGGGACCATTGTTCGTCCGTAATTAAAGTGTCTTGGGACAGCTCGCCCATCTCTCTGAGGCTTGAGTTTGTACATTGTTACATGCTCGGCTTTGTTTGGCAGAGGGTTTTCTACTCGTGTGGGCCGCGGGAGCGGCCGCAGAAGACGACACACTCCAACTGACAAGAAAATATGCCACGTCGATAGTGGTGATTGGTTTGGTGCCCCGGTAGGGCGTTGTCAGGTCCTACGAAAAGGGACTACGAGAAGAAGCGAGAAGAGTCAGAGATACGATGCAATGAGCCCGAGATGGTAGAGGGACGGAATGGAAAAGGAAAATAACGGTGCGAAGAGATAGCGAGGAGAGGCGGTGAGATGATGACTGGGGCAAGGACGGTAGGATGAGGAATGAAAGTTAGGGATAGGAGGCGAGTGAATGGAGCGTTACGAAAGAGGACTAAGATGTAAATCACTGAGAGGCACGACGAAGGCGACGATGACGAAGACAATGAAGACGCTGACAAATTGGACAATGACCCCACGAAGAAGCCCTGAGCCCGACTCGAACAGCCAGCTCCGAGGCCCCACTCAACATGAACATTCTGTGAGACGAACTTCACCTCCCTTAATTAATCGAGCTTTGCGGGAAGAGATGTGGCCTGTTGAGACATTGCGTGGTTTTATTCATTGATAACTTCGTCATGTGTGTCGTGTGTTTTCTTTATATATGCATACTCTTGTATTGTTGCAGTTACTTTCTTTATGTGCCTGCCCTGTGTCGAACATCGCGAGTGTCTAAATCAGGTGTTATAATTTTGTGTAGAGGTTGATGTACGCGGGTTGCAGTTAGTAAAACATTAAATGAATCAGTAAACAGGATCAGCTCGTAGCGTCTCTTACTTCGCGGCCCCAGCACGAATCCCTGTATGTGGAAAGTGATTGAGACACGTATCCAAGAGGGAACCGGATATAAAATGGGTTGAGTGTTCTTCCCTCTCTTTGGTAATTGGTGGCGTAGCAGGGAAGTCTCAGCGCTAAGGGACAAAGAAGGCAAAATTACTACCGATATGGATAGGATAGTTCAAATGGCACAGGAGTTTTACAGAGATCTGTAGAGTAGCCGGGACAACAACGACCTTAATACTATAAGATCTAGCAGTAACCCAGATGACACCCCACCTGTAATGATAGAAGTCAGAAAAGCCTTGGAAAGCATGCATAGAGGCAAAGCTGCTGGTGAATATCAGGTAACATCAGATATGCTGAAAGATGGAGATTGATTGTGTTAGAAAAACTAGCCACCCTGTTTACGAGGTGTCACCTGATGAGAAGAGTACGGGAGTCTTGGAAGAATGCTACCATCATCTTAAGACATAAAAATGGAGATGACAAGGACCTAAAGAATTACAGGCCGATCTACTTGCTCACTGTAGTATACAAGCTATTTAAAGATAATTGCTAACAGAGTTTAGAAAACATTAGAATTCAATCAACCAAAGCAACAAGCAGGATTTCAAGCAGGCATCTCAGCAATGTTCCACATTCATACTATCAATCACGTAATAGAAAAATGCTCAGAATATAACCAACCACTATACATAGTCTTCATAGATTATGAGAAGGCGTTTGATTCAGTAGAAATACCAGCAGTCATGCAGACACTGTTGAATCAAGGCGTCGATGAAGCACATATAAACATTCTGGAAGAAATCTACAGGGAATCAGCTGCTACCAGAATGCGTCCTAAATAAAGCAACGGAATACCAATCAAGAAGGGTGTAAGGCCGGGGGACACAATCTCCCCAATGATATTTACCGCTTGCTTACAGGAGATTTTTGGAGGCCTAGATTGGGAAGAGTTGGAGATAAGATTTAAAAGACAGTACAATAATAACCTGTGTTTCGCCGGTGACATTGCATTGCCGAGTATCTCAGGGTAAGAATTGCTACTCATGATTACAGAGTCAAACAAGGAGAGCAAAAAGGTAGCTATCAAAATTAATCTGCAGAAAATGAAAATTATGTACAACAACCTCAGAAGAGCTTCAGCTCTTCGAGATATGTAGTAGTGCGCTTGAAGTTGCAAACGACTAAGTATACTTAGGACAGGTAATAACCACGAGGCTTAAATAACTAGAAGAATGAAAATAGGGTGGAGCACATTTGGCAAGCACTCTCAAATCATGACAGGAGTATTGCCACCATTCCTCAAGAGGAAGGTATATAACAGTGGCATCTTGCCAGTAGTTAGCTACGGAGCAGAAACTTGGAGACTTACAAAGAGGGTTGAGCTTAAATTGAGGACGACGCAGCGAGCAATGGAAAGGAAAATGGTAGGTGTAACCTTGAGAGACAAGAAGAGAGCAGAGTGAATCAGGGAACAAACTGGGGTTAAGTATATCGTAGTTGAAATCAAGAAGAGGAAATGGACATGGGCCGGGCATGTAGCGCGTAGGCAGGATAACCACTGGTCTTTAAGGGTAACTGACTTGATCCCCAGAGAATGCAAGCGGGTTAGGGGGAGACAGAAAGTTAGGCGAGCAGATGAGATTAAGAGGTTTGCTGGTATAAACTGGCTGCAGCAAGAACAGGACCGAGTTAACTGGCGGAACATACGAGAGGCACTTGTCTTGCAGTGGACGTAGAGGAGCTGATGATGATGATGACTCCTTTGGTATGCTGTGATTTTTTGTAATTTTTAGCTGTGAGCCAATGATGCTACTACGCAGTCTATACAAAAACTTTATTTAAAGAAGCTCTAATAATTTGCCTTCGTTCCGGACTCGAAGAACAACTTTGAGCAGTCAGTTGAGCCCACAACATAGAAGAAAGTTTGGCCTACTTTCTCTACGTGGGTGACCTGCAACGCTCCAGAGTGCATTTCGAGAGGCTACAATCAAGTATTGTCATCCATCGATTCGCTATGTTTTATTTGCTCTTGGGATATATATCGCTATATGAAAAAACAATAGGGTTTGCATTGGCTAAAGGCTGTTCGTTATTATTGCGACTTTTTTATTGTGCCTAGGGACCTACGTTTCTGTGTTACTGAAGTATGTCTTCAGAGAAGTGACCATTCTATAATATTTTCAACTTTACGTAAATATAGAGGCTTCGCGCTGCTTTTGAGCATAATATCTGTACGTTTTACTAACGGCAAGGAGATTCTGCAGCTGCTTTCGCGATCTGTAAGGGCGCTGAACAAAACATTATGACTACTTTTCTTACTTCCGTTAAATACAAAAGCCAGAACGTGCAGTCGTATTTAGTACGCAGCAAGCCACAAATTTCTGTACTATAGCACGTGCACTAGCGTAATGCTCCGGGAATATTGTCAACTATTTGTGTGTAGAATGTTAACGAGTGTAGAAACACCACTGATGAGAGGATTATTTATTGGGGAGCTAGAGATGTTTGTCTGGCTTTACAACCGATGAGTTACACTATCTTCAAGTTCTCATTAACTATCAAACAGCAAATAAATCGAGCATTTATTTTACTGCTTTCCCAGTAAAATAGACAAGCTTTACCGTTTCGACGAAACGCGTTTATTTCAGGAACGAATTTAAAACTGAAATAAAGCACTTTGGAGATGAAATAAATGACACCTCACGGGTGCCTTGTCCATAATGTAGACACTCAGCTGCGCCGGGGTCGTATACATACACAGATCACTGAAATATTGCCATGTCATCATTTTATTGTCCCTAATAATGAGGGCATGGGACAGTAAAGGACCCAGTCGTAGCATCAATTACATTCACCTTTCCAGTAGCGGATGGTGCCTGCTTAGGTGCTTCAGAGAACTCAAGTATAATTAGCGTAGACAGTTCACCTGCGCAAACAGTGGTTGACACGCGTCAACCATTGAGCAAAAGCGTGCAACGCTACAAAAGTGCTGTGAACCACCCCTCAGGATTGCGGAAAAAAGTATTTAAGTTTTAACGGAAAGCAGGAGTGCGTCTATGTTGGCGTTACAACATGTGCAGGACCAGTGAAATGACGTGTTCACTGTTGACTTCTCCTGTTAGGTAAAGGCCGGTATGTTCCAACGTGACGCCAATGGCTCGCCATTACAACTTGCTAGTTAAAACCATATTTCTTGAATTATTTCTTTTTGACAGAAGTCATGGGGCTCCTACCCATTGCAAAGAACGTGTCGTGTGGCAGCGGCTGTTAGGAAGGAGGTTTGAGAGCCTCTGTAGTTGACGACGCTTGGACCCGCAAACAGTGCAGCTCGTGTTAACAGTTCTCAGTGAGTATGGAGTGCGACAAGTGGCGAACACAGTTTTGTGCAACATCGGGCGCTCCAAATCATCTACCCAAGCAAGCAACATAGTTTCAGCGACACCAAGTCAGAGCGCTTGCGAAAACCACTCCATGCGAGACTTTTTCCTTTTTGGCTTATCAGTGGTCAGCACTAATCATGCGTCCGCTACGTCCATGATAACCAGTTAGGCAGAGATCATCTGTTCTACACGAGTTGCAAATAGTGAGCGGACCAATATAGCAATACCGTTCGCGTACTTTGTTCGTTTTCGATAATGCCTGTGTATTTCCATTTATATTATAAAACAATGCTTCCAATGGAAGTTGTCAGCATATTTCGCCACTGTTTTCTTCTACTGTGACTTTTTAGCTCCTATTTTGTGTATTTACCCATACCCTGTTCATTACTAATGCGAAAGCAGTTATACAGACCCTGTCATTTGGATTTCGCTTACGGTGTCAGCGTCAATGTCGATGTCATCGTCATTCACCGTATATGTTTGCTTATCTATATATATGAAAATGCTAAACGGAAAAAATATTCAAGACAACAATTGCAGCATATCCATGGAGTGAATGATGGAGGTAGGGACGAAGCATTCGTCCGTCTATTCGTTCTTGCTTCCGTCCGTCCATGCATTCATCTGTGTGACCGTCCATGCGTCCATCCGCCCGTTCTTTCGTGCGCCTGTTCATGCGTCCGCCCTGCGTTCGTCCAAGCATCCGCCCCTGCGTCCGTTCATGCGTCCATCCATGCATCTGTCTCTATTTCCGTTCGTCCATCTATTCAACACTCATGTACCACCAACCCGCATCTTTTCTTCATATATTAGGATGAATGGTAGGATGGATGGATGAATGTATATGGCTGTACCCTTTAGATCGGGCGGTGGCCAGCACCACCAAGCCGTAATACTTAATGCACAAAAAAATTGATTTATTTTTTCCCTTAAATATAGAGGTAAAGGATTCGTACTTTGCAGTGAAGGGTTTGTTTTCACTCGTGCCTTGACTTTAGCCACCAATCAGACAACCTCCTTCTAGTTGATTCTACCCGCTTGAAGTCTATTTCGCCCTCGCTGTCTCTAAACCCCAGTGCTTTGAAAACCTCTGTGCCATCATCCTGAACTATAGGGTGAAGCCCTTTACAGAACATTATCAAGTGTTCCACAGTTTTTTCTTCCTCTCCACACGCACTCCATACCATGTATACCCCTTCGTATTTGGCCTGATATGTCTTGGTTCGCAATACTCCCGACCTGGCCTCAAACAGTAGATAACTACCCCGACTATTATTATAGATCCTTTCCTTGGCGATTTCCTGCTTAAAAGTTCGATAGATCTCTAGTGCGGACTTCTTAATCATGCAAATTCTCCACATATCGGACTCGGCTCCCTTCACCTTTTTAACCGATATTTTTTTTTGGTTTGGCTCCCTGTTGTTTTCCAAGTATTTACCAGTCAATTTTCTAGTGCGCTTCCGCCATATTGTATCGACATTCTTTATGTACAAGTAGCTGAATACCTTCCTAGCCCAACGCTCCTCCCCCATTTTTCTCAATCTCTTCTCAAATTTTATCTTGCTGCTGCCTTCCCTGCCCTCAAATGAAGTCCATCCCATATCACCATGTACTCCCTGATTTGGTGTATTCCCGTGAGCTCCTAAGGCAAGCCTACCTATTCCACGTTGCTTAATGTCTAATCTTGCTTGAACTTCTGATCTCATGCACCAGACCGCATTGCCGAACGTCAGACCAGGAACCATGACCCCTTTCCATATTCCTCTCACAACATCATACCTATTGTAATTCCACAGTGCCCTGTTTTTTATTACCACTGCATTCCTGTTACCTTTAGACGACACGCATATTTCGTGTTCCCTTAGGTACTCGGCCCCACTGCTTATCCATGCGCTCAGATATTTGTATTGATCTGTTATCTCTAGCGTCACCTCCTGTATTCTAAGCTCACTACCTTCATTCTCATTAAAAATTATGACTGCTGATTTTTCTTTACTGAATCTGAAATCTAACCTATCTCCCTCATCACCCTCATGTCTAACCTATCTCCCTCATGTCCACCAATCTCTGCAAATCTTTCTTGTTGTCGACCATTAGCACTATATCATCTGCCTACATCAATGCTGGTAGTCCCTGTTCAATGAGTTTTCCTTGTTTGACAAAAGAAAGGTTGAAGCCCAGCCCACTTCCCTCTAATTTGGCCTTTAATCCTTGTAGGTAAATCATTAATAATAAGGGTGGCACCCCAGTTTAAGCCCCCGTTTTACCTATGCAGGCTTGGATACCTGTTTTTCCCACTTTATAAAAACCTTGTTACCTTTATAGATATCTTTTAAAAGATTAGTGACTACATCATCCACGCCTAGTGTGTCCAGTATTCCCCACAATTCCTCTTGAACCACGCTATCGTACGCTCCCTTGATATCCAAAAAATGCTAGCCACAGGGGCCTGTGTTCCTTTTCTGCTATTTCGATGCACGCGTCAGTGAGAACAGATTGTCTTCCAACCTCCCGTGTTTCCGAAACCCATTCTGCAGTTCCCAGCACCCCCTCATCCTCTATCTATGCCTGCCGTGTTTCCTTTATAATCTGCATCACCAGCCTGTAGACCACTGATGTCACTGTTACAGGACCGTAGTTGTTTATGTCAGCTTTGTCCCCCTTTCCTTTATAGATCATGCTCATCCTGCTAAGTTTCCATCCATCGGGAACTTCTCCATCGATTATTATTTTGCTCACTGCCTCTCTGAAAGCCTGCTTAGACTTCGGACCTAATGTGTTTATCAGTATGATTGGAATGCCATCTGAGCCGGTTGATGTACTACTAGGAACCCTTTTCTCGGTCCTTTCCCACACTTGTGAAAATGATGCCATTGCGCCACTTGATTCATCCTTGTCTATTGTGGTGCATAAAGCACTTCTTTGTTGAAATTTTTCTGTCACCCTTGTTCTTATATATTCAATAGCTTCGTCCGCTTCTAGCCTAGCACCTTCAGCTTTAGTTATAAACCTCTGCTCTAGGCTCGTCTGATTTCATAGGGAGTATAGATGATTCCAAAATTTCGCAGCTGCCTTTCGATCTTTTTTGTGTACTTCTGCCAGCTCCCTTTCTTCTAATCTTTTCATTGATCAGAAGGGATGCATCCCTTCTACAGCTTAGAAAAATTTCCCATTTTGTTTGAACATCATCTGTCGGTTCACCCCGCTGCTTAGCATGTCTGTGTTCCCTAGAAGCTTCCTGACGTTTTGCTATGGCTCTCTTAATTTCCTCATCCCACTAACTTTCGGGTTTGTGTATTCTTTTCCGGGGTGACTTTTCACGTAGCTTAGCAAGCTCTAGCTCAAACAATCTAATTAGATTCGTGTATGTCCACACTGTTTTTTTTGTCCTCAGTGATTACTTTCTCCCTTTTTTAGTGGCTATTTCAATTTGCCTTTCTAAATAAAAAATTTCCTCTAGTTGCTCATCTTATCTGCTTCCCACTTTCACTGTTCTACCAAAACTTAGCTTTATACGTTTGTGGTCACTACCCAGACTTCTGAAGCCACCTTCATCTATGTGCATTCCCCTGAGCTTATCATACATCCTATGTGACATCAGTGCGTAATCTATCGTCGACTGCAGCCTTTCTACCTCCCATGTTGTTTGCCCTTCACTCTTCTCGGTACTGTTGGAAATGAACAAATCAAGCCTTTCACACATATCTATGATCATTTTGCCTGTCGGGTCGGTATACCCATCTATATCTTCTATGTGTGCATCCAAATCTCCTAGTATAATTATCTCGCACTCTCTTCCTAACTTCTGAATGTCCTTTTGATATACTGTCTACCATCGCTTGGTTTTCCTCTCTGGCCTTTTCTCCCGTCCACAAGTACACGAAACCAAGGAGTGTCATTTTTCCTGCCAGTTTCCCTTTTAGCCATAAATGTTCCTTGCACTCCTGCTTGACCCTTTGCCAGTCTGTACTTTTATGAATGAATGGCCCAATACAACCTCCCTTTCTGCTGCCTTCAGTTCTATTACAATATTCTCACGCGTAGTCTGCATTGTTAGGAGGTTGTTCCATGTCCCTGAGATGTGTTTCTACAAAACTATATACCATCTGCCTCTCCTCGTTTAGATGTTCTTCAATCTCTTGCCACTTCAGCCTGATCCTACCACCCTGCATGTTAATATATGCTATGTCTGACTTGGCTTGGCGCACGTGGCTACGTCTATTTCTGCCCTAGACTCTACCTATCTTAAATACTGGTGCCACTTTGGAATTGTATCTGTATATACCACTTGTCAAAGAGTCTCCCTGGTTGTTTTCCTCGTTACTAGCTATCTTGAACCCCGAAGGGCCCACTTGCCCTCCAAAAAAGCTACTGCGCGTCCTGCAAGTCGCCTACCCACCTCATAACCTAGCCGCCCATCGAAGTGAATTCTGTCTCGTTGTAAACTACCCCACCTATGCACCTTTCTGTTTACTTTCACCACCTCAAAGCCTTTCTCTCGACTTATCCGCCATATCTCTTGGTTTGCGTTGACAACCGTTCTTCGCAGGTTGCTATCACGCACCGGTACCTCAGGTATCGTGCATATCGCTACCTGTACCTGAGAAGAAGTGGCGTGCATGTCATCGACGCCTTTCACCAGTATAGATGCTAGTCCTGCTGTATCTTCATTTAAGACATCGTTTAAACTGCCTGAAATTATCACGAGGTTTCGTCTATCAGCTGTAGTTTTGAGTTTTGCGCTCGCTTGCCTCATGACTGCTTCCAGCTTGCACCCTGAGAACGCCCCCACTGCAACCCTCTTGTCACCACTTACCCTCTCTTTGATGGCTTCTGTGCATCGATTCAAACTAGAGTCTCTGGCGATTATCACATGCTGTGACTTTTCAGCTGGAGCATCCTGCACCTGGGGGTTACTTCTACCTGTGACGCCGGCTGCTTTGTCCCCTCCCAGTCCCACCTATACTTCGCTGAAGCTGGGCCTTGCAACAATTGAACCGGCTGAACCTGTTTTTTTCCAAACTTGCCAGCTCTTTCTTCTCCTTCCTTCTGGTAGCCGGTTCCCTACTGTTCTCTTCGTAGGCCGCTCCTCTGTTCACCTCGGCTAGTGCTTCCTCGGTGAACTTCAGCCTGTCTGCTAATGCCCTCGTTTTCCTTTGCTCTGTCGCTAACGCAGCTTCAAGCTCGGTGATTCTCATCAGTAGGTCACTCTGGGTAACCATCATTTTCTCCATTTTTTCCTTGACCTCACATTGCCTACACTTCGTGTCAGTCTCTCCTCCTTCCGCTTCTACACTTGGGTCTATTTTCAAACCAACCCCACATCGTGAACACTTCACAGTCTTTTTAACCATGTCTTTCCGACACCAATTGTCCCTATGTTTTCTCTCACTCGATAATTACAAAACTCGAGCCCTGCCCTACGAAAAAGAGAAAGTCTAAGCTCTACTACAAAACTTTGTGTGTTCTACGTACGTGCATCTCCCCCACTGGGTGGCAAAAGAAAAAGAAAACAGCAAAAAAAAAAACAAGTCAAACACACATACGTACTTGTTACACGCTACAACGGCTACGAGGAACGAACGGGTGCCGCTATAAGGAGCTTCGCTCTAAAACTCCAGCGTGCAGAATTGGAAGTTTGAGGGCTTAGCCACTGAGTCATCAAAGGGCTCCTCCTTCAACGTTGAAGCGGCCAGCTATTTATATCTACCACTTACCGCTGGCTATATCCATCTCGGCGGAAATATCGTGTTTTCAGCATTACCAGTGAGAAGGCGGGTAGAGAGAATCGTACGCCTCGGGGTTTCACCAAAATGACTCTGTTTTGTAGTTTCCGGGCCCATAAAGCTCCCTGAATTCGTTGCACATTCTCCAATTGGGAAAATTGCCCACTTTTTAGACACAATGAAGTAACAACCGAGACGGTTTTTTGCGTTTATCTGTACCTGTCACTACGTTTCGTGCATCATTTGTGCGTGAATTACGCGGGGCATGTTTTCATCTGCTTGCCATTCTTCGCGTGACCTTCGAATTCGTTGCTATCGCGTTGATTGCTGTGCCTTTATGGCAACGCCGTGACTTCTTTATTTACTTGTTTATATTGTTTGACACAGCACCAAGTATCCTTGTTTGCTATTTGAGTTGATCCCGGCTTCTGGACATCGCTCGTGCACTTAGCAGTTGTAATGCTTATTTGAAAAAAATGAACTAATTTCTGCAGCTCCGTAGGGGACATGGCTTAGTGTCAGGAGAACTGAGCCTTAAAGTAGATTGCCGAAGAAGAGAAAAAGAAACAACCAGGATCTCGTCCATTCATATAGAAGGCCAAGAAGCTGTGTCCACTGACAAATGTTGACCGGCCTACTAAAGTTACAAATGCTCCGCTTTGGGGACGTCTGCAGCCAAAGCGTGAAGTAGAATTCTACAGTAATGTATGGATATACTGCTATTCCTAAAGGTGTCCTGAAAAATGTTTAATCACTTTTTTTGTTTTGATATTGAATGTCACGGCGATAGGCAAAGCATTTTTGCAAGAAAACGCTCCAATATAAACCAGGAATAATGTCGATTCTGCTATGATAGCGTACCCAGCATTATTTCAGCGGAACGAGTAGGGGCTTAACCATACCTAATGCATGCTTGTGCGTGAGTTTTTATGGGTGCAAGCATACATAGTCATGCAAAATATAAACACAATCAAGACGTTGTATCCTCCCCCCCTCACAAACTTCTTAAACTAGTTACGCCATTGGCTGCTCAAGTCTTTGTCGGTTTGTGATGTGCTTGGGACATTCGATCAGTGTATCTGACACCCATCCTCACAGTAGTGACTGCACGAAGTATTTGACACCACGAACGCTGAACTATGAATCTTTTATGGATTTTTTTGTGGTTTGGCTTTTCTTATCTTCTCCATCTCCAGGAAATGCATAATCTTTGCATGGAAACAAATATTATTTGCAAAATATAATGCGAAGTTGCTTATCAGTAACGAATATATAGATAGCTCTAGTGCGGTGTCTGAAATTGTTTGCCATGGATGGGTCGACAGTAAAGAAAAGGTACGTAGATCATTTTTGCGTGCGTATTTTCTTATCACAGCCTTCTGGGTGAGAAGTTCAAGCAGTAAAAACTTGAAAAGCATTGAGAAACACTCACTAAATCTTATTGTCAACTCAAGGTAACGCAGGATTGCATTATGTACGAGTGCTGTTGCCTTTTATAAGTACAGCACAACTACACAATAGACCACTTGGTTTTACCAGTTCACCAATAGTTCTGTCAAAGCTTACAGAGGAAGTGAACCGCATTATAAAATTGTGACCAATGAAACGCAAACAAAAAATTACAAATTTGCTGAGGTTTCTTAAATTACCTCACAAGAACACTAACATCGGCCACTTAAGTGGATACCAATAATAGTTTTAAGTATCATAATTTCTGTGGCAACCATAGCACAATTTTCGCCAGTTTATCTTTCAGCTATTTACACTTCTTTCATTTCCATCAAACTCAATAGTGTTATGTAATACTCGATCACTAAACTAGGCGTCCATTACACCTTGTCACTTTGCAGCTCAAACCGGACAATTTCGGGGCGTTAAGGAACAACACGAGTAGACTCCTCAATCGAGCATTCTGAAGCGAAGATAAAAGTGAATGAAATGGGCCTAACAATGGCAGGGTGCACGGCGAAGGGCATTTACAACCCTCTCTAACACGCCATAAATTCATACTTAAAGAGCAGATATGAAATACAGCCCTGGTAACATCTTACTTGAAGGTGTTTGAGTTGCCGGTCATAATAATAAAGCTTTGGAACCACTTGCGTCCGGTGTTTACCACACGTTTTTAACACACGCGTAATTCTATGCTCTACAACTTCGCAAGTAACATTCGTAGAAACGGCAGCGTTGCTTGCAAGTGTTCCAAAAGTAACTGCACCCATTCGGGAGCAGCTTCAAAACTGTGTATATCTTTTTTTATTACCTGGTCTTGAACTCCCGCAAGAGCTATTTCTTGCTTCGTTCTGGATGAGCATTTTTCAAGTTCTCTTTATACCATTATCAATGCGTTAAGCTGTCCAGAAACTCTGAGTCCTTCCAAGTCTCTTCAAGCAAGTAGTGGACCTGTGTGTCAACTAAACCACCCTGATTATGTTATTTTGTATTTGGTCGGCACCTTCTTTTATCTTGAACCAACGCTCTTAAATGGTGGGCGTTGAGAATGCAGGTCCATTAATGTCCGTGTGAAGTGGCGTGTATATTAATTTGGTTGTCCTTTAGCTTTTTATGCACCGTACTTATCAAAATCCAATAATAGCCTTGTCTACATCCTGGGTTGCAGCGATTTAACATCAGCTCGGGCAATTTCATCATTGGACAATGCACTGCTAATCTTCATTTAAAGCGCCAAAGCAGTTACGTGGTTTTCTGTCTCGATTTATCAAGACATGTAAGCAGCTTGTACATCTTACTTGGTACAAACGTACTCGTTTCCGAAGTGATATTATAAAACAGTAACAATTTTTCTTACCTTTATCATCTCAGCAGAATGTAAACACGTTGACACTAGCAGATTTTGTCCAGTCAAACATCCTTGCACAGTACCTGTGATCATTTAACACACAAGGTAATTTCGCACTTGCATTATGCTTAAGAAGAGTTGTATATTACACCTTGGTACTATAGTTATTCGGTCGTCAAAACAAAGAGAAACATACAAATAAACTAATATTAGAAATTTACCCATCAGCTTGTCTGTCTGATCCTGTTGCCTGCAACCAGAAAATTCCGCCAAAATTCCGAAGCGCGAAAGACCACATTCAATGAACAGCATGCGCAACCAGTTTTGCAAACTTATGTTCCTAACTGTGAACATACGACATTAGGATTGGTTGGGTCTTGCTTGAAGTATAGCATACAGTACATTCGCTATGATGAAAACCAGTCATGCAGGTTTTTTTTCTTTCTCACCTCTAACCGTTTTCGTGAACACGACTCCTTAGAATCATTCCTGTGCGCTATTGTCAGGAGAAAGACGTATACGAACGGGACGCTGCGGTGGTGTTTTATGGTAAATGTGCACGCATACCTCTTTAACAAAAAAAGTCGCAGATCCATGAAATATAGTTATGACGAATGCTCAAAATATGATAGAAGATTTCATGCTATTGTGTTTATTACTTGACTTACGTGTCTAGGGTGGCCTGTTCCTGCCCAGATTCATGGGTATGTCGGTTAATACTGTATTGTACATGGCAAGTGCGTACTTGTACTGGCTGCCTGTTGGTATAATAGATTTATGGACTTCATTTGATTTCAAACCAATGTTGTGTCCCGAGCAGTACAGCTTTGCCTCCTTTCACTTTCATCTGTCCTTCGGCTTATTCAGGAGTTCTTTGCAGGGTGAGGTCATTTTGTCAGTCTGGGCTGCCAACTTGTGCAAAGTTTTGACACATATTCTATACATGGCATCGCACACAGCTTCATTTTAGCTTCATACCACTCTTCAATGTTGCAGCGAGTATTCAAACCAATACTTTATAACCAGCGTATCACAGACGTAATGATATACAATCGGTCCAAATTGGAGATCACATTACGGCGTCGCTTCGCACCTCCAGTGGCACCACGGGACCGGCCCCGTGGCATCACCGAGTAAATACGTGTCACCGACTATTGAGAGCATTTTAACACATCTTCCAACTTCTCGAGAGCCAATCGACGATTCGTTTCGGTATTGAGCATTTGTGGCCATTTGGCCGAGGGCTTAGTTTCTGCGACCTGATTGAGCATTATTCTTCAGACGTTGCCGGCAAAGAAATGATAGAAATAAAGAAGGAAAAAAATATGGTGCGTCAAGGAGGCACAGAGAACAGGTGCGCGGTGCTAAATCGAAATGAATGCACTATGCTCTATACACGCCGGGTGCAGCGTTTTATGGGCAATACTTATGGTAGCTGGCGCGACGTCCGTAGGCTCAGTGTTCGATTCAGCCGTTCATACACAATCTGCAGTTGCTGAACCTAACCCGCACGTGCCGTATGGGTGGATAGGCAGGAAAAAAATAGGCGCTTGAAAAATAATTGCGTTAATTAAAGAACAGGAATTCAGGTTCCAAATGAGGTTTGTTAGTCACTGCCTAAAGGGCAAAGGTAGCCCACGAACCTTTCGACAAGCGGACTTTTTGGTGAGAGGCTGTTCTGACTAAGATAAAGTTCTTGTTCAAGACGAAGGCTCCAGCAACAATCTTGTTCTTGTTCAGTTATTGTAAGTGGCGCATACTCACTGTGCGGAATGAGTGAAGAATTTCGTGGTTTTATACGATATTGTGCAGCTTTAGAATAATGGAGGTAATATAGTAGAAAGATTACAAATTGCCGAGAAAATTGTGGCGCTTTATCTAACGTATATTATTTTCCGACATTCCCTACCAGCGTTTCTCATCAGTTCAGTTCTGTGATAAGCCGAGGGTCCACGATAGGGTAATACATTTTGGTTATCTTCTCAAGTTACAAGTTGTCACTAAGGACGTCATGATTGAAACAAGTATTATCGTACACATGAAAAGTGAATGATGAATTCGAGCTATATGAGTGGTCCCGTTTTGTACGTGAAGCCTATTTGTAAAAACTTTTTAGTTCCAAGTGATTACCTTGTGCTCTTGTATTGTTTTTCAGCCAGACATCTTGGTGTGTTGTTTTCAGATGTCCAGCATCTTAGGGTCGAACTCAAACCGGTGTGTAGCGTGACCACCCTTACAGCGCATGTGCGCCCCTGTCACCCCGGCTCCTCTCCTACGCTTTCCCCCTCTCTCTTCCGAGTCACCGGGGAAGGCAACAACTCGCCCCCTCAGCGGTACCGGGTTCACATCTCCACTGCACACGTGCATCCCCCTGTTCCTCTTCTACGCTTCCCCTCCTACGCTCCCCGCAGATACGCTTTCCGTTTTTGTGAGACCGACAGCGTCGGCTTTGTTCGTAGCCTTTGATCACCTACCCTTCTCGCGTGTTGTGCACCCCCATGCTGCTTAGCATCACGTCATGGTTCCCTTGAACAAGAAATTGTGCAATTTTTTAAGCGAAAATGTTTTATGCCGGAGTCTACAACGGCTGCGCTGACGTACTTCTGTCCCGGAAGTGGTGTTGAAAATGTGAGAAATAAAAGATTTCAAGGAAAAAAATTCAAGGCAAGCATATGTAGCGCAGAAATGAACCAGTAACTTCTGGATTTACAACGCGCAGCAGTAACTACTACGCCACGAAGCGTACGTTTTCTGAGTGCTACTGGCTAAACATTTATATACACCATACCCCCTTTGGCACTCCTCAGAGCTTCGAAACCTCAGCTCGATCGTTATCGTCACCAGTGGCGAGATGGCGCGATGGGCTCGCATGTGGCGCTCTCTAAAGGTCATCGCCACCGCCAAGCGCCCGCCTCTACGAAGCATGGATCTAAGACAACAAAACGAAGCCATGAATTAGGCTCTTTAATTTCACGTTTGTTCTGCAATAATGTAACATATGCAGGAAACCTAGTTATTGGTATCGACAGGGTTATGAACCAGAATGATTCATTATTGTCATGGGTTCATGACATCAGCGAAGGGAGCATACTGTAGTGCGAAGAGCAAGCTGTTTATTCAGTCTAACCTCTGGCCAGTGAACGAAATTCAAGTTGATGCGATTCACACCGGCACTGCGGTGCCGTCCAATATTCTAGCGTTATCGCTGGCGGTTATGAAAGTTACAGAATATTTTATAATATTCTCGTTGCATGCATATACTTAAAAAAATCATCTTCTACAGTAGCAAAGCTTCTCTAACATTGTAGGTGAAGTTTGCGGTGACTTATACACCGAGTGTAACGGGGCGTTACCAAAACAAATGTGTCCTTACTCCCTCTGAAAGAGGCATCGTCCTGATGCTTAACCATATGGTGGGAGTACAATAAATAATATAGTAAGATAAAAAGTAAGTACAAGCAATATGCACAGCAAATCAATTAGAATAGGTTCTTTGGGTCTGCGCATAAAATGGCTTGAGCCACATGACATGGACGACTGAAGGTCGGTCATTGTGCTGTTAATAGTTCGTAATGCCTTCGGGAACAACCTCGGAGTTAGGGGGTCGAGATGTCAAACTAACCTGTATGGTCCGAAGTGTGGTCACAGAATTTTTTTTATTCATTGAGTCCACGTCGGCTTATTGGCGTCCACCCCCTAGCGCAATTGTCGGGCTCGTAATCCACAAAGCTTCGTCGAAGATTGTAACGACGGCTGTCTCTCGTCTGCTTAATTTTTATGAGCAGGTGGGCGAGTTGACGAGCTTCTTCAGCGTGCTGCAGGTCGACGGTCACGTCACCGTTTTCTTCGTGACCGACGTTTGGCAGCAAAGCGCCAGGCATCGTTTCCGGGTCTCCTTCGTTACCAACTTGTATGGAGGCATCTATGTCGACTCTCACAGCATTTTTTATGCGAAGGTCACGTATCGAAGGATGGCGTCCCACGTTTTGTGTTCGGCGTCGACGTACATGGCTAGCGTGTCGGCAATGTTCTTGTTTAGCCGCTCGGTGAAGCCATTGGTCTTTGGGCGGTACGCTGTCATCTCGTGGTGACTTGTCTGATTGTATGCCAAGATGACTTTATTTAGGTCAGCCGTAAATGCCGTAAATCTATCGGTGATGAGGACCTCTGGGACACCAAGATGCAGGGCGATGTTGTCGACGAAAAAATTTGTTACCTCGGCAGCACTGCTTTGCGCAGTGCCCCAGTCTCAGCGTGGCGAGTGAGGTAGTCAGTAGCTACGACAATTCATTTGTTTCCAGCAGTCGATGTCGGGGATGGCTCTAGTAGGTCCATGCCGATTTGCTAGAATGGCCGGCGAGGTGGCTTGATAGGCTGTGAAATTCAGCTGGCCTAGTTAGCGGTGTATTCTGTCGCTGGCAGTCTCGGCAGGTATTCACGTGATAGATTACGTTGGCATGGAGGCGGGGTCAGTAGTAATTTTTCAGTATTTGCGCTAACGCGCGGTAAAATCCAAGGCATCAAGCCGTCGGGTCATCATGCAGAGCATCCAAAGCATTCTGCACATAACACTGATGGTACCACGATGAGATAGTTAGCCTGAGGAGGTGAGAAGTTTATTTCGACGAAAATGCTCTGCCAATTAAGGAACGATGCCAGTCCTCCCTTGAATACATTTGGAACAGCGGCAGCTTTACCCTAGAGGTATTTTATGAGGTCCTTGATTTCAGTCTCGGCTCGCTGTCGTTCGGCGAAGTCATCGACGCTTAAGGTTCCCAGAAAGTAGTCATTGTCGTTGTCATTCTGCGGTGTTGGGCCAACGGGGGCACGAGGCAGGCAGTCGGCGTGATGGTGCTTTCGTCCGGACTTGTGCACGACGATATCGCCAAACTCCTAAAGTCTTGGACTCCATCGTGCGAAAATACCTGAAGGGTCCTTCAAGTTAGCTAGCCAGCACAAAACATGGTGATCGCTCACAACTTTGAAGGACCTCCCATGGAGGTAAGAGCGCAACTATGACGTAGCTCAGGTGATAGCAAAGCACTTTTTTGTCATAGAATTGTAGTCTTCTGCCTTCGATACCGACCGGCTAGAATAACCCTTTTTCTTTGTTATTCTTCTGCATCAGAACAGCTCCGAGACGTACGCTGCTTGTGTCGGTGTGGACTTTCGTATCAACGTCTTCGTCAAAATGCGCAAGTATCAAGGGGTCTGCAAGTGTTATCTGAGTTTCTGAAACGCGTTAATTTGCGCTGTTACACACATAAAATCAACGACGGTCTTCCATAGCTGCGTTAGTGGCTCGGAAATCAGCGAAAGGTCTTTTACAAAGCGTCTGTGAAAGGTGCACAAGCCAAGAAATAGGCACAAGGCCTTATGGTCGGTAGGTGGTGGCAACGCGGCGATGACAGCTGTTTTTTGCAGGTCTGGGCGCACTGCAGTCTTGCTGACCACGTTATCCAAAAGCAGGAGCTCCTTTTACGCGAAGCGGCATTTTCCTGGCTTCAGGGTGAGTCCGGACCTCCTGATTTGCTTAAAGTACAGATTAAAGCCCATTGAGATGTTCGTCGAAGCTTGTGGAAAACACCACGAATATGCCAAGTAAACGGGGCAAGTGCTTCACTTCAAGCCAGACAGGACTCTATCCATGAGCCATTCAAAAGTCGCAGATGCTCAGCAAATACCAAAGGGTATCACCTTGAACTTGGACAGGCCGTTTGGTGTTATGAAGGAAGATTTTTCTCTGTCTCTTTTGTAAACTTCGATTTGACAATAGCCGGTGTTGAGGTGCGTTAAAAAAATACATCGCGTGGTGGAGTCAATCTAGAGCATCATCTATCAGTGGGAGCTGGTACACGTCTTTTTTAGTCAGTGTGCTCAGGCGGGGATAGTCGACGCAGACGCGTAGAATTTCATGTTTCTTCGTCACAAACACTACCGGTGACGCCCATGCACTCTTTCAAGGTTGGAGGATGTCATCGCGTAGCTTTTCATCAAGTTGTTTCTTTATGGCCTCCCGTTCTCACATCAAAACTCTGTACAAGCTCTGACAGAGTTGCCAGACACTTTTTTGGTACGATTTGACTTGTTGCGACAGGGTTTTCTCGAATTGCTGATGATGACGAGAAGCAGTCCTTGTATTTGAAACAGGTTTCTGAGCTGTTATTGTTTATCCGTCAAAAGGCTCATAATAACGTCGAAAGCTAGTTGATGGGCTTGAGTCATCAGAGTCAATATGGCAGAATGAGTACGACAAAGCTTGCAGGATAAACCTGAAGGTTAATAGCGACTCATTCTGGCTGTGCAGATTCCTGCTAGTGTAACTAGGTGACATCCGGCTGCATGAGTTTCGGGGCCTTCCCAAGCGGTTCTTTGTTAAACTTCGCGGCGAATGAAGGTAAATCAAACAAAAGTACTTCGAAAGTACCACTGATGACGGAATAGTTGGCTCCGGTGTAGATGAGAGCTGTGATGCTATGGCCGTTGATGAGAACGTTAGGCCACTAGTTCGTCATTTCTCGTTGCAGCTATAGGTTCAGGCGTCGGATGTCAGCTAAAACA
The DNA here is from genome assembly GCF_043290135.1 of Rhipicephalus microplus. NCBI lineage: Eukaryota > Metazoa > Arthropoda > Arachnida > Ixodida > Ixodidae > Rhipicephalus > Rhipicephalus microplus. The sequence continues at coordinate 152,700,300 of NC_134706.1, read as the reverse complement.
ATTTGTACGTCTGCTTCGACGTTACGCCAAGGGGTCTTCTCGCCACGAAGTTTCAACTTTCGGACTACGGCTACGCTGTGGTGGATTCTTGAGCTTTTGTCACGTTGTCGTCGTCGGCAACGGAAGATCTTTCACGGTTCATCCTACAGCAACCGCACCTTCATCGGTTGCTCGGTTTCTTTCCGGAGTTTTCCGAGTACGGGCTAGGTGTCTGGGCCCGGGTTAGGTTGGAAAACGGGCGGCAGTAAGATGACATGTAGCAGCTGGGTGACGGCGAAAGGGAAGATCCTCGGTGTGGCCATTGTGTTACTTTAACGTAGTTTTTCGGGTTGTTTCACCCCGCTGTGGACGCGGCGCATCTATAGTCAAACCACGCAGACCCGTGCGGCAGTACTGCCAGCGACGGTAGATTTGGCCAGCTTCTCTGCAGTGGTGGCATAGAGGTTGGTGGTCGAGGGCACGCTACATGTCAGTTTTCCTCGTAGCTTTGCACTGGCCGGCGAGTGGATAGTATGGCATCGACGGTGGCTTTGGTTGGTGGCGCAACTGCAACGATGCAGCCTTTGACGTAGGCGTAAAGGGGGAACATAGCGTCAGGCTGCAGTAGCGTAGCTCATCAAGTGCGGCTGAGGCTGCTGTGCTTCGAAAGCCGCAAGCGATTGCCGAACTTCTTTGCGTACAATATCGACAATTGAATACACCTAGGACAGCGACGAAGCCACCAGATTCCGTAGCTTCTCCCGCGCCATTTGCTGAATTGTTTCATGTATGTGGTTGGAGCTGAGGGTGTGAACAACTGCGCCGTCCTGCATCGACCGGTGATCGATCTGGTGGGTACGCATTTCTAGCGTATTCTCAATTGTCGTAGCTTCCGAGAGAAACTCTCGAACTGTTTTGGGTGAGCTCTGTACAAGTCCCGCAAAGAACTCTTGATTGACTGCTCGAATCTGCAACTGGAGCTTTGCTCCTCAGCCACGGCGGAGTCAGAATTACGAAATAGGCGGGCCATTTCTTCAACAAAGATGGTCATGTTTTTGTTAGGAAGTTGTACCCGTGTCTTCAACAAGGTGTCTGCCCTTTTCTTTCAAGCGATGCTCCTGAACGTGCCCATAAATGTGCCTCGAAAAAGATATCAAATTTGAAGCCCCGATCGTCAAACCAGGTTCTTGCCGCATTTTTAAGATGGTAGTTCTATTCCATGTCCCAGTGGTTGAGGGTGGCTACTCGGTCATTGGTTGCCCACAAGGTATCCTGGTCTTCAAACGGTGATGCGCGGAAGGTTGGTGGCTCTATCGGGTCAGCATCACTACCGCTGCAGGAGACGCCGCGGCTGTTTTTGTGCCTTTTGTCAGCGCCGTGGGTTTTATCTTGTCCGGTAGCGGTCACTATTGAAGGGCTGGTTCTTTTTGTTAGCGGCTGGCTCAACTGCCGATGGTGATGTCGCTATCTTCGCCACAACGTGGGCTGGGTTAATGGCTTGACGACGGCGTCCCATACATGAAATTAGCAGCCCCTTCACCACATGTCATGGGGTCGTGACGTGACGTATAGAGCAGACTGTAGTTGGCAGATCAAAGTGTTTATTTGGCCTAACTTGTGGCCAGTCGGGGAAAAGCCAGACTACAGCGGTACGATCTGGCACTGAGAGTGTCGTCCGTCAATTAACTGACAAGCGGCGAAGTGCGTGGACAGTTATACATGTGCCATCGCATATTCCAGCGTCATCGCTTGCGGCCACGTAAGTTCTAGAATAATCTGTAATGTACACGTTGCGCACGTGATAAAAAAAGAACGTTCTTTTACAGTCCCGAAACTTCTCCAACACTATAGGCATGGTTTGCGCTGAAAGTTACTTAACAGGGCGATAGAAAAACTTGTGGAAAAAATGTGGCCATTTGTTTTCTGGTAATTGTTCATGGTGCAGTGGGTGCGCAAAAGCTGAATCTACAGTAATGTTTTATCCTATATAGAATTTAAAAACACCTTGTACATTTTTTGTACTGTGTCTACGTTTCTGCAAAGTGAGCGGATGAAATGCTATCTTTATGACGTCAGCAGTATACATACCTGTTCAGGCTACCCTATTTTCGCGTATTACTGATTCACACCTCTTAAGCATACCGTTGTCCAAGGTATTAATATCGAAGTGACATTTATGTTTTATGCTAAAAACACAAAATAAGAATTTGTCTGGTGTCTATTCGATGGGGCTGACTGTAGACAGAACAATAGAAGTGAAAATAAAGCGGGATTGAAATTAAAAAAAGAGCCTGCAGAAAAAAAACAGTGAAAAAACTAGGCCAAATTCGCCTGTTAACCATAAGTACGAGCTATGCGCGCACCTGCGCACGCATAAATATAGAAATATTCATCGATATATATTCCTGAAAAATTCTACTACGGCAATGCAATTTTATAACTACGCGATACATGACTCAATCAATAATTCAATGTTAAAATCAATTGATTGATCATTCGCAGTTTTTCGCAACATTGCCACTGATGCTACAATTCAAAGAAGGAGGAGTATGCGCGCGACGTACAAAACAGAACCTGCTAATCAATTTTCCGATAAATCCTAACCTCTTTAAATTTCTCAGCCTCTGTAACTGTCAATGGACGTACGAAGGAACAAACATTTCGAGCCGACATAGAAGTTTCAATGAACACGATAGATAACCGCAAGAAGGATGGTCCACACTTTTTTTTCTTTTGCCGGCTGCTCGCGAGCCGAGCCAATCTATCTGGCACGCATCGGCTGCCAGCAGAGGATATAAATTCTGGTGAGTAGCAGCCGCAGAAGGCGTCCCGTACATTCACGTCCCAAAATCCAGATCAATATGTCTACACTCTCGCCCAAACCTAGTGAGAACAAATATATGGATAGACAGATATGTATAAAATGGGTGAATTGTAGACTCTTGAAGCGGTCACGTAAATGTGAAATGAAAGGAAAAACCGCAGCATAAAGAAAACAATGACAAAGCCGAATATTATGTGACAGAAGGCATCATTGTGATGGAAGTGTATGCGTGCGCTGATCGATTCAATCGGACGTCCTGATGAATGCGTCTTTCGTGACGTCTCCATTGACAGCAACGACCCCTTGGGGAAGGAAAGGGTGATAAAGGAGGAGAGGTGGGTTATTCTACTCGGAAGGTATATTGCAACGCTGAGTGATTGGTGGCGCCACCATGCACGTGCAGGCACCAAGTTTTATTGGGGATTCTTTTGTTGCGTTTGTACAGTGTAGTGGGTCTATCTATCTATCTATCTATCTATCTATCTATCTATCTATCTATCTATCTATCTATCTGTAGCGAGAGAGGAAGATGGGACGGCGGCCAACGTGGTCGTGTCGTTTTCTCGCCACTTTATTCCACGCCTGAAGCGGAGCCGCGTGGCTTTCCACGTCCGACACACCAAGTGCGCTAGCTTGTTCTAATCCTCGCGCAGCTCGAGCTAGAATCAGCTGCGCGAGAGGCGCGGCGCGGTGATTGAGAAATGATGATGGTGATGATGGCACTACAGGGCTCCCCCCCTAGCTCTTTGCGCAATTTGAAGGCATATGAAAAAAAATTCCGCCATATCCACGAAGTGAATGATGATGAGTGGGCGAAGCTCCGGAGGTAAACCTGGTAAACCATGAATCCTCTGTACATTTTGCCCACTCGATTTTATTACATCGCTCCCCCTAGCGTACGTCGCCGCACTAAATCGAACGATTGCCTTCAACCAATGACACGAGCCATATGTGACATCATTCCTATTTTATAAGATCTCGCGTCTTTCATCAACTACAAGTACCGCTTTCTAGTTTATAATATCTTGCATCTTTTAATCATCAGCTACAAGTACCACCATCTAGTAAACACTACAAGAACTAAACGAGAGGTGGCTACATACAGGAGACGGTACCGCCATCTAGTGAACACTGCAAGAACTAAACTAGAGGTGGCTACATACAGGGGACGGTACCGCCATCTAGTGAACACTGCAAGAACTAAACTAGAGGTGGCTACATACAGGCTACAGGGGACGCACAGCCCACGCCCTAAGGAGCTTCGCCCCTAAAAGAAAGAGAGCGACAAATGCTATATACATGAACGACAATTCATTAAGTGTTCATTTGGCAAGTCCATGTTGTCAACGTTTATGGGTCATCGGTAAGCAGTGTGTCTCCGGTGGGCGACTCTGGGAGAAGCGCAAGGAACGAAGAAGAAAGTGCCGGGTCGCTGTGGGTGCCGAATAGCGGGTCTCACAATGACCTGTTCGGACAGGCCGAGAGTGGATCGTGTGTCGCGAGGTCATGCTGCTAACGTCGGCAGAGGGTCGGCAGTGCGGGTTTTGACGTTGGGGTCGACGCAACACAGACCTCAAAGTCGAGCGGCGTCTGACGTGCCGGTATAGATAGACGTGCCGATGCCCGCAGGAACCTGTCCTAACAATGCCGCCAAGTGTAATTTCGGTAGTCGGGTACACGACTAGTGGTGGGACATTGCGTCGGATAGGCCGAGTAGGCGTTTGCGCCGTCTTCGGGGCTGTGACTGCAACTCGTGGCTGCGTAGCAGGGCGGCTCAAAAGTTGCCGCAATGTGTGACGCTAAGCACGTTGTCGTCGCCGACGTAGGGCAATGGGTGGTAGACACGTATGAGGTATGAGCGTCGTCGCGGTTGTGACACACGAGCTGGCGTTGTGGACACACGTCTGGTTGTGCCCGTCCGGAGGCAAAGGCTCGGGGAAATGATGATGTTGATGATGGCCCTATCTATCAATCTATCTATCTATCTATCCATCTATCTATCTATCTATCTATCTACCTATCTATTTATCTACCTATGTCGTGCTGCATGAACGCACACAATAAGGATAGATTGAAGTTGTTTGTTCGCGGTTTCATAGTACGAAAGCGACATATTTTTAGAAAACAATTTAATTATATCATGTTACTTCCTTAAAAGAGCCATAGTATTCATGAATAAATTTGACAGCAATGCTTCGAAACCATAGCTATAGTGATTAAGCCATGCTGAAATTTGAGAAGAAGCTCCTGTCTAATATTCTGTTATGGGGGGCGTTCAAGCATAGCCCCCTAAATTGGGTATCGACAGGTTACCTGCAAGCGTGCACTCTCAGAGGACGTGGCTCAAGGATCCTGTGGTTCAATGTTAAAACAACTAATTTTACCGTTTCGCAGATGTTGAACGTCTCATTCCTAGCAAACATTTTAAATATTATTTGTTAGATTGTACGCCTCAGATTCTTTGTATGGTTATGAAAGATGCCGTACTAGAGGGCTCCGGAAAATTCAACCATTCAAGGTTATTTACCGCGCACCTAATTCTAAGTACATGGATCTCAAGCGTTCTTGCGTCCATCGAAAACGAGGCCGCCGCGGCTGAGATTCAATCCCGCCACCTTCGGTTCAGCAGAGGAGAACAGTAACCACAAAGCTACCGTGGCAGGTACAGCTTGCACATTTCCAAGTGCCTTCCCTGAAAGCCTATACAAAGAAAGATATTCATTAAAAAAATCAACTGAATGACTCGGCTTCCCTTAACCACTCATTCTTCATTTTATCTTCATTCTATCTTCATTTTACGTGACTACAGTTATGCAGCTCCTCAGGAAGTGCTCTCCGGCATTCGTGGCTACTGTTTTCACTGATAATTTGTTGTTTAGTTTCTGACTATGAATCAAATATATATCAGTGCTTATCGTCATGTTGTACTTTTTTACTCCCTTAACATTTTCTGCAATGTGCACGGCAAAATAAAATCAGATGATGGCGTCTGGGTTTTTCACTTAGAAGAAAACCGCCATAAACACACGCGCATGAGATATCTTGTAAACTTCCTGGGAGGTTCGGTATATATTAGTGCAGCGTTCACATGAAATCTTCTAGTTATCTCGAAAATTGTTAATCTTACTGAACTGGCGGGAACGGACGTAATCTTAATAAACTGCCTTTCTTTACAAATTCAAAGCGCATTTCACTCTTCCAGCTCTTTTTTCAATATCATCACCGAAAAATCATCTCTAGATAAAAAATTATTAACGACCAGCTCAAGCTAATTTTGCGAGATCGGTGCAATTGTGCATTTTCATCGGCACTTGATACGTCATTCGATCCACGTGCCAGTGCTGCTTACGTGCAACTCAATAATCGGCGTTCCGCATGGCTCTTGCATAGAGAAAAGAATGCGCGTTGTTTACGCATGCACGAACGCATGCAAGACTGAATTTATCCGTCACGATGAGCACAACAGACCCTTTGCGTGCCCAGGCGAAATGTTGATGAGAGAGCTGAAGTGACGGAACTGTGTTGTGCATGCCACATCCATGGAATATATTGTGCGAGTGTCTTGAATTACATAGGTAAACAAACAGTACGAAAGTTTTGTATCTTTTCTATTTCTAGTGTATAGGTCTGATACACCTTGGAATACACGCAGAGGACCGATGTGTACACAGAACGAGCGCTCATGCGAAAAATAACGAGGGTTGTGGTATCGCCATCGGCCGCTATGATGTCGTGGCAGCCACACTTGTTGCACGTTGTCCAGTAGGGAACTAAAGTTTCCTACTGGACACCTTGTACAATTGACATGGAAAATAGAGCACAACAGGAAAATTCTGACTTTGCGAAAATTTGCCGCCCCACGTACGTCTCGTATTGAGGTCTTTTAGGATAAATGAATGAATGAATGAAGAATTCTTAATGATCCTTCGGTGCATGCGTTTAGCGTGTAGCGGTCCGCTCCCAGATCCGGACATGAAGACATTGCTCCTCCGCCGCGTCGCAGGCCCGATGAACAGCCCAGCTCAATTAGCGGCCGCTCGAAATCCAGACGAACAATGAAGCGGATATTCGATGCCGATGCCACTTAAAAACGTCATCCTAAGAAAGAGAGCCCTTTTTAAAGACGAAAGTCTTTCTTGGGGACCTTCGACGCAAAACTTTTGGTCTGTCTTTCTGTACAATTGTCTGTTTGTCCACCGTAACCACAAACCCAGTACTCTAAACGGCACAAGCCGATACCCCGAACGGCCGACCCCATCCCCAGCGCCCACCAATGTTGCTCAAGAATTGGCGTTAATACGTGTGCGATTGTCAATTAAAAAGAAATCAATGCGCATATTTGAGGCACCATAACAACACGTATATATTCTGCATATGCGTTTTTCACTAGAAAAGTCATAGATAAGTAATTTTAAAGACCGTAGCGCTTATCATGCTGCGCTGACCATGCAACGCTTGCTCAAAAAAGTGAGTGTTTCCAGCACTTTGCTAAGACGACGCGGTGGTGGCACCTAACCGCTGCCTTGCGTTCTACACCTTATCACCTCTGAGACGGGCGCGTAGGCCCGCCTCAGGGCCACGGACTTTGTTTAAAAAAATGGTCCCGGATCTGTATGTGCACTGCAAATGTCGTCGAAAGACGATAGTCTTGCGTCTGGAAAGAGTGAACAAAACCTTTCAAGAAAACCAGTAAATGGTATTCTGGAAGCACTGCTTTAGAGTGCCTCGAGCGTGAAGCGGAGGCGAATGAGCACATTGAGGCACGTTAGACACGAGCGCCATCTGGCAGTTTTCTTCGAAAACGGAGGAAGGCATGCGTGCCTGCGGTAAAAGATGCGTGCCATTCTCGGAGGCGCTAAGGTGTAGAACGCAAAGCGACGGACAGGTGCCACCACCGTGTCGTTTTAGCAATGCGTCAGTAACACTCGCGTTTTTGAGCATCGCGTCGCACTGTCAGCGCCACGTGTTTAACGCTACAGTGCTTAGAATTGAATGTGTGTGCCTTCTCTAGAATGAAGGCATACATACAAAACATCGACGTGTTGTTATGACAACTCAAATAAGCGCAATAATTGCTTTTTAATTGACAATCGCACAAGTATGAACGCTGAATCTTGAGCTATTGGTGGGTTCTGCGGATGGCGTCAGCCGTTTGAGGTATCGTGGAGGGCAGACAAACAGACAATTGTACAGACAGACAGACAGACAGACAGACAGACAGATAGACAGACCAAAATTTTCAGTCGATGGTCTCCAAGAAAGACTATCGTCTTCAATAAAACTGCCAGATGGCGCTCATGTCTCACGTGTGACGTGACTTTTTGCGCTCGTTCGCCTCCGCTGCACGCTCGAGGCACTCTGACGAGCGCCTTCGGAATACCACTTACCCATTTTCTTGCGCAGAACATCAAATATCTATTTTATTCTCTCTCTGCACACGCAAGACTATTGTTTTTCGACGACATTTACAGATTACATGTAGATACGGGGCCAATTTTTTTTGACAAGACCTCAAGCAAACTTTGCACCCATCCACTGCACTGGTGAGCAATCTATGACCGGCGCCGTGGTCTGCAGTTTTTTTCTTGTATTTCTCACATTATTGTTTGTTTCTTCTTTGTAGCAATTACAGTAGTCTAAGTTCAGCAACAATTCTTTTACGCCGTCTAACGCCAATGGTATTAAAGCAACTAGTCTTAGCCGGAGCTTGTACTGTAGGAATTGTGTTTAGAGTTCCCGTAGGGTGCTAGTATAGATATCGATGTTACAAGTGGAAGGAGAACTGAAGCAATGAGTATCCATAGTACTGATGACATTCAACTTTACCTCCAAGTTTGTAGCCTTATGTAATACATGCGGGATTTCGAGCAGCTTTATTTTTAAGCAATACCTCTTTTTTGTTTCAAAAATCGACAATGTGAAATAGCAGCTCAATGTTTCTATTTTTTCATTAGAGAGGCAGAACGCTCGACAGTAGTACAGTCACGCATAAGTTAACGCGAAAGATATATTTATCTCTTGCAATGGGGATATGGGGCTTCATCAAGCTGTTTTATACAGCTAATTCCTCTGTCCCAGCCACTTACTGTACAACTGTACGTGGTAAAATAAATTACACTCAAACTCAAACTCAAAGTGGAATATATATCGCAATCCAAAAAAGGCGCCATCTCACCGCGAGGAACCTATACTGTCGAGTGATTTGTCTGAATAGTTCTGACGAGGCCGCATTATAAGCGTTGCGTTGGAGACATTCAAAAATATCAACATGTCCTTCGTATCCGTTGAGACTAAGTGGAATTAAACTAAAACATTTCATGGGATCATTTGATTGAATATGAACACAGCCTGAGAACAAGAATAGTATCCATTTTGCCTTCTAGCCAACTTGTTAGCTGCGAGGGCCTCCAGGAGAGCTAAAATCATAGGCGGATAGATAGATAGATAGATAGATAGATAGATAGATAGATAGATAGATAGATACATAGATAGATAGATAGATAGATAGATAGATAGATAGATAGATAGATAGATAGATAGATAGATAGATAGATAGATAGATAGATAGATAGATAGATAGATAGATACGATCAGTCACCGAATTTCACCAGGAAATGCTTGGCAGTTAAAAGTACAATACTATACTACAGCACTACAGTCTAAACAGCAGAATTTATCCGCCAGCTCACCGCAGCCTGAATCAGGAACAGGCAGTAACCCTCAAGAAGCTGCAAACTAACACCGAGAATTTGAGGTCATTGATTGGGATCTTTCGCAGAATTACAACGCAAAGCGAACCAAATGCTGCCGAATCAAGCCTCAAAGAGTGGTGAGAATCCATCAGGAATGATATCAAATCAGTCACCAGAAAGCTTCTCACTGACGCTAACGTGGAGGCCATGGATTCTAAACTAGCCAACATAATTGAAGCGAAGCAGGTCATTACTAAGAATGGCGCACTCAATGACTCAATCGTACATTAAGGAAGAAAATAGCAGAACTGAATAAACAAATTGAACTGCACTCCACCAGCCTATGTAAGAAGCAGTTGGATGAATTTTGTGAAAGGATTGATGGGCAGATCAGGCATGGTAAAGCATTGAAACTCATTAAGCAAGTAACTTAGAAGTGTGGCAGCTAGGGCTAGTTGGTATGGCATAACGATTGTTATAGCGCGAGAACAAAACGACGACACAGAGACAAGAAGGACACGAAAGACACGAGCGCTGGTGTCTTTCGTGTCCTTCTTGTCTCTGTGCCGTCGTTTCGTTCTCGTGCTATAACTATCGTCATTAAGCACCTCCTAGACGAGCAAGGCACCAGGTCCAACCAAAGACACTGTCTTGCCCAGGCCAAACACACAGCCCTCAAAAATGATGACATTGAAACTGTTACTAAACAACTAATAGACAAATACCTAACAGTCGCTAAGAAGCCAGAACTATTTCCGCGATCGGGATACCGGGGAGCCCCTCAGCCAGAGCTGGATCGACCTTTCACTTCATCTGAAATCAGAAGGGTGTAGAGTGAGTTAAATAAAAAGTCTGCCCCTGGCCCAGATGGCGTGACCAACAAGTCACTCAGGAATCTCGACAAGCCCTCTATTGAAAACTGACTGTTTTTCTTAACGAAGCAGGCATAGCGGGTGAAGTTCTAGATTGATTGATGATTGATTGGTATGTGGGGTTTAACGTCCTGAAACCACCATATGATTATGAGAGAAGCCGAAGTGGAGGGCTCCGGAAATTTCGACCACCTGGAGTTTTTTAACGTGCACTCAAATCTAAGCACACGGGCCTACGACATTTCCGCATCCATCGGATATGCAGCCGCTGCAGCAGGGATTCAATCCCACGCCCTGCGGGTCAGCAGTCGAGTACCTTAGCCACTAGACCACCGCGGCGGGGAAGTTTCAGATGAATGGAAGCTTTGTCAAGTCATACTAATACTAAAACCAGGTAAACCTCCAAGTCTGGAGAACTTGCAACCAATATCGCAAACATCATGTGTAGGAAACGTTGCCGAGCATACAATCCTCAACAGGTTCAAGGATTTGTTGGAGGACAACAAAATATACTATAGAGTCTTGGTTTGGAAGACCTTTATTAGGCCCGAGGAACCAGCAGCCGACAGCTGAGATGAACGAACCAAGATGATGATGCTCCCTGACAACGATAAGGGTGCATGAGCAGCGCATGGTAATGATGATAATGTACAGATGACGAGGATTGGTATACTAAATGCCCACACTGATTCCCCCCCCCCCCGTGAAAGTGGCCAGCCTGGCCGCGGCAAGTCAAGGGGACAAAGAACGTTGCATGAAAGGCTTCATACGGGAGACATGGACGACCTCAGTAGTTCGATAACGGCGATCTGCTGGGGCTACAAGTGGCGTCACGCGATCATTCACTGGTGACGTTTCTTCAAGAACTGTGTACGGCCCGATAAAGCGTGGCTGAAATTTGTCGCAGAAACCAGGTGTGCGAATAGGCGTCAAAAGGAGCACTTCGTCTCCAGGTTGAAACGATACTGCACGATGCGATTCATCATAAACCAGCTTTCTGTCTTGCTGTCGGGCTTCAGTGTTTACACGAGCACGTTGGCGGCTCTGTGCGAGTCGTAAAAGGTATTCCTCTGAAGAGGATGGAGATTAATGCAAGCGGCAGGTAAAGAAAGAGACGTCCAGGAAAGAAGTAGGGGAGCGTCCATAAACTAGGTCAATGGTGAGTAGCCGGTTGTCCGCTGAATCGCCGTAGTGTAGGCGAAAGTTACGAATGATAGAACAACATCCCAGTTCTTGTGGTCTGGTTGAATATAGGCGGTGATCATGTCAGCAAGAGTGCGGTGGAATCGCTCAGTAAGGCCGTTAGTCTGGGGATGATAACTAGAGGCAGTCTTGTGAGTTGTGCCGGAGGCGTGAAGAAATTCGTTCACTAGTTGTGAAAGGAAGGCCGTTCCACGGCAACTGAGCAATACACGTGGAGCACCATGACGCAGTGCAATAGCTCGGAGGATGAAATCGGCAATTTCAGAAGCTGAACCAGTGGTGACGGATGCCGTCTCGGCGTAGTGCGTAAAATGGTCAACGGCTGTTACTATCCATCGGTTAGCAGCAGCAGTGAGTGAAAGTGGGCCATAAAAATCGACACCTACAACTTCGAATGGTTGTGCACAGAAGAGGCTGTAGTGTACCGGCTGGAGCAGATGTGGGTAGTTTTCTACATTGTCATGTAGTGCAGGACCAGATATACCGAGCTAAAATAGTGGTAATACCTGGCCAATAAAACCGACTTCGAAGGCGATCGTAGGTTTTATGGTAACCAAGGTGACCAGCAGTCGCATGGTCATGAAGTGCTCTGAGGACTTTGGACCTAAGCATTCGGGATAGAACGGGAACCCAGCGCTGACCATCAGGATGGTAAATTTTGCGGTACAGAACCGAGTTGTCCAGCTTACACTGCCAGAGTTGGCGACGGAGCCTCGCATTAAATGGACGGGAACTGTCAGTGAGGTAGCCTATAATACGTCGACAGTATGGGTCGGTCAGCTGTCGAGAAGAAAAATCGTGGGGGTCTTCCGAAGGCAGCTGGTTCATAAAGGCGAGAGAGGAAACCGCCGTAGACGTGGACTCCAGGGTGTGTTGTGCAAAGTGATAGCGGAAACGCTGAGTGGAGCCGCTGGTAGTGGGCAGCGAGTAAGAGCAACGGTGTCACTATGCTTTCCGCCACACATGGATACGATGTCAAAATCATACTCTTGCAGGCGTAGAATTCAGCAGCCGAGGCGTCCTGAGAAGTTCTTGAGTTTCGAAAGCCAACATAAAGCGTGGTGGTCGGTCACAATGGTGAAATGGCGGCCGTGCAGATAAGGACGAAATTTCTGCGCTGACCAAACGATGGCAAGGCACTCATGCTCGGTGATCGTGTAGTTCCTCTCGGCTGCGGAGAGGACGTGGCTGGCGTATGCAACGACTCAATCTCGCGAGGAGTTATCGTGCTGCAGAGCACGGCTCCTAAACCGTGGCTGCTAGCGTCAGTATGCACGAAGGTCGGTGCATCGTCGTGAAAATGAGAAAGTACAGGGTCGGTCGTGAGGGCACTCTTCAACCTGCCGAAAGTGGATTCACATTCCCGCGACCACTGAAAGGGCGTACGAGAAGCAAGTAGCTTATGGAGTGGTGCGGCTATGGAGGCAAAGTTTTGTATAAATCGTCGAAAGTAAGAGGCCAGACCAAGGAAACTTCGCAAATCTTTCGGTTTTTCAGGGCAAAGGAAGCGAAGCACCGCAGCAGTTTTCTCAGGGTCTGGACGAATTCCGTCCTTGCTCACAACATGACAGAGGACCTTGATAGATCTTCTGGCGAAATGGCACTTCTTGGTGTTAATTTGAAGACCAGCGCCCGCAAGGCAATTCAGGACATCATTCAAGCGTTGCAGATGTTGAGGAAATGTCGATGAAAAGACAACAATGTCATCGAGGTAACATAGGCAAGTCTTCCATATCAGGCCACGCAGCACGGCGTCAATCATGCGCTTAAACGTTGCGGGCGCATTGCATAGACCAAACGGCATAACATTGAATTCGTATAGGCCGTCCGGAGTTGCAAACGCAGTTTTTTTCTTTATCATCTTCGTGCATGGGGATTTTCCATTAGTCGGAACGCAAGTCGAGGCTTGACAAGAATTCAGCGCCTTGTAAGGAATGGAGGGCGTCGTCGATACGTGGCATGGGGTATACGTACTTCCTAGTGATTTTATTGAGTGCTCGCTAATCGACGCAAAATTATGCGGAACCGTCTTTTTTACGCACAAGAACGATGGGAGACGACCAAGGACTGGTTGAGGGTTGGATTATCTTCCGTTGCAGCATATCGTCTACGTTTTCCTCAATGATTTTTGGTTCGGCTAGAGAGACGCGAAACGGACTGCGATGCACAATAGATATTCCGTTGGTCTGAATACGGCGTGCTGTAGCAATTGTCTGGCCCAGGCTGGATGAATGAACGTCAAAAGAGTTTGCATGCTTTTGTAACAAATCAAGCTGTTGCTGTTTCTGCGAGTTTGTCAAGTCTTTGTTGATGGCTGCTGTAAAGGCCGAGGAAGCAGCATGATCTCCAGGATGGTCTTTAGAGGAGGCAGGGGTAAAAGGCACGACGCACACAGGCTCCAGATTGGCAACACAGGCGACAGTAGTGCCCCGCGCCAGTGAAATTTTATCTGGTGTGGTGTTTGGAGCAGCGAGGGCAGCTGATCCATTGTTGAAGCGAGCCGCTACTGATGCGAGAGCTATACCTTTAGTAGGGCAACGGGGTGATGGAGTGACCGAAATGTCACCAGAATCGACGTCGTTGGACAAAACTGTGACTAATTGATGTTCGTGTGGTGGTACCTCGATGTCTACAGCAGCAATGAGTTGAAATGGCCTTCAGGTTTCGTCACTGGGGAAGTGGTCTGCGTCAGTAAGATGGACGACACGTTGTGCACAACAAATAGCCCAAATAGCCGCGGAAGCAGAGGAAAAAAAGTACCAGCCTAAAATGAGTTCGTGGGAGCACGGGGATAGCACAGCAAATTTTATATGATGAAGAATGTCGTCAATTAACACACGGACAGTACAGAGAGCGGAAGGGCGAATCGTTGTTTTCTGGGCTGTAACCAGTGCTGGTCCATAATAAGGTGTCTTGACTTTTTGAAGACGGGAACACAAAATAGCACAAATAACAGAAAACGCAGCCCCAGTGTCCACCAAAGTATCAACGTCCATCTCTCAACTGTAACTGCAATCATATTGTAAGGGCATGCTGGAGGAATTGGAGTCATGTGTTGGAATGCAGTTTGTCCTCCAAAAACTGCACCGCTTAGTTTTCTGGACGCTGATCAGAAGGGAGAGAAGCAGGCTGAAGAGGAAAAGAGGAGTGACGGTAGGGCGACGGTGAGCGGCGTTGGGTTGATCGATGACTACAGCGCAGTTCACCGGATGCTGGCGCAGATGGAGACCGACGCGGCGGTTACGGATAGCGACGGCCCTGGTACAAGGCTCCTGCGGTATAGTCCCGTTCGCGTATGTCGTACCCTCGGTGCTCATCTTGCTGGCGCTTGCATCAAAAGCGTGAAATGTGACCACGATAGCCGCAATAATAGCACGTAGGGCGAGTCGATTGATAAGGAGGGTAGTAGCTTGCGTTAACTGCTCCAGGAGAGAGAGCAGTGAGAGGTACAGATGATGGCTCATGCGGCGGTGATGGAAAGCTCGTGAGAAAGCTTGTGGGAGGTGCAGCAGGAACCAACGCGTACCTTCGTGGCGGCGACGTCGAGCTGACGGTGCCTGATGTTTTGGCGACGGCATGCGAGAATGATGGGAGAGTACGAGCGACAGTGGGCTGCAGCTGGGCCATGTGGTTCATGGACATGAACTTCTTCCTAATGACATCCCGCAATGACGTTGAAGAAGACTGAATGGGACACACTGAAGGTAGTGAGAATCCCATTCATTCGCGTATGATCACCCATATTGTGTCTTGTAGGTTTGGATCCGGCGTAATACGGGCCGCGTCACTGTCTGGTTAAGCGCATAGACTCAAGTTATTCGAGGAGCTGACAGGTTGTCGCAATGTCAGCAGCGGTAGCCGGATTCTGGAATGCAAGAGCATTGAATGCAACAGGTGCAATCCCCTTAAGAAGCTGGCGTACCTTGTCGGACTCTGTCATTGGGGTGTCGACCCGGCGGCAAAGTGAAAGGACATGCTCATTGTGGGATTGATATGACTCCCCAATGTGCTGTTTCCGAGTCGCGAGATCTTTCTTTGCGAGAGCCGAACGAACAGCCGGTGTGCCAAAGTCATGGTGAAGCTGATCATTGAAAGCTGACCAGTCGGCCATGTCGATGAAGTGGTTGAGGAACCACGTCTTCGCGACACCCGTGAGGTAGAATGAGACATGAGCGAGTATAGGTGTTATCCCACGGATTAACAGAGCCGACACGTTCAAAATCGTCTAGCGAATCCTCCACATCTTCGCCGCGCATACCAGCGAAGGGATGGGGCTCACGCTGTAGGCTGTTAATGACGTGAGAAGGCGCGGCACGTGATGGCGGAGTGGCAACGGCTGCAGCACCGACCTCATCTTGGTGCGAGATATTTCCGGACACCTGGCCCAAGCGATGACCTGAACATAGCTCCAGGGGTTAGAGTGGTCGAGAGGATGACGGGGGATCTAACAGCACGCTACACCACGTACGGAGTCTTGGTTTGGAAGACCTTTATTAGGCCCGAGGTACCGGCAGCCGACAGCTGAGATGAACGAACCAAGCTAACGATGCTCCGTGACAACAATGAGGATGCTTAAGCAACGCACGATAATGATGGTAATGTACAGATGAAGAGGATTGACATACTAAATGCCCAAAATACACCTACAGTATGTTGTACTTCATATCCTCATTATCTGCTCAGGATGCTATGAAGCAGACTAAACACCACAACCTAGGCGTAAACTCTAGAAATACCAATGCCATCCTCAGACTAGACATGGAGAAAGCATTCGACAACATTAGGCACAAATACAGCCTTCAAACGATAGAGGAAATAGGACTTGGATCGAAATTGTATATTTACACGAAATATTTCTTAGGGGCACGTACGGCGAGGTTAAGGGTAGAAGACACGAACTCAGACGTGGTTCAACTCAGTGATCGTGCAACCCCTCAAGGCTCGGTGATCTCTCCCGTCTTATGCAACCTATGCATGATTGGCCTGTCCAGGAAACGGGGCAATATCAGCAACATTCACCACACCATCTATGCTGGTGACCTTACCATATGGTGGGCTGGTGGTAGTGAAGGACAGGTACAAGATGCAATCCCAGAAGCGGTGCAGACAGTGGAGGAATACACGAGGCCCACTGGTCTCAGGTGCACCTACAGAATTTGGAGTTATTCCTTAACAGAGAAGAAAAAGGAGGAAGACCTGAAGGCTGGAAGCCACTATCCGAAAGTGACGTACCCATATTGACCAAAAACGGGCTAAGTATACCCAGAGTGGACACGATGAGGGTACTGAGCTTTTTTATAGATGGAAATGACAGGAATCACATGGCGCTCAAGAAAATTATCTTCAAGACAGAGAGTGCACACCAGATGAACAGACGACTTGCAGGGAGACAAAAAGGCATAAAATAGGACAATCTTATCAGGTTGATCAACTCTTTCGTGCTGTAATATTTTATATGCGGCTTTTATGTACAACCAGACACAAGCCCAATTAAAGAAGCTCGACGCCATGATCGGAAAAGTGATCAAGAGTTCACTGGGTCTCCCGCTTCGCACCAGCACTCAAAAGTTGCTCAAGTTAGGAGTACACAACACGACTAGAGAAATTGCGGAGGCTCAAGAAAGGTCACAAATAGCAAGACTCTCTACAACTTGCACGGGGAGATCGATCATCAATAGAATCATGATCAACACTGTCATCGACCAGGAGACGTACACCAAGATACCACAGGACCTGGCTGAGGGCGTCATCGTTGCCCCGTTGCCAAGAAATACGCACCAAACCAAACGCCAGAAGAGTAGCCCGGGCTAAGGCTTTATGGAAGAAGTTGGATAAAGGAGACAGGGGGGCTTGCTTTCTCGACTCAGCCTCATATAAAGACCGAAATAGGATCGCCGCGGTAGTAGTTGACCACCAGGGCAGGTTACCAACTGCGCCACAATTGACACTTTCAAACCAGAAGTCGCTGAACAGGTTCCTATCGCGTTGGCCCTGACGAATGATCGATACACCGAGATATACAGTGACTCAAAACCAGCCATCAGAGCCTTAAGCAAGGGCAGGATCATACGACAAGCAGTTCGAAATAATTATAGTAAACAGGCCATTGGTACACATTACATATATTGGTTCCCAGCGCACCTTGGACCACTCGATGACATTTCCATGAATCCAAATGAATCGGCCAACAGCATTGCTCGCGAACGTACGGACCGGGACGCTCTTACACATGGCTTTGATTCAGCTGGATTCGAAAATACACAGCAGGATACGCCCATGACGTATAATAAAGTTACTAAACATTACTAGCTGTTTGGGACAGAGCTTGCACCCCTCACAGTAGACTAAACAGAGCACAAGCGGTCACACTTGGACAATTAACACTCTTATGATTCACCTGCACAGGTAAAACAATGGTACGATATAAACGATATGGATGCTGTTTGCAAGGCATGTAAGAAAGAAGTATGCACGCTTGAGCATATGCTCTGGAAATGTGGGTTGCTTGGCCGTGGCATTTCCAGGGAACGCTTTACAGTAATGATAAGCACGCTCCGCTGGTATGAATCCGCCGAACGCGTTAAGCTGTTATACTTCGTTGATCGGTATGATCGCGAATCATTATTACGGATAATCCGTCACCGCTGTTTTACTATTGTCCCAGAGACCCAGGAAAGGTCTTCAGATTTAGGTGCACGTAAAAAAGCCAGGGGTTCAGAATTTTCGGAGCCCTCCACTACGGCGTCTCTCATAATTATATGGTGCTTTTGGTACCTTAAACCTCACACATCAATCAATAAGGAAATGTCTCTATTTTCTCCACACATGGTCGCCGATAATAATAGCACTGATTACGTAGACAGGTCTCATAAAAAAGGGCATTTATGGCTACGGAACACAAAATGGTGAAACAAAATATTGGCAGATCCCACGTACAGTGGGAATCGATGATAAGCGAAGCATAAACGAGAAAGGTTGATATGTCACTTTATAATCAGTACAGCCTTACGAGTTTCAAGTAAATGATGCTGTAATTGAGTTCCGTGTCATTATTATTACGTTTGAATGTACGTTTACCTTCACCATCTATTCACGTCACGTGATACCAATTTTGTATATGTGGAGCCAGCAAAACGGCCGCGAGCACGCTATTAGCGTGGTATGTTGCCATGCTCTTACCTGACACGCTTCTCAGGATTATCATGTTTGCACCAGTCATATATTTAGTCGTCCATGGACTTAACGTAACACTAAATTTGGTATATGTGGAGCTAGCTAAACGTCAGCGAGACGTCATGAAATGCCCATTATACTCCAATGTACCGTTGACGTGCGCGTACGATGGGCACAACGACGCTAGGTTAGGAAAACGCGAGCACTCTAGCGTCTGACGCCAAGCGCGAATGGCATGACCAGCATCCGTCGGCGTGGCCCGATGGCAACTGATGCGAAATGCGACGTGCTGGATTTCGCGCCGATGCGTTACCCAGACAACACTGCGTCTCCCTCTTTTCATGACACAGAGACGCCGGACGTGCTGAAAAGCGCATGCGTCAAAGCGATGTGGTGTGGCACGCACATGTGAGTATATGGCAAAACCGGCGCCTGGCGTGGTAACGCCGGCGTGATGCGACGAAATGAACGCTGGCGAGCACGCGCACCGCGTCACGTCCAAATGTATTGGCGCCATGACTGTGGCATGTAGTCATGTTCTCACATGACACGAATCTCATCATTATCATGTTTGCACCAGTCAAATACCTTCGTCATCCAATGACTTCACGTAATACCAAATTTGGCATATGTGATGCTAGCGAAACGGGCCGCGAGTGCATCATGAGCGTAGCATGTAGTCATGTTGTTACATGACACGCATCTCATGTTTATCGTGTTTGCACCAGTATCATACCTTCGTCATTCATTCACGTCCCGTAATACGGATTGATTGATTATTTATATGTGGAGTTTAACGTCCCAAAACCACCATATCATTATGAGAGATGCCGTAGTGGAGGACTCCGGAAATTTTGACCACCTGGGGTTCTTTAACGTGCACCCAAATTCGAACGTACCGTAATACCGAATTTGTTATAAGTGAAGCTAGTGAAACGGCCGCCAGGGCATCATGAGCGGGGCATGAAGTCATGTTGTTACAGAACACGGATCTTATGATTATCATCTTTTCACCCGTCGCATACCTTCGTCATTCATACACGTACCGTAATACCAAATTTGGTTTATTTGACGCTAGCGAATTGGTCACGAGCGCATCATGAGCGTTGCATGTAATCATGTTGCTACATGACACGCTGTCATGGTTTTCATGTTAGGGTCTGTCGCTTGTGTTTTCCGTGTAATCATGTCACATCATACCAGTTTTTCAAGATGCCGTGTGAACAA
Organism: Rhipicephalus microplus; assembly: GCF_043290135.1. Classification (NCBI taxonomy): domain Eukaryota; kingdom Metazoa; phylum Arthropoda; class Arachnida; order Ixodida; family Ixodidae; genus Rhipicephalus; species Rhipicephalus microplus. The sequence goes on along the minus strand of NC_134706.1, from coordinate 152,680,330 downwards.
AACCACCGCAAGAGCTGGAGGACGATGAAATGCAAATTGTGACATTCATGGCACACATGTCATAATTTTCAAGTCATGACTAGTCAAATATGTTCTTCATACAGCTATTCTAAGCCATACCAAAATTGCTAATGATACCACTATTGAAACGGCCAGTAGAGCTAAAGTCGTAAGCGGCTAGATAGATAGAGACGCTCAAAGTCACCTAAGTTCGCTAAGAAATGCTTCGCAATTAAAAGGTAAATGACAAAACATACTTTGACTTTAGGCCAAAAACTGAAAAGAAGGTAGCTGAGTCTCTTAGTTAACACAGCACAGGAATACTTCATTGTGTGAGTGACCATCCTGGCTTTTTTCTCGCATTTAGCAGTTCCTGTGTCCCCTCATCAGCTTCGTGAAATAGTATTCCTCATATCAAAAGCCTCGGATGCAAGACAAGAATTGAATTCATCTAAATGCTCAATCAGTACTTACTATGCTATTTCGACTACCGCGAAAATAAAATGTTGTGTCTTGAAGCACGGCTTACCCTCTCAAGGGTGCCTGCTTTTTCGTGCGGGTCATTCAACTGTAGGCAACGCGAAAGAAAAACACGGCTGTTAAAAAAACGAGCTTTCTTTCCTCAGCGATATTCATTTTTATGAAATATTAAGGAAAAAACTCTGGTCTCAGTTGTGATAATCTCTATTAATTTAAAAATCCCTACATCAGTCAAAACCAGCTTTCAATCTATTATGTCCCCATTTGCTTTCATCACAAGATATAAGAGGCCAAAATCTACTTTGCAAGAGTTTACTGCCACCTGTATTCGGCTGGCTGTTATGAGCTTGCATTATTCGTAACTATGCAGTCTAAATTTTTCCACTGGATGTAAATTCGCTTTGCTGGTTCATCTTGAAGAAATGCGTATTCTCAGACTTCGGGCCTAATGGGTGTGAATAGCCTGTTTCTAAATGGCGAGAAATATCGAAGGACGAAAAAAAAATCGCGACAGCAAGAACAACAATAACAACGAAAAAGCATTAAGTGAACTCAACACCTCCACAAAATCTTATTTTGCAATATTGGATGAAGTACCCTCGCCGGCAAACTGCCTGTTGTGACATATGTCAATATGTCACTCTCTTTTCGCTTCGTTTGCGCAACTACGCTTCTGCCCGCTTGCTTATGTGGCGTGTGCTAGTTTTTGTATAAACATTCATCTTCTGGCTGGCTGGTCATAGCTGAAAACTCACTGCAAAGATGAGAATGACAACTAAAAAAAATAGTTCAAAGAGGTGAGCCGCATACTCAAACCGAGGAAAGCATGACTGTAAAGAAAGTAAACAAATTGCGAATAAATCAGGAAAATACACCGAGAGCAATCACCGAGTGAAATATTGCTCTTACAGCTGGCGGCCATTTTTACTTTACCTTGTAGTCCTTTCAATTTTAGAAGACAGGTAAAAAACATGCTTAGAAAGGTGGCAGAAAGCTACAGAAAGAAAAAGCGAGAAAACGTAGAAGAGACTCTTAACGAAAAACTTGTCTCGCGAGTTGTCTCGTGTGCACACGGTTGGAAACCTTCTCACTTGCAAAAGCCATACATCTTCGGTAAGTGTGTTCGGAAAACGCGCTCTATTTCACTTATTCCGACACCCAACCAGCAAACACGGCAAAACCTGTGATGTCAAACAAGAATTCTTCAGTCTGGGTGGAAATTCATTGCCACCATAAGGTTGAACTCCAAGCCCGATTCTTAGCACCATTGCAGGAGAACAGGTTTTCTTCTTTTTTGAAAGTGTGCCTCCTTTAGAAAAAGAGGCAAGGAAGGCAGCAAAAATAATTGTTTGACAGAACACGAGTATAAATTTGACAAAAGGTTGTGTGCGGTGGGTGAAGGTCGTAAGAGCACCATTGCAGAAAAAAAGCGGTCATCTTAACAGGAAGGAAACCGCATGAGAATCCCACATCCTATTTCTCACGGCGTAATTTTTTCTCTTCAAGGAAACTGCAGAAAAACATGTTAACAAAAGACACGTTACGGCTGCTGCCGATACTGTACACAACTACATGGCAGAACCAAGAAAGCAATCCTGCTGTGCAGGTTTATTGACAACAACAGGGGCTCTTTTTTCTGAATTCACCGCGCAGGGAGGTGGCGCGTGCTTGATTGTTAGGCGCAGCGGCGACTTCTAGGTTTGATCTTTATCTCGCGCTCTTTTGTCCTTGGCCAGAGCTTAGAAATGGTTTCTTCGCCCCCGTATTCTAACGAGCACCCCATTTGGCATCAGCGCTTATTGTTGTGTAGCCTTAGCTGACATGCGGGGCTATTCGTCAAACAGACGCCCAATGTGTTCGCGGCTCACCATTTCGCCTTCCTTCTGGTTCATTGGACAGTCGTTAACAAGGCATAGAAAACTAAGTAGACCCCAGCTTTCGGCTCGTGAGGCACCATAAAAAAAATGACTGCTTACTTTCGTGCCCATCAAACTAGATAATGATCTCAACCTGCTAACCACGAATACACATCCTCTGTGCAGCTCATTTGGTAACCTTGGTTCTAAAAGAATAATGTTACTATCGCAACCATTTGACGCAATACGAACCATCGTCACTGAACACGGCGAAGCACGTCCTTTTGATATGAAAAGAAGATCTTAATAGAGTAGAGCTAAATATAGTCGCTGGTCTCACGCCACAGCCTTTTACGGCTAGGCCTAAGTGACTGAACTACACAAACAAAATATGGAACTCAATGAAAAGGGTAATCTGAATATTCTAACTGTTCTACTAAATAAATTAAAAGATTTATTGCAAGTTCTGTTCTCTGCCAGTGTCAATTGTGTGCGTACGACTTCGTCGAGCACTGCTTTCCAGACCTGAACAACTTCCATTAAAACATTGAAGTGCCCGTCAAGTAGAAAGGAGATAACTTAAGTTCTTGGCTGTAGTTTATGTGACAAAGAGCACCTTTCGAGGAGGAGGAAGATGATACAACTTCATGTGATAAAAATCAAAGTAAATGTGGTTGAGCCCCAAGACAACCGGGAGCCCCCTGGCCGACGTCTCTGGGCCGGGCACAACTGGTCGTCCGAGCCAGTAACCTGAAAAGTGGCCTCCCACGAGAAAAGGAAAGGGCTAGAGATAGGGCCTACCACCACAGGCTTTGGGCAGCTCCACAAGCAGTGTAAAATATCAGCCCGGCGTGCCCTGCAAGTGGTGCAATGTGGTTGATGAAAAGTGGGGTAAACTAGGTGTGCCGAATAGGGAGAAATCAATGCTTTTGTCCGCAGCTGGCACCAAACTGAACTTCGATAAGGGGTGAGGCAGAAGCGTGGGGCCGGGAAGTCTCTTCTGCCGTTTCGGTAATACCTCGTAATCTCAGGGTAGGTGCGGATTCCTTCTTGTGCTTTTCTCACGGGCTCGTATGAGCGAGCCACCGGGTTCCGAATGGAAAGACCTCGGGCATGCGCATGAATTCGCTCATTCCAGGGGATACACTAATGGTCAGGCACCCACGTGATAGTCACTGGATGGAGAAGTGAAGGAATGTTGCTCAGTATGCGTGAGACTGTCTATGATGCTATGCCTTGACGGAAGTTTCGATAAGCGCTCTGGGAATCAGTGCAAATTTTTGTAATGGTAGAATCTTCGGCCGCATGCATCACTGTTAGGGCTAATGCAACCCCCTCAGCCACGTCTGGGCGTGCCATTTGAATGGACGTGGTAACGTTAATGTGCCCGTATTCTGTCATGGCAGCAGCCGTGGCCATTCCTTGAAATGCGCCTACCACAGCGTCGACATAGAGGACGTCTTCACGAATTCTCTACCGCCGCATCTAATAATCAGCGCTTGCCTTGCGTCAGCCCGGGTGGCGTTGTTGATTCATGTTGTGCGGCAATGGAATGAGTTGCATGTGCGCCGCGACCCTTATTTGAATAGGCGACCATGCTTCTTCATTTAGCATCGTGTCGCTTGATTCGAGCCCAAGGATTCGGAGCAGGTTCCGCCCTCTAGGTGTCCGAGAAAGGCGCAGTAGTTGATTGCTTCTCTGTGCCTCTATTATTTCTTGCAGTGTATTATACAGACCGGTCTTTAGGAGGAGAGTAGTTTTGGTGCGCATCGGCGACCTCAATGCAGTTTTAACCTCTCGCCTGATTATACTGTTAGCCCGTTCCATTTGCTTCTAAGTGAGGGGGTGATACGGAAGATGACAAGCGAGATGACTTACCTCCGAAGCTTCAACGATTCGCATGGTGTCTTTTTCAGGTAGACCATGATTTTGCGAAACAATCCATCAGATCAGTTCTGGAATTTGCTTTATTTGCTTCCGAAGAAGATTTAAGGTGAAGTTCTTGTCTAAGTGTGGTTGTATGTGTAGACCCAATACCCAGATTTTTGGAACTCTTGGTACAGGTTGACCATGCACGTGCAGGTCAAAGGTTGGGTCGCGCATGTGGAGTTTAATTGTAAGTAACTCTGACTTTTCTGCGAAACAGTGGAAGCTCGTTCTACTGATATGCCCCTCTATGTCATTGATGGCAGTTTGTAGAACGTCTTGTGCCTCCCCAATTTTTAGACACGAGCTGGTTGACAGCACCCAACGGCCAAGTGCCCAACTATACTTGTGCCCAGTATGACAAGTCTGTGCCAACAGGCCCTCTTAGGCGTGTGCCCCAAGCTTGTAGAACTAGATACCCAGTGCCGACCGCCATCATGAGCTTGATGGTTTGGAGCTAGCTGAATGCACGACCGAGCATTTTTCCCCTTTTAATGACGCAGGTGATCGGCCACCGCAGTGAGGTGGTTTGTGCCAACATTACTTGGTAATTGCAGAAGGGTTTATTATAGGGCCAGTTGATACATGGTACTGAGAGAAACAGCGCGAAAACCTGGACGGAGAAAGAGTGAACGGACAACACAGCGCTTGTGTCATGTGTTTATTCTTTCTCCGTCCCATTCTTTTGCGCTGTTTCTCTCGGTACTTGGCAATCTTACGAGATATTGTGGTAACAGTTGTTTGAGTGGTGCCTCTCTGGAAGTCTTAGGTTGTACGCAACAGAACACCTCTGCACTTCTTTGCCAGCATCTTTGTGACACAATGTATCTACACTTTAACTGACACGAGAAATCAGTCAAGTGTATCTACCAGCTGGGATCTTAGCACGTTAATAGACAGCAGCTGTGTGAGTAATGTTGAAAACTTACCCGCAGAGAACTTACGTGTATCCTGCTTTGAAAGACGATAGTCTTTCTTGGGGATCTTTGACGCAAAAAATTTTGTCTGTCTCTCTGTCTGTACATTTGTCTGTTTGTCCTTCCATAGTGGTACCTCAAACGGCACTAAAGTTACCACACGATACTCCAAAAGGCTGACTCAATCCGCAGCTCCCAACAATATTGCTCAAGACTCGGCGTTCATGCTTGTGTGGATGTCAATGAAAAAGCAAATATTGCGCATACCTGAGGCACCATAACAACACGTCAATTTTCTGTATATGTGCCTTTTACTAGAAAAAGCATACATAAGTTGCGCTAACTGTTGCGCTAACCAAGCAACGCTTGCACGGAAAAGCAAGGGTTTTTAATGCTTTGCTAAGACGACACGGTGGTGGCACCTACCCGTTGCCTTTTGTTCTACACCTTATCGCCTCCAATACGGGCGCGCAGGGCGCGCGCGGTTTGTTTTCTCAAGATAACTGCCAGGTAGCGCTCGTGTATCACGTGTGACGTGACTTGATGCGCTCGTTCGCCTCCGCTGCATGCTCCAGGCACTCTAACGCAGTGCCTCCACAATACTATGCACTGATTTTCTTGCACAGAACATCAAATGAACGTTTTCTCTCACTCTCTCCAGACGCAAGACCATTGTCTTTCAACGACGTTTGCAGTGTACCATGTAGGTACGGGGCCAATTTTTTCTATCATATTCGCGATTTTTCAGTTTATAAGGAAGAACAATTGACAGCGATAGAGTTGACTAATTGTAGTTGACTCGACAAATGACAGTTGATAGTTGGCGAACGGCAGTTGTTAGTTGACAGCCGAATAGTTTATCATTGGTTGATCCTTGACTTAGTCTTCCCGTACATAAACAGAACGCTTTTGACTCATGTTATTCAACTATGATTCGTCGTGATTCGTCGCCAATTAGAAGAATATATAATTGTTAACTTCAATGCATGTTTAATGTTGAGTTTGTTTTTGCGAAGCTCAAGCCATCAAACACCTAAGATGTGCTCAATATCATCAAATTGTGACAGGAAGGTCAAACGTTTTTATTTAATTATTTCAAAAATGCAACCCTACTGAAACGTTTCGTATGATGCGGAGACTTCAAGTACGGAATTATTGGAATATGGAAGACGTATGATGCGGACTCCGCGTCTTATGGAAGGACGTATGATGCGGACTCCGCATCTTAGGGAGAGACGCATCATGCGGACTCCGCATTTTATGGAAAGACGTATCATACAGAAAAACTGAAAGTGTGCATCCTAAGTCTGAATCTAGTGCAAAGCAATATAATGTGTAAATTGAATAGACACCCACATCTTGAGTACATGCAATACTGTGTACAAATCCCAATATTTCTTAAATATGCATGATGAGGGATTGAATCATTGGCATCTTTCTAACTGTCGTGTTGCGGAAGAAAAATTAGCTTTTAACTAAAATACGTTACAAAGCTACTCAAATAACATGCTAGCGATCATAAATGGTGGTTACATTGCAACACACTAATGCAGTGTTCTATGCAAGACTTAAAAACTTATAAAGTTATTATTTGCAATAGAGAAGCATTAATAAACACATCAGCCCTGCTGCAATCAATATATTTTTCATTTGTCTGTATGCTTCAGCTGTGAATAACGGCATTGCAGTGTTGATTGTACACAAATGAGGTGACTACACCGTAATTTCACAAGCTCCACCTAAGCCACAGGGTGGTGGCACAAAACACAATGTAACAGCAAATTTGGAATGAAATCTTTGAACATAAATAATAATCATAGCACTGTGAAAGTGTGGCGCTGTGTTTATCTCATGAACGCCTTGTGGACATCGGCGAAATGCTGCTTGAGGCTCCGGCACCACTGTAGATTTGGGAGGTCACTGCCACAGAACTTATGTGGCCTTCGTAGGCACCTGGAAATGTAAATAATTGGCACAAATAATGTCAGAGACACATGTTAGCACCTTAGTTCACATGCACAAGAAATATAACAGACATAATGAAACTGAAAATGTAAGCCACACAATCCTTCATGTTATGCATATGTGAATAATAGAAGAAATAAGTGTATAAATTAGTTCTGCCACATTAAAGATAACAACATGCTTTTCACAGTGAAAATAACTAGAATGTCACGATTTTTAATGGTAGAGATGATCTATTGATATGTCCTTATAGAATTATGATTTAAATGCTTCCTGCACAGTAAAACTTTAGGAACTACCAGTGAAAGCTCTCAATGTACATTTATTAGTGTGTGCATGTACATCGGCTGCCTTTATACTATGCAGTTTGTGCACAAAATTGGCGTCTTGAACAATTTTGAGAGGTAAACCTATGCAAATTATGAAGGTTAAAATCACCATGAAAGCAGGCAGGATCAGGCAGGTGCCATTAAAAATCTGTGCAAGCCAGACAACTATAACCGAACTGCACAGAATTATGGGAGCAAGAGTAAAAGAAATTCGGCTGCTGACCCGAAGGTCGAGGTATCGAATCCTGGCTGCATTTCCGATGGAGGCAGAAATGCTGTAGGCACGTGTGCTCAGATTTGGGTGCACGTTAAAGAACCCCAAGTAGTCGAAATTTCCAGAACCCTCCACTACGGCATCTCTCATAGTCATATAGTGGTTTTGGGACGTGAAACCCCACATATCAATCAAGAATAACAGAAATAAACTGCCTACAGAAACGTTGGGTGCATGTGCTATCTGTAAGTGCTTACACCTTACTACATAGAACATGCTCATTTCATTTTGAATACCGGTATTGAAAATAACTGCTCTATTAGGAATGTAAAAGGTAAAGTAAAACTGAATGACTCTATAAAAAGTGACCCTATTATGACATCACGTTTTCTTATAACAAAATTGACTAAGACTCTGAAATATCATTATGCAAGAAAAAATCTTCAAAAGAACAATCAAGTTTGAAGTCATAATTTTTTAATATGGCTACTATGACTATAACCAAGAAATCGACCTCAACATGGCTAATGTTAGTTTCTAAGGCCTATGTTCACTAGACAATGAACTATACCACAAAAAGCACAGCGTTCAGGTAAAGCACCATACAAAAAAAGAAAGCAGACCTTTTTCTTATTACCTAGAATGCTTTTAAAATGGTATTTTTACTTTTGCTTGCCGCTTTTTATCTAATTAACTGGTGTGAAACAATTTAGCTGAAAATGCACTGTGCCTCCAAAACCTGTTGGTTGAATCTGAATTTTTATAAAATGGTGAAGCTTGCACTAAATTAGGCTCCACAAGCCTTGGAACAGTGAGAGGGCATGACTCTTAGGACTACTTTGGTTACTTGTGTTTTGTTTCTGGGCCTAAGCATGAAGACAAGGGCTTAATTGAATTGCTGCTAACAAACAAATGCTTTCGAAATTGCCCGAGCGTCAAAGGGATGCTCAGACATTTGTTGTTTTTCCCACTGGGCTATTCTACACCAAACATCCAAACCATACTGCCTGGCGACCATCACAGATATATAGTTTTAAAAATGATGGTAATTTACTCTTTTGAAAATAGTTATTTGCAGAAATATTTTGAAGAGAAAAAAAGTAGTGGTCACGTGGGTAGCTTCAGAATTTCGCAGAATGTCGTGCGGGTGTTATTTGTGAGAAAAATTTAAAAGTACCGCTTTTTCTCGCCATATTAAATTTGATCTACATATTAAGTGAAGATGCTTCTTTAAAGTATTTGAAGTCGAGTAACATTAGTGGAATTTATCCGCTACATAGGCTTTGAAGAATTCAGCCAAACTATTTATCGTTTGCATTTCTTGTATGACAATACTGCACTTTGTATGAATATTTGAGCCACAAATACTCACTCCACAGAAGTTATATTTCACGAAAAAAATAATGCTAGGTCCAGACTACAAATAACACTATATAATAGTTTTTTCCACATTGAGATGCAATTTGAACAATGTGTTTGTCTAATGGAAAATTACTTTTATGTGTAAGTTGAAAGCAAATAAACAGTTCTTGTTATATGGCAAGTGTTATCATTACAGTTTTTGTTTCAATAAGGAAAATGATTTTTGAAATCTCCTATTGAGGGCCATGGGGAACTTCGGAACGAAAGCTGTCGTATAACAAATGCAGAAAACAGCCATCGTTAGGAAAGTTCAAAGTTAATTTATTCTTTAAAACAAAGTGTAATCATATAACTTGCTATACAAAGAGAACTACTTCCTTGCTTTTGATGTGGCTAAAAAATTGCACTAATATTACTGAGCTTCATGCAGTACACACAATTATCTTTACTTAATGCCTAGACCAAATTTGGTGTAGAAGAGGCAGTATTTTTCAAATACTTCTTTTTACTTTTTACAAACAACAACCAGACGACATCCTGGGCAGTCCAGAAGGCACCAAGGTGGCCTAATATCTTGTTCTCTGCGATAGATTTTAGCATTTTGCTGTTTTCAATACAGTAAATGAGCACATTCTTTTTTCAAAACACATTTAGAATGGTTGTCAAAATGGCCGGGATGTTTGATGTGGAATTGCCTCTCTGACAGCATTTATTCTTCGAAGCTCAAGCTATCACCTCTTTGTTACTGCCTTGCTTACATACAATGCCTGCATAGGAAAAAAAAGAAAAGCAGGTCTGGCATCGTTCACAAGGCAAGATATTTTCATGTTGGATAAATTCATTACCATAACCAGCAGCAAAATAACATTCATTTTGAGTAGTGCAAGACACAAGCTATACACCAGGATACTAAGAGCCAAGCGCAAACTTTTCATTTGATCATGTGTTGTGATAGACAGGAAGCGCTTATTGCAAGACAGATCAGCCTGTAAATAAATGAATGAAGTACAATGCACTGTTCAATCCAACGCCACATAGGCATCTTTGCTACAACAAAGCCATGTGTCATTGATTCATGCACTAGATGGGACAATGCAAATGTAACAAAAAGATGGAAAAAGAAAACAAAGGGAAAAAAAAGAAGAAAAGGGGGGATGCAAAGTAGGAGCAGTGTAGCACACTATTTTTAGTTTGCATCCCCCTTTTCTTTCTTCTTTTTTCTTCTTTTCTTTCTTTTACCTTTTTTTTACTTCTCTTACCCCCATCCTCCGACAGGAGAACACTTTGTATCATCGCAACCTAACTTGAAAGGAAGCAAGGGCTGCACTCTTCTGCGTTATAGGTTTTTTTTTCCGACAAACATTTCCAACAGGCACACACGCCTACACCAAAAGTTGATGTCATTACTAACCCCATATAAACTAACACGCCAAGGATGACATGGAGACTTCTAAAAAATAGGTCCTCCTATCGCTAAATCGGCCAGCCTGTCTGAGGCACTTCCACTGTTCACCCTGATTACCCGACTCGAGTCTTCTATTTGTCGACTCGCATCTTCATTTTGGATAACACTAAGACGAACTTACAATGATGAATACGCACGAAAATTTAGTGATGTATCATTCATCAGATTGAGCAACTGTGTCAAAAAAATTATTGATAGCTTGCTTTGTGGCTTTTTATACTAACAGTGCTTGAAGTAGCCTGAAACTGCGTAATGTCTTCTATGCACCTGAACCAGATTGACAACGTAATGCACAACATGCTCAAAAATATTGCGAGAAACATGATAACGACAAAATGACCAGCCACCCAAATTCCTTGCTGTACATGTTTATAAAATGTTCATGTACACCCAAATGAGGTGCTTATCATACAAGCCGAAAAAACGTACAAGTATGGCCTTGGGGCCATCTGTAAGTAGACGCGTAGCATTTTTTCTGTGGAGGGCTTTACACCCATAAGTGAGGAACAAAACTCCTGTACAATGAAGAATGTTGGCAGCTATCAGTTATAGAAAAATTAATGCAGCTAATCTTCCCCGACGCATCTGTACATTTAGAGAGGTGACGAAGCTTCTGTCATTTGTGGCAGTAACTCCAACAGGACCAGCGCGAAAGTTGGCATTACTTGGCTAGACAAATGTCCAAACATGCCTGCCCGACTCCCTCTAGCCATCCCGGCTGAATCTGACACATGATTTCTTGACTGCTGGCTGGACAAAACAAAACTACTCACGCACTCACAATACACAGCGTGAAGTGCTCTGGAGTGGTCAACTTCGTGTTCTGCGATGAAAAAGCAGCACAGTGTCCTGATAAGGCATTCCTTGCAATGGTTTCCAATGCCACACAGTGACTTTGCTGTTCCTGTCGAAGAGAACTTGGGGAGCTTGGAGGGTGCTCGCTCTTTTCTGGGGGCTGCTGCCGCTCCTCAAGGTAAACCTGCACAAAGTTGTAGACTAGGCTTTAAGAGTTGTATATAATTATATACAAATTAATGCTGAACACACATTTCCTCGTTTCACACTGAGGAACTTTTTATAAAACTTAAGGCCTCGCATATGAAAACATTTGCAATCAATCTTAAGATACACTTGACCCTAAAAGAGTAAGTTTGCTATGTAGTGTATATAAAGAAAGGTCATTCAGCACAACCACAACTACAGTTGCACACGAAATCAACATTAGCTGGTCGCTGTGGGCCGCTTTCATGGCATAGCTTAAGCTAACACTGATCTTCCAACGATACTAAAAATATGCAAAGATTGCCTGATCGATTTCAGGTAGTACTGAAGGGTAGGGCTAGATCTATCATTCTAGTCATGAGCAATGCACAAAATTCAACATCAGTACCAAACCACTCAGCTAAAACTTTTGATTAGGATTTCTTCATTAAAGAGACTGACAAGTCACCAGAATGTGTGATTGGAGGTGGAAATCAAAAAATGTGAATTGAACTTCATTCCTTTTGCAACTTGAGTGGCATTTCCTTTTAAGATTGCACTTAAAAAGCCTAAAAATCAGTGTCATGCAGCCTGTTTGTTTACTGCAAATTATTTGATGCTTTAACATGCAAAAAGATTAGTGGTCAAAGTTACAGCATATATCCAAGTTACCTGTGCCAACATTATTATGTGCGGCCTACGCAGAGGAGTCAACCCTCAAAAAGCAGCACTGTCATCGTGGCAAACAGTGCAAAATATGTGCATTTCACACGCACATGAAATGCATGCTTTCGCAGCAAACTGCAATGCACAAACATATAAAGCTGCTAAGCTGACCTCCCACTGTTTGCTGCCTGTGTTGTGTGACACTTCATAGCAGTCAGAGACCCGAAAATTCTTAAAATGTTTCCAGCACTTTCTGTGTTACCACTAGATGTACTCATGAAAGCCATCACAAACAAAAAGAAACAAGCCCCGAAAATTCTCTTCTTTCACTGCATGTTTATACAATCAGACCAGTAAGCTTTCTATTGCAGAAAAAAACAGCTACTATGAAAATTGATATTCGGTCTCAATAACTGCTTTATGCTTTAAGCCATGTTATTATGTTAAACGGGTGTCCTGCTTTACAAGATCTGGTCTGCATGAACTCTTGAACCTGGAACCATATACGTTGAAAGACACACTGAGTTTGAGACAAACCTAGTTTCCCGTGGAGTATCCTTATGCACTATAACGACACATCTCAATCTAGTTAGTTGATCAGAATGAGGTGAAAACAGCCTGCACTTGAAAAGCATGGGCTGAAGGAATGACGCCTGCACCTTGTGCTCCCTGTACATTCTCGTTGAGGGTGCAGTTTTCACCTTATCTTTATGCGATTTCGCATTTATAACATTGTTCGCTGCATATTCTTTGTGGCATTAAAGTGTGTGATACCGTCATGAGTACCATGTAATTTATAAAAATAGAGTTCAAGATAGCTCGATTCAAAAATAACAAAAGGCATCCAGCATCATGTCCTGCAGCCATTTTTTAGGCAAGTGGCAGATTGATTTATTCTTCAAAACATATCTTACTTGTAACCACTACAAGAGCTAACTCATACACTGGCACATTCTGTTTGTCTCTTCAGATTATAATGTACCTTTTTTACACCAGAAAATCTGCAAGAAGAATAGAAGTGTTGTAATTGTGAAGAAAGAAAAGTGAAAGGAAAAAAGATAACCTGCCCTGGACAGGGACCGAGCCTGCGAACTTCGAATTACATGTCCGATGCTCGATCAACTGAGCTACCATGGCGGCTATCCCCCTTCCATTTTGTACGGTATATATGTGTATTTAATCATGGAAGAGTCAATCAGCGCTGCCTGTTACCATTATGGCGAGTGTGGGACACCTTTTTTTGCCTACTGGCAATCGCATTATGATTACTTCCAATATCTCTATACTTCTTTGGCAGCATTATGCATCTGTTAGTTCTCAGAAAATCTGCTAGTCACAGGAGGTGGCAATGGTTCGCCCTCCCACCTAAATGCATGTACTTGAACACACGCACAACTGATCAAAAAAAACAAGTCACACACCGCTAAGTTTACTGAGATTCACTGTTTCAGATTCATGAGTGAAGGAAAGAACTACAAATTTAAGGGTTCGTTCTCTTTGTTGAACACATTATAATGAGAACTAGCAGACAATGATGCCAAACAAACTATAGGTGATGTTATCAAAAAATAACTTTAACAAAATTGTGAAAAGAAAAGTGAACAAAAACGTAACTTGGCGGCACGTTACTAATGGGTTGACATTTTTTGACAATTGAATTGACATTACTTTTTCTAACATCCCTATATTTTCCTGGGTAATGCTGTCGGGTAATTGTTATTATTATTGTGGTCTCATGGTGTAACGGTTAGCACTCTGGACTTTGAAATTCTTATTATTAGAGTGGTGAGTAGGCTGAGAAAGGAAGGATATGGCATTGATACTTCTTTTTAACACCTAATAGTTTGAGGACCTTAAAAGAGCGGCAGCTGCTTTGAGTAGACCAGAATATTTAGTTGGAGCGAAAAAAAACGTACACACACTTTAACTATGCACCGTAGCAGGTGTAGTTAGAGTGGTGATAGTTAAGCATTAATCAAGCACACCACCAACTGCGTTCACATCTATGGTCACGTGTTTTAAAAATAAACCTGCTGTATAGTAAAAAAAATTTAGAGCATTTATGATTTTATCCAAATCAAGTTATACCGACCGGGTAAGCAAACCATTTGCATAAAATCAAAAGGCATAAAGTGATTCATGTATTAAAAGTATGTGAACAATTTCAGCAATGCAGGGCAAAGTGACAACAGTTGTATTAAAAACGCCTCTCATTAAAACATGCGTAAAGAATATTTATAGTGCATTTATTATCGAGACTACTAGACTGTCTATTGGCCTTTTAGAAAAAGGGTATCTCCTTCACGTTCAAGGGGCAACCGCTTAGCCTTTTCCTGATCTTTTTTGTGAATATTTTCTGAATTTCAGATATCAATATGATTGATTTACACTGAACAGATTTTGCTTATGCATTGAAACCTAGTTTTGTATGTAACTGCAATAAAGGGTGCCAAATCACCTCCAATTATTTTTGTAACATTTGAAGCAAATGTGTGCAACGACTACAGAATAGTGTCCTGATCAACAATGACAACTGCAGAAGCACAACTAGCTATGGGTGCCCAAAAAGTAGCTAGAAACAATACCTTTACCTCTTTGAGCCTTTTGGAAGTGTTCAGCCCCTCAGTGCTCACCTTACAACATTTTTTTAAATACGTGTTTGTGTGGCCACTGTTCTTGCTCCTTGCACAGTGAGGAGGAGCACATGGCAAGAAGAAACAAGAAACAAGCATAGCGAAAAAAGCGAAATAAGCGAGGACCTCTTTTGTATCGTCCAATGTGTGTGACATTACTATTGCGACAACATATTGTGAGCGCGACAAGCGAATGACTCTTTATTCTCTTTGTAATCATCATCACCTGTACATCTTTTTCATCTAAAAATATCATCACCAGCGTGATTTAGCTCGAGCCTGGCCGAATGAACCGGTTCCTCACAATATAGAAAAATTATCACGGTTATGCATCCATTGCAGAGTCATACACAGCTGCAACACCACGACCAAATTTCAACCCTGTGTTGGTTCAGGATCCTTTTATAGTGGCAAGCTAAAGATATCTGCACTTGTTCGACACATATTAAGCTGCAGTGAAATGTGATATGATAATCTCATTTAGAATGCACGTCATGTGGCTTAATTGTATATGTGGCCACAAGTAACTCTGGTTGCAAAGCAATATGGCACAGCCTAAACAGACGTCACCAACCACTCCAATCTGAACTTGCCTTTGCTACTTGCCCATTATCATCACAGCAAAAATGAACAATTGAATCTGCTAAAGATATGTGCAAGCTTATGCTAAGGACCAAGTATGAAGGGTGTTTTATCATTATTGAGATCAGTTATTTCTTCAAGAACACTTGCTGTCAAACACAAATACACTGCTGTCGAAGCATCAAGACTCAAATATAAAGCAAAGAAGTGTCTCTTTAATTGATTGATTGATTGATTTGTGGGGTTTAACGTCTCAAAACCACCATATGATTATGAGAGATGCGGTAGTGGAGAGCTCCGGAAATTTCGACCACCTGGGGCTCTTTAACGTGCGCCCAAACCTGAGCACACGGGCCAAGTGTCTCTTTAAAAAAAATTACAGGCCACAAGGTGAGAGATAAATATTTGACATACATGGGATGTAAGGCACGCACAAGAGGTGCTGCCATATTATACTTTTCCCTGTGTTGAAACCTGCTTGCTTTACTCACCCAACACATCTGTAAAGATGCCATGAAAACACCAAGCAGCTGATGCAGCATGGTTGAACACATGTCCAGGGATTCCACCATTCAAATTGGCTAAGCAGCCCTACAGCCTCCACAGTCCTGCAACCATTTGTAAGACAAATATAGTTCTACCCAAAGTTCTTGGTTTACAGACACACATGCAAGACGCATAACCACTCTATAGGCAGTTTGCATGATAATGCGCTGGGTAGCAAAACGGATGCCAATATCAAGTAAAAATCCCGGCCTGCCGCTTCTTTCTTTCCCTTCTTAAAAATTAATCAATCCATAGTTAATAAATGTTCCCCCATTGTGAACTGTACTGGCAGTCCGGTGAAGAATTGCAATACATTTCAAACACAGTGCAATTCAAGGGAAGTAAGCATGCAATAGCGTTTTGTCAGCTGTTCAAGAAAACAGCATGAAGTTTAGCTAAAACCCATATTTTTTATAAACACCATTCAATTTGATATAAAAGTTGTGAGCATTATGTGAAAAAACACGAATTCATGTTTAATCAATGATTACTTATAATGTACTGATATGAATGCAACTAACTGAATATGAAACGTTAATTTTTGCTTGAGCATTTCGAGTTATGAACACTATCGCACTTGCCTGATGCATCTTGTCCAAAACAGCGGCAAGCTAGGCTAGTTTCGGTAGGCGAGCAGTAATGAACAGTGCAAAGTAACAACGAGAAGCACCAGTAACAACAGTATGGGGCAAACATAGACTACCAACTGTATAATTTATTGCACAAAGGTTCACCTGAATATCGGTCAGACAACTCGTGTAACTGAAGGTCCAGTCTGAAATGAACAAGTTACGAAATCAACAATGCCCGCTTTCTCTAACAGGACCCTCATTCAAATGAAGTATGCAGCGATAGGCTCCTACCGAGGTACGTCACAGCATGATGTCACTGGCACACGTAAAAAGTGTGGCTGGAAAAACACTTCCACTGGTGGCTCAGCCAGGTACAGACGTGCGGTGTTTGGGGCAAGTTTTAATTTTTCAAAGCTTACACTTCATGTTACAATGTCGACACTAGCTGTAGTATGTATCAGCAAACATCTAGCTGTGTGGTAAAATATTTGTCACGCTGTCTGTTTATCTTGAAGAAGTGAACACACGTGGTGACCTGTGTGAGGAACAGCGACACAGTGTTCAAAAATGTGCACTGTTGATTGCGGCATGTAGAGTGCATTGAAAGGTATTGAGAATATCGGTTCAACTGAGAATATTGTGTGTGGTGTGTGCAGTGTCAGTAACAATGTGTCTTGTTCGCGAAGACGTTAGCACTCGTGGCGGGGACCGGTCGTTGAAAAAAACTTGATTGGACATTTTAGTCAAGGTAAATATGCACTTGACACGACCATCTGCGAATGGGTACAGCTCAGTGTTTGCGCTGTGTGGAGAAAAAAATTACATGGTGACCGGGCTGGAAGATATCATTTGCTGAAGCTGCATGTATGAATCGCCCCGATGAGTACACAAGCCCAATAAAGGTATAACTCGTTTTATCGAAGGCCTCATATGTCTTCATGTAATAAGCAGAGATTCTTGTTTCACATATACTCAGTACCTTTACCGCTCGATATTCATGAAGTGACAAGGCACACTACAAGTTTGTGTGTTAGATCCTAAGGGAGGAATGTATATATGCAAATAAGTTGTAGGTGTCAGGTGCAGAGATGTCACTGCAAAAAAGATTACGTATATATTAGGCTAAAGGTTTAGAATCCCATACATATCAGTGGTCTATCAGGAACGCCACCAACAGCTTCCTTGGCAACCGGCCCTTGCACAGAGGGAGGGAATGGCTGGCACGGTGCTCGATGTGACGTCACACCATTTGCAAACATAGAGAGGTTTTTTACTTAGGCAACATATTGCACAATACATTTTTATATGCAAGACTGTACTCGTCCCACATTGATCATACCGATGTCTTTTGTTCTTACTTTGTGCTGTGAATTACTAGGCATTTAGTCATCATGATCTTTAAAGCTAATTTCAGTGTTCTCTCTCTTATTGCTGACAACTGTGTCGTTGCATAAATTGGGCAAAAAAACAACACAGAAAGGCTGTCACAATAAATACACCAACATGTGTATTCTCCTGCAAACAAAAGTCGGCACTGGTCCTGTCATTACCCGTCTTCCTTCTCTCTTTGCCTTGTTTGTACTGAAACAGCCAAACACCTGATGAGTTAGATGAGAGATATTAACGCATGAAAACTATAAGTGCTTGCATCAGCAATAACACAACAGCCTGATAACCGCACCCCTGCCACACAGCAGCGAAACATATTTTGAACATGCTGGCAATGTATTATTTTATAAAAGCAACTCTAGCAGATTACAAAATCTCACATTGTGCATGCGTGTTTTCTTCAAAGTCAGGCGTAAAATGTAGGTGCTGGCCGGTACATTATTAGTTACAAGCAAAGGCGTCTTGCAGGTACACATACAGATTGCACGAACACCTCTCTCTCTACACTAGGCACACACATTATATCTTTTAACAAGCATACGCCACTGTTTAGGGGTATAATAACGTTCTACTGTGAACGTATGCTTATCAACCCACTTAGGCGGTTGGCTAGGTGAATTGAGCCAATTTACAAATTATATTGCCCGCGAACGTGAAGAAGATGCTGCTTTGCATCAAATGGCACCGCATGCTTCGTTTAATCAACAACGTAGCAAGCGCCATGTGCGTCCTCCTCACTACATTGCACTTATGAAAAAATCGATCACCATACACATGCATGTTGCCGCAGTTGTCGCGAATTAGCTCCAGTAAGGCCGCGCCGATGCGCCATGGCTCTGCTGGGGTTAGCGTTGTCAAAGCGAATCGGCAACCGCACTCGCAAAGGCGCGTAAGGTTGCCGTTTCTTGACGCCTCGTTCGAGTGCGGCTACACACACTTGCACTGAGTGGCATACTTAGTCTACATAAAAAAGTGTCCCCCTTACCTTTAGTTTCTTTCACACTGTCCTGAGGGAAGCGACCACAGGCGTCAGCCGTCACCTCGGAGTCCTTCGAGCGCCCGCACAACCCGCCGATTCCTTGGACGACTCGCACTTGATCCGCACACGAACAACCGCGGGAATAGGGCGCAATCTTAGCACATCACACGAATGAGGAACGGCGCTTCCTTGCGTAAATTTTAACATTTCGTGCTCTCGTGTGTAGCTGCGCGAACACATGAGAGACGCACCGAAACGGCATGCCCACGGAAACAAAGAAGACAAACAACATGTGGCTTTAGCTGTGAATGAATTGGACTTGGATATCTGTGTGAGGAAATTATAAAAAAGAACATCTGTCGCTACTATAAACTAAAAAAGTTGTATGTTATCTGGCAAAATTACTTTAAAAGCGATAAACGGTTATTCAAAAAACAAGTTACAACATATGAATATTTTCGCAGGTCTTTGTTTTGTTTTTGCTCTAGCAGACGACAGCCTCATACTGCTTCTACGACAGACATAGTGCGGTTTTACGTTCGGTGCGTGTCGCCGACGCAAAGCTCTATAGTAGTCATATCAGAGTTATCAATTCTCAATGAATCATAGGATGACTACAAAGCAGTAACATTTTGACATAGTGCAGTACGCTTTCTTTCAAGGTATGACATTTCTTTGCTCTGAAGCAAATCGAAGCAAGCCGGCCGGCGCAATCAGCTGATGTCGCCGCTACGCGAGGCATGGTCGTGCGCAATAGCGTCGCGCCCCGCGCTTGATTTGTCATGAAGCGATAGAGCTACTAAGTGGAATACAGCTAGATGCAGGGATTAATGGCGTATCACTCTAATTTCCTGTGGTGGCCGACTCAATCGCAAGAGAGCCCCGGGAAACAACCTTTAACTCCTCAAGCTTGTGTGTGGGTGTAAAAATACTTGTTTTTATCCGCGACGGGGCGGCAATCTATAGTTGAAAGACATGCGAAAAGCATGTGACGTATATACAATCACAAAACATATGCACACAACAATAGATACGATCGCATATTGTACGTGAATATGCCAACACATAGCGTGTACACAGCAAATTTATATATATATATATATATATAACTTAAACGCTTCCACACCGTCCTGCGCGAATAGCTTAGCAAGCTAACGCACTCAGTTCACGTACGCGAGCCCAACTAGGTAGCGCAGGTTCAATTCCCGCGAAGTCTCAATTTCTTTTAGTTTTTTTTCAATGTTTTTTATGTACTGCTATCTTTTCTAATATGTTAGGTACTAAAAGAAAATAAAAGCATTATTGCGTTCAATACGTATGTGGGACTGTGTTTTTGCGCAACAGTTATAAGTATTTTTATTTTCATTATTACATTTTTCAGTTATTTCTTATTATAACAAAATTAAGGACTAAGGGAAATATTGGGCCTGCTTGATTGTGAAGGGACTCGAGAAGTGAGAAAATTCAAACCAAAAAGTTTATTTGAGAAGAAACTGAGCATTTCACAGCCGGACCAGCTTCTCCAAGGGTAGGCCTTAGGTATGCGCGAGACTTGCTATATGACTCATCTCAAGCTGTGGCAGTTGAGGGAAGGCAATATCACCGAGAAGCAGTTCCGAAATATATTTTGTTTGATGTTTTTGATTCCTCCAAAATAAGGGCTGCACATTTGTGATCGAGCTAAACCAAGAATTGCGGGCATGAAGTCATGAGACAGAAAATGAATAATGTTCATTGTTTGAAAAATTGCCCTAATAAAAGGAAGAGTTATGGAGTGCTACGTAGCTTAACTCACAGTAGGAATTTTATATATACATATAGATAGTTTAAAATGGACAATGTTGCACACACAGTCATTGGTTAAATTTCTTTGCAGCACAGTTGAAGCATCTATGTAAAACTGAAGCTTTTAAAGAAGCTCATGCGTCCTCCCTTTATTGCGCTTTACATAGCTTGTATGCGTCCATGCAGCCATGATATATTTTAAAGCATTGGTTTCACCTATAATCTTCTTATTCATTAAAGCTGGCCCATAAGTTGTGTCCTATGTAGCACTACAATTGAAGCGTAATCTGCATGGTGGTCTGAAACAATGCTTCTGAAAATCTCAAAACGACCCAGCTCTATACACGACCATCCGAGCATCAATGATAAGCATCATTATGTGTCCGTTCATATCAGTTGTGCTCTCATACTTAATTATTTTCTGACCACTTCCTCTACCCCTACCTCGTTTCTGTCGTGAAGCTGTGGCAAGTTGTGCATAGCTGTATTTATATTGTAGGAGCACATTCTATCAATAAAAAATTATTTTTAGGCTGCATGCAAATATTTTTCATAGATTTTTATTTCTTTTGTGGGTGCTCAGGAGAGCTAAGCTCATGGTCGATATTTTAAAATGACATTTCTCTTTTCCAATGTTAATGAGAACAGTTTCATTATCATTGACAAGTTCATTCTTGTTGAATTTAGTTCTCATTAATATTGTTTCTACCAAAAAACGAGCCCTTGAAGTTATGCTTTTTTTGCTTGATTTGTTTTCGTGTGACAGCATGCAAGCAAAATGACAGTTATTGTCATTCCTTGTGAATGACACATTTTTCGTGTGACAGACTTTAGCACCTGGCCATCTGCAGAAGTTGTATTCATTCTGGAAAGGGGCAAACAGCGGTGACTGACAACACAGACTAGCCTGCGTTATTCTTTTGCTCTATATATGTCACTGTGCATTCATTTATATCTATATAGAGCTCGGATTTTCTGCTTAAAATGTGACAACAAATGTAGATTTTCCACATTTTTGCAACAATCCAAACGCCTTTATTCAACTATTGCACATTGTCGTAAGCACCTTACAAAATCTGTATATTTCCGTAAGACCTTACGTTTCGCATTTTCCTTATGAAAGCTTCTGTACACTCCAAACACTTTCCTTATCCTTCCATATACCCCATAAAAAGCTTTCCATATATGCCATACAATTTCCTTATCTTTCCATATACTCGATAAGAAGCCTTCCGTATATGCCATACAACTTCCGTATTTTTCCATAAAACTCCATATTTTTTCCGTATGTAGCAAAAGTAAATGTTTCGGAGTCCATATATTTTCCGTAAGATTTCATACGGAACGTTTCAGTAGGGAAGATAGACAAATTAATATACAATCGTAGGTGCCGAAGTGGAAACTGTCGTGGAGAACCCTAACATAATGTAAACGTGCATCACAACAAGGTACATACTGAAAAGGTAAAGCGGAATAAAGTGTACATAAATTCAGAGAATAATAACTGACTTCTGCAATCAGCAACCTGGAGAGACATCAAACATAAGCAGGACTCGTACATAGTCAATTTTAAAACACCTAAAATTTTGCCACAGTACATTAGGAAACGTTCTGTGGGGGAAAACAAGCGTAAGCATTTTTGTGTTTGCGACAGATTGAAATGATCCTTCGTTCTGTTGAATGACAAGACTCATAGTTCTTTTTAATGGAGAAGTTCATATCTGATGGTAATTAGTCCCAAAGAGAAATGCCAGATAGTGCAAAGTAATTGTACCATGATTAGTTCTAACTTCAGGAAGACGTAGATTAGGTTGTTGGAATATCTCGTAATATTGATATTAACGAGGTTGGGCAGAACCTGGAATATTGAGGTCGGTATTGATAGGACGAAAGATTAGTAGTACCACCTAATGATAGAATAAGATACATAGAGGCAGAACATTTAGGAAACTGAATATAGGAACACAAGGAGATCTATGAAGTTGAAATGTACTTCAGTGTAATGTCTGCTATTGCGAAATTTCTTGTCAATGAAGACGGGTGGCATATGTATTATTGCAAGACGAAAAGCAATATGAGATTTGACTGTGTATGTATGCATAATATAAACCCAAGAGAACATTTTGATGAAAGTAAGAAGGAGTTTTATGATACTGTGGATACAAAATGATATTTTATTTGTGATATATGTAACGACACCAATAATCAAAGAGCCAGCCAACACGGTCGCCATTACACTTTATGTCAGTTCCTTCTCTTCCTCCAACTCCTAGGACTGAACCGTTGTCTCTTCTTTTCCGTGGTCTTCCTTACACCTCCCCCGTTTTTTTTCTTCACCCCTCCTCGGGCGTAAGCGATGGACGTTGCTTGCAGCGGCGAATTGAAGTTGTCTCTCATTAAGATTCTCTATGATCTTGAGCACACTTTGCTGTACCGATATTTTCTGTGCACTGGGAGTTGCTTGTCGAATTGGATCTTCATTGCCCATATGTACCTACTTAGTTCGTTTTAGGGGCGAAGCTCCTTAGGGCGTGGGCTGTGCGTCCCCTGTAGCCTGTATGTAGCCACCTCTAGTTTAGTTCTTGCAGTGTTCACTAGATGGCAGTACCGTCCCCTGTATGTAGCCACCTCTAGTTTAGTTCTTGCAGTGTTCACTAGATGGCGGTACCGTCTCCTGTATGTAGCCACCTCTCGTTTAGTTCTTGTAGTGTTTACTAGATGGTGGTACTTGTAGCTGATGATGAAAAGATGCAAGATGTTATAAACTAGAAAGCGGTACTTGTAGTTGATGAAAGACGCGAGATCTTATAAAATAGGAATGATATCACATATGGCGCGTGTCATTGGTTGAAGGCAATCGTTCGATTTAGTGCGGCGACGTACGCTAGGGGGAGCGATGTAATAAAATCGAGTGGGCAAAATGTACAGAGGATTCATGGTTTACCAGGTTTACCTCCGGAGCTTCGCCCACTCATCATCATTCACTTCGTGGATATGGCGGAATTTTTTTTGGTTTTGAGTTGTTCAAACAGTTGCAATTTATCGTCAATTCCAAGTTCTTTGTCGGCTGGCAACATTAGATCTTCTCCGTGAGCAGCCAATGTGGGCTGCCGCCAAGGCCTGCAGTGTGTGGTGTACAACAGCCGCTTCGAGACAGCATTTCCTCTCACCTTAGGCATGGGTTACATGAAGATGAATGTCTTGATGGGACGGATGACCCTTTAGGCCGTTCCATTGGTCTGGGAGCGAATGGAAGCGCAACGTCGTAGTGTAACACCCCGACTGTCTGCCCACAGCTATAGCTTCTTACTCAAGAATGCTGGTTCATTGTCTGATATGACAACTTTCAGTTGTGAAAAAAATCGCACAGTCAAGCAAAGCTATAACGCTGTTTGCGTCTTCTAATACAGGACGTGCCGCTATCATTCTCGTGCACAGATCTGTGGCAATCAGGAGAGACTGCGTCTTGTGATATCCGGCTCTCCTCTTTTTTCAATTCCGCAAAGTCCACGTGCACAGCTTCAAAGGGTTTCTCCTAGTGTTTTGGCGAGATGAGCTCGTCGGCTTGAGGCCGGCATTTGGCTTTGTTGAACTGACACAAGTGGCATGTCTTGACATGTTCTTTTATATCTTTTTTCTTGTTTTTCTGTGCGAAGCGTCTGAAAATTTTGTTGTATATTAACCACAAACCATCGTGACCACCTGATTCCGGACTGTCATTAGACAAGTGAAGAACTTTTTGAATCGAAGTCTCTAAAACAGTCAACTTGCCATCCTTGAATAATAGACTTTCGTAGCCTTCCCATAATCTTGTCATGTTTACGGTTTTATGCGGGACATCGATAGCCACCTGCACGATGGAAGACATCAAAATCGCACTGCTGAAGTTCATTGACCTATCGGGCCAATTTTCTTCTAGACTCTGGCATATTCAAAAGGTGCATTAGTGCTTGATGGTATGTGTACAATGCTAGCTTTCTTGCGTCGATTTATGATCGAAAGTAGCGGACCGCCATTAAAACAGCAAAGAGCCTCCTTCTCAATTGTCGAATAACTCTGTTCGGTTGAAGGTATAGGAGTACTATCGAATAACCCTCAGCTGCTCAGCTGGAGGTGAACCGACATCTCTTTGGTACAGAACAGCCCCTGTATCATAATTTGCAGTGTCCGTGTTCATCTAAAAATGTAAACTTTATTCTGGTAAAGTAGGCACAGGGTCTGATGAAATACGTTTTAAAAATTCCTGGTAAGCCTTTTTACAATGCTTGGTCCAAATAAAAGGCACTATTTTCTTTGTGCGCTCCGTCAAGCACTTCGTCATCTTCTGGAAATCTTTGGTAAAACCCCTGAAGTGGCCCGTGAGTCCTAGAAGAACTCAGAGTGGGTGAATGTCATGTGGCTCTGTAAGTGTTGTGAGTCTTTGGACGGACTATTCTTTAGTACTCTTGGTAGCTCCGTCAAACACTCTTCTAAGGAACACGACTTTTGACTTGAAGAATTCACTCTTCTCGTTGATCTTCAGGTCGGCGTCACTAAGGGCTTGCAGCACTTTTCCAAGATGTTCAGAGTGCTCTTCTACTGGCCATGAGTACACGCGAACGTCATCAATACAAACGTAACAGAAGGTTCTTAAGCGTGGCTTCACTACACTGTTCATCATCTTCTGATATCAAGATGGCAAATTTGTCCATACAAATGGAAGTCTATTGTACTCATAGACTTCAAACGATGCACTGAATGCAGAGAGCCTCTTCGTTTCTTCATGCAGAGGTGCTTTCTAGAATCATTTGCAATGGTCGAGACGAGAGAAAAATTTCCAGCCTCTGGTTTCATTAATGATTTTGTCAATAAGCGGCATTGGAAACGGGAATAGGTCAGTTTATTTGTTTATCTGCTTGTAATCGGTGCAGAGGTGAAAATTTCTGTCCTCTTTAGATGCGATGGTCATAGACGAAACAAAAGCAGACGTGGAAGGCCGTATAACGCCGGCATCAAACATTTTGTGTAGCTCTTTCTTCAGCCAAAGCTACTTTTCTCTCAACATGTAGGCCTTCCGCTTCACCGCTGTTGTCTCTCGCTGCTCGAATAGAACTTCAAACTTTGAGGTCGCATTTGGGTATCCATCCGCCTATGCAAAGTGATTCAGCATACATGCGAACGACATATTCTGCGGCAGTGGGCTTATGGGGATGATCGTCGACGGCTGTGGAAGTAGTCAGCTGATGGTCATCTTGCGTGGTAACTTGCCCATGTCAATATAGATTCTAACTTAGTTCTTGAGTAACTGGACGGGACATGAGAAGCCCCGTGCTGAATCAATGCTTTTACCACGAATATCTACCTTGACACGCAATGAGGATGTCTACCCATTCATCAAGCACTTGTTTCTTTCGATCATACCCGTGAAGGTTGACAAGACAATCATTCCTTTCATTCAACTCGGGAAGGTCGCTCTTGTTGACTACAGTAATGAATGCTCCGCTGTCAACGAGAGCTCTCACGTCTTTTCAATACCTTGCCTAAACCAGTTCACCTGGTTGGCGTGGTCAGTAAGAAAAATCCTTTGTTGTATTTGAGACAAGATATCGTCAGACGTTCGTTTAATTATTGCATTCATCGTTTTCTGTCTCATGTTGTATATCGCAAATGAATTTGTTTTGCTAACCGTATCTCGCCATCTAGGAGCTGGAAGCATTTCGGGTATGCTCACTGCTGTCGCCATAGAAGGTGGCTGTATAACCAACAGCTTCATGACCTGTAATGACTACTGGGGCATTTCAGGTTTTTTGAAATAATTGATATGTGAGGTTTAACGTTCCAAAACCACCATGTGATTATGAGAGAGGCTGTTGTGGAGGACTACGGAGATTTCGACCATCCGGAGTTCTTTAACGTACGCCTAAGTCTGAGCACTCGGGCCTACAGCATTTTCTGCCTCTATTAGAATTGCAGCCGCTGCAGCCGGGATTCGATCCCGCGAACTGCGGGTCAGCAGCAGGGCACCTTAGCCACTAGACCACCATGGCAGGGCGGTTTTTCAAGATGAAGATTGTCCTGCGTGCATTAGTAAGTCCCAACATTATCAGACACACACGTGATGAGTCGGAGAGAGCTGGATATGCTGCAGGCAATAGTCTCCATTTCTGAAGAAAAAAAAGTTCACAAGCGAACCAGAAGTCTAATTCAAGGCTAATGCACAATCCCAACTCTGAAACCTGTCTTCGAAGAATTTTGACAAAAAGTTTTTCCTCCAATCCGCCCAAATATGTTCGGCCTTTGCGGTTGCTCGTATCTCGTGCCACAGTTTCACGACACCTCCCAAGTACAATGGCATGTTCATTACTTTGGCACGATCATGTCGCCGAGAATTCGGATTGCGCGGATATTCATAAAAGTCAAGCCAGGCCTGGGCAATCATTGATGGCGATCCATCGTACTCCACTGGCTTAAATATTTCTCTCGGTGTCATTGGGTATTGGTCAGTGCATGTTCACGTCATAAGCTCCAACAGATGTTGTTGGCGATTTCTTTTTTCTTCCTTGTCAAGAATGACAAGATGAAGAAAAGAAGAAGAGAAAGTAGTTGTCTTGAATAGGTAATTTAAACGCAGTAATGAGAGAGAAGAAGACGAGAAAAGAACGCGTAGGGGGACTGAGAAAAGTGAGAGCCCGGACGTGGCGTTCGAGGGGCCAAGTTCGGACTGGGTCTCGCCCCAGGCTCCCGCCCGAGCACCTGACTCGGCAAGCAGCGCAAGGAATTACCGCTGTCCCTGGACGCAATGGTTTTCGCCCGAGCACCTGACTCGGTGAGCAGCTCACAGAGCAACCGCTGATCTTGGGCTGCAGTTTCCCGCCAAGCACCGACCTCGGCGAGCAGATCCGCAACCACGGCCAACCCTGGTCTGCAGTGTATCCCGCCCGAGCACCTGCCTCGGCGAGAAACCACTGGAGCTACCACTGTAGTGGTTCTACAACGTCGTCGCCAGAGTTGAGCATCGATATGGCTTGTCATCACGCTTGAGAGGGACTCCCAGCGGACTGGAGGCCACGCCACAACTGTAAGTGGGAGAACTGGAAAACGCAAACGGTATCGGACGTTGAAACGTGCGTCATTAAGACATTTCCTTTTCTTTGTTTTTCAATGTGTGCGTGTTTTTGTTGTTGTTTTGTTTTGTGATTTTTATGGTAATGATGAGGGAGTTTCGTTTGGTACCATCAGCCTCTACGGTTCATTTCGCAACGCCCGACGAGCGAACCAGGCATCAGCATATACGCGTGTAATTCCTGCAGCTCTATTACAGCTTCAAAAAATATCATTACTTCCTAAAACACTGTTTGCGTGAAATCTATGTCCGCTTCCGCAAGTCTGGCTTCCTGTGGCTTATCTTCCCTACGCTGCCCTGAAGTATGCGCGATATCCGCTTCAAGCTGGTGATCATTCATTTTCCACGAGGTGTCACCGAACAGTCAAAACTTGCGCGAACAGGTTGTACTTACACCATAGACACACCATACAACGCTCACCGTCTTGACATCATCCTCATGCTCGCAGCGATGTAGACGCACATTGTGGAAGTTCAGGCTGCTCAGGAGTGTAGCACAGTATTCTGTCGACGGCTGCGCCAATTTTGTAACGACACCGAGAATCACAGAACCAACATGGTTGCCATTACTTTTTATTTCAGTTGCTCCTCTTCCTCGAACTGCAAGGACTGAACCCTTGTCTCTTCTTTTCCGTCTTCTTCCCGACAATTCAGACTGACACTGACACTTTAAATAGTCACCTGGAACAACACCGAGAAATTCAGTAGACTGTGACCTGCAAAATAAAACATTATTTGAAGAAGCCACAATAGAAATAATTGGAAACATTTTTGAGGAATGGACTATCATAAATATAGTCTTAGGTGGATTACTTATCAGCTTATATTTTGGCATGCTAAATGGAACGCTACGTCAATTGAGTCCATAGAGACCAAAGATGGGGGATTGATATCTCGCTCTACCTTTGTTTGCTTACCATGCGAGACAGCTGACAATGCTCGTCTTTTCGAGCTATGAGCGACAAGCGAGAGGTCCGTCAAGTGTATTGAAGAAGCTGAGGTATGAAGATAAAATAAGTGAGAAAATCAAAACAACATACCGATATGCGGGTGAAGTGGCAATTCCAAGATTCCTTGTTGAAACCCTTTGTCTGCGGTCTAGGTTACGCTTTCCATGCTACTCTCTTCAACCGGGCGTTCTTCAGTCCATTATTCGATGGATATTTACTGTCTACCCAATAACGCCGGACATGGCTGGCCTTAATGTTTGGCACCCGACGGTGCTGGCAGCCACTTTTCAGTAAACAGCGCAACTTCAGCCATGACTGACGTCACAGAACTGCTATTTAAGGAATGTCTTTGCGAGGAATATTTCAGTGGGTGCGGCGGCACTTCCAAGATGCATCGTTCAAACCCCTTTTTTTAGCGGTCCATGTTACGCTTCGTATGCTACTTTCTTGAACCGGGCCTCCTTCGGGCAATTCATCTGTGGATTTTTACTATCTACCGAGAACGCAGGACATGTCTGGCCTTATTTCTGGGCACCCGACAGCGCTGGCAGCCACTGTCCAGTGAACGGAGCAACTAGAGCCATGACTGGCATCCCGGAAGTGCAATTTAAGGACTGTCTTGGCGAGGAATCCTTCAGTGGGTGCGGCGACGATTCGCAGATGCATCGTTCAAACCCCTTTTTGTTCGCGGTCCAGTTTACGCTTAGTATGCTACTCTCTTCGACCGGGCGTTTTGCCCTATCAGGCCCCGATTTGAGAGTTGACTTGCAAACGACTATGTATCACGCTTTGGCGACGTCGGTCCTCAAAGACCTCTGATGCCTCGGCTCTCCTTCAACGGCCGCCGTAACAATGATGATGAGATCATAATTAGTAAACAGCCAGGCTTCCGACATCGACCACGCTCTCCTTCTCTTACCCAGCACCTCCACCAGTGTCGTAGTGCAACGCGAACAAAGGATGACAGCAACTTACGGCAGCGAAAACAGCATGTTCAGGATCAGATTTAGATTTCGCTGTAGATCCTAAACTTGTGGCTTACACTCACCCTAGGGGATCGACCAAGAATCGGGTAGCTTAACCAAAAAAGGGAATGTACGTAATTAAATACTGGCAAAAAGAAAAGAACAGACGTATTGATTTTTGGTGAATTGTTTTTAGAGAAAAATTTTGACGAATTAGTTCCTACTCAATGAGCTATTGATTATTGATATCGACGAAAATTTTTTATAGCCTACATGGTCTTACTGAGAACCTTTTGGTATTGAGGTTATTAAGTAAATCTCTTAGACTGTACGATGAAATCTTGCACGGCCGCGCACACTTTCCCGTCGCTGTGCCCTAGGGTATGTGCTCCTAGGGATAGTAATATGGACGTTGCTAAAGCTAAACCAAGGATTCGTAACGGTATTTCTAGTGATACCTTTCTTAATGTTAAAAACTTTCTACAAGAGATCAAGAAGTGCTCCACAGTTTTCTCTTCTTCACAAAAAGAACAAAATTGGGAGGAAGTCAAGCCTGCTTTAAGCAAAACAAATGTAATAGAGGAATACGACAGCGTAATTGAGTTATCAAAACTTCAAGGCATTGGTTATCAAATGGGGAAGTTTTCCAGGGTGTAATTAGATAGTGGGAATCCAGAAAATGTTTAAAGTTGCTGTAGGGAATTGTCACATCATCATTTGCCTCCGAAATCTAAAAGCTACTATTAAGGCTGCTGTAGGGGTAATATTGATAGCTGTTACGTCAAACGCCACTTTCGCTAGTGCATCAGCTTTTTCATTAAGAGTTATGCCTTTTTGCCCCAGCAACCATACTAATCGCAGCTGGGTTAAGTGATTCGGTACTAGGGAGTTGATTTCACCTAATGCTTTCGATTCACCGGATGCCGTCAGCGCACTGCAGACTGACAAGGAGTCTGTCATTATTATGGTGGAATTCATTGATGTTGACATCTTTCGAAAGGCCAATACCACAGCTAAAAACACTGTAATAAATACAGGTGTGAAATCTGGAGTTCGGAGGGAAAAGGACCAGTCTACAACAGGACAGAATATACCGATGCCACTCTTTTAATCTCGCCGTGAAGCGTCCGTCGCAATGATGACATGTGCTTGCATTTTTGTAGCAATATTATATCCGCTTTCTTTTCAACACTGAGACATGATAGATCTGTGGAAGCTGTAAAAATAAAAAACAATTACACTGTAAGATTTTTACGGCTCAATGATTGGATATACCAACAGTCAAAGCAACCTTCTCTAGTATGCTGGCCTTCACGACCTTGCTGTTTAAGGTAGATCAGCTACGTTTCTGTGTACGCGAATCACTTTCAACATCAGTATTGACAATCAGGTCTATAGGAGGGAGGTGACCTTCTCTTTCTTTGTAGGCTTATTAACCATCAGAGTGTCTTCTGGGAGCACCCTATCGTTTCTCGTGCTGCAACCTGCCTCCTGCTGAGATTTCAGTGTAGAACTTGTCTGAGGAGTAGCTGCTGAATTATTCATCAGCTGAGTTAACTGAGCACTCAATATCTCATACAGACATTCAGAGAAGCTGGTAAATAACCTGTCTAATGCTTTTCATTCTGCCTTTTTTGCAGCGGCCTCAATTGTTTGGGCAAAGCTAGCATCTGCAATTGCCTTTTGTCGATTGCCAATCCCAGCATACCCTTGTGACCTTCCTTGATAACTGTCATTGCTTCTCTCTTAGAGCGTCGTCACCTGTCCATTACTTCCAACAGTTGCTTCTCTTGAAAGAGAGTGGTACAACTGGAATAATCTCCTTTATGAGCACCCTCACAGAGGCAGCACTTCTCAGCTTGAACCTTGCAATCAGCGTGTGAGTGACCCTCACCACAAATGCAACACCATATTCCCATTTTCACCCACCAGCACCATGACCAAAAGGTCAACAATGTTTACATTGCAGGAGACGCCATGCTAATGTATCCACCTTGAAGATTAGTAGCGAAGCTTTTACTTCAGATGGGCACGATGGTCCGGCAAAAGTGGGATGAGTGACTCGGTGGCTACCGTCACCTTGTATACTACTCGATTGCACCGATAGATAGTCATTCCCCCGGACAAGGAGAGTTTCTCAAGCGTTTCAGATGGGCTTAGTTGTGAGTCGACTCCCCGCACAACGCCTTTGATGCATGCAAGATGGGGTGCTATATATGCACTCACCGGGATAGAGGCAAATGATGAGCATTTCAGAAGATCGCTACACAATCTGTGTCTGGTGATTGGCACCCGATACCTCCACGGCCAAAGAGTCGTACCTTGGTGATGCTTTCGTACTCAGAGGTTATCGCCAGAAGCTGCTCCTGAATAGCCTTAGGGTTGTTCAACTGAATTGATTCATTACCCAAGGGCACCAGTGCAATGGGAATGCCGCTAACGCCGTTGTTTAGGAAGAGATCGAGGCGAATCGCATCTGATCGAAGAGAGGCTGTCCATGCCGAACTTCCTTGCCCAGGAGAATTCCTGGACGTCGCTGTGATCCCTTGATGATCTCTGAAAGTAAACTAACACAAGATAACAGATACAAATAGACTCAAAAGATATCAAGCTACCCGATCTTTAACAACAAAACCACCAGAACGGAGTTCCACTTCGAATAGTCACCGGCGTCCCACACGGTTTATTCGAATATCGCTGAATACGTGGACCGCGCGTGATCCACGTATTTATACGTGGATACGTATCCACGTATTCACAAATCAGCTGTACAGCAAGACGCCTGCTTCGTTGTCATCTCGAAAAATCCCCTGTCCCTCTAGCCGGAATCTACAAAACATTCCTATCGTCGTTCTTTTTCACATACACACGTGTCACTTGCCTCTCCTTATAGGAGAATCGCCCCGATGCTGATTCAAAACCACCGTATTTTTTTAGACGTGCAGTCAGTCGCTCACACATGGCTTCATACGCACTACATGCACTAGTTCAGGCTGGCGCTGGTGATGCCTCGGGCAGTGGGGACTGTCAGGGACGACCTCGTAGGTGACGTCACTTAGCTGGCGCGATACTAGGTGTGGTTCAAAATATCGCCTTAGAAGGTTCTCGGACAGTCCACATTTTCGTACCGGTGTCCAAACCTACTTTCTTTCACTGATTTTGTATGTTACTGTTCTATGGAGAGCACTGTAGCGGCCTGCGTCGTAGTCTTGTCACTGGCGGATCCGTTAGCGGGCGAGCTGCCTAGCTTATTCCGCGCGTTCAGTGAACACGTCGGCGCCTGTATCGGTAGCGTCCGATTCACGTGGCGGTATCGCATCGAGCATTGTCCGGACTTCCCTTCCGAGAACCGAGCAGAATGGAGTTACGCGAGTCGTTTCTTGTTTAGCCGTACTGTATGCGAACGTGATGTATAGTGAAATTTCGTCCGAATTCTGCGACAATATATGCATTTACGACATATAGCCGCCATGGCAAGAGGCGGCGCTGACTGATTCTCTCACGTAAAAAAATGCACAATATATACACGATTAATGTTGAAGACGGGATGCCGCCACCGCAGCTCACTCTCAGAGAATCCGACCCGTCATTCAAAGGCCGCTGGTAGGGATCCTGCTGGTGGCAAGTTATCTTTTAGTCCACTTTTCTTTCTTCCAATTTACATTCCAATTCCTTTTAATAACATCTCCTTTACTTCTCAGTGCATCACTGCCTGTTAGTTCTCATTGATATTTGACTATGAAAGGAGAGATCAGAGATATCAAAAGGCCAAACCAACCACCGCCGCCCGTGGCACCAACCACTACGTAAGAGCGCTACTGACCTCAAAGTCCATTGCATAGTGCATGGGCGCAGCGGCAAGCCTTGTCAACGAAGTTACGGTACACTGAATGAAAAACGCGTGTTTGCCAAATTGCAAGCAAGTCACCACTTTTTAAGGGCAAAGATCATTTGTTCCCTCCTCCATATGTATGTATAGTCTGTATCTAGCAACCTCTAGCTTATGAACTACACAGTAGGTGGCGTTGTTTGTATATGTTTTTGGAAACATTATTACTAGATGTCGTTAGGTGTTTTTGTGTATATGACGAATAAAGCATAAAATTGGCGCTGTTATGGGAAATTCACAGCCTATCTACGCAGTGAATGATGATGAGAGGGGCAAAACGTTCATTCATCTGTCCATCCGTTCATTCAATGCATCCTTTAGTAAGAAAAATGGACGGATGGATGGATGAATGAACGGACGGACAGACAGACAGACAGACAGACAGACAGACAGACAGACAGACAGACAGACAGACAGACAGTGGGTTTTCGCACTTGCTACTGGTCAACATGATTTAAAATGACTTGTTCGGTAGATATGCACGCACACGAGTGAAGATTGACTTGTTTTTTTTTTTGTTTTTCGCGCAAGCGACGATATAGCAGTATACATCCGGCGTGCCAGATTACAAATTTGCAGTTATATCGATACGCGCAACTGAGAAACCGCCGAAGAACTTACAAATGCAATCCACTGAAAAAGTATGCCAGTGCGTTAGTTCACTAACGCATACCAAATTACAAACTAAAAATTGCGTGTTCTTCCATACGAGTCAGAGAAGTACCGGCTCCTGCGCTCAGTAGGAAGCTTTCGGTGACAGCCTACGTTTCTTAAAGCACGATACATCGATCGTCGCCGCTTCTTGTGCGGGCACCACACACGCGAATAAATGGTCTATTTAGGCTCAGGGATGTCTAAACTGTACTTTACAGTCATTTTTACACTTTAGAATTGTGCCTACTTAGAGTAAAAAGCGCCGGTAGCAGGTACACCAAAGCGGCCGGCACGATAGGCCTCGCTGGGACGGAGCACTGGGTAAGGCTGCTTTCGAAGCAGCTGAGTTGCGATGCTTGAAGTTTCTGCATTTCAGTTTTGCAACATTGATAACTTTTACCTAAACTGTACCCGAAGTAAGTGGAAGGTCAATCAATGCCAGAAATGCGTTTACGGAGTGGCAATGGCGAGCGACAGCCGTTTTTCTAGCCGACGCTGGCAGTACACAGTGGGCATGCCAGTGTGCAGATATATGCAGTTATATCAATAACAGCAATTTAAAAAACGCCCAAATATATACTAATTCAATCCGCTGAAAACGTATGCCAGGGAGTCAGTTGACGAAGGCGTACCATATTACTGATTGGAAATTTCGTGTTGTTACATATCAGTCGGATAAGTACCGGCTAAGTGTGGCCGGCAGCTTTCGGTGACAGCCTGCGTAGCTGAAGGCGCGACGCATCGATTGTCAGCGCTCTTTGTGGGAACATGGACACAAGGCAAAATAGTTGATTTAGGTTCATGGGTGTCTAAACTATACTTTAAAGTTATTCTCACACTTTAAAGTTGTGTGTACACGGAGCAGGAAGCCCCGGTAACATATATACCAACGTGGCCGGCACGACGGGCCTAATGCTCGCTGAGCCGGGCACTGGGTAAGACCACTGTCGCGCGGTGAGTTGCGATGGTTGAGGTTTATGCATTTCAGCTTCGGAGCATTTCTAACAGTTACCTGAAGTAGGTATAAGGATAAGCATGGCTAGTCATCCACATACGCGGTGTGGCGGAGTCAAAGACAGCTTTTTCTTTTGTCTCCGCTGGGAAACCTTGCGAAGTGATCGAGAGAGCTCATTTACGTTTCGTCAACTTGGCGGCAAAAACAATTTTCTCTTTCTGTTAGGAGTGGCGTCCAGCTCCAGGCTTATAAACACTTCAACTTGGATTTGTTACAGCAATACAGGCTGATGCAAACATGACCAGTATACGCGGGGGTATACGCGAAAAAGGTGCATTATAATTGCTGCGATACGTTCGTGCACCGCAAAAATTACGTATGCTCGGTAACTTTTAATGTAGCATCTCTGCGTGCCGTCGAATCAAGCGCTTTGTCTTCAACGACACCAAAACGTACCACGGTACACGTATAGAGTAATGTGCATGCTGCGCTGGTAGAAAGCGCGCGTGCTCCAGTATTTACCAGCGCTTGCCAGTGAAAATTACAGCGCTTCGCAGGGTGCACCAGCATCACAGCGGTTAAGCCAGAGCCCCTACAAGTGCGACAAAGCTATTTCCTAGTGCGCCCAGCGAAGTGACAGTAAATACCAATGTGTACCAGTGTCTCCAACGTGTACCAGTGCAAAAAAAATTGAACTGGCATCACGCTGGGGACGCTGTTTTTTTTTTGCAATAGGGTTGCTTGTTTACTTGTAGGTAGATTCATTTTGTTCTCAGTATATTATTTTTGATAGCTGCACACTTTTTACTGTTTTTACCTTTCACCTCCTACCTGGGCATTTTCAAGGCTTGCAGTATTTTAAATAAATAATACAAAGTAACTCGGATCTCGGGCGGCCTGAACTGGGGTAGACGAGATCACTAAGCTTTATGGGCCTTAGCGGGAGAACACAGAAATACAAATAAATTTTATTCAGTTTCAAGAAACTCGACTTCTTCAGAGCATCACCACGGGTCTCTCCCACGTATAAACAGAGTCCAAGCCTCTCCGCTACGTCATGTTCCCTCTGAACAGCCAGTAGTTAAGGTACAATTATGCAGTTCGTGCTGTGTGAACCGGCAAAAAATAAAAAAAACTTCTTGATTTTACTGGACATTGGAAAATCTGGTTTCGTCAGACCGAGTTTTAACTGTATCCTCTAGCCTATACTCCAATGGGACATCACACAATTTTTGTTATTTGATACCACGTTGTATGCGCTGCTTCCATGTAAAACTAGAGAACGTACTCGGGATGGTGGACGACAACACGCCATCTTGGTCCCAGGACGCCTCTGAGACGAGGTTTGATACAACAAGTGTCCGGAGGCCTGCAGAAAGGGGATGATCCATCGTATCTTAGCGCAAATAAGTGGTCACGCTACTGAGTTTCACACCATTATGTTTTGCGAACACGAAGCAATTTTCGATGTTATTTTCTTCGTGAAACCGGCGTCGAATACTTAAAGGGCACTTAGCATGGCTTAAAGAACACTTGGCATGTGTGCGCAGTTTCACGCTTCGCGCCAACGAGAAAATTAGGGCCGCGAAAAAAAAACAGATCAAAATTATGTTTTAAATAAATATACCTACCCATGAAGAGGAGGTGAGTCCTAATATAAGCATGGACATGCATGCGATGATAATCATGACTCATTTTTTGCGACTTCCGAAGGCTGCTATGTATGTACCGGTTGCAATGAAGACATTACCACGCCCAAGACAGCTACAAAAAGCAGCAATGCAATCATAGGCAACGTGTCCTTGATCAGGTGCGAGTTCATTTTCTGGCCAGAAGTTTTAATCAATTATTTGTAGAAGCATAGAAAATACCTGCGTTCGTAATAAAAAATTTACTCTGAAAATTTGAGGCCGTGCGTGAACCTGTCAAACAACTTCTGTGCGAGATTACGCGTTGGAGGATAGTTGTATCTCTTGCTCCTGCTCTTCCTAAATTTTCAATGTAACTCTTTTGTCGGTATGACCAAATAGAAGGACGTCTTGTGTGCACACAAAATGATTGCCAATGTTCGCATCCTTAGCAAAATCAATTTCTAAACTGCCCACTTCGACTTAATACAACGGCTTATTAAGCCAAAGAAATTGTTTATCTGAACCAATTTATAACATTTCCTGCAAAACTTCTCTGTTTGTTCCTCCCGCTTAACATAGCACGTACTTCAGTCTTGTTGAAGAGCTAAGAAAAAAAACAGTGTAAGTGTTGAGGTTCTGCCCTTCTCAGCTATTAGACAATAGTGCTCCACAAGTTTAGGGCTATGGAAGTTAAAAGGTGTTCCAGGAAGTGCTACTGCATATCCTCTAAAAAAAACAACGCGCATGATTTGCTCGCTGCATTCATGATTACATTTTGGTAGTAGCAAATATTTTGAGATAACTACAAAAATAACTTAAGCAATATTATAACTAATGAAATACATTTTGTTACCGGAGAAAAGTGGTCTAATCAATAGGGAGCGATAGTCTTCATTTGATACTTCCAAAAAAGGGAAATTTTCCGTGAAGTGGTAAAAATTAATTTTGTCACTTCACCGAAACCGAAACCTTCAGCAGTGTTACTACCACACTCATAAGAGACGTCCACAATGGTCAAGAATGTCAATATCAACTGTTCTTCTACTTTCCATCGTGAGTCCAAGGGCTGTGCATGCACTTGCAGCACACGTCATGCACGTCGTTACAAGAACATATTAACTGAAACTACTGCGAAGATTCTAGAAAGCAGTTACGCCATTATTTTCGCCCACTTTACTAGGTTCCTTGCATTGTTTTTCCTTTCCGCTTCGGCTTCAATGATGAGCACACCTGGAAAAATTGCCAGAAGCCCTTTTCTGCAAATTTCAAAGCCGCAAAAGGCACACAGTAGTTTTCATCTCATTCTGGAATTCATCACATTTACCACTGCTCTCTACGCATCCGGAATGTTTCGTTTCAGTGATGAAAGCACACACATACAGCTACTATGGACACACCCACTATCATAACCAGAACGTTCTCGCCTTCTTTACAATCAGGCCTCGCTACGATGTCACTAGAGATTATGCCCAATGCATACATAATTATACGTTACAAAACACTGTTATACATGCTGTTAAATACAGGCCTTCGAAGAAATATATAGAGTCAGTATTTTGCCTTAAGGAACAGTCACAACCGTCATAAAGTAATTGGAACTACATTTTCCGTACTCTAAACTGAAGAAGCATTAGAGTAGCAATAAATATAAATGGGTGACATGCAGCTTGGGCTCACTATACTGGCTGAAAAAACGATTCCTCATTTACAACAAAACTCTCGAGGCCACTGAAGAGTTTGTACGATTGATTATATACTGACAAAGAGGCCTACTCAAAAAAACAAAAAAAAACGAAAAAAGCAGATTCAAACGAGCTCTGCTGACCGATATTCTGATCCCATGAGTGGCAATTAATCACTGTTCAAGGAGCACTGAAATCTGGGCGAGTTGGTAAGGGTTCGTCATGCAGCTAGCTGCTCGGCAGATTGCACACAAAGAAGCAACAAGACGAGACAAACGAGTGTGGTCTCTTAACTGGTTTATAAAAAAACTGACTTATTGATAACCACTGCTCCTATAGCGAAAAGTGTATAATCAGTCTATTAAGTGGGTAGGCATTGTAACATATGGGGTGGCAACTCTGAGGTTGCCGAAAACTACAGAAGAGAGCCACTCAACGTGTTATTGACGGAAACACACCGTTCAGATGCGTGTACAGAGCGGAGAAGGAACAGGGACAGCTTACATTCTGGCTGGCATTAATAACATCCACCTAGGGCCAGTAGTGTCACGAATGGTACCAAGAGATTGGAAGTGACGTCGAGAGTGGCGAAGAATTGGATGAAATGGCGAATTTATAAAGTTGGTATGTGCAAAAGGCAATGAATCGAAAAGCATGAGGTTGACTAAATCTCAATTTGAGAATCTTTTATCCAGGTGTAGACATACAATAAGTTTATATTGATGATGATGATTATAATAATACGTTTTCATGGATCATCTACTACGCACATGAATGACGACCCACATTTCTCTACGTCCTCAATTTCTGAGAACATAAAGTAAATAAATAAAGAATAGAATGTGAGAACATCAAGAAATGCACTTATAAATTTAAAAAATTATTTACAACTACTTCACACCATTGTACTTGACTTCTGATGTTAAGCGTTGCGCTTTGCATACTTATGACTCATTGGATATTGGAACTCATGATTCACAGATTCAACTTTTTTTCTCCAGACCGACGGTGTCTAGCGCACTTTTTTTATATGCGAAGCATTTCTTTGCGAACTTCGGCTACTTTGAGCGCATCTATCTATCTATCTATCTATCTATCTATCTATCTATCTATCTATCTATCTATCTATCTATCTATCTATCTATCTATCTAGCCGCTTACGGCATTTAGCTCTCTTGACCGTTTCAATAATGGTATCGATACCAAACTTGGTATGACTTAACATGACTGTATTAAAACATATTTGGCTAGCCATATATGAAAATTATGACACCTATGTCATGACTGTCATGATTTACTTTTCATGGTCCAGCAGCTCTTGCGGTGGTTTCGCCATGTTGCAAAACTGGCATGGTATGGCATGATTGCATGCGAACACAAGCGACAGACCCTAACATAAAAATTATGACATGTGTGTCATGTAACAACATGACTACATGCCACGCTCATGATGCGCTCACGGCTGTTTCGCTAGCGTCGCATATGCCAAATTTTGTATTACAGTACGTGAATGAATGAGGAATGTATGTAATTGGTGCAAAACATGGTAATCATGAGATGCGTGTCATGTAATAACATGACATGTCACGCTCATGATCCGCTGGCGGCCATTTCACTAGCTTCACTTGTACCATATTTGGTATTACGGGACGTGAATGGATGACGAAGGTTTGATACTGGTGAAAACATGATAAACATGAGTTGCGCGTTATGTAACAACATGACTACATGCTACGCTCATGATGCGCTCGCGGCCGTTTCGCTAGCTTCACATGTAACGAACTCGGTATTATGTGACGCCAATGGATGACGAAGGTATGTGACTGGTGCAAACATAATCATAAGATGCGTGTTATGTGAGAACAAGACTACATGCCACAGTCAAGGCGCCAACACATTTCGACGTGACGCGGTGCGCGTGCTTGCCGGCGTTCATTTCGTCGCGTCACGCTGGTGTTGCCACCCCAGGCGTTGGTCCTGCCATATACTCGCAGGTGCGCACCGCGCTACGTTGCTTTGACGCATGCGCGTTTCAACGTGTCCGGCGTCTATCCGTCACGACAAGAGACGCAGTGTTCTCTGAGTAACGCATCGGTGCGAAATGCAGCATGTCGCATTTCGCGGCGGCTGCCGTCGGGCCGCGCCGACGGACGCTGGTCGTGCCTGGCGTCAGACTATAGTGTGCTCGCGTTTTGCTAACGTGGCCTCATTGTGCCCAGCGTGTGCGCGCGTCAACGCTAAATTGAAGTATATATTGGGCCCTTCATAATGCGCTCACGGCCATTTTGCTAGCTCCACACGTAACAAATTTGGTGTTACAAGATTTTAATAGATGACGAAATATATGATTAGTGCAAACATGATAATCCTGGCACATGGGTCATGTAAGATGACAACATACCACGCTCATAGCATTCTCGCGGCCATTTCACTAGCTCCACATGTACTAAATTTTGTATCGCGTGACCTGAATAGATGACGAAGATAAACGACACATCCAAACATGATAATCATGACACGAAATGCATGAACGGCATCATTTTTCTCCACCTCAAAACGTTGTGCGGAATTTAAAGTGACATATCCACACTTATCATTCGTGCTTCGCATATCATTGATTCCCACTGGCGTAGAATGTGCCCATTTTTCCCCCTTTTGGTGGAAACCTTCAAAGCATTGTT
Organism: Rhipicephalus microplus; assembly: GCF_043290135.1. Taxonomy (NCBI): domain Eukaryota; kingdom Metazoa; phylum Arthropoda; class Arachnida; order Ixodida; family Ixodidae; genus Rhipicephalus; species Rhipicephalus microplus. The sequence goes on along the minus strand of NC_134706.1, from coordinate 152,639,174 downwards.
TGAAAGGTCAATAGATTTGTTTACAGAAGGAAATATGCAGCCCCTAATGCAAACGAGACCCAAGGCGATGCCAATAACGCGGCACCATTTGTCTTTTAGCTATAATGAGGGGCAATTATTCATACAATGATTTCATTGTGGAAAAATATAGAAGGATCCACGGAACTAACTTTAACTTTGTCTGGTGCTTTCTGTTTGCTACCACACAACCAAAAAACTTACTCAGGCTCGCGAAGTTGAGGGGCCAAAATGATTACGGATCGTGTCCTATTCGAAACTTGACGGCGTCCTATATTCACGTGCATTGCTTCAGGCAACGGCGTTTTTATATCGTGTACAATGAGATGTGCTGCCAACTTTTTCAAACTCTTTTGCATATATTTCAACGATATGTGATGCATTTGTACGACTAAATTAGCTCTCTAGATCTAGCGATGCCTTGCCTGCTTTATTGCACTGGTAATCTACAGATCCTTGTGTGATGTGCAGAGCACTTTAGACACCCACTTTTTCAGCTATCCATACACATCATGTCACGTGATTGCGCTTGAAAAAAGCCCTAAATGCAGGCTATAGCGATGCTCGAACTCAACTTCACAAGAAGGTCTAAGGTCTTAACTGCTATAACTACTGGAAGTAGCCAAGTGGTAATCACGATAGTTAGCATTAAACTGCGGGATCTATGACCTTCTTCTTTAGGAGTTAAACATGATAGTGATATCCCGTACCTATTGCGTAATGAGCTCAAGGTGGCTTGTGCCAGTGAATCTATCACATACAGCTGTATTCTTTATAAAGGGTATCTCGCCGCGGTGGTCTAGTGGCTAACGTACTCGGTTGCTGACCAGCAGGTCGCGGGATCAAATCCCGGCTGCGGCGGCTGCATCTCCGATGGAGGCCGAAATGTTGTAGGCCCGTGTACTCAGATTTGGGTGCACGTTAAAGAGCCCCAGGTGGTCGAAGTTTCGGGAGCCCTCCACTACGGCGTCTGTTATAATCATGTGGTGATTTTGGGACGTTATGCCCCACATATCAATCAATCTATTTAGGGGTAGCGTGCTTTGAATCACGGGCAAACGTGCGCGTGAAATCTTTGCTAACTTGCTATGCAGCCATTACGTAGCCTTAATAGAAAGGCGCAGCAGCGGGCGTGCCTTTTGTATGGGTGGCCCACTTTAAATTATCAACTCATCATAAACACTTGTTGTTACGCCTGATCGCAATGTGCACTTGTACCACACATTACCACTGTCATAATAAACGTTGCATTGTGAAGAATGTATACAGGATACGTGTGTTTGTGAAGTATACAAGTTGCTATCAATGCATTTCCCAGCAGACGAAGTTATTTCAGGACATTTGCTGGTAGAGGCGTGGCACTGTGCTTTTAAAATACCTGCTTGCCACGCACACAACCTGTGTTCGATTCTCACTCCGACTTGCAATTTTCAACACAAAAGTGCTTTATGCTAGGGTCCCCCTTGGCTCCGATGCTCTACTTCTGTTACGGACGTGACGTTGAAACATAAATGCTAATACATCGAAAAGAAAACGAGATGAAAACTTCTGATGCGGGCCATCGAGCTACCAATCTCTGAATCAAAGATTCAAAAATGGGTAGCTACATAGTAATTTGTTGCTGTGTCAATAATTCCTCCACCCTTGTGGTGAAACAATGCGCAATAAATGCTCGGCTACCTCTGTGAAGACAAGCTTAATTTTCGTGTTATCCTACACCTATACTCTGTTTCACAACTTTGGTCAAGCCCTACCAAAGATACGGGATGTAAAAAACCCACACGCTTGCGCAGTGGAACGTAGTCCTACATACAACTGCCTCAATATTGACAGAGTTAGCTAGAATTGGCGTTTTTGTTTTTGCCATTTTACGCCACATTATTACATAATATTTGTAATTTTTTCGCATTTAATTCTTATTTATTTAGCTATTTGTGTTGATTAGACCAATACATGTGTTTACAAGTCGACATGGCAGCACCCATGCAGAAGTGGCTGGCCGCTTCGATTCAGACTTACTCTTGCAACACGCGCACTTTGCTGACAGCAGTAAACTAAGGATGAAATCGGCCATCGATTTGTTTTATCTCGTTTTCAGACTAAAGCATCAGGTGCGTTTTTTTTCAATATTAGTGAGATATGCTGCTTGCTTAGCGACACCTCGTAAACCTATTGTACCAAGCCAGTGTTCACACTGTGTCGCCACACCAAGAACGCTGCATCTCCAAATAGCGAACATGTGACATCACACAGCATTCAGTGCGGATCGGATCTTTCTTCGTTGGAAACCAAAAAAAGAGAGAGAAAGAGAAAGAGAAATTGGCCCTGCATCTGCATGTTACACGGCAAATTTTGTAGAAAGACGATTGCATCTGGAGAGAGTGAACAAAACGTCTATTAGATGTTCAGCGCAAGAAAATTGGTCAATCATATTTTGGAGGCGCTGCGTTAGAGTGCCTCGAGCGTGCAGCGAAGATGAACAAGCGCAATAAGTCACGTAACACGTGGGACATGAGCGTCATCTGGCAGTTATCGTATAAAACGAAGCGTGCACGTGGCGTGCGCGCCCGTCTCGGAGGTGATAAGGTGTAGAACGCAAGGCGACGGGTGAGTGCCACCACCGTGTCGTCTTAGCAAAGCGTTGGAAACACCTGCCTTGCGTGCAAGTGTTGCATGGTCAGCGCAGCGTGATAAACGCTACGGAATATCTTGTGTACGCCTTGTCTAGTAAGAGAACATACAAAATATTGACATGTTGTTATGGTACGACAGATATGCGCAAAAAATGCTTTTTAATTGACAATCGCTCAAGTATGAACACTGAAGCTTGAGAAATATTGGTGGGCGCTGCGGATGGGATCGGCCGTTTTGGGTATCCGCCGGTCACTCCGGTGCCTTTTCGGGTGCCGTTAAGGGTGGACAAATAGACAAAGGTACAGACAGACAGACTAAAATTTTCGCGTTGAAGGTCCCCAAGAAAGACTATCGTCTTTAAAAGGAACGTTGCAGTGGGAGACGCAAAGAAACGCGTCGACGAGAGCCACGAGAGCCACGAACAGCGTCGGAGATAAAGAGCCACAAAGTAAAGTTATCCGCCGGCATAAGGTTCTTCCGATCATTAGCAGAGCAATAAATTCACGCTTCTTCAAGTTTTCGGTGTAGTTGCTTGCTTAATAGCTCTAAAGCATTTTTAGGATAATGAACTAGCCATAATATTTACAATTCGTTGAATAGATGTCGTGAATACAGTGAAGATACGACACGGCGCGAGTGAATACATGTGGAGGGGCTAAGCACACTTCTGTAGCCTGCACAGTGCTGAAGGTAACTTCTGAAAAATAGTATAAAAAGAGGAATCAGCGACTGTTTGTTGCTGTTTTTATGTATTTCAACTTCCCCACTTTTTCGGACACGCACAAGATGATGACTTTTCACTCACAACCAAGGATGCCAACCCAACACCGGATCATCTACGAAACGAGCTCTTCTTCACCATCGCGTTAAGACTGCTAAAACCGCATAGTTTACATGCAAGTGACTCCGGCGACATGCAAGAGAGGACGCCATAACCTCGCCGAGCAATCGCGTGTCCTTCCGCTTGCACTGCGTGGCCGCTGCATTGCTACGTCAGAGTAAAACCACTTGACAGTACTCGCTGCAAACTGCGCTCATCTCATCTGCCGTGGCAAACAGGAAACTCGTCAAGCACAGCAGTTGGCGGCACACACGTCGCACACCGAACTCACAAATCTTTCTCACAAGATTGTACTCGTGACGTGAAAACAAGACACACTTATCTGGCGTGAGCTACTTTTTGCAAACGGGCAGTGCAAACTCTACGAATGAGAATCGTTGGGTACCTGTGTTGCGCGTTTCCTTCACAACATTGGAGCTGTGACAGTTATTTTGTCATTGCAGTAGCTATTTTATGGACAGTCTCGGGTGGCTTTTACCGTTGCCAACATTGCCGTCATGCACCGTATATGTACACGTATCTATATCTAGGAAAACCCAAGAAAGAAAGAAGACGCCCACACTCGGCACCCGGCTCGTCGCAATGCGCTAATGCGCGCTCATTTCCTACGCGCAGTTTCCTGGGCCACAAAGGTCCAATTCGCTCGCTGGGCAGGCCCCGTTTGCGAAAAGAGCGCGCCTTTCAAACACAGCAAATTAACAACTGGGACACTGTTTAGTTCACACTTATATCTGTAAGTGTGATTACGTTTCGTGCGTCATTTTTCGTTAGCTAGCTCTCCTTATGTATGTGTTGTTTTTGTGCGCTATTTGTGCGTGAGCAGCATGCTACACGTTTAGATCAGCTAGCCGTTCTGAGCGTTACATTCCAAGCTATTGCTTTTACGTTCATTACTTCGGCCTTGCAGCGAAACTACAACTTTTTTTTATTTTCCTCGAATCTTTACTATTCATATTACCACCTTGAACTTTGCATCTGAGCTCACCTGAAGTTTAAATATTTTCTATGCTGCCTGCCTAACGATCATCCAGCTTGCAGTTTTGTAGTTCATTACACGTAGCTAAGTTATCTTTAGGTATTTGCTGCGGCCACAGTCAGACGGCCATTTTTTGTCCTACATAAACGTTCCCAACTGCTTGTAAAACAATTTATTTTTGTATAGGTATCTTGTATTCAGCGTATTTACAGCCAATTTCTTGCACATCGTTGAAAACATTTTAAACGTCAATAATTTCAGCTTTTTCTCTTATCCTCAGGGAGCCACATCAAAATAAAATTGTGTGTGTTTACGCGAACACAATGATTCTTGAATAAACAGGCATTACTTCTTTACTGTTTTCTCTGTACCAATTTTCGAGCCACTTACATGCTTCATCATTCTGATGAAGGCACAAAATTTTTCTGCGTTACAATTAACTCATTTCCACCTCTCGCTGAAAAAGTCAATATTGCACACACTTTTACACGTCATTCGAGCGCGGTAATCGTTCCTGTTTTCGACGCTAACGAGGAATGATTTATGAGCAGATGATGTGCAAAAACGCCTGGACATCTCGCTCACACGGAATTTGACAAGGTAGGAAGCTTGTTAAACACCAATGTGAAATGAGAACTCACTTGCGAGAACAAAATGCTGAAATAAAATAAATCTCACGACGGTGTTCTATGTTTTCCTTTGGGTCTTTCTCTTTCTTTTTCTGTCTTTCTGTTAAATGGTAAAGGGAATAAGAGAAGCTGCCAAAACGTGCACGTAGATGGCGCTGTCCATTCGCTCGTAAACGCAGCGATATATATAGCATGTGCAGTGGTGAATTCGCAAGGCAATCATCAGTGGGACCATCTCTTAGTGCTAAGCGCGAATGGTGTGCACGAGCTGTGGACGCTGAGCCTGTTTGAGTATTTCTGTCTGTACTGGCTGTCTGTCTACTATTAGACGTCGTTAATAAACCCCTTGCAAAGTCGTTCAACTGCAAGGACCGTGGTCTTGTCTTTTTTACACAAATATGCTCAGATGCTTATAAAGAGCGATAAACATTGAGCACCCGGAGCAACCACCCATATCAAAGACAAATGTGGTTTCTGTTAGGACCTGCTATTCTTCAGAAAGCGTCAATTCAGGGCGGCCTCTTTTCGACGAAACCAAACGTGATCCCTGCGAGGGTTGGAAGGCACACGTTCCCAGCATCCAGTCGTACAGCGACTTGCCATCTTCTTTGTGGTCTCTGCGCAATACTTATACCTGGAGGCCACGCATCAATTAGGCAACGACCATCGGCGGCCCTGTAGCGGCACCAGCGGTCAGACAGAATCTCCAAGACGCAACGACGACAGGTCGCTTCATTCATGCTACAGAGGTCGAGGAAATATTCGTGGTGAACCAGCCACTCAAGTTATTGCTAAGCTTTAAGAGGCAATCATTTTTGCAGTGCAAAATAAAAGCACACAGACACAACAAACGACAGGCAGACATAACGGTTAATAAATTCACACTGCTTTACTGCAAGGGAACGTACAAGTACGTTGAAACGGTGCCCGAGCGTCATAGCATACTAGGTTTGCTTTTTGTGAACGTAACACGTGAATACCTTATGTGTGAAGATGAGCATGCTACTATTTAAGCTCTTTCTGGAATACAGCAATACAAACGGCATGGGGGTAGTGGTAATTGCCGTCTACTGTTTTTGATTCTATGACCCCAAGGTCACCAGATAAAATCTTGGTGACGGAGGCTGCATTGTTGACGGAGGCAGATATGTTTGAGACTGGCGCACTTTAATGTAGGGGCTACAATTAGAAACCTTGGTGGTCGACATTTGCGCAGCCTTCCACTACGGCATTCTTCATAATTGTATCGTGGTTTGGGGATGTTAAAACGCAACAATTATTATCAATATTAGTATGAGAGAGATAACAATTCAGAAGCAACACTGACACAGTTTCTTTTGGCATTGCTGATAAGAAAAGCTTGATTTTCGCGCGAGTCGACTAATCATTCCTTTTATTTTAGCATATACATGTAGGATCGAGTCCTGTAGTGCAGGAGCACCTGCGGCAATGGTCCGCCATCCGCCAAATGACTTCCCGCTGCGTGCGCGTCCAATACCGCAAGAATGTTTCAAAAGCTGTCATTAAGTCAGCGCCCAGTTTTACCAATGCAGTATTTTTTGCATGAAAGCGGCATATCGTAGACTACGCTCGTTTGGCTAGACACAGACGCAGTCTCGTGTCTTTTAGTGCCAGCAGTTCAACCACTTTGTCCATTCACCCTCGGGCAGATGTGGGCCAACTATTCTGTTGTAGAAAATATTGAGACAATGCGAATGTTTTTGGCGCTTTCATGAGGCAGTTGGAGAAGTAATGTATGGATGGCAAGTTGACTGGCCTGACACTATGACTGAGCTGGAAGAGTCGGCTATGCTCCACGCAACCGACAGTAGCATTTCAGTGAGGGCGAAATGCGAGAGCATAAAGGTGCCCACACCATAGTTCGTGATAACGTAGTCCTGGTGGCGAAAATATATCCGATATCACACATTTCATAATCATTTCATTATTTTGACGTGTGAAATTCTTGAATTTTTTAAACAGACGATGAAGACAGTGGAATGCGAGTAAACTGCTTTAAAATTAGTGATCTCCTGTTGCAAAGAAAGTCTTATTATTCTAAAAAGCTGGCTATTGCCATGCAGATAGCTCGGATATTCAGACTTTTTGTCACTTAAAGAGATTTGCAGATTGGGAATCCTTTGCATAAGCTCAGCACTGACGCGAAATATAATAACGTGAAAATAATAAGGCATACTAAAGGTCGTCTTATTTTTTTTCGGCGTTTCTGCGCATAAATGATGACCATTTCAAAGACTCAATGTTTTCACAGATGTTCTGGAATTCTCATTATACATTAAGTTTCGTAATCATGCAGTGGTCCTGCACAAAGTATGACAGGTCAGCACATCGCCATCACGATTACGCGAAAGTGCGGGCACAAGCAGCAAAGTCCGATCAATTGTCACTATTGTGGCCAACAGCTGTCGCTTGTTACCAGCCTTCTGTTCCCCAGAAGGTACAGCGCTCTGCTTCTGACTCAAAAGACGCTTGTACAATCACTGCCTCGGCAGAGCTGTTTTGAGGGTGACGAGGTGATACAGGTTAGTAGAATGTCATATATCAGTGCACATTGAAGAAACTCTCGTGGTTGTAGCCTGTCTTATGGCCTGACTAACCTCCAGATGTGAAACCGTACAAACTAAGCAGCGACACAACGCTAACTGCTGGGTCGCAGGCAGAAGAACGCAGCGGTAAAAATAGCAACGTACAGGGCATTGTAACTGGTCTCGCCTTGTGTGTTGAGGGCTCATACTCAAGAAGATAAAAATGAGACGACTCTAGCAGAATACTTCATATTACAAAATCCGCGTTGAAAAGCACGAAATTAAAAACGAGTCAAATCGACATCTTTCGCATTCCCAACTTCAGCTGTTACTGCTTTCAATGGGGTTCACTGTGGCAGCACAAATAATTGTAAAGCAGCGTATTAGCGTTGTTAACAAGCCGGTGACACCCGAGCCGTTGCTAAACTCCGGGCGTTCTTACACTGTAGGTTGAGCCTTCCATGTCCGGTGCCTTTTAAAATCTTTCAGGTGCATCAACCTCCCAATCGTTACCCGGCACGTATAAATGCCATTCGCTATCCAGCAAGACCTGCCGCGAACATGCGCGTTGTTCTAACGTCTATGCTTAAAATGTGGTGGCAAAATGTTTACACCTGTGATCAAGCAAGAATTTAATCTCACACAGTCCCTGTAAACATGCAGTTAGACCTCGTCTTTCATGAAGGTTGCTGACGACAAATACGTGAACTTCCATGTACTAACCACAACCAAGCATACTTCCGAACACATCCGTACGAAGTTACACACGTCGACAACAACGTTTACAAATGCACTCAGAAATGCACAAAGTACAAAAATGCACGCAGGTTCTCTCCTACGTTAACGCTACAATGAAATAAGAGGATTTCGCGCACACATCATACACAAACAATTCATGAACATCATATTGCACAGCGACGATGTAATGGCGGCTCCATGTTTCACAAGAGCTCTTAAGTAGCCTACGGCATTGCTTGCGGCTAAGGAAAGTACGGTAATTGTTTGTCCAGCCATTCTTGTGTTCCCAAAGGCACCTTCTTGAAAGAGTAATAAGGGTGGTTTTCAGTGAGGTTCGCAATATTGCATGTACACAGCGTCTCTGTCAGCCACGTAGTGTCTTTTCTGTCCTGTGACCCCAGTTGCCTGGGAGGTCTTACTTTGCGCACGGCTTTGCTTCGGTCTAGAGAAACTTCAGTCATTGTAACGCCAGCCCATCTTGCGTCTCCAAAGACTCCTCCTGCACAGTACAGCAGTTTGCACCCTTAAAGGCATTTTGCAGCGTGTAAAACTAACACACTTACAGCCTACCGTAGGGTTGTTTTGACAAACCAAAACATCCATGTTATGGGTGTTTCGGTGTGTTGAAACACTTTTTTCTCAAAAGGGTGTTTAAATAGCCAAACATTCTTTCCGAAAGGTGATAATATACTCATACGCCCTCATTAAATGGTGCTATTACACTCTGAAACTCTTATTGAAGGAAGCTAATAAACCATTTGATCAGAATGCGGGCATGCTCAAGCTGTCCCTTTTGTATATTAATAGTTCTTTAAAAGTGGTACTTGTTCTACAACCCAAGAACTCCTCTCCTTTCAAGCACTAGCTGCTGCAGAAAAAATACCTTGTTAAACATGTGTATAGTTTCCCATTGTCACTGGTCCCGTTAATTAGGGAGGCGATGGCCGGGCTAATTCCAAGGGCCGAAGTATTGGCCCCCCGAACCGCACCACGAAAGCGTAGACAATTTAGAAGTGGTCCTTTTTCGCGCGCCTGTGGACGCCGGCTGTGGCTCAAAGAACAAGTCAAAGCCGAGAGTTGATAAACAAAACAGAATTATATTCTCAATAATGGCAGATCAAAAACAATACACAAGTATGCACACTCCACAATAGTTGAAAACAATATGTCACCAATAAAACAACGTACTACACAGTACAATCAGCCACACTCGAAAGAACGGACACAGACAACAATACGCACTACAATGCAGTCGCATGCATTGAACAACCAAGACACTTAAAGACTAAAGAGATAGAAAACCTATTCAGTCCAAAGTTCTTGGAACAAAAGTCTGGATGATGTTCTTCCGAAAATCACTCACTCAAAGTCCAGCGTTGTTGTCGTTCCGCTTCCCCCGAAGTTTCTCTTCCAGAAAACCTTGACTGCCCCCGAAGTTTCTCTTCCAGAAAACATCTGCCGTTCCGCTGCCCCCGAAGTTTCTCTTCCAGGAAACCTCGCCAAAGTTTCTCTTCCAGGAAACCTCGCGTCTTCAATTGGCCACTCTCCAAGCTTCAAACTTCTTCACCGGAAACACGTCGGCTTCACACACGCAGCTGTTGCCACGCGTCTTCGCTCGATAGCAGTAAACACACACTCTTGCCTGTAGCTCGAGTCGTCACCCCTCAGGTGGAAATCATCTTCTTCTCCTGCTTTGTCTCTACGGACAAAACCTTCGCCGACTACACGGCGGAATCCCTACGCGCTCTGGCGCTAACTTCCGTCTTCTCCTGATCTCTCATCTCCGCTGCTCGGTTAAATACCTTCCGCGCGCGATTCTGGAAAATTCTCATCATTTCGTCGGCGCGATGCGCAGCGAAGGCTGGGGGAGAGCGCGAGACGGTACGAGGGCCGTCCGCGACGGATGACTCAACCCAGCATCACCACGCCCCTTTACATCTAGAAATTTCGAGGGCTTGCTCGGCCGCCAATGTGAGGAGGTTCGTCGGCGAACCCACGCTTCCGAGGGAGAGAGTCGCGCGCCTGGGGAGCCTTTAGTTGTTTGTTTTCTTTTTTTTGTTGACCTCGCGGCCGGCTTTTCGTCGCGAGAATTTGGCGGCGCGCCTTTTTGAGCGCTCTTTCTGTGACACTATCCCCACTTTAAGAATATTATCTCATAATATTCAAAACCGCACAAACAAGCACGAACAGTCACCACACACTTTGAAAGACTGTAACGCAAACCGTCACTCATGACACTTCACATTCACAATAGATCACTCAACACAACTACATTCCAATTCAATCTCACAACACATGAAATATAACCACAGGTGCATAAGTACAACACTCCATCACATATTCCAGACAACAAAAATGTACAAAGTTCTCTCATTAACACAATTGCACAACCCTATACATCACGTCACAGCACAAATACTTCGACACTTGCGACACAGGATAACACAATAACAACACAGCCAAACGCATTCCAATTCGACTTCAGCACCTATACCGTGTACTTGGAGCTGCGCTTGCGTCCTTTCTTGCGGTGCTCTCTCAATCTCTCCTTATTGTTTTTGCTCGTTTTGTTCCAGCGAGCCCCTTCCAACGACGGTATCTGAGGCGGCGTCTCAGCCATCGTTGTCACTTCCGACACTGCTAACGGGTCATGACGCTCCACCGATCTTGCCCGGTTATTCACGCGCTTGTTTATGTCAGGACATTGGGCCTGGCTGGCCGACTCCGTCACCTTTACACTGTCGGTCGGTTGAGGTCGTGCCGACGTACGTCCAGCTGCCCAGCACGTGAACTCATTCAACACGATCATCTTCTCATTCGCTGTCTCTGCGCCGCGGCTTCACCTTGGGCTCTAGTGAGATCCGTCACGGGATGCTCCTCCACTGTATCTCGCGGTCGCTGGGTTGGCGAGGGCTCTATCTTAGGGTCTTCTCCCAATCGTTCTGGATCATTCGGCCCTCGCGCCCCGTCAATGTTTCCGATGACGAGGTCGTACAGGGGGGTCGTCATGCATAGAGCAGTAACCTTCCCGCTGAAGTACGGGGTTTCGACCTCAATCTCTGCTTCGGGAAGCATCCGAACCGTACTGTCAATTAGGCAGACTGGTTTCGTTTCACCTGTTAACTCACTTTTCCGTACCAAATTTCTTCTCACGATAACAGTGGAGCTACCGGTATCTCTTAACACCGTAATCTTTTTGCCCGCAACTTTTCCAGGCAGCGTTGGCATTCCCTTCGTAACAGTGGTTGGCTGTTTTTCCATTACACCACACACAATAGGAATTTTCTCCCCATTTTTCAACTATACGAATCCATCGGTGACGGCATTATTACCGGATTTCGGTGCCGCTTGCACACAGGATACCTGGTTAATTTGACTCGCTCCGTTACGACATGCGTCTGCTTTGTGCCCAGTCTGACCCCACTTAAAACATTTTGATACCGTAGGGCTCGTAAAGTTAGTCCGACAGTTGTTCGTGCGATGACCCACTCGTGTACACAGAAAACATCGCGGAACACTCTCCGGTGCACGCTTCTTTTGTTCGGGTGCCGAATTTTTCGAATTTTCGGGACACTCCTTCTTGACTTTGGCCAAATTAGTGCCATCTTGCGCTTCCAAGAAATGATCCGCTAATTAAAGCATGTCTTCAGGTGAGTTAGCTGTCCTCTCTTTCAAGTACAGCGACAGGCTTGGCTGGCAACTAGTAAGAAATTGTTCTCTAATTATGAGCTCTCTAAGTTCATCGTACTCCTGCGCTGTCCCTGAAAGTTCTATCCATCTGTCAAAATAATGGCAAAGTCATTCGGCATACTGCGTAGCCGTTTCACCATCAGCTGGCTTTTCTGTCCGAAATCTGTCCCGGAATCCTTCCACAGTAAATCTAAATCGCCTCAGCAAAGCAGTTTTCACCTTTGCATAGTTGGCTGCATCGGTCGGCGTCAGCCTACCGTACACACCGAGCACTTCACCACTCAAGCAAGTACTCAAAGCAGTTGCCCATTGATGTTCTGGCCAAATCTGGCTCCTCGCAATCGTCTCAAATCTGTGAAGGTACGCGTCAAGGTCGTCCTTCCTTTCATCAAACTCTACGAGCAGCTTGCTTGGGTTCAAGCGGAAGCCATGATCTACCCGTTCGCTGCTTTCAACTCTAGCTTGGACTGGAGTTTCACTTCGCTGTTGCAAACGGAGCCGCTCGAGTTCGATCTCGTACTGTCGCTGCCGTTCCCTTTCAGCCATCTGTGCTTCTCTTTCTTCTTTCAGCTGTTGCTCCTTTGCTTCTATTTCTTCTCTCGCTCTTTCAGCTGCGAACTTTTCTCTCTCCAACTCAGCTGCTTTTTCTTCCTTGGCTCTCTCAGCTGCCAACCTCTCTCGTTCCAATTCAGCTTCTTTTTCCGCTTTGGCTCTTTCGACCGCCAACCTTTCTTTTTCCAGATCAGCTGCCTTTTCTTCTTTGGCCCTCTCCTTTTCTTCTTTCTCCTTCTCGGTGACCCACTTCTGTAATTCGGCGCCAGAAAGACCCATCTTCTCACCAAGAGCGACTAACTTTTCGAGATGTATTGTGTCTCGCGAAAAGTCTTGCCACGTGCAAAAAATATCTGCCTAAATCAGTCTATCGGAACACTCTCTTGCACTCGTTAACGAGAACACATAGCAACACACAAAATTGTTCCGATAGCAGTATCAACAACTCGAGGCTCTTTCTCACTAGTTTGGACACACTGTGTACCAAAAGGTCCTCGTCGTGGACGCCAGATTAATTGTCACTGGTCCCGTTAACTAGGGAGGCGATCGCCGGGCTAATTCCAAGGGCCGAAGTATCGGCCCCCCGAACCGCACCACGAAAGCGTGGACAATTTAGAAGTGGTCCTTTTTGGCGCGCCAGCGGACGCCGGCTGTGGCCCAAAGAACAAGTCAGAGCCGAGAGTTGATATACCAAACAAAACTATATTCTCAATAATGACAGATCAAAAACAATACACAAGTATGCACACTCCACAATAGTTGAATACAATATGTCACCAATCAAACAACGTACTACACAGTACAATTAGCCACACTCGAAACAACGGACACAGACAACAATACGCACTACAATGCAGTCGCATGCATTGAACAACCAAGACACTTAAAGACTAAAGAGATAGAAAACCTATTCAGTCCAAAGTTCATGGAACAAAAGTCTGGATGATACTATTTCGAGAATCACTCACTGAAAGTCCAGCGTTGTTGTCGTTCCGCTGCCCCTGAAGTTTCTCTTCCAGGAAACCTCCACTGCCCCCGAAGTTTCTCTTCCAGGAAACCTTGCCGAAGTTTCTCTTCCAGGAAGCCTCGCGTCTTCAATTAGCCACTCCCCAAGCTTCAAACTTTTCGCCAGAAACACGTCCGCTTCACACACGCAGCTGTTGCCACGCGTCTTCGCTCGATAGCGGTAAACACACACTCTTGCCTGTAGCTCGAGTCGTCACCCTTCAGGTGGAAATCATCTTCTTCTGCTGCTTTGTCTCTCCGGACAAAACCTTCGCCGACTACACGGCGGAATCCCTACACGCTCTGGCGCTAACTTCCGTCTTCTCCTGATCTCTCATCCCCGCTGCTCGGTTAAATACCTTCCGCGCGCGATTCCAGAAAATTCTCATCATTTCGTCGGCGCGATGCGCAGCGAAGGCTGGAGGAGAGCGCGAGACGGTACGAGGGCCGTCCGCGACGGATGACTCAACCCGGCATCACCACGCCCCTTTCCATCTAGAAATTTCGAGGGCTTGCTCGGCCGCCGATGTGAGGAGGTTTGTCGGCAAACCCACGCTTCCGAGGGAGAGAGTCGCGCGCCCGGGGAGCCTTTAGATGTTTGTTTTCTCTTTCTTTCTTTTTTTTCGTTGACCTCGCGGTGTCACTCGGGCGTTTCGTCGCGAGAATTTGGCGGCGCGCCCTTTTTGAGCGCTCGTTCTGTGACACCCATCAAGCAACCACCATGCCAAGATTGATAATATTACAGGTTGCAGTAGCAGAACATCACAAGCTGCAGTACATACTGCATGCCACTCGTTGACAGACAGAGCATGAAATGAGGGTTTTATTGTTTATTTGTAGAACTCGCACATTTGAAAATATTCAAATTTTCTATATTCAAGGCTACGGCGAATATAGCAGTGTGAAGCCGTTTCGACGCAAAGACGAATCCTACATAAAAATATAGCAATGGTTTATTCAACCAGCAGAAGCATCCGGGAGCATTCTAGCACGAAGCTACGCTTTGGGTAGAAGACCAATACTTTGCTGAAGTACACTTGACTGAGGCGCAAAAAACATTTCGGGGAAAGGAGGGCAGCAGAAGATGAAGAAGAGGAGTGCCGAAAGACCTAATGAATGGCAGTCTGAGAAGCGTACAGGAAAAAACCGTCCTTCCCGCGTATGCGTGAACAGGCAACACATGACTTGCAGTGACATGGTCAAGACAACATACTGTCGAGAAGCGCATTTTTGTCAAATACAAAGTTATAGAAGTGTCACTGACACACTCTTAACCTTTTTTTATAAAGAAAGCTTCCAAGTCTTTTTAGCGGTGTTTTTTGCTGCTTTTATAATTTAAACACTCAATATTACGCATTCATAATTTCGCCTTCATTACATACAAACTATTTGAGCTGATAACTCTCACATCGTCAAGTTCTTAGTCAGCAATAACTATTTTCATGCCAGTCAGCACGGCTTTCGCTCAGGATTTTAATGTGACACACAACTAGCTTTATTTTATCATGATATCAGTTCCAGCCTCGACATAATTATACCAGTTGACGCCCTCTTCTTAGACTTTGAAAAAGCTTTCGACAAAGTCCAGCATCAACGGCTTCTACTATAGCTTTCTCGTCTAAAAATTAATACAAATGTATTTAGTTGGATTGGCAGTTTCCTTACCAATCGCCAACAATTTGTGCATGCTAACTCCGTCTCATCTAGCCGTTCCTCTGTAATCTCTGGTGTGCCGCAAGGTACAGTGCTCGGACCATTACTTTTTCTCATTTACTTCAATGACCTTCCATCAAACATCTCTTCAAGCATTCGCCCCTTTGCAGACGACTGCGTCGTATACCGTCCCATAGCAAACAGCGCTGACACTACTACACTTCAAAACGACCTCAATCTAATTGTATCCTGGTGTTATAAGTGGTTAATGTATTTAAACATAAAGAAAACTTCATTAGTATCTTTTCATCGCAGGCCTCATCACCAGTCAGCAGAATACACCATTTCCGGCACTGCAGTCTCACCCGCTGAATCATACAAATATCTAGGTGTCACATTTTCGAGTAACATTTCCTGGTCAGCCCACGAGACTAACATAGCCAACTCCGCGAATCGCACTCTGGGTTTTCTACGTAGACACCTAAGACTTGCGCCCCCATCGCTTAAACCAATATCGTATGTTACACTTGTTCGTCCAAAATTAGAGTATGCATGTTCTGTCTGGGATCCCCACCAATCTCACTTATCCAACATTCTCGAATCGATTCAAAACCATCCTGCGCGTTTATCTACTCTGAATATACCTACAATTCCAGTTGTAGGCTTATGCCACAGGAGCGAAAGAAAGACACGCCTGAACGATAACCGATGCCAGCCAGGAACGCGAGCCGTGGCTTCACGTGCCACGGCCTAGCGCCTTCTTTATTTTCTTCTGGCGCCATCGCGCGCTCTCCGGTTTGCGCGCCGCCCGAACGAGGGCGCTACAGGGCCCCCCGTGTAGACTGGAAGTCGGAATGTGACATGCCGTTTGTGGTGTTTCAACGGAAGATCAGTCGTAGATGTGAGGCTTTCTAGGATGGTCTCCAGGTACGCCGGCTTGAGTCGGTCCAAGCTGACTGTCTCTTCACGGCCGTTCTGAAGTAGAGTGGCAGTTTTGGGGGTGCGGTGAAGGACGCGGAATGGTCCGTCGTAGGCTGGTGTCAAAGGTGGTCTGACCGCGTCGTGGCGCACGAAAACATGTGTTGCAGTGGCCAGATCAGGGTGGACGAATATGGTCTTGTGTTCGGAAGGTCTGGGTGGAGTGGGCCGGAGGTCTTGAACGCAGTCGAGGAGGCGTTGTAGGAATTGCTGTGGCTGGTCTGGTAGCTTCGTTGATGTGAAGAAGTCTCCCGGAAGCCGTAGAGAAGTGCCATACACCAGCTCTGCTGTTGAGCACTGCAGGTCTGCCCGGATGACAGCTCGTAAACCTAAGAGCACCAGTGGCAAGGCATCAACCCAGGTGGCACTATTGAGGCTGGTAGTCAAGGCGGTCTTCAGTTGTCGGTGAAGGCGTTCCACCATGCCGTTGGCGCAGGGATGATAAGCCGTGGTACGGCAATGTCTGGCTCCGAGGATGCGATTAAGGCAAGTAAACAGCGAGGACTCAAACTGACATCCACGGTCTGTTGTCACGGTGCCAGGACAGCCAAAACGGGATACCCACGTAGAAATGAAAACGCGGGCAACTGTCTCGGCTGTGATATCTTGAATTGGAACAGCCTCTGGCCAGCGTGTGAAGCGATCGACCATGGTCAATATATAACGGTACCCCTGACACACTGGTAGAGGGCCCACAATGTCTAGATGAACATGGTCGAAACGACGGCCGGGTGGAAGGAAAGGTTGGGGCGGCGTCTTAGTATGACGGGAGACCTTTGTCATCTGGCAGGGCAGGCACACGCGCGTCCAAGCGCGCACATCACCGTTGATTCCGGGCCAGACATAGCGCTGGGTGAGAAGACGCTGAGTAGCCCGAATGCCAGGGTGACAGATGCCGTGTAAGGAGTGGAAAACGGTGCGTCGTAATGAAGCGGGAACGAAAGGGCGGGGAAGGTCAGCTGAGACATCGCACCACAAGCGCTCAGATGATAATGGATGAGGCACCAGGCGTAGTCGGAGAGAACGGGGGTTCTCCCGAAAAGCGGCAAGCTCTCTATCATCCTGCTGTGCCGAGGAGAATGAGGCCCACTCGATGGTTGGCGGTGGAGAGTCAACCGCGGCTATACACTCTAAGCCAAAAATGGCCAAAATGGGAGCAACGGCTGTTTTTACTCCTTCAGACCGACTGTTACTCTCCGAAAAGACCAAGCGGAACAAGATGGCCGACTTGTTCGAGAATGGGGGAGCAACTGTATTCATCTTAAGTTTGTAAGGGAGCAACGGAAGGAGGAACCGCTGTAAATGCTCTCGTCACGCAACGGTTACTCCCCGGCAGGACACCGCACACAAATATGCATGCCGCCCACATTGATATTCATGGGCCAGATTATTGTTTGTTCTGTGTGCCAAACTTCACCAAACCAAAACAGTGATTTATTTTAGCATCCGTAGATAATAAGATAGCAGCGCTGGCTGAACACAGAAGGCCTGAGAATACAGTACGGCAAATACCTAACACACGCAGCAGCAGAATGGAGAGTTGGCACGCCAAAGCGGACCGAACGCCGAAACACGTGCAAAACAACGATAAAAAAAGCCTAGACACGCCGTTCGTCCGCGAAGTAAGGGCGTCAAAGTCAATCAAGCACCGAAACACGTGCATAAGGAGCCCCCCCCCCCCCCCCCCGCCCAGATATATCGGAGAAGAAAAAAAAAGCGGACCCAGACGCGCTTCTCATCAGCCATTCACTTAGTAGCACGCTTCACCGTGTAGTTTGAGGGCAGAATGACAAATCTGCGCCATCTGCGCCCGCACGACAAGTGTGGCGCTAGTGTAGCAAACGTTGTAAGTTACAAAGTAATTTTTATTCAGTGTTTATGTTGAATAGCACTAAATAAAAATTACACTCAACTTTTTATACTTATTTATGAGTTTTAGTGTACCTCAGTTTTTTTTATACTTGTATTAAGAGAACACACTGAAATTATTGCGCTGACGCCTGTGCTGCCACTGCTCGACGTTTTTTTTTTTCGGCGCAACTAGGTTCGCATTCGCACTACTTACTCATTTTCATATGGTCTGTGGTTGGCGAGCACATGGACGTGCGAGCTTGTGAGCTATGTTTTGATCGTGTGTGTGTGTGTCGCAGATTTGCGTTTCTACTTATTCGTGATGAAGGTTAGTGTATATTTATCTTTATGGAGCGCGAAGTAGTTGTGGATTTTGCTGCTGGGTGGAACAAACACATAGTAAACACGTCTTCAGCTATCTGCAAGCCTGTTCGCTCGTCGGACAAAGGACTGTGCATGCATCAGCGTGCAGGTGAGTGGCATTTCCAGCAACATTTAATGCTCTTACAATACATTGTTGAGTGGTTGCGCTATTGAAAGAGAAATGATTTGCTCTTATTCACCGTATCCATTGCTAGCCCTATCGGACTAAATTACCTCTATTACCGCCTGCATACCCTCTTGCTTCCCCTGTCACCACTGCAGTGCCAGTGTACTTTTGCAGTTAAAAGTTCATTTCCGCAACACTACCTCCCTTGAAAAAACATTCGGGCGGGGTTGTAGCTGCATTCATACTGGCACTTTTCTACCATTGGCTTTATGTAATGTTAACGGCTGAGTGTTGGGGCCTTGGGCCGCATTTTTTAGAGATGTAAAGTGTATGTAAATCAGTAAGTGAACAAATCATTGTCGCATCACTTCACTGGCATAGCCAGGCGGTTGCGCACAGAATTTTTTTAGGCCGGGCGTAGGGAACCCAAATTGACGACCATATTCGCTTGCCCGGCCTATTCAAATAAGCGGACCCCCCCCCCTCCCCGCACGCCTAAAAAAAAAAAATCTGCCCACATCACTGCGTCACTTGCTTCACCTCTGCGCTGAACGTACTATTTTATAAGCGCACCATCAAGCAAGTAGTTTACATATTTACAGAACAATTGGAGGAGGAATGACCCAAATCTTTCAGATTTCTTTAGTGATGCAAAACGTTTGCAAAACCTTAGCAAAACTGAATATTGTAAAAGACAATCATAAATGCTGTATGTTCTCGTTAGCGCTGTCATTATTCTGCATCATGAAATCTTTATGCGCTGTGAAAACTTGGCATGCCGTTGAAGTCACATATCGACGTTAATACCAATCGACGAAAATTTCGACAACCTCAATAACGCCGTTTGGGATTTGCCGCATGCACATAATTAGGCTGATTCCCACTTAGCTGTTCTTAACCTGACTTCACTGCTACCAAATGAAACAATATTTGATGCATGTCTTTTACTTTTTTTTCAGGGATATGACACAAATTTGGTTATACTGCAGATAAAGATGCTCCCAACGATGCTAAAGTACAGAAAGCAAGTGAATTTTGGTAAGTGCAGACTTTTTGTACTACGTATATGAAAGCATCGCTTTTTAGGGGCAAACTGTGCATGTGTTGGCCACAAAATAGTTTATCATGCCACATGGTTACACTGGCACTGAATATTTGACATGACTCCGCTGGCCCGTGTGTGTGCTCACACTGTTACCGTTAAGATAGAATGTTTATGTTTTCATCGCAGGAATTGCTGTTTGTACTAGAAAGCCAACTGCCAAGATTTGTTTACGCTGGTGCTCCTAAATGTACGCTTTCCCTATTTACATGGATTTTGGCTTGCACAAAGCATAACACTTGGGCCTAGATTCACAAAGCTGTCCATGCGCAGGCCTTCATAACAGCGTTTCTTGACTTGACTTTACCCTGTTTTCTGCAGACGTTTCATGGGTTTAAAAGTGCCACAGCATGTTGACCTCCCCCACTCTGAAAAATTCGCGTTAAAAGTTCCGCAAGAGTGGGCTCAACTTTCTTGTGCACCTCCTTGCTGTTCCAAGATCCTGAAGTGTTATGCTCTTATTAGAGGTAACAGTGTTTCTAATGTTTGTATTTCCATCACATTGACCAAGTATGCGATCTTGGCTTGACTGGTAGCACATCCTCAACAAATGTCTTTGTGACACATGTAGAAGGCAGTACAAAATAAATAGGGAGACATTCACACCGGGAGCTAACTTCTAATAATGCTTTTTTTTGGAAACCATGGTGTGCTTATTCCAATTTGTCTAACAAGCAGTAACCTGTTTGGCTGTGAACCAACAAGACGTTGAACTAATAAAAGCTTCACATCTTGTTGCTCTCAAATATATATGTATTGGCAAGCTATCTGTGACACTGTCAAACAAAGAATCAGAATATCTGTGCATGCCTTAAGATATATTGCTTCGTTTACATATCTCGTGGCTGTGACTCCTCAACCGAGTGAACAAATGCACCCTAGTTTTCTAAATTTAAAGCATTTTTTGAAGGTAGCACGGTCTACATTTATTTGTCTATAGTTTTGTCCAGCCGTTTGCGTCAGGTACAAAGAAATATACTGAAGATTATCATGTAGCCTCTGCAAATGGTTGCTTTCAAGCAGGCTTTGCATGCTTGGCTTGTGCCTACAGGTATTGCACAATTCAAGACGCAGCAGCGTGTGATAGAACAGTAGAACCGAGAGCAACTATGTGCACGAGCTAAATAAGTATTTTAACATGAGCGGACAGTACGTGTTATTTGCCACACACATGACCTTGTTTAGAATGCCCATTGGTGAATGGGCTCATAGAAATGTCACTCAGCTGTGTATAGGAAACAAGTTAACTGAACCTAAGGGTATCTTTAACTGCTACAAATATGCCTTGTTGAGGTGCTGCACATTTTCTTCCAGAATATTGCTGTCTGAGACATCATGTGAAGAGCGTCTACCACATCAGCATTTATATGGCTTGCCAAGTAACGTTTGGCCGAACCTTCCTTTTTTTCACATTTCGTTTTGCAGTAGACATCCTAGAATGTAAGCGCTGCTGCAGTGTGTGTGACTCATTGTTATGAATTGATTCTGGCATGTTTAACCTCACACTTCTATTTTTTTTCTTGCATCAATGAGATGCTTCACATATGCCTGCGGTGGCGTTCTGCTGCGCTAGCCTGATGGAAACACCAGCTGCGAAACTTGAGTTCTTCAGAATTGGAGAAGTTGCCCTTCTCTCACCAATGATGACACAGACTGCCCTATGCTAGAAATTCAAGATTGTTTTTCCACGGATGACGCAGAAAACCTTTGATGTGTTATGGTGTTTGTTTAGTGCTGGCTGTGGTGTGGCGAAGTCTACTTTTACGTGTGGTCACACGTCGCCTCATAAAAAGAACAATAAAGCATTTATTTTCCTTTCAATATTGTCCACTTTTTGTGTTAGAAGCACCCAAGCAGTGCTCTTCCAAGGAGCTCTCGCCATGTGTTAAGCGAGTGACAAGCATACTCGAGATAAATACTCATTTCCCCAAGGAGTAACTGGAAGCATGTGCAGTTGGTTTTCAGAGAGTAACTGCGAACACGTGGGAGGAACGGTAAAGAGTAACTGTTGCTCTTAGAAGAGCAACTGGTGGGAGTAATGGTTGGTCGGCAGGGAGCAACTGGTGGGAGTAACTGTTGGTCTGCAGGGAGGAACTGGAGGGAGTAACTGTTCATCCCCCGAAGGAGGAACTGAAAGGAGAGCAACGGTTCCTCCCTCTGCAGTTACTCCTTTTAGGAGAGTAATGGGAGTGGCAATCCAATTGCTCCCTGAAAGGAGCAACCCCTATACCCCTGTTGCTCCGTTTTGGCTTAGAGTGTACGAGAAAGGGCATCTGCGGCGGTGTTGTCAGCTCCTTTCACGTGGCGGATGTCAGTCGTGAACTCCGATATATAAGCCAGATGGCGGAGTTCACGGGGCACGTACTTGGATGAGTTAGTGCGGAAAACATACGCCAGTGGCTTATGGTCAGTCAGCACGTAAAACGAGCATCCTTCCAGGAAATGCCGAAAGTGCTGTATTGCAGCGTAGATGGCTAGTAGTTCCCGGCCAAAGACGCTGTAGCGGGTCTCAGCAGGAAGTAGCTTCCGAGAGTAAAACGACAAGGGTCTCCACTCGGAGTTAATGCAGTGCTGTAAGACGGCTCCGACGGCCACGCTGGATGCGTCCACCATCGACCGAGTAGGGGCGTTGCTGCGTGGATGAATGAGAAGCACGGCGTTAGCGACCGCTTGCTTAGCAGCAGCAAAGGCGGCCTGGGCCTCTGACGACCAAGGAATGGCGGAGGACGGGCCGGCGGTCGACCGAAGGAGGTCGGTGAGCGGTCGTAGCAGTTCGGCACAGTGTGGTATGAAGCGCCTGGAAAAATTCACAAGCCCCAGGAATTGGCGTAATTGGCGCAGTGTTGTAGGCTGAGGATAATCCTGAATTGCTTTAACGTGGGACCGGAGAGGGCGTATTCCTTTGGATGATATGTGATGGCCCAAGAACTCGAGCTCAGATGCGCCGAAAGTACACTTAGAGGCGTTCACAACGAGGCCGTACTGCTGAAGACGTTGGAACAGAGCGCGTAGATGGTGCTCATGATCTTCAGGTGTGCGGCTGGCGATGAGGACATCGTCAAGGTACGCAAACACAGTAGGAAGACCCCGTGTGACCTCAGAAATGAACCGCTGGAAAGTCTGAGCCGAATTGCGGAGTCCAAAAGGCATCCGCACGTATTCAAACAACCCAAAGGGCGTCGTGATGGCGGTCTTAGGTATGTCGGCGGGCTCGACAGGAATCTGGTGGTACGCCTTAACAAGGTCCACTTTGCTGAAAATTGTGCAGCCGTCGAGGCGCGATGTAAAATCCTGGATGTGAGGTAGAGAATAGCTGTCGTGGACAGTCTTGGCGTTCAACGCTCGATAGTCCCCACAAGGACGCCAGTCACCAGGATCACGCTTTGGCACCAAATGCAGCGGGGAAGCCCAAGCGCTTGACGACGGGCGGATAATGCCGAGCTGCAGCATGTGGTCAAACTCCCGTTTAGCAATAGCTAGGCGGTCTCCGCACAGGTGGCGTGGTCGAGCGGCTGCCGGTGGACCCCGGATGACGATGTGGTGTGTCACCGTATGTTTAGGCGGCTGAGTGAGGTTGCACGGTTTAGTTAACTCCGGGAAACTCGCCAAGATTTTTTCGAACGGTGAGGAAGGTATCAGCATGCGGATGGCCATTGGAGCGATGTCGGACAGGACTCCCGAGATGGAGAGACGAGTCTTACCATCTATGAGGCGGCGCCGCCGCACGCTGACGTCCAAATCGAAGTATGAGAGGAAGTCCGAGCCGATGATCGGTTGAACCACGTCTGCGATGACGAAAACCCACCGGAAAATGCAGCGAAGGCCGAAGTCGAGGGTGAGAGATCGGAGCCCATACGTTGCTATAGACGAGGCGTTTGCAGCACGAAGCACTTGCCCCTGTGACTTTGAACGATCAGCCTTAGTCGGGGGCACAACGCTAATTTCCGCGCCCGTATCTATAAGGAACCTGGCGCCCGATAGCTGGTCCGTGACCATGAAAAGGCGGCTGGGACGAAAAGGGAGATCACACGCCGCCGTCAGTGATCCCGGCAGGCGTTTCCCTGCCACGAACATGGGGGTGTACACTTCGTGGCTCGGTGTCGGAAACGCCGATGGTACCAGCAGAGGGGTGGAGGGCTGGGACTCCGAGCATCTCGTGTGCGTGGAAGAGCTCGACGACCGGAACGAGGCGAACGAGTCTCCTGCAGGGGGCTCCGGAGTGCGGCAATGGAGGCGGCAAGTTCGTCGATGCGGGCCTCAAGGCGCGAAATCGCTGTGTCTGCTGGTGGTAAGACAGCGTTGACAGATGGGGAGCTCGCTTCATGAACCTGATCGGCGAGCTCCGCCAGGCGGTCGAGATTGACGTCGCCGGCCGCCGCGAGGACGAGGCGGATTGGCTGAGAAAGGCGTTGGAGGAAGAGCTCGCGAAGCAACGCTGAGTGGGCAGAGACGTCGTGTTTCCCAAGAAGCTGTCGCAGTCGGCGCAGTAGTTGGGAGGGGCGCCTGTCGCCAAGGTCACCCTCTGCAAGGAGCTGCTGTAGGCGGACGCGTTCCGAAGGCATGAATCGTTCCAGCACCTTGGTTTTAAGGTGCTGATATGGCGTAGTGTCCGAGGGGTTGGAGAGGACGTCGGAGAGCTCGCTGGCAACGTCAGGAGGAAGGACGGAGGCTACGTGGTAGTAGCGTGTCGTTTCCGAGGCGATGCGGTACAGGGAGAATTGCGCCTCGACCTGATGAAACCAAACTTGCGGGTCCTGTGGCCAGAAAGATGGGAGACGCAGTTGCACGGCCGCTTCAGGCCTGCAATAAAGTGGCGAGATCGGCACGGCCCCATCGGCCGCCTTCGACGTCATCTCACGTCTCACTCTTCTCTCGCCGCTCTGAAGCGGAGCCACGTCGGCTACCAGCATCCACCACGCCAGGCGTGTCAGCTCGTTCTAATCCTCGCGCAGCTCGAGCTCGCGCCAGCTGCGCGAGAGACGCGGCGCGGTGATGGAAAAAAAATGATGATGATGATGATGGCACTACACAGTGTTTCAAAACTCAAAACTCGTGCTCACCTTTCTAATCTAGAATTACGACGTCACAAATCAACTATGCCTTTTTCACAAATTTCATCATGCCCCCATCGAAGTTCCAGCCATCCTGCCAGTCCATCGCTCATCAAGCTGCACAAACCATTCAAGCGCAGTGTATCCTCCACAAGCCCAAAGTACTGCACATCTTCGCTCCTTTTTTGTGACAACAACCACATGACACTGAAATTATCTGCCTACAACTACTCCGACCGCATCACTCTGACCCGCATCAATTCAAGGTTGCCCTCGAATCACATTTTTTATTTTGTAAATAATACCCATCCCTCATGTAATACCTCAGCTGGGGCCTTTGAGGTATTCAAAATAAATAAATAAATAAATAAATAAATAAATAAATTCAGATTAGGCTAGTTAGACACTACCAATAACCCAGGTAAATGATGGGCTATAAGCATATAATATAAAAAAGAACCTGGACAATAATAACATCATATGTGACAGCAGTAGAATTAGGATTAGCCAAGTGAACCTGCTCATCTGAAACAAATATATTAAAGTTCAGTTTAGGAGATAACAGCGATCATAAACATGAGGTAAAAGTGTTTGGTAATGTAGCGCAGCTAAAATCTCACATCTCAGTAGCCTCGACATCACTTGACACAGCAGGTAAAAAAAATATATCACAATGTGAGTCGTGCAATAATCTTCCCATACGCACTCCACATCTAACCGAGGAGTGAACTCAAACAATTACCGAACGAATCATGCATGAAACCCTTCTGCGTGCGACCAATTGAGGAGTATAAAAATAGAAATACAAGAGCGAATAAAAATGTAAACATACAATTCGATGGGCCACAGTGCAATAATAATTAACGTTCAATCAACAATACATCTGCGTAGTGTCTTTTTACAAAAGAATTCTGAGACCTGGTATGCCTGTGTGGTACAATACTTGATTGCCAAGAAGAATTTTTGGTTCGATTTCTGCTGGGACCACAACATATATATTAAGACGAAGGTGTTTTCTTTCAGAGCCCACCAAGACTTTAGTGACGTATTTACGTCATGAAAATAGCATCGACTAAGTAAGTACCAACAGAAAGCAAAGAATAGTTTTTTCACAGAGAATGGAACCCATGATCTCTCGATCCACGTTATCAAAGACCGGACTTGTATCTACTGTGCCACTGCCTCACACTCTGGACACTTTACAAAGGTGCCTTTTAAAATGATTTTCATTGCGTGAAGTAACGTATGATAACCACGACGCCCTCGTTTAGTTCTCGAACGCGTCATTTCGACGCGTCTGTCCCATTCGGCGCGTTTTCAATTGCAGCCTTGCAATCTTATCGATACCTAACGAAGGAAGGTGTACGCGCCCGTCTTGGAGCTGATAAGGTGTAGAACGCAAAGCGAAGGGCGGGTGCCACCACCATGTCGTCTTAGCAAAGCGTTGGAAACACTTGCCTTTTTGAGCATAGCGTTAGATTGTCAGCGCAGCATTATCAACGCTACGGTCCTTAGAATTACTTATGTATGCATTCCCTTGTATAACGACACATATACACAACAATGACGTGTTGTTATATGGTGCCTCCAATATGCGCAATAACTGCTTTTAAAGACGATAGTCTTTCTTGGGACATTAGACGCAAAAACTTTGGTCTGTCTATCTGTACGTTAGTCTGTTTGTCTACTGTTACCGCGAATCGGGTACTTTAAAAACCACCATCCGATACCCTGAACGGCCAACCCATCCGCAGCGCCTACCAATGTTGCTCAAGAATCAGCGTTCATACGTGTGCGATTGTCAATTAAAAGCAATTATTGCGCACATCTGAGGCACCATGACAAGTATAGATTATGCATGTTCGTCTTTTACTAGAAAAAGCATACATAATTCTAAGGACCGTAGCGCTTATCACGCTGCGCTGATCATGCGGCGCTTGCACGAAAAAGCGAGTGTTTCCAACGCTTTGCTATGACGACACGGTGGTGGCACCTACCCGTTGCCTTGCGTTCTACACCTTGTCACCTCTGACACGGGCGCGCATGCCCGTCTCAGGGCCACGTGCTTTGTTTTCCAAAAAAAACTGTCAAATGGCGCTCATGTCTCACGTGTGACGTCACTTGATCCGTTCGTTCGCCTTCGCTGCACGCTCGAGGCACTCTAACGTAGCGCCTCCAGAGTACCATTCACTGATTTGCTTGCGCAGGAAATCAAATAAATGTTTTGTTTACTCTCTCAACACGCAAGACTATCGTCTTTTGATGACATTTGCAGATTACATGCAGATACGGGGCCAATTTTTAAATTGGCAATCGCTCAAGTATGAACGCTAAAGTTTGAGCAATAGTGTTGGTTGCTGCGGATGTAGTTGGTCGTTTGGGGTATCGTTTAGGTCCGTTGGAGGTATCGTTACGGCAGACAAACAGGCAAATGTACATACAGAAAGACCGACAGACCAAATGTTTTGCGCCAATTTACCCCAAGAAAGACTCTCGTCTTTATTGCCACATATGTTCGGCTGCCTACAGCATTTAGCAATTCCACAATACAAGTATGCTCTGTAACAGTGTGATACAGTGGAAGCTTAACTCCCAAAACAGTATTGCATTTTGGTGTCCACGGTGTCGGCTCAGCGAAACGTCGTAAGTTGGCAAATATGTTAAGTGAATTAGTGCTATAAGAATGAATAGTATTATGAATAGTAATATTAATAATAAACGATTGTAATGTGTTTATGTTATATATTATTATTATTATTATTATTATTATTATTAATATTATTATTTCATGTATTGTCAACCCTGAATGGGGTTTTTACAGGGGTGAGGACGCTCAAACAAAAAGAACAAGCAAGGACAGCGAGATGCTACAGTGCAAATGTTGGTGGGAATGCAATGACATGCATGCAACGACATACATCAGTAGAATTTCTACATAAGTGCCTAGAGGTAAATAAGCAATTAACAACGATCCTAAACACAGAAATATATACAGGGTACATATTTATTTACTTAGACTTCAGAATCGTGGGTTACATAATATAATAAAGGCAAATGTAAGCATAAAACAAGCAAAATTTTACTTGATTTAGGAATCAGTCCAACATTGTGAAGCATCAAAACCAGTGTTACTATGAACGGTTCAGCTAGTTCTCAGAAATTTTTACATTTATTTGGTGACATGTAAGTTGACTACCAATTTGATGTTAACGTTTGTAGATCAGTGTCGCGGGAGACACACAGTCGAACGCTTTAGAGAAATCAATAAAAGTTATGTCAATTGTTAATGATTGTTGATACCCTGAGAAAGATTATGTGTGAATTCAACAAGCTGCGTAACAGTTGATAATTCGTTTTTAGAGCCGTGCTCTGAAGTTTGGGGCAGTTCATTGTCCTCGACATAGGGAGTTGTATATCCTACGATAATATGCTCAAAACTTTCACCGCATGCACAAGTTATACAACAAGGACGGAGCTAATGAAGAGACACGAACAGCAGCACTGTTATCACAACTTGATTAGCAATTAGAAAGAGAGAAACAACATTGTTAAGTTTTTGAAGAGCCAGCCAGTGTAATCCTTGAGAGGACGCCTCACTAGCTGTCGGCGGATCTCTTGTTGGAGCCGGAAAGCCAGGACTATGCGCTCTACCACGGGCCTCTGGACAGCCTTGAACAGACTGGTCTTTTAGTTTGAAGCTTGTGATTGCCTTTTCCCAGCCCACACTGTTATTGAAATCCTGTAACACAGGGTACTGCCAAAGCATGCAAGATATAGTACAGCATTGCTTCTCTAAATCAGGGTAGTGTGGATTTATCTCACTATCGAGCCTGCTAAAGAACCCTCTTGATAGCCACGGACACGTCTGAAGAATTCTTAGCTGCTCTACTCAACAAGGCTGCTCTACTCAATTTTCGACCCATGGTCTATGGCCATTAGCTTATAACCACGTAAACACAGGCCCGTAACGTCTATTAAAGAATGAAAACACCAGGCCTGCGTAGAAGCGCAGCACAGTGACAGAGAAAGCTAGAAGAGTGGCCTTTCTGAGCCTCTTGTGAACACTCATTGGGTAACTGCTGCAAGCACACTTGCTTAATACACGCCACGGCATAAATTATTAGGATTTCTGGGCCGTCATTTGCAATGCTCTTTTTCATATATCTTTTGAGAGGCGTGGTATCTGCTAAACACTTGCAAGGAATTTTGTGCCAATTGTTCATGCAGGGACTGACGACAAAGAGAAATTATGGCTGAAGTGGATATGCGCCACAGTTAATAGTATAACAAGAACAAGCTTTTGTAATGAGTTGGGGCATTAGACGACCCACTCGTTACACTATTCTCAGTGTATGACGACTGGTTTTTGGTAGTAGATGACGTCTCGGTATGTTATACGATGCATTTCGTATGACTGGAAACAACCAATAAATCCCACAGGAATGTACCTGTACCTTGTATTTGCAAACTTCATGCTATATTCGTTACCGTAAACCTGTAGTAATGAAGGCAAAACAAAATTCACTACTCCCCACAACACATCAGTTTTGACCAATAAACCATATCCACAATCGTACCTCTCAAGGCACTCAATTACATGCGCTAGTGGTGTTGGTCAGGGGTGATTTAAGGTAACACCGAACGATCACACTGCTTCACCCACTCATCTTGATTCACTTCGTAGTTATGCTGTGCAGATTCTTTCAAACAGCTCCCTATGAATGATTACTCTAATGTTTTTTTTAGTTCTATGAGAACCTGACAATAGAACTTTAACGTTACATCTTCCTGCGACGTTTTTTTTTACCTCGTGTGATATCTTGTGTGCATAAGCTATGACGAAAAGTTTTTCTCTTTTTTTGGCACTGAAGTAGTCTCTCGGGCATTTTGTTAATTTAATTACTTTAATGAGCTTCTACACATTCACCCAAATAACAATTTCTGCAAACGCTGAAGACTTTACCCTTCAAAAATATCCACAAAAAATTCCCTTCTTGTTTAAGCATGCCTTATGTCGCGTGGCATGACAAAGAATTTTTTCTTGAATAGTTTCGCAACGTGATACAGTTCCGTTTTGTCCAAACCTATTGTTATTTTTTATTTTTTTCTGCTGCAACGTCATCTTCCTGTGTTGAAGTAGTTCTAAGCTGTGCTTTATCAGTTGTGTTTCGGAGCTAATTAGGTTGCGGCAAGAACAGGAGCTGATGTTTGTGCTCCTTCTTTACCGCTGTTGTCGTTGTATCTCGCTGATTCCGCTCAACATGTTTAAAAGCCTCTGGGTGAACCAAATCTCGGTTCTTCTACAGTAATTTGACTTTTATTAGGAATTTCCTATTCGCATTGATTTTAAACACCTAAAAACCACGGCTACGAAAAACGGGCACGCAATATGTGCGAAGTCTGTTCCGACAATACTCTCCGAACTTCAAAGTTTACTTAAACATCAAGAGATCTAGAAAGGTATGAGGTAGTAAACAATGCCGAATGATTGCACATGAGATAAAATAGCTTGCGGTTTAGTAACTTCAAACTACCAGTCAGATATGTGCTCGGGATCCAGGTAACCCAAAGGACCTAGCTCGGCATGACCCAGCCAATGGGCTGGGATCAGATGGGCCCACGGCTCGTCATCTTGGCCCAGGCCAGACTCGGGCTACATTTATTATTATTAGGTGTACCGGGCCAGGGGCAAAGCTTAAATTGTGGCAGGGTTATAGACATTGCGCTTGAACTGTTTTCAAGCGAAGAGCGTTGAGATCACAAGATGAAGTTCATGATTATCTATGTATATATGAAATCATCCTCCGTACGAAGTCTGGGACAATTAACTACTTAACTTAGCTACTAAAAGAACAGGCAGTCTAAATATTTTCAGTGTGCTACGCTTGCGAAAGAGATATGGAAAATTTCGGCTGCAAGTTCGAGCGCTGGTAATTTCAGTTCAGCGGGATATTTGATGTAGTGGCGTGAAATTTCAGTTGAGCCATTATCATTCGACAGCTTGTAATTTTTCTGCAACAACTTGTTATGATTGTATGAAGTAACTGTCTTGTGTAATTTGCTTATGCTTAACTTCTATATGTCCGATGACATTTTGTGCCCGCTGAATCTCCATAGTGTTGGGCTTGACTAGACCGTCTTTAGGCTTTTGTATTGCTACGTCGGACCGAGCTGGATGGGCTCACAGACACCTGTAGTGCCGAGCTAGGGCTCGATTTGGCCTGGTTAGGGCCAGCCTTCAACACAACCATTGGGCCCAGGCCAAACTCGGGCTTGAACACTAGGTCCTACTAGCCCTAACCAGCATGGTAGAAATTTACACAAGGCTAACGTATCAGTGACAAACAATGCTACATATAGAGTAAGTGCATTGTAAAGAATTCGTGAGAGATCTTATTAAAACAAATATTAGTAAGAAGGTATTTTGTCCCCGATATTGACCAGCCAGAAGTGTTGGCAACTGAACAGCTTGCTATGTCCTTCGCATTTAGAACTAACACCAGATCTAGTCAACGAGAAGTATTTGTACGCTGAAATCATACGTGACGAACAGTCAAGAAAAAAAGGCGCATATTGAACTCACACACACACACACACGCGCATGCACGCACGCAAGCACACACGCACACACACAACAAGCAATCATAATAGACTGGTGGGTTTATACACACCATGATTTTCTAGGGCAGTGTTGTGAAACAGCTTTAATTATTAGCTTGTCGCGACCTAAGTTATTACTACTAATATCATGCAGTGTTGCTTTTTCTGGGATGTATGTCTGACGCAACGCATTGCAATCTGCCATCTATCATCACAAGTTACCATTAAATGACGCTTGTCGCCTAAGGACATAGAGTTGGCCTTGTTCAAGGCGTACGATTCCGCCGCACACAATCCAATGAGGCAATTTTGTTGAGCTGTCGTCGTGTAACATAATCATTCCCAAAGACACGGTCACCGCGAAATGCCGGCAGACATCGCAGCCGATATAAGGTGACGTCAGCAAGAAATTGGTGAAAATGACTGGATGGTCTTTACCCCAGTTGATTTCTGCATGTTAGCGCCTTGACAAACTAGGGTGGTCTTCGCAAACGACCTTGGTATCTTGTTACTAAGGGACATGGCTTATACATGAGTTCCCACCGCGCGCTCTTTTTGTTTTCACTTATAAATAATCACTCTAAGTAATTCATATAGAAGTGCATGGCATAGTAAGGTCAAAACACGCAGTTCGAATAAACTGCTGTTTCCTTGAAGACAAGCAAATATTTACGTGAAATGTTTACGCTTTAACAACGAAATGCGTTAAGAAGGGTGTCAGCGTTATGTTCGTGCTCTCCATTTCTTTTACGTTACGTTTAATAATGAAATACGTTAAGCTCATCTATCAGAATCTGCCATTGGGGCGAAACGGTGCAAACACTGTTAGTATCTTTCTGATGCTATCAGGCGTCGCGCGTTGGCTTTAGAAGACTTCACTTGCAAGAGGATCCTTGTGCCTTTATGCGACTTTGTTACGGCGACACTGTTCACTTGAGAACATTCGAAATTTCCACAATCTTGTCACGCTCCATTTATTAAAAACCTTTTAAAATCTTTCGAACTTGTAGAACTAGTGTCCTGAGAACCAAGTGCCAGAAAGTGTGCATACTGGAATCAAAAGAACAATGTTTTTCATCACAGCGACACACCTCTTCTTTTAGCACAGTAACCTGATTTGCAGGCTCTGGCGTTGTAAGAAGGCGTTGCATCCACCGGTGACCCTCTTTCTGTACATTTCACATGTAGTGCCATCATCATCATCATCATTTTTTTTCCATCACCGCGCCGCGTCTCTCGCGCAGCTGGCGCGAGCTCGAGCTGCGCGAGGATGAGAACGAGCTGACACGCCTCTTCTCTCGCCGCTACACACATATTGGTCGTTGACCACTCTGATGGCGTACGAAACTTCAGGCATGGGTACTTAAAAGAAAGATTGAAAGCTGGGCCTGGGCCAGTTCGCAATAGTACGTGAACATACTTTGAGAGGGGGCACGATTACGCATGACTACGCACATCATACGCACAGCGCATGTGACACAGCGCTATTGCGCTTCTATCTATCAAGGAGCTATAGTTATATCGAGCTACACAGATCAAAATACAAGGGAAAATATTGAAGCATGTAATATCAAAAAGAGGAGTTAGCAATGCATTAGCTTCCCTTTTTTAGTGCAGATAGCGAAGTTAGGTTCTTAGATGGCACGATATGATAACTTTTTGCTGTTGGATAGTACACTTGGGGTGCATCAAAATTTGTTTTGCACAAGATGTGAGCTGACCCACCGTTTTCTTGCTATAGTCTGGTCAAAAGGGTGTGAAGGTTGAAGTGTTCTTTTTTTTCGTTTTTGTGTAAATAAATATTCACTAGCGAGTCAGCGCTGCGGTTGGTTCCTTCTTTGGGTCCTAGTAGTAATGCGCTATGTTAAAACATGTTCAAGAACGGGTACTTCAAATGTCGCTTTTGTCAATATGAATTGAACACTAGCCCTTTTCTGGCTTTCAGTGCACTGAAGTGCACACAACACTTGCGTGGATCGTCATTCGTTTCAGAGATATGTATAAGCACCTTCATTGTTCTTCCTGACACAAACAAATTACGATGAAAGGTAGAAATTTTCGGAATGATTGTGTTTCAAAATCAGCGGCAGCATAGCCTTGCAATTACTACTTTGATTGATAATTGATTCGAACGATATGTAGGGTTTAACGTCCCAAAACCACCATAAGATTATGAGAGACGCCGTAGTGGAGGGCTCCGGAAATTTCGACCACCGGGGGATCTTTAACGTGCACCCAAATCTCAACACACGGGCCTACAACATATTCGCCTACATCGGAAATGCAGCCGCCGCAGCCAGGATTTGAAACCGCGACCTGCGGGTCAGCTGCCGAGTACCTTAGCCGCTAGACCACCGCGGCGGGGACAATTACTACTTTGTATGACTAAGCACTAGGCAGGTGGCTGCGGCTCAAGGAGATGGAGGCATTAAATAACAAATGCCATATAAGGGGCAACCTTCATAAAAGACTTTTGCTTAACTATTTGACGTCTTTCATTAAGAGTTCGCCTTTGTGAAGCAATACGCTGCTGTGTTATCACGCTTCTGTTTTCTTAGAGGGCCAGGCGTTGCATCAAAATACACGACACGACGTTTCCTAGACTTATTTCCATCATTGTCATCAGCGCCCGATAACTTAAACAAACTTTTATTACTAAAGATTATTAAGATGACCAAGTCGTGGAAGCTCAGCAGCTAGGATGTTACTTATAAAAACTGTTTCTACAGTAAGTTGGTACTAATTAACTTCGCAATTGTTTTTGCCGCTAAGTACAAGCGTGGCATGAAGAAGACGATGGGGCAGGGCGGCACTCAAAAGTGACTCATTTTGCTGGAACCATATAGACTGGAGGATCAATTACATATAATGTGTACAATTCATTAGCCCTTATTATCGCAAAACAAGTATTTTTTTCTACCTTACGAGCGAAATTTCTGTTATATATATGACACTTGATCACGATATCAGAGAAAAAAATTGATAGTTTTCTGAAATATGTAGTAAACACGACGTTCTATAAGGTTGTGCACATTTATGAGTTGTTTCCATTACATGTGAACAAGCCAGTACGTCATTACCGCTGGTGCACTCCTACAGAATAAAAAAACATGTACACATACATGAAAGAAGAGGAGTAGAATAGACAATCTCGGTGTTATATGAACCCGTTGACGTATAGATAATGCTCACGCTATCTGTCTTGGTGGTCTAGAAAGCTTGAATTGATGTCATGGCTTCGAAAGATGTTCTTCGGGTTTGATTTTTTTCGCAAACTTCGACAAGCGGCTCTCAAAGTGATGTCGCGAATTCGCGCCCCGTTGGTGGACGCTTACTGACTAGGCGCTTGTACACGAGCTGCGTGATGTGCTACCTTCCTATCTCTCTTCCCTTTTCTCCTTCTTTCAATCTCCCCCATCCCGTTCCCAGGTGTAGGGTTATTTATTCAGAATACCCCTAAGTGCCCTCTTACAGGAGGGTATTACAAAGGGGGGGGGGGGGGCTATAAATCATAAAGGTACATGAAATGATTCATAGGACCAGAAAACACGCAAACTAAACAGTATACAGCTGCTAAATAGATTAGAGTAAATATAAGGCCAATATTCTTACCGCATAGTTTTGAATAGTCAGAATAAATAATACGAGTCGAACAATAATGAAACTATAAAAATATTTTTGAATTATTCTAAACAAGAAAGGAAATAGAGTCACAAGAGTACAATAAAATGCAATCTACCTTACTTCAAGCACACGCGCCATAAATCATAAAGGAATGACATCATCAATAGCACGTGTGAAATACTGAATTAGCCAAACACAGCAAAAAATAACACGAACCATGAACATACGCAGTTTATACAGAAAACACGGTATGCAGAAGAAAGAGGGGGGGGGGGAGAATACCACAAAAGGTTCACATTTTCCACTCATGTTTAGTAGGTTCTGAAATACAGTGATATCGGTGACTGTTGCAATGTTTGATGATAAGTCATTCCACTCGGTTATTGTGCGCGGTATGAAGGATCTAGCATACTGAATTGTGCGACAAGGGATGCGTTCGATTTTAGAGGGTGATCGCGGCGTCGAAAGATAGCAGGGGGTGATCTAAAGAAGTCCTTGTGAAGTGATGTGCGCTAGTAGAGCTTATGAAGTAGTGATAAGCGAGCAATTTTACGGCGACGTGACAAGTGTTCCAGTTCGGCACAAAGTTTCAATGAAGTGACGCTGTTGTGACGTGAATAATCAGAAAAAATAAACCGTGCAGCACGGTTCTGCAGGGCTTCGATGTTTTTAATGATGTAGTCTTGATCGGGATCCCAAATGGCTGACGCATATTCTATATTGGGACGGATTAGGGTGATATAAGCCAGTTTACACAAGCGCGAGGGATTGTGTAGCAAGTTACATTTATGAAACCCGAGTGAGCGATTTGCTGAAGCAAGGCTGAAGTTAATGTGGTGATGCCATGACAGGTCAGACTGAATGTTAATCCCAAGGTAAGAGGTCGTAAGCTCCACTGAATTAATATTTAGAAAGTAAGACGTTAAAATACCGGACGCCTTTTTAGTAAAACACATTCGCTTAGTCTTTGAAGTATTTAGTGTCATTTGTCGTGCTGTGCACCATAATGTTACGAGATCAGATTGTAGAGATTGTTGATCAGTTTCAGATGAAATGGTACGGTAAATGACAGAATCGTAAGCGAATAGCTTAACTTTAAAATTGACAGACGAAGGTAAGTCATCAATATCAATAAGGAAAAGCAAGGGACCAATCACACTTCCTTGGGGAACTGCAGATAAGACTTCAACAAAGGGGAGTTAAAGTTATTGACAGACGTGAATTGTTTTCTACTGGAAAGGAAAGCTTGCAGCCAGGCGAGAACGAGTGGTTGAATATTAAGCTGCCTAAGTTTTAGTAGGAGACGATGATGAGGGACACAATCAAATGCTTTTGAAAAATTAAGGAATATGGCGTTAGTTTGGGTGCCAGCGTCCAATGATGAGTGCGTTATGAGTAAATCCCGCGAGTTGAGTTTCGCAAGAATATCCCTTGCGAAAATAATGCAGGTATTTAAAGATGATATTGTGTTCCTCTAAATAGGAGATTACCTGTCAGTGTACAATGTGTTCCAAAAGTTTACATATGGGACTAGTTAAAGATATAGGTCTGTAATTAGGCAGGGATGTGTGATCACCAGATCTAAATAGCTGCCCTAGAGTTGCTATTCGCCAATCATGAGGAATGGTGCCTGATGATAACGATAGAGAAAAGATTGCTGCTAAAAAGCGACAGATACCTGAGAAAACATTTCTCAGTATTTTATAATTAAAGCCATTATATTCGGATGCAGAGTAAGTTTTCAACTTTCTGAGTAAAGATATGATACCAGCTTTGTCAATTATTATTTCAGACATATTAATAGCGGCAACTACATCTACGTTAGGGCATGAAGTAGTATCCTAAAGAGTAAAGACTGATAAGAATGTATCATTTATTACCTGAGCACATTCGGATTCCGGAACAGGGGTTTCATCGGTACTAGCGAGAGTTACATCAGGTCGGTTACTAGGATTTATCGTGTGCCAAAAGCGCCTTGCACTATTTGTTAGCATTGATGACAAATCATGGTTGAAGAAACGACGACGAGTACTTTTTAAAAGGCGTTGGTATAACTTGTTCCATGTTTTATAACGACACCATGAATCTGATATTCTGTTTTTGTCTGCTACTCTGAACAGTAGCTTTTTTTTTATTTTTAAGTCAACGCAGTTGATTATTGAACCACACAACGACGTTGCTTGTTTTTATGGTAATAACTGGTATATATTGATCAATTAGGTTAGAAAAAGCATTTTTAAAAAGATTCCAGTTATCTTTCATTTAACGCGACAAATGGGTATCTAAAAACTCTCCAGAAAAACTGGACAATTTGGCACTAATTTCACCAAAGTTGGCACGGTTGTAACACCTTATACGCTTGTTGGTAACTCTCCTTTTGCTGAGTGAACATATTAAGTTTCCCGTGATTATGTCATGATCAGAAAGACCATCGAGATGGCCTATATCAGTGAAAAGATCGGAATGAAAAGATAAGAATAAATCAAGAATGTTTGCGCATGTGGTCGAGCAACGTGTCGGTTTTTCGACAAGCTGGCACAACGAAAAGTCGAGACAAGAATTTAAACTTTCCTGTGCGCAGGTGTCGGTGGATAAAACAGATAGCGTTGACCATTCAATATTGGGATAGTTGAAGTTACCGAAAATGACAAGAACCGCATTGGGAAACCGCGTGCATACTTCAAAAACAACACGATTAAATTCACTTTCTAATATTGAATTCATGTCAGGAGGGCGATACAAAACGCCAATAATTAAATTGGTAGAAATAAGCCCCAAAGAAACAAATACCCATTGAAGAAATGAATTAGAATTAATGGGTAGAGCAATATTTTTTTTACGAATTGCAATGAGCACACCATAGCCTCTTCGATCTTTTCATTCACAGCGAAAAAAAATTGAATTCTGCTTGACTGACAAGAATATTACTATCAGAAACAGTATCGTTGAGCCGTGTCTCTGTATTTGAGAAGATAGCTGGCGAGCATGAGTGGATTAGCGAAGATAGCTCAACACGTTTAGAAAGGACACTTCTGATATTAGTGTATAAAACATCGACCTTTCCATCTGGACGAGATGGTGCGGCTGCTTACACTTTTGAAGGGGCACGTCATGTTGATGGGTCAGTTGTAGCACGAGTGTCGACATGCCCTGCGCAATTAGAATTTGTGTCCCAAATGTAAGTATCTTTGTTTAGGCACAGTTTGTCACAAACAAGATGCACACGATCTCCTTCTTCCTTTACTGTTTTTTACTGTTCTTTCTTTCCTGTTTATTCTTGACTGGTGGACTTCCCTGTCTTTCATTCTCTACCATTCTCTCCTTTCTGTTTCGAATCTGCCACTTAGAATTGCATGGAAGAAAGTGCAGCAAATTAAAGTGGAACTAAGTTTTTTTTAAACGTGTTTCAAATTGATGAATCCATACCGACTCGCCCAGTTTTCTGCTGCGTTGTATAAATCGCCTTTCGTGCGCATGTGTACCACATACGCGTTCACCTTTGAGTTCTCTTTCGTGCATCGGAGAGCCCGGTAATCTCTAAAACTTTTTTAAAAATTTCAAAGTTATCAAACGTTACAAACCCTGCATTACACCAGAATATTTTCTTCAGACTTTTGTTAGAATAAAAATGTTGTAGGCCCGTGTACTCAGATTTGGGTGCACGTTAAAGAACCCCAGGTGGTCAAAATTTCCGGAGCCCTCCACTACGGCGTCTCTCATAATCAAATGGTGGTTTTGGGACGTTAAACCCCACAAATCAATCAATCAATCAATCAATTGTTAGAATAAAAACATCCTCAATTCAAAATCCTTGTGCCTTGGTTATGGTAACAAATGCAGTAAAAGTGAAAAAAAGACGTACGCATCAACAGTAACATGAGCAGAGCTTTGCGATAGATTCGTTTTAACACTACGGAAATTCTTCTTTTTCAAATATTGATTGCACCTTTCTCGCCATGACAGGGTGAACGACTTGCCAGAGCACAGTATATAAGCGTGGACAGGAGAGACTGAAAGAGCGACTGGCATCAGTAATCCTTGTCGTCTATCTTCAGTATGCTAATGGCACTGTTGTTGCAATGGGACTTTTTTGAAGCTAGATTCATGATTTTGCTTGCCATCTCCTGCTGGAGCAAAAGCGCAAGCTCAACTCAAGCAGTCAAAACATCGACAACCCTCTTGAAGCATCCTCTCATTGGGGCATACTAATTTCTTGCTTTAGAAATTTAGAACACTCTAAACAGCATGTACCTGATCAAACTCCTAGCTTTGCCAACAGTTACGTAAGCTCAAACAATCGAATTTTTTGAGTAACGAACAAGTACTTGGTGCAAGGAGCTTCTATGCCGGCAAACAGGGATGGTTTATTCCAAATGTACTATATATCTTTGATGGCGCTAAATATAAAACCTCATCTGGAGTAAAAATCAGGTTTATATGAATGAACAAGAAGATTTAAATGGGTGCCTCAAATTTTTGCTTATGCATTCCTAACTTCTTGCAATAAGTCGTATGCCTAAACTTCGTTTTGGGTAGAATTTCCCGTTTAGGAATAAGCAGGTTGATTGAAGGATGTGCTTCAGACAGGCTGTCCGACGTTTCAATAGGAAGACCTATCTTTGTCAAAGGCACATTGTTTTTCTTTGCATGTTAGCTTTAGGAGGTTAGCATTGCCTTTTATCTGGACACCCAAAGAGACGAGATTGAAGAAATCATATTTGATGCACAAGTTTAAGTCCTTGCATCCGTTAGGAATCAATGTAACACGCGAAAATCTGAAATCACTGGAACTCATAACATATTTGCTGCAATATTTGCAGACATTAGATAATTTTAATCTTCAACAACTATGAGCGGTAAAATATAGAATCGCTCCCAGCCGGCATATAATACTAATTTTGTGCTGCTTATTTTTTCTTCACTTTTACATATAGAGGGGTATGCGTATGCGTGTATGATTACTATTTTTTTTTATTTTTAGCACCTTCAATTCACTGGTTCCTTTCCTTTTTTCTCGTTTCTAAAACCAATCCTACCGCACATCGTGAAGGTCATTGCCAACCCTAAAGGTCCGGTGCGTGTTTTCCCGCTTGTTTACCCTATCATTCCACCTTTCCCGGCCCCACCATTTTTTTTCTTTTTTTTCCTTTTCTCGCTGCTTCTCGCTCCGTTTCTCACTTCTTCTTTATTTTTTATTTTTCTTTTCTTTGACGAACATGCCCCAAAACTCTTGAGGCAATTTTCGTGGGCGTGTTACCCAGAGTAAAACTTGGAACACAGTTTTGCCAACGTTCTTTCCTTTAAACACAGCTTTGGAGACACCTATCACACGCAGAATTGCTTGTAATCGACCTCTTGGCTTTTAAAAGCACGCGGTATGCTTTTTCTTCTTTTTGTAACTGCTTTCTTGTTGTGCTTCGCGTCTATAGGTGCTTGTTTGGGAATATGCGTACACTAATATTGTCGGCAACCCTTTGCGGTGGCTGGACGCGGAGCCTGTCTGCTAGTTTCGATATTTCATGCACTTTCCTTCGTTCGTGCCTAAAGCGGCTCCCACTTTGTTGCACACCAGGCCTACCTTGCTGTTTTTCAATTTCCCTTTTACATGCGAAGCATTTCTTAGCAAACTTCGGTGACTTTGCTGCTTATCTATCTATCTAGCCGCCTACGACTTTCAGCTCTCCTGGCTGTTTAAATAATGGTATCGATACCAAACTTGGTATGGCTAACATGACTGTACGAAGAACATATCTGACTAGCCATAACATAAAATTTCACAAAAATTACCGAACAAAAAGCACTCCAGCATACGAATTTGAGCGTGGGACCTCTGCGTCGTCAAAGCGAGGCGTTAACCACTGAGACCACCCCGAAGAACGTGCGGTGGTTTCGTTCGCATGGCGTGTTGCGGAACTGGTATGGTATGGCCAGATTGTATGGCGAACACAAGCAACAGACCCTAACCCATAGTTGACAGACCCTAACCCGTTAGTTCCTCCGGCACGCTGCACCCGCTCTAATCGTGTGTCATGGAGCACGCTGACGGCATCATTTCTGCCTGGCCTCCTCCGGGACTTCATGTGGCGGCTGGGGTGGGGCGTTCTTCCTACCCTTGACCGCTTCGAAAGGCAGAGAATGGTCCAGTCATCAACATGCCTGAACTCCTCCCTACGGGAACCAAATCAGCATTTTTTCAAGAAAATGCGTCGTTGTACGTGTTTTATGAAGAGCTGTGCATGAAGGATTTCGTGGCCTCGAAGTAAACCACTTCGTTTCTTCCGGACGTTGTTCTCGAGGTTGCTTCGCCTGCCTTCTCATTGTTGCTGGTGCCTACTGTCTTTGGCATAAACACTGTGAGGCTGTAGCAGCAGGTCATCACCACCGTGCTCTCTTCTCGATTTTGGAGCAACTGTACAAAGAAATGCTATCCATTTTGTCCGAGGAACTCTTCTTTCTGGGTGAAGAGGAATTTCTTCGACACTGGTCCTGCCCTCTTGTGTTCGTCTGGGAGAGTCGTGTAAAGCTTGTTTTCAGGCCTGCCTGGCATTGATAGGTTAATCTTTGTTTAGTACTCGCACAAATACCTTGTAAATACGATGTAAATACCTAACATAGAGATCCTTATATTTCATTTGTGTGTTCTTCATTTACCGTGTGTTGTGCCTATGCAGACATATCTTTTTGTAACAATTCTTGTGTATCTGTGTATGTTGTGTTCCGTGTACATATGTAAACACATCTTTTTGTAACAACTTATGGTGTGTCTGTGGATATTGTGTCCTGTCGCGATGTTCTGTAGGATTGTGATAATGTTCACTGTCCGTGAGAATAAGTTTATCTTAAACACCCATAGTAGAGTACCTCGTACTCTAAATCGTTAACAACTTTTTCTAAACACGTGAAAATCATGACAAGCGTGTCATGTAACAACATGACTACTTGCCACGCTCATGATGCGCTCGCGGTGGTTTCGCTACCATCACATATACCAAATTTTGATTACAGCACGTGAATCGATGACGAAGGTATGTGACTGGTGCAAACATAATAATCATGAGGTGCGTTTCATGTAATACCAAGACTACATTCTACGCTTATGATGCGCTGGAGGCCGTTTCGCTAGCTTCACTTTTACCAAATTTGGTATTACGCGACGTGAACGCATCATGAAGGTATGATACTGCCGCAAACATGATCAACATGAGATGCGTGTCACGTAACAACATGACTACATGCTACGCTCATGATGCGCTCGTGGCCGTTTCAATAGCTTCACATGTACCAAACTCGGTATTACGTGACGCAAACGGACGACATAGGTAAACGACACATACAAACGTGATAATCACGACATACGTGTCATGTAAAAACATGACTACATGTCACGCTGACGATGCGCTCGCGGTCATTTCGCTAGCTTTACATTTGCGAAATTCAGTATTACGTGACGTCAATGGATGACGGAGGTATGCGACTGGGGCAAACATGACAATCATGAGATGCGTGTGATGTGAGAACATTATTGCATGCCACAGTCAAGGCGCCAAAACATTCCGAAGTGACGCGGTGCGCGTGCTCACCGGCGTTCATTTCGTCGGGTCACGCCGGCGTTGACACGCCAGGCACCGGTCCTGCCATATACTCGCAGGCGCGCGCTGCGCTGCATTGCTTCGATGCATGCGCATTTCAGCGCTTCCGGCATCCCTCCGTCACCAAAAGAGGGA
The DNA here is from genome assembly GCF_043290135.1 of Rhipicephalus microplus. Lineage (NCBI taxonomy): Eukaryota > Metazoa > Arthropoda > Arachnida > Ixodida > Ixodidae > Rhipicephalus > Rhipicephalus microplus. Next base: position 152,596,472 of record NC_134706.1, on the reverse strand, counting down.
GACGCAGTGTTGTCTGGGTAACGCATTGCCGCGAAATGCAGCATGTCGCATTTCGTGCCGGTTGCCGCCGGGCCGCGCTGACAGGCGCTGGTTGTGCAGTTCGCGCCTGGCGTCAGACTATAGAGGGCTCCCGTTTTGCTAACGTAGCGTCGCTGTGCCCAGCGTGTGCGCGCGTCAACGCTACGTTGGAGTATAATGAGCCCCTCATGATGCGCTCGTAGCCGTTTTGCTAGCTCCACATATACCAAATCTCGTTTTGTGACGTCAATGAATGACGAAAGTATATGGCTGGTGCAAACATGATAACCCTAATACGCGTGTCATGTAAGAAAATGACAGCATACCGCACTCATAGTGTGCTCGCGGTCGTTTCGCTAGCTCCACGTATACTAACTTTGGTATCACGTGGCGTGAATAGATGAAGATGATAAGCGACACTTTAAAACATGATAATTACTACATGGAAGTCATATACGGTATCATTTAGGTCCACCTCGTTGATTTGATTGATATGTGGGCTTAAACGTCCCAAAAGGACCATATGATTATGAAAAACGCCGTAGGGGAGGGCTCAAGGAATTGCGACCACCTGGGCTTCTTTAACGCGCACCCAAATATGAGCACATGGGCCTACAACATTTCCGCCTCCATCGGAAATGCAGTCGCCGCAGCCGGGATTTGATCTCGCGACCTACGGGTCAGCAGCCAAGTTCCTTAACCACTAGACCACCGCGGCGGGCCTACCTCTACCTCTTAAGATTGTGCTTATTTAAAGTTACATATCAACCTTTCTCATTCATGCTTCGCATATCATCGATGCCCACTGTACGTGTGATCTGCCAATTTGTTTACTCTATTACACTCGTCCTCTCACCCACGAGAAGAGAATATTTAGTTTCAGGGTGTCACAGAACGAGCGCTAAAAATGGGCGTACCGCCAAATTCTTGCGATAACGCGCGGGAGAGACGCCGCGAGGTCAAAAGAAAAAAAGATAACAAACACCTAAGGCTCCCCGGGTGCTCCTCTCCTCTCGGAAGCGTGGCTTCGCTGACGAACGTCCTCATACCACATCGGCGGCCCAGCAAGCACTGGAAATTTCTAGAAGGAAAGAGGCGTGGTCATGCCGGGTTGAGTCATCCATCGCGGACGGCCTTCGAGCCGTCTCGTCCTCTACCCAGCCGTCGCTGCGTATCGCGCCGACGAAATGACGAGAACTTTCTGGAATCTCGCGCGGAGGGTATTTATTCGAGCAGCCGAGACGAAAGAGCAGGAGAAGACGGAAGTTAGCGCCAGAGTGCGTAGGGATTCCGCCGCGTGGTCGGCGAAGGTTTTGTCCATGGAGACAAAGCAGGAGAAGAAGAGGATTTCCACCTGAGGGGTGACGACTCGAGCTACAGGCAAGAGTGGGTGTTTACCGCTATCGAGCGAGGACGCGTGGCAACGGCTGCGTGTGTGAAGCCGACGTGTTTCCGGAGAAGAAGTTTGAAGCTTGGAGAGTGGCCTATTGAAGACGTGAGGTTTTCTGGAAGAGAAACTTGGGCGAGGTTTCCTGGAAGAGAAACTTCGGGGGCTGTGGAACGACAACAACGCTGGACTTTGAGTGAGTGATTCTCGGAAGAGTATCATCAAGACTTTTGTTCCAAGAACTTTGGACTGAATAGGTTTCCTGTCTCTTAAGTCTTTAGGGGTCTTGGTTGTTCAATGCATGCGACTGCATTGTAGTGCGTATTGTTGTCTGTGTCCGTTGTTTCGAGTGTGGCTGATTGTACTGTGTAGTACGTTGTTTGTTTGGTGATATATTGTACTCAACTATCGTGGAGAGTGCATACTTGTGTATTGTTCTTGATCTGCCATTACTGAGAATATAATTCTGTTTTGTTTATCAACTCTCGGCTCTGACTTGTTCTTTGGGCCACAGCCGGCGTCCGCTGGCGCGCCGAAAAGGACCACTTCTAAATTGTCCACGCTTTCGTGGGGCGGTTCGGGGGGCCGATACTTCAGCCCTTGGAATTAGCCCGGCGATCGCCTCCCTAACTAACGGGACCAGTGTGACACAGGGCAACCTAATTCGAAATGAAGCGAGGGCTGCACTATTCTGCTTTATAGATTTTTTTTCTCTTAGACGGCGATCACCAACAGCGACAGGCGCTACCACAGGAGATGACATCAGTACTAACCCCCTTAAAACGAACACACGAAGGATGACAAGGCGCCTTTGACAAAGATAGGTCCTCCTATCTAAATGTCGGCCAGCCTGTCTGAGTCGATTCCTGTGTCTTTCCTGCTATATTCCACAACGTCCTTTTTATCTGTCATCTCCGATCTTGATTTTTCAACTTCCCGTTTATATTACATTGCCCCTGTGTGGTTGTTACGCCATAAAACAATAACCTTCCCTATGAAATCCTCCATATTTGTTGGTTTTGTTACGCCATAAAGTTTCGTACCAAATATATTTCTTTCAACAGCGTTCACTATTCTTAGCTTTATTGTAATACATACTTTCATTTTTCTTCCTTCTCTCAAGACCTTACGCCAAAGACAAATTGCTTTGGCCGACTTCGGAATACACAGTGGTGGTGCTCACATCTTAAGCAATTTACTCCCGCTAACATCATCTTACGTGTTATTTTCTTCAAGCTTAGGGCACCGTCTTCGAAGCTAAATTGCCGCGTATGTAAACATTGCGCCTTTTATGTGCATTCCGTGCCGTTAGGCTTTGCGACATAGTTTATAGCTCAACTTTATCCTGCTTCCTCTGCCTTGCATCTAATGACACCTCGACGATGTTATTTCGCCGGCGATTACTGCTGCTACAAAAAAAAGGTCTCCGTGTACAGTTTTGTAAGTGAGGACCGTCGATTAATGCAGCCGCTACCTTCATCATAATGACTTTATTATGGGGCCGGCATGGCCTGAATGAAGTCGTGTGGAGTGGTAGTCACTGCATGCTTCTACCTCGCGAATGCGTGTATTCACTGCCTTCGGTGGTTGTGCCAGCGCCGAGTGCCCCAATTAGATCTGCACAGCGCAATGAATACCAGAGCAGAGTGTAGTTTGTCCTGTGTAAATTACATAATGTGCCCTCCCACTAAAAGCTTCTCCCCTGTGTATTCGTTTATTGGCAACTGCCCTGTTTCCACCATTCTGAACTACAGGTACTTCATCGAATGATGTGGTTCGTAAGCGTGTTGTGTTGTTTGGAATATAAAGACAGGCAATTTTGCTAGCCTTCTTGGAGGAAGTGACTTTTTGTGCCAACCAAAACTTACTGTTAGGTGATGGGAGAAACCAGTGATGCTGAGCACTTATGCTGTAGTAGGCAACGTTGCGTACCATAATTGTGGCTCGCACGAAAGAATAATAAACTGCACGTGAATTAGCTATTAGGAAGGTTCAGTGACTTGTGCGATACGTGAGGTGGGCACGCATGACCTGGACGCAAAAGCGAGGACATGTGACGCTATTTCAACAAGCCAAAACACAGCGTGGCATTAAAACGTCACGTCTTTTTTTTGGCTTGTGTACAGAAGATAATGCGGTGCAAAAAAAGCAAAAAGTGAAAAGGATTATTTTACATATCTCATGCGAGCGTACTCACCTGCATAAAAATACAAAAAACAACTAAAATACAACGTGTGGCTGGTGAACTATCTTACATGCGAAGTATTTCTATGTCAACCAAAGGTACTTATATTTTTCTATTTATCTATCTATCTATCTATCCCTCTATCTATCTATCCCTCTATCTATCTATCTATCCCTCTATCTATCTGTCTATCGATCTGTCTATCGATCTGTCTATCTATCTGTCTGTCTGTCTGTCTGGCTGTCTGTCTGTCTGTCTGTCTGTCTGTCTGCCTGTCTGTCTGTCTGTCTGTCTGTCTGCCTCGCCACCTACATCTGCACCCTGTCGTGCTGGTCATAAAACATTTATTGTAGGTAACGTGGGACACAAACCTGCATACTCGGCCGTGGATATTGTGTATGATTCACAGGTTGTTCACAATTTTTATCGACCCAAGAATGGCGATAAAAGACTTTCGAAAACTTAACACTGAGGTGAGAGAGCCGGCTTCTGCAGCATTGTATGTGAGAGCAAAATCACGGTGACAAAAGCAAGGAAACCCAAGGTTGGAGCCTTTGTCGAACCTAGGTTTCATCGTACGTGGGCTTCAAGTACTCCGCAAAGAGCCGCGCCAATGCTAATATTTGCTTATGGAAGATCCGGCAAATGCATCACATTGCTGTGACGACAATGGTTGCAGTCCTTGCTATCGGTTTTTCATGACAATTCACTAAGTGATAAGGGTTCTTGCTCGGGCGAGCTGGTAGATAATGTTATTGTTACGTTATTCATGCTGCTTGAAAGACGAACGTTTGGAACGAACACTGCGCTCGTGTCTGTCTAGTCCTTCACCCCAAGTTCTGGTCTTTTAAGCAGTGCATAATAGCGTGACAATGAATTCAATAAGCTGTACGCATGAACTTCTATGGCTCACGACACTGTAGTCCACTGAAACTCAACTCAGAGGAATACGGCGAGAAGAGTGGTCTAATATGTTCACATAATCACACTTTGGGTTGCGGTTCTGTTGGATAAAACTGCCATCTGTCTCCAAACGTGAGTACACAATAAAGTGCTGCGCGGGCTCGGGCCTACGTTAAAAGCAGGGCTGGGCTTGCGTCGCTGAGATCGGGCCTAATGCTCGGAGCCTAGGGCCGCGCCCAGGGTTGCAGTGCTTGGCTTGTGTCGAGCCGTGCTTGCACTTTGCCCAGTTGTCAACAGAACACTAAAGTGAAACACTGACTTCGTTTAGACTGACGCTGGGAACTCGTATGTGCTTCATTTCACCACAATAACTTCACTGGCAGAAGAAAAAATCGAAGACAAAGACTCATTCTAGAATTTCACACTGTAATCTCGTGAATTTTGAGCTGTATTCGTTGTATGCTAGGTGCACTGGCTTTTAAAATATTCTGAAACTTGGTATGCAAAGTGTGCGGGCCACTCGCAGGTCAAGTTAGTTCAGTTTTACCATTTGGGATCCACGTGTACGGGCCCCAGTAGACGCCGTAATAATGATGACGACTTCTACTGCACGAATTCCAAGGTGGTATCAATGTCCGCACCTTCTTTTCTCGAATTTTCGCGCCTACCCAGAGTCTTGTTATGGCAAGCGTGGTTAATTTGGAATTATAACGAAATTATCCACTGATAATAGAAATGTATTCTTTTTTATTGCGCTCCTTTAGGTTTGTTTGAAGATGTTGCGCTTACATGTATGTTTCACATTTAGGCTGAAATATTCTTTTTTTCCATACGGGGCAAGATATTTAGAATCTATGATTTACAAGTACCGACGTTCTTTTGCTTTTTGCATTAAGTGTACTTGTTGTCACATGAGGGAGGTGTATGCAAACGGACAAGGTGCTTCCAATGATAACATCGGGCTATTCTGTGCTCTGTTGGCATTCTTTATTAGTTTACTTTCCAATTGTTATTCTGGGATCACCGTAATTGAAGGAATAAAAAAACATATAAGTTCTCATCACTACAGTTCTAAAGCTCGGAAACGTTCTAGCATATTTCAGTGCTACGCCAAAACTAAATGACTACATGGAGTCTCCCCGCACGGAATTCTTACGAAGACATTTGTTTACATTCGTTTCCATGGCTCCCAGAGGTCGTGTCACGCGAGGCCAACATTCAAGGAATATGCAGATGAAAGAACAATGAAGAAGGCATGAGGAAAAGTATATTTGCTTACTAATCATCTAGGTTGAAAAAATGCAATTTTAAATTCTGTGCTTTGTGCTGTCTCTTTACCTCAAACCATAAGCATCCAAGAAGTAAGCGTTGAAAATATTAATCGCGCTTTTATTACAAACTGGAACAAACGCTGAATAAAGATCGTGATTTCTTTGTCCAGCTCCTGTCAGTTGGATGCTCCCGTAGTCCACTGACTACTTTCTGCCAGTACAAAATGTTTAGGAAGGCGTCCACCATTTTTTATAGTAAAAATAAGAAAGGGAGCGCAGTGCGAGCACTGCTGAAAATTGCAAGGACATTTCCTCAAAGAGGAGTTTGACACGATAGCAATAAAGCAGCTCGTTTCACCGAAATGCTAGCGTTGGCGAAGGCGTCGTTAGTAGAGAGCGAAAAATTATTCTGTGAGTGACTGACAAATCGAGAAAGATGCAAATATAATGCATAATAGAAGTTTCAGAGTCCGAGTGAGGCTTGAATGCCGGGCGTTCGCGTGCCAAGCACGTGTTTTACCACACAGCCACGCCTCTACCTAGAAACACAGTGAAAATAGCTTCCTCTGCTGGGAAACGCCATGAAAATAACGTTTGTACTTTACAAACGCACGCGTCTTGTATACTGGCTTCACAATATAACATGTAACATCGCAGTATTATTGTGTGGTACGAGTGTACATTGCCGTCGGGCGTAAGAACGTATGATTATTATAACGACTTTGTTACCTAAGGTTAGGCACCTATCCCAGAAGGCCCACGCGTCACGGTGCATATTTTCGTAAGACCACTTATTGGTTGCGTGACAAGTTCGAACCCTTGGAGATCTTTTTGAGGACGTGAAGGACTGGCCGTATTACTGCGACCTTGTGGCTGATCTTAATTGATGGAATGAAGAAAAGTTTAGTGTATGCATACTTTGCATTGGAGGACTCTGCCTGAATATGGTTTGCTAACCATGAGCCGTCTATCTTCACCTACGAATTCAGGCAGAAGACAGAGGGTATCCACCGCAGTCTTTAAAAATAAAGAACTATTGGAGTAAGCTCATCTCAGTAGGTTTCTGATCCAAGCATAATCGAAGCGAGAAATATCCGCCTGCTCATGTGTGGCGTAATGGAGCCGTAGTTTGCTGGGCTGATGCGAAGCCCACCAGCTGCAGTAGCTTAGTTGGTCAGCGAAACGACACCTATAGAACGCGCACTTCAACAACGCTTCTCGGTGTACGACTACCTAATCTCTCTGGGATAATCATCGTCTCCCACTTTGCCGTGTGATAATGGTTTCTTTTGAGAACTCGTTCACAGTGTCGTTTTTGAGGAACTCGCTCGACTTCAGGGAGTGTGATTGCAGCCACCGGTGACGAATATTGTCCACAAAGAGGGAGAGAGAGAGAGAGAAATAAATAAATGAAAGAGACAGAGTTTAACCTAGAAGAAATGGTTTGCTACCCTGTGCAGGGGTGCAGAAATAAGGGCCGAAAAGAGAATGGAGATAGAGAGATAAAAAATACATTAGAAAAAAAGTATATACATTCACACACATGCAGGGCGTTCCGAACACAGTCGTTTGGAGAGGCCAGCTGAGCTTTGAGCATAATCAACCACGTGATCGTACATGAAAAATGGTCTAAACGTGGTGTGGCGTAAAGACAGAAACAAGATGCATATAAGAGCTTCAGTGGCCCTTTTACCCCCAAAAAATGTGAATGACAAAATTACAAAATATTAGAAAACTTTTCAGGCAACAGAAAGCGAGAATACAAATATAACATGCATGTGGTTCATGACAACAAATAATAAAATTAACCCCCTTAATTACACACTAAAATATTCAAAACAGTTTAGCACGGGGATTATTAGTAACAAAGGAGTGTATAAGTGAGTGAAACTAAGTACCATTGATGAACACATTCAGCACATTCAATCCAACATGCCAGTTGTAGACAATATGCGCAGTATATGAATTCCTAATTGCGATTTATTTATCGCTTTTGGAGGGCAGTAAAATAGCGCTTCTAATGAATAGTTTTTTTTTTTTCGAGGACATGCTACAAGCCACGTCTCCGTATACCGAATAACGCAACTGGCAGTTCACCAGGCGGCACAGACATTTTCGTCAACGCTCCCGGAAACTACAGTGCTGACGCATGCGCAGGCACTACGACTACTCTCACAGCCCATATTCCTCCCTACATTTCACCCTCAAAAGTTCCAGGGAACTCCGGCTTACACGAGTGCGTATGAGTTCATGAGCCCTCAAATGAATACGTTAAAGTCAAGCATATGGCGCACATCTGATAATCAGCGACTCAGCCTTCACTGTGGTGACGCGGGCCTTTCGTATCCTACCTGCTCTTACTAATGAATGGATAGACAGGTATTGCCAGTGTGGGCCTCGACGCCCGACGCAGCTAGATGGTAAAAGTTGTTTGCTTCTTGCTTTATATAAGCTCCTACACACTACTCGGGATTAGCCATGTTACCAGCGATTGAAATAAAGGAGATTCTTAATTTTGGAGAAGAGCACTCAGGTTCCTTGCTTCATAACTACAAGCGAGACACACATGGTTTGTTCATTTTTCCAGAAGAATGAAGAATGTTTCTTTTAAGTCCATTGTCAGTAGGGCAGTGGTAAATGGTACACACACACACAGACACACATACACAGACACACACACACACACAGACAGACACGTATATCTTATTATATTGGGTCGAAAACACGGAAAATTGAGCCCTTAAGTATACACTTCTTTCCCTTATTCATTCACGAGGGTCTCGTACTGGCAGACTTGGCACCATGTATACGATGGACTATTGGTCAACTGCCAACTCGTAATAAGTTCACGGGCTACGTGGCGCCAAACAGGCTCATAATGATTGTGCCACACTTGCATCCATGGCCACATGTGGCGCTGACTGACACCCACGTATATTTCACATATAAAAACTATGAAGTCGCTAGGGGGATAGCCGCCGTGGAAGCTCAGTGGAAGAGCATCGAGCGCGTTATTCGAAGGTTGCAGGTTCGCTTACTGCTCACGGCAAGTTATCTTTTCACCCAATTTTCTTTCTTCATATTTACAATACAATAGGTCTAATACCTACCCCTATACATTCATTGGCAATATTGTCTGTTAGATCTCAATGATGTGTCAAAAACACGGAAAATCGAGCCCTTAAGTATACACTTCTTTCCCTTATTCATTAACGAGGGTCTCGTACTGGCACATTTGGTGCCTCTAGGCAGTATACGGAGGACTATCGGTCAGCTGCCAGTTTGTAATAAGTTCACGTGCTACGTGACGCCAAACAGGCCCATAAAGAGTGTGCCGCACTCGCCGCCATGGCTACTAGTGGCGCTGACTGACACTCCCACGTTTAAATTGACACAGATACCCTATAAAGTGGCTGGGGGGATAGCTGTCGTGGTAGCTCAGTGGTACAGCATCGAACGCGTCATTCGAAGGTCGCAGGTTCGGATCCTGCCCACGGTGAGTTATCTTTTCACCCACTTTTCTTTCTTCCCACTTACACAACAGTTGGCCTAATAACTTCCCCTATACCTTCCTTGGCACTATTGTCTGTTAGATTGTTAGATCTCATAACTATTGTGTAAAACACGGGAAAAAGAGCCCTTAGGTATACACTTGTTTCCCTTATTCATTAACGAGGGTCGCGTACTTGAAGGCTTGGTGCCTCTAGGTTGTATGCTGAGGACAATTGATCAGCTGCCAGTTAGTAATAAGTTCACGTGCTACGTGACGCCAAACAGGCTCATAAAGATTCTGCCACGATGATGATGATGATTATATATGGTGTTTTTTGGCGCAAGGGCCATTTGTTGGCCAAAGAGCGCCATTTCATCTTACTAAAAATATGGACAATGATTGTCATAAGCGGCTGTATAAGGGCCATAAAATTCCTCGCGATAAGGCGGGTAAGAACATACAAGTAATAAAATGATGACCATGCCGTGAAAGATGTGTGTGGTGTGAATGATGACCAAAGTTGGTGACAATAAAGACGATGGTGGATATGTATGGCATTAGCACAAGTGCCTCACTCGTTCATACCCTTGCGTCCAAGGGCCGCGAGGCAAGTGCTTTCTTGTGTAACCTCCGCAGCAAAAACCTCTCTAGAGAGGTCGTGCTACGGAATGCCCGGGTATATGATATGAAAATTATGAATTTCTTTTAAAAACGCTAACAATGATTTATGACTAAAAAGCGGTTCCCTACCGACGAACATTGCAGGGTGTAAAGCTATATGCTGTCGGTAGGGTAATGGAAAATGTCGTTTTCTTGGAAATTCTAAGTGTTTGCACTGGATTAACATGTGAAGGACTGTCAATGCTTCACCACATCTGTCACACAATGGTGGATTGCCACCAGACAAAAGATATGTGTGTGTCGTGTATGTGTGTCCTATCCTGAGTCTCGTTAGTATTACCTCTGTATGACGCGATTTCGATACGGGCAGCCAAGGACCAAGGTGTGGCTTAATAACGTGTAGTTTGTTTTGTGTGTGTGTATCCCACTTGTTCTGCCAGTATACCCTGAGGTTTCGTTTGAGAGACGGCTTAAGATCAAGGGCCGAGATTGATATGGGTGTAGGGGCAGTGATTTTGTGGACGGATGCAGCGAGCTGATCCGCCCTCACGTTGCCTTGAATATCACTGTGCCCTGGCACCCAGCACACTACAACATGTTGGTTGAGTGTGTAGAGTGTGCATAAAATGGAGTAAAGTGAAATGAGGACAGGGGTTTTTTGTTATTTAAGACTGTGCAGAGCCGTTACCACACTGAGGGAGTCTGTAAAAATTACTGCTTTTGGTATTTGTAATTTTTTGATGTGTTTAGCTGCCACAAGTATCGCGTAAGCTTCCGCTGTGAAGATACTTGTGCCTGGATGTAGAGAGCCAGCATCTGAAAAGGAAGGGCCAACAGCAGCGTAGGATACACAGGAGTTAGACTTAGAGGCATCTGTAAAGAACTCAGGACGTGTGTATTTGTGTTGAAGTTCCAGGAAGTAGGTTCCAATATGGGCAATAGGCGCATGTTTAGTAATTTCTAGGAAAGACACATCGCAATCTATAGTCTGCCACTGCCAGGGTGGAAGGTATGCTACAGGAGCCATTAAATTGTGTTCGAGTGACACTCCAGTGTCCTCAGCTAGACCCTTCAGGCGAACTGAGAAGGGCTGCCTCATTGAAGGCCTGTTCTGAAACAGAATGGAGCTCGACAAATCATTGATAGTAGAGTATGAGGGGTGCCTCTTGTCTGCTTACACCTTAAGAAAATATACAAAGGACATGTAAGTTCTTTGCAGATGAAGCGACCACTCATTTGACTCAACGTAAAGGCTTTCTACGGGGCTGGTGCGAAAAGCACCCATAGAAAGGCGGATGCCTAAATGGTGCACGGGATCCAGCATCTTCAAAGCGCGTTGAGTCGCAGACTGATAAACAATGGCCCCATAATCTAAGCGGGTGCGAATGAGGCTTGTATACAGATTCAAAAGGCATTTCCTGTCACTACCCACGTAGTACGTGACAACACTTTTATAATATTCATGGCTTTTAAACGTTTTTGTTTTTAAATACTTTATGTGTGGTACGAAGGTCAACTTGTTGTGCAAGATTAAGCCTAGGAATTTATGCTCCGACTTCAGAGACAGACGTTGGCCGTTCAGTTCAATGTCGGGTTCTGAGTGCATGCCTCTCTTTCGGGAGAACAAGACACACGTGCTTTTTCCTGGGTTCAGCCGGAATCCGTTTTCCTCTGCCCATTTGGAGACCTTGTTTAAACCTAACTGAACCTGCCGCTCACACATTGCTAGGTTGCATGACTTAAAGCCAAGCTGGACGTCATCGACATATGTGGAATAGAACATGTTGCGGGGGATGGACAGGTGCAAAGAATTCATTTTAATAATAAAAAGTGTACAACTAAGTACACCACCTTGCGGTACTCCCGTTTCTTGCACAAATGTTTGCGAGAGAATACTGCCCACACGGACACGGAATTTCCGATTGGACAAGTAACTCTCGATTATGGAAAGCATTCTACCGCGCACACCCAGGTGAGACAAGTCTCTTAATATGCCCAAACGCCATGTTGTGTCGTAGGCCTTCTTGATATCGAGAAACACTGAGAGGAAGTATTGTTTGTGGACGAAAGCGTCTCGGATCTGTGCCTCGATACGCACCAGATGGTCGGTGGTGGATCTACCCTCCCGAAACCCACACTGAAATTGGTCGAGCAGATTGTGTGTTTCAAAGAAATGTAAAAGTTGGCGGTTTATCATTTTTTCAAAAAGTTTACAAAGGCAGCTGGTTAGTGCAATGGGCCTATAACTTGAAACTAAGGAAGGGTCCTTGCCCTGTTTGAAAATTGGGACATTAGCCTCTTTCCAGGAAGCAGGGATGGTGCCTGAAAGCCAGATAGCATTGTATAGAGAGAGTAAAGTTTTTCGCGTTTCGAGCGGCAGGTTTTTCAACATTTCATATGTGACACGGTCGTAGCCTGGAGCGGAATTATTGCAAGAGTTTAGTGATGTTTGTAGCTCAGCTAAGTTGAAAGGTTGGTTGTCTTACTCGTAATTTGTGCACTTGGATTCTAGTTTCTGCTTTTCTATCTTTGCTTTGTGTCTTTGTAAAGCTTCAGTGTAGTGTGACGAGCTAGACACCTGCTCGTAGTGTGCACCGAGGAAGTTCGCTTGATCTTCCAGGCTATCACCCTGTGTGTTTACGAGTGGGAGTGAGTGTACTTGTCTTCCTTCTACCTTACGAACCATGTTCCAGATTTCAGCCTCGTGTGTATATGAATTTATTCCTGATAAAAACTTGTGCCAGCTTTCTTTTCTGACCTGCCGACGCGTTCTCCTGCCTCGAGATTTTATTTTCTTAAACCTCTCAAGGTTTTCCGCTGTCGGCGAGTTCCGCAGCAACCTCCATGCCCTGTTCTGTTCCTTTCGCGCATTCTGACACTCAGTGTTCCACCACGGAACGTGTCGTTTGCCGGGCAGTCCAGATGTTTGTGGAATGCACTTGGTTGCTGCGTCAGTGAGAAAAGCCGTGAAGTACTGCACAGCTTCATCTATGCCTAACCCGCATATGTCAGTCCAATTTAGGTGAGTAAGCTTTTGAAAGTGTTCCCAGTTGGCTTTGTTTACCAGCCATTTGGGAACATGTGGAGGACATTCATTTATTATTGGTGTACTCAAAACTAAAGGGAAATGGTCACTTCCGTATGGATTATTTATGACTTTCCACTGAAGTAATGGTACAAGTGAAGGAGATGCGATACTGAGGTCTATGGAAGAGTAAGTTTTGTTGGCAAGGTATGTTGCCTCTTTCCTATTTAACAGACAAGCACCCGATGAAATGAGGAATTGTTCAATGAGACGACCTCGGGCATCACAGCGAGAGTCACCCCACAGACCATTATGTGCGTTCAGGTCCCCAAGGACCAGATAAGGTTCAGGTAGTTCGTCTATTAAAGACTGGATTGAAGTTTTTCGAGACGGTGGTGCGGAGGTATGTACAAAGAGGAGACAGTGACAAGTTTGTTTAGAATAACTGCTCGGACAGCCACCGCCTCGAGGGAAGTTTGAAGGGGTAACTGTTCATGCTATACCTTGGTTTACTATAACCGCTACACCATCGGATGGCAGCATGGCATCATCTCTATCTTTTCGGAAGATTATGTAGTTACGTAAAAAGTTTGTGTTAGTTTGTTTTAAGTGTGTCTCTTGTACACACAGCACTCTTGGGTTGGGTTCATGGAGGAGTTCTTGTAAGTCATCGAGGTTTCGAAGAAGGCCTCGGATGTTCCACTGTATTATTTCTGTCTGCATATTTAAACAAGAGAGATGCTGCTGTGTGTACAAAGAGCATCCTGTGTTGGAGTGAGCTCGTTAATTCAGGTGGCAGGACGGTCGTCCGGCCCCGTTATTAGTTTTTTAATTTTCTTGGCGCTCTCCAAGGAGGTGCGCCGCTCTTTTGGTACCAAAAGTACCGTTGTATCCATTGCCTCCTCAGAGGCACTGGGTGCCCGCACATGCGAGCTGGTGGTTCGGGTTTTAGGCCTCGCCTGGTGAGGGGAGGCCTTGAGACCAGAGGACCCTGGAGTCTCCGGCCTCAATTTGCTAAGAGGCGGAGTAGACTGAACTACTGCCGCCTTGGGGGCAGGTTCCACAGCCATCGGCTCGCTCTGCGCTGGCCGAGGGAGTGACGAGGGCTGGTGCGGCGTTGCCCCCTGACGCGCCGCATCAGCATATGTAGCGCCATAAAATGGCGACACTCTACGTCTTGCTTCCTTGAATGTGATATTTTCTTTAATTTTAAAAGTGATGATTTCCTTTTCTTTTTTCCAAAATGAGCAAGACCATGAGTATGCGGCATGATTTCCGCCACAGTTCACACAGTGTGATGGTTCTTCGCAATTGTCAGAATTGTGGCCTGACACTCCACATTGTGCACAAGTTTGGTGACCACGACAGCTTTGTGAGCCGTGGCCATACTTCTGGCATTTAAAACAACGACGTGGGTTAGGTATGTATGGTCTGATCGATGTCTTAGTGTACCCTGTTTGAATACTTTCTGGCAGATTACTGGAAGCGAACATGAGTATTAGGTGTTTTGTTGGTGTTACCATGTTGTCTCTTCTAATGGTGATCCTTTGTACATTGGTCACATTCTGAATCTTCCACCCCCCCAAAAGTTCCTCTTTAGTCAAGCCGAGCGAATCAGCATCAGATACTACTCCACGGGTTGTGTTCATGGATCTGTGTGGCGTTACAGTTATGGGAGTGTCACCAAAAGTTAAAAGATTCCGTAGCTTTTCATAGTGTTCTTTTTCTCGAACTTCAAGGAGGAGGTCTCCGATGGCCATTTAGGTATTTTTGTACCCGGCTCCTAGAGTTTCTGTGAGACATCTGGCTACTACAAAGGGGGATACAGTTCTGGCTTGCTTGCTACTTATCTCACTATGTATAACATGAAAATGGGGGAAGTTTTTAGTTGATCGGTTGAAAAATCCTAAGTCTTCGGTGCGTACACGCTTTAAGGCGGTACGATCACTTAATAATGGAAATGCTCTATGCATGCCAGTTTAATTTTCTTCAGAAGCGTTGGCGGCCACCCACCACGGAGCCCAACGAGGGGACGCTACAAGTTTGCCGGTGCTAAAACCTGCAGACGCCAGCCGTTTAACGCTAATATAACCCAATGCGCCTAGACCAAGGTAGGCTATTTGCACAGGGTTAACCCTAGCCGCCAGGAAGTTCGGAAGTAAACAGAAGAGAGGAGAAGACAGGACAGATAAAAAGTGAGAGATAAAGACGAAGATGTAGGGAGAGAGAGATAGGAAAAGGCGATTGCCGATTCCCCTGGGTGGGTCAGCCCAGGGGTGCCGTCTACATAAAGCCGGGGCCAAAGGGGTGTGTTGCCTCTGCCGGGGGGCCTTAAAGGTCCAATCACCCAGCGTCGGCTCAACCCCCAGGATCCTCTTTTCCCCGGACACGGCAAAGCCACGCACGGCTAGGCGTGGGAGGAAGTAGAAACTCCCACGTTAGCTCGGGTCCGTGGTGTCGCTACACACCAAACGCCTACTTGCGCAGGTGCCCCTGCGGGGTGAAGATTGTGCCACCCTTGCCGCCATGGCTACTAGTGGCGCTGACTGACACTCCCACTTTTAAATTGACATAGATACTCAATAAAGTGGTTGGGGGGATAGCTGTCGTGGTAGCTCAGTGGTAGAGCATCGAGGGCGTTATTCGAAGGTCGCAGGTTTGGATCCTGCCCACGGCAAGTTATCTTTCCACCCACTTTTATTTCTTCTCAGTTACATTAAAATTGGCCTAATAACTTCCCCTATACCTTCCTTGGCATTATTGTGTGTTAGATCTCATATATATATATATATATATATATTGTCGCGGTACAGCGCGAACCCAAGGCAGATAAACGTTGACACAGCGACTCTCAGCCGCCGAACAGCAAGATCGCCTTCTTTATCTTCAATCAGCCAGAGCTCCACTACCTGGTGCCCGCCAAATCCCCTTATCGTCGTTTTGGTCCACCAGTACACACGCGTCATTTGCCCCCCCCTCCTAATGAGCATCGCCCCGATGCTAAACCAGTAGTGTAGTTTTTTTTTCTCTGTTCTTTAAGAAGTGTCTTGCGCAGTCACTACCTTTAATAAGGCTTCATGCGCACAACGTGAACTAGTTCAGGACGGTGCTGGTGAAGCCTCGTACTATATGAACTGTCGGGGACGACCTCATAAGTAACATCACTCAGTCGTCGCAGTACTAGATATGGCCCAAAGTATCTCCTTAGGAGCTTTTCAGAGAGTCCTCGTTTCCGTATGGGCGTCCAAACCCATACTTTGTCGCCGGTCTGGTAAACGACTGTTCTGCGGCGAGAATTGTAGCGGCTCGCGTCGTACTCTTGTTGTTGCTGAATTCGCAGGCGTGCTAGTTGCCTTGCTTCTTCCGCTCGTTCTGTAAACATCTCGGCGTCCGGTTCGACGTCATCGCATTCGTGCGCTAGCATCGCATCCAACATGGTTCGTACTTCCCTTCCGTGAATTAGGCTGAACAGGGTGATCTGGGTTGTTTCTTGCTTGGCAGTGTTGTATGCAAACGTGGTATATGGCAAGATTTCGTCCCAATTTTTGTGTTCGACGTCTACGTACATTGAAAGCATGTCTTCAATTGTTTTGTTCAGACGCTCTGTAAGCCCGTTCGTTTGCGGGTGGTAGGCGATGGTCTTACGATGGATTGTTCCACTCAGCATAAAAACTTGTTCCAAAAAAGCTGCCGTAAATGCGGTTACTCTGTCTGTGATTACGACGCTTGGTGCACCATGCCGCTAAACAACGTTCTCGGTGAAAAATTGTGCCACCTCCGCTGCTGTACCTCTCTGGATAGCCTTTTTTTCAGCATAACGGGTAAGGTAATCAGTCGCGACAATAACCCAGTGGTTCCCAGCCGTAGAAGTAGGAAGTGGGCCCAAAATATCCATGCCAATCTGATCGAATGGTGTTCTTGGGACCTGCACGGGCTGCAGGAAGCCAGCTGGTTTAGTCGGCGGTGACTTCCGTCGCTGGCAGTCGAGGCAAGTACGAACATGGTGTTTTACAGCTATGGTCAGTCTTGGCCAGAAGTAGCGCTGCCGTACTCTGGCCAACGTTCTTGTGTAACTCAAGTGGCCTGAAGTCACCTCGTTGTGGCATGCTTCGAGTACTTTGGAGTGAAGAGCTGCTGGGATGACGAGCAAATACGCAGATCCTGTCGAAGAGAAGTTTCTTTTGTATAGTACTCCACTCTGTAAGCAAAACGATGACAGCGCTCTTACGAAAAACGTTGGTGCATTCTGAGATCTTCCCTCCAGGTAATTAATTAGGGCAAGTAACTCATGGTCGCCACGTTGTTGCTGTGCAATAGCGGTTGATTCAAGCACACCGAGAAATGCTGTTTCCTCCTCATCGAATAGAGTTGCCGATTCCATGGGTGAGCGGGATAGACAGTCGGCGTCCATGTGGCGCTTTCCTGACTTGTGTACGACAGTCATGTCGTACTCCTGCAGCCTGAGACTCCAACGCGCTAATCTCTCGGTAGGATCTTTAGGATTTGTCAACCAACACAGTGAGTGGTGGTCGCTGATGACTTTGAAAGGGCGGCCGTATAAATACGGGCGAAATTTCGTGACCGCCCATGCCATGGCGAGGCATTCCTTCTCAGACGTGGAGTAATTAGTCTCGGCGCGTGTTAGTGTTCGGCTTGCATAGGCGATTACTCTTTCTGTGCCCTCTTGCAGCTGCACAAGCATAGCTCCCAAACCAATATTGCTGGCATCAGTGTGTAGCGTCGTTGGGGTTCTCTCATCAAAGTGGGCAAGCACTGGAGGCGTTTGTAGTCGCTGGCGGAGGTTTTTAAAAGCAGCTTCCTCTTTGTTGCTCCATTGGAAAGCAACGTCTTCTCTCGTGAGGCGGGTCAACGGCGATGCGATGCTTGCGAAGTCCACGATGAATCGCCTATAAAACGCACATAGTCCGAGGAATCGTCGGAAAGCCTTCTTATCAGTCGGCACCGGCAACTGTGCAACAGCTGCGATCTTTTCAGGATCAGGACGAACGCCTGCGTGACTGACAACGTGGCCAAGAAATTGCAGCTCTTCATAGCAAAAGTGGCACTTTTCAGGCTTCAACGTCAAGCCCGCAGACCGTATGGCTTGTAAAACTGCCTCAAGTCTTTTAAGGTGCTGGTCAAATGTTGCGGCGGAAACTACGACATCATCAAGGTAGACCAAGAAGGTTTTCCACTTCAACCCAGAAAGTACGGTATCCATAAGTCTTTGAAAGGTAGCAGGCGCTGAACTTAAACGAAAGGGCAAGACTTTAAATTCATATAAGCCATCTGGTGTCACAAAAGCAGGCTTCTCGCGGTCTCTTTGGTCTACCTCGATTTTTCAATACCCACTCCTTAAGTCCATCGATGAAAAGTAACGAGCATGTCGAAGTCTGTCGAGAGAGTCATCTATGCGAGGAAGTGGATACACATCTCTCTTTGTCACGTGATTGAGTTTTCGGTAATCTACACAAAAGCGCAGGCTGCCATCTTTTTTTTTTAACGAGGACTACAGGTGACGCCCAGGGGCTTTTTGAAGGCTGAATGACGTCATCTTCTAGCATTTTGTCGACTTGCTCTTGTATCACTTGGCGATCCTTTGCAGCCACGCGATAGGGGTTTTGGTGAATTGGTCTCGCCATGTCCTTGGTAATTATCCGATGCTTGGTTAGAGGCGTGCGGCCAACTCTTGATGTTGTCGAAAAGCAGTCTTTTAATTCGGCCAGTAGCTCAAGAAGCCTCTTTCGCTCGTTCTTAGGCAAAGTAGTGCTAACGTCAAGAACTGGTGTCAAATAAAGTTTTGGCGCCTCGTCGACTACTGCCAAGCAGCCTTCTGCGTCTGCGATATCGTCGAAGTAAGCGACGGCCATGCCTTTTGGAAGGTGCCGGCGCTCATCACTAAAATTTGTCAGAAGCAAGTCCGTGCGTCCAGCGGCGACACTGACGATACCTCTTGCGACGGAAATGCCGTGTGTGAAGAGGAGCGAGGTTATTCGGTCTGCTACTCCTTCGCCATCAAACTGGACAGCGGCTGCCACAGAAACAAGCGTGCATGACCGAGGAGGGAGAACTACATCATCATCAGTTAGACGCAATTGGTTTGGTTGCGCCTGTGTACAATCAGGTGCGCCCGAACTGTTGCGGAATGTAATGAAACTGTCTGGGATATTGATGACGGCGCCGTACTCTCGTAAGAAGTCCATACCAATATTTAGATCCTTGCAGCATGCGGCGAGAACGACGAACGAGGCAACGAAAGAAGAACCTCCTATGTCCATTCTCGCTGTGCATCGTCCAGAGGGCATCAATAACTGACCACCTGCCGTCCTTATTTGAGGGCCTGTCTACGGTGTCTTCACTTTCTTGAGGCGGATGGCGTGGTCCTGACTGATGATAGAAAAGTCGGCACCGGTGTCGACTAAGGCTGTTACTTTCTGGTCGTCAAGAAAAACACTCAGGTCAGCGGTCACAATGTCGTCGCTCTCACGTCTTGTCGGATTTTTAGCGTCGTGTAATGGGGGCTTTTCGTCGTCATCTTCATGGCCTGCAAGCTTACCCCCGGAGGTCGCCGCCCTCAGTTTCCCTGTCGCGGGCTGGGTGACCTTCTTGCGTTTAGGTCCGCGGAGATACGTCGGTGTGACGAAGGTAAATGAGCGGGAGGAGAGCGGGATTGACGTCCCAAACCGGGCTTGCGGGTAGGTATTGACTCCTCGTCAGAAGTACGGTATTCGTAAACGTGAGAACGGGCTCCATGGAAGGAGTCGTCCTCCCGGCGTGGTATGTATTCTTCGTTCGCACGTCGATCGTCAGACCATGTTCGAAGAGGGCGGAGCGAATCACTGCGGTGCCAGCAATGACGGGCAATATGACCTGCACCTCCGCAGTTAAAGCATAGTGGACGTCGATCAATTGTGCGCCATGTGTCTGTTCTTCGGAGCGGTGGACGTCTGAGCCTCCCTTCTTGCGACGATGTCCATGGTGCTGCTGTGGACGCCTGGTGGTACGTCGGTTGGCTTGGCGGTCGGCTCAGGGTCTGCTCTTGCCGCGGTGACCAAGGGGCCGTCGGCACTGGGTGATATGGCGGCGATGTACCAGATGGTGAACGTCGCAGAGCATCGGCATAGCTCATAGGACGGTGCTCGTCACCAGGACAAGCGGTAGAAAATGCGTGGCGGATTTCGTCGCGTACCAGTTCAGCGGCGGACGCAACGGGGGTTTGAGCAACTGGATTCCGGAACTTTTGCAGTTCTTCGCGAAATATCTCCCTAATGAGGTCTCGCAGGGAGCTTTGATCCTCAGGTATGGTGGCAGCATTGATTGGGGCGCTGCTAGACATTCGATGATACTGCCTGCATCGTTGATGGAGCGCCCGCTCGATAGCCGTAGCCTCCTTTATGAAGTCAACTACAGTACTTGGAGGGTGGCGCAGTAGCCCGGCGAAAAGTTGCTCCTTAACGCCGCGCATGAGGTAGCTCAACTTCCTCTCTTCACTCATGTTCGGGTCAGCTCGACGAAAAAGACGAGTCATATCTTCAGCAAACATAGTAACGCTTTCATTAGGTTTTTGAACACGTAGCTCCAACAGCTGCTGCGCACGGCCGCGTTGATCGACATTGATGAACGTATCGACAAGCTGTTGACGGAAGTCGCTCCAAGTTAACAGACTGGCTTCTCTGTTCTCATACCAAGTTTTCGCACCGCCGTCAAGGTAGAAATAGGCGCGTGAGACCTTTTCTTGTTCAGGCCACAGATTATTCTTGGCGACACGCTCGTAGTGCTCAAGCCAGTCGTCCACGTCTTCATGGGCGCCGCCACTAAAGTGATAGGGAACCAGTGGTTGAAAGATGGTTACCTGTGAAGGCTGTGTTGGCGGGGGGCCTTGGGGCGCCGGTTGCGGACTGGCGTTGGCCATTTGGAGAGGTAATCGGAACTTCCGAGGTTCCGTGGAAGGCGTGAACTCTGGAGCGAGGCCTATCAGCCGCCGACTGAACCGGTGCACGGGAGTTGCAATTGGTGCCAATGCGTCCGAGCTAGATGAACGGCTCCCAGTGGGAGTATGGAGCATTAGGTAGGGTTGCGTCCCAGCACCTCCACCAGTGTCGCGGTACAGCGCGAACCAAAGGCAGATAAACGTTGACACAGCGACTCTCAGCAGCCGAACAGCAAGATCGCCTTCTTTATCTTCAATCAGCCAGAGCTCCACTACCTGGTGCCCAAGAAATCCCCTTATCGTCGTTTTGGTCCACCAGTACACACGCGTCAATATATATATATATATATAAGCTCGAACTCGCCCATCGCAGCCTTCAATGGGCTTGGCAACACCACAGCTATGGCCACGGCCTCTTACCTGCAACGCCTTTTTGTCCTGCAGGCTTTCGTGTCGCTCTGCGGCCCGTGGTCCGACGGCGCGCGCTCGGTGCCTTTGGTGACTTCCCGGAGACGTCATGGTCCCCGGCATGGCTGAACGTTGACCGCTACCCGGACCCACCCCTTCGGCCTGTGCAACTACGACTGCCACAATCGCCTTCTGCGCCCCCGCGCGGAAAGTGCGTACCAATGCATCGACCGCTGCTACCGGACCAAGTAATTACAGGGATTGCTAATCTTCGGATAACATCCTCCTTGCCCCCGGACTACATAAGCTCGAACTCGCCCAACGCAGCCTTCAATGGGCTTGGCAACACCACAGCTATGGCCACGGCCTCTTAGCTGCGCGCCTTTTTGTCCTGCAGGTAAGTAATCGATACTCTCTGTATGCACGTCGTACTCGTTACGCGGCCCTCCTGGTGTTGCCAAGCCCACAGTGTTGTTTAGATGTCCTGCTTGATTGCGCGCATGTCATTAAGCAATTGCTAGCTTTATCAGGCGACATTGAATTAAACCCTGGTCCTACCACTCGCTCTAACGTACTCGACTCTAGCGAATCGCTACAGTCGAGTGACGTAATGACTGCACTTCAAAACATCCAATCTGGTCAAGCTTTCATGCTACAAGAACTTAGGGCTATCCAGCAGAAACTGTCTCAAAACGATGATTCAATCAGGGAGATGAACAATAGACTAACTAAAACAGAAAAAGACTGTGAATCAGTATTGGGCATAAAAACGCAATTGGACAATATCAGTAAGCTTTCAGACCAAAATGCACAAGATGTCACTGCGATCATGACCAAACTGGATGACTTTGAAGACCGAGCACGTCGATCAAACCTTGTTCTTTTTGGTTTAAAAGATCGCGAGCGTGAAACTTGGGCCGAATCGGAAGCCTCTGTGCTCCAATTTTGTAGCAAAGAATCAGAAATCAGTCTTGACGCAATGGAT
The DNA here is from genome assembly GCF_043290135.1 of Rhipicephalus microplus. Taxonomy (NCBI): domain Eukaryota; kingdom Metazoa; phylum Arthropoda; class Arachnida; order Ixodida; family Ixodidae; genus Rhipicephalus; species Rhipicephalus microplus. The sequence continues at coordinate 152,574,246 of NC_134706.1, read as the reverse complement.
ATAAAAAGGGCTCATCGTTTAGGTAAATATAATGCTAATGAAAATCGACCAGTCATCATTAAATTTGCACACTTTAAGGTTAGGAAGAACGTACTGTCGAGTGGGCGCAAGCTAAAAGGTTCGAACTATCGCATATCGGAGGACTATCCACCTAACACACTTAAAGCCAGAAAACTTCTCGGTGAGTTTGGAAGGGCACAGCAGCAACCTTACAAACTCCGTCATGATAAGCTTATCATTGGCAACAAAACTTTCATTTACGACCATAAGACTAACAAAGTCGTTCAGCGCCCGTTAAAAACATAGGCCCCAGCCGTACTATTCCAACCAGGAAATCATTCTCCTTTCTTTATACTAACATTAGAAGCATTATTCCGAAAGTTGATGGCTTACAAAATATAATTAGCTCTTCAGAGTCAGATTTGTTCGTAATAACCGAAACTTGGCTTGACCCTTCAATAGCAGACTCAGAGCTCCTACAGTAGTTCCCGGACTTCAACATTTTTCGACGTGACCGCACTAACAAACGTGGAGGTGGAGTGCTGATAGGCAGTCATAAAAGCCTTCAATGTACAGAAATTCGTGTGTCCTGATGCTTAGATATCACGTTCATTCTCTGCAATGCTTCTTGTCCCCCCCCCCGATAATGGGAGTTTGTTACCGCCCTCCCGGTCTTGACCCCCTTTCTGTACCGAATTTCCGCGTGGCTATTCACTCCGTAACCAAAACTTTCCGTCCTTATCCGATACTTTTCTTCGGTGATTTTAATTTTCCAGCAATTTCGTGGAATAGTCTGGCAAGCACAGCCGCCAAACACGGTCCTGAAAGCAATTTCGTCAACTCATGCTTAACATTTGGACTAACGCAACTCGTCACTGAGCCCATACGTCAAAATTCTACCTCCTCCAACACTCTAGATCTTATCCTCACTTCCGAGCCTGACAAGGTTTCCAAGATGACATTCTTGCCTGGCTTAAGTGACCATTCAGTGATTCATGGTACCTACCTCTGCCAACTAACACGCTCGTCTAAAATAACAAAAACGATAACATTGTATAACAAAGGAAACTATTCCGCCCTAAACAATGAATTTGCAGAATTCGCTACTTGCCTGCTAGCCGATTTTTCGCAGCGCTCTGTCGAGACTAATTGGTTGCTCTTCAAAAATAAAATCTATGACCTGTTCATAAAATACATGCCCACCATTACCATCACCGAAAAAAAAGACGTCCCCATGGTAACAGCTACACTAAAACGACTCAATAATAAAAAGAAAAGACTTTTTAGATCAGCAAAACGATCTAATAACATTTCTGCATGGAACAACTACTACGCTGCGGAAAAAGCATTCAGCACGCATGCTATGAAAGGAAAACGTTGTTTTTACTCACAGACTTTGCCGGCCATGCTGACCTATAACCAGAAGAAATTTTGGAGCGTTATCAACCCTCAAAATTCCCAACCACTGGCACTGTTTGATAATCATAACCTTCCGATCCCCGACGATGAAGCCGCCGAACAACTTAATCATTTTTTCTCTTCCATGTTCACTATCGAACCTAACGACACCTTACCTTCATTCCATCCTCGTGATTACGACATGATGCCGGACATCACGTTTTCTCAACAGGGCATTGCAAAACTAATCGACTCATTAAAGCTTACATCTTCTTGTGGCGCCGATGGCATCAACGCTAAAATGTTAAAAAACACACAACCCATTGTCAGTGTGATATTATGCCATATTTTTCAGCAATCACTGTCTTCAGAAGTGGTGCCGGAAGACTGGTTAGTGGGTAAGATTGTTCCAGTCCCTAAAAAGGGCCCTCCATCCCAGCCTAGCAGCTATCGTCCCATCTCGCTCACTAGCATTTGCTCTAAACTAATGGAACATGTGATCTACTCTAACACCGTCAAGTTTTTTAACCGCCACAACTTCTTTCATCATAGTCAACATGGGTTTCGCTCAAGATTATCCTGCGACACACAACTTGCTTCATTCTACAATGTCATCAGTTCTAGCGTTGACCTAAATATACCCACCGATGCCCTCTTTTTAGACTTTGAAAAAGCATTTGACAAAGCTCCGCATCAACGGCTACTCCTCAAGCTTTCTTGCTTAAACATTAATACATCGACGTTCAACTGGATTCGTAGTTTTCTGACTAATCGGCAACAATTTGTGTACGCTAACAACCATTCATTTAACCATCTTCCCGTAATCTCTGGCGTCCCACAGGGCACAGTACTTGGACCCCTACTTTTCTTAATTTATATAAATGACCTCCCAGCTAACATTTCATCAAATATTCGCCACTTTGCAGATGATTGCGTCGTGTACCGTCCAATAAAAAACCCTACCAATATTGCTATACTTCAGAACGACCTTAACCTTATTGAATCCTGGTGTAACGACTGGCTAGTGTCTTTAAACGTAAATAAGACATAGCTAATATTATTTCACCGTAGGCAACATTATCAGCAAGCGAATTACACCATTTCGGGCTCTACAATCTTAACAGCACAATCCTATAAATACCTCGGCGTAACATTCTCAAGCAACCTCACCTGGTCCACTCACGTTAACAACGTAGCATCCTCCGCTAATCGTGCGCTGCGTTTCCTTCGTAGGAATTTAAAACTTGCTCCCTCATCAGTGAAGTTGTTAGCTTACACCACAACTGTTCGCCCTAAATTGGAGTACGCATGCTCGGTTTGGGACCCTCATCAATCTAATCTATCTAACCTTCTCGAATCTGTACAAAATCGCACAGCCCGGTTCATCTACTCCGTGTACTCTTATCATTCCAGCGTTTCCGAACTTAAAACTCGTGGCCACCTCAACAACCTAGAATCACGTCGTCATATATCTCGGCTCTGTCTTTTTCACAAATTTTATCACGCTCCTTTCAACGTTCCAGCCATCTTGCCTGCTCATCGATTATCCAGCCGTACAAACCCTCCCCGAGCCGTTTATCCACCGCCAGCACAAACTACTGCCCACCTTCGCTCCTTTTTTGTTGCAACCACCCGGGACTGGAACAACTTGCCCGCCTTCGCCATGCACCACTCCGACCCACATGTATTCAAGACCATGATTGAATCGTTAATCAGTTGCTAGTTATGCCCATCCCTCATGTAATACACCGACTGGGGCCTTTGAGGTATACTAAATAAATAAATAAATAAATAAATATAATATAGTGAGATAGATAAAGATAGCGGCGTGCTTTGTTGGTTAACGCAATGCGCTGAGGAACGAGGTGCCACTGGTTCGAATCACCAGTAGTTGTCTTAAAATGTCTTCTTCGTGCCTTTTTACACATATAAATACATATACATGTCCGGGACACTACGGCGACGATGATAATCAGCCGAGATTCTTCATAAAATTCGGCAATAATGTGGAACTGGCCAACATACGTCGCTGTACGCTCACTTCCTCCTTTTTGAAGAACCCCTGCGGAGTGCGCACTCTCTATCTCCGCAGAGGTTTTAGTACCGATCACCACCAACTCGAACATCTGCGTCACTTATCCCTACGTTCTCCATTTCTATGGGCGCCTAGCCAACAACCCCAAGATGGGAAAACTAATAGCGCTGACCTTCACGAGTAAGGCTACAGTCCATCGAACTTGGAGTGCCAATGTTACAAAAAACGACGACGTTAGCAACAGAAATGACGAAGAAAATAAGGACGAAAGCAACGAAAGTGACTACTTCCTTCAACGTGTTTTTAGGGGCGAAGCTCCTGAATGCGTGTGTCTGTCAATCCCTTGTATGTATGTGCGAGACCGCCTATAGGTCCACCTATTGCAACTACGCACTACTTCGTCCTTGTGAACATACCCCTACGCCCCATCACCATAAAGCAAATACTGTGGAGAAATACAAAATACATTGTGAAAGATGTCCGTGTACTTGTATCCAGGCATGCGTTAAAGAACCATAGATTGTCCCATTATGCACATACCTTGTTTGTATGTGACTCCTGTAGTTCCACTTTTCTAAACTGCCACTACTTCGTGCTCGCAAATATCCCAAAACGCCCCATCACTGATCCACCACTTCGCCGACAATAAAACCGTTATAGTGAAGGCGGAACGGAAGTGAAGTATGGCACTTACGAATAATGTTTTTTTTATATATCTACAGTGTTCCTCACGTCCTTGATAATATAGTGGGTGATATAATTCAAACTAAGGCTTTAAATTTTCCAATTATTCTTCAGTGATGTTCCTGTCACTGCAACCTTTTTACCTCTCTTGAAACGTAAACGGGGTTTTCTTTTTAAAATGATCCCGTAAATGGTATTTTCCTTGGCTACGCCTGCTTAGCACAACAGAAAGTGGATCTAGTTGGACGTAATTTCTTCATAAAACGCTCGGACCCCCCGGCACCCATACATGTATATGAGGCACAATAACAAGAAAAATACAGGAATATCGGCATATTGTCACTTTTTTTACACTGTGTGCCTCTCCCCAATTTGTTGTCAAAATATGCCGCTTGATACTCGCAAACTTCTTCATCTCCTCGGCCCTACTAACTTTTTGTCTGCCCCTAACCCGCTTGCCTTTTTTGGGAATCCAGTAAGCTATCCTTAATGACCAGTTGTTACCTTGCCTACGCGCTACATGGCTGGCCCATGCCCCATTCTTCTAATAATTACATGATATCCTTAAACCCGGCTTGTTCCCTGATCCACTCAGATTTTTTCGTCTCTTAAGGTTACACCTATATTTTCCTTCCCATCGCTCACTACGTCGTCATTAATTCGAGCGGGACTCTCTTTGTAAGTCTCCTGGTTTCTGGTCAGTAGTTATGTACCGGTACAGTTTCACGAGAATTCCAAATTCAACACAGACAAGTTAGCTTTATGGCGGCCAAAAAATTATTCATGGTTCTCATAGCATATTTTTAGCAACTCTTTCCAGTGAAGAGTTTAAGTCGAAGGATGTAAGCAATAAGCCTGAAAGAAGTTTCATAAGCAAAACGCGAGGGTGAAAGTGAAGAGTTTGCAACTGATCATCGCAACGTGTGTCACTGTGAACACATGCACACATGATGAATGACGCACTCACATGATGCGTAACACAGATAAATAGAAAACTATAAATACACATGCTAAAACCGCTGCAATATATACAAGATTGCCGCGCATTCCCATACCAAAATGGATAACGCAGGATAAGTAAAATTGCAGAGGCGTTTCCCGATCATCATTTGTTTCCCATGCCGCCAGTCAATTTCTTTTTATACACCTATTAAGAGCACTTTTATGCATGTTTGCATCCGGGTCGCTTAAGCTATGTTCACACTACGGTCGTAAGGCGTCGATTTTTTATAACACGCGTAAGCGGAAGCACAACAAGCGTATGCGTCTAGTTCAGACTGTGAACGTAAAGGTACCAACGTTCGCAACGAACGCATAAATCGTGGGTGAGAGGGTTAAAGGCTAGGCAACTTTTACGACTGCGATACTACGACTGTTACGACACAGCCAATGACCGATCAGCTTTCGGTTTTCAACAACCGGTCACGAGACCTGACGGGACTTCCGTCCTCCCGTCCTTCCGTCCTCCCGCTAGTGACGCCGATTCTACAGCGACAAATATGATTGGCCTATCGTAAAAATCGTAATGTACGTAGCTGTAAATGTGAACAAAGGTATCGGCATAACTGCGGTAACGCTTTTTATAGCCGTTGCGTTCGATACGCCGAACGAGCTGTTACGCACGTTACGACCGTAGTGTGAACATAGCTTAATTTAGTGGATAGACGTAGCAAAATGAAGTCTTTTAGCGTGCCGCAAATTACTTAGATGAATAGCGGCAGTGGTATTAATTACTGACTTACCACTGACACTTCTTATACACTCTATTCAGTTGAAGTGCGGAGCGCTAATACAGGCAGTGCAAAAAAAACGACACTATTTTTTTATCGGGTGATCAAGCTATTACGGAACCAATTAAGACAAGAAGAGCATGACTTGTAAACCATTAGCGCGGGGTGAAGCAAGTTGAGGCCTCAGTTTTGAGAAATGAATTGATCCGCAAGAATCAGCCGTGCGCACTATTTAGAGCGAATGAAAGAAGGCCGATCTTTTTTAAAAGTACAAGTGAAAGGAATTAACCAAAAGTCTTCAAAACAAATGCCTTCTTAGCTAACGAGTAGCCATGAAGACCAAGTAAGCCTACATTAATGAGCGCCACAGAATTCGTAGTGTTGGTCTCAGTGCGTGCCATTCACTACGCGGCCTTTCGATTGGCTCCCGTCGTCATCCTTCTGGAGGGGGGGGAGGGGTTGAGAGGAAAGGTGTCCAAAAAACAGACTGTTCGTCCACGTTTAAAGTGACTTAGATACCCAATAATGTGGCTGGGGGTATAGCTGTCGTGGTAGCTCAGTGGTAGAGCATCGGACGCGTTATTCGAAGGTCGCAGGTTCGGATCCTGCCCACGGAAAGTTATCTTTTCACCCACATTTCTTTCTTCCCACTTACAATACAATTGGCCTAATAACTTCCCCTATACCTTCCTTGGCATTATTGTCTGTTATATCTCATAACTATTGCGTAAAACACGAAAAACGAGCCCTTAATTATACACTTGTTTCCCTTATTCATTACCGAGGGTCTCGTACTGGCCGACTTGGTGCCTTTAGGTTGTATACGGGAAACTATTGGTCAGATGCCAGTTAGTAATAAGTTCACGTGCTACGTGACGCCAAGCAGGCTCATAAAGAGCGTGTCACACTCGCCGCTATGACTGCTGGTGGCGCTGACTGACCCTCCCACGTTTAAATTGACATAGATACCCAATAAGGTGGCTGGGGGGATAGCTGTCGTGGTGGCTCAGTGGTAGAGCATCGGACGCGTTATTCGAAGGTCGCAGGTTCGGTTCCTGCCCAATGCGAGTTATCTTTTCTCCCACTTTTCTTTCTTCTCATTTACAATACAATTGGCCTAATGACTTCCCCTATACTTTCCTTGGCATTATTGTCTGTTAGATCTCATAATTATTGTGTAAAACACAAAAAACGAGCCCTTAAGTATACACTTGTTTCACTTATATATATATATATATATATATATATATATATATATGCGCAATACATAGGCCACACGGAAACCCAAAAGAGCATAAGTTTTAACAATCATGGATCGCATATGCTAAATCCCAACCAAACCTTCCATTATCAAAACATGTGAACATTCCTGGTCGCTCATTTAGTAACCTTAAAGCCACGATACTAGAATCGGCATTCCGCACCAGCCATGATCGTGTACTTCGCGAATCATATCTCATTCTTCAATTTAACATTGTTTCCGCTGGAATCAACGAAAACAAAGGGAATGTGACCAGCTTTAGACTAGGTTAAGAGCGATGATGCACTGGTTTCACATTGTACCGCATAAATCACGCATTCTATGTATGCCATTTTTCTTTTTTTAATTTATCTTCAATGCTTTCACAGTGACTTCCAATATATGGTCACATACCACTAAGATTGTTCTTATACGGCCATGCATTGTCATTACACCACTGCGCTTCTACATCTCTTATCTACATATAGGCATGGTACCACGTCACAGTACATGCAAGGGAATCTTTAACCGTGTCTTAAGTATGTGTGTGCCTTTCAGGTTTTTCCTTTTTTTTCGTCTATACAAACCACCGCCCCCCTGCGCAGTCCTATATTTCTCTGAGACGTACCACGCAGTCATTCTTTCTTTTCCCAACAACACCACTGGAAGTCATTTCCTAACGTGGTTGCTTGGGCGAGTTGGTACGGCATGATTCACATAAAAAACAGCACCATTAACGAGGCACAAGAGAAAGAAGGAGACAGACAGCGGCACAGTGCCGGTGTCTGTATCCTTTTTTTTCTTGTTCCTCGTTATTGGCGCTGTTTTTTATGTGAATCAATTCTTTTCCACTATCGCTAATCTTAAAAATACCGGGCATGGGTTAGGTGACATTTGTGTAAAAACATTTAATACTGGTTGCACATTTAGTTTCCGATAAGCTGTGTCATATTATCAACCTTATGTTTAAGCAAGGTGTATTTTCTTCATTCTTAAAGAAAGCTAAAGTAATTCCAGTTTTAGAAAAAAGGCGATAAAGAAACAGTTTCCAAATACCGCCTGATCTCAAATCTTTCCTGCCCCAGGAAACTTCACGAAAAACTATTTGTTAAACGTCTGAATAGATATTTAGTTAAATTTAAATCGCTTAAATACAGGCAATTCAGTTTCTGTCCAGGTAGGTCAACAAATCTAGCTGTGCTGTCTCTAACTGATTACATAATGAAAAGTATCGATTAGGGAACTTTAGTGGGTTCAATTTTTTTAGATCTCACTAAAGCCTCTGACAATTTAAATCAGTTTTATTGCATAAACTTCAGTCTTATGGAATAACCGGCCCTGCTCTTACATTCTTAAAAATTACCTACGTGACCGACAGTCCACAGTACATGCCGCAAGCACCTTCTCTACAATAAAATATGTTAACCAAGGAGTACCACAGGGCTTGGCATTGGGCCCTTTGCTGTTTATTTTATATATGAATGATCTTCTTGATTTTCTTAGCTCTTTTGACAGTGGTCACTGTGTTCTATACGCTAATGACACAACAATATCTTCATCTGATAAAAGCATTGATGCTCTTGTTTCATAGTTAAATCTTACATCAAGTGCCCTCATGAATCGGTGCACCCGTAATCACTCAGTTATCAAACCCACAAAAACTAAATTTATGGTGTTTAATAGTACTCAGGGGTCATTATCTACTATTCCCTTAATACAACTAGGTATTCATTCCATTTCTGCTTCTACTGATGTCGTCTTTCTTGGCATACATCTTGACGCATGCCTTACCTTTCGCAGTCACTTTAACCATCTTAAGCAGAAGACGGCGTTTGGTATCCGCGTATTAATAAAAGCTCGCCCTTTCTTTTCCTGTGAAGCTCTACTGGCACTGTATTTTGTGTTCATTCATATTCATATTACTTACGGTGTAGTCTCATGGGGCAACACTTATGCTTGTCATTTATCTTATATACAGCACATTCAAAATCAGTCAATACGCATCGTCACTTCTAGTTCTTCGCAATCGAAGCCTACACATTACTATGCTCTCACACTATCTTGCCCGTAAATCTTTTGTTCCGGTTGAATCTTGTGACCTTATTCCACAAAATGCAGCATAATCAACTGCCATTCCCGGCCCTGCCGCAGTGTTCTAGAGGGTAAGGTACCCGGCTGCTGACCCGCAGGTCGCAGGATCCAATCCCGGCTGCAGTGGCTGCATTTCCGATGGAGGCGGAAATGCTGTAGGCCCATGTGCTCAGATTTGGGTTCAGGTTAAAGAACCCCAGGTGGTCGAAATTACCGGAGCCTTCCACTACGGTGTCCCTCATAATCATATGGAGGTTTTGCGACGTTACGGCAACGCTACGGCCACTCAACCACCATGCCTGCCATTATATATATATATATATATATATATATATATATATATATATATATATATATATATATATATATATATATATATATATATATATATATATATATATTGCCACGCTGTGTTGGTGACAGAAGACGTGGTGAGCGAAGAAGTGAATGGCAGCTGTGGCTGAGTAAACAGTCCTCCACTTCGAGTTCTTGCCTATCGTTGCCTCTCGCGACAGACTGGTGGACGTGCTGGGTACTGTACTGCAACGTCTTATGCCTGCTTGTCCTGAACCAGAAGTGACCACCGCCAGTGCTCCAGGGTCTGCTGATATCTATCGAAGCAGCCGGCGCCTTCAAGGACTACCACAACAGTACGGCCCTTTGGCAAGTTCCGTGAAGACAATGTTTGCCACATCCGCAACGCAAACCGAGCATGACCCACTCGCTAGCATACCCTGTGTCGTCAAGACGCCTCGCACACCTAACCCATTCCATGGTGATGCCGGTGAGGATGTCGAAGACTGGCTTGACCATTTTGACTGGGTCGCTGCCATCAACGACTGGGACAATCGCCGTAAGTTAAACAACGTGTATATCTCCCTCTTAGACACGGCAAGAGTGTGGTATCAGAACCACGAGACTTCATTCACAAGTTGGCAGGAATTCCCTGGGCAGCTTCGCGAGGCGTTCAGTAACCCCGAACGGAAAGAGAGAGCGGAGCAGGCACTTTCTTCGCGATTTCAAATGCCGAACGAGAGCGTCGCCATGTTTGTCGAAGAAATGTCGCGATTGTTTCGACGGACTGACCCCCACATGCCAGAAGACAAGAAAGTGCGCCTGCTAATGCGAGGCGTAAAGGAGCAACTTTTCGCGGGCCTTGTGCGCAACCCTCTCACGACTGTGTCCGAGTTCATACGTGAGGCCAAAATTATGGAGTGCATGCTTCGGCAGCGGGTGTCGCAGTATGAGCGTCAGACGGCCATGTCTGCTGCGTGCTCGCTTGTAACAGGATGTGATAACAGGGAGGTCCTCACAGAACTCATACGGCAAGTTGTACGCGAAGAACTTAGGAAATTTCATGCAGCGTCCTCTCCCAGTAGCGCTGCTTTTACGGACGTCGTTCGTAACGAAATCAAGCAGTTTGTTCACTCCTCACCACCATCGCAAGTCGAACATCTCACGCTTTCCTACGCGGATGCCCTACGCGCCTCGACGCCGTCGACGGCACATTTTGCTCATCAACCAACCGGGACCCCCAGACAGTTTCCAAGTCCAGCCCATCGCCTGCCTTCTCAGGTCGATTTTCGTCCTGGCCCGCGGAAGTCCACCGTCTGGCAAGCACCCGACAATCGTCCTTTGTGCTACCATTGTGGCGAAGTTGGACACATGTACCGCGACTGTTATTACCGACGAATAGGCCTACGCGGATTCCACTCAGATGCACGTTGTCCACGCTATGGTGAGTGCCCACAAGAAATTGCGGATTACTTGGAAGGTAATCATCACGCTCCCGTCCCGCCGCGACGATAGTCACGTTCACCATCACCCCGTCCGTCCACATCAACGCACCGCACCCGACCCGCCTTTGGGTCTCCTGGTGTTAGTGGCGCAAGCCGACGCCGGGGAAACTGAACGCGTTGACCTCCGGAGGTGAGGCCGCTGTCACGCAAACCGACAAATACCCTCCGCCGCTGCCTTACGTCGTGCCTTAAAACCTGTTTGTTAAACCGTGAGCAGAACGTCCGCTGTCATTACCGTTTCCGTCGACTGTTATCCGGTGACTGCGCTTGTCGACACGGGAGCTGATTACTCGGTTATGAGTGCTTCGTTGGCCACCCGTCTACAGAAGGTGCTGACAACGTGGGACGGCCCTCAACTAATCACCGCTGGAGGACACCTCGTATCCCTTATAGGAAGGTGCACCGCCAGGCTTGAAATTTGTGCGTTGGCTTTTGTAACATCATTCCTTGTACTGCCCAATTGTTCTCGGCCGGTCATTTTGGGCATGGATTTTCTGCAAGAGTATGAAGCGATAATGATTCTGCGTGATTTGTTCGTCAGTTTCGCTAACTGTGTTTCTCCAAAATCCGGCATTGAGAACGAACATCGTGGCGTAGCCTTACGCGTAGTCGATGATTGCGTCACGTTGCCACCTCGCAGTAGTATTTTCATGCTTGTTGAGTGTCCACGGGAGCAGTCGATAAGGGACATCGCCGAAAGTAATGGGAAGTGGCTTGATCGGGAAGTGGCCATTGCTCGAAGTCTCGTTCAACTGCGAAATGGCCAGACTACGGTTTTAGTTACGAACTTCGGTGGCGAAAACCGGCACTCTTCCCTCCACTCTTCCCTCCACTTCCCCCTTCATATCTCTCCCCCTTCTCCCCTTCACCTTTCTGATGTCAGCGGTCTGTGTATGTTTCCTTTCACTAACGCATTCCTTCCGACCAGACGGCGCCTCCTGGCACTGGTAGTTTGGTGTGGGGCAGTGCCAGTGTTAGGAGCCAGGAGGCGCCGTCTGGTCGGGAGGAATGCGTTAGTGAAAGGAAACATACACAGACCGCTGACATCAGAAAGGTGAAGGGGAGAAGGGGGACAGAGATGAGGGGGGAAGTGGAGGGGGGAAGTGGAAAGAAGAGTGGAAGGGGGGCGCCCAAGGGGAGTCCACCGTATATTATATTTCTCTTCTTCTTTTTTTTCTTTTTCTTTTCTTTTTATTTTTTCCTTATTTTCTTTCTGTCTTTTTCCTCTTTCCTTGCCCTCTGATTTGAGATTGTATAAAGCTGAGCACCAACAAACTGTATCTTTAATCCTGATGAAGGCCAGACTCTAGGCCGAAACGTCGAAATAAACCACGTTGTGACCGCTCACGGAGGATCTACAGGACTATATATATATATATATATATATATATATATATATATATCATCATCATCATCAGCCTGACTACGTCCACTGCAGGACAAAGGCCTCTCCCATGTTCTGCCAGTTAACCCGGTCCTGTGCTTGCTGCTTCCAATTTATACCCGCAAACTTCTTAATCTCATCGGCCCACCTAACCTTCTGTCTCCCCCTAACCCGCTTCCCTTCTCTGGGAATCCAGTCAGTTACCCTTAATGACCAGCGGTTATCTTGTCTACGCGCTACATGCCCTGCCCATGTCCATTTCTTCTTCTTGATTTCAGCTATGATATCCTTAACCCCCGTTTGTTCCCTAATCCACTCTGCTCTCTTCTTGTCTCTTAAGGTTACACCTACCATTTTTCTTTCCATTGCTCGCTGCGTCGTCCTCAATTTAAGCTGAACCCTCTTTGTAAGTCTCCAGGTTTCTGCTCCGTATCTAAGTACCGGCAAGATACAGCTGCTATATACCTTCCTCTTGAGGGATAGTGGCAATCTACCTGTCATAATTTGAGAGTGCTTGCCAAATGTGCTCCACCCCATTCTTATTCTTCTAGTTACTTCAATCTCGTGGTTCGGCTCTGCGGTTATTACCTGCCCTAAGTAGACATAGTCTTTCACAACTTCAAGTGCACTTTTACCTATCTCGAAGCGCTGCTCTTTGCCGAGGTTGTTGTACATTACTTTCGTTTTCTGCAGATTAATTTTAAGACCCACTTTTCTGCTCTCCTTGTCTAACTCCGTAATCATGAGTTGCAATTCGTCCCCCGAGTTACTCAGCAATGCAATGTCATCGGCGAAGCGCAGCTTACTAAGGTATTCTCCATTGACTCTTATCCCTAACTGTTCCCATTCTAGGCTTCTGAAAACCTCCTGTAAGCACGCGGTAAACAGCATTGGGGAAATTGTGTCCCCCTGCCTTACACCCTTCTTGATTGGTATTCTGTTGCTTTCTCTATGAAGCACTATGGTAGCAGTTGATCCCCTGTAGATTTCTTCCAGAATGTTTATATATACTTCATCTACGCCCTGATTCCGCAGTGTTTGCATGACGGCTGATATTTCTACTGAATCAAACGCCTTCTCGTCAATATATATATATATATATATATATATATATATATATATATATATATATATATATATATATTGACGTCGGCATCAACCAAACCTGTGATCTTCGAATAACGCATTCGATGGTCTACCACTGAGCTACCATGGCGGCTATCCCCTCAGCCTTTTCATTAATTATGTATGTGAATTAAACACGGGAGTATCAGTCAGCGCCACCTGTCGTCATGGCGGCGAGTGTGGCACACTCCTTATGAGCTTGTTTGACATCACGTAGCACGTGATCTTATAACGGTCTAGACCAATAACCCCTCGTATACAACCTAAGGCGCCAAGTCTGCCAGTACGAGACTCTCGTTAATCAATAAGGAAAAGAAGTGTACACTTAAGGGCTCGTTTTTTTCTGTGTTTGACACTATAATATTAAGATCTAACAAACAATATAGCCAAGAAAAGTATATATATATATATATATATATATATATATATATATATATATATATATATATATATATATATATATATATATATATATATATATATATATATATATTTATATATATATATATATATATATATATGTGTGTGTGTGTGTGTGTGTGTGTGTGTGTGTGTGTGTGTGTGTGTGTGTGTGTGTGTGTGTGAGCGAACGTGCGTGCGCGCATGCTTGCGCGAAACCCTGGAAATTGTGTTTTCTGTAAACACAGACTGATTTATTATTCTACATGATTTTGTTAAATAAGAGGGCACATTATTAGAGCATGATTTTGCATTCTGACACTGTTTTGCCAAATTTGTTTGGGTAAGACGCGTAGATAGACTGAAAATAAAAAAATCACGGTAACGTAAAGCATGATTCTTTGTTGTTCAAAGCTTATCTAATCATACTATTTAAAGGAAAGATGGAAGTCGACGCTTTAACGATAACATTATTGGTATCGCCATCACGGATATCGGTATTACAAGGTGTCGTTACTCCGGAAGTTTTGTGAACTGTTTATTGTACTTTGGTGTCGGACAGCTTCCACGCTCTCATGTTAGGCACTTGACTCTGAGATGGAGAGATGGGAAACATTTATTCATATTTATGCTGTTTATGGTTATACTAATCAGTGCCTCTCCACCAAGGTCCCAATCACTACATAATCTCACCGAGACTCTTCAAGCGTCACCAGTTGGCTCCCATATATGGTTGTGCGGGTGGAGACGTGGGGACGTGTCCGTTAGTAGGTGGCGCGAGGCCCTTGGTTTTCTCGGCTTTTAGGCAGTGTAAGGTGGTTCCTTAGTCATTTCGTCTTTTAAAATCTAAGTTTTCGCCGCTATGCTAACGCGAAGTGACACATCTCTATCTTGACTGCTATCGTCCATGGCCATCGTTTAACCCCTAAAGTAACTGGAGTAGTCGACAGGCGCATAGACAGCAACTGCTTAACATTGCGGGTTAGCACTGGTTGTTAGCGTCGTGCTGGTCATATATAATTCTTAATTTGCGTCCTTTTTAACGTTTTTCTTTGTCTAATTCTTTGCAAATGCTGCAGAGAGGTGGGTATGAAGTTATGCAAAGTGTGAAAAACGGTCTGTTATGAGCTAACCAAACTATATATTTCGACATGTTCCAGCTGCTAATGAATGAAACGTCATCCGAATGACATTGATACTGCCAAAAAAGACTGACATGCCTGGGAACCCTCTCTGCTAGCTAATTTGCCTCATAAGACAAATGGCGAGCAAGTGTGGCAGGTAAAACCACTGTATGACTTTGAAGGGAAGGCACGTGGTGAAATTAGTATGTGGGCAGATGAAGCACCCACTGTCATACACAAGAACGTTGGTGAAAGCTGGCCCGAGGGTGTTAATGGCAGAGGCGAAACTTGGTGGTTCCACGAAGACTAATATACGTTGCGATCCCCCCAGCGGGCCCTCGACTCCATCAGTGCCACCACCACCTCTGCCGTACAAGCACGTGACAGACCAGTCAGCCGGGTTAGCCACTGTGACTACGACGCCATCGTGTGTGCAGTACGACAAAGACGATGACTGGGATGATGACTGGGACGATGATGACTGAAATCAGGGAGCACAGATCATGCATCAGCCTCCGCATCTGTCCAAGCCGTGCAATTACGACTCGTTCCCACCCAACCTCTTGTCAATACAAGAGGCTAGCAGCAAGGAAGAGGCCACATCCAAAGGCGGAACAGTCAAACGTTGTAATCGGTGTTTATATTTTGGTAAAGCTGGTGGGCAATCGCGGCTTCTAGGTCTGATTTATCTTGTTGTGCCAAGTGACGAGCAAATGCACATTGTGGATTGTGACGGAACGATTACTTTGGCCTCCACCATGGACCCGTACTACTGCGAAGTGTTCCCCCGAAGAAAGAGAGCAAGTTCAAGGGATTGAAGAATTACATTTCCTGACAGCTTAAACCACCGTTCAACGACGTGCCGGTCAGTCGACACTACAAGCCCTTTGACTGGCTTATTGAGTGCTTGCAGGGAAAGTTCTCCCTTATTCCAGTGCCCCTACTACCCGATAAGCAGAGCTCAGGCCGCTACCATAATGACTTCATCGAGCACGAAATGACAAAGCTGCAGTTGTGGGTCAATAGAATATGTCAGCACCCTGTCGTGTCACAGAGCTCAGTCTGGATGCACTTCCTCACGTGCAACGACAAAAAGAGATGAAAGATGGGCAAGAAAAAGCCGAGAAGAACGGAATCATGAACAAAAACCTGTTCACAGCCTTCCAGGAGCCGCAAGTCATCCTCGACCCACTTGCTGCTAAAACAGAGACAGACACCTTCGGTGAACTCACACAGAAGATGAATCATGGCGTAAACAACTTTCACCAAATCCTTCGGTACCAAATCAAACAGTGCTCAAAACACTACAAGTACGAATGTGAAAAAATTGCCAGTTCACTCACGGAATTAGTAAGCGCATTCGCTCTAGAGAAATCACTGCTTACCGCTCAGTTGACAGTGGCTCTAAAGCACACAAGGGGGACATAAAAGCATATCAAGATCATGTACGAGACCAAGCTCCAGCACTACTAGGAGTCCCTTGGTGATGTCCTGTCTATGTGGAGGGGGTAATTTCCTGTCTTGCTGTATGGCCAGACATTGTCAGCTTCACCAAGTCGTTCCTGAGCAAGCACAAGGAGTATCAAAACAAGCGCAATGAGGTGAACCTGTCCCAGGAGGACCTAGAAGGGATCCGGCAGCACATGAATGTTATCTCAAATGGCTTGCTGGCTGAAGTAGTAGTATTAGTAGTAGTAGTAGTAGTAGTACCTTTATTTACAGTAAGCCGGATACAGAGCTCACTGCAGGGGCAAAGGGCAAAAGGCAAACAGCCTGACAAAGGCCCTTGTCCCTCCGCAGTCCGTGACAGTGCAAAGCTTAGACATCAGCACTGACAAACAATATATATATTCAATACATTGGTTGCAAGCAACCTGCAATTGTACACACAAAATTCAAACATAAATAGCATACGAAGTTTACATAACACATTTTAAGAAGTAGAGGTCACTCTCGTAAAAATTCACAACTAAACTATATCAATGAAACAACTCAAAAACAGACACAAAATGCATGCGGATACAATGAATTGCGTTGTATACACTCGTATAATTGACATAGAAATTTATGAACAATTTAAGCGTTTGCAGAGGCATGAGACTCCATTACGTAGTTTCGATAGTGTAGACCGGTGAATAAGTTCTTTATTTGTTTCTTGAAAGTCGCACTACTAGCCCTAAAGTTCAATTGATCTGCAAGGGTATTTAAGACCTGAGGTACCTGGTAAGCAACACTTTGTTTTCCATACTTGGTTCTTGTTCTAGGAGCTCGTTTTTTTTTTGTTCTCGCAGACTGTAGTGTGGTCTTTCGGTGCAACTTTCTTCATATAGCTTAGTCTTTTGTATTAACTGAAGCAATTTAAAATGATATAATTGATCAATTCTGAGTATGGAATGTTTAATGAATAGTAGAGCAGTGCGCAAGTCTTGTGAGCCAGTCTTGTGAGCACAAGTTTTGTGAGCTTCTGTAAGTGAGCCACTTACTTAAGCAGAAAATTCACTACGTTAATGCTGCCATGCACGACTTTCTGGGTGGTCAGATCAGTTTTATGAAGAGAGGGTGAAGAACCAGAAAGACCTCAAAGCAGGTACATGACGGAACCGCAGTAGCAGCGCGTGACGCTGCCTAAAATGCATCAGTCCTCCTTCGCAATCCTCTAAAAGTAGCGCAATTTTTTAGTCATACATTTTTACGCGTCCTTCAACGTCCATAGCGAATATCCTCAACGGAGTGGCTATGCTGAATTAATTGCACATTGTTGTGGAGATAGTTAAACTGACAATTAGAAAACGGATTACAGCACAATGTAAGACACGGGAGAAGTATACTATGATATGTGACATGTGATATGTGAATGTCCAAGAACAAAACAGTGTGCCATGCGGTGACAACTTGTGTGATGACCTGTGTGGCTTTTTGAATTTGTGCCCCATACTGGGGCGAATGGTGTATGTGCTGTGTTGTGGTAAAGATCACTGCGATCTGATGCACGGTGTGGCTCGAGAAAGCGGGGTCGTGTGGGCAGTGCGTCTGCTTTACAAGGACATCGGAAGATTGCAGGGCTGTCTCTTTTCCTGGTACCCTTGTCGGTGGATACAGATAAGTTAACCGCTACTAAGTTACAGCTAGTCTTTTCTGGCACAGAATGACGTAAGTGGGTTCAAGAGGAACAGGCGAGGCAAAGCGATGAACGTGCTGCTGAGAGAGAGGTCGACAAGTAAGCAGGCGAGAAAGTGAAGCAAATACTAGAGCTCAAGTTGAAGCTTCAAAAAAGGAGCTCCGAAGGTATGCATCAAAATCTACTTTAAATCTTTGGCTCCACCGAATAGCGACGGCATAATTTGCATGCCTACTTACAAAAATTATAATGCAAAACCACAGCACAAGCCTAATGAAAACAAGCGCCGACTTCCAACTAGACCTTATAATAAAAAAGCAATCAATAAAAAATTACAGCATCTCCTGGTAAACGCACATTAAGTAGATGCGAAAGAGCGGGCGGTAGCGCCAACACTGGCGGTGGCGTTGGTGCTGGCGCTCATCGCGGCGTTGCACAGGAGAGAAACTTGGGGAGGCGCAAAGCACGCAGTGATAAGCCGGTGTTTACGATTGGAACATGCCAATCACTGCAAATGAACAATGAGAGACAGACCACTCTGATTGGACAAAGGGACCTATAGGCTGCTTTTAGTTGACGCGCACGCTGTGAATTCACATTTTTCAATGCGCACAGGCCCTACCTTGATGGTCAAGATCCAGTGCCCAAATGATATTTTGACCAGTGAACTGTTGTGCAGCACGACCGTTCGGTTCTTTTCAATCAAGAAACTCGCTAGCAGATGTTGCCTGCGTCGGCGTTGTGAGGTGAATGAGAGGGCAATCTAGGAGAGGAGAAAGGGAGATGGGCTTGCGTGCGCAGTAAAAGTGGTCAACCACCCAGCAGATTGAGCTTGACCATAATATGTTTCGCAATCGAAAACGACAGCGCGCGATAAAATACCACTACATTTTATCAAAATTGTGTCCTTGTGAAGCACGCAGCTATCATGAGCAAGGAATCTATAACAGCAACGCAGAAATAACCCGATCAAGAACAGCAAGAGTGCGCGTATGGACGCAAGACAGAAAGTTTCGCATCAGTTAAAGATATTCAAGGCTTACTAGCAGAGTCACCTTCAGTATTTGCTAAAGCTTCTACGATGCCTGCGTGCCTAACATCAATGAACATTGTGGCTGTATTCTGTTATTTGAGAAAAGTGCCATATCAAAGCCCTTTAACGAGAATACAAGACTAATCGTACAAGCTAGAAGCAATTGCTGAAGGTATACCTCTGTTAGTACGCCCTCAATAGCTTTAACTTACAATGCTTTCTGGCTCCCGCCATGCACTTTTGTTCTTGACTGGGCTGTTTTTGTTTCATTTAATTAGAGTGCTTGCTCATGTTAGTTTCGTGTTTCGGAATGGAGTGTTTTTCATCACATGATGTTATTATACACAAATAGCCTATTTTTCACAGTGAACTTTGGACTTTAGTGCGTCTTCATTGGTATTGTTGTCGTGTGTTACCTTGCGCTTTAATCACTCTTGTAACGAAGAACCATCTAACCCTCACCCACACTTCGCTGACAATTCGGCTGGTTAGTATGATATAATGGGTACTAAACGATGACACAAAGTAAGACAAGACCACGAAGATACACAAGCACCGACCTCTGACCAGAAAGTTTATTAGTATTCGCGAGACGTAAACATATACCCAAACATGGATACACACACATAACAACCAGCAAAACATAAATATAAAACTATTTCTCTACCCATTCAGTTATAATTCTGATATATTGATATGTGGGGTCTACCGAGCCAAGACCACTATACCATTATAAGAGGCACCGTAGTGAAGGACTCCGGAAACTTCGACCGAGCACCCAAATCTGAGCTTAAGGACCTAAAACAATTTCGCCTTCATCAAAAATGCGACTGGCCCAGCCGGAATTTGATCCTGCGACCTGCGGGTCAGCAGCCGAGTATACCTTAGCCACTAGACCACCGTGGCCGAGCTCCATTACATTTCTTTGATCTGCGGCATGCTAGGTTAGAAGCTTATAATAAATGACTTTTTTTCTACTTTGTATAGGTCAAGCCTCGATTATTTCTTGACTTGTCTGTTGATAATGCCATGAAACGTCAGTGGTTTCTCTGAATAGAGGTTCACACCTGCATTGTTGACACTCAAGGTGTAACAAAATTGAATGGAAGCCCGCTGTCATATACTGGTGAGCAAAGAAAGAGTTCTGGGGTTACACCTACAAACTACAAACCTTCACCTACAAACTTTTACACCTACACCTACACCTACACCTACACCTACAAACCTACACCTACATCTACAAACATTTATTGCCAAACAAAGCAAGTTCTAAATCGCCTTCTTCTCAGAACTTGAGAGGCTGACAAAGCCAATAACAACACGGAACAACTACTCCACATGAAGTCTACTTCAGGGGGCACCATGACTGCAACAGTGCATTCTCAGCACGTCACAATCTTTGTAATTATAAATCGATTGCTTGACATCGCGGGTAAAACTAAGTTCTTTAGGGTAGGCAGTTCACCCTTTTCCACCGAAACCACTCCTAACTTCCAAGTCCATTAATTTCGGTGAAGTGCAGTGTCGTACAAGCAGGGTTACGTGTCCAAAAATATACTACGCTTTGTTCCTGATTCACTGGATCCTGATTCACAAGCATGAGCTTAGCCAGCGTGCAAAAATACCCAAATTCTAATGTCATTCATGATGTTTCTTCAAAGGACGGCTATTTTATTCAAGAGCAGATATCAACGCTCAATGTAAAGATTAAAAACAGCACTCATCTTGTACGGTAGCAGCTACATTGCGGATGATGTCCCTACACCTACAAACTTTTGTTGCCAAACGAAGCAAGTTCTAAAGCTCCTTCTCAGCCCCCAGGCTAAACGCAGCAGGGTTTTTTGTTGACAGGGAAGCTTCTAACTGCAGTACAGTTTACACTTGGCCTGAACACTGTACGCTACCTTGTCTTGTTGAGCGCTCCTAAACATTAACAATGAAATATATTTTATCTGTTCCTTTTAGAGTGATGGATAAAGTTGCACAAGTAGTCGCCATGTCAGATATCTGACGAGTCCTGTTCATGCACTCCAGGGCGAAATGCAGACAGTGAAAGCTGGAAGTGTGCTGCAAATATTTTGGAGCAGGAAATGCGTTGTAAAAGATAAGCATGGAAAAAATAGAGTGGCTTATTTAAAGTTGCACTTCTACTACAATAGTGATTTAGCTATCTGGATCACCATGGCTCAATGGATCACTTCAGCTTTAGAAAAACAAATCAGAAAAAATACACAACAAGACCTCCGTGCGGCAAAATTACTGACGATCGACCCCTTCAGCCCACCAGAAATACCATGAAGTTAAAAAAGTGACGTCTCGCGTATCTTCTTTTATTCGAGGCTCCTAAATAGGTTAAAGACAATAATAAAAAATCATTGATGCCTGTAAACAAACCGCTGCGAAATCGATGTGACTGCGTGATGAATCAACTACTGTGTGATGCCTGACCTTATTATCGCCGAAATGCTCACCACAAAATTACAATTTCTTTTCATTGATGAACCCAAAGATAAGATGCCGAAAACTCGATTTCTTTATTATCAGCGTAAGGCGAAACTCCTAATTACTGCAAAAAGAATTGAAAAGGCAATTCAGTCCGTTAAGATATAATCTGCAGCTGTCGACAAGATCAACACACTAACAATGAAAAACGCAATACATGTACGTAGGGTTTCCATGCCGCACACTTTTCAGCTGTCCCGATCAACTGAACTGGTGTTACGGTAACGGAAAGTCCAAGAAGTTGTTCACGTGCCCAAAGAAAGGCAATTGTTTTTTTGCAATGATGACCAACTTATCCCACTGACGAATTCATGCTATAAACAAAAGTAACACATTATGTACTCACGAGCAGCTTACACTTCTTTTTCTATCCTAACTACTAATATTTCGTCTAATGTCTGACTACTCAATCATTTATTTATAACTGACTGCTGTCCGGCCAGACAGGGCACGTGAGGCACAGAATTTGCTGATGCAGTATGAAATGCATTATAATAGATAGCAATGGAGACTTTATGAAGCCACAATATGACGTAAAGCACGTCGGAGATTCGTGCAGCAACAGTTTTACGTCCTTGAACTTTATTAAGGCATCAATGTTTCACTACATGCAAAGAAAGCTTTCATAAAACAGGATACTTTCTTTGTAACTACTCAATTTGTTGCTCTACTTGTGCACTTAGAGGGGCATACAATGTTCTACTAATCTGTCTCTGACGCACAACGTTTCGATGTAATCAACCAATACGACTGAGTATGCATCTACCGACTAGTCATCACTTCAAAAGACCGCGTGCCAGCATAATCAAGAAAAAAATAGAGCCGTAGGTTTAGGGAAAGCTGAATGTTCAATTGGGCTCCCGGTGGTGTAGGGGAGGAGCTTGCGTACACAGTCAGCACAAAGGACGGGTGGTGGCGCGTGGTGAGGAAATGGGGATCAGAAGGAATCACGTGTCCCCGTGTAATAATCCAGTGCTTATCGGGTCGAATTAGCGGCGGGAGTGAAACGCGCTCCCTCCTCGTGCCACGCGGCCGGTGCGTCCTGCTCGATGTCTATCGTCCATACTGTCTCTGCAGCATTATGGGCGGAGTATGCACTCTGTTTTGGAAATGGCACATGCATGTGGTATGCACAGGAAAATAGATGTGCCTGTCATGTGCTTCGAGGGAAGGCTTGCTGCAGGCTGCCGGCTTATCAAAGGAGGTCGCTTCACTCAATATGTCCCAGTCCTTTAGTTGTACCGATTCTCTATTTCCGCTTCAAATCATCAGCATGTTGGTAAACTCTTTTTTTTAAAATTGGGGATGACGTGGGAGTCTTGTATATTAGAAAGCACCTTCACAGCGGCAATAAGAAAGGTAAGCTAAATAAGAAAAATACCTTCTCTTGTTGTGGTAAATCTGCACTTCACTTTACCAAAGCGGCCGAACTCCGAGCAGGTGGATAGTAGGTAAGCGAGACAGCTGCACATAGAATGCAGAAACTGAGTATTGACAATCGCATTAACTTGTCCTGATGTCATTGCTTTGATGATCTCAGCTGAGATAATTCTTTATTAGCTAAAATGAATGATAACGTCTTTTAAAGTAATCAAACACTTGCACAGCAACTTTCAGAAAACACAACTGTATTCACTGCTGAGGATTCGCGAGGCCGGAACCAAACTATAATCATAATGCACAGTGTAATGAATGACTCCGGGACAATTTCAACCATCTAGGCATCAGTAACGGGGGACTAAGGCCAAGTGTTGTTCTTGCATTCCGCCCTATTCGAGACGCGGAAGCCGGGGACGGCAATGAAACGGCGTTTTGCGGGTCTCAAAACAGTATTAAATATAAAGTTTTTGAAAAAGGAAGTTGTTTTCCAGTCGAAGACGCCATTGGCCTATGGGGGTCACTGGGCTCCATCAAGCACAGCCAATTTTCTCTCTTGATTCCTCATAATAAACCAGGTCTTTCACTACTGTCTTTGGGAAAGACATTCTACGTCAGCGTGATGCTGATAAGTATTATAGGAAATCGTAAAGCCACATTCCTGTAGACAAAGTGCGAAATGCGCAATTCGACCAGATGGGTCACGAAGATCGACCTACCAGTAGCGAAAGTGATGGTTCGTCACGATGGTAAAGGGTGTCCGTACAGGTAGGACCGGAAGCACTGCACTGTGAAGACTACGGTGAGCCACTTTCACTTTTTGGTGGTTGAGTTAAACTGGGATTTGCTTAGCGACGGACTTGCGCACGCTAAAAGTGATTCTTTTTTCGTATACAAGTGTTGAACCAAGAAAGCGCCTACACTGGTACTGCTAGCGTCTGTGTGAAGTTCTGTGGGAGCTAGAGGATCAAAGTGCGGAATAATCAGATGGCACATAACAAGATGCTTCAAGTGAGACAAACCGACGCACAATTGGAGTCCAGTAAAAGTGCACGCCTTTCTGAAGCACGCGTTTATTGGGTACTTCGCATGTGCTGTGCCGTGATGGCATAAAGTGGATGTTGGTTAGGTCGTTCCTCTACATGTGATCTGGAATGCACTTGTTCGTCGTCTGCAACCTCATCGTCATTGTCAGGGGCAGATGTGGTGCACAAAGCCGATGCCAACTGACAAGCCTTGGCCTTAAGGACCATCGCTCTTAGAATCAAATGTAAATGTCTGCCTGCTATACTTCTGAGATCCGAAGCGATAGGCTGAACATTCTGAACAAAGCACAAAGATTGAAAAAGAGACCCGCAACTTTTTCGCTACCAGTACAACCATATCCTAACCGCGAAACCACTTATATACTTATTTCAAGGCAGTGACCACCCACCGAGCGTCAAATGCAGAGAGGAATATGGGGATCAACTCAGCCACCACTGATCCGGTTGACCCGTCCCCAAGCAAATCGGATTAGACCAATTAATTAAAAGTCGTAATCCGCCATCACCTCCGCGGTTATCCCCCATGCGGTCAACATCATGACCCACCTCGACGCCTTTCCTGTCCCTGTGGACTTACCGCGCCATCCGATGCCAGTCGAATGGCATCCGGTTCTTCTGCTCCTCATTGTCAACTAGGACGTGTAGTCTAGAACCGAAAGTCGCATTTCACGTCAAATATAAATGCCCCGACTCTACGAGTTTCGCTCGCGAAGAAAGGAACACCTCGAAAAACCATCGTTGCGTGTACTTCGCAGTACATCTGCAAAATCACCCTATTACCGGCTCTGATTCTGTGACACGCCCGCATGCGCGCCCTCCCACTTAAGCCCTCGCCTGCCACCGGAGAGAGAACGCGTTTGCAGACGAAACTCATTTCCTACGTCCCCCGACCCGTCCATCCCTAAACAAATAGCAAGTTAAAGCAAGACTCGTAGTTTAAGAATCACAGCTTACTCTCTATGCTTTTTTATCACACCACCCCTGCTATGCCCCTGTTCTCCACAAAACTCCTCTCCCGATCATACCGCTCCCCCGCAGCACCTATTCGGCCACACTCCCCTGGCCCTTCTCTTTCAAATAACAACCATCAAAAGAGCATTCACGTTGCGTCATAACACGATGTGCTTCACTAGGCTCGTAGACAAGCAGCCTTTCTTTCTTTTGTCTACCCCCCCCCCAACTTCGCACTCGCCTTCATTGCCCCTCTTTTCTCACCTCACTCTATTTGTACCGTACGCGATATCATCCTTTCATTTAGAGTTTGTTTTTCCCTTCGTCTTTCATTCCCATCTGGATCCTGCTCATCCCTCTTTTCCCAATGTGCCACGTAGTTCCCTTCCGGCCTGTCGACTGCTCTAGTTCCTGCCTGACCCGATGCAGCCCGACTCGTTCTCCTCCCCTGCATTACCCCTCTAATCTAACGCTCCTTAACTTTGAATGGAGGGATGTCGGTGGCATGGAGGGGAAGCCACAAGAAATGAGAGCAGAATAAAAGAAGAGGGGTGCGTGCTGTAGGGTAGTTCAACGTGGAAGAGCATGAAAACAGCTGGGGAGCATCTCGTACCCTTTATGGACTGCTCGGGAGTGGCACATTGAAGGGAGCATCGTGTGCGTCGGCTTCCTATGGAGCATCCGCAAGACTTCTCGTGGGTGCATGGACACAGCACGGACCAGAAGAAGGGCCGGTGCGGAAAAACGTAACGAAAAGTATTACGTTAACAATGTCAATTTTTTTAACTCTGATCACGCTCAGCTGGGATGCAAAAGCTGCAAACAAATCTCGACTTGCCCCTGAGATTGCATGTCTGAAAGAAAAAAACAGCCTAGATTGAAGTTGATAAAGTAACATGTGGTTTCTGTTGCCGCTTCGCTCCCGTTTTCATTACGGCTACCCTTTCTCCAGCAAACGCCGAACACGCTGAACACTCTCAGTCCACGGTGCATCATTCTGGGTTTATTGATCTATTTTATTATTTCTG
The DNA here is from genome assembly GCF_043290135.1 of Rhipicephalus microplus. Lineage (NCBI taxonomy): Eukaryota > Metazoa > Arthropoda > Arachnida > Ixodida > Ixodidae > Rhipicephalus > Rhipicephalus microplus. Next base: position 152,548,182 of record NC_134706.1, on the reverse strand, counting down.
TTTATATTTGAAAAATTGGGTGACTTGCATGATGTTTGATATTATCCCTTCGAATCAGTTTACATGTTATTTGACAGCCACACAGAAGTTTTAGTGGTGCTTCGAAGCCACCTTACAGATTTTATTATTCGTAGCAAAGGTGCTAACAAATTAAAATATTTATTTTTTATTATAATATTATCATAGCCTTCTGAAGCGTACAGTATTACGCATGCTTGGAAGTCCCATATTTGCCCCGCAACGGTGGCCTAGTGGCTTTGTTTTCTGACCCGCCAATCACGGGATTTAATTCCGGCGGCGGCGGCGGCTGCATTTTCAATATAGGCGACGATGTGAATAGGCAACAATGTGAAGCGTGCAAACTTGGGCAAGTTGGTAGGACATAACTGAATGCAGGAACAGCGCAACCAAGAAGTAGTTACTTCGTAACTACGGAAGCGAAAAAACAAGGACAGAAAAGAGCGCTGACTTTCAACGAAGATTTATTATCAGACTGGTGTACATATATAGGCAAAAAATGAGAAAATTGGGCATGCGTAGAAGGGTGCAGGAAAAATTACTGCGATACAATGTCAGCAAACTCTTGTCTCTTCTTGAATTGGCTGAAAACAAATGCACATGGGGCCTAAAAAAGATCGAGATATATATACGCAATTTCTTTTTGCAACAACGCAACAGACGGGCAACTTACACATATTTTTTTATTTAAAATTCCTTACAGGCCCTTTTACAGGGCATTGAGTAAGGGGGTTAATTGGTGAAGTTTTACAGATCACACAAAATTAATTCACGCGTTACAAAGCGTATCAGCACAATGAAAATATGACGCGGTTTGCAATATAAGTTGAGGTTAACAGGCGATAACAAGAAAAAAGAAAAGGCGATTTCATAGTGCACACACGACAGTGGGAACCGAATACAGTCATTATAGCATATGAAGGCGACATCAACCAAAGATAGCCAGCTGGCTTTACCTCAACGACGTGCCGTAATTTGTTTATAAGTTGCAGAACATACAATAGAAAAAGCACCAAAAAACGCAGAACCTATGCCCATACACAAAAACAATTCCAGTGTGCAACAAACATAATCGGGCTAAAAAAAGTGTGCAGAATAGTGGCAAGTATATTGTGAGAGGAGAGTGAGCAGCAACTGACCGAAAGAATTATTGTCTGATACAGATGCGATGTTATCTGGAAGACCATTCCACAAACGTATGGCGCGAGGAAGAGCAGATGAGTTGAATGAATCAGTTGCCCCGTATAATCGCTTGAAACTGAAGTGATTATGCAACCTACGTGAAGTAATGGAAGGAGCATCGAGGTGGAGTGGGAGGGGTCTGTTGGTGTACACGTATTTGTGAAAGAGGCAAAGAAGGGAAATGTCGCGACGAGTACTCAGGGGTTGAAGAGAAAGATTTACCGTCAAACTTGTTTATTTGATAAGCTTCAATTATCTCACGCGTGGCCTGCGAGTTGTGCTTGCTTTGAAGCAAATTTTGAAGAAAATTAAAAATGAACGAGGGAAATCTCAGCCTCAAAACGCGTCTGTTCCCATGAAATGTGTCACAGTTGCTTATGTGCATAACGTGTCGCATCGGCTGAAAAAAATCGGTAAACGCGCTCGTGTCACTGTTGTGTTTTTCTCCCCAGAAAAGCTTACAAAGCTTTGTCAGCTGGTGAATAATCCAGCTCCCATTAGAGGAAGATGCCCTGTGAAACACAGAACGCGCTTTTTACCTTGTGTTATTGGGGTCGTATATCTCATTACACTTTCGTACGGAAGGGTATACATAGGGCAAACCGGAAGGCGCCTTAATTACCGTTTAAGAGAGCACAATAACAATGTGCACAAAGTAGTTCAAGGACACCTCGGAATCCACTGCCGAGACTGCGGCTGCGTGCCAATTTTTGAGCGCTGCGAGGTATTAAGCAAGCACAACTCGCAGGTCACGCGTGAGATAATTGAAAGTTATCAAATAAACCAGTTTGACGGCAAATATTTAAGTTGCCGATCGGTTGCGTTGTTGCAAAAAGAGATTGGGTATCTCGATCTTTTTTAAGTTACATGTGTATTTGTTTTCAGCCCAGTCCACAAGAGACGAGAGTTTTGCTGACATTGTATCGCAGTAATTTCTCCTCGACCCTTCTACGCATGCCCAATTTTCTCATTTATCGCCTATATATGTACACCACGCCGATGTTAAATCTTGGTTCAAAGTCAGCGCTCTTTTCTGTCCTTGTTTTTTCGCTTCCGTAGTTACAAAGTAACTACTTCTAGGTTGTGCTGTTCCTGCATTCAATTAGGCGACGATGCTGTAGGCCCGCGTGCTCAGATTTAGGTGCCCATTAAAGAGCCCAGGTGGTCGGAATTTGCGGAGCGCGCCACAACGGCGTCTCTCATAATCTTATGGTGGTTTTCGAATCTTAAACCCAACATATCAATTATCATCAAGCCCTACCTTTGCGAAAAAATTCTTGTGGTTCCCAGAGCGTCATATATTTTTCTAATTACCATTCACACGCAATCACCCAAATATTGTCTACCTTAAATCATCCACTACCCTATTAGGATGAAAGCCTTAGACTCCTCTTGAAACTCGAACATTAGTTGTCGTCCCCCATCAGCGACGTCAGCGTACCGTGGCAGCGGCGCCGACACGAGTGCTGCAAAAGATCTTCATCAGGTGACGGCGTCACTACATGGTGTATTAAAACGCCGCAAATACCCAATTTCGTGACCTCATCATGACGTGAATTGGAGGCAGTGCAAAATCACGCAGGTGCGGAAATGTTTGAGTGCATCGCACATACGGAGAACAAAAAGAAGACTGTTTTTGCCTTTCAGATGCCTTAGTATGTATGCCATATGTATATATGCCATATGTATGCATGCATATGTATGCATGGATTCATAAGCAATCCTGTGATTTTTCAGTTTACTCGACTAAAGTACAAATCAATTAGAGAAATGAAAAAATTAATTGGCTTTGGCCTAACTCAGTTGGAACTACATGTGCATATTGAGAGATATGGTTAATCTTATTGTTTATCTTGGTTTTCTGCATGATTATATTTTTTTTCTTTAGCTTCATAAATAATTGTTTAGGCTTTATTGATTACGCTCTTTAAGTAGGTTTACAATAAATACTCGACGTTTTGTGTAAAATGTAAAGCATCTATTTCGAACGTCTTAACCTTGTTACTTCTCCATTGCCACAAAGACGGCCCGATGGTCCATGAAGTAGCACCCAGCCATCTGAATGGCACTGACACAAAACTTTGGAGACAAGGTTTGTATGGCTTGTCTAGACAGCGAGCTATCCTCATCTTAATGTGCTCGGCTGGCTCTTTCTTACTTACTACATCTCTCGAAGCGTGCTACTCGTTCTTCCTAAGTCTCCTCGGCTCCTGTTTTCACTAGCACGACGAAGCCTGGCTTCTTGCAGACATCTTCACTTTGATATCTGCCGATGAATCTCACCTAGCCGCACCTTTCATACATAATATATAGCGCGGGCTTCTCCTCTGTTGTCAAGCCAGATTGTACACCGAGCAGTACCACTGCCAACTGCAGTGATTACTAAGCAATGACTAGCTCACTGCGTGGCCTCCGGCCACTGAAAAACGGCGAGAAGGCGGCTAATGTAGCTCTAGTTACAAAATCATATCTTTATCTCCGCAGCTTCATCCTTTTGTAATGCAACTAATAAACATTTACTCTAATGTTACCCAATGAGCTTCAAAAAACAAAAGATGGTAGTTTCACTGTTTCATTCAAAAGTTCCATATTTGATATATGAGTTGGAAGTTATAATAGGTCGTGGTACTACCGAAAGCAAGACAAAAGTGAGTAGAAAAAACAGAATGCTGCCATAGGGTGCAACTAGCCTTATTGCATACAACATTAAAGCACGTGCAGGCACAAATTGATCAGCGGATGCGTGCAACAGTCTCTTTAAACTAAAACGTGGATTGGAATGCCTGCGATATCAATTTCTAATTACAAAATTAGGCTCCTTGTCAGAGATCAAGTGAGAGACTGCTAACGCAATCGCCTGCTTTTTCAGGTTGACGAGAGCTTGAAAAATTTCTCTCTCCCCCTGCATTGCGAAGCTGCGCAGAATTGAGTTTTTAGATGTGAAGCAGCTCTTTTAGTAGCCTGTGTAACGCTGTCTCTTCGCCCGCACCACTCCCCTCGCCACAGGTATTGAAGCGGTGCCAAGTACCTCACACCATTCTAGCAGTGTGAAGTGACGTCTCTCTCCATCGCCGTCCGCGCGCACGTCGCTTGTCAGCTCTCTCTCACTTCACACTCTCCACCGTTCGCAACGCTCAAGCCCACTCCTCACATAGGCATGATCTCACCCACGCCACCTCTCTGAATCTCGAAAATCTCACGGCCCCGACAATGTGGACAGCGCGCCATATAGTTTCCTAGTATACACTAGAGGGAACTCTGTCGCCAGTGTCTATGGGAGCTGCAACGCATGGCGCTTCAGTGAGCATGGAAATGATGGGTAGTACGCACATTTGCCTAGTTTTCCTACTTCTGGCCTGATTCGGGCTCCATGTGTGTTCGTGTGGCTAGGAGCTGTTTTTTCACGAAAAAAAAATTAGCAAATGTTCAGCGATTGCACTTCACAACCTTATTCTTTTAGGCTTGTCATTTTGAGGCGGGTCATGAAGTTCAAAAGGATTCGTTCTTTCCTTCAAAACAAAACCGTAACCAGCAATAAACGAAGCCACAAGTACGATTCGCCACCCGCAAGTGCGAAGACTAGGCTGATGTGTGTACTGCGCATCATTCCCATGGTCACTGAACGATCGCAGCGCCAGAGTGCCCTCTAGGTAATTTTACGAAACTCTATGCAGCGCGCCACTGCTTGTCGTGTGATCGCGCCGACGGGCAGGACGCCGTCGTGGCACGCTTCCTGCTGGTGTGCGCGTACCTTTCCCGGCTGTCACCAGCGTTGTGAGGGCTATCGAAGCCAATCGCGTGTGCGAATGGCGACGCCAACAAAGAAAGGCGGGAGCCAAGGAAGCTGACCACAAGTGTCGGCAGTGAAAGACCAGCGACACAGACGAGGTTCAAGTCAAAAACAACGATTGCGTTCGAGAATACAGACCGCGCGTGCGCAACACCGGCGAGACGCGCGCTAAGCAAGGCGAGCGCAAGCGCCTTCAACGCATCCCGGCTTCCGTGTCTCGGCGTTTGTGCAAACTTGTGCAAACGCTTCATCGAGTTTCGCTTCGAACCGCTCTTACAGCACCCGCGTCGACACCCATTTCACCCGGGTCAACGTCGTGCACACCGCTGCTCCTTCACATCCCATCAAGGTTCAGTTTCCTTCGGGGAAATGGTCCATATTTTTTTTTTCGTGATGCGGGTGACATGGCATCTTCTGGAATGGTGCGCAAAGTGCCCGCCCCCAGCCATTGTCTGCACTGCCGCTCAGTGCTTCCACAACCCAATGTTTACACAGCGGCCAGTCTGGCTGACGCAATACGGACATGGTCTTGACAGACAAATTTCATAAACGTCTGTGGTTGCGCACATAACAAGGCGGGTGGTATTTATCAAGCGACCGTGGTATGCCTCACTTTACATGCCTTCCCTTGGCTCTGCCCGTTTACCGTAGCACACATGAGTGCGAGTTTGTTAGGTGCCGCAAAAATGGAAGGTGCTCTGCGCTTTTCGGAAACCTTCTTGAGAGGTGGCACACGTAAGGCACAGGCTGGCTCACCTTCGTCTCGTCTGATGGGTTCGCCAACAGCCTTCACTTCCTTTTTCAGACTTCATAATACGAACGTAATTAGCACTTCAGAATTGCCAGCAGAATTCCGGTGGTCAACTTGGCATTGCATGCTGTCTTTCACAAGGTTCTCACGCTCAGTGAGGGCAGCTCTCAAGCAGTGTTTTCCACCTCTTTTTTTTTTCAATCTTTAAGTATGCCTAATTACATCCAAGGATCAATTTCTTGGAGCGAGTTTGGTTTTTCCAGCTAACTTGGCTGCTAAAGCTAATGTGCGAATCCAAAAATAGCAAATCTTTCTTACTTGGTCCTCCCCCATCAACTGACTCTCTGTATAAAAGTCTGAACGTACCACCATTCTCAGAGTTATATCAGTTTTCTTTACAGCAATGATTTTCCGTGAATTCAAACGTGATCGCACCATGTTCTCAAGCAAATATCTAAATAGACAAGTGGCATATGACCTTCGCACTATTTCATTGACGGGTTCAAGACCAAGAACTAATTATGGCACTAAAACTATAGATTATCAGATTGTTTCATTGCTGAATGCATACCCATCTCTAATAGAATTGGCTAATCAGAACTCTTTTATGTCTCGTTTTAAAAAACAAGTAAAGCTACTTTTCTTGCCTCCTTGAAATTACATTTATTTTGCTTTCAACACGAAAATATGTAATTTTGTATATTTATATAACTTTATAAAACTGTCAAACCAGAACAACGTAAACTTTCTATAATTTTTGTCCGAATGTGTTTTTTTACTGTTCGTTTTTTGGTTATATAGGTTGCGCAATGAGCATTGTACTTATTTTCTCTGATTTTGCTCCTGGCTGTCCGACGTGTAAGTCCGGGGTGAAGGCCTCGTCAGGAGACATACGAGTCTCCTTTTGCCTTGCCTCGTGGACATATTTCATGTCATGTAACTATATCCGAAATAAACTGAAACTGAAACTGAAACTGGTATCTGTGACGTGAATGAACCTGAAAGCCTCACCACCTAATTCAAGCAACTTCGGGACATTCTTTTCGCACCGTGTGTGCTGTAATGTTTTTTTTTTTCAAAGCCTCGCGTAGTCCCGTGTTTCTTCTCATCCCTGTGTACTTTTACGCTGGCACCAAGACCTGTTATTCCCGATACCAACTAGCCTAACTTTCCACCTTGACTTTTGCAAGTAATGCAATGTCATCATACGCAGTAAATTATTTAATTCGCAATACACCCTCAGATGGTGTTTCATATTCTCACTCATTAGTAAAAAATCGATCGGTGAACCTTTGCTACGCTTTACAGCTCGACGGGAAGAAAAAATTCCTCAAGTTGAGTATTGAATTCGATATATATCATGAGTGTACATGACGAGGTGGTCACCTAATTTCTATTTTTAGGTGCATAGAACTGAAATTGTTTCTGGTATACTTTTCGGTACAAGACGAGTCGCAGCAGCTGCACCCTAGTGGCGAGAAAAATGAGAAAACAGCGCCGCTAATGGACTTAACCACCGCATTTTTTTCTCCGCTCCCTCTCTTTCTTTATTCATCCCCGTGATATACTATAGACTATACATCGCTGTACAATGCTTCAACTTCTCTCACCTCCTCGCTTTCTCTTTCCCACTCACTGATATGTTATATTATACAAGGCTATGCTATATGCCTCGTTCCTCTATCTCTGTTCATTCCTTGGTCTTTCGTTCATTCGTTTTATCGCTGTGTGTTTCCCTTTCTGTATTTTTTAGCCTAGCCTATACAAACACAATCATATAATGCTCTTGTTATGTAAGGCGAGGCACAGCTGTGCCAATCGGTTGCTGGGCAAGGCGTAGTGGCGTCAGCCAGGCACCGCTATCCGAGGATGATCTACGCAGAAGCAGAACATTACCGCAGCTTCACACTAGTCGAACCACGCGTGACGAATGTCGGTGGCTTCCTCCGATTTCTTGCTACAAGTTGTTGTTGTTGTTGTTCCCCTATTGCTAGTGGCGCATACCCACTATGGGGGATTGGCCAAAAATCGAGTGGTTTTAAATATTACTGTTCATATTTGGAATAATTGATGTATAACAGAAAGATTACCGATAGCCTAGGAAAGTGTGGTGCTTAATGTAATGCATACAAATATTTACATAAAAGAATTTATTAATAGAATAAAGCAATAATCTGATTTTATACGTATATAACTGTATGGACATGTTAGGATAATGAAACTGGTTAAATTTTCAATCTATTAGTTTCATTATTATAGGCCCGGACGGCCGCGCATACTGTCACATTAGAGAAACCAGAAATGGAAGCTCCAAAAGACAAAATGACAGGCACAGATAAGTACATAGCAATACCACGTAAAGGTATTTCTAAAAGGATTTTTCGTAATGTGTTAAACCGTCTGCATGTCAAAAAGAAATGATCTATTGTTTCCAGTTCATCACAGAATGCGCACAGTGGCGAAGGTGCCTGAGCAGACCTGTGTTTATATAAATTTAGATATGGTACCCGGCAACGCAGCCTTGTGATAGCTACTACTTGTTTTCGAGTGCGGCAAAAGTCTCTTCGCCAGGGATATAATAAATGGCGATATTGTGTATAGTTTGTAAGGGCTAAACCTTTAAAGACTTCCGTAAGCGTACGTCTGCGGAATCGAGCAGCAGTCACATAAGCGGATGATGGACAGAGCGGTAGAATTGGTTCGCTGATTGACGACTTAGCTAGGGAGTCGGCTATTTCATTAGAAACAAACCTTTATGTCCAGGCACCCAAACTAATCGTACTTTTCTCAAATGCGCAAGTACTAGTGCACGGAACGCCTTTGTTACGTGATCATCACTACTAACCGAAAGTGCCACACAGAGAGATAGGGAATCTGTTAGTATAACAGCTGATGAAATTGCTGTATCTAACTTGCGTAAGGCGAGCACTACTGCCAGAAACAAAGCCACAAAAACGGGTATGAATTCGGGTAGTCGAAGGGAATAAATCTAATTTAAAATCGGGCTCCAAATACCAACCCCTTACTTTTCGTCATATTGCGATGCATCTGTAGCAATAATAACGTTCGTTGTAACGTTATTATTGCTACAGATGCATCGCAATCCATCCAAAATATTATGGGGAAGTAATATGGCATTATTAGGAAACATGTCTTCGAATACAATTTCCACCGGGGCTGAATTATCACGACTCGGCATGATGTCGCATATACGTACGTTTAGAGGCTCCAGCAAATTTCGCACAAATATAAACTGTGGGGTGTGAAATCGTGGTCATCTAGCACCAAAAAAAAGATTCCGTGGTGGAAATAAAGGCTGTTTCTGAATGTAGTAATAGTGACTCATAAATTCTTAAGAATGTCTGAACAGTCAGAAGGCGAATTCCACAAGAAAGCGGAGAGTCCCTCGATTCGAGATACAACACATTGTTAGCAACAGTTTTGGGAAGGTCAAGGCATAAGCGCAAAGCTTTTCGTTCGAGAAAAATTCGAGGCCGCAACTTGTAAGCTTGAACTCCAGAGAAAAGTACACAACCAAATTCCAAAATGGGACGAACGTACATGCGATATATCATTACCAATGTGTCTCTTCTCATACCTATGTGGTAGTTGCTTAGCCTACGTAATGTGCCAATAGCCCGCACACCTTTTTTGGTGATATATTCGATATGAGGTCGCCAGTTAAGCGATGTGTGATAAATAACTCCAAGGTATTTAACCGATTCCGCCTGTGGTATATCCTCATCATGGTAAGACAGAGCGATGTTCACAGGGTGTTCCAGCGGGAAAACAACGAGTGCACAATTACTCGGATTAAATAGAAAGCAGTTGCCATCGAGCCAGCTCTCCAATATATTAAGGTAAGTCTGCAGCCATTCATATAAGGTCTGAATGTTACCCGCCATTGCAAAAATGCGATATCGTCTGCATAAACATAAGTTGTTATATCTTGTTTACGTGGAATGGTGCTCATTAGTAAATTAAAAAGCACCGGTTAAAGCACTGAGCCTTGCGGTACTACTCTCGTTTGGGTATGAGTAGATGGTGAGAACCCATCTTTAAAACAATAAAATTTTCTGTCTGCAAGAAAATTGTGAAACCACGCTACCATGTATGATGGAAAATCAAGGTATTCTAATCGATCTATCAAAATACAGTGCTCCACGGTATCAAATGCTTTAGTGATGTCTAAGTTAACTAAAGCTGCATATTTTTTATGTAGCCCAGCTAATTGAAGCCGACGTTCTAAATCAACGTGGGCATTCCAAACTGAACAACTAGCACTGAACCCAATTTGGCTGGGCCTTAGAATTGACCTCATAGTTATAAGTTCATTAGTTCGTATATTGGTGATTCTCTCAAACAATTTCATTAAGTTTGATGTCAGTGCAATAGAACTTATGTTATTCAACATGCATTCTTCTTTTTTCATTTTTAGCATCAATACAATTTTGGCAAGTTTTCATTCTGGAGGTATCCATGCGTTCCGTAACGTATAATTTACTAGTTATAGCACAAGATTACAAGTGTTGAGAGTTTGTTTATATTTGATGATGATGATGCCCTTTATGTATGCCTCACACCAAACCTGGGAGTTTGTCCAAGAAAGTAATAATAACGTATAACGGATAACATAATAAATATATATCTAATAAATGAAAAAGTGGTTTGAATAAACTGTTTTTATTCATTTAGACATTTTCAATCGAAACTTCCCTGATCCGAATAAGCATTTTTCAAGAACAGGATCAATCTAACTTCATTTATTCATTTCTTTCTTTTATTCTCTGTTTTCCTGGCCTGATTACTCTTTTTTGTATTTCTCTCTTTCAATTTTTTTTCTCTTTCTGTCTGTCTTCTCTTTTTTTGCCTTTCTATCCATTTCTATGCATCGTTTATGTTGTATGTTGTATTGTTTTCCTTCTTCTTACCCTCCTCCTCAAACTTCAGTATTTTGCCACCTGCTTGATATACAATATTTCACAAGGCATGGCAAGTTCTGCTAGCTTGCTTGTATTCCACGATGCTTTAGTGTTTGCATCATAGGTACGCGGCTACGAACAATGCAAACGTTTTCCTTTTCACATGTAGCACTGATATATTACTCTGTAATAATGTTCTTTTTATCTAATTCAAATGCGTAGTCAGCTACGCGCAAAAATGAAAAAACATTTCTAATTGAAATATATATGTACATCTGTAAATATTTTTGCGTCAGATGTCTTTTTATGTACTTGTGTGTTCATGGATTTTTCTGACGAAGAAAATGCGATTCTGTTCATTTATAGTGAACGCAACCTCACCAAAAATCTGTTTTTCAACGAGTATTTTTGTGGTTTCTATTGCTTACATTTTTCTTTTTTTTCCCTCGTTTTTCTCTTTTGCCTTCTCTTTTTTCTCACTTCCTCTCTCTGTATTTCTTCTCTCGTCCATCAGGTTATTCTTACCCACGATGGAGAAATCGGCATACCTGCTGTGGGAGCGAAACGGAAGGCGAAAACAGCGAAGATTAGGACGAACTGAGCGCGTGCTTGTTCATGATGACTACCATCACCCAATCACACCTCACGAATCAACGGCGAGATTCAAAAGCTCCGCTGTTAAATGAAGAAGGCTTTCCAACTCGATTCGTGTTGCGTGAATGCGTAAAAGATCCTGTAAGATTTTTTCTGTTATATCTCTTTATCTGCGAAACCTTTCTTGGTGAACTTCGTTGACTTTGAGCGTATCTATCTATCTATCTATCTATCTATCTATCTATCTATCTATCTATCTATCTATCTATCTATCTATCTATCTATCTATCTATCTGTCTATCTATCTATCTATCTATCTATCTATCTGTCTGTCTGTCTGTCTAGTCGCTTACGTTACGGTGCTTTCGTGGTCACCCCCTTAATTTGGCGTGAACTAGCATTAGCAAGGGAGGGTAAGATGGTTTGAAGAATATGGCGCACTGGTAAAGCCATGAATAATGTCACAATCCCGTCGCAAACGTCGTCAAACAGTTCCCGCCAGACAGTAGCAAATACCCACGGGCGGGTATGTGCCGCTGGTATGCGGATGCGTGCCACAGGTGATTGATGCTTAGTATCTACTCAGTAACGACGAGAACTCACCTGGGCAATTTTAACGTGCGAGCATTAAAAAATAACCGACATCGGTAGTGACTACACGACGAATGTAATAAATGAATGTCAGGTTCAAAGCTAGAAATTGAACTCAAGCATTCTGCATCGCAATGAAGCATTTTGCCACTGAGCTACGCCAGGTCTCGAAACTACCCTTCAAATAGACGTTAATCTTGGTGAAACGCCAATAGTGGTTGCAGTGCCGCCTACCCAATTTTATAAATATTACCTATGCACTCCTTCGATATAGCCGTCACATAAGGTTAACGCCAATTGTGGCTAGTTGCCATGCACTAAGTTGATTTATGTAGCAGTGTTCAGGGCCACCATCCTCGGGAGCATCAGCGCTTTATATAAGATTCTTCTGTTGCTAATACGCATGCTTCAGTTGGCATTGTTGCGCAAGTGCGAATAACTGGTTATATAGACATCTGCAACTTTTCAACATACGTCTGCGTGTGCAACACTTGTACATAGAATTAGCATCAATTCATGACGTATCGCTTAATAAAAAAGTTCCAATACGGTCACCTTCCCTCCGCATGCTCCGCATAACGTCAATTCCCAGGTACGTGAGATCTGCCTTTTTTTATTTTTTTATAAATATGTGGACACCAATGAATGTGTGATTGCCTGTCATCCCGAAACCGCGAGTGCCTGCTCTAAACAAAGTGCCCTTTGGGTCGCGGTGATGATGCGTGGGTCCTGCAACTTCAAATCATGTTGTCCTATGTTGTCAACTCATCTTCCTTTTCTCTTTTGAAACAAAGTCTGGACTGCACACGCAGCGTGCCGACTCGGCTGTGTATAGCCGTCAAAAAAACAAATAAAATGGCCGAACAGACGATGAAACAACCGCATCCGGTGGTTGATGGCAGGCGAGGAATGCGTGTGCCGGGATCTTTTCTTTCACGTGACCAATAGAGGAGTGTTCGTCTGCCTCCATTGGCCACGTGATCGATGTTTGCGCGAAAGACCCCGGCGCTTTACACGCCCTCTTTAATTCCCCGTACGCACGCCCCGTTCCACACGCTCGTTTCAATTAAGCCAGCGCCACGTCTTCATCACCCACCAGGTGGCGTTCTTCACGCCAGCATGACAGAAAAGAGCTGGCGCGGTGCGGGATTTGCGTTGTATAGAAGTAGTGTCCACGAGGGGCATGCTTTACAAAACAGACATCATCCCAGCGTTTCGAAACGCCTGCGTTCACTTCACTGCACGTGTTCGCACATCTCTTTCCGCTCCGTAACAACTCCACAAATGTCTCGTTACTAAGTAAGCTTGTGTTGTATTTATTCATACTCTCGAGAAACTCTAACGCAGCTCCTCGAGAATGCCATTCACCGATTTTCTTGCGCAGAGCATTGAATAAACGTTTTGTTCACTCTCTCCAGACGGAAGACTATCGTCTTTTGACGACATGTGCGGTGTAACATGTGGATCTGGAACCACTTTTTTTACTCTACAGTGAGGCACATATCATAAGCTCTGTACGTTGAATAAGTCCTGCGTGGCCAAATAACGCATTTTTATAATTTTCTTAGCCATGTTAATAACAATGTAGTTTCGATTGCATTACTATAACAAAGAATAGACGTCACTACAACAAACAAATCACAGTCTTGTCGCAAAGGCGAAGTAATGAACGCGATAGAAACAAATTGAAAGGCCACGCGCACAATGGCAAGCAGATAGAAACGTGCCCCGCGTTTCGAAGCACAAATGACGTAGGAAACGTACTCACAGGTACAGATGAACGCGAACAAGCACCCCATTGTTCACTTCGCTGTGTCTGGAAAGCGCGCCCTTTCGCAAATGGAGACTGTGCAACGATTGCAGTGACCTTTGTGTGCCCTATAACTTCAGCAAAATCGTTCCAAGCCTACTGCCAGCCAAGGCGCATGATCCTCCCCACCGGGAGATAAGCGCGCGTGAGACATCAACAACTCACCTCCTCTCTGCGGGCCAAAGTACGCGCGAGAGATTAGAGCTGCCGGGCGCTGATTGCGCCATCTTTCTGATAATTCTGAAAACACGATAGTTCTCCCGCCCCACCGCGGTGATCTAGTGGCTAAGGTACTCGGCTGCTGACCTGCAGGTCGTGGGATCGAATCCCGGCCGCGGCGGCTGCATTTACGACCAAGGTGGAAACGTTGTAGGCCCACGTGCCCAGATTTGGCTGTACGTTAAAGAACCCCAGGTGGTCAAAATTTTCGGAGCCCTCCACAATGGCGTCTGTCATAATCATGTGGTGGTTTTGGGATGTTGAACCCCACATATCTATCAATCAACGATAGTCCCGTCCCTTCCCTCCCCAAAATGCCCGCCAGCAGCGGTAAGTGATACGTGTAAACAGCTCGCCGTCTGAACGTTGAAGAGGGTACATCTTGGTAGCCCAGGACTCTGTTTCTGGACACAAACGCCTTAAGACGCAACATGTCGTGCTCCATCGGAGTGGTTGAAGCGGTCGAGTCGGGCCGCGGTAACAGGAACGCTTCAATGAAAAATGACAAGTATCGTTTGATTCTGCCTAATCTGCCCAGTGGACGCTCTGTTTTAAACACGGTTTTCTGGCACGGTGATGTACAAGCAAGGCCTTTTCAAGTGAAAGACTCGTCTGCTCTCTAAAGTGAAAGACCTGCGTCTGCTCCCTAAAGTGGTCGCCTTGGGTGCCTACCAGAAGAACCACGTTTGGGCAGTAAACTTCAGAAGCGACGAAGGGACCAGAAGACTTCTTGCAAGCAGTTACGTTAAAGGTAAAGGTTGACGTTGTGTCGTCGTTGACCCGGGAAGTAAAGATTTTCGCATCAAAGTTCACTGGCTTCTGTACAACACAGCCGATGAAGACATGAGGATGGCGTTTCTGTCCTACGGCAGGGTCACAGACATCACTCGGCGTGAGAATAGCGTCACGAATAAAGGGTCAACAACGAGAACTGTTACTCTGAAGCTTAAAAGTGGCATAACCATCGAGGATATTCCCCATTAATTGCGAGTTGCTGGTGAACAAGCCCTTGTGATCGTCCGGGGTAGAGCTCTACTGTGCCTGCGATGTGGAAATACTGGCCATATTCGATGAGATTGTTGTGTACCACGGTGTGGACACTGCCGATGGTACGGTCACGAGGACGCGGTCTGCGCTCGAACGTACGCCAGTGTTACGGCGCCTGCCGGGATAACGGTGAGCGAAGTCTCTGCGGAGCTTATGGTGGACGAGGCCGATGCCGAGGAAGCCGCTGGCAGCACGCCGAGGCCTGCAAGCACAGAAGGCACGAAGGTACGCGCGGCTAGGGTCTCTCTTACTTCCGAACCAGGAAAAGAGTGTATGGTCTTAGACATTGCGGAAACCTCGGCGCTAGTGACAACGACGCCGACATCAGAGCAAGTAAGGTAATGGAGGACGTGACCGGAAAGAATTTGCAAGTGGATAAATTGGTGATGGAAGCTTCCAGCAGCACAACAGGCAAACGGGCACGGCAAGACGTGGGCGACAACGGCGTTGCAGGAGACGCTGGCGTCGATGAGCCGCCATCTAAAGCATTGCCACCGAGTCGATCGGCGTTGCGCCCGCGCCCTACTATCCCGCCGGACAGGCGTCCGACGGCGTCGTCACCTTAGTAGCATCAAGGGCGCGTCTATGGATGGGAAACGAGGAGTGCGGCTGTAGGCTTAGCTGCACTGAGTGGTGGAGATGAGTATCATGCTCTCATTCTCAGTCGACCGCATACCAAGGCTACGGAAAGCTTTTTCCGTTTTACTTCACCTAACGTGCGGGATCTCGCTAGCAGAAAGAAACAGAGTGAACAGTATCGGCTAGTTGTAGAGCGAGATCTCAACGTTATAGCTATACAGGAAACCATAGCTTAAGATGAACATGAGACTGGGACCATGGTGCGGACTTTTAGTTCACGGTTCAGTGTTTGTATAAGTCATCCCATTGGTTCCTCAGCCGGATGTGCTTTATTTGTCCGCCAGATACAGGAGCTGGTCGTTGAATCTGTTACATCTAGTTTATCGGGGTGGTTAGTAGTATGTGATTTCAGGCACTTTTCTTCCGAATGGCGCGTAATTACTTTGTATGCACCTAATGTGCAATCCGAAAGATGTTATTTCTTCCAATCCCTAGATGGATATTGCGATACCCACCGGCAGGTTGTAATAATGGGAGACTTTAACTATGTGCTTTCTGCACATGACAAGACCAGCAGTGCACCATATAGGGATCCCAGTATGGCAGCCCTTAGCAATATTATAGACTGATATAGCCTTGAAGATGTGGCGGAATGTCTGGATACAGGGCAAAGCATTCATTTGACGCACTCTCAGGACTCCAGTCACGCTCGTTTGGACAGAACTTATGTAACAGCGAGTATAATACCAATGTGTTACAAATACGTAGTCGATACAGTCTTTTTGACGTATCACTGCCTAATCGGCTTTAATATACGTGGTGGCGGCGCCAGACAAAGTAAGTTTTCCTGGGACCTTTGAAAGCTGAACTCGCAGCTACTGGAGGACGACATTTTTAAAGAGAAGGTACTAGAACATGTCAGCAACATTAACAAAGCAGCAAAATAACAATCGGTACTCAGTGGGAATATTTTAAAAGTGATATTAAGATGATGGCAATGAAAAGAGTCTGTACAACTAAACGAGAGAAGAGAAAGGAGTAAGAATCGTTAAAACACAATTTTACTTCATCGCTAGAGGAAGAAGCAAAATCACCAGGAACATTCACGGACGATATTCGCAAGGCTAGGCATAAGCTGAAAGTTTTTGACACTGAGTGTTATTGGGAGGCTATAATTCAAGCTCGTGCTGAAAAGTTGTTGTTTGGTGAAGCACCAGCAAAATGGTCACTGGGTGAAGGGAAGAGATATGCCCGCAGAAATACCATACAGAAAATACCCCACAATGCGGTCGTTTACACAGATAATAAGGGAATAGGAAAAGTTTTTTTCTAATTACTGTCGAGATCTGTTTAAGCGATCGGAGGTTGACATGGGAATGTTCAGGAAGAAATTTTTACTTACAATTTCAAAAGTGCCCGAAAGTCTTTTTGCAGGAATGGAACTGCCTATTTCAATCTTGGAAGTTGAAAGAGAAATTGAACGGCTAAACCCAGGAAAGTCACCTGGACCAGAATTTTTTATTTATTTATAAAATACTGTAGGCCATAAAAATGGCCCAAGCAGGAGTGGGAGATGGTACAATGATAATGATATGACCGAATAATATAGGTGTTGAGAAAGAAGAAATACAAATAAAACAACAACGACTAAAAAAATAAATCAGGCAGGTGTACAATATACTCGCGGGTTACATAACTCGCCATTCAAAGTAATTTTCTTAAGATTTTAGTACATTTGCAGACTCAAAAGCATGATGTGGCAGTTCTTTCCAGTCTGTTATTGTGCGAGGGAAAAAAGAGTACTTGAGGTTGTTAGTGCGCGCAAAGGCAGGTGTGGATTTGTAAGAATAGTATCCTCTAGTAGGACGGCAAGATAATGGAGTGAAGACATGTGAAAGGTCTATGGTGTTTTTCTTAGATAGGTGAAAAAAAATTTAAGTCTAGCTAGTTTCCTTCAGGATTCAAAAAGTTGGAATTTTGTTAATAATTATTAGTTCTGTTGGGGAGTCAAACTGGCGGGAGTGATCGTAAGTAAACCGCACAGCTCATCTTTGGACTTTCTCAAGGTTAATATCTTTTTTACTGTGCGGATCCGAGACTTCAGACGCGTACTTTAAACAAGGCTAGACTATTGTGTTCAGAGCGAGGAGTTTAGTTTTAGAGGGAGAGCTTTTGAGGGTGTGCCTTAGTAACCTTATTTTCTACGGGCAGATGAGCAAATATTTTCAATGTGGCAGGACCAAGGTAATTCGTTGGCGATTGTGACGCCAAGATACTTATAACTTTGTGTAAGTAAAAATGAAGTTTCTTTAATACTGTACGAGTAATTTAGGGGTTTGTTTTTTGTTAGAAATGCGCATAGATACAGTTTTCTCTGAGTTTATGTGCACATCTCAGCACTCACACCAGGTATTAACTGTATCAACACTTTGGTTCAATAACACTTGGTCATCTGTGGATTTTACTGAACTAAACAAAAGGCAATTATCGGCAAACAGCTGCATTTCAACACCATATTTAGCACAGGTTTTAATAATATTGATATAGATTAAAAATATTAGTGGTCCTAGGACGCCACCCTGGGGAACTCCGGAGTTAACGGGAAGAAAATTGGAGTAGCTACCGTTTATATCAACAAACTGAGTGCGAGAAGACAGATACGATGTTACCCATTTAATTACCCAAAATAAGTAAATAAATAAAATAAATAAACAATGGTCGAGGGAAAACCAAGCAAGTTAAGCCTGTGAATTAATTTGCAGTGGGGTATTTTATCAAATGCTTTGCTGAATTTAAGGAAGATGACCTCAGTGTGACCGGATTTATCTAGGACAGACGAGAGAGAATGTATACCGGAAACTAATTCGGTTGTAGTGGATAGATCTTTACGGAAACCGTGCTGGAATAGTAATAATACGTTGCGCTCGTTTAGAAAATTAATCATATAGTTAAAAATTATGCGCTCTAGAAGTTTACGAGTGCTAGTGAGTGATATCTGTCTGTAGTTAGAAAAAATAGTGTTATTTCCTTTTTTAAGTACCGGAATTATTCGAGTAATGCGCCAGTCTAAGAGAACAATGCCTTAAGATGAGTATAAACGAAATATTACTACAAGGAAGCGGGAAAGCGATTCAGCGTAACGACGTAAAAGAGTATTTGGCAGGTTGTCCGGACCACAAGAAGATTTTGTGTTAATTTTCAGAAGCATGGAAAAGACACCTTCAAACTTTATGATGTCAGTATTGATTTCCACTGACTTACTGCCAAATGGCACTATTAAATGAGCATAGATTGGAAAAACAGAGTGAAAGTAACGGTTAAATTCTGTGGCCATTTCTTTCTCATCTTCAATTATTTGATCCCCAAGCAAAATGCAATCTGCAGTTTTTTGTTGATTAACTGTTATGTGGCGCCAAAACTTGGCTGGATCACTCCTAAGGAATTGGGGTAATATAACGGAATAAAATACATGTTTGCTGGGTCGTATTCTTTCTGAAAGCGTTCTTTTTAATTTCTGAATTGGCAATCCTTTTGAGTTATGCTTTCTCATACGCTTTACTATCCGTGCAATTTGAATAATTTCTCTAGTTATCCATAGATTTTTGGGACGTTGCTTTTTAGCTTTGTTTGGAATAAAATTGGCGAGGAAATAGCTACAAATTGATGGGAAGGTATTCCACAGATAGTTTACATTATCACCAGAAAAGCGATCAAAGGCTACATTGGGGTAATCTAAAACTGTCTCGTCATGGTCTCTGAAGTTCGATTGCTTGAAGTTCGATTGAATGAAGTTCGATTGCTTGCATATGCTGATGATGTGGTAGTTTTCTGTTCAGATCGCAACAGTGTTAACGAAGTAGTCCATATTGCGAAAGAGTTTTGTACGGTCAGTGGGATTTCGGTAAACTGGAAAAAGTGCTTGGGATATTGGCATTAGGATTGGCCTTCCACTCCAGACGTGTTTGCCAACATGCCAAGGGTGAATCATCCTGCGAAATATTTGGGTGTACCACTAAAATTTTATCGTGACAGTGAGCCGTACTGGCGACAGCAAGCCATTGAAATGCGTGAAAAAGTGGATACTGTTAGAGGATGGGACTTTTCGATTTTCACGTGGGCCACCATAAGTATTCTTTTCTTTGTCTTTAAACTTTGGTACACATTACAGGTTTTACATTGCTCGCGTATAAACGTGCAGAAGCTGCACCGTGTGTTTGCAGTATTTATACGGAAATCACTGTGGGAATGGTCTAGCCACACTAATCTTTTTCGTCGTGTTCGGTTCAGTGACCTCAGTCGGTCACAATTGTTTTTAAGACAGATCGTTATTCATTTTATGTTTCTGCGAGATACAAGCGACCCGTTTCTGCGTTCAGTTATTCAGCTGAGGCTTGGAACAGTTTTATCTTTCTTCACTCGTTGTCACTATAAACTATGTGCATGAGGCGCTTTATGGTTATCTAAGATAAGTAGTTGGTGCATGCAATTTTTTATTGGCACGGGTTCTCCAGCGAATATTCAGCTGGGGTAAAACGAAAAAGGTTGTATAGAGACCTTGTCGACATTGTTTTACCGGTACCATTTTACAGGAGTTTGTATCTTGCTGGACGTGGCCAAAACGTACTGACCCGAGTAAAAAAAATGGCTATCTCATCTAGTTCAAAATCATTTTTTAAGCTTCATACAGGTACTCTAGAAGTTAAAACGTGGATGCAAGAAAGAGGACTGTTTGTACCATGGAAACGCGCTTTTTTCTTTGTCGTAAACCTGAAACCATCGGACATGTATTTCTGGATTGTTAGGAAGGGGTGTTCTTCTGGGACATTCTGCCGAGAACTATCAAAAAAGATTTACCGATTGATGACTACTGGATCGGGTTTTTACCAGTCAATGAAGTAGACCATTGAGCCCCTTATTCTACTGTTATGTTGCTCGGCCTTCACAGTATTTGGAATAAGTACACGGCAGTCCGCCATACCAACATCAATACACTGCCTATTCGTGAATATTTCCGTCAAAAGATCACGGCGTTCATTGAAGAGAATAAAACAAAAGTTCCAATTCCAGAGTGGCTCGAACATCTTGAGCCACTTATTCGTATGAAAGAATTCTAGTCTCTTTTTAACCATTCCGTTTGTTACCACTATATGTACTGTTTATGTACTGTATAATTGTTGGATAATGTGCAAAAATAAGTAATAAAGAAGAAAAACATCTCGGTGGCCCAGTGGTTAACCCCTCGCGTTCACGGTACTGAGGTCCCACGTTCGATTCTGCTTGCCGGAGTACTTTTTCTCTTGATTTTTTTTTCTTTCTCGAGTTTTTATAAATATACACTGTAAGCAAAAGTTAGCCGAGATGGGAATTTCTCCAGCACATGAGCCCATAAAACTCCCCTGCTCATATTATTTACTCCCTGGTAGGGAGTGAAATTGGCACATGTCGTAAAACGCCCCCTGCTTAATGACAAATTTCATGAACGACATCGCCTTGTAAGCTCCCCAGGGAGCTTGAGCTCACATGGTTACGTACTCCCTATGGTAGTCTTAAAACCATTTTTGGACGTCACGCGCGTGCGTGTGTGTGTTGGCGTGTACGTACGGGCATATGTTCACACGTCGGTTTGAAACACCAGTGCTTTGTGAGGCTGATCGTGTGAGCATCTGTCGAGAGACAACGAAATTATAAGTGCAGCGAAGAATTGAAATGACCGGTTGGTGTTTACTGTGAACATTTCAATATATTTCGCACCGTTGAACCACGCTGAACATCAGTCCAATTCCTCAACGAAACGCCGCGAATGCCGCGCTTCAAAGGGCCGAGTTACAAAAAATTTTGAAGAATAATCAATTGGTAGCACAAGTAAGCTGTTACGACTGTCAGCGATTTCTCCTGGAGTTTCACCGTAGAACTTCGACGCGGTACGAAGTAGGCTTGGCTTGACCACGGCAGGCTGGCCGGCAACCGGTGTGAGAGTTGCGCCGGCGCACTCGCCCCGTCTCCGCCAATGGTGAGCTCTCGCAGTGTCACCGCTATTTCACCGGCTGCAACATCTAAGCGGTAAGAAGGCCTCGCTATGCCGTCGCTATCAAGCCGCCATCGTAGCGAGCTCGCACTGCGCGCCTGCTGCCATGGTGAGCTCCACGAGCTAGCACCTACTGTATACAGGCGAGGCAAAGAATATGTTTTAATAAAAAGTAAAGGCTGCTAGGATGAATAACAGTCTTCTGCGCCTTGCGACCGCAGCTGTCAAATGACTAAGTTGAAGGCGAGCGCCAAACGAGGCGGTGACACACTGAAACAACGTACGGCATGCATTCCCCTGCAATGCAGGCGAGTAACAGGAACTGCGACTGCGAACCGTCTCGTTCATCTAAGTCTATTGCTCCGTAGCTTAGACTGCATGGATAGCGGACACCTATTTCTGTGCACGGGAAAAATAGCGAGACCTAAACTGCACATCAGCAAGCATTTTGTGATCGCCAGCTGTCATTCATCTCATCACCGTGCCGTACTCGTGAGTGAGGCCTAGTCGTCGAACGCAGTAGTGGTGGTCTACCTCGGTTCATCGTTAGAGCGCCTGAATGTGCCTCATTGATGTGTTTCTTCAAGTCTGCTCGGGCTTTCTGTGTGATTCAGTGGATTTTACGGATTCGCAAACAGTACTGCTAATGCAAATTCAGCCCGTACGACAGAGCGCCAACTGATAAAACCCTTTCACTATAGTTCAAGAATTAATCAATAATAGGCAGGTTTAGAATAAAAGGCATGTGTATTGAAGTGCGTATATTAGGTCACCGCAACTTGATACTTACGCCGTGGGTGTTTATTGCTTAGTTATAGCAAAATTGAGTCCCTTAAGAGCTACTTGGGAGGTCGGAATATGGTGCCTATATATACGCGGTGACTGAATGGTAGGTGTTCAGCGCGGGTGACAAGCTTTGGTGAGTGCGAGTGTTGTTAACATTCCGTGAGCGTTGTCTGCATGCTTGTGTAGTGTAATCATTATTGAGAGCTTCGACGGTAATGCAAAAAAAGTTACGCTTGCGCATGGTACGGCTGTTAACGTAACTTTTATCTCGCTTGATGTAAAATTTTACTCCCAAACTGACCTGAAAAATTTCCCTGGTGGATGTGAATAAATACCCCCTGGCACCATGCGAAAACCCCCTTCTGATGGGGAGTAAATTTTTACTCCCTCCGGGCGGAAGGAGTAAAACCCTATTGGGGCATGCGCAAGAGGACAAGTCATTTACTTTCATCTCGGCTTATTTTTGTTCGCAGCGTAGATACGTATACATATACGGTGCATGACATCAACGCCAATGCCAACGTCGACACCGACGGCAGCGGTGAAATCCATCCGAGGGTGTTCATATAATTGTTATAGCAATAAGAATAACTTGGACATGAAGTCATTCAGCACCGCTACTTGAGTTGACTGTAGAACATCCTTATCAAGTGGGGGGACGCTACGAACTTGGGAAAAAAGGACAAATCAACTACAAGACATTTGTGAAGTGTTCCACTTTGCTTTATGGTGTGTTTGAAAACAGCATTGTTTGTTTGTGCAGTATATTGTGAAAACGTTTTGTTCCAACGTTATTATACTTTTTCTTGGGCCTGCCACCTTAGAAAAAAGCTAAAGAACAAGTCGAATTTCGGCGAAGTTGAAACAGATAGAAAAACAAATGACGAATTGAAATTGGCTTGTCCAGCAATGGAAAGCCAGTTACTTGGTGGAAAAATAGAAGCTACATCAATACACACCACATAATTACCCTATATTTAGTAATGAGTCTCTTGGTTTTCTCTAACAATTTACCAGTGTGTTCACACCTGTTCGGAAACCAATGTTTAGGAATCAGAATTTTTCTTCTGTTTTTTTATTACTGGTAACACGAACAGGCAACAGAATGAAGATAGCCAAGGTGGGGGGAAACACGACATCTGTTCCGTAATGCATCGATCGATATGTGGGGTTTAACGTCCCAAAACCATTCTATGATTATGAGAGACGCCGTAGTGGAGGGCTCCGGAAATTTAGACCACCTGGGGTTCTTTAACGTGCACCCAAATCTGAGCACACGGGCCTACAACATTTCCGCCTCCATCGGAAATGCAGCCGCCGCAGCCGGGATTCGAACCCGCGCCCTGCGGGTCAGCAGCCGAGTACCTTAGCCACTAGACCACTGCGGCGGGGCTTCCGTAATGCATCCAAATGCGAATAATCATTGTTTGCCACAATTATTCGTTTTAAGGTGACAATAGTGGCACATCCTTTGTGAGATGCCTCTCGTTTTGTAATAATCTGTTATGGTAATGAAAACATAAAAATAAAACATGGAAACAGGTTTAGCTGGCGAAGCGGCTTCCGAAAATGGAGAAATCGTGCAGTTGATCACTTGGGCATTCATTACTGGCACAAATACCTTACAATAGTTTCATCTCAAGAAGGAATTCTGGTGACCACAACACCATTAGGGCAGAAGATAAGCAAGCTTATTTGGGCTCACCATGACGTGTAGTTCAGCGCTCTTTCTTTACTGTGCCTTTTTTTTCCTAGATTCACATGCAGTGCCTTAGGTTGATAATTAAACTGTTGTGAACCACTTTTAGTGCACCAATACGTGCACTCTGGCCTTTTTGGAAATAAATCCAAAATGGCATTGGTACTTGTCACGAGCGATGATCTTTTTATCTTGTGAGAACCTCCAGACACCTTGGCAGACTATCTTGCCATCTTGTCAGATGGATGGTGATTATGCTTGTAGAGTGAACGTTCATTTATATGTCACCACAACTATCATCCTTTTATATTTATCACCATTCGGGTATTTGTGATCGCTACTTGATAAAATGATCTTTGCACGAGGCGTCCGTGGAACACTAAACACCCGCACGCTTGCTGAAGGAGCTAAGTTGGCCGGGACGACACAGGAACACAAACAGGTTGATGCCCGATCCCCTGTTTTTCATTGTGTCTCGCTGTTGTGGTGTTTTACAGAAACTTGGCATCTTCAGTGATCAAGTCACACTAACTAGATCCGCATAAAAGCATGAATTGTAAGTTTTAGAGCTTGGTTCTTTTCCTTTTTTTTGTTAGACGAAGAAATGAGCCCTCAAATTTACACTTCTTCTCTTGTCCCTTTCTATGACCTTACCAAACGCGCGCCAAGACAGCCTATTTTGGGTAGTGCTACATGTGCAGAAGCTCCACCTCCGTAACTTTACCATTAGTTCCAAGAAAAGTTGTCGCCGGGTATAGTTCCCATTAACAAGCTCCGCAGTACCGTACTGAATGTACCGTATAAGCGCCGTGTGGAATCCTACAGCAGGCATGTAATGGTCAAAGTTTGCCGGTTGTCTTACATAATTATCAGCATTAACTAACAAGTGCTCAATCGCCGCACAACCGTTCTGTTCAGGTGTTTAATAAGGCCAGCTCAAACGTGCCAAGCAACTCAGCTGCTACCCAGCCTTGCGCGACTTTCTTTCGAACAGTCACGCCGCGATTTGAGAACCGCCCCCTCTGTTTTTAAATAGGTTCTTTACGTGTCAAATGTACGCCCGATTTTAGAATATGCTTGAACTGCCTGGGACCCGGCCACAAAGTTAAATATTGATGCATTGGAGCGCATTCAGCAACGTGGCGCCCGGTTTGTGACAGCTGATTACAACTTCACCAGAAGGTCTAGCGAAATTGTTAGTTCACTTGGTTGGCCGTTACTCTCCTCAAGGCTTAAATATATCTGGCTATGTCTTTTCTACAACCTAATAAATGACAAAACTGGGATCGATAAAAACAAATACATGAGACCACCAACATTCATCTCATCACGACGGGCCCATCCTTTGAAAGTCTGGGAATATATGTGCCGAACATCAACGTATGCAAATACTTTTTTTCCTAAAGTTATTCACGAGTGGAACAGCCTACCAAAAAACATTGTGACCGCCCCTTTCACAGTGTTTTCTTCCCTTTTAAAGCAGTAGGTGGTCACACAATGATAATGTATGCTGTGATTTAGGTATTTTTGATTTATTTTTATTTTTTTGAGTGCCGTGCACTTCAACTTGTCCCAACTGATTTGAATGTACTTTGAATTTGTAAACCGCCCTACAACAATGCCCCTAGAGAGCGCTGTAGGTATAAGTATAAATAAATAAGTACAAATAAATAAATAAACTAAATAATTAATTAATACACAAATAAAGAGATCGGCGTGGGCTGGGCGGATACTGGTTTACAAAGTAGTGCAAGTCCCTATTTTTTTTTTCTTTCGAGGCATCCAGACAGATTTCACCTGGTCTTGCGAACAATTCCCCGTTATAATAAAACAATGAAGTCGCATGCTCATAAACCACCGGGTCAAGGAGCTGGTAGAATCATCATGCATGTCCACATTCAGAAAAAAAAAGCGGAACACAACACGGCGTCCATCGCCTCGTAGGCTGGAAAAAAGTGAAAGGCCAGAGGTCAAACTTCCCGGCTTCTCAGGCAGGTTTAATCAACGGTGCACCACAGGAGGGCGCTCGTTCTTTCACGAGTCACTGCGCGAGACCGAGCGAGATCAAAAAGAGGCGCCCCCTCGCGCAGTCTCTGCGCACCATCAGTTCGCCTGCCGCTACCTCTGTTCCGCCTTCCGGTTCCTCGTGAGGCTGTGAATGTAGCGCCTTCCAATCACAGAGTATACGTAAACAAAAGATGCGCCAGGTCTGTAATGCTTGCATGTTGTTCTCGGCGAGTTTTTGTTATTGCAATCTCTTGCAGCTCGTAGGGAGCTTTCGGCTTCGAAGGTGGTGAACGGCATCTTGTCCGTGCGTGGTGATGACGTGTTAATGGCCAGGTGTTGCTCATACGTCAGTACATGATGCAACCGCGCATGCTTTCACACTTTTGAGAAGATTGGGAGAAGAGATTGACATCCAGATGGCTTCGCGGTCATTAGTTATGTTACCCTTCACGAGAGCAAACAAAAGCTCTTATTTGCTATTATTATTATTATTATTATTCATATTATCGCTATTATTATTATTATTATTATTATTATTATTATTATTATTATTATTATTATTATTATTATTATTATTATTATTATTATTATTATTATTATTATTCCTACAAATTGTTGATGAAGTGAGATATTATTTCCAAGATATGTATAACTGTAAAGGAGGCAACCTGTAGAGGTCATATGGTAATTTTAAGACGTTAGACCCCGCAAATCAATCAATCAACCTGTAGAGGAGAGGCCAATTTCGATACGCAGAATGTCAGCCCACATTAGAGTGTGCCACTCTCAGTCAAACTAATCCTTTCTGACGGCGAGTAGGCGATCGTCGGGAGCTTGCGCTCATTCCGCGCACGTGAGCGTGGGATGTCAATTACTCATAAGAGGTTCATAGGCGAGGATTCGCACCCATCGGCTTTCCTAGCGTTTATCTCCCTGCATACACTTAAGAGAGGTGTTCTCACTAAAGCGAACCCCGAACGCAACTACGAAACGAAACGTTCCAGTTTACGTACTCGAAATGAATCCAGAACGCAGCCTTCTCAATAAATTGTTCAGCTGCCATGGTCGATTGTAGGTTCTTGAGCAGTGATATCACTTCATTGTCTTTAAAGTGATTCGGGCACATTGAAAAGGGTCCTCGTAACTTTAAGAGCTAACTTACTAACACACAAGCTTTGCATATGTACGCACATAAGATCTTAAGCTGAACCTCGACATTTTTGTTGTGTGCATCTCTGTTATTAGATTTTTTCTGGCCCTTGAGAGGATGTTTATGGGCCTGATGACTTTTCTTCTGTCAAATTTATTGAAAATATTAGATGGTAATGATAACTCTATGGGCGCTACTTATATAAAGTTCTCAATAACATCCAGTGTTTCAATAGTGCATATGTACATGTCTTGGGGTTAACCCTTCGTAATATATCATGTTATTGTTGTTTCTAAAAAGAATATATTAGCCTAAGTTTCACAAGCAAACTATTCTTAGAGCTTTTTTCAGTGGTAATTTCGTTTCGTGCTAGTTCAGGCAATTTGATGACTTTCACGTCCAAGTTCTCAGTTCATATGTTTCTCCGATCCAACTAAAGTTATCAAAGGTTATCAAAGTTTCTTATCACTGTTGCACATTTGTTTGCTTTTAGTTTTGTATTCTGGTAATTGTGTAGCTGCTCTTTTACCTACCATTCAGTGCTCTCGGTTGCGCGTGTCTTCAAAATGCGTGCACAATGGCCCCTGTTTATACTGAGACGTCCCCCGCTACGCCACCGATCGCCAAAGAGAGGGAAGAACACTCAACCCTTTTTCTATCCGGTTCCCTCTTGGCTACGTGTCTCAATCATTTCTCACATACAGGGATTCGTGCTGGGGCCGGGAAGTAAGAGACGCTACGACTTGTTTCTGTTTACTGATTCATTAAATTTAATACTAACTTAAAACATCGTATACCGCGTACATCAACCACTACAATAAATTATAACACATAATTTGGAAATTTTCGACATGCGACGCCGGATACATAAGGGAAATAACGGTGCCAATACAAAGATGCCTCAATACAATGTAAACACACGACGATACAAATGATAAAGTCATAAATTAACAAAACCGCGCAATGTCTCAATTCGCCACCTCCCTTCCCGCAAAGCTAATCTAAATAAGGTGCATAAAGTCCGTCTCACGAAAGGTCCATGTTGACGGGGGCCTCGGAGCTGGTTGTTCAAATCGGGGCCGAAGGTTGGTTCTTTCCGTCGCCGTCTTCATCGTCTTCGTCATCGTCGCCTACGTCGTCCCTCTTAGTGGTTTCCATCTTAGCTTCTCTACCATTTCGAGCTCATCGCATCATCCCTCTGACTCCCTTCAACTCTTCACATCGTATCCCTCCGACCCTCACATCGTATCGCGGACTCTTCACATTGTATCTCTCGGACCCTCACATCGTATCCCGGACTCTTCACATCGTATCTCTCGGACTCTCACATCGTATCCCGGACTCTTCACATGGTATCTCTCGGACTCCTAAGCTCGTCTCCTAGTCCCCTTTTTGTAGGACCCGACTCCGCCCTACCGGGGCACCAAAACCAGTCCGCCACTCCACGCGGCATATCTTTTCTTCTCCGTCCGAGTGTATCCTCTTCAGCCACCGACCCCGCGGCCTACACCAGTAGAAAACCCTCTCTCAAACAAAGCCGAGCAAGTAACGAGGTACAAACTCGAGCCTCAGGGAGAGTGAGGGGCGAGCCGTCCGATGACACTTTAATTACGGGCGAACAATGGTCCCGATGTTTTCGGTACTTGGCGAGCCGATGTCCAGACCAAGTTTCAACGTTTCCCTGCAGCTCGGCGTCTCTCGCGAAATTCTCCGTAGCCGCCGTTTCCTCGTTGTCCACCGCCGCGGGCGGCCATCCGCGCAGAACGCAGTAAGAGCCCTGGCGCCACGGAGGCTGACGGAAAGGCATACCGGACCCGGCACAGGCACTTGCCGCAAGGGTTGCTTTTCCCGAACCAACAAAAGGGTGTTCTGCTGCTCCCCCATGCCACAGATCTGAAGGGTGCGCGCCGATTATTGTACTCTGTCACACGGTCTGTAGACGACAAGGCGCCGCCTGGTCCACGACTTTGCGTGGGGGAGCCCGTAAGAATAGTAGACATAATCCTTCTGGTACTTAACTCCGGAATGCCCTTTATGCGTGGGTTTGAGAAACGAGCGCACACATCTCGAAAGGAGCGGGGTTCAGTCCGTGTTTGCGGGGACGTCACAATCCCTTAATCTTGCAGAAGAATTTTCCCAGCGGGGAAATTCAAACACGAGAAATGCGGGCGCATAACGCCTTCGGGTTGCGCAGCGAAATTGAGACATTGCGGCAGTCTTAGGAATACAATACGCGAACACAGTACACTTGCGATTCAGCCGTTACGGTGGCGCGTCGCTGAAAGGAACCAATCAGTGATTGTCGCTGAATCGTCAACCACCACGAAGCAGTTTGATTCCGTATTTCTACCGCGCACAACACACTTGAAACCTTCAGAATCACTGCAGAAACTCGTGGATGACGCGTGGACAAAACGCACACTGGTCACAGCTGCTCGTCGGATGGTTTGGCACGCAGCGTTCAGTCATGAATGCGGAAAGTTCACTACCATGCGAGCACATCACTCACTTCGCCTGCACTGTCCACTCTCGGCACAACCAAACAGAGGATACACACATTTCAATACACTTTCATTTCACACATGCACAAAATATTAAGATCTTATCTAACATTTCAAACCAAACGAAAAGCGGGATGGCAGGAGAACATTGGTCATACACACAGCAACACCGAATCACCCTCGCGTACCACCTCCTGCCTGGCCTCATTTCAAAACATAATCAACAAAATAAAACAAGTGTACAAGCCAATGCTAAACAAAATAAAAGAAAACTTAAACTTCGACACAAGGCCTCCACTAAAATAACAAGCACAATGACCAAACAAAATTTACAGAACAAAAGTGACATACAACATTGCGGACTCTTCTGACCCTAGCCGATCCCCGAGCGCTCAGCGTCTACCCGTGTGCAGACCTCTTCCCCGACTCCGAGTCCCGGACCCTCGTTGGATGGTCCGAACTTCCACCTACTCAACTCAGTCGCGGAGTGCTAAGCTATCTGACAAGACGACCGCTGCGCATGCCCGGGTTTGGTGCGGTGTACATCCAGTATGCTGCAGTTCCCCTTAGGCCCCACAAAAACCACCCCTTTGCAATCTAGGCATTCCTCAATCTCATCTACTCTCTCCAACGTTCGGTCTACCACCGTGTCGACCAAGACTCCGACAACTGCATCCTCAGAAAAACCATTCTCATCCAACTCCATATCTGCCACTCCTACAGGTAATGCCTCATCGTCTCGTGGGACCTTCGAGGTAGAAACCGCAGCTAAACCGTCTGCACACGCTCCAGCGACCTCGACAACCTTTCTTTCACCAAGTGGCACTGGGGTGTCAGCTTTCCTCTCAAACACACACTCGCTCAATGGCGGAACATCTTCTTCGATCACGGAAATTACATTGACCACTTCCGCACACGCTGAACCGTGACTCATTTTTAAGGGGCTTATTTCCTCGCGGATATTTACGACTGCGATTGACCTCTGCGCGTCAACGTCATGAGGAGGGGTTGCGTCTAGGTTTCCAGATTCGACCTTTCCCTCCCTCTCCTTGCCTTTGTCAATGCGACCGCCATCCGTCGAATTCCAATTTCATCGCCGGTACCGGTGGCATTCTCGCCGAATGTGACCAAACCTGTCACAGATATAGCACTCGCCGGGATAAGGGAGTTGCTTCGGTAATTCCTGCCGATTTTGTTCTGCCTTATTGCGTACTGCCAAGCTCTCCACAAGTTTTTCGAGGCGGTCAAGGCGGCTATGCATCTCATGAACATCCGTGTCCTCTTCTACGTATCGAATGGGTAACGAATGGTTGCTCGACACTTGCTCATTCTGTTCCTCCTTGACCGCTATGGCAATGGCCTCGTCAAACGTTTTTGGGTCTCGAGAGAGAACAAATCTGCGGACCGGATCCCTCAGGCCTAATAAAAATTGCGAGAGCAATTGTTCGTCTGGAATTTCGCGGCGCAGTGAAGCTTTCACCGGATCCTGACCATCGGAGCTTGCCAGGGTGGCGGTCCCAAGGATGCGCAAGCGACTCGCAAATGACCGCACTTCCTCATCTGCCTTCTGCCTCGCGTTTAAAAACCTTTCCATTTTGAACATAAGCGGCTCCGTATTGAACCTCTTGAGGGCCAAATATTTGAATTCAGAAAAAGTTGAAGCCGCAGCGACGCCATCATCCCACCGCTGCCACCACTTGAGACGTCCCCCGCTACGCCACCGATCGCCAAAGAGAGGGAAGAACACTCAACCCTTTTTCTATCCGGTTCCCTCTTGGCTACGTGTCTCAATCATTTCTCACATACAGGGATTCGTGCTGGGGCCGGGAAGTAAGAGACGCTACGACTTGTTTCTGTTTACTGATTCATTAAATTTAATACTAACTTAAAACATCGTATACCGCGTACATCAACCACTACAATAAATTATAAGACATAATTTGGACATTTGCGACATGCGACGCCGGATACATAAGGGAAATAACGGTGCCAATACAAAGGTGCCTCAATACAAAGTAAACACACGACGATACAAATGATAAAGTCATAAATTAACAAAACCGCGCAATGTCTCAATTCGCCACCTCCCTTCCCGCAAAGCTAATCTAAATAAGGTGCATAAAGTCCGTCTCACGAAAGGTTCATGTTGACGGGGGCCTCGGAGCTGGTTGATCAAATCGGGGCCGAAGGTTGGTTCTTTCCGTCGCCGTCTTCATCGTCTTCGTCATCGTCGCCTACGTCGTCCCTCTTGGTGGTTTCCTTCTTAGCTTCTCTACCATTTCGAGCTCATCGCATCACCCCTCTGACTCCCTTCAACTCTTCACATCGTATCCCTCCAACCCTCACATCGTATCCCGGACTCTTCACATCGTATCTCTCGGACCCTCAGATCGTATCCCGGACTCTTCACATCGTATCTCTCGGACTCTCACATCGTATCCCGGACTCTTCACATCGTATCTCTCGGACTCCTAAGCTCGTCTCGTAGTCCCCTTGTTGTAGGACCCGACTCCGCCCTACCGGGGCACCAAAACCAGTCCGCCACTCCACGCGGCATATCTTTTCTTTTCCGTCCGAGTGTATCCTCTTCGGCGGCCGCCCCCGCGGCCTACACCAGTAGAAAACCCTCTCCCAAACAAAGCCGAGCAAGTAACGAGGTACAAACTCGAGCTTCAGGGAGAGTGAGGGGCGAGCCGTCCGATGACACTTTAATTACGGGCGAACAATGGTCCCGATGTTTTCGGTACTTGGCGAGTCGATGTCCAGACCAAGTTTCAACGTTTCCCTGCAGCTCGGCGTCTCTCGCGAAATTCTCCGTAGCCGCCGTTTCCTCGTTGTCCACCGCCGCGGGCGGCCATCCGCGCAGAACGCAGTAAGAGCCCTGGCGCCACGGAGGCTGACGGAAAGGCATACCGGACCCGGCACAGGCACTTGCCGCAAGGGTTGCTTTTCCCGAACCAACAAAAGGGTGTTCTGCTGCTCCCCCATGCCACAGATCTGAAGGGTGCGCGCCGATTATTGTACTCTGTCACACGGTCTGTAGACGACAAGGCGCCGCCTGGTCCACGACTTTGCGTGGGGGAGCCCGTAAGAATAGTAGACATAATTCTTCTGGTACTTAACTCCGGAATGCCCTTTATGCGTGGGTTTGAGAAACGAGCGCACACATCTCGAAAGGAGCGGGGTTCAGTCCGTGTTTGCGAGGACGTCAGAATACGTAGCCCCCATGCTCAGTCTCATTTCTAGTTCACCTTCTTCCGCACTGGCCATATAATACACGCGGCTAACCTAGCAACATGAAAAAATAATTAGCCTTGCGTTGTTGATTAGCTATCTTGAATAATTCTTCAAGTACGAGATTTACTACGACACTAGAGTTCGTTTGAACTTTTATTCACTTCTTCCTTTTTTTCTGTTTGGTTTTTGTGAAGAGAGAATGCCCACGCACGGATCTCAACTCCGGGTGAGCAGCTGGCCTCAGGAATGCGTCGGGTGAGAGAACTGGTAGCATCGAAGGCTTCCACAAGAAAGTTCTTAGTGGCTGAAGTGGAGCTATCATATGTGCGCTGGTGCTGTGCTCGCTGGGCAAGTCAGGAGTGCGGGAGAGGTCGTGGCTGTTTTGCCGTGTACGAGCCGTGGTGACGTTATGAACACTTCCGCGAGGTAATTTAGATGGTATCTTTTAAGTTCGGAGCACTTTAGGGTTTCGGCTTGTCGGTGTCTAATGTCGTCACCATGTGTCATCTAGTTACGGTCTACGATAAATGCTTATGTGCCACAAAAACTGAGTGAATTCCAGTACTCTCTATTGGTCCACACACACAAAAAAAGGCAACGGTAAGCCAAAGAAATAGCCGGTGACGTTAGAGGAGCTCAAACACCTTTGTCTACATGCCACGGGGAACTGAACCCGGGAATGCAATGAAGAAGAAGGTGGGAGAAGAGAAAGAGAACGAATTGAGAGAAAGGCGGGGCGATAACCCGAATTGGAGAATTCGGTTTGACCCTGCACTAAACGGAGAGGGTATGGAAAAAACGATGGCAAGGAAAGCGAAGAGAAAATAGGAAAAAAATAACAAGGGGGGGGGGGGAGTGCTGTGCCTATGCAGTAGGCCACTGCGCAGCAAAAAATTCAATAAGGCCTTGACTGATCGTCTGTGCGAAAACACGTCATATCGGCATTTGAGCACTGAGTGTTCTGATAAGAGTCTGCCTTCGAGGTGGGCTAACGCAGCAGCTAACGGCAGCGTGTGCGTGCTGTAGCGAGGGTGGTCACAAAGAGCGTGCTCCATCGTTTCATCGCGACAGCAATGATTGCAGGCAGCACTCTATTGCATACCGATTCGGGAGGCAAAAAAGTTGGTAAAAGCTGCCCCAAGCCACAGTCGGCAAAGCACTGTTGTCTCAAGTCGAGGAAGTTTGGACGGAGGCCGAGTCGACGAGACGGGTCCCACCCATGCAGTCGCGTGAGCGGTAAATTTGCTGTATTCCATAAGAATTTAACATCTTCATTAACAATCTCTCTTATTTTCTCGGCAGCATGATTTCTTGAAAGTTCAATCGATTCTTCGACCCCGTCTTGGTCAGCAGATAGAGCAGCTGCGTCGACATGTTTATTTCCTAATAGGCCGCAGTGTCTTGGAAGCCACTGAAGCATATGTCCTACGACGAAGAGGTGTTGGAGCAGCTCTCTCATTTCCAACACTAGTTGTTCATGAGGTCCACGGCTTAATGCGATTACGAAATACTGTAGTGCTGCCTTGGTCTGTAAACACGCTCTATTTCTTGGCTTCTTGACGGTGGGTTGGTAAATTACTCAGAGTGCGCTAAGCAGAGCAGGAAGTTCCACAGCTGTCGATCTCGTCTGGTGAAATAGCCAAATCTTCGTGCTGGTGCCATTTTCACAGAAGATCTCCGATCTTTTACGCCCATTCACGGTCGTTGAAGCCTCAATGTATAGATAGGTATGCTCGCTGTACACTTTAGACAACACGAGAAGAGAAAGCTGCTTTAGCGCTAA
This sequence comes from Rhipicephalus microplus, assembly GCF_043290135.1. Lineage (NCBI taxonomy): Eukaryota > Metazoa > Arthropoda > Arachnida > Ixodida > Ixodidae > Rhipicephalus > Rhipicephalus microplus. The sequence goes on along the minus strand of NC_134706.1, from coordinate 152,513,491 downwards.
AGGCGAGAGCCGGGTTTTGATTAAAAGCCTGGAACCGTAAGTCTAACTCTCGCTTAAGCTGTATATCCTGTCTGTATCATGTACGATAGGACAAGACTTTCTGACAAAATAATGCAAGAAGTTGATCTTCTGGCAGTGAGGCTAATTGATGGGCAGGGGCGCCAGCAAGATGCCTCAAGTGTGCTGAGAGCTTTCATTACGATATGCGTTTTGACTAGGTAATCATTTTCATTCGCAATTGTCTCAGCTCATGACGAACATCGCGACAGCCCCGGAAGAATTCGCAGAGCCCTATCCTGGATGCTTCCAAAAGTAAGAATACTGGTTCTGTAGGCATTTGTCAGCACAGAGAAGCTTATCGCAAATAGCTGAAAAAAGTTTCTTGTCCATTTTCATCATTGCAAGTACTGAAGTCCCCCATGTTTTCCCTCCGAAATACTTCAATAAGTTATTTATGTCTGTCAGAATGGGTAGAAAGAGCGCAAAAAGGAGAAACCAGACAAAAAACGACACACACAGAGCACAGACTTTCAACAAAAATTTTGTTCTTCAAACCACACATATACAGCTATGCAGTGGAGCTAAAAAAGAAGAAACAAAAGTGATAACTGAAGTTGAATGAAAAATGAACATCATAAAACGATTCTCATAGTGTGTGCGATGAACTCTATAAAATTCATAGTTTTATGATGTTAATTTTCATTAACATAAGATATCTTTTTTGTTTCTTCTTTTTTTGTTCCACTGCTCAAGTATGTAGGCGATGTTTGACGAATGAAACCTTTGTTGTAAGTCAGTGCTCTCTTGTCTCCTTCTCCGTCGAATTTCTAGTTTTTCACGCTCTTTCCTTTTGATGTGTTGTAGCAACACGCCTAAGCAACCACTTTATCTAAAATGTCTGTCAGCCTCTTCTTCACGTAGGCCAAATGTGCAATCCAGCAAAGGTCTATCAATGAACATGCCTAAAATTTCTGCGCCCTGGCATATCGTATAACTCGGCCATCGATAGATACAGCGTATTATCTTTTTGGCTTTCGAATAAGTACAGTAAATGTGCATTTCTTTGGCGGTACCTTGAGACCCCGTTCATTGAAGTACACCTATAACAAAGTCGCATCTTTCCGAATTCTTGCGCGTGCCTGAGGCTGCGTCACGCTAGATGCCCGGACGCAATGTCGTCAGCATACATAGATAGCTTGACCACACTCGATAGTCGTTCCACTAGGCCAATCAGAACGAGGTAGAAGAGGGTTGTGCTCGAAACGTAACCTTGCAAAACTCCGTTGTGCGTCGGCTGTTGGGAAGTTGGAACATCTGCAGTGTTCACAAATAAAGACCACCCTTGCGAATAACTGCGTGTATAACAATATACTTGACGATCTAAGATAAACCTGCTCAATTTTTTTTGAAGATGGTGTCATAGAGAACGTTGTCGTATGCTTCTTTCACACCAAGGAACATGGCAATTCATATTCATTCATATGTCTGTTGATGTTGTACATACGTGTCAGGGTCGATAGCATTGACGACGGAACATTGGTGATGGTGAAAAGCAGCCGTGGCATTCCCGTACATCTTCTACTATTCAGAGTACCGTTCAAGTACGGCCTGTACAATTCACTTCATTTTCTTTCCAATGCATATTAAAACAATGTGGAGTTTCCTTTGTAGCTAGTAGAAAGAGACGGGAGAGGCCTTTCTCATATCCTCAAGTAAAGCTTGGAACATAGCCAAGTCGGTCCTTCGTATCGTGGTAGATCAGTACGTGTTGGAATTACCGTTATTCTTCGGGTAATTCGGTCACCTCAGTGTGTTTTAATGCCCACAGATCATTTTAATCATGCGGCGAAGCGGCGTGACATGCAAGACAAATCAAGGCAGCTGCTATGTGTGGTGCCCCGCATAAACATAGGACTTGCGACATTAAGGAGGGCAATGCCTTGGCTTGAAACCAATGGAGCTAGACGTCTTTCTATTGAGTTCACTCTTGAGCTTCCCCAAATGGGATAAGGTCTATTCAAGTCTCCGGTAATAACCGATGAACGCGGATGTGCCTTAAGATGCGGTACAGTTTTTTCGTGTCATGTCAACTTGAAGGAAACAGATACACACCCAGGAGTGCAAAAGTGACCTTTTCGATTTTGAAAGTTTTGAGAGTCAATTACACATACCGTCGTGAGGTTGCAATGGCTCGATTACGTAACTAAGAGACCCACGAGTAAAAACAACTATGGTATTCTTGATGTCACTTGATGAGAAAAATGACTCGTAGCCGGATGGTCTGATTGAATGTGATAATTTTGATTCATATATAACCATGATCGGAAATCGGTATATATGGACAGTTTGACGATAATAAGAAATGCGCCATCGAAGAACTCTTGCGTTTGCTGAACAATAGACGACTCTCTGATCTCTTGCCGAAATGACCTGGGATTGTCGGCCTTCGCTTTACTTTGGGATTGCTAGGACTGGGCTCAATGCGTCCAGCACTTGTAGCCCACTCCTAGCAGTTCGTGTATAACTAATTTTCAGACGACCTCTGGTGACACTCGCGAAATGTCGGCAGCATAGGAATGATTTGCCGATCAGTGGTAAAAGCCTCGTCAAAAGCAGAAATGGCTTTCGCTGGAAGCAGAGGGCGTGAGGCCTGCATAGGTGGCCGTGCGTTCGTAGGCACGTGCTAGTCTACAGCGGAGAGAGGCTTCACCGTTGGAGGCCTTCTCGTGCTCTTCGGCTTTATTCTAAACATTGATGGTGGCGTTGACGCAATTGGCGCATGAACACTTCAATTACTTCAAAGCTATTGTGGATGGCGACGCCGACACCGGATTTTCATTGATATTTGTCTATAAGCAGAGTTCTACACTCATAGAAGAGACAAGAAGCACGTTAGGGTTAGCTGCGTTTGAACGCAATTTTCCAATGACGTTAGCGGAATGGTGACACCAATTCCTACTTTCCCTATTGCAGGCTTCGCACCACTAGTGTTTCATGAAATACCTCTCTAAACACTGCATGCTTCGCCCTTTTTCTAAGTTTCACGTAGGTGAAACCGAAACACCCTCGCCTTCATGTTTCGCCCCTCCCCAGAGTTTTGATAAAGTTTTTACCGATAATTATTAGAGCTCTCATAAGACACTGGTTACATTAATCGTTCAAAATACACTTTGCTGATAGATCTAAAGGTGTGCCACAACGTCGATGCATCCACGTTGCCTAACACCATTTGACATTATCTGAGCTCAATTATTTCAAAGTACAGTAAACAAACAAATTCTTCTGTGGGGACAAGTTTCACTTTTATGTTACACTGATTTCTAAGAAGGAGAAATCAACCATGTTTATCAAACTTCTTTTTACGTCGTCAAACCTATTGATGTTTCTTGTTTATTTCAAAAAGGTGTTTTGATTTACGTAATTGTTTGTGCTTGCACAATATTGATTATTTTTTATTTAAAGTAGTAATCTTTAGTTAGGTACAAGCAATTATCGATAAAAGACTTTTCACTGGTTCCAAAGGACCACTTCTTGCTTCTTTTGTGTTCTATTTCAACTTGTTAAAGGGTCCCTGAAAGGTTTTTTTTCACATTCCATTTTTGATTAGACCACTACTGGAGCAAATCATTCGCACCAGAGTTCAATCAAAACACCTAATAATAACGGAGCAACGAGCACTAAAAAAGTGCCCTCCTCCTTCGCTCCGCCTTTTACTCTCAACTGCCCTCAAATCTTCCTTTGAGTGCTCAGGGCTAAGCTCTGCCTTCATGCACTCTAAGCCAAAAATGGCCAAAATGGGAGCAACGGCTGTTTTTACTCCTTCATACCGACTGTTACTCTCCGAAAAGACCAAGCGGAAGATGGCCGACTTGTTCGAGAATGGGGGAGCAACTGTATTCATCTTAAGTTTGTAAGGGAGCAACGGAAAGAGGAACCGCTGTAAATGCTCTCGTCACGCAACGGTTACTCCCCGGCAGGACACCGCACACAAATATGCATGCCGCCCACATTGATATTCATGGGCCAGATTATTGTTTGTTCTGTGTGCCAAACTTCATTTAACCAAAACAGTGATTTATTTTAGCATCCGTAGATAATAAGATTGCAGCGGAATACAGTACGGCAAATACCTAATACAGCAGCAGAATACAGTACAGCAAAATACAGCAGCAGAATACAGCAGCAGAATACAGCAGCAGAATACAGCAGCAGAATACGGAATACAGCAGCAGAATACAGTACGGCAAATACCTAACACACGCAGCAGCAGAATGGAGAGTTGGCACGTCAAAGCGGACCGAACGCCGAAACACGTGCAAAACAACGGTAAAAAAGCCTAGACACGCCGTTCGTCCGCGAAGTAAGGGCGTCAAAGTCGATCAAGCACCGAAACACCAGCATAAGGAGCCCCCCCCCCCCCCCGCCCAAATATATCGGAGAAGAAAAAAAAAAGCGGACCCAGACGCGCTTCTCATCAGCCATACACTTAGTAGCACGCTTCACCGTGTAGTTTGAGGGCAGAATGACAAATCTGCGCCATCTGCGCCCACACGACAAATGTGGCGCTAGTGTAGCAAACGATGTAAGTTACAAAGTAATTTTTATTCAGTGTTTATGTTGACTAGCACTATATAAAAATTACACTCAACTTTTTATATTTATTTATGAGTTTTAGTGTACCTCAGTTTTTTTTTTATAATTGTATTAGGAGAACACACTGAAATTATTGCGCTGACGCCTGTGCTGCCACTGCTCAACGTTTTTTTTTCGGCGCAACTATGTTCGCGTTCGCACTACTTACTCATTTTCATATGGTCTGTGGTTGGCGAGCACATGGGCGTGCCAGCTTGTGAGCTATGTTTTGATCGTGTGTGTGTGTCGCAGATTTGTGTTTCTACTTATTCGTGATGAAGGTTAGTGTATATTTATCTTTATGGAGCGCGAAGTAGTTGTGAATTTTGCTGCTGGGTGGAACAAACATCGTAAACACGTCTTCAGCTATCTGCAAGCCTGTTCGCTCGTCGGACAAAGGACTGTGCATGCATCAGCGTGCAGGTGAGTGGCATTTCCAGCAACATTTAATGCTCTTACAATACATTGTTGAGTGGTTGCGCTATTGAAAGAGAAATGATTTGCTCTTATTCACCGTATCCATTGCTAGCCGTATCGGACTAAATTACCTCTATTACCGCCTGCATACCCTCTTGCTTCCCCTGTCACCACTGCAGTGCCAGTGTACTTTTGCAGTTAAAAGTTCATTTCCGCAACACCACCTCGCTTGAAAAAACATTGGGGCGGGTTTGTAGCTGCATTCATACTGGCACTTTTCTACCATTGGCTTTATGTAATGTTAACGGCTGAGTGTTGGGGCCTTGGGCCGCATTTTTTAGAGATGTAAAGTGTATGTAAATCAGTAAGTGAACAAATCATTGTCGCATCACTTCACTGGAATAGCCAGGCGGTTGCGCACAGAATTTTTCTAGGCCGGGCGTAGGGAGCCCCAATTGACGACCATATTCGCTTGCCCGGCCTATTCAGATAAGCGGACCCCCCCCCCCCCCTCCCCGCACGCCTAAAAAAAAAAAAATCTGCCCACATCACTGCGTCACTTGCTTCACCTCTGCGCTGAACGTACTATTTTATAAGCGCACCATCAAGCGAGCAGTTTACATATTGACAGAACAATTGGAGGAGGAATGACCCAAATCTTTCAGATTTCTTTAGTGATTCAAAACCTTAGCAAAACTGAATATTGTAAAAGACAATCATAAATGCTGTATGTTCTCGTTAGCGCTGTCATTATTCTGCATCATGAAATCTTTATGCGCTGTGAAAACTTGGCATGCCGTTGAAGTCACATATCGACGTTAATACCAATCGACGAAAATTTCGACAACCTCAATAACGCCGTTTGGGATTTGCCGCATGCACATAATTAGGTTGATTCCCACTTGGCTGTTGTTCTTAACCTGACTTCACTGCTACCAAATGAAACAATATTTAATGCATGTCTTTTACTTTTTTTTTCCGGGATATGACACAAATTTGGTTATACTGCAGATAAAGATGCTCCCAACGATGCTAAAGTACAGAAAGCAAGTGAATTTTGGTAAGTGCAGACTTTTTGTACTACGTATATGAAAGCATCGCTTTTTAGGGGCAAACTGTGCATGTGTTGGCCAGAGAATAGTTCATTATGCCACATGGTTACACTGGCACTGACAATTCGACATGGCTCCGCTGGCCCGTGTGTGTGCTCACACTGTTACCGTTAAGATAAAATGTTTATGGTTTCATTGCAGGGATTGCTGTTTGTACTAAAAAGCCAACTGCCAAGATTTGTTTACGCTGGTACTCCTAAAAGTATGCTTTCCCTATTTACATGGATTTTGGATTGCACAAAGCATAACACTTGGGCCTAGATTCACAAAGCTGTCCATGCGCAGGCCTTCATAACAGCGTTTCTTGACTTGCCTTTACCCTGTTTTCTGCAGATGTTTCGTGGGTTTAAAAGTGCCACAGCATGTTGACCTCCCCCACTCTGAAATATTCGCGTTCAAAGTTCCGCAAGAGTGGGCTTAACTTTCTTGTGCACCTCTTTGCTAGTCCAAGATACTGAAGTGTTATGCTCTTACTAGAGGTAGCAGTGTTTCTAATGTTTGTATTTCCATCACATTGACCAAGTATGCGATCTAGGCTTGACTGGTAGCACATCCTCAACAAATGTCTTTGTGGCACATGTAGAAGGCAGTACAAAATAAATAGGCAGACATTCACACCAAGATCTAACTTCTAATAATGCTTTTTTTTTTTGGAAACCATGGTGTGCTTATTCCAATTTGTCTAACAAGCAGTAACCTCTTTGGCTGTGAACCAACAAGACGTTGAGCTAATAAAAGCTTCACATCTTGTTGCTCTCAAATATATATGTATTGGCAAGCTATCGGTGACACTGTCAAACAAAGATTCAGAATATCTGTGCATGCCTTAAGATATATTGCTTCGTTTACATATCTCGTGGTTGTGACTCGTCAACCGAGTGAACAAATGCACCCTAGTTTTCTAAATTTAAAGCATTTTTTGAAGGTAGCACGGTCTACATTTATTTGTCTATAGTTTTGTCCAGCCGTTTGCGTCAGGCACAAAGATTATCATGTAGCCTCTGCAAATGGTTGCTTTCAAGCAGGCTTTGCATGCTTGGCTTGTGCCTACAGGTATTGCACAATTCAAGACGCAGCAGCGTATGATAGAACAGTAGAATCGAGAGCAACTATGTGCACGAGCTAAATAAGTATTTTAACATGAGCGGACAGTACGTGTTATTTGCCACACACATGACCTCATTTAGAATGCCCATTGGTGAATGGGCTCATAGAAATGTCACTCAGCTGTGTATAGGAAACAAGTTAACTGAACCTAAGGGTATCTTTAACTGCTACAAATATGCCTTGTTGAGGTGCTGCACATTTTCTTCCAGAATATTGCTGTCTGAGACATCATGTGAAGAGCGTCTACCACATCAGCATTTATATGGCTTGCCAAGTAATGTTTGGCCGAACCTTCCTTTTTTTCACATTTCGTTTTGCAGTAGACATCCTAGAATGTAAGCGCTGCTGCAGTGTGTGTGACTCATTGTTATGAATTGATTCTGGCATGTTTAACCTCACACTTCTATTTTTTTTTCTTGCAGCAATGAGATGCTTCACATATGCCTGCGGTGACGTTCTGCTGCGTTAGCCTGATGGAAACACCAGCTGCGAAACTTGAGTTCTTCAGAATTGGAGAAGTTGCCCTTCTCTCACCAATGATGACACAGACTGCCCTATGCTAGAAATTCAAGATTGTTTTTCCACGGATGACGCAGAAAACCTTTGATGTATTATGGTGTTTGTTTAGTGCTGGCTGTGGTGTGGCGAAGTCTACTTTTACGTGTGGTCACACGTCGCCTCATAAAAAGAACAATAAAGAATTTATTTTCCTTTCAATATTGTGCACTTTTTGTGTTAGAAGCACCCAAGCAGTGCTCTTCCAAGGAGCTCTCGCCATGTGTTAAGCGTGTGACAAGCATACTCGAGATAAATACTCATTTCCCCAAGGAGTAACTGGAAGCATGTGCAGTTGGTTTTCAGAGAGTAACTGCGAACACGTGGGAGGAACGGTAAAGAGTAACTGTTGCTCTTAGAAGAGCAACTGGTGGGAGTAATGGTTGGTCGGCAGGGAGCAACTGGTGGGAGTAACTGTTGGTCTGCAGGGAGGAACTGGAGGGAGTAACTGCTCATCCCCAGAAGGAGGAACTGAAAGGAGAGCAACGGTTCCTCCCTCTGCAGTTACTCCTTTTAGGAGAGTAATGGGAGTGGCAATGCAATTGCTCCCTGAAAGGAGCAACCCCTATACCCCTGTTGCTCCGTTTTGGCTTAGAGTGTGGCGCCTACGTTGCGATATGGCGTGAGACCACATACGCGTGAATCTCGACTACCGGCAGTCTATGCTGCGCGTTCCACAGCCAATCTAATCAACCTAAAACGATGACGGTTGTCGGGCAGAGCGTGTCGCTTGGTGTACGGGCGGTTGAAAACGCGTTTGGCAGAGTCGCATTGATCTGCAGCAGTCTGCAGCGATTCGCAGCTATTAAGCGTTGTAATAAATTACACAGTTTACGCAGAGAGCTCAAATCAGTCTATAAATTACCCTTGGAACTTGGTCTACCTGCCCAATGTGTTTGTAAAAAAATCTTCGAAACCATTTCAGGGTTCTTTAAGCGCTCAGTGATTGAGCTTTGAAGCACCACAGCTACTTAATTTGTCTCTATCTTGCAGAAGGTGAAGTCTGAAGTTTCAACTTCAACTTCAGACAAAGTGATAATAATAACGTTGAGGCAAATGAAGAAGCAGGTCGAAAATCATATAGTTAATAGCGTAGCCCTAAAGAAGCCAGTTTCGTTTTCCTTCGGAAAATAACTTGCCCGTAATCACAAATATGCAGCTTAAGGAAAGTGATTCAAAAGCTGACTACGCAAAAAAATTTTGAGTAAGAGCTGCGAGAACACTTGGAGAATGCAGTGTCTCTTTTTTTTTTGTATTCCAGCTTGACGCCGCAATAACCCTACTAGTAGATGTAGCAAAATTTGCGTACTATATGGGCAAAAACTCTTATTCCAGAAAAATGATTCGAAATTATGTTTATCAATATGCTATAAATATAAGGCACGGAATAGGAGGAAACCTTCTCACTTCTTTAGGAAAACGTATCAAAGACAACACTTAATTCGAAAACTCTGAAACCAGAGTCATAAGACCTCGCATTGGGCCTACAAAAACGCGATAAGGGAGTAAAACGATTACTTATTGAGGTCAGTGAGCCTAGTATTAGCAGAGAAAGTGGACATTCAACTGCGATGAATTTTTTGTGCATTGTACTCTCCTCTGATCATATGAGCACAGTCGTGAAAAACAAGAAATGCACAAACGCCCATAGGGTTCTGCCACGTCAAAGGGGAGGAAGCGACTAAGGGTACAAGGAAGTCAATTAGCCTCTCGTTTGTCCTGTTTGAATCACAGTCCTTCCCTCCCAGTGGGTTGTTTGCTATGGCAACAAAAATGATTTTGTGCGCAGCTTGACTCTGGTGGAGGGTGAACAAAGGCATCGTCTGCAAGCGCGGCTGTGTGTGCAGATGTGATTGAACGATCGAGTAGGGAGCGAGTAAGTACCAGAGGGCGCTGGCTTGGGGGAAGGGCACCCTGCGGGTGTAAGCGCCCCGCCACTCTATGTCTATTGTTGGATGGCATGGCGCTCCGAGTCAGTGATGAAAAGGCAGGGGATCGCTGCCCTTTTTAACCTTCAATGATGAGAACGAGAGCAAGCGTACATTCGGCAGCCGTCTTTTCTGTGCGCCTAAATTTTTGTTTTCATCGTTCGCCGTTCTATTAGGACTACATCAGGTTAGCTGTCAAATCAGGCGCTTAAGAGCCAATTACGAGGCACTGCATGTGACTCTTTTTTAGGCGAGGAACTCATTCGTTGTTCTTCCGTCTTTGCATTTTCGCCGGCACACAAATACATACCTCTCGTTTAAGTGTTTTAGATGTTTCATGTCGAATGCTACTTTTTTCGCTTCCATCATTTAAGAAATTGCAATGATCTACCATAAATTATTACCGGTGTGGTGCACTTCTTTCGGGTTTTTGCTATTCATGTTTTTAGAAAGAGTATGCTGGATTGTGATGTCATGTGCGAAAGTATGGCATTGGCTAGGTGTTTTCATACAAGAAAACAGTGAAAGTATTGATCGTTTTGCGGACGAGTTACTCATCACAGATGGAGCATTCGCAATAGCTGGGGTGTGCAATTACTGTTTTGTTGATATCTGTGATGTTTTCTTGAGGATGATTGCTTGTGCGTCCTTACAATATACCTATGTACACTTGTTACAGCCTGCACTCGTTTAGCTGAGACTCCTTATTCTTTTTACAATAAGCAAGACGCACAAAAGGCAATTGCAAGCATTTCTTAAAGTAGAATACTTTAGAGTGCACCGAAAATTCAGCGTCAAGCTGAGATGTGCAACTACCCATATGATCTGGCTTACAATTTCTATTTCGATAAAGTCAGCTGAAGCATTATTCATTTTCTTAGCTTTCCAGGTGACTGCCTGTTTTCTGGGAGAAGATTATCAAGGCCATAGGGTAGGGCTGCTGGCTGGAAGCATAGTTTTGTACACTTTATTTTCACGTGACAGCAAATTACACTCTCAGTGATGGCCCATGTGAAGTCATATCTAAATTTCTTACTTAGCGAAGTTCCTTCATGCGTGGCTTTTAAATATACCGCGCACAACCTTCAGTCGCTAGTTCCAATAGCTCAAAACTGCTGTAAAATGTTGGCTGCAGACACCTAACTATATTATTGTATATTTCACGTGTTTTCAAATTATAGCCTCTGTCACTGTCTGTTTTTCATCATTAAATTCTGTGGACATTACTCAGCGCTGAAATTACACACCTGCCTGATTGACTATCTTCATTGGGGCATATCGTCACATGATAAAACAGCATGAGCTTTTATTTTTTTTTTGTTTAGGAACTTAGCGTGCACACAGGAGTAGTGGACCACTTCTCATTTTTAAGAGTGCTTCTGATCAATTCAATAAGTGTTTAACGTTATCATGAAGCGACGGTAGCTACTCTTAAACCTCTCATCTGATAAGTCTTGACCATTCTGCTCCTAGAGATTGGTCATCTATGAAAAATGTATAACTTTGCCACGACTAACCCCTTGGCATTGATCGCGCATTTGAGTGGACAACCCTGTCGCTTAAGTTCATTTTGTAAAATTTCATGCTTTCATTGTACACAAGTCACGTGTAGCATGTGAATATACTCGAGTTGACTGTTTATTGGAATCTTCGATGAGAGTCTCAATTCTAGAATAACGTAAACATTGCCGCAGCTTCCTTTTCTCTTGAATTAGTTATAGCAAAGCATCTCCACGAAAAAAATGAGGACACGGCTGCCTTCTTTAGAAAGCAATAGAGATAAATTTCCTTGTTTCTACAAGAAAATCAGCCCGACGTGTTCAGAGATATAAAACGGAGAACCTAAGCGTATACGAAGAGGAACGCATAAATGGTGGCTTGCGCGTGATGTGGAAGTCGGGCATCAAAAAAACAAATTCTATTCGTCTTCGTTCATGTCGATGTGATCGCCGACATCTGCAGTTTGTCTTGTAGGGGAAGCTCGAATCAGTGACTCTGTTCAGAAGTGCGATGCACTCACGCTTCCGAACACCTTGCGCATAAATAACTCATAACAAGCTTCTTCGAGCACACCACTCACATTTCACCTTCTGTGATGTATACAGTTGCCGACATACAAGCTGATCAAGCAGCCTTTTCTGCTTCGTACTACATGCAGTGACGCGAGTTCTTTTACTCCTCAGCTGTTCTGTTATGATCGAGGTTTGCCGTGTGTCGTAGATGAATAATTATCATAATCATAAACAAGCTTGCACTGAATGCCTCCTCAAGTGTTGGCCGCACTTTATGAGCAGCATAAAGTGCGGCCAACACTGCAGTGCTGGCCGCACTTTATGCTGCTCATAGCCATAGACCCTTCGGCTCATTTACGACTGCTACACATGCAAGTCCTCTCTGCGTATCACGAAGGACTCGCGCCAATCGAGAACAAAGACGTCAATATCAACTCATGGAAGAATGTTCTGACAGTAGATGTTCTGTCCCCCGGTGCTTTAGAAATCCTACGAAACATCACGGAAACCGACAATATCCAAGTTCGATCAGTTATCTGCACTAGCTGTAACGACAATGTTGGCATCATCTACAATATGGACATTTCCATCCCAACTGATCATTTTTTATTTTGATGATCTCAACTACGGAATGTGCTCTCATCACGCATATCGCAAGGCTCAGTCACTCACGCTGCTTGAAGCTCGTCTTTGAGGGAGATAGTATGCCATCACATGTCAAAACTGGCCATGTTCGCCATCAATTCATCTATACATACTGAAGCCCCTACAATACTGCTAATGTTTCAAAATGGAACACGTAATGGCGTGTGTACCAGCAATGTTGGGTGCCAGCGGAGTGCTAACCTCCATTACGAAGACACATGCCACGCGACTTTAAAGTACCCTAACAGCCATGTCCTCATGAAGCGTTGAACTAAGGATTGTCCGATAGTACGGAACTAGCGCGCAATATTTAAAGTATGGTGTGTGACAACTGAACAAACAAAAAACCTACTGCTGACTGCCGACGTCGCATCACTACAGACGATTATCACCAAACGTGACATCTGCCGGTAGAGATAAATCATCTTCCATCAAAGAAACTGGCCACCAATCGCCAAGATCTGCGAAGACGAATAGATCGAAAACAGCGGCATTGTCAACACTTACATCTCATGAGGAGTGGCCTTCACTTCTACGAACACAGCCTCGTTTCGACGTGCCTCAAATCACGACAACCTCGATGTCCTCTCAAAACGTTGACGCAAAGATGGCGGAGACTCGCCAAGTCATTATCATCTTTCCGAAACCTATGAGCGTAATGCGCATGCTCCTAATCAAGATAAAGACCCCATTGACGAAGAGCGCCCTGCAAGTGCTGGCAATTTAGAGTCTGGCACTTGCAACTCCAGAGTAAAACCGTGGCCCACGAGATCCTGTTTTTTCGAGGCGAGGTCAAGAACGCATCTGTATTTCAGTGGAACACCAGAGAGTTTAAGTCGTACATGTCCAACTTTAGGCAGTCTCTATTCACAAACCAGTTCTCCTTAATTGTGATTTGTGCATCCAACCTGTCAGCTCCCATAAGACCATTCAGATATGAGTGTTTTATGTCATTCATCTAAGGAGATCGTCACAAGGTTTTTCAGTTCGTACGGTTCGATTTCACTTGTGCTCATCACCCTGTACTACCTGCCGGTGAAAACCAGTACGTACGCCTAAACCTGAAGCAAAACAAGACCACGCTCACAATTCTCGGAGCCTAAATTACTCTATGAAGTTGTATATACTGCGAGCTTCTGCGCGGAATTCGGAAATTGACTCCTAAGCCGTGCGTGGAAACTCCTTACTTATATGTCCACCACTATTTGTAGGAAAATTTCAGGGTCAACACTGGAGGTACACAGCTGATGTCTTTTGCTTCTGAATGTTAACTTTACCTTGGAAACGACGGCAGCCCTAATTAAATGCATGGTAAGAGTAAAGTAGCTTCCTGGACCTCACTTCCGTGTCAAGTTCATTCGCCAGAAGAGTGCACTAGTTTTCCGATTTGCAACAGGTAGTAGTGACCACATCCCAACATACATAAAGATTTACGGTTTCCCCAGTCGCAAGCCTTCCATAGCCATCCGGTGCACCGATTGGCTAAAATACAATGCTAATCATAAAAGACTCTGTTGGCAGCTCACCTTTCAACCTCGTATACCTGATAAAGAGTGCCCTACAGTCCACCCCGCGTTCGCTTTTGGGGAGCTCATCACGCACCGACATTCACATCACACTCGAAATACTTCTAGCGATTCTTTTTCGTGCAATATGACAGCAGAAGCACCAATTCCGCTGACGGTTTGAGCTTGGCTAGACGCACAGAAAAGAAAATACAGCATCACATGGACAAGCTGGCTAATGAACACTGGGTATCTTTTTGCGAGCCCTTGGATTCAAGAAAGCCTCTGTCTTATCCAGAGAACTTTTCATGGTCTTCGTACAACCTTTGGGCAGCGCTACCTAATTAAATCTCTGGCACTTCCCTTACGTCCAGAAGAGATTGACGTCACAGAATCTTTCTGCCATAGGACTGTCTGTGAGGCAAAATTAACTAGAACGAGCACACCCGACTGCTCTTTATTCTCACGTGATTCCCGTATAGAGTGTGCGTTGTCAATGGAAGAACTAAATAAATACGGCACTTACTTTGCGCACACGTCCTTCAACGCCAGGACTTAATGGCGTCACCAACCATGCCTTGTGTCATCTAAAATATGAAGCTCGGAAGGCACACTTGCTGCTATACATCGACTCCCGGCAAACTGGCATGGTTCCGCTGGTTTGGAAATCAAGTCTCCAGATTCCATTTTTCAAAGCCGGCAAGTAACCTTTAGATATCTACTCCTACCACTGAGCCACCCTCGCGTGATGTGTGGGAAAATATATTGCTATCAATATAACGCGTCTGAAATTGTACTTAGCGTTTAAGAAAATTTATCTAAATACTATGAGCGGGGATAGACAATGCCGCTCATGAGTCTGCAACGTATTTGACTTTGTGACATACGTCGAACATCGCAAAGCCTGTAAACGATCATCTGCTGCTTCGTTTCTTGACCTTAACGGGGCTAATGACAATGTAGCTCATGAAGCCATACAAAGCGCATTAGAAGCAGGAGGAGTTGGTTACAAGATCTCTATATGGTTGCGCACCTAGTTCCAGAGTAGTTGATATCATCATCAGCCTGACTGCGTCCACTGCAGGACAAAGGCCTCTCCCATGTTCCGCCAAATAACCCGGTCCTGTGCTTGCGGCTGCCAACTTATACTCGCAAACTTCTTAATCTCATCCGCCCACCTAACCTTCTGTCTCCCCCTAACCCGCTTTCCTTCTCTTGGAATCCAGTTAGTTACCCTTAACGACCAGCGGTTATCTTGTCTACGCGCTACATGCCCGGCCCATGTCCATTTCTTCTTCTTGATTTCAGCTGCGATATCCTTAATCCTCGTTTGTTCCCTAATCTACTCTGCTCTCTTCTTGTCTTTTGAGGTTACACCTGCCATTTTTCTTTCCATTGCTCGTTGCGTCGTCCTCAATTTAAGCTGAACCCCCTTTGTAAGTCTCCAGGTTTCTGCTCCGTAGCTAAGTACCGGCAGGATACAGCTGTTATATACCTTCCTCTTGAGGGATAGTGGCAATCTACCTGTCATAATTTGAGAGTGCTTGCCAAATGTGTACCACCCCATTCTTATTCTTCTAGTTAGTGCAATCTCGTGGCTCGGCTCCACGGTTATGACCTGCCCTAAGTAGACAGTGTCTTTCACAGCTTGATGTGCACTATTACCTATCTCGAAGCGCTGCTCTTTTCCGAGGTTGTTGTACATTACTTTCGTTTTCTGCAGATTCATTTTAAGACCCACCTTTCTGCTCTCCTTGTCTAACTCAGTAATCATGAGTTGCAATTCGTCCCCTGAGTTACTCAGCAATGCAATGTCATCGACGGAGCGCAAGTTACAAAGGTAGTTAAACAAGACACTGGCAAGCTTTCCCAGGAAACAGAGAATCTCATGAAGAAGCGTCAAATCATGAAACTCTCAAGTACAACCGACAAAATAGAACTGGCAGAGCTTACTAAGTGGATTAATAGGCGTAAGGTATCCGATGTGAGAAGGTATAACATGGAGAGAATTGAACACGCTATGAAAACCGGAGGAAGCGTCAAAGCAGTGAAGAAGAAACTTGGGATAGGCAAAAATCGGATGTATGGACTAAGGAACAAAGAAGGCAAAATAACTACCAATATGGATAGGATAGTTAAAATAGCGGAGGAGTTTTACAGAGATCTGTACAGTAGCCGGGACAACCACGACTTTATAACTATAAAAACTAGCACTAACCCAGATAACCCTACCAGTGATGATAGAAGATGTCATAAAACCGTTCGAGAGCATGCAAAGAGGCAAAGCTGCTGGTGAGGATCAGGTAACATCAGATCTGCTGAAAGATGGAGGACAGATTATGTTAGAAAAACTAGCCACCCTGTTTACGAGGTGTCTCCTGACAGGAAAAGTACCAGAGTCTTGGAAGAACGTTATCATCTTAATACACAGGAAATGAGATGACAAGGAATGAAAGAATTACTGGCCGATTAGCTTGCTCTCTGTAGTATACCAGCTATTTACGAAGGTAATAGCTAACAGAGTAAAGAAAACATTAGGATCCAATCAACCAAAGGAACAAGCAGGATTTCGAACAGGCTACTCAACAATCGACTACATTCATACTATCAATCAATCCATCAGGTAATAGAGAAATGCTCAGAATATAACCAACCACTATACATAGCCTTCATAGATTACGAGAAGGCGTTTGATTCAGTAGAAATATCAGCCATCATGCAGACACTGCGGAATCAGAGCATCGATGGAGTATATATAAAGATCCTAGAAGAAATTTACAGGGGATAAACTGCTATCATAGTGCTTCATAAAGAAAGCAACAGAATACCAATCAAGAAGGGTGTAAGGCAGGGGGACGCAATCTCCCCAATGCTATTTACCGCGTGCTTACAGGAAGTTTTCAGAAGTCTAGAATAGGAACAGTTAGGAATAAGAGTTAATGGAGAGTTGATATCACGCGCAGCCAAAGAATGGCCCAACGTCCGAGTATTGCGGTAGACATGGGGTCCCGTAAGGCTGGTGGAATGGTATGCCTGACGTTTTTTAACCTCATTAGACTAGACGAAAAGCGGCCAAGGAGCATGCCACTCTTCCTTTATGGGGACGACATCTGTGTATGGACGTCTGGTGTGACTCGATTCAACTTCGCGCTTGACTTCAGAAGGCAGCAAGACTGACATCGCGCTATTCAAGTAGAAAGGGACTCAGGACTGCGATGGGATAGTGTGCAGTTTCGGCATTCACCAAAACGCCAATGTCCGCTTACAGTGCATCAATAAACACGTAATTGGTGTTATTCAGCCGCGGTCACATGTTCTGAGTCATAATCGACCGAGACCAGTCTTGTAGCACACACAAATTAAGGCGAAAAAGTGGCTGACTGCCACTTGTCACCTGTTCAGGTGCATTTAAAGAAAAAATATATCGGTAGTGTCCGTACAGTCTATGTGC
Source organism: Rhipicephalus microplus (assembly GCF_043290135.1). NCBI lineage: Eukaryota > Metazoa > Arthropoda > Arachnida > Ixodida > Ixodidae > Rhipicephalus > Rhipicephalus microplus. The sequence goes on along the minus strand of NC_134706.1, from coordinate 152,496,127 downwards.
AGCTGTGCAATGCAGTATTTATTAAATTTCTGTGGTACAGCCTACCTGTTTCTATGTTACGTGCAAAACTCATCTGCACGAACTTCAAACTATTGAAGCTCAGGATGTCAAGGTGTACCTTGGTTTAAGCCAGTGCGCGTCGAGCACTGTTATCATTGCCATTGCGTAGGACTGCCTGATCATGACGCATATCACCATGGAAACAATGCAGACTTACTTCGGGCAATATACAGAAACCTCTCTCGCTACTTGGTGAGCCTCATTACTGGAAAGCCCCGTACGAGGTTTATGCAATTGTCTGTGCACATCGTGCATTTTTTACGTCACGTTATACGGCTATGGAGGAGCCAGTGTATCGACCGTAGTGCCTGACTTTTCTACAAGTACGTCTTACTATTCCAGGACTGCAGCGAAAAATTGTATTTCCCCTCATGAGCACTAAATCAACTGAGCGTGCCCCTGTGGTACAAAGTTTATGTCACCACAAAAATATACACATATCTACACCGGTGGTTCGACCGCAATGTCAGGTCTCGGTGGTGCGATGGTGACACCAGCTCGAGGAATAAACCTGCGAATCCAGCTCTCACATATAACTGCGTCTACGGCGCCAGAACTTGAGACGCTGTTCGGGGCCCTAAAGTACATCGCAATTCAGAGACCGAACAAATGGTTTGCGTTTTCCGACTCGAAACAGCCCTTATAGTGCATGCAGTCACTTCTAAGACTAGGTGGCCTCGAACAGCTCACGTACAAGGTTGTCCAATTTCATTGTTCAAAAACGTACCGCGAAGTAAACTTTCAATAGCTACCAAGTCATAGTGGGATCAGTTGCAATAGTTCCCCAGACAATCCGATTTTTCACATCTTACCAAGGAGAGCGCACCCTTCCGATTCTTCTGAAGACAGATGCTGGAAGGCTGCTTCGCTACCTCGCACGTAGTCTTTGTCTTCTGGAGTGGAACGTCCGAAAAATAAGGCATATGAGACTTCACCAAATAAACCCTCAACTGTAACTCTGACATCCATCCGAACTTCATCGACGTGAAGATTGCTTCTTTGTCGGCTTTGATTGGGAGTTGCCTTCACGACGGCATATACAAGGATGAAAGACCGACATGTGACATGCGAGGTCAACGGCACCGAAGAATGCACCGATCATCTGCTACGCCGTTGCCATCGATTTGTCATTGAGAGACCAAAACTACCTGACGCGTTAAGACAACTGGACAATCGGCCCCTTTTCGTGCAAATGCCCATGAAGCCCCGTCCTCGTCTTTGGTCGGCAGTCAAAGCTCTCTTGCGCTTTCTGAGGACTACGGGCCTATGCAACACCTTCAACTTTTCTATTCTGCCGCCACTGCTTACACGTCAGCCATTTATATTTGTATAGTGCCACTACTGCCTATGTGATATTTATACACAATTTTCTGGTCTCTTTCTGTTCTCTTTTCTATCTCCTTCGCTCTTAGAATAAGAGTGGAGCGAGAAGAATTCCTCTCATTCACTCGGGATTCGCTCTGTGGACCGCAAACGCCAAACAGTGTATAGGGCACATGAATAGCTTGCCGTTTGGTATCGTGTCAACGTAAGCTTTGTGGCCTAGTGGTTAGCGCCACACGCTGTGGATTGAGAGGCCGCTTGTCGGACGCACCGTGACAGAAGCTCGCTTTTCGCTTTGCAACTAATTAGTATATAATTTGTGTATTATCCATGACGAAACACCGTCAGCGGAGCCATAGTACACACTGGCATAAAAACCTTTCGTGTCAAAAATATATTCTATGAAAACATTTAATGAAAACAATCTATGCGCTCGATTTCACACTCAATTTATTTTCTAAATACTTTAAATCATAGGGCATTCTCTTCAAAACAAGTGAAATCGCAAGGCTAGTAACCGAAACGAGTTAAATATGAGAACTCTGGCGGGCAAAAAAACAAGAACAATAAAGGTTTGCAAAGTTATCTGCAGCAACCTCAAAATAAAACAAACCTATTTACTCAAATCTGGCGGGCACATTGTATGTTCTTAGATCGTAAAATGCGGCAAAATAATTATCCACCGCTCCTCTAGAGGGAGTGTCGCGGTGTTGCGCGTCGAATGAAAGCGGGTCCCTTAAAATTCACCTTTCGTTTTGGTGGTGTGCATGACGTAGCGACAGATGTTGCTGCAGCACTCTGTCAGCTACGCTCGAACAGATGCCCTCCAAAATTCCTGCTCCATGACTTACGTCACCACCGGCCGTTTCCGCCTTCCATATTTCTCTTTGGCGAAATTATACCGTACACCGCTGCCGCGCGTACCACTTTCTAAACGGCAGCGTGACGAATTCGATTACTTACAGGGGAGACGCTTTGTCAAATGTGGTGCCGCTGGCGAGTTCGATCGCACCCCTCGGGTTGTTTCGACCTGACCCATGGTATGGGCCCGTCATGTGACTCGTAGCATGATTCACTGTCCCTTCTGATTTTACGGCATTGCTGGCCCGGACGAGATCAATAACCGTTGCTCACAAGTCTTCGGGGTGAGAGTAACTTGACTCTGTGTTATAAATTGCTTCAACTTTCGTAACTGTTACCGAACTTTAAAAAATAGAATAAGTGGTTTGTTGATTACGATCAGATATATTATTACAATATCTCGTCATTTGATAGATCAGACGATGACCGCGAAGTTTGTGCGTCCCTGCATTATTGGCCGCTCATTTTTGAGAGGCTGGTAGGGGCGTGTTGTTCTTCATAAAGGAGAGGGGCCCTGACTCCTTATGACTAGCGGTTTGTTGCCCTTTGGGTGAGCTACAGAATCAATTTATCACACAACATAAAAAGCATATTCAAGAATACAATGAGCGAATTCAACAAGCTTTTGTGAACGCACCACATGAATAACTCTCTGCAAATGTACTTCAAAACTATTTCAACAGTTTATCACAATATTTGGAATAAAAATGGTGCGTTGAATAGGCGTACTTGATGTTCCTACGACTTAGAGCGTCGGTATCTCATTCAGAACGTAAATGTTTGTAATGCTGTGCTGTTTTTACAACAAAGTGACACTTCGAGAAGAATATCAGTAAACACCACATGAAGAGCGTTACCTTATACTTATTAGAAAAATATACAAGCGAATGTTCATGGGGAATATTACGTCTTAAGGTGAACCAATGGCACCACAGCACGCTTGCTTACCAGTTCAACCGGCAAACAGTTTCACAAATACGTTAACTTGACAGGGAATGCTGTAAAAGACAGATGTAACGATAAAGTGTTGTAATAGACTTCTGCATCTTCACATAATATACAAGCTAGCACGATTATTATTCTGTATATGTGGAGACTATAGAAAATAATAAATATGCTTGCCATAAATAGGCATACTCTTCATTGGCACGGGCAGAATGACACCTGCTTTTAGATCATGCATCAGCGAGTCGAAACAAGGTTGCAATGCCACTACATGTTTATTTGTTTATTTATTTATTTATTTGATTTCCATACATTGATACACAAGGGCACAGCCATTGCATGTTAGACCACTTCGTATAAGACACATAACAGTATTTTCAACGCATGATTTACAACAGCCCGGCAGCGGGGGTCTAGTAGCTAAGGTACTCGGTTGCTGACCCGCAGGTCACGGGATCGAATTCCGCCTTCGGCGGCTGCATTTTCTATGGAGGCGGAAATTATGTGTACACGTGTGCTCAGATATGTGTGCGCAATAAAGAACCCTAGGTAGTCGACATTTCCGGAGCCCTCCGCTACGGCATCGTTTATAATCATACGGTGATTTTGGAATGGTAAACTCCACGTATGGTTATCATGATTTAGTATCAGTAATGGTCAGCGACCGGTGATCAGAACGCTAGCCAGGAATTTTCGACGGAAAATATGCAGCCACCTATAACTCGTTACCTCTGTTCGCAGACAGCTGAACCGAATTCTGCCGTAACTATTGATTACCGTGCACGCCACATTAAACACAACCCTTACAACTCTTCCGAGTGGTCAATAGAGATAAAAGGCGGAACAAAGTATAGCCGGAAATCGCTGTGGGCAATTGGACTGGTGTGACCCCACCTTACACTTTGCGCTAAATCACCCGATTTCCATGACTGCGTCCAATCTGGCAATCTCATCATCCCTCCCTTCCCTCCGAACACTTCCTAAAATAGCTATTGGTGGGGTTCTTATAGGTACAGACACATATGATTTCATCAATGTTAGTCCGCACACACCGTGTGTTTTTAGTAGTCCGTGCTTGGCAGAAAAGTTACGTTCGGTGTCAAGAGCTGCTGAGACTGCTGTTAAAATAAAAAAAAATGCTGCACACGGTTTCCTGTGATAACGTATTAGCTAAATATACCTTCTTCTATATCCGGCCAATTATATCCTGCCCTAAGAAAACACACCTGGGTGATTACTGATATTCAGCCTACCATCCGCTGTTTTCTACAATCACGAAGCTACGTGATTTACCTACAGCCGACCGGTCACTAGTTAAGATATCGCTAATTCGTACGAGTACGTATCGCTCACTAATTCAAAACATTTAAAAACGCTTGGCCGCCTGACTGTCAACAGTCATTAAAATTCTACCTTTTGTGTGCAATATAGATTTTAAGTAAATGCATTGTATCCATTTGTATATGTATTCCTGACTTCATACATTACACTCATTGCTCATTGGTTTGGGATAAGCCAAATTAGGCATTTAGAAGTGTCCTTCATTTTTTACCCTTCTTGCATTCTCTTTGTCTCTATTGTGTTGCTGGTTTTAGAATTGCTGCCATCATGGTTTCGCATATCTGTGTTTTCGAGCTACCAGGCACATTGTGAGCACGAGGCTACTATTTTCAGTTATGAAAAACAGACTGATAGACTCACTCACGCACTCACTCGATGTCATTTAGACATAAGCACACTCGAAGTATCTGACGCAGTGACTCTGAAAGAATTAATATTTGGTGAATTTGAAAAATAAATTTTCGTGAGTCTGGACTACCAGCGTTTAATTTGCATATTTCACTTCTGTTTGCACAGTCCTGCATAGAAGGTACTGCCTAAGTAATTCTGCTACAATAAACACAGCCGTAAACGTAAATCTCAGCCAGTGCCAAACTTGACACTCCCCGTACAATGTTAGCCGGGCAACAAATGACGCCCCATATGCGCAGTTCGCTATCCTTGGAAACACTCGCCATAGGCGACATCATTCTGTGGTTTAGGTACCATGGGGACGGTGTGACGGCGCCCTTTTCTGGGGATTGCCACCCGCTTTTCTTTTCACGGGGACCAACTGGGTGGAAAATAGCGTGCCTTGGAATAGGGAGCACCCATTGTGCATGCGCGTGTCCAAACTGGTTAAGAGAGCACCGATGCGGAACGGATTCCCTCACCTTTCCTTGTATGCTACTACTCCTGAGGCTGAAGACAGGAATGCATAAGTAGCCATTGCTGGCGTCATGTGGCACACACGCAGCTCGTCCTGAAACAGTGCTTCGTATTTGCACTTTGCCTTTTGTTTGCGTGTTTTCTCATTATTTAGTAGGAAGGAAGAGTGCAATCAAAGGCTCGTTTTTGTTGGACACAATTTTAATCAGAACAAACAATGTTGTTATGTGAAATATAGTGAATCTTAGAAGTATAGGTAATGTAAATGTGAAGAAAGAAACGTGGATGAAGAGTAGCTTGGCGTGGACATGGACCACACCTGCGACCTTCGAATAACGCGTCCGATGCTCTGCCACTGAACTATGCTGGCAGTCATCCCGGTGTCCAGTTTATAGGGTATACGTGATTTAAGCGTAGGAGTTTTAAGCAGCACCGTCACTAGCCGTGACACCGAGTGATCCACACTCGCCGTCAAGGTTACATGTGGTGCTTACTGACGCTCCCACGTTTAACGCACATATATCTATAGCCCATAAAGTGAACGGGAAGTTAGTCGCCATCTTAGCTCAGTTGGTTGAACATCGGACGCGTTATTCGAAGTTTGTAGGTTCAGTTCCTGCCCATGCAAGTTATCTCTTTGTCCACTTTTAAAGACAATAGTTTTTCTTGGGGACCTTCGCCGCAAGAAATTGGGTCTGTCTGTCTGTCTGTCTGTCTGTCTGTCTGTCTGTCTGTCTGTCTGTCTGTCTGTCTGTCTGTCTGTCTGTCTGTCTGTCTGTCTGGACATTTGTCTGTCTGTCTGTCTGTCTGTCTGTCTGTCTGTCTGTCTGTCTGTCTGTCTGTCTGTCTGTCTGTCTGTCTGTCTGTCTGTCTGGACATTTGTCTGTTCGACCACTCTTAACGGCACCGGGTACTTGAAATGGCTGACCCCATCCACAGCGCCCACTAATGCTGCTCAAGGTTTAGCGTTCGTACTCATGCAATTTTCAGCTAATAAGCAGCTATTGCGCAAGTCTGGACACCATAACAACACGTATATATACTGTATATGCATCCTTTACTGGAGAAGTCATTTAATGACCGTAGCGCTCAATTTAATTTTAAGGACCGTAGCGCTTATCACGCTGCGCTGACCATCCAACGCTTGCACGAAAAGGTGAGTGTTTCCAACGCTTTGCTAAGACAGACACGGTGGTGGCATCTAATCGTCGCCTTGCGTTCTACACTTTATCACCTGTTAGACGGACGCGCACACCCGTCTCAGAGCTAATAACTCAATAACACTGCCAGGTGGCGCTCATGTCTCACGTGTGACGTGACTTGATACACTCGTTCGCCTCCGCTGCGTGCTCGAGGCACTCTAACGCATCGCCTCCAGAATACCATTCACCAATTTTCTTGCGCAGAACATCAAATATATTGTTCACTTTCTCCACACGCAAGACTATCGTCTTTCGACGACATTTGCAGATTTCAAGCAGATACGGGGCCAAGTTTTCATTTCTTCCCATTTACATTTTCTTTACATCTAAGATTCGTTATACTTTCCATACCAACATTGTCTCTGTGTTCTCATTAACATAGTGATCAATATTATGGCCACAGTGGAAAAAATGCAACGCATGACTACATCGCTGAAACACAATAACGTAGAACACATAATTATATGAAGAATATTGCATTCTTCTAAATGTTTGTCGTGGGAGCACATAAACGAGTTGTCTGGTGGATAACGAAAGAGGCCTTTGTTTTCCAATAGACGTTGTCAGGATGATGATGATGACGATGCATTTGCATGCTGCGTAGCCTTACGAGAAAAGATGTATGTGAACATCAGGATTTTTCTGGGCTTTGGATTCCATGGTTTAAATGTGAAGCATTTTTAGCGAACTTCGGTGACTTTGAGAATATCTATCTATCTATCTATCTATCTATCTATCTATCTATCTATCTATCTATCTATCTATCCGCCTAAACCTTTAGCCCTCCTGGCCGTTTCGATATAGGTATCGATACGAAACTTGATATGACCCAACATGACTGTCCTTTACCCCTTCTGGCCGTTTCGATAATGGTATCGATACGAAACTTGGTATGACCCAACATGACTGTATTAAGAACATATTTGACCAGTCATAACATGAAAACCATAACATGTATGTCATGAATGTCATGATTTACATTTGATGGTCCTTCAGTTCTTGCGGTGGTTTCGCTCACATGTCATGTTTGAAACCTCGTACGGTATGGCTTCATTGCATAGTGAACACAAGCTACAGGCCCTAATATGAAAATTATGACGTGCGTGTCATGTAACAACATGATTACATGCCATGCTCATGATGCACTCGCGGCCACTTCGCTAGCGTCACATATACTGAATTTAGTATTACAGTACGTGAATAGATGACGAAGGTATGGTGCTGGTGCTAACCAGATACATGAGTGCGTGTCATGTAATTACATGACACATGTCACGCTCGTGACTACATGTAGTCGTGACTACATGTCACGCTCATGATGCGCTGGCAACCGTTCAGCTAGCTTCACTTATACCAAATTTGGTATTACGGGACGTTAATGGATTACGAAGGCATGATACTGATCAAAACAAAATAAACATGAGATGCGTGTTATATAACATGCCCACATGCTACGCTAATGATGCGCTCGCGGCAGTTTCGCTATCTTCACATGTACCAAACTAAGTTTACGTGAAGCGTACGGACGACATAGGTAAATGAACCATCCAAACATGATAATCACGACATGCGTGTCTTGTAACAACATGACTACATGCCACACTGATGATGAGCTCGCGCCGTTTTGCTAGCTCCACATATATACCAAATTTGGTGTTACGTGACGCGAATGGATGACGAAGTATATGACTGGTGCAAACATGATAATCCTCACATGCGTGTCATGTAAGAACATGACAATATACCACGCTCATAGCATGCGAGCGGCCGTCTCGCTATCTCCACATATACTAAATTAGTTATCACGTGACGTGAATAGATGACGAAGGTAGATGACACATCCAAACATGATAATCCTGACTTGAAAGTGATGTGCGGCATCATTTACCTCCACCTCGTAGCGTTGTGCTGATTTCAAAGTGACAGAGTGACAAAGTGACAAAGTGACAAAGTGACAAAGTGACATTTCAAAGTGACAAAGTGATATTTGAAACTACTATAGGGTCATTTTATCCCGATTTCTTGCCATCTTATCACGGCTTATATCGCTTTCTGAACAATGAAGGTGGAAAAGCTTGAATTGTTTGTTGTTTACGCTTCGGTTTACAAAAGTACGCGCCGTTTTAGATCGTTCCAAAGTGTATCGACAGCTATATATCAGAGATAGCACCCATTGGACAGTTAGAGATAATCAACGTACACTGGAGAACAAGTTTTATGGACTGCTAACTCAAAAGTTCCGCTAATTTTTATTTTCAATAGCGTGCAAGGAATGTGCTCCTATTAAAATCTTTGGTGGTAATTTTTACCAATGAGGCAAGGCTCTCGAGATGCACTTTTAATTGGATGAGGTGGGGTGCAACACAACAACATAACAAACAAGGTTGATCTTATGCTGTGCCGCGTTCGATTGCACCAACGATTCACGTAACACATTGCTTGTCATTCAACCACAAATCTTTACATGCATAATTTTACGTTATTGACGCCCAATAGGATTTTTCGTTACTGCGACTCCAAACTTATTAAACAACGGTGGTTTTTAATACAATACACTGCGTACAAGGGAAGCATTCATTTCATGAATCCACTTACGCTACAAAATTTCTTTTGCGGAATTTTTTTTTCGTAAGTGAGTTTTGTGAATACGGCCCCTGATCTGCCTCTTCACTACAGCGCATGCCCGTTTGCTGCTTGCGGTGATTGATGGCTACTATTCCAAGCTAAAGTTAAAATTAAAGACCTCTCGTCTCGTCTGATTGTTTGATATGATTGATGTGTGGGGTTTAACGTCCCAAAACCACCAATGAGAAATGCCGAAGTAGAGGGCTCCGGAAATTTCGACCACCTGGGGTTCTTTAACGTGCACACAAATCTGAGCAGACGGACCTACAACATATCCGCCTCCATTAGAAATACAGCCGCCACAGCCCAGATTCGACCCCGTGACCTGCGGGTCAGCAGCCAAGTACCTTAGCCACAAGACTACCGCGGCGTCTTGTGGCCACTTTTCGTCCGTGTTTTGTCACCTTGTTTAAGGGTTTTCCGATATTTTGACAATACACTGCTTACACTTATAGCAGAATAGAACATTTCACCCGATGTGATAGGTGCTATGGGTTTAAAGGTAATGAAGGAAGTCAAAGAAGAAAGAAAGCGAAGAAAGTTTGCATGTAAAAAAATGTTTTACACTCGAGTCCTTAGTCCAGGGCTCTATCGACACGAGCAGCTGACTGAGTCTGGTCTAGCAGAGCTATGTGTCCCAGTTCTCTTTTGTTTGCAAAATATTTCTGACTGTCTGGTAATCATGTCTGGTTCGTTAATAAAAGGCAGTACAGGAACACGAAGGCTTCTTCACGAACGTGTTCATCAGTTATGCTTTCTCAGAAATACCGCACATATATTTTGAAAGAAGCATTCCGCGTATATGCAATTTATCTTGAAAGGACCACCAGGTGGCGCCGTATTGTTTGGCTGGCCGCATACAGTGCTCCGCTTTCACGCGTTCTTGGTCCGTTACCGGGCACCGCCCGTGTCTGGACAAGGTCACTATTCCTTCTAGAAGACTTTCGGGACACGCTGACACCATCCGGGCCCTGTTCCGACCCAAGGCTGGCCCTCCAGGCCCCTTCAAAAGCACGAAGCGTTGTGGCGTTGCACTAACCCTAACGCGCCGCGCCTGCACCTCCGCGATGCAGCCTCCCGCCCAGTACTCGACACCAACGACAACTGACGCCCTCTCGGTAAGCCCAGCCTCCTCTGGTCGTACCACTGATACAGCCGTGCCTCCGCTGTCAACATCCGGCAATGTCACGTGCCCCGCGCCGGCAACAATACAGCAACAGGCAGCGTTCCTCAACAGTGCGCACGGTCCAGCAACGTGCAACGCTGGTGGCGTCTCTGCCACTCCCACTTGATAGCCACGCAAACGCCGGAGCCCGAGAGCCGTAATGCAGCGTTGGCGTTGCAATCAACGACGCCTGCTGCTCTCCCCACCGTATCTGCGTCTGGCCTACCCATTGGAAATTCCGAGTCTGTCGACAAGCGCGTTTTGACGAGCATCGTTCCTTCCATCACTGAAGTTGTGCCTTCCATCACTTCAGCTGACGACTTATCGACGGAAATGGACTTCACGGCGTCGCCGGTCAACGAAGACAATACGCCATCCTCTGAAGGCAGCTGGAACACCGTTAGTGCCAATCGAAAACCTGCCTCGACCGCCCGCACCGTTCCGTGCTCATCACCGTCGGAATCCAACTTCCACCCAGAACACTCACGCCGAAACTGCCTCTCTATGGCCTGCTTTCTACCATCATAGCCACCGCAAATCTTTCTCCCAAGACCAGTGCGGAGGTCACCCTTCAGGCCAAACCTGCTCAGAGCCTTGTGTTTCTAAAAACGCACTCACCACTCACTGCCCACCTCCTACTGTCCCTTACAAGTCAGGAACTTAATGGTAAGCCGATAACCATTAGGCCCTATGCTCCCAGTCCTCCAATATCATGCTTAGGCGTCATACACAACGTCGGTGGTCACTTCACATCATCTCAGCTCTTGCATGACCTCAAATCCTTTACTTCAGACATACTCGCTGCACGTATGATGGGCTCCACTGAATCCGTCCTCATAACATTTGCTTGAACCATCATCCCTCGCTTTGTGTACTTTAAACGCGTCTCTTTCCGATGCCGTCCACATAAATCTAAGCCCCCTACTGGCACTCGGTGCCTTGCTATAGGGCACCGTGCTCATCAATGCCCCCAACACAGCGTTCCGGCCAAGTGCCACCGCTGTGCGTCTCCTCTACCAGCAGATCACTATGCCCACGTTTGCGCCCAACCCTGGTGCATCCATTGCCAAGTCAACACCCATTCATCTCTCGACTCCACCTGCCGCTACCTTCTAGCTAAGCAACGCGACTGCTCCCAAGCAGCTTTTCTCCGTCGCACAGCCATGCTCCGAGCCACTCAGCCTTCGCCGCCCTCCTCTTCAGCGCATAAGTTCGTATTACCTCCCGCAACATCCCCCACGGGCTCATACGCCACTAAGGTTAAGGGCACACCTCCTGTGTGCACTTCATCAAACACACCTTCACCATCCTTAAGTAACGAGAGCCGCTCCTTCGATCTGTAACTGGCTATGCTGGAGCGCAACCAGCGCGAGCAACAACGCGTCTCAGATGAGCTACATCAGAAAATACTCGCACTGACGCAGACACTAGCAACTACCACATCCTCTCTTACCTCTCAACTCACGGAGCTAAATAAGCAACTCGCCACACTCACAGCCGCAACCTCCAGCTCCCATGTAACCAAATTGGCCGACATGGTCGAAACCACTACCACTGCGCATCACACTCGCTTGGTCCAGCTAGAAAATTCAATTGTCCGGATTCTTACGACCCTTGAAACCCAATCCACGCAACTGGAATCTTTCACCTATATGCTTAACTCCCCGCAAGAGTCGCTTCCCCTGGCAAAAAAAAAAGAGGAGCGCGCACGCGCAGGCGCTTCCTCTACTTCAAAGACCTAGATGGCGCGTGAAAAGGACCTCGATATTTTGCAGTGGAACTGCCGCAACTTTCGTCATAATAGGACCCCTCTCCACCAATATCTTCTCACCCGACAAACATTACCCCATTTTCTCCTTATACAGGAGACTCGGGCGGCCCTTGCCGTCCCAGGCTACCGTGCATATCACGCTACGACGGGAACGCCACTTGTGGCTATTTATGTACGCAATGACGTTCTCGTTGAACCACTAGGCGTACCCTCCCCCCTCCTTAAATATTTAGTTGGTGTGGTCTATTACCAACCATCTACCCGAATTTCTCTCGCTCTGATGTCCTTTTACAACCCCCTGTCACGTCCTCTTTGTTTATTGCTCATGGCAAATTCCTGCACTTCCTTTCATCGACCACCCATATCCTCCTTGGGGGTGACTTCAATGCTTCTCATAGGCTCTGGGGTTACCCCCAAAAGCTCAAACCAGGTCGCCTTCTACACTGCCTCACCCAGAAACGCCATCTCACCCTTCTTAATACCCCTGACACCCCTACTCGAGCGGGTGCACTGTTTCACAGCGCTCTACTACACCCGATCTCAATTTCTTTTGGAGTTCCCTTCCTTTTCACTGGCAGGTGTCCACTGAAAACTTTTTCAGTCATCACTTTCTCATACACATCACCACCCGTCTTTCCCACAACAGGCGGAAACAACAAGTCGCTCACACTGACTGGGAAGCATTCCGTAATAACCTTTTGTCTGACTCATTTAAAATTTACGACGACTGGACGTAGTGGACATCTGCAGCAATGACATCCTGTAGTAGCCGCGCTCGTTTTCAACTCCCCATTCCTGACCGTGATCCTCACTTCCTCCGTTAATGACGACGTCATCAACGTTTGAAACACGCTCTCCGCTCCCAGCCACATAACATCCAACTTTCCTTCCGCATTGATGCTCTGCGGGCTGAAATTATCGCTTACGGCGCTTCTCTCGAACACTCTTGTTGGAACATGCTGTATGACGGCCTTGACTCTGCACTGGACTCGCGCTCTACATGGTCTCTGTTTAGATCTTTCTTAGGTACCAAGCCTGCCGTTGCTCCCACCATAGCTAAAGCTCTCTCTCAAGGGACTCCATCTGATGTTTTTGACAATTTAAAATCTTTGTATCTCCCCCCCCCCCCTGACACCTTCCTACCCAGCTTACTGTGGCGAAGCTAACCCAGACCTGGACCGCCCATTCACGCTCAGGGAGCTGGAAGCTGCCTTAGCCACTCCATCTACCTGCTCAGCACCCCGTTAGGAAAAGATAACATATACTACACTACGTAATCTCCCCGACAACGCGAAGCAATTTCTCATACACACATTCAACGAATCATGGAACAGCGGCTGTCTTCCGAGCTCTTGGACATCCTCTCTAATTGGCATGATTCCGAAGCCGGGCAAACCTTCATATCTCTCTAACCTTCGCCCTATATCTTTCACGTCATGCGTTGGCAAGACTCTTGAGCGAATGGCCTTGACTCGAGTGTATGATTTTATTGAGGCGAAAGAGTTTTTCTTTCCTCTTATTGGTTTTCGACGCCACGTATGTGCGCAGGACATGTTCCTTGTTCTTCAGTATACTTTTCTTCCACCTTCTCGTAGTCAGATCCACGCGCTTGTAACCGTCGATTTACAGAAGGCATTTGATGGCGTAAGTCATGACCACATACTCGCTCAGCTCTCCTCCCTGTCATGTGGCTCCCGCATGTATTCTTACATCCGATCATTTCTTTCCAATCGAGTTGCTCGCTTTAGAGTATATACTCATTTGTCTAACCCGCACTCCCTCACCCACGGCACTCCTCAAGGTGCCGTACTATCCCCTACTCTATTTAAAATGGCAATGGCCCCCCTTGCCTCCCAACTGTCCCAAATGCCTGACCTCCACCATATTTTTTATGCTGACGACATCACTTTCTGGTGTACGTCTGGATGTCCCGGCCACGTGCAGGATACTTTGCAACGTGGCCTGGACCTTATCGCTTCCTTTCTCGCTACTGCTGGCCTGTCCCCTGCGCCGGAGAAATGTGAACTACTTTTGCTAAACCGGTCTGTGTACCAGCGCTCCCACAATGCCCTCATCTCCCTACATCTTTCTAGCTCTCTCATCTCCACTGTTCAGCAATGCAAAGTTCTTAGCTTTCCTTTGCATGCGACAAACAACGCGCAGGCCCTACATCACGCTGTGAGGACTTGCCACTCGGTGACCCACCTCCTGCGACGCGTTGTCACTCGGCAGTCGGGGCTCCACGAGGTTCATGCGTGCCGGGTTGCACATGCGCTTGCCCTTAACAAGTTCTCGTACCTTGTACCCTACGTTCAATTCACCCAAACACAACTCAACACACTCGAAAGAGCTCTATTAGGCCTCTACAATGCAGCTCTAAACCTCCTGTCACTACCTCTACCACTAAGCTCTTTCCCACAGGCCTCTTCCATCCATTTACGTTCTCTTATTTCTCTGCACCACGACTCTCAGATTGCCCGTCTTTCTCTCACTCGTCAATGCCAATGGTTATTAGCCCAAGCCGGCATCCCTCACATTCCCGTTTCTGTTCCCACCTTGCCTTCTGCCGCTAGCACCGCTGCTTCCAACCTTCGCATCCTTACCCTCCCATTCAATATGTCTCCCGTTCTTCACGCCGGCCGGCGTCAATCGGCAGGACAGCACCATTCTCTTCCTCTCTCTACACAGGGAGTTGCCTACATGGATGCCTCATACATGGCTCCTCGGGGCTCGTGTGGCTACGTTATCTACCATCCACACCTTTCGCCACCTAACATGCACACCAGCGGGTCATACTTGCACCCGCCAAACGTACTTTCGCTCGAGGTTCTTTCCATGGTCCACGCCAGGCAGTCAGTTTCCTCCCTCCCTTCTCTCCCCGAGTACACGATTTACTCTGACTCTTACGCCGCCATCCGTCACATGCAGAACAACACGTTCCCCCTGCTCTTCAACAGGAGGTCGAGCAAGCGGCCTCTGCTCTTCAACCATCCACTGTCTTCCTCCGCTGGGTTCCTGGGCATTCAGGTATTAACGGCAACGAGCTAGCTCATCAGCTTGCCCGCGATATATTGCACCGGGCACCGTTCATTCCCTGGCCCACACCTTCGGAAGACAGTGAGAGCTCCGCGAATAACACTGGGCAGATCTTCTTGTGTCACACTATCAAGGAGATATATCTCCAGCTCCGGCTAAACAATTGTCGTTACCCTTCCCCTCATCCATCACTCACTGCGCTCGAGGCTCGAACTCTACGGCACATCCAAATGAACTGCCTGATAGCCCCCTCTTGCCTTTTTCTTTATAAATATAGGTTTAACCCCTGCTGTCCTGATTGCCACTCTCCATACGCCGACCTCTCACACTGCCTGTTTTACTGCCCAACTGCTCAGCAATCCAGCTATTACCCTCCCCTATCCCTTTACATCACCTCCTGGCTCGACTGGATCGGCGCCGAAGGGGAAGAAGAACAGCGTCGACTGGACGCACAGGCGGTCGAAATGCTTGGCCTGTAAATTGTGGCTGAATAAAAGTCTATTACTACTACTACTATCTTGAAAAACAAATCAGTGATTGAAATGACAAGTCCGATAGCTATCCCTATTTTCAAAGGTGGGGCAATATACCTTACGTCAGTGAATCGCGGCAAATCTTGTCCCTTTGTCAGTAAAAAAAATTCTTTCTCCACAGGGTACGCGATGCTTTGAATTATTCACAAAACGTTGATTCCACCTGGGATTTGTGCAAAAGCGTAAATTTGACTTCATCTGAGATTCTTTAAACCTTTACCCCCCCCCTCTATACAGGGTGGCATTCAAGTCTTCAGAGTCGTAGTGTTTAGCGAGCCATGGTGATCTGAAAGTGCCTGTCGGGAATGCCCCGACGAGAAATATATAGTACCATGCCAGAAGCCATGCAAAGCATATGTACGCATCACGTTCAGTTTGTGGGTGCAGCAAATCACACAGAATCGATCTATCATGTCTGGCAGCTCTCTCATCGTCATTGCGGACTTGAACGCACGTTTCTGCATGCTTGGTTTTTTTAGCTCTGATATTGCTGCTTTTAAGTGGATTTCGTGTGGGCAAGCTCCCTGAGTCATTTCTGCGCGATCTGTCTTTGCATATGCACAGTTCTACTCATGAGCTGCACTTAGGAGGTTCCCCGGTAATAGTTGAGACGGATTCGCTCTTCAGAGGTGCCTGCCAATATGACGTGACACGAGTTGTCGCTTAGCAGGAGCGTACGCGAATGAGCCCTAATTTAATTTGCTGTGGTGCGAGCGGATTGGCGGGCCTCGTACATTAAGTACTCGCTGCAGTGCATGTTTCATTACGTCGTCTGCGAAGGGAAGTAGAGATAGGAGTTAGTTCTCCGTAGTTAACATTGGGCGCTGTGAAAAGCATAACTGCATTACGAAAAAAATTAATGCCAACTGGAGAAACGATTATTTGCCATAGAGTGAGGTCCTCTAGAGATCAGTATATGTAGCCTAATTAAGGAGCACTGATATAAAAACAAGATTTCATCAAACCTATGTTAACAACTCCCTTTCGAAAGGGCAGTGGTTGGACGAATAACTATTATTATTTCAACCCAATAAATTTAAAAAGTTCGTTTTGCAGAAATTCCGGCGTCAGCTTCGGTATCGACGTCGTTGGTTGTGAGCGAAAAATCATCATCTTATGCGTGATCAAAAATCGATAACAATAAAAACAAAATAAATTATAAAGAAACTCTAGGCTGGGCTAAACTGCGAATCTGTGGAGCGCAGTTGAACGTTCCTGCAGTAGCTGGTCCCTTCGGACTCTTTCGGGCGGTGGTTTGGCTGAGCCTTGAGTGAATTCGACCTGTTGAAACTAGCTAACGTTGCTTAATACTTGTTAAAGCAATCGAATCAGTGCTAATGTCTAATTTGTCTCCTGGCCAATGGCACAGCCCTTGGTCAGCCTTCTAGCCTAATGATGACTTGCCATTGGAATATTTTTTCCGCAGTGGTGTTGGCAGCATTCCTGTTGAGCTGGTGCCCTCGAGTGGCGGATTTATTAGGCTCAACAACCCAAAGGCGATCCAGGCGGAGTTGCAAGCCATGACGCCGCACTTCCAGCAGATAAGTGATGTTCGTCAATTCGGAAGCGGTGGTTTAGTATACAGATCGTCAGTATGCAGAGCGTTTCTGACATCCTAAAGTGCAAGACGCTTGCTTCGGTCCAAGTGAGTGCGTTTATCGCGCCCAATTTAGCGCGCACTAAGAGAATTGTACGAGGAGTCTACTCTAGATTAACACCCACTGAGACTCTGGAAAAGTTGTCTGATGTTAAAGTCGTAGCTGTGTACCGGTGCAACCAATTAACTAACGTTGAGAAAGTCCCCACTGTATCGGTGATTGCTACCTTTGCCGGCACTTCCTGTCCATCCGAGTTGAAAATATGGCCACTCATTTTCAGAGTCGAACGTCTCGCTTCTCGTCCTATCCAATGTCAAAACTGTTGGCGTTTTGGTCACCGTGTAGGGGGCTGTAAATCAAATTGACGTTGCCGCGTCTATGCCGATGCCCATCCATCGAAGGAGTGCAACGCCAAAACCGAAAAGTACTGCGTCTGTGCAGGAGATCATGCGGCAGTTACTTGAACTCCGCAGCACGGTGCAATGAAACGCAACTGCTAGAAACCATGGACAAACGTCGTTGCTCGCGGCGAGAAGCAGTAGCAGTTGTGAAGGAAAGGGCCTTTGTATATGCCGCAGTCACTTCGAGGAACGAATAACTAAGCGAGACGAAGATTCTGAATCTTAATGAAGCTGCAGTATTAAAGGCGATATCGAAAGCGCTGGAACACATAGTTACGAGCGTAAGTGAGTGCATCTCAAGTGTTTTGCTCACAGATGACACAGCTTGTCTTTGGAGTAGCAGTACCGATAGCCAAGTCGGCACCTTGTGCAGCGGAAGAGACGCCGAATTTATCCCCACAGCGGCAATCCCGAGAGAAAAAAACCCCAGTTGTGTCTGTACCTTCTACGTCGACCTACGCGGAAGATCAGAATGAAATGGACGTATGCCAAGAATTGAGGCGTCAGAAGCGCACTGGATCTCCTGTAAAATCTCCTTGCCCAAACTCAAAACCTAAAAATGGCAACGAAAATGCCAGTGCACTAATCAAAGAGGCTGTTTTAGAAGCTCCCGTTGCTGAAGTGTTTTGCTCGTTAACATAGATACCTTGAAAGTAATACAGTGGAATTGTAGGTCTTTGATCTCTGCTTCTACTGACTTACTTCGCTTAATTAATCAATTATATCCAGGTATAATCTTAATACGAGAAACCTGGCTTAACGTCGCCAAGAATTATCATGTAAACAATTTTACAGCAATTCGGCTAGACCGCCATCACTAGGAGGTGGTCTAATTATACTAGTCTCGGATAAATTTTGCCGCACAGCGAGCATAGCTTTTCAGCTTATGTCCACAGACTGTGAAATTTCGGCAATAGACCTCAGTCTGCCAGGGCACCGCTCTTTTTCACTTATAAATGCATGCTTTCTTACGGGCTTGCATAATACTCAACCATTATATACTGCCTTAGCTAATTGCAAGAATGACTTCCTTCTGACTGGTTATTTCAACTCACATCATGTTTTATGAGGATTTCGAACAGACCCTTCCGGTACTCTTCTGTGGGATTGGATGAATAATAAAAACCTTAACTGCCGAAATGAAAGACAGCATACATTTATCCGCGGATGGACAGGATCGGTATTAGTCCTTACGTTTCGCAGCTCGAGTGTTTCAATAAATCTTGGAAAACAATTGATTTCTCTTCAAACAGTGACCGTCTTTCTATATACTTTGAAATCTCATATACTGTGAAATATATTGAAAGGACAGAGAAAATTATTGATCAATAACAAAAAATTTAAAGACTGCTTGCGTTCAAATATTAGGGCAGTGTCCAGTGGTCACTATGAGGATCTTGGCAGAAATGTCTGTTCCGCTTTAAAAATCTTCAAAAAGACTTCAGAATTTGTAATTGCTTTAGCGTCAACAAAAAATGACCAACCTAGTATATGACGGAATATTGAGTGCGCACGAGGCTATAGAAGAAGAAAAGCAGCATGGAAAAGACTTATATGTAATCAGAGTTCAAAAGATTGGAAGGATTATCAGTTAATTGCGGCAACATTTAAATGCACTGTATCACGAGCGAAAGAGCGATATGACCAAGAACACTTCGAGTAACTGTCTAAATCGAAAAACAAACGTGCTTTATCCCAATTCCTTCTTATTAGGAAGACCCTTATACCAGGAAACGTTGACTCAGTAGTTCACACCTCACAAGAACTACAAGAATCATTAAATCAATTGGCTGAACGATTAGAAAACAGGTTCTCAACGCGTCTTCCTCATTCAGCTTACACAACAGCCATCTATGACTACACAAAAATATCGACTTCCGAATTAAATCAGGCTGTGGAAATATTGCCAAACGGAGCACCAAGGGCTGATGGGATAAAAAATACAACGCTAAAAATACTAGACAGTGAATATCCGAACGATCTTTTAGGTCTCGTCAATTATTCCCTTAGAAAAGCATGGATCCCTTCTGAATGGAAGATTGTGAAAATTATACCATTGATTAAGAAACGGGGCAGACTATAATTTGGACAACATACGACTGATAGCCTGAACATCTAATGTAGTGAAACTTATTGAAACGGTACTTCATGGTCATATAATTAGGTGTATTAATGAGAAAGAACTGTTGAGTTCTTCCCAAATTAGCTTTAGAACTGGACATTCCATATGGCATGCACATGTAGATCTGGAAAGTCGTAATCATTTTGCACGTCACAAAAAGCAGTTTGCGGCTTTAGTAACACTAGACATCTGTAAAGCATACGATAGTGTAGTGTATTCTATCTTGATTAATCAGTTATGGAGTCATAGAGTTCCACCTTATATTGTAGCATGGGTGACGGAATCTTTAAGTAGAAGAGAATTCTATTGTTATCAAGGCGCTTTCTCTTCCTGTAAGCGCAAGCAAACCCGAGGTGTACCTCAGGGGTCAGTACTTTCCCCCGTGTTATTCAACATATTGCTTAGTACCATCCTTGTTCAGCCAGATGTGAAAACATATGTTTATGCCGATGACATTGCTTTCTTTGCTAGGGCACATGACTTCCCCTGTCCTTACACTATCTTCCAAGCCTATCTAAATGAAATAGAACATTGGCTGGATGGATTGATGTTGAACCTGAATACCAGTAAATGTGCTATTCTCGTTTTTCCTCTCCGAGATCCTGTGCACATATCTATTAGTTAAAAGCTTCAAAATCTCCCACAAGTGCAATCATTGAAATATCTTGGAGTTATGTACTATGAACATCTCAATTGGCGCCCTCACATTGAATACATCGCGACAAAATCAGTACGGGCGATGGGCGTATTGCGGAGGTTGAGCAATTGTAGATCAGGTATGAGAAGGAAGGCACTTTTGATTATATATAAAATGTATGTCCGACCTGTGTTAGAGTTTGGCTGCGTTCTTTTTTCTGTGCGTCAGCCTACAAACTTCGGCCGCTCGTTCTATCGAAAAGAGAGGCTTTACGGCTTCGCTTTGGACTTCCAAAGTATACTGCAAATGCAGTGTTGTATCTTGAAGAACGAATAAGAACCCTATTATGTCGCTTTAACATTCTTACAGTGCAGACCTTTTTACGACTATATAAAGCACTATATAACCCTGAACAAATTTTTTATTTCCAATCCTGATCTATTTTTCTCCGTGCATTGGCCCAGATTTCACAAACCACAAATAATATCTGTCCAATTGTTACTTGAGCCTCTAAATGTACAAGTTCGTGATCTGATTCCTTTAACTGAGCTACGAATTTCTCCAGACATGGTTTGCCATGATATCTTCCCAATTCACGCTAAGCTATTGCCTACAGGCATTTTAAATGGTTCATGGCAGGGCCATATAAGTAGTCTGCCAACAAATGTCATTATTGCAACGGACGCATCGCAATCAGATGAAAATTCAGGGGTTGGAATATACTGCCCTATACTTAATTGGTCATTTTCACTTTGCATACCAGAATTTCTTCCTGTCTTTCTGACTTAATTTATGGCAATAATGTTAGCTTTGCGAAAGGGAAGTACTTTCATTCTAGTCGTAGCAGTCATAACTGATTCATTATCAGTATGCTCTTCTCTGTCCCCATCAGGTCACTCACCCATACTGAAACTTTTTAAATCATTGGCTTCCTGTCATCTCCGAGGTATTCATTTATCCTGCGCACCAGGGCACAAAGGTTTGTTGTTAAACGAAATAGCCGATTCACTTGCGAAGGCATCACTTTCGACACCCATCATTTCTATTTTCCCTCATACAGTACACATTACGGTGGCGCGATTTCGCACCCTTAAAATCAGGCCAAAATTTATCAGACCCTGCACTGACGGCTTCTCCGGAGTACAACCACTTGTTATTTCCCTGGCGTAGTGCACTGTGTAATTCAATGATGATGGAAGTTGTCATCGCAGAATTTCGTTGCCGCGTTACCTCCCTTAATTTTTATTTGCATAGATCAGGCATACTGAATTCCCCTCTGAGCATTTCCTGTAATGAAGACGAAACGATCAGTCATTTTTATTACAGTGTCGCCGTTTCAATTTATTCAGGCAAAGCATACCAGCACCACCTCTTCAAAAACTGGGCTTGCAATGATCACAACCTGATCTCCTTTAATTTGGAGCCTCTACTCTGGGTTTCAGCCACAGGGATGTTTTATTCACCGTTCAGGAATACATCACTGAGACTAAACGATTTTCTTGCCAAATTACGGTTTCACTATTTTTTTCTTTTTTTCTGCAAATTTGCATTGGGAATTTGAAATCAGAATTAAATAACAAAAGTTTTTTACGAGTGACGCAATGTTGAAAGTATGCGGCAAATTCACCTTATAATCGGCCAATCCCCTCCTTTGGGTACGAGCCATTTGCACAGGAAAACAACAACAACTCTTGGTCAGTGTGGGAACCGAACCAGGGCCGTTTTGGTCCAAGTTGGAATCGAACCCGGTAGTTCGGGTGGCAAGTGGATATTCTACCACACAATAACATCTCTGCTAGCGAAGACAGTGAAAAGAACTTTCTATGCTTGAAGAAGCGGTGAAAGTAGCTTTCATGCTTCACAAACACACGCGTCCAGTATGCATGCTTCACAATGCAACGTGAAATATTGCAGTCCCCGCCGCAATGTTCTGATGGCTGATGTACTCGGTTGCTGACCCGCAGGTCACAGGATCGAATTCCGACGGCGGCGGCTGCATTTTCGATGGAGGTGAAAATGGTGTAGGCCCGTGTGCTCATATTTGGGTGCACGTGAGAGAACCCCAGGTGGTCTAAATTTCCGGAGCCCTCCACTACGGCGTCTTTCATAGTCATATAATTATTTTGGAACGTTCAACTCTACATATCAATCAATCGACGTGAAATATTGCAGTAATAATGCTTGGTTCAAGCGCCCACTCCCAGAGGGCATCCAAACATGAAATTTTCATAAAGGCTTCAAAGTTTAAAATCGGTCACCCACTACAATAATACATACTCTCTGTGGCGCCTATTCCTTTAAGGCCATGTAGTGGGTGCATAACAAGTTCGTAAAGGTTTCATGCACTAAGTATTTGAAGCACGCACAAGAGTTCGAATATTTTCAACAAAAGGAAAGTTCATATCTGCCTTGTGGAATCTGGATTGAGCTAGAGAATATAGACGCTGCAAAGCTGCATAAAAAAAACTCCTTACCAATCAATGTCCTACTAATTCGAGAAATGATTTATATACTAAAGCTACGTTTAAAAGAACTGTTCCGTTATAGAAAGATGGCTATGAAGAAAATTGGTATAGCTATTTATTCAAGAGCGGCAACAAGAAAGATCTATTCAGATTTCTCCGTGATCGTAAAGCTATTGCAGCAACTGTAAATATTGACTCAGTTATTCTTTTTCCAAAGGAGTTCGAAGATATATAACTAAAATTGTATTAGGATAAGAGAAAAGATTTACATCACAAATACAAATAATGTTTGTAAAACGTGCACTCGGAAATGATTTTATTGAAGCAAGTAGGAATGAGCTTGCGCACGTCGTTCGTATTCTGCCAAACACAGGTCCTGGACCAGATGGTGTTACTTCAGGAATGTTAAAAATATTATTCCACATCTCTCCTGGAGACCTCGTTAACGTTGTCAACGATTCACTTGAAAATAGTTGGATAACTTCCGACTGAAGACTTGAAAAATAATACCACTTCTTAAAAACAGGGACATAGAATGCAGATAGATAACATTAGGCCAATCGCTTTAACATCACATGTAGTTAAGTTAATAGAAAGAATACTTTACAATAAAATTATAAAGTTCATAAAATATAATGCAATACTCAGTGCGAGCCTGACTGCATTTAGACCAGGCTACTCTGCATGGTGGGGGAACGTTGATTTAGAGGATCGTATAAACTTGCTCGCCACATATGACAATATGCGGCCCTAGTAACCCTTGATTTAGCCAAGGCATTTGATAGTGTTGAACATGCTATTCTTATCAATGCCCTGAAAGACCTACCCTTCCCCCTTCCTGCAGTATATAAAAAATTAGATTTACGTATTTTTAAAAGACAGAAAATTTTATTGCTCCCAACAAGGTGTTTCCACACCAAAGTATAGCCAAACGAGAGGTGTTCCTCAAGGCTCTGTTTATCGCCAGTGCTATTTAACATTTTCTTAAGTTCAATACCACTGGGTGATAAGGTACAAGTATATGCATATGCAGATGATATTGCGTTTTTTGCATCCGACCGTGATACTCATTTACTGCATTCGACTTTACAGTTTCATTTGGCAACATTAGAAACATGGTTTCAGAAAATTCATATGAAACTGAACGTAACAAAAAAATGCTATAATAGTTTTTCCATTGGACGTACCAGTTTCTCTTTCTCTTCAGTAACATCAAGAAATAATTTCCCAAGTTAACTGTATTAAATATCTGGGTGTATTGTACGATAAAAACTGAGCTGGCGTGATCACATTGAACATAATAAAATTAAGGGTACACGCGCTGTTGGGATGATAGGTAGGCTTGGCCGCCTCCGTTCCGGTCATCGCAGAGATACGCTGATCATAATTTGTCGCATGTACGTTCGTCCAATTCTTGAATTCGGATGTCTACTATTTTCTGGCAGACCAGCATACAAAATAAACCCCTTAGTTCTATTAGAGCAGAAAGCTCTTCGAAGTTGTTTAGGTGAGCCAAAATTTACAGCTAACAATGTTTTGTATCAAGAAGCTCAGGTACGCACTCTTGTTTGCAGATTCCGTATTTTAAAAGTTAAAACCTATTTAAAATTTTCGGAATCCACTTTAAGAAGGCGGCAATTTGTATTCTTTGCCGAGCCCGGTATCTTTTTCAATGACCATTGGTCCCGTGTATATAAACGCCAAGTGCTATTTGTTCAAACACTTCTCGATGCTTTATATGCTAATATATTCGAGATCAGATTATCTGACAAACCAATCGGCTAACTACAAATATTATTTGACGATATCTTCACAATGAATGCTAAACACTTGCCCTCTAAAATTTGATTGGCTTATTAGAACACCTGTCTCAATTAGGTACTAATATAGTATTTGCAACGGATGCATCTATGAGTAGCGAGAAGGCAGGTGTGGGCAGGGCATTTTTTTTCTCTCTCATTATTGTGGTCATTTTCATTACGCCTCCTAGATTATACAAAAATATTTGAAGTGGTATTAATGGCCGTTATACTAGCTATTCGTAAACTTCCTGCGACTCATTCGACAGCTGTGATAGTGACTGACTCGTATTCCGTGTGTTCATTTTTATCATTGTGGTCGACATCAGTAGTACTAGAAACTTTTAAATCATTAATCCCAGCAAACATTCGTCTAGTGTGAATGATATGGGTGCCAGGCCATTGTATTATATTTATAGATGAGATGGCTGACACACTCGCACGAGCATCCCTTGATCTTCCGATTGTGCCAGTCATGCCTCTTATAGCTTATGTAACAGCAGCGAGGTTCAGAAAACTTTCCCTTCTTGAAGACTCATCAAAAATTGCGACACCAAATCCATATTTCTCGCAACTGCACTTCGCATGGAATAATAAATCGTGTCCCATGCGTAAATTGGAATCCTTTCTAACAAAATTACGTTCCCGTGTACCACCTCCTAATTTCTACATACATATGTCTGGTCTGGTGCCATTTCTTCTGTGCTCAAGCTGTAATGAACCCAAACATATCGACCATTTTCTTCTGACATGTCACCGTTTCAAAAATCAAAGCAAAATTTCTTTCAAAATTTTATTCAAGGAACTAGGAATATCACTTCTACTTCTAATATTTTGTCTTTTTGGGCCGCTTCCTTAGGACACAGCGACAGGAACATCTGTGGGGCTCTCTGCGAATTCCTATGTATCGCAAGAAGATTACATTGCTGAGCCAATGATCAGCTCTCGATTTTTACTAGCCAAGCCAAAATTTATTATTTAGCTATTACACTTTAATGATTTAACCTTCAGAAGAATTTCAAATAACGATTACACCTGAGATAGTCAACAAATTATAATATTTCTCTTCTTTCCTTTTTTCACATTGTGCCAAACTAATTTCACAGTCAAAACAAAGTAATCCTAATCCCCTAGCCTGGATAACATAAAGGTATTGACCTGCATTAAGCACCGGCTTCTTGGCTAATCCCCTTTAGTGGGTGAGAGCCACAAAAGAAAGAATCAAGCAAGCAAGCAAGGATATCGCTATCGCGTTCAACTTCTAAAGGCGAAGCTTCGGGATCCCCTAGTTTTCGATTATACGGCGCAGTAACAAGCACAATTCAAGAAGGTTGTATAGCCGACCAATTAAAGCGTTGACCGCGCTCTTTTGCGGTCACTCACACGTCGCCCCTCTGCTGATCACAGGGCCGCAAAAAAAGGTGACGCTAAGCTCATTTGACATTTTTCAGCTGAGCTCAGATCACTTTCCCTATGTTATAATAATCATCAGCCAGACGACCCCCCCCCCCCCTGCATGGCAAAATCCTATCTCATGTTCCTTTCGTGAATCTAGACCTATGGTTGCAGCTGCCACGTTATATCTGCAAACTTCCTAATCTAATGTGTCCACCAAATTATCTGTCTCCCATGGTGCATCTCGCGTGCGGCTTCTTTTTAGTCTAGTGAGTTGTACTTGAATACCAGCGGTTTTACTTGAATACCCTGCATACGCGCTACGTACCCCGCCTTTGAACATGTATTCATCTACATTTCAACAATAGTGTCCTCAACACTCGTTTGATTTGACCCGCGAAACAGCAGGAAGAAGCTGTGGCAAGCAGCTAAAGCAAAGAAAATGCAGGTGAAAAGGTAAATCTCGTATTTAACAAATTGAAAATCAACGGTGAAGAATTTGGATGGGATAAAGAGGCAAACTGCATTCGGCCTATTAAGCGCAACCCTCAGCAAAAAACGAAGAAACTCAACTGCGCACTTTGCGACCACGTGATACCCAGAAACGCACCAAGTAAAGTTCGCAAACATAAACGTTCGCAGCATTACTCTCAAGACAACCTGGCTAAAATCTTTTTAAGGGCGAAGCTCCTTAAGGCGTGGGCTGTGCGTCTCCTGTATGTAGCCACCTCTCGTTTAGTTCTTGCAGTGTCCACTAGATGGCGGCACCGTCTCCCGTATGTCGCCTCCTCTCGTTTAGCTCTTGCAGTGTTCACTAGATGGCGGCACCGTCTCCTGCATGTAGCCACCTCTCGTTTAGTTCTTTCAGTGCTCACTAGATGGCGGGACCTGTAGCTGATGATGAAAAGATGCAAGATGTTATAAACTAGACGGCGGTACTTGTAGTTGATGATGAAAGATGCGAGATGTTATAAAATAGGAATGATGTCACATATGGCACGTGTCATTGGTGGAAGGCAATCGTTCGATTTAGTGCGGCGACGTACGCTAGGGGGAGCATTGTAATAAAATCGAGTAGGCAAAATGTACGGAAGATTCATGGTTTACCAGGTTTTCCTCCAGAGCTTCGCCCACTCATCATCATTCACTTCGTGGATATGGCGGCACTTTTTTACTTGGCACAGATCCCAAATTTGTCGCACTCGCTGAAACGTGGCTGTCAAATGATGTCAGGGACTTCGAGATAACGCCGCAAAACTACGTAATCTTACGTGAAGATAGGACTACACGTGGGGGAGGTATGGCCATCCTAGTTAGAAAAAATATCGCCTTTACAGCACTCCCCGATGTCGAAGGAGTAGAAGTGGTATTCTGTAAAATCCACTAACCACTGTGGCATACTTTTCTTCTTCTTCTGGCACGACACACTTGGGACATAAGCTGATAGTGGGTAGTCTGCTGAGGAGAAAGAAGAAGTAGTTGGAACAATGGCGGAGATGCAGTAATAAACCGCGCTGTGTTTTCGGAACCGCGTTTCACAGTGCCATATTCATTGGTGACCCGGACTACGAACGCGACTTTCCATGGAGCAGCGTGAGCATCTCGACAGCCTAAGCCCTGGTACCACTGCCACTGCACCTGGCAATGTACCCTCTTTGGGTGTTGTTGGAGGTATTAATACCATGTCGCTACCACAGCTGTGGCTTGCCGATCTCTCCTTATGGTTCATTAAAGTCGAAAACAAATTCCGCATTCCTGGCATCACGTCCGAAGTTCGCAAGCATGAGCTCCTCGTTGAAGCGTTGCCGCCACAGGCAATGGCCGAAATACGCGACATCCTCGAGGGCCCGCCTGGTGACACTCCATATACGACAGTCAAACAGGCTCTTCTTCACCGACTCGTTCCGCCTAAGCATCGGCGCATTCAGCAACTTCTGTGCAACAAAGAGCTCGGGGACCGCCATCCCACACAGTTTCTACGTCACCTGCAGCACCTGCTTGGGGACCAGCCGGACGGCTCAGAAACATCCATACTACGTGAGTTGTTTCTACAGCGTCTTCCACCTGCCATGCGAATGGCTCTTGTCCCATCTCAGGATAAGCCGCGGTCGTAGTTGGCAGAAATGGCCGATGACATGATGGACGTTGCTCCAGCAGTCATAAACGCTGCCCACACCTCTCCGAACTTCGAAGCAGATTCCCTTCGAGAAACGGTAAAAGATCTCGCAGCTGAAGTCGCTAACTTGCGTCTGCTATTGCTGAGCATTCGCCACTTAAATGACCAGCCTCGTCCAGATCGGCCATCTCTCACATCGGCTGCTCCGCAACGGCCCCTCCACCAGCCCGAGCACTGCTTTTCACCGCAAAACAAATACCATTATCACCGGCGTTTTAGTGCCGCGGCTCGCAGATGTGTGCCACCTTGCTCATGGCGCATGGGAAACGCTCCGGCCGATCGTCAACAACAGCGCCGGGCGATCAAGGCCAAACATCAAGCCGCCTCTTCCACATAACCGACAGAACCACAGGTCTGCGCTTGCTCGTGGACACTGCAGCAGACGTCAGCATAGTTCCAGCTCCGCAACGGCCCCTCCACCAGCCCGAGCACTGCTTTTCACCGCAAAACAAATACTATTATCACCGGCGTTTTAGTGCCGCGGCTCGCAGATGGGTGCCACCTTGCTCATGGCGCATGGGAAACGCCCCGGCCGATCGTCAACAACAGCGCCGGGCGATCAAGGCCAAGCATCAAGCCGCCTCTTCCACATCACCGACAGAACCACAGGTCTGCGCTTGCTCGTGGACACTGGAGCAGAAGTCAGCATAGTTCCAGCGTCCAAAACTGACCGGCGTCTTCGCGAGAAGTCAACTCCTTTACAAGCGATCAATTCTTCGGTCATCGCAACTTACAGACAGAAGTATCTGACCCTTGATCTCGGTCTTAAGAGGAAACTGCAGTGGTTATTTTGGATAGCAGAGGTACGCTACGCAATCTTAGGTGCCGATTTTATAAGGCATTTTCATCTGCTCCTGGATATGAACCACTTTCGCCGGGTGGATAGCTATACCGGCTTATCGGTCAATGGTTTTCTGTCACGCGCTACGGCCCTAAACCCCACTTTTGTGAAACCCCCCACGTCACCATATACAGCTCTGCTCAACGAGTTTCCGGAGATTACAACGCAGTCTCCCGTGGATAAGACCCCCAAGCACACTGTGACCCACTGTATCGTTACCACAAGACCACCGGTTCACTGCCGCCCTCGGCGACTTGGCCCTGACAAACTACGAATTGCTCGCAACGAGTTTGAGCATATGTTACAGTTGCAAATCATTCGTCCGTCATCAAGCTCGTGGTCGTCGGCACTACACATGGTTCCCAAAAAGAACAACGACTGGCGGCCCAGTGGTGATTATCGGGCTCTCATTGCACTCACCGTTTCAGATCGATACCCGTTACGCAATATTCAGGAGTGTACTGCCTTTTTAACCAGCACCCACGTCAGCTTTTCACTTACTGCGTGATTACGACCTTGTCATCAATGTAGAAAAGTGTTAGCTTGGAGTCTCGGAGATACCGTTCTTCGGACATCAGATCACTAAAGATGGCATCACTCCTCTAGCTGACATGGTTTAAGCTATCCTTGAGTACCCACCTCTCACATTCATACGCAGTTTACGACGTTTTCACGGACTCGTCAATTTTTATCGCCGCTTCATGCCTACATGCTCTACACTGCTGCAGCCTCTGGAAGCACTACTCTCGACTTCGCAAGCCGAGTCAGCCGCACTTCGCTGCGACACGGTCGCGGATCAAGCTTTTGCCGCCGTTAAGACCAAGCTCGCCCAGGCCACTCTCCTGCACCACCCTTCACCAACTGCTCCCACTAGCCTCGTGGTGGATGCTTCTTCAGAAGCAGTTGGGGCCGCTCTTCATCAATTAATCGATGGTGCATGGGCTCTAATTTCCTTTTTTTCCCGCAAGTTACGCGACACTGAGCACAGATATAGTACTTTCGGACGTTAGCTCATCGCAGCCTACCTTGCGGTGAAGCATTTCAGGCCCTTCCTTGAAGTGCGACAATTTGCCATTTTTACCGACCACATGCCCCTTGTTTTGGCTTTACGTTCTCGCAGTGCCACGTACACTCCTAGAGAACTTCGACACCTTGCTTTCATTGCCGAATTCACCACAGACATACGCTATGTAAAAGGCAGCTTTAACAGTGCAGCGGACGCTCTCAGTCGTATTACCATCAATGCCGCGACAGGTACCACCGACCTTTCGTTATCCTCGCTCGCGGAGGCACAGGCATTAGACGATGAGCTTTCACGACTCCGATCCTCTACTTCCCTCTGACTGGAACAAGTCAAATTCCCCGACAACGACTTTACGCTCTGGTGCGATGTTTCACACAACTGCACTCGTATCTGGGTTCCTTCACAGCTTCGTCGTGCTGTTTTTGACACCCTCCACTCCATCTGCCATCCAGGCGTAAGAGCTACGCAACATCTGGTCACTGAACGCTATGTCTAGCCGCGCATGCGCGCTAACATTGGTGACTGGGTTCACACTTGCAGAGCATGTCAGCGTATCAAGTGCAACGGCACACCAAGCCTCCACGTGGAAAATTCCCTCTCCCTGATGCACGTTGCGACACCATTCATTTGGACATTGTCGGGCCATTACCTCCATGTCGGGGATATACGTATTTGCTTACGTGTATTGACAGGTACATTAGGTGGCCTGAAGCAGCTCCAATGCCTGACATCACGGCAGGAACAGTTGTTCGTACCTTTCTTGCTACCTGGATTAGCCGTTTCGGTGTACCATCAACGGTGACTACTGATCGAGGCAGACAGTTTGAGTCAGCGCTTTTCTCCTCCGTCACATCTCTACTTGGTTGTGTGCGTATTCGCCCAACTGCGTATCATCCAGCATCAAATGGCTTAGTGGAGAGACTCCACCATCATCTAAAAGCAACACTCGCCTCGCAGCCTCACGCCGAAGATTGGATATCACACCTCCCCATCGTGCTTCTCGGCCTGCGTTCAACACTTCGGCCAGAACTTGCCTGCTCTGTAGCCGAGATGGTTTATGGCTGCACACTCCGTTTGCCTAGTGACCTCGTCAGCCCCCTTACTACGCAGGCTGTTTCGAATCCACCTTCTTTCGTTCAGCGTCTGCGGATCTTCATGCAAAACTGGCGCCCATCACCAACTTCAGCTCACACTAAGAACGACGTTTTTCAGCCGGCAAACCTACAGACATCTTCACACGTTTTTGTTCGTGTCGATGCGTCTCGCCGTGCTCTTCAGCCTCGCTATAACGGTGTTTTCCCAGTCACCAAGCGTTCAGAACATCATTTTACAATCCTGCTTAATGGGCATGAAGACACAGTCAGCATTGAAAGGATCAAGCCGGCACCCATTCTGACAAGCTCCGTCTGATCATTTTTTCTTCTTCAAGTGCCCACGGCCACTTGTCTGCAGGGGGGGCCTATCTGTGGCATACTTTTCTTCTTCTTCTGGCACGACACATTTGGGACATAAGCTAGTGGGTAGTCTGCTGAGGAGAAAGAAGAAGTAGTTGGAACAATGGCAGAGATGCATTAATAAACTGCGCTGTCTTTTTGGAACCATGTTTCAGAGTGCCATACCACCTATTCAACGATAATTGGTTGCGTTTATCGTAGTCCCTCATCCCCTTTAAAAGCAATGCATTCATTGTAATAATAGCTGCACCTTCACGCTCTTGCAAGTAGACTAATACTTGTTTGCGATTTTAACCTTCCCGATGTCGACTGGCTCACCATGAACGATAAATCACCCTCGTCCGACATTATTATTGACACTATGCTGACATTTAATTTGTCTCAACTTGTTAAAGAGCCCACACGTGTGCAGGGGTGTTCTTCAAATGTGCTTGACCTAATTTTTATTAGTGACCACTTCCCCGCAGATAAGGCCACCATTGAACTTACACGTGGCATATCTGATCACAAGATAGTGCTGGATTCCCTTAAATCAGCGTGCCAGGCATTCCAACTCAACTGTGTCTTATCTCGACTTCAGCAATGCTGATGACACTAATATACTGGACCACTTATCACCCGACTTAGCTCATTTGAGCAGCTAGCCAGTCATCCGGATATTGATTTGGAAACCTTGTGGCAGAAATTTAAAGAAATTGCATCGTATTGCGTATCCCGCTACGTACCAACTAAAACAAAGAGGAAAAGACGGTTCAATCCATGGCTAAATCGTGACATTATTCATGCAAAACGTAAAGTAAAGCGCCTGAGAAAGTCTTTAAAACAAACATAAATGCCATAAATACTAAGCGCCTTACAGAAACCATTTGTTCTATGAAGTGTCAAATTAAAGCAGCCAAAAATTACTACTTTTCTTCCACTTTACCCAACTTTTTAAATGATGCACCTCAAAAGTTCTGGAACTATTTAAATCCAAAAAATCAAAAAGATAGCATAATATCTCCAGATGAAAGCAGAGAACGAGCTAATTTGTTCAATAACTACTTTAATTCAGTTTTCACCACAGACAACGACATCCCTCCACCTCTCGAAATTCATAGCAACATTCCCATTGAACCTGTCCGCTTAAGCGAAGCAGGTATATTTGGCTTTTGCTAAAAACAAAGGTTAAGAAACAACCAGGGCCTCATAATATACCGAATCAGTTTCTCACCCGTTATGCCGAATGGATAACCAAATATCTGTTGATCATCTTCAGCGTGTCTCTGACAAAATGCTCACTTCTAAATGACTGGAAAGTGGCAAGAGTCGCTCCAATTCTCAATTCAAGTAGTGAGGTTGACGTCGCTAATTATCGCCCGATCTCCTTGACAAGCACTACTTGCAAAATACTAGAGCACATTATTCTTAAGCATATCAATACTTACCTTGAAACAGAGCACACTTTGTTCCCATTTCAGCACAGGTTTCGTAAAGGCCTATCTACCATTACGCAACTCACTGAATTATTACATGAGCTGTCATCGGCCATTGACCATCAAAAGCAGATTGACCTTATTTCACTTGACTTTCCAAAAGCATTCGACTGGGTTTCGCATCAAATGTTAATTAAACTGCAATCTACATTATGTAAAGGCCCAATAACAAAATGAATTTGCGCATATCTGACCGAGCGAACACAGTTCGTAAAAATAAACCAGCAAACATCGGAGCTATCAAAAGTTACATCAGGTGTACCACAGGGCAGCGTCTTAGCGCCTATTTTATTTCACATATTTATTAACGATTTGCCCCAGTCCATTGGAACGAACATCAAGCTTTTTGTCGACGATTGTGTTATTTATAAAGAAATTACCTCTCTTTCGGACCATATTGCTCTTAGCAATGCCCTATTATCGGTATCTAATTGGTGCACGAAATGGCCGATCACCCTAAACGTAAAGAAATCAGCTTTGTTATGAATATCGCTTAAACAAACGTTATCATGTTTTGACTATACTATTGACGACACACCACTAACTTCCCTAAAACAGCATAAGTACCTAGGACTAGTGATTTCTAATAATCTTAGATGGTAGGCACATGTTAACTATGTTACGTCTTCAGCATTAAAAAGATTATTTTTCCTAAATAGACGACTACGTTCTGCACCACCTCAAACAAAACTATTATCCTATAAAACCTTCATCCGCCCATTATCAGAATACGCCAACTTAGTCTGGTTCCCGACAACAAAGAACCTAATGAAAAAGCTAGGAGGGGTACAAAGGAAAGGTTAGATTTACCTATAATAAATGCAGTTTGCTCGACTCACCCTCTGAACTGATCGCAAAAGCCGGGCTACTAACATTACGAAATCGCGTTAAACTTGCACGCCTAAAAATGCTTTTCCAACTTAATCATAGGCAGCTAAACATCGACAGCTCGAGATTCATATCTACTTCAGAAACCTGACAGACACGCCATAAACATCCACTAACATTACAAGAATACTGTTTCAGCACCAACTGTTTCAAGTACTCCTTCTTCCCACAGTCAATTAGAGAATGGAATAGATTGCCCACTTGTCTGACTAATACTAAAGATTTGAATACTTTTTTAACTTTGCTTGAAAACCACATTCGTGACACTCTTATCTGAAAGGATGTTTTTCCTTTCTATGCTTTTCTTTTCGTTTGTAAAGTTCCGGGTGCTTCTTGAATATGTCATTGTTACCAGTGCATTACGTAATATATTATTTTTGTGTACACCTGCCTGACATAGGTTGTGTTTTTATACTCTTCATGTATCATTATAAAATATCTGCTGTCACGCATTCTCGCTTGTAAGTGCAAGTGTATCTATTGTGTATTTGGTTGTATATGTATTTATTCTTATTTTATTTTATTTACAGTACCTTACAGAGCCATGGAGGGGCATTGTGTAAAAGGGGCGGTACAAATAATATGTTAGAAAAATACATAAACATAATATCTACACATACATAGGCAAATAATGCATATAATCGAAAATGCAGTTCAACTTATGAACATGTAAGCAAAATACATACTAGAAAAGTGAGTTACAGTATGTGAAGGTGAAACACAAAAAAAAACTATTATGACAGTAACTACAACCTAGCAATAGTGCAAAAACATCGGAAGCAGTCCTATAAACACAGATGATTACGAAGATGCGATAGAGCAGTTTTTGGTGCATAATTATTTTTAAGAGTATGATAGAACTTTGTGTGGTCTTGTTCTGACCCAAGATTATCTGGCAAATCATTATCATCTGTGTTACGCTGAACGGGTAGCTGTGATTACGCGCTACGAATCGACTAGCTCTGTTCTGTATACATTCTAACTTATCTATGAGGTATTGCTTATATGCTGACCAAATGGAGGATGCGAACTCCAGTTGAAGACGGATTAGAGCAAGATAAGCCAGTTTGCGCACATCGGAGGGAGCACTGTATAGATTTCGGCACAGAAAACCTAATGATCTTGATGTGTTGGCACAGATAAAAGTGATATTTGTGGACCACGAAAGTGTAGAAGTTAAGTTTATGCCTAGGTATTTGTAATGATCAGTGCGTTCTACAATGCTATTATCAATTTTGTATTGGCTATTAAAGTTATCACGTTTGCGACTAAAGGTGATTAGTTTGCATTTGGAAACATTAAATGTCATCTGCCACGTTTAGCCCCACTCAATTATATGCTCGAGGTCTTTTTGAAGAGCTTGATGATCGCTATTGTTTCAGATGGCACGATAGATAATGCTGTCATCGGCAAATATACGCATACATTAGGATAAGTTGTCAGGCAGGTCGTTAATGTAGATGAGGAAAAGTAAGCGACCAAGAACACTGCCCTGTGGTACACCAGAGGAAACGTAACAGAGTGATAAAGAGTGATTGTTGGCGAGAGTGAATTGTTGGCGGTTAGTTAGGAAGTTTCTGAGCCATGTTAGCGTGAGTGAATCAAGTTTTAGTGATGACAGTTATATCAAGCGACAATGAGCAAGATGATCGAATGCCTTTGCAAAATCAAGAAATAAACAATCTGTCTGTAGATTACTGTTTATGTTAGAATGTAGGTCGGTGGTGACCTCAAAGAGTTGAGTTTCGCAAGAATGACCCTTTCGGAACCCGTGCTGGTTTGAGAAAAAGAAATTGTTAGATTCTAGATGCGCATAAATGTTAGAAGCTATGATATGCTCAAGCATCTTGCAACATATGCACGTCAAGGAAATGGGGCGATAATTTCCAGGTGACCTTTTACTACCAGTTTTATGAACTGGCACTACCTTCGCTATCTTCCAGTCAGAAGGCAACATTCCTGTAGCGAGCGACTGCCGAAAAATGTGAAACAGGATATTGCCAGACACATAAACAGTGTTCTTTAATATTTTTGAATTGATATCGCCACTACCAGAAGATGATGACATCTTCAGATTTTCAATAATTTTAACTATGCCTTCAATTGTGATATGTATAGGTGACATGAATGAGTAATCGCGTTCAACAATTTCTGGAAGATGATCATGCTCGCTAGAAAACACGGATGAAAAGAATGAATTAAAGACATGTGGACAATCAGTGTCGGCAAAAGGAGTGTTATTTAGATCGTGTAATGAAATGAAGTTATCGTCCCGATCAGGACTTATTACTTTCCAGAATTTTTTCGGATCAACGCATCTAGTGCCTTTAAATAAGTTTTATTGATCTCCTGGAAAGGAAGACTATATGTTAGACGACTGCATCTCATGTTTATCATGTTTGCACCAGTATCATACCTTCGTCATCCATTCACGTACCGTACTATCAAATTTGGTATATGTGACGCTAGTGAAACGGCCGCGAGTGCATCATGAGCGTCGCATGTAGTCATGTTGGTAAATGACAGGCATGTCATGATTTTCATTTTGGGGTCGGTCGCTTATGTTCGCCATTCAATCATGTTACCATACCAGTTTTGCAACATGCCATGTGAACGAGAACATCGCAAGAGCTGCAGGACCAGGAAATGTAAATCGTGACATTCATGACATACGTGTCTGGATTTCATGTTACGAGTAGTCAAATATGTTCTCCATAGAGTCATGTTAAGCCATACCAAGTTTGGCATCGATACCGTTGTTGAAACGGCCAGAGAGAGAGAGAGAGAGATAAAGATGCAAAGAAAGGCAGGGAGGTTAACCAGACGCACATCCGGTTTAGATAACCTCCCTGCCTTTCTTTGCATCTTTAAAAGTCGTAGGCAGCTACATAGATAGATAGATAGATAGATAGATAGATAGATAGATAGACAGATAGATAGATAGATAGATAGATAGATAGATAGATAGATAGATAGATAGATAGATAGATAGATAGATAGATAGATAGATAGATAGATAGATAGATAGATAGATAGATAGATAGATAGATAGATAGATAGATAGATAGACCTAAAGTTACCGAAGGTCGCTAAGAAATGCTTCGCATTCAAATGGCTACAAGAGCGTGTGTGGCGTTGGAAACGCATGTGGGACATTAGCGGCGTTATCAGAGAAACAGCGTGTGCGAACACGTCATCGTCGCCACTCAGTCAACATGTTAACAGTGCAGCGACGTTACCGTGATTGTCGTGCTGTATTTTTGCCAACTCACCACACGCCTCCCACAGGCGTGTTCGTAAGAGTGTGTGCTTGCATTTTCGATGGAGGCGGAAATGTTGTAGGCCCGTGTGCTCAGATTTGGGTGCACGTTAAAGAACCCCAGGTGGTCAAAATTTCCGGAGCCCTCCACTACGGCGTCTCTCATAATCATATCGTGGTTTTGGGACGTTAAACCCCACAAATCAATCAATCAATCAATCAAGAGTGTGTGCTTCTTCGCACGGGTTCTTTCATTCCACCGGAAGCATGGAAATTCCCACTCTTGGAGGCAGCAAGGGTGCACGCAGCACTTTCGTGCTGTTTGCTTTCGCTTCTATCAAGTATTTTGGATAAATGTAAGGACAGGTGGTCAACAGGGGCGCTCACATATTGAAGGCAACGTGGCTGTGCTTGGATACGTCGTGAGCGCGGTGAAATTAAATGCGAGAGATCGTAGCCGCGTTATCACTTTTACTTCTGCGTGCGTGTGTGCATAGTCTGCGCATCAAAGCTGATCGATTCTTCATGCTGCTCGACATGAGTACTGCTCCTCACCAAGAGCAAACGTGGTGGGCGTACCCGATGTTCACCGCGGGCGTCTGGCGATCAAACTGATGGACGCGTGAACTCGGATACAAACTCGTTGATTCTGAGAAGGCCGGAGTTCATCTCGGGACTGTGATGGGGCTGGTGTGACTGTCAAGCGTTTGATGCGGTGAACGCTAAGCGGCAGCTCCTTTGCATATAAAATATTTTGGTGACCTTACACTACTTGTCCTAGGCTGGAGCCATGGTGGAGATAACGTAGCTCCTTGCAGCTTTTTAAGGTGGTGGTCTACTCATGTGGATGATTGGCTTCGAAGTGAAGACCGCATCAGCTGTGTCTCAAGTTTTATTTGAGCTGACTGACTGAGGCTTAATGACCATTACACTGAGCTGTCTTGTCTTTAGTGATAAGGCTTCAAATAAAATGCAATGATCTCGGGCGCATTCATCAAGGTGATAACCAGCATGAAGCTATTAAACGTAATCCTGATTATCAGTATACTAATTGCCATATGATTAGTAAGGGTTAATTAGCGTGGTTTTACTTAGTGTGCTCATATTTAACATTGTGTTAATTTTCATAGTTAACTTAGTTCATCAACTAGAACGCAGTAATGAGCCCGGTTCTAGCTTTACATGGCTTCATCAGCGCGGTCTTCTGAAGATCTGGCGTAACTAACTGGGCTTTGTCAAGTCTTGGCGTAATTCGCTTGGTCATAGCATGTTCTTGCCAAACTAGTAAAATATAGCGTTCAGCCAAATTGCTAATTAGCCGGCCACACGCGCCCGAGTGCAAGCAGGTGTTGACACCATAGACGACGCGCAGTGGCCGACCAGCACGCTTGAATGTACGCGCTGACACGTGGCCTCGCTAGAAAATACAGATCGACACGTGGCCTCGGATTTAGCGGCTGTCACAATGTTGTAAGACGCTCGGCCAATACTGATCTTACAGACCACCGTGCTGATTATTCTAAAACAGACTTAGTGCAAGCATTAAAAGCTTCCATATAAATATAAACACCACTTCCTCCGAAAAATATTATCACGAAACGTTTTTCGCACTTCTATTGCATCGATGCACTTCTGCACTTAGTGGAACGACCAAACAAATGAAA
The DNA here is from genome assembly GCF_043290135.1 of Rhipicephalus microplus. Classification (NCBI taxonomy): domain Eukaryota; kingdom Metazoa; phylum Arthropoda; class Arachnida; order Ixodida; family Ixodidae; genus Rhipicephalus; species Rhipicephalus microplus. The sequence continues at coordinate 152,457,200 of NC_134706.1, read as the reverse complement.
GAAGATGCGTCTGGTTTGAAAACACTGCCCAACTTAGTCAAGCGTCCTTGAAGCGATGACTGGTTTCATCGTAACCAATGAAACGCAGCGTGCTGAGGGGTGGATTTCACTTTTTCGTCCTGTTGGCTCCTTTATGGGAAGGTGTCGCCAGAGCTCGGGAATATCCAAAATTTCTCGAAATTCGGCCGATCCTGCATAGCCCCCCCCCTCTATTTCCCATTGCGCCCACCGAAGTGCCAGTGAATCCCTGAACATACCAGTGCTACTACCGTATACCTGCGTCCAAAAACGTACTGTTATCACGCTGGATAAGCTGGATTTGGCATTGGGGGTGTCTTTATATCTTTTAATGCAATAAATTATGTTGAGTGATGACCCTCCCACTGAATATCTAAAGGCAAAGTCCTTTGGATATGCAGTCACCCATACTCGTTTTTGTGTGTTATCTCGTCGGGAACGTATGTCTTTTAATATACAACTAAAGTAGAATTAACACTATTATATCAAAGCCACTTGATCTCTAAGTGGGCACTATCAGAAAAAAACATGTTTCCACCATCTTGGCAGTGGCAAAAGATGGCTTCACTTCTGCTGGCAAGGCGTTGCGGGAGCTTCCACTCCAGCAATTTTCTATTTTTAATCCTCCTTGGACCCTCCAAACAGAGGGACAACTCTGTCTATGAAGACCGAGCGCTTGAAAACATGGCGACTTCACTCTCCGCTGATAAATTCTCCCTGCTTGTTCGTACTACTCCAAGACTTAGCGGAGCTTTTCTCTTTAACGTCCACGTTCCGTTTTATATATTTTTTTACAAAGCAGAAGTATAGTGATTAGGCAAGCCTTTTTCTTTCTTTAGGGAAGGCGGGGATTTTACGCTTATCATACGCAGAATTTTATCTATACATTTTTTTCTGTGGTAATGTAAAGTGAAAGTTGGGTGTACACGTACATGAACTTCATTTTTTTTTTCAATCTGTGCTATTGTGAGATCGCATTATTTCAGAGGCGAACCTTGCACACTCTTAAGACGGAGGGAGTCCTGAAATAGGAACTCGTATTTCAGAACTCATAGCAACTCACTTCTTATACTTAAGACGAAGATATTGCGTGCATCGCATGCAGTAGTGTCTTTTTTTAAAAAAATTACCGCTGTATTTGACATTCTCCCTTGCAAGCACATTACAATACCCGTTTGTGCCAGGTGACTAGCCTGTGTGTAAGGCAAAACTAAAAGTTGTGAATATTCGTTGTTGCGGCTATTAGGCACCGTGGAAAATACCATGTACATACTATATGCACACCTGTAATATTAACACTGAACAATATGTACAATGATATATGCTAGTCCTCTGGTACTACTTGTATTTTACGAAGAAAAATCATTTGCCGATTTTTTTTTCTAGCGAGAAGGGACCTTAGTACAAAGATTTTGAGGCCTTCGTTGCGGCATGAAGTGGTTGATTAACCATGTCTGTAGTTGGAAGCTATATGAAGCTGAGCACCGGAGCCGGTCACGGGTATTCAGTGGGGATTGAGTGTAAACCCAGATTAAAACGGATACCACAGGTGCGATATGAAAGGCGTGTTGGCCACAATAGAGAACATACAGTGAGGCGCACAGCTCATGTAGGAAGAAGGTTAAATACGAGTTTGTCACCAGTTGACAACCTCGCTCTGGTCAAATTATTGATGGAGGGTTCGGCTTACTTCTGTCTAGTTGGTAGCATAGCTTTGTTAAGTCAGCAGATGGCGAGTGTCCTTGCCTGACCCCCGTATGTCACCATGTACTCAGATGGCACTCGTCCCAGCAACAGAAGTGGGCCCGCTTATTTCAGGGCGTGGATTCATAGACTGCGGCTCACATTACAGTTGTTAGGTACAGTGCGGCTAGATATGTTACGGAAAGCGGTCGCGAAACATAGGATATGTGCTCGTCTTCGTGTTCGCTGCGTGCCACTTTAGATTATGTGCTAATAACGTTGCGGTTGGCCCTTGTCGTCAAGGCAACCGTAAATATGACAACCACAGTAAAAGCGAAAAAGGGTGCAGTATAACACAGATGAGAGGACACGTGTCATCATGAAGGCAGTTTAATAGAGTGTCATTCCTTTCTTACGGCGAAAAAGGAAGTGGTGCTGTGAAAAAACGAAACATATCATCTCTTAGTGCATACAATCACAACAGACGAAGGAGATCTAGTGAAAGAGCGCCGAATGCGAGATTGTAATGATGTGACGAAAGAAATGCCTCATCAACAGACTTTTTCAGTGTGTGCAATCTCGCAGAACTTACAGGCAGACAATATGGGGGGTGTGCAAATGTTCTAAATTTCTGAATAATATATGCTATTTCGCTATCGAATCGAATATATGTAATGTGTTTATGTTGATGTTTTTAGTGCTTTTCAATCGTCCAACTGTGTCTATCGCATTCAAATAAGTGCACACTTGGTCATGAAGTATAATGGTTTCAAACCAGCGTGTTCAGCGTGTGTGTAAAACACGAGAACTAACCACAACTTAGCAGACAATGTCACTCCGGAAGCCACACTTTGCCAGCCTTGTAGCAACCATTTTATATTAGGTAACTTATTCCGTGTTTAAATCAATATTCCTACTTTTACTTGTGAATCATTCACCTTGCTAGCGCTAAAATTAGGAATAAAAGGACGTGAGCGTGGCCCTGACAATAATTGCGAAACAGTTGTTTAATATTCAAAAACTACACGAGCATTATCACTTAGGATTGCTGATAGCATTAGAAAGATGAAATCATAAATCGCACCCTTCTGTCAAACTGGAACAATTGATTTATATGCGGAAGTTTTCTCATATTGTGGAGTTTTCTCACGTCCAAGAAACCTTGTATATCTGTCATGCCTAATGTATGGTCGCTTTTACGGCATTTATAGCTTTCACTAGAAAACAATATTGCACCAACAAAACCCCGTGGTAGTAAATTGGTAACAAATGAAAGCTTACTTTTTACTGGCTACTCATGAAGCCTCAGTTTGTTAAGTTAATGAATTTACCAACTCACTTTATGAATTACCGTCGCTCTATTTGTGTCATGATGTGCATTAGAAGACATGTGATGGTGCCAACAGTGTAAGTGCTAAAAGGCATGACGGCGTCTGCAAACCGAAATTCTTCAGATATTCCTTTTCTTCAATCTTTATTCATATTTCTTTCCAATCAAGTCGTTTGAATACTACTAGACAGGGTGTGAATGAAAGTGACAATATACCACGCCTTTCACAGACTCCTTTCTAAAGCATTATCTAGCTTTTGTTGAAGACAAGCAGAATATCCGCACACGCACTCTGTTGTATATTTCCTAATGCATTTGAATGTTAATGGTAATCCTTGTCGACGCCAGATCTCCGGAACAGCTGCTATCTCTGCCGAATCGAGTGTACAATGATAGTGTATAAGTGTTATTTTGAATTTTTTACTTATCTGATTTCTCAGTCATTTGAATAATCACTTCAGGGCCGATCACGATAGCCCATCTTTTCCTGAAACCAGCTTGTCCTCTAGATTGAGTAAAGTGAAGTAGATTTTGTACTATACAAAATTTTGACCCTGATTATTTTGTACAATGCTGCAAAAGCGTCATGGGTCTGTATGTAGTTTTTCAAGCTTCCCCCGCGTCCCTATTTCGTGTATTACCTTTGCCTCCCAAACGGCAGGCACTCACCGTGCTCCTCAGTGTCCTTCTCAATCACCGCACTCCACACCAAAGTAAGGAGCATCACCTCGCGTGCCCGCATACCGTGAAAGGGCGCATTCATTGAGCGTTCCGGCGGCGGCGTAGACCGCGCCCGAAAGGAGAGTGCACGGGATTCCTGCGCGCGCGTGTTTTCTTGTCGCGTACGAGCGAGAATGACTAGACTGCCACAATCTTCTGGATGCACTTATTACAAGTAATATTTTAATACTGCATTTATTTTGGTCTAAATTACAAAAAAAAATGAAAACTGCTCAATTTTCCTGACATAGATCATTGTAACGAGTTATCAATTCGTCTGTAGCAGCACTACTTTTTTTATTACAGTCCGTCGATTTAGTCTCGGAGCTAAATTCGTCAATTTTAGAAATATAGATGCATTGTAGGATTCGTCCTTTTTGAAGACGTGTATAACTGTTTTAAATATTGTCGTTGAATCATGTTGCTCTCATATCGTTAAAAATTGCCCTCCTATCGTGATATTTTACTATTTTATCGAATACAGATATTTATGAGGTCATCAACCAAAGCACAGTTACGCTGTATGTAACTGAGTGCCCTGGTCATGTCATCGAAATTAGGTACGTGAGAAGCAATTTTGTAAAAATATTGAAGAATGAGTAAATTAGCCATCCTACAGTTACTCCGACGTCGTTCACAGTGAAACTGCCTGAGTTTTCATCGTCTCTTTTTTCATAATCTCAATTTTGGTTATGTTCTAATAGCCCAAATGTTTTATCGCTGTCGAGTTCAATTACACTATACTCTAGGCAGCATCCAGATTAATGGGTCGCACATACAGCATAACGACGTCTTTCTGAAGAAAACTAAATAATCGTCGGCGTAAACTACTGAAGAAAGAAGGGCAAAGTGTCACTGCTATTTTACGCGCAGTGTTTTATACCAGGTCCAATAAACACTGAACGCATGTTGCATTCTTCTTGAACAAGCAAAGATTTTCATGTTGTTCTTACCACACCCAACGTATGCACTGAACACTGTAAAACTCACAGTGCGTAAAACTCAGAGTCTGTAACCAGCCCGTGTTCATCGCAGAACCGGTAATGTTCAGTCTAGATGTAGTGTAGACGTATGGCGACCGCATGCACCCCTTCTTTTTGTCTCCCGCTTCTACTGCTTGACAGGAGGTAGCTGCATGGAAAGGGAACCTGGGGAAGCCTCGTGGCCGAGTGCGAAGTGGGGTGCGCTTTGCGAGCGCGGCATTTGCGTCAGCTGTGATTGCATGAATGCGTCTGCGATGATTCCTGAAGCGGCGTTACGATGTAAAAAAGGTCTAGCTCCATGAAAGAAAAGATACAGGAACCCATTTATTCGAGTGTTACCCATGAGCGCAGAACACAGCAATTTTCTTAACTTCGCCTACGCTTCCGGCTGTCACTTTTTTTTTCTTCGCCAGTGCCGCCATACCATACAGTACAGAAACTTCGAAGTTGTTAAGTTTGCCGCACTTACGTATATATTTAGGACCCATCGCGATTGTGATATGCATGGCACAAACCTGCAGCAAATAAAGTCCGTTTGAGTATGTATACGACTGAGCATAGACTTTGCCTCTCGTACACCATAAACCGACATTTTTATATGAGCGGCAGCCTATGTATATGCGCAAAAGCATTTTTTTCCTCACCAAATGCAAGCTGTGCCAACAGTGTGGCTGCCTTTTCAGCCCTCTGTGAAAGCACCGCGGTGTGGACATAAGAGCGCGCCACACCCGTCTCTGGACACGCGCTCTCGCCATGCGGTAGGGACGACTGGAGAGAAACGCGCCACCCGCCCACCATCTTAGAGGCTTTGGTTTCAATTATATTTTCACTATTTTTCAAATTTATCGTATATTTTAATATATAAAGCAGAGCGCGTACAGTGTTTTAAAGTTGTCACATACAACGTCTTCTAAATTGCTTAACAATAGAGTTGTTATGAATTCTTCTCAGGGCGATTTTTCGCTGTAATTTCTTTAGATATCTGCTAAGTTCAACAACAGGTACTGTTAAAACTCGCATGTTTTGTGTCAGTTTGCGTTAAGTCTATTTTATTGTCTTTCTGTTCAATTGGTCTAGTTATGTGTATGTGGACTCAACCACATCCATTATACCATTAAAATTGTAATATCAATTTCCTCATTTTTAACGGCTGTTTTATAGTGTTGTCAATAATTTTAACATACGGTTTTGTTTGTGACACCCCCTCTCCTGCTATCTCTGTTTCAAATAGTGGTATTTCATGTCTCTAGATCCACTTCCATCGGTCACATCGGAACAGCTAACCATATTCCACTTTGTCCAATGACGTAGTATTTTGACTCGTTGGCATCATTTTCTAATAAGTCTGTATTGCTTACACACAGCTGGTTTGATTCCTGAGTTAGTATTTTATGTCCAGTTAAGTGCTGCTTCAGGATAGTATACATTATTGGGGTTTTGTTCGTATCCTTGATGTCATCTTTTCCATCTTGTTTATCTTTAACTATTCTTTTCGTTTGCCTCGACAATCCAGCAGTCCTCTGCTATTTAACAGAGAATAGACTTCGAAAATGACCGCAAGCGCGGTATCATCCTCCAACCTAATTGATGAATACATACGCTGTATTAAATCCTTAATTTCTTTTTCTTCAATATTGCGGTGGAATACAAAACACAGGTGAGAATTGAAAACAGGTCAATCTATTCACGAAAATGACGTAATGTCGCTTTAAATCACACAACCATCTTCAGAGACTTTCTTTCTTGACTAAGTCACAACGTGGGCCTTCCTTGTCATAGAAAAAAAATAAAAAAACATACCTGCGTCATCTAAAGTTCAAGCACACACATGCAAGCATGCAAACAAGTACACACTGACGCATCATTTCTGGTCTTCAACAGCTAATTTACTAAGTTCTGACGTCTTTCGTAACCCCAAAGATACCCGCACCCACATTTGCACTTGAAAAGAAGTTGTAACGAAGACATATACATAATAAATAGAGAACGAAAGAACCACAATGTCCCTTGCAAAATCTAGCCAAAGTCACTGTCGCACATCGAAAAATGTGAGACCAGAGAATCCACACCGCACGATTGCAAAGGCCTGTTGGGCAGCAGACACGACCACAACACTGTTCATTTCAAATATGTGCGAATGTCACATCAACAGGAGTGCCTCAGGCAGTTCCGCCAGTGTATAGCAGATTCTTTCGCTTGAAAATTAGGCACAGCTTACACGATTCCACGCTTCCCTCACGACGATGGAACACAAGCCGTACTGCGCAAAATATGTACCGCCCAGAGATGCCTTTGTGTTTGTAATTTATCATGGTGACGATTACGAACAATTCCCACTACCTATATATTATTTCTACGACGGTCAACTGAAGCCGTGTGTTGCACTGACTGTTTCCCAATTTAATATTTCTGTTCCACTGCACTGTTTTGTTTGCGACTGGAACCACCTTGAGTTGGATTCCTCGATTGCTATTGGATCTTTTTTGGCATCTTAAGCACACGAGGCAATCAGGGCCAAAATAATAAAAAAAGATCCGCATTGGTCTCAATCATTGTCGAAAGCACGTTGCATGTCACAATAGCATACGATATGTCTTCGCTGCTCATCAAACCAGTGCATCGTCGACGTGTGCCGGGTGTCACTTCGTGGTTCCGTCACCATCCTTACCACGCATCCCTTTCGTCATCCCCGTCCACACCGTCGTCATCGACCGCTACGTGGATGGAAGCCGATTCGTCCTCAGACACTACGTCCCTGTTCCTGTCCCCACGCAAGGACACGTCACCATCGTCGTCAACGCGAACGTCCCCACCACCGACACTAACGTCATCGTCGTCGTCTGCTACCTCTCTTCTGGAGGTCCGTTTGCTGTCCATTTGCGAGATTGAATCCTCGTCCTCGCAACCGGTGACGTCAGGATCACTGAAATCGTCCTCAGCTGAGCTGCAGCAGTCCCGCTGCTGCTGTTGCTGACGTTGCTGTTGAACTCCTTCAATGCTGATGTCACCTCCATCATTACAGCCGCGTTCCTGGAGCTCAGGACGTACCAGAAAGCCCATTGGTTGCTGGACTACGAGTGGAAAGCCGCTCGCCGTCGTTGTCGCCATTGGTAACCGCAGTGGTGTCACGTGTTTCGCCTGTTCCCGAGAGCCTCCTCGAGACGCCAGGAGACTTTCGATGCTGAAGGCGGACGACTTGCCTCCGCCATTGCCACCACTCACGACGACGCCTCCTCCAGGTGGAGTGCCGGTCGCTAGTAGAGTCATGAAGCGATGAGCTGGCACGTCGGAGGAGCTGTCATCCGCAGAAGATCTGAAAAAATTAAATGAAATAAAAGTGATGCTGCTGGTTAGCCCACTCCAATTATGAACTTCGACGTAATAAGTTGGTTAATAAGATGATTAAAGAAAACACTACTTTGTAGTGATCAACTAATCACTGACGTGTTTCCTTAATTAGAAGTGACTGTCAATGTTAAACTTTCTTTGATCAAGCAATGTCGATTCTGATTGAGTCAAACCTATAAGACAGTCACAATGAAGTATAGATATAACAAGCCTTATAAACACATTTCAGAAAAAAGCTGTAAGATTCCTATGTCATCGCTATGACCGCGACTTTTCACCCTCTTCTACTATTTCTTCACTGAACTTAACTTCGCTCTCTTCGCGTCGCCGAATAGAGTCACTAAAATTCTTGCATAGCATTGTGACGTCTTCGGTTAAACTTTCAAATGACAAGGACTACATAAACATTGCACCCCAGTCAACGACAAGAAGCTATCACAACTTAAACTTAACGCCTTACTATGCTCGAACTAATATGTTCAAGTTCAGTTTTCCCCCCCGTTCTATTGAAGGCTGGAATTCGTTACCTGGTACTATTCGTTCACGCCCATCATCCAATTTTCAAGCCGACATCCATGACATGCGTCTGTAACCTACCCTCATCTATTTGCCATTGGTGTTAGCTCTTGAGTTGCATTGTTTCTTTATTCTATTTTCATTCATGTTAATCACATGTTTGTGCACTTTTGTCCTTGTATAACCACACATCTGTATTATGTTACCTGTTTACATAATTTTCATTCCTGTCTGTTAAAATACAGCGTATTTTGTACACCCACTCCTGCCATAGCGCACATAGCGCTGCAGTATGTGTAAATAAATAAATAAATAAATAAATAGCTCTGCTTGCCAAGGAAATGTGACGCACAAATAGAGGCCCATATTAAGACATAATTTATTAGTTGTTAATATTTGCCAGCTGTGCTTCATACTCAATTTCTATCTGATATTGTAGGAAACGGTAATTTTTTAAGCAAAACTGCAATTCGGCCTAGTTGGAGCATACCCATCTTGAAATATTGGCGCAGGCACACGCCCTGACATTGACAAGTCTCTTGGCAGAATGCCAAATCTCCATCAATGTACTAGGGCTTAAAAAGTCGCGATCTTTTTACACGCACAGAATAAAAAAGGTAGCTGTAAGGAAGGATGTCAACGTGGTGTTTTCAGCCAAAAACAAATTTGTAGGAGAGTGCGCGTCAGTGAACCAGAAATGCGACAAAGTGAGAAGGATACATAAGGAATGCAGCATAACACACAAGCGCCCAATTTGTTCAATGTGCACACAAGGTGGTGTATTGTGTATCTCTGACGTGTGGCTGTGTACATATAGGGTAGGCTGAAAGATGTAATAACACGAGCCTAAGGAAGCATATGTCGAGTCTGAAAGGTCACCCGAATACACATTTATCACTTCATTGCGATCAGTGCGCATGTTCTCCTTGTTTTAGTGAAACTAGCTTGTAATACAGGCATCAAAATAGAATTTTAAGAGAAATAATGAAAGCCTATCTGATAGACAAGCAGAGAGTTAAGTGTTTTAGCCAACTTTTGGTTGCCCTACTAGCGTAAGAAATTGCGCTCCGGTCTTGTGATTGTAAGCTGCTTTTGCTAGGCGCGCAGTTGAAATGGTTTTGGTAACCAGATGGCGCAAATCTGGGGGTATTGGGCGAATGTTTTTCAGAACATAAACCAGTTGTTAGATTTTGCCCGTTTGTGTTCTCTTTTGTGTCCTCATGAGCTTGCGCAAATATTTCAAGAAAGTCATTTCTTCCTCCACTGGGAGCAATAATCACGGCTTATTTGGCAACACTCTTGTTTTGAGAACAAAATGCTTATTTCAAAGTGTGCATTTTCTTTAATTTTTCCTCCGTGCCTTGTCGAATTGGCTAACCTATGGTAATACTATTTAAATTAAAGAAGCTATTTTTGTCAGATATAAAGTGGCAGCAGCGGATTCTGCATAGCCTAACAAACCTCAAACGTCTAACTTAAGTTAATTATGGCCGAGCTAAGTAATACTGGTCACAACAGCTGTAAATTGATAAGAAGGGATTTTTTGTAGAACTACGACGAAGAGTTCTACGATTGAATACGCAAACATATAAGCGGAAACTCGGCAAATATGTAGGTACCCGATGTACGTAGCCGATGCTAAATTTATTTTGTTCTATTTATTTTGTTTGATTTGATTTGTTACCAACCATCGTGTTATAATGTTTAGAAAACTATGCAGGCACCTCCCCCCTTCCTCTCATGTAACGCTTTCGTGCCCCTAACGTGTAATAAATGAAACAAATAAATAAAATTTGCAGGGTCCTCCAAGTAGATGATATAAAGTTTTGTCGTGTTCTCGTTTTGGTAAATGGTACGTGGAGTACAATTAGTACGACTTGACTACGGTGTCTTGATTTTGAGTGTTTCGTATGTTTGGTCTTGTGCTCCAAAGCATATATAAGTGACAACCGAATCAACGCGGTTGCTTACGGGTAGAACAAAATCCTGTGGCCGAATGGTTAGAGTATTGCATTGGTGTACAGAGGACCCAAGGTGAACCTCCTTAAACATTTATTTGGTCTAGTCGTTTCTAATTTTTTAGGGGTTAAGCCTCACTGTGCCATACCATTGTGTGGCAATGTAGTGCCTGTCGTCGGCGCAGAGAGATGAACCACTGGCACAACACGTTAGCTTATAAACGGTATGATAACTCAAACATTTTCACGTGAGGTGGCGCTAAGTTCGTTGCGGCTTTAAATAAAGTGCTCGCTTCTCCAGTAACTTCTTGTTTACACTCGTTGCAGGCTATACTCCTGATTGTCCTTCACCGTGCCTAGTCTCCCTTCATTAGGCTACACGATATACATCGTGTGGCCGTGTTTCGGGGTTAGACGCGAATGCAGCCTATACACTAACCTGGATGGCGGAGCCCCATCTTGTCGCCGTGGTGGTTCAAAGCGAGCCCGCGAAAGGACTTCGATGACGTCGAAGCCGAGCGTCTCCAATAGGCGGAACGTTTCCGGGCCAACCAGGGCCCGTGGTTCCTTGGTCGGGTTGGTGTTCCATAGTTCGGTTAGTGATTGCTGGATGGTTTCTCGTAGACTCGCAAGGTTGACGCCAGGCTTGAGGCGGGCCTGACGGAATTCATGATTGAAAAAGTCATAATTAGATGAACAAATACAATCGTAAAGGAGGAGAAAAATGTGGTGACCCAGAAATAGCCGGAAGAAGGGGCAATATCATAGCTGCTAAAACAAGCCTAAAACTTGATTTTGCCAATATGCACGTAAGACAAGGACGAAATAATGTGAGAAAAAATGGTTCACCACGTGTGTCATAGTTCCTTACCTTACTCTTTTGGTATTGTGCTAAATGCTCTGCTTCCTAAGGTGAATATTTTGCAACTTGCTAAAAGTAAGTTCTGCTACCCCGCGCATATTCGGGATTCAAACCCCCCCAAAAAATTATGAACGCTGGTGAAAGACATCGAGAATTTACACATGTCTAAAGAAGCAAACGTTATGGCTCGTTGGGTTCTTCAGAAAAGTAGGAGCAAAAATTGCTTGACTATATGTTCTAAACCTCTACGTAGTTATAAAGAACTACACAGTGGCAGTCTCCTTATTTTGCACCCCTGAGGGTCTTTAAAAGTGCACCTAGTCCTAAATACACAGGTGTCCTTACATTTAGAATTCATTTCCTTACAACCACCATGGCCATTATTTCAACTAGCTAAAGTTTCGCAGCTGCTTTGTATTGCTAATTGCTAATATTGCTTCGATTTGCTAAATTACCTAAACTTTTGCCAAGAAAACCACATCAAGCCTTGATCACTCCGCATATTACTTACAAATGAATATCTGGAAATTATTTTTGAACATGAGGCCACATGTCTTTGTCCCTAGCCGAAAAACAAATGGAGAAGTGTTTCGCAATGTTCACAGCGTTGTATGGGTGATGGTAAATGTGATACCCAAATATTTTTATTCGACCGCCCTGTACGTAAACTCATTTTTATAATACGAAACTCATATCCAGCATGGCGTTCGTATGATGTACTCTAAGATTGCTTTTTATTCATAGCATATGTGCGTCATCTATGGCCATTATCCACCATAACGATGGCAAGTTATTCCTCAGAATGAGGAATACTGTAGTGGACATCATGGAGTTTTTTATAAGTACATTAGAGGGAATGCCAGTGCTAGCGTCTATGAGAGCGGCACTGAACAGCGCTTCCGCAAGCACGGGACATCGTCAGTGCACAAGTCTGTGTAGTCTTCGTTCTTTCGGCTCCATTCGGCTCCGCGTGGGAAGACAAAGGGCGAATGTGCAGAAGATTCAATTCGCCACCTTTTAGGCCCACCAATTCTAATTGGGTGTCAAAGTTGACAACGCTCCGTTCTTTTATTTTAAACAAAACCAAAGCACAACAATAAACGAAGTGCCTTTGAAACTACAAGTCCGACGACTGGGCAAATTTGTGTACACCAAGCATCCCTTTGGTTGCTGAATGATCGCGACGCGAGAGTACCCTATTGTTAAATTTAGGAAGGTCTATGGCAAACATGCTGGAGCCATGGTGAGCTCTATTTTTTTTCTTTTTCTATCAAGTAGGAAACCTCTGCGTCTGCGTCAAGCTGAAAACTCTGAATCAGCACTGAAAGAGAGCAACTAATTAGATCCGTATATGCACACACCTGAAGGAAATTCTTACCGTATGCAGCTGTTCCCGTGCATTCTTTTTCTCTTTCGTTCATTCCTCACAGTACTTCTGTACACCCAGAAGCATAGGTTGCCAATATGTACAGCAGGGCGGGCGAACGGCTTAAGCCGGGTCAACTGTCTATTCAAGGAGACACCACACCATACTGCCAAGCATGTCTCCAACATATCCAATGCACTATGGATCCTTATGATAGGAAACATTCCATTACGACGATAATATATGGTAATAGACGATGAACAAACTTTCCATAGGGTTTCAAGAAAAAAATGCCTTGAAAGTGACACGTTATAGGCGCACCTGCTGCAGCCTTTTGGCCTGCCTTTCGAGCTGCTTCCGTAGTTTCTTCTCCCGACGGTCCCTCTCTCGTCGCTCGATCTCTTCGGGAGGAATGGGTTCGCCCGAGCAGGTCTGAGGGTGCGCATTATGAGCTGGCCGACCGGGCCCCTTCTTGGTGTTCTCCTTCTTTCGCCACTTTGCACGACGATTCTGGAACCACACCTGCAAAGTAGAACAGACAGGAAAGGCGAGTTTAGCGACTGCAGAGACTGACGCGAATGAATTCTCCCTTTTATTGTACAGAAGCAACACTGTCTGATCTTTGTAACCAAACACCGGCAGAATAGAAGCTTTCCCGTTCCTGACACTGCCAACAACTTCTGCCTGACTCTCACTTGAAGTCCCGTTTTTCGTGCATTTACGGGGCCATTTTACACAGCAGCGTTGAGTTGTATTATTACTTGAAGCATGTAAAACACCAAAATGACCACTGTTCTTTTGACATGATGCTGCGGAAAAGAAAAAAATGTCGCAGAAACGAAATACAGATGGCTACGACACCATAAAATGCCCGTTATTGCTAACCCTTACAATGGTTTACGCAATAAATTTCGGAAGTCTATTTTCAGTTTTTCGCCAATTTTGCGTTCTTCTGTAGGATATGCGTGTAATATCAAGAACTGAGCAAGAACTCAACGAATTCAATATGTTTAAGCAAACTTTGGTGAGTCATAGCTGTCTACATGCAAAAGAAATTGAATAATGGTCGACCTTAATGTGGAGACGACTAAGTTTGTAAATGATGATACCATAATACAGAACCACCAATTCAATGCGACATGCAGTAGCGCCATAACTTCAATGGGAATTAATGCACACAATGTATAGCCCAGCTGTGCGCTATCGATGCAACGAATAAGCAGCCGTCATGCTGTGTGAACAGAATTATAATCCACACAGTGATCGCTCACGAAAATTAAACATAAATATTGTTACATTTCTGTCAGCGGAAAAAGAAGTCGGAACTCTAGCTTTTACCAGCATGTGGTCAATTCACTTCGACCAAAGCATAAATGCAATTGAGATTCTGTTGATTGACTTATTCGGCGAAAAGGCGAAAAAAAAAGGTAAACGAAGCCTCTTGAATAAGCGGACCCATTACCTAGTTTACACATCCGTTTCGCCCACTTTCCGTCTTCTAGGCAGCATCATACCTCCAAGTGGTTACAATAACATCAATGGCGGGTCTTTGAGACAGAGAGAGTGGCGCAAAATGTAGTCGCTGGCCAAGATTCAAAGAAAAAAAAACAAACGGAAGTTGTACATTTGGGACTAACTGATCACTATCTCCAGGGTCTCGCAGTTCCTCTCCTTTTCGATAGACTGTCTATTACATCACCCTTAATCCTCCCAAGTTCATTTTTCCCATCGGTTGAAATCATTTGCGAATTTTCCTCAAAGCGCCCTAATAATCAACAGCATCTTTACCTGTACGCGTGCAATGCGCAGAAACGTCACACGACGACTTAAGCAGTAGCACATCTGCGTTTCTAATCACCGCATTGTTCCTTGTTGAATGCGTGTGATTGCAGGGGTGTAAGCAAGAACTTTGGAACTGAAGTTTCCCGGTTATATAATAGATTTTCTTGCAGCTTCGGTCTCCTTTTGTTAACACATTATACCTCTGGTGTATAATGAACCCCCAGCGATGCCTACACGCTCATAACGCCAGTATTTATATACCTCAGGTTACGAAGAACTTAAACCTCCGATTTCAAAAGTGGTTTTCCAATCAATTATTTTCACATATGTAGAAATTTGTGCTAGGAATACGCCAGAGTCAAAAAAGAAACCGCGATTTGTGTTCCTCTCAAAAACATCAATAAGAAATAACACGAGTGAATAACGGATCTTGTGCCAGATCTTGCTAGCAATGGAAAGAAAACATAAAGACGAGAAAACCAAGAGATCATCTGAAAGTGAAATGATCCTCCTTTTGGGGACAAGGAAAGCCAGAAGCAAGCACTCATTCAGCAAACCCACAGAAAGAGAAATAAATAGACTCGAAAACAACCAGAGCAAGCAGCGGTGGTTGCAAAGGATCGGTGGTTGACGGGGAGTGCGCATCCGTGGCTCTGTTTTCGGGCGTGATCGGACGTGCGTGAACGCGACGGGCTTCCGCGCGGTGACAGGCCCCATCATTCAGGAGACAAAGCAGCCGCAGCCCCGGTAGGCGACCGCGGTGGTCACTCGGGCTGCAGAACTTCACTCCTCCTCAGGCAGACGCCCATGTACTGACCACAACGGGAAGTACTGCGGGGCTTGCAGCGTGCATCAACGTGTTTGTCTGCTTGCACATTAGTACGCGTGAATATCGGTGTATTTTCCTTACATCCACGCATCCTCACCCCCCTCGTATTACCAAACGATGGCCACACATGCACTATTCACAATTCAAGCACAATATGACAGGTTTGGTATGGCTGCTTGCTGGACAATCGGCAGCACTCAAACCCTATAATGATTCAGATAATTCTTTATCACACACCAAGAGCAAAACGATGAAACAGCAGATCATTCTTAGTCTGTTGTCGGCGGCACTGTACAAAAATCTTGTATGTTCATTTTAAAACACCGCAAAAGACGAAAAACACAAAAGAAAAATTAACAAGATAAAGGCTGTGTCATTCATCTTTACCACTGTCTCAAAATTAACCCGAACCTAATGACTCAACTCTCACTTCTGCTGCAAACGTATATGCATTTGTGGAGTTTTCACAGAAAGCACATTTCTGGTATCATGCAAACTTCTATTATACAATTTTTAGAGATAACCAGCTGCGAAAATAGTGGTCGATCATTATTAAGTACCCATCTTTATCTGAAAGCAGGCATCTATTTCCGCTTATGATATTATTCTAAGACAAGATGGATGACGTGTAAACAGCATAGTCGAGTGTATATGATGAACCGTATTACACAGCAGATAATTTGAGCATTATGACGCGGAATTTACTGGTTAGCCTCAACGTTTTTTCCGCAGTATTTTGTTTTAATATGGGCTCCGCAAAAACATTTCCAAAGAAATACTGTTCAACCGTTTTTATTCCCGTTAGTCACGAGCTCAAAACGTACGTAGTTTCGTATTTTGTTCATTTGTTCATTTCATTAGGCAAAGGTATCTTGTTCAGACATTACTTGAGGAGCTGGGTAGGAAATGGTTACCCAGACACTACAAAGTTAAAATAGGATAATCTCAATCAGTCACTCTATATCAACGGGGTCATAATAGTGGACTTCGTAGGGCCACTCATTAGAGTGCCTTACTTTGCCCAGAAAAACAGACTGTTGAAAGAAAATCATACGGTGGAAGCGGTATTACCTATGGGGAAGCTAGGTGATTGTTTGGAAGATCTAGGGCGAAGTGCTCCCGACAATTTTTCGTCTATCATAATTCCTAAGAACTTCTGCAGACCACTAGAGAAGTTATTATTTCCACAAGACGGAAAATAACAACTTTTTTTTTACTTTTTGAATTCCGTAAAGTCTTTATAAAAGTACGACTTATAAGCGGGACTCTAGTGAAATACGAACCCACGCAAGCCTGCCTCATTCGATGCCTTGGTAAACATACGTAACCAGACGATGGTTCAAATGACAGCATTGATTCCGCTTTAGGAGGGTCAGTCATACTCTCCATGCAATCATCATGTCTGACAGAGGTGCAAGCAAAAACCTGGGGCACGTAGCGGGGTTATGTGCTGTCTTTAAATAGATTCGCCACTGTGCAAGCGAGATAGGAAGACGTAGCGAAAGAAGAACCTCGTTCGCGACAACAGCCAGGCAGTGGCCGGTCATCCATCGTCGTACAGAGTGCGTGGCTTGCAGCATGCGTGCAATAGTGTGCGTTGAACATACAGTGGCATGCGCGCTGTGCACTTCGTTGGAAGAACGAGTGAGTGCTCCTGCTGGAAAGGAGAGACAAATTGTGTTCGCGCAAACAGATCACGCCCACTTGTTCTGCACGCCTTGGTGCGGGTGGGAAAATAAAAAAAGGCAACACCATTTACAGTGATTAGATTTCACGCGTTACCATTTTGCTCTTGATCCCCAACAGTATTCAATATGAATGATGGTGACGAGTGACTGTTCCGGTTCTCAGTGGTTTCGTGCATTATGACAAATTATTGAAGAAAACATTCATATGTTTTCAGCACCTTAAGTTAATGAAAAACCACCATATGTAAGTTACGAGGCAGATATGGGCGCATACTTCTGGAGTGAGCTCGAAAAGTGATGTAGGAGTCTTAAAATTATCGCTAGTTTATGTTGTAGTAATGTAATTACGTACAACTGCGCCTTTCAAACGTACTGAAAAAAGTACTGAATTGAAAATATTATCTATTGACGAGACGCCTACGCTTGTTGAGCTAGGCACACCTCAAGCCTGAGCCTGCCTTAGGCTTTCCTTCGGAACATGTTACCAACTTAATGTGAAGCTTTCGTTTGCTAAATCTCTCGTTGATGTTTCTTTTTGTAGTTCCCAATTAGCATATCTAAAGAGATTAAATTACATCTTAGTATTCTACATTTTGAATGGCCATGAGGCCTAACGTATAGGGCAAAGCGAGAATAACTGTAGTTTACTAGGGTTATTAAAAGTACATGCAACAAAAACTAAGCAAAAAACTTTATTGCAGGTTGTAAAACGTGAATGCGGTGTCCTCTCCCCGGAATCAAACCCGCATTTTATAGCACTGAACATTGCAAATACTTTGTATCATTTTTAGTTAGGTGGCTAACACCATCGGTAATACTGAGGCTTCGCTCAAGAGATTTCCATCAAGCGAATAAACTCATGCAAAGCTGAAATGGAGGCCTATCAACACCAGGCGAGTCCTCGGCTGACCTTTATTCTCTATCGCATGTCTCTGAAGTGCAAGTTGAGCCTCCAACCAGATACATGCGTTGGATAGTGAGAGCACACCTTAAAGAGACACTAAAAAGCAACACAATTCTTTTTTATTTTACTAAACTATTCTTTTACTTTACCAAAACCACAACGACTGCTCAAAGGGTACGATTAGTGAATGAAAAAGTGCGAAACAAAAAGAAAGTTTGACTGGCTGCGCTACTTCACACCATTCGCCATGACGACACTTTTTTGACTGAAACTTCTTGGATCAGCGTAGTTTTAAATGGGTAAAAATGAAGCAGGTTGTCCTGGGAGTTAGCCATGGACTTAGCATACCAAGTTTGAGGAAATTTCTTAGCGCCCAAATGGTGCCGAAATGCGACAAGCACACTTCAAAATTTGTCATGTCACGCGTAGAGATTGTGTCGCGTAATTTAATAACAGAACTTATTATAGTCTATAGGATGGAATCACTAGTCTAAAGAATGGAATTACCAGAATTACAGTTCTCGAAATACAATTTCTAAACCTAAAACAATTCAACAATTTTTTCCGCATCGCACCACACCCTGCCTAGAAATATGGGTTGCTTTGAGACAAAGCGCGAGTTCATGCGCGTTTTTATCATGGCGACGCCGTTTTGCTACGTTGCCATGTTTGAGGTGGCCCATGGCAGCGTCAGAAAATGAGCACAACGTAACATGCGATGTTCGGGGAAACTGTAAAATTCATTCAGCTGGAATTATTCAGTCTTAATATGTTCTGACTGTCGCTTGTAGTGGCAATGCAAGGATTACGTCAACGCGCCGGTCCGACGCGAATAGTCGACGGATTTCGCCCATACCTTAACTGCCGCAATCGTTAATTGGTTGTCTGCTACAACACTAGAGGTGCAACTGCACCGCCGTCATTGTTGTGCAAGCCTGTTCAACTGCATGTAAATGCGAAGAATCCGGGATTGATTACTCCCCGCAGCAGTGATCTCTTTGCATGCAGCTGTGGCGAGCAAACACTTCCGCGGGTGTCGCAAATCGCTACAAACACTCTCGCTTCACAGGCGCGGCTGCAGCGAATTTAGCGTCGCGCGAAGCGTTCTTCTGCAAATCACGTCCGCGTGCCATGACACAGTCGGGTCATGACGTGTGCGGTGATCTCGGTAGGTTACGGCGCCAGAGGGGAGAAGCTAGCTGCATAAGTCATCGGTGTCGGCACACGCGAACACGCGATTCGGGCTTCACGCCTGCACGTCTGGTCGGGGCGTCAGATGATACCGAGATTTAGTGGCGGCTCCTTCAAGACGCTCGCTCTCCGTGTTCTTTCGTTCTTTTGCACTCTACTCGCTTTTTAACGCGATGGTGCTAAAAAGCTCGTGCCGCAGAAATTTCGCCGTCGGCGTCGGCACCGTTGGTTGCGGGCGAAAAATTGACCGTGAGCGAAAAATAGATAAAGAAGCAAATAAAAATAAAAATAAAATTTTCGGTACCATTGAAGATTGAACTCGGGCCATTCGCGTGGCAAGCAGGTGTCCTACCTCAAAACCACAATCTTATTTTTTTTCTTTAATGAACGACATTATCACCAGTAAAGTACACAGAACATACTTCATCAGAAGTCAGGCAAACACACAAGCGTCAAGAACGGGAAGCCACTCCGGAACGGGGTCAAAGCCACGATGTTACTTGCAGCTGCTTTGGGAAAGAACACTACACAAATGCCATGTAGTGGAAGGAGTCTCCTTGACGCGTTTTGTTCGACAGGTGTTACGACGAAAACGAGGCCATTCGGCAACTTGTGGGCGCATTTGCGAGGCCATCAAACTACGTCTAATACTTGTGTCAACGATAAAGTTTACTGTCATTTTAGTCTAATGACATTCGCCACATCGAATGAAATTAGGAGGCGTGTGCTGCTACACGGAAAGATGTAATGCCACTTGTAAATGATGGCAATTGTGATGTCGCTAAAACGGCACTGAACAACAGACAGCCGCAGCCTGTGTAAGTAATTTATCATGTATAGTAAGCATTATAAAAATGTTTCCACGTGAATGAAATTGAAGATGAAAGGTTAATATGCAGTTTTTTGAACATCCAAAGAAAAGCTCCTAGCTCATACGAATTCGTGGCGAGACTAGAGCCACTATCGCTCTTGGGGTCACGTGGTAAACGTTCAATATAGCTGACATGGCGGAGTGCATGCGAGGAAGCCGCTGAAACTTCTCGTGCCGATCTGATAAGAAGCGTTGTCACGGCGTATTTCTCCCTTCGTGCTAATCATGTTAACCAGAAAGGCCGCTTCACATCGAAATCGAAGAACAGGCTAGTCAGTCGTGAGATGGTGAAGAGCGGCTACAAGCTCCATAGGCTAGCGTAAACACTGAGCACATGGCTGACATGGCCAACATGGCCGGTGATCTTTTGAGAATGTTGCTCTGAACGAGAATATTAAAAAAATTTTCTAATGACTCAGTTGAATTGTATGCAAATAAATTCATAAAATACTTCAAAATAAAACCATATTAA
Organism: Rhipicephalus microplus; assembly: GCF_043290135.1. Taxonomy (NCBI): domain Eukaryota; kingdom Metazoa; phylum Arthropoda; class Arachnida; order Ixodida; family Ixodidae; genus Rhipicephalus; species Rhipicephalus microplus. Next base: position 152,436,679 of record NC_134706.1, on the reverse strand, counting down.
TACTTGTTACGATTTATTAACCCGTTCGTATATACTCTGTTCACGTCCCTCTTCCTGCGAGAGTATATCTTGCCGGCGAAAACTCATTCGAATCAGTTTGGCTAGCGCATTCTTTATCTAAAGTCATTTTCTTTCAATGACATTAGATGTCACCGTGTGACAGTCAACTAATGTCATTAAATGTAAATGTCAATCAGGGCAAACGACATTAAGTCTTCTCGTGTGACAGGGGTATAAAAAGGCTGGGATAGTGGAGCCATCGCCGCTAAAACACACAGGAACTTTGAAACAGCTCTAAAAATGGACAACTATGTCCATCAAGCGCAAAACATAACATGCCATCACAGAGGCGTTCATCAACCAATCAGGAAGCGTTAGATAATGTACTGCCATCTGTGAGGCATTGTGAGACTCTTTATGGCCTTGAAATGGCGAGCGCGCAGCGTCTATCTTGGATGCCATGCGACTCGTGCCTTAGATCAAAAACCTGTATGTACCATTCATGCACGCACGCGAGTGCGTGTGTGTCTGTGCGCCATATGTGAGACATTGTGAAAAAACGTGTCTCGACTAAAGCAGAGCGTGGTTATAGCAGAGGAAAGTTGCCGGACTGGACAGTAACTGGTTTACTATAGATACGTCGCACTTGCACACGCACGTGTTTCGTGTGTGTGTGTTTGTGTGTGTCTGTGTGTGTGACAAAACATATTAATAAGCATGCACTTAGCTGTCAAAGGGCGCACTAGGAGCCGGATTTCGCTATCGCGTTCAAATCTTAAAGGCGAAGCTTAAGGATCCACCAATTTTTTTTTCCTGTTCCGCGGCCGCACCCAGCAAGATTAGAAGTGAACACAAGAGCTTGGGCTGCGCAAGTCACTTGTAGGGCACGGCACTATCACTCCTTGATTATTATTGTGTATAGCTCCAAGTGCCAAAGCCACAACACGATTACGAGAAACACCGTTGTGGAGGGCTCCGGCAATTTCGACCAGCTTCAGTTCTTTAACGCGCTTTAGTATGTGCCTTGGACAGTCCAAAGGTGTTTTAAATTGACATTGTATTTTTAAGCGTGAGTTCATAAACGGCAAGTCCTGTTGGCCTAAAATTGTGACAGTAAGCTGCGATACAGCTGCTGAGCAAGATGATCTTTTATTAAGCAGAAGCTTCGCACCAGTGTATCCTATTTAGATGGTGGTATACTACCACGAATCCTGTATCGCTCAAGACCCTAAGGCAATAGACAACACTATCTCCTCTATCATTTCGGTGGTTATCCTATGGGGCAGTAATACCAGAGCTCATGATTCAGCATCAGTTCTGCTTTCCTGTGCAAGCAAGGGCTGCCCCTTTCGGCCAACAAGAGTTTTCGCTACGTCAATAAGCAATGACCAACTTCACTGAAACGTGAAAGCATGGCTAGCCAGCGTAGGCCGGCACTTCATTAGGCATTTACAAGTGGACCTGGAGACGGTTAGTTTCCGAGTAGAGTCTCGTACAAGTGCATCCGAATCATAGAAGTTAGCTGATCCGGGACTTCAGATGGGAGAAGCGTGCAAGCCCAGAGATACCAGCTTGAGCTCTATACGAAGACTGGGCTCCACTCGGAACAAGGCTCTCAATCATTCATAGTTGGATCCGAAGGCAGCGCAGCTGAGGCTATGCGAAGGACAAAGTCGAAGTAGTTCCACTTTGTGTAAGCTCCCTCCTGTACTAATATGCCAGGAAATAAAGCAAGGCGGCCAGTTGGAGTTTCGGTAAGCCACGTAGGGCGATGTGTGCGATTAAGCACCTCGGTTTTTGGTCATTGCTTCAGTGCCTACAGGACTCTATCACTAGTGCTTTTACATTTCGCAGATTTAGCGGATTGCCGTGTGAGCATCATACCTGCAGTGCAAGGGGTAAAGGCTGCATTAACAAAAGGTAGCATAGTTAGTAATCTAAAGAAATGCAAAAAATTGTCACATAATCTGCAGAAATACAACACAAATGGCAAGAGCAAAAACCAAAGGCGAAACCAATAAAGCTGAAAGCAGACATGTTATTCAGTGAAATCACAGTGGTGATCAAGATAATGTCCTCTGGCATTGTTCGTGGTTACAATGTGCCAAATCGGCTGCTTTGGCACCCCATTATCATCATCTTCATTATCAGCCTGACAATGCGGACTGATAGAGAAAGGACTCTCTCATCATGCATCAATAAACCCGGTCTTGTGCTTTCTGCTTCTACGTTATACCTGCGAACTTTTTTTTTTAATCTCATCGGCCAACCTTGCCTTCCATCTCCCCCTTATACATTTGACTTCTCTGGTAATCCACCCAGTTACCCCAAATTACCAGCAGTTATTATGCCTACGCACTACCGGCCCAGCCCATGTCTATTTCTTCTTCTTGATTTGAACTATTTTGTCCTTAACTCAGGTTTCTTCCCTGGTCTACTCTGCTCTCTTTTTGTCTCTTAAGGTTACATTTATTATTTTCTTTTCCATCGCTCGCTGCGTCGTGATCAATTAAAGCTGAACCCTCTTTGTAAGCCGCAAGTTTCTTTTTTTGTGTGTGTGTGGGTAAGTACCGGCAAGATTCAGCTGTTATATACCTTCTTCTTGAGGATTAGTGGTAGATTACCATTCAAGAATTCAGAATGCTTGCCGAATTCGATGTACCCCATTCTTATTCTTCTAGTTATTTCACTCTCATAGCTCGTCTCCTGGGTTACTATCTGTCCTAACCAGAAATATTCCTTCACGAATTCCAACGTCTCTCCACCTATCGCAAAGCGCTGTTTTCTGCCGAGGCTTTTGCACAGTACTTTAGTTTTGAGCATACTAAATTTCAGACCTAATCTTCTGCTTTCCTTGTCCATATCAGTAATCATGAGCAGTAACTCATCCCCTGAGTTGCTCATCAAGGCAATGCCCTAAGTTAATCACAGGTTACTAAGATACTCCACCTGACAACAAAAGTTTCAGGCTGGCTCCACAGTTTGTTTGTGGCTACTTTGAACTTCAAGATTGACAAATGCAGCAGCCACTTTCTTCATTTTTTTTTCGTACCGAATGCAGTGTTTTCGAATTTTTCTGTCGTACCTGCTATTGTGCGCGCATCCTCACTTCACCAGCAGACTGGTGCTCATCGACTCAACCCAGAACGAGATGCGGCGCGTCGCGCATGTATGCCGCGTGAATAGCATGCACGCAAGCGGATGATCCATGTTGATTCTACGTGTAGGTTTCTATTTCTTATGCTGCACGCGTGTTTTAGGGTGAACTTGAAGAAATATATATCTTCAAGAAAATGGCGGATGGTTGTTCATCTCAAACCAAATTTCACTGTGTGAGGCTAAACTTATACAATGGAACCTCTACAACTCAAATTAGGTCTGTGGCATCAAGAAAAAACTACTTTAACGTTTGATGTTCTGACTTGTTCGATGAAGAGCTTCAAAATTATCTCGCACCTGTCGTAAAGTGTCTATTTCTCACAAAGTATACCATGATGATGATAATGACGATCATGATGATGATATGTAGCAACACTTATCTTATTAGTATTAATTTATCTGCTTCTTTCCTTAGCATTGAAGACCAAGCAAAAAAAAATGTTTTTATTTATTTATCTATTTATTTATTTATTTATTTATTTATTTATTTACAAATACTGCAGGCCCTGTTCGGGACCAAGCAGGAGTTGGTAACAAATGTCAGTGAAAAAACAGTATATTAATATATCACAAAATACAATACTAGGTACAAAAATAAGGAAATTCTCAAGATCAGGGAAAATATAAATAATACATAGCAATAATGGCACTCATACCGAAATACAAAAAATCTCAGCACTAATGAGGAACATAATATATTGCATATTAAAAATCAAGTGTTAGGTCATTGACGAGATGGGCGAACGATTGTGTCGTGTCCGCATTGATGACCTCCTGAGGTAACTTGTTCCACAATGAAAGAGCATGAGGGAATAATGAGTACCGATGAACGTTCAGATGACTGAATGGTTGTCTAACTGTTTTATTATGATGAATACGGTCAAAGCGCACGGACGGGTTGGTTATGTATCGATTGGGTGCAATTTTGAAGTGACCATGGTCACTTCATTTCGCGTTAGCTTAGATGTGACAGCTATTTTGGCTACAATTGAGTATTCGCACTTTTTCAAATACAGCCAACGGCAACCCTGCTCCCCTGTGCCTTTGCCGACGGCTTGGCTTTCAGCAATTCTCATTGTCACCTACAGTTCATAGTTCTCAGCTTCGCCATTTCACTGCTGAAATGAATTATGCAGCGGTATTGGCGGCTGATGAGTGATACGATCTCATGAACTAAGAACAATAAGGAAATATGGTCTATACTGTGACCCTATTATACGCAACCCCATACAAATGAGCATAAGACATGCGCCTGCACGTCGCGCTTTAGTACTCATGCCGAAGAGCGTTGAGGTTGCGATAAGTATATTTTGTTTCTCTTCATTTTTAGAAACTCCCTTTTGTGGCATATCAATCCGCGGTATCGGAAATACATCTTATGATTGCTTCGTGTAAAAGCTCAAGAGTGAACGATGGAAAGGTCCTTGATTCGAGCGGTTTAAGTCAGTAAAATGAGTAGGCGTAACTTTGGTTAACCTGTCCATGCAAACTTTCTTCAACTTCGAGATGGACAGTGGAGTAATTTTCAAAATACCCATTTGTTTTATCTGCTTTTTTCAAGGGAACAAACATCAAGTGATTGCTGAACGACCGGTTGGGTCACCAAAGCAACGTGCGGATTTGAAGTAATACAACGAAAATCAAAAAGTGGCGAGAAGGTGCCTAAAACATCATCTCAGTACATGAAGTTCAGCATAGACTTATTGGATACTATCTTATTAGTCATTGTTTCAAATGTTCCGTTCCAATATCTTTCTTTTAATGCGATCATCAAGTCAAAACGGCTTCAGTTTATCATTCTTCTATCGCTAATGAACGCACGAAATGAGCCGTTCAAAGAAGGTGGAGTCGAAGAAAGTTAGCGACACGGGGGTGAGGACTCTGAAGGCGCTACGAAGACGCCGACAGAAATAAACCTGGAGGTGGAGCTGTGGCGAAGGATAATACAGTAGAGTGAAGGGGGGCGAGGGTTGCAAGTAAGACTGCAAGAAGCGATAAATAGACCCGCACACGTGCGCTCGGACGGCGGTGCGAGCCTCATCCACAGTCCCGCTCAAGAAAGCCGCCTCCAAACTTCACCAGAGGCGCTAATAGAAGCGCCTCTCTCCCGCTCGCGAAGACGCCCCCATGGGCTGCCAAGTTGCCCTCTTGGTGTCCTAATTAAACTCTGCCCGCTGCAAGTGAGGATGTTGGTGTCCCGGTCATCAGAAGGTCACACGCGAAGCGCCTCTCGATGAGCACAACTCGCACCTGCAGTTCCTGCAGGAACCCTGGCTTCACCATACGACGCGTAAATGCTGGGCGTGTCTACAAGGTTGCGGTCAATTCGTCGCTGGAATTAATTTTTTGTATAGTTACGTGAACGCTCGCATTCCACATCAGCATTAGAAATTGGAGCGCTGCGTCAGTGCAGATGAAGAGCAGCGTGTTTGGCGTCGTGTAGTGTGTTTGCCAACATGCATTCAATTTCAACGCTCTGCTTTGGCATGCGTTTCCTTTGGGTGCCTGGATGAGCGTCAGCCTGCTGCTGGGGGAGGACAAGCGGGCGCGAAAGAAATGCTGGGAAACACTGTATCGTATCTATTAATTTCTCTAATTAGAGACGTGGCCACTAAGTTAAGGGTAACAAAAGAGCAGGCGGGCCATCAGCCTGAAGTTTTCGTCGCCAGATAATCAATTTGGCTCAATGTTGACACCAGTAGCGATGCACACAAGCTGACGGGTATTGCCCAGTTGCGACTTATTTGAAAATTTTTCGATAATGTTTGTGTTCTCTTGAAAATAAAAAGAAAGCATGAAACTACTGTGAGTTACCGACTACCTCCATGTCATTACACCAACATTTAGGAAGAGCGCGCACCTCCCTGTTATATTCGGCTATGTGTAAAGTGATTAACACACTTTATCACCAGATGGCACTGTACTGCAAGCGTTCTTGCTCCCGTATATATTCCCGGTAAGAGGCCAACGGCAATAAACGCATGAACAAAGTAAAGCTCTAAATAGGAGAGTTTCAGTTTGCCCATGAACTAAATTTGCGTATTTAGGTAGCCGGAACAGAGTAGGTACAGGGCGCTGCTGATAGCGAAACCTGACGGCTCATAGCTTGAACATATACACGCAATGCGAATATTGTGGTCATTATATACCTGCAGGTACAGAGAATTCCCAGCCCCGCGGAGCTTTGTCTTGAAAATAGTTTTCCCATACTCGCTTACTGTGCTAAAACGTTACTGATAAGACTAGAAGACAGGGAGCATTGAACAAAAACAATCCTGTAGCCATAAAGCACGAAGCGACACAAACCAGCTCAATTCATAGGACCCGCCGCGGTGGTTTAGTGTCCAGGGTACTCGGCTGCTGACCCGCAGGTGGCCGGATCAAATCCCGGCTGCAGCGGCTGTATTTCCGATAGAGGCGGAAATGTTGTAGGCCCGTATGCTCAGATTTTGGTGCACGTTAAACAATCCCAGGTGGTCGAAATTTCCGGAGCCATCCACTACAGCGTCTCTAATATTCATATGGTGGTTTTGGGACGCTAAACCTCACATATCCGTCAGTCAATCAATCAATCAGTATTAATGAGGACTTCTTGTTATTAATGTGTCTGACAAAAACACGAGCACTTGAATTTATTACTTCACCATCGGGTGTGATCAGCATTACCATCAAATAAATCACACTGTGCACAGCCTATATTCTTCAGTGCAACTTCCTCTTTCGCAACCATGTCAGACTTTTGGGAGGTGGGGTGCTCGTTGGAGGGCCTCTCGCTGTCTCGAAACAATCTTCAACGCCACGGCTCATCTTCAAAGACTCATGGTGAGAATGCGTAATTATATTACACGCCTGACGAGCATCGTCGATGCTTGAGCTCTGTGTTTATTTTCCTTTACGCAGAGCTTCCTCTCTTGCATGAACTCTATTAGCGCTCAAGCTGACCCGCCAAGTTGTGTGCCATAAGCTCACTAATCCCCCCCTTCCCCACTCCGAGCGCTATTCATTGCAACCACAACCACCTACCCACCGCCCCTTTATTTTTTCGAGCGGCAAAAGAATCACCTTTTACGAAGCGTCCCTCTCTGTAACACCTCCATAACTTCGTCTGTTCAATGTCTGTTGCCTTCGTGATGAACGCACACACTCCATTCCCGACGCAATTAACAAGTGGCCCCGAGCGGCCACGCCCCTCCTAGCACCTTTCCCGGTTGTGTGCATACGACCGCGCGCGGCTCTTGTGATGAGGCTGCCACAGCGCACGCCTCACAACCGCAGAGAAAAATGGGTGATAACACTCGGAGATTACACGCTGCGTTTTGTGTACGTGCAGTTGTTGTAACCATTGACGAGGCTTCGCGGCGTAAGCCCTGCAACTGATCCGGTTAAAATTAGGCAATAGAAAGAGAACATTCTATGTAAAGAACTCGGTTATCTCTTGAACATTTAGAGAATACAACATCACTGTTTAAACATCTTCTCCAGACTACATCACGCATTAGGACCTCTCACAGTACGGTCAACCGCTCAGCGGCGTAATTTAAGACCATATTCATGAAGATTCGAGCCAGCAAATTTACAGTAACCTCTTACGGGCAGATGGAGGAGAGAGAGAAAGCTCGCCATTTTAATCAGGGCCCCGCAATTAACGTGACGTTTTAATCACCTAGCTTTAGTGCCGCCTATTCATGCACTCCCCTTTTTAAGTGGCAATCATTTGCCTCCGCCACAAAGAAGCCGCCATCGCAGCAGCACATGCCAGCGGCTTGGTGGCGCTGGAAGCATACGCCGTAGAAGAAGGAAGAAAAGGGCGGCAAACCAAATGTGCTCAACTCACCCGAGCCGCGGCGCTGCCCGTCTGATGGAATTGAGATAACATATTTCGGCTAGGTGTAAGGAAGATGAAGGGGATGCCGCACGCTTCCAGCATTTAATAACTTTCCTTTGACAAACTCGACAGTTGTCCCATTCTATGTTAAAAAAGCAGTGCTAAACGCAGCGTCCACGCACGGTCTTCTTTCCCCCTCGCATTATCTTGCGAAGAACGAGTTAAAACGGGAGCGCTCTGCTGTGAAGTGTGCGACTTCGCAAGGTGCTGGACTCGGCAATGTGCACTGTAAGAAAAAAAAAAGTCACAACTTTGCCGCAAAGGCAAATCATTGTATGCGACAACAACATACTGGAATGTGACGCGAAGAGTAGCAAGCGAATGAGAACGTACCTCGTGTTTCTCACGAAGAAATGGCGCACGAAGCGTACTTACAGGTACAGATGAACGCGAATAAGTGTCTCACTTGTTATTTCACAATGTCTGAAAAGCGCGCCCTTTTCGCAAACTGAGACTGCGCAGCGAGTGCAGTAACCTTTGTGCGTCCGGTAACTACCACAGGATCATTCCGGTAAAAGCCTATAACGCTTATGATTCTCCCCACTGCGAGTTAAGCACGCGCACGCTTTATCGTCAACCACCGCCCGATTCCACGTGGTAAAGTACGCATGCGAGATCAATGAGCGCGACATCGCTTCGTGAAGATCTAGCGACGTGCGCGCAATAGTTCCCCCGAGAGGCGCACGCCACCGTAAGGGGTAGATATAAATAGCTGGCCGTTTCAACGTTGAAGGAGGTGCTCCTTCGTGGCTAAGCGGCTAACGCCACACACAAGAACGCAAGAACGTGGTATAGCAAACATTCCCTCTTTTGTGTTTTTAGATGGCTCATGATTGTCCCTGCATTGACAATCAATCATGTGCGAAATTAGTTGTTAACTTTTCTTTTCCAAGCAGTCGTGAACTTTTTGTCGCTAAGGCATTGTGCTCAATGTTTTTTTTTCTAAAGCGGCTTATGCTGCTGCTGGCATCGTTACGCAACCGTAAACATGCGACCATTTAACATATATCTGTGCGCACGATATTTTTATGTATCTTTGGCGTCCTTTTGAAACGTTTCGCTCAATAAAAAAGACAACACAGTCACCTTACCTCTTCATGCCTCGCATAACATCGATTGCCAAGACACGTCGAATCTATATTTTTTTAATGGTGCATAGCAATTCTTCCACTTGAAAATCTTCAGCTGCGTGAACGTCGTTTCATAGAGGGCCCTCTAGGCATCGACGCATCGAAACAGAGACAAGTCGCTGTTGCATCACGATGGAGTTGTTGAACATACGTACGTCTTACAATGAGGCTGAACAAGCTCCATCCAACAACAAAACCCAAGCATACAAACGCGAGCGCGCGCAAGCACGCATGCCACGTTACGCATACCGATGCATGCACACGTACGCATGCAAACACAGAAATCGCACATCGACGTGTGTACACAGAATGATGCGCATGACTTCCTACGACGGAACGCCGGTCAGCGCAGATGATACGTCTTCGTCGCCTGCCTATACAAAAGCAACAAAAACAAACAAAAAAAAGAAGTGGAGTCTCTCACAGGACGCGGCATGTCCACGCAAGATGAAGTCGACAAGGGCGGGAACGAATCTTTTGCCGGCTGACCGCACACCGATGCGTGGCGGCATCTTGAAAGACTCGCCGGCTGGTCAGCAAAAAAGAAAGCAACAAGAATAAAACGCGGTCATCAAGAAGTGCTGTGAAGGAACAGCACGGCGCGCGCACGCCCGTGCCGCGTCACAAGGTGCGAGAACGTAGATAAAAATTCATTACGGTCGGCGGAGAGACCAACACTCGGGGTGTACATAGATAGGTAGCAGGCGTGAAAATCCGGTTCCATCGCTAGCCCTTGCTTCGTTCTTGACCGTTCATTTATTCTGACACCCCTGACAACAACTCCAACACACCCCATCACGGCGGGAGCCCAGTTTGCGAAGTGCCCTCGGAAAATAGTTTTTCCCGGTGTGCAGGACGGGAAAAGAGAGAACCGAAGGGGGAGTACGCTCTGCTTGACGAGAAAATGAAGCCAAGAACAAAACTTTGGACGTCTGTATTGAGAGCTGCTTAATGAAGCCGTCCAAGGCGAGAAAGCTCGTTTGTCTCTCGGCTCCTTTTTGTGCCGTGACCAAAGATGTGAGGGGCGTAGAGGTTGTTTGGTAAAAGCCGCGTTCCTTTATGGGAAAGCATTTGGACAACTCATCTCTATATGTTGCGCACCTATGCTGTATGTATATGTGTTGGCCTTAAACGAACGCGCTGTGATAGCTGATAAAACATAGCCACAAAAAGTTGGCAACATAAATACGTCTTAAAACTCGAAGGCTTGTTTCTGCGCTGTAGAATGAGCGTGCGCACGCTGGAAGGTTACGCAAATACTAAACACAGCTGCGCTTATTATAAGCTACAACATGCTGCAAAGGCCTCAAACTGGCGGTGGTGGCGACGCGCAAAACTTGTTGAATTAACTGCAATAACGTCTATGGCCCACATAATTGTCATGTTTTTGTTCTGTTGGTTCCATCTCATGGTTTAGGCTATGCGACACTTTTGCTGAGGCCATTACATTTCAGGTTACACTGAAAGCGACCGCATTTACCTGTATATGTATGTTTCTATAGTACATTACAATGACATACATACATACATACATACATACATACATACATACATACATACATACATACATACATACATACATACATAATACATACATACATACATACATACATACATACATACATACATACATACATACATACATACATACATACATACATACATACATACAAGCATGCATACGCTTGTGAAATAATATTATCGAAAATAGTAATTCAAACGCTTTAGGCCCAAGAACCCTAATATTTTCAATTTTTTTCTATTTCTTTTGTAGTCGATATCGATGCTGTCACGATTGAGTAAATATTTCAAGCCAGCGATTTGTAGACCAAGGCATCGTGGAATTATAGGGTCATAAACTGAGCTACAAAGCGCCTTCATTGTAAGAATGAAAGGAAGGCGTCTGGCAATGCGTAGAAATGATTGTGTTTTACGTACACAGGTGCCGTGCATGCAGCCGCAGAGCGTGAAGACGGCACGTCCAGAGTCTGTGGTACGAAAGGAGAAACAGCGCTGCAATACACCAACACTCCTTCCTCCCCTTTTGCTCGCTGTCAATGCTTGATTTGCCTATAACCTGTAGATTACTTCGAGTATCGGAACACAATCAGGGGAATGTCCCCCGTAGTTTGTGATGGCGCTTGTACGAATACATAAAATAAAAGCGCAAGAACGGTACCAAAGTTTTGTAAGATGTCTCATTTGAAGGGAGATGCATTTGTGGATAGTTGCTAGGGATTAGGATTCGCGAACGCTAACGGTTAAAGTTATATGCAAATTTCAAAACTGCGTTCGATTAGCATGCAAAGACGACACGAATATCATAGCTAAACCTCTTTCGTTCGTGCTTAGTTCCCTTTGCACGTCTATAGCATATGCTCGCAGTGTTACAATTTCTCTCGACTTCACGCCCTCCAAAAAGTAGATCTGTTTCACAAAACTTCGTGCCACAGCCAACACGACGAACACTGAAAAAACGGAGTACTTGAGCCCAATGATCTTTTTCAGATGCGTCAACAATGAATCTAAGCTGACTTAATCACACGTTAGACGCCGTTTCAAGCAGATACACCCATAAGCACTGACGAATTACGTCTCACGGAAATTTTCTCTCACTGCGGCACACTAAATTTGCAAAATTTGCATACCAATGTAGTGTGTAAGGCTGTCACATTTTTATGTGGAAAGCGTTCAATTTCCTATATTTAGGCCACATAAGATTGGTTCAATCTATGACAGCGCACTATTTCGGCCTCTGTGCTGCTTTTTTTATATCATATATATGACCGTGGTGCTTGGACACTCTTCAGAGCAGCACTTGTCAATTGAAGAAGCCTAATAAATTAATTAAATTCATACGAGATCGGGGCCTGGTTGAACACTCAGGTATTTAGTAATAAAGTTACCTTATTAAACATATGACTCCTTTTCTATAAGTTCAAGCAAATTTTCACTTTACTCTATCAACTTCATACCGTGACTAAATCATAAGCGCACCCGCGGGGGGCGATGCGGGTGGAGAAACAACACCGAGCTTGTAACCGTGGCTATGGTGTGTATGAAAGAGGTTTTTTTTTCTTTCTCTCCACTTTGTTTATCTAACGATTCTTCAGCCTACACTGTACGTTTTAAAAAAGGTGGTTCAACTCACTGACTGGCGCATCTCATGTGTCATCTGTCTTTCTTTCTCTCTCTCTCTCTCTCTACACACCACACACACACAATATATATATATATATATATATATATATATATATATATATATATATATATATATATATATATATATACCACATCAGGACAGAAGGCATGAAACTTAAGCAGTGTGAGCTGCCTTGTTGAAAACTTCGTATACTTATTATTTATTTTATTTATTTAACAATACTGCCAATCTCATCACAGATTACAGCAGAGAAGGCATTAAAACGAATATTTGTTTACAAAGATTCATATTGATAGAAAACACAAAAAGCCGGTATTACAAAAGGACATGCAAATCATAGGTTATACATCGCCGTTAAAAAATACGCAATCAAACAATTTCAGTGATAGCAAAAAAATTCATGAACTAGGTTATTGTTGAAAGCGACCGCGAATGCATTTATAATAGGGGGTAGGGAAAACAAGTAGGCATTTTTATTGAACAACTTATTCAAATAATTTTATGAACAGTAAACTAATCGAAAAACATGTCACTTGAAAATAACAATCATGAAAAACACAACTTTTGTATTAGCAATACGAGACTGATTGGTTTATTTTATATATTGATGATGTGATGTTAGTGCGATTTGCGAGGCAAGCAGAACGGTTGTGTCGTGTTTCGTGCCTATCATCCTTTTTGCTTGGCACGATAGGTCGGAAAACGAACAGGACTTTTTAATCGTCATCATTCACAAACGAATCAAAATTCTCTTTTAAACGCGTGGATAAGTTGGTGAATTGTTTTCTGTGCTCTTCCAACAGTTCGGTACATGTACGTAAGTACTTACTCAAAATACATGGCAGTGCACATGATAATCGGACAAAGCAATGCCGTTTATGCATGTCCATGAAGTCTACAGATATATATAACTTGTACACGCGTAGACTGTTGCTTACAGTAAACGGCCTAATTTTGGTATTTTCTGCGACCACTTAAAGAACATCACCACCTCTTTGTCCCCAACCCCAACTCAACTGGCAGTTGAGTTGGGGTTGGGGACAAAGAGGTGGTGATGTTCTTTAAGTGGTGATTGATTGAATGCAGTCCATATTCGCGTACGTCAGGATAGAGCCTTTACCAAGCGCTCTCTATTGGAGTCTGCTGTCAGTCCGATTTGAACCCAGCAACTGTTATGCCAGTGACTCAAACCCATACATCATTTATTCGGCAAAGCATTCAAGCTGATATAACGTCTGATGAAAGTGGCGTCAACTTCAGTAGAGCACATGATGCAACCAGCGTCAATACCAGCGAGCTGCCTAATACAAAGTGCGTCAGACAAATAACCAGTCTCATGCACTCCACGGCAAGTTTTGCGGTACGCCTGATTTATCCGACGGCAATATTCACACAACGTGCGGCAAGCCCTCTCATCTACGTGTGCATATCCAGAATGCGACCAATGGCGGTTCCTGATTGGAGGCTTTGAACTACTGGCTGATCCATGCGAACCCCACAGGATGTAAAAGAACCAAGGTGCCCAAAGCCGCAAGAAAGCGAGTGGAGAAATCTGGAGTCGTCACCGCATGCACCTCAACGCGAGCTCAATAAGCTATCGGCACTAGTGCCGAATATGTAACGCCTATGTTTATACTGTACATAAATGGTTGTCTTAACTCACCGTCACTTTCATTATCCGCCTATAGTCTTCAGATCTGTGCAGGGGCAGCCGCAAGCTGAGATACCAGGTATCCAACACAACGCAAGCTCAAATGGACAGCTCACTATATCATATGCGCACCTGTGTTTGTAAATTTCACCCCAAACGAAAAAGCGATCACTGTTTACAATAGTCAAAGCCGTACCCTGGTTTTTCAAAGCCCAGAGCCTTAATTACTAGCTATGCATCGGGGAATACAATATCCCTTTCACTATTAGGCACTAAAGCAAAATATGTATCGAAAGACATGAGTGCTGCATTGCGTACTCTGCGTGTATGACGCATATCCACATTGCAAGAAATAGCGCGAAAAAAGTCGGCCTGAATGGAAAGGGACATGTCTCTCATGTTTGCCTTCTGGGTGGGGTGCGATCGGAAAACAAACGCATAATAAAATCATCAGGCAACCGGCCATGTTGAACTGACGAGGTTGGGCTTCATTTATGCGGCCATAATTATTTTATAATAATAATGTTATTACTTTTTGCCTTAGCCCGGTCAGTACGGCAAAGACTTGCGGTGCCAGCGAAAAATGACTGAGCCATTCGACTTTACCTCGCGGCTTTGCTACGAATTCTCCGCACGACACGACTCGTTAGTCCTTGCCGTTACGTGTGTTTGCCGCGAGCAGACGATGACCTCACGCTGATGGTGCTCCTCAATTGTCTATACGAGGCACGTGATTGTTTGTGGTAGACAAACACTCTCTTTGTGAGAACGATGGTACTTTAGTCATGAAATATAAATGATGACGCAGTTACATGCAGGAGACGGAAGGAATCACTTTGCTTTTTCTTCTGTTCAACTTGTTCTAATTCGTGAGCAAGCTTTTATCAAAAAATGTCGAAGCTGAGGACGCAGTTACCTAAGTATATTGAAAATAACACTCAGCCATCACTGCGATTGAGCGAATCCGCTAACGATGTCTCTGGTGGCCGATGTTGGAGGGGTTGCTATGGTTGATTGCTACAACAATGGCGCTTGGCTTAGTGCTTTGCCAACGACGCTTCTGGTGGTCAGAATTGACTGCATCATGGTGGTATGTCCCTGACCCACTGCCCTTCGGTTCTATGAACTGCCAGAAGTGGATCTGGAGGACATCGCTGTGGCCTCTTCACGTGTTCAAGAGACGAAGAGCCTGCAGTACACGGCATCGAATTTGGCTGCTCAGTGATAGTATTAGGCTCTGTCAAGGAATGTCGTGAGATGGGTCCACACACGAAGTCTCAGGTGTAGATCGCGAAGCCCACCTAACGAACTGTTTCAGTGTCGGTGCCTTGTCGCGGGGCGTTGTTCGAAGCTTGATAAGAAGAACCTGCAGGATACTGCACCATTGGGCGCGCGCTCATCAGAAGCTCCACCCTTGAACTACAAGGGCGGAGCCATTGGTGCAGGCGGCAGCAAGACCATCGTGACAGCCCTTTTCATCTTAATCGATGAGGGAGGAGCAGATGGTATCTGTGTGGTCGAGGTTCTGTGTCTCCCAGCTCCCATAAGCAGTGCACAGTGGGTCGGTAAGGAAGGAGCTGCAGGCGTGTGAAAATGACGGAAAAAGAGTACTCCACCGGGCACGCTGTTCAGATCAACATTTTTTAGACGCCTTCGAAGCAGTGTGATGCTTTGGCTGCATCGCGAAGGTGGTTGATGGCCACAAGCCATTTCCGATAATCCGGCGAAGCATGGCGATGCCAAGGAAAATAATGGCTCTGCCAATAAAAAAAAGTCTTTCTGAAAGCCGAAAGACTGCGGTATTTCGCAGGTAAGTTGGATGGTAAGATGGCAGGCGAAAATCCAGATTGTGTCCCCAACAAGAATACCAGTTGCTTTGAGTGCTGTTGAGGGAACGCCAGAGCTTGCGACGATTCTCGTGTGGGTTGGGCTCAAGTTTTGGCGTGGTGACCGCAGCCAACATGGCATCGAGTACGCACAATGTTGGCAAGGTGGCAGGTGTCAGCTTGGAGCTCAACGCTGTCAAGGCGTTAGACGTGACGCGGAGTTGCGACATGGTGTGCTGCAGCTGCACGGCACTGTCGTATGAGCCTGTTGGAGAGACAGGGCTGGCATATGCCAGAGTATATAGGAAATATGGTCCTCTTGTTGGTAAAGTGCATAACTAAGGGCCCATGCAGAGCATACCTTGGGAACCCAGATTTGGCTGGCATCCTGGACACGGAATCTAGGGAAGAGAAACCCGTTTTTTGTGTCGTGAAGTGCTATAGCGACGTCCATGAAGCGACGTTCACTCACCGAGGAGGCCTCGACGTTGTACGCGGAGGGCACTTCAAGAGCAGATAGGCTAACAGGGGCCGTATCTACGCCGTCCCTAGGCGAGATGATCCCATGCGCATGTTGGCTTGAAGTAATCGTCACCGGAGAAGTTCCGCAGCACCACAATGCGAGCCCGGGCGCCACCCACTGATCATGTGATCGATACTTGCCGCGACGGTCACTTGCCCCGTCCCATCAGTGGGAAAGCAGCACAGCGTTGCACAGGAAGACGTGTCGCATCTGGGGTTCACCAAAGCATTTCGACGACTGTGCAATCGTTATAGAAACAAGAGAAAACACACGTTCGCTGGGCCGGCGTGATCTTGTTCTTGTTCAACTTCTTTTGGGGTCTATAACCCCAGTAGGAAATTGATTGATTAGTTGGTTGGTTGCTTTCTCGACATCTTCGCGCAGCCCACTCAGAGGGATAGGCCATGAATTGGACGGTAAATTAATTCCCATCTTAATTCACGAGCCTAAGGTCATGAATTAAGACTTTAGGCTCGTGAATTAATTCAAAATTATTTCATGAGCCTAAGGCTACGCTGCTTCTGATCGTCGCCACACTGTTCACATTCTTCTGTATTTCTGAAACAGATCTCTTCACGTATTTGTTGGAATACGGAAAACTAAATAGAGAAGCAGCAAAAAAGAACAAACTACTCGAGAGTTCAAGAGGCGCGAGACACCCCAGTTCTCGAGCGTTAAATAGGCTGGGGAGAAGTAGGGGGCCGTATGCTGGAGGGTCGTGTTAGGGGAGCGTTCAGCAATACGTTCAAAACAAAATGCGTAAGCAAGAGAAGACGCTCTAGACGGAGCAGTGGGGGATGGTGTGGCAGTACCTCCAATCGCCCTGCTTTACGGTTCTCAGAAAGGTTGACATATAAAAACGCAACGTCGTCCATGAAGAAAACTGAGAGGGGAAAGCCCATGGAACCGAGCGTGGGGACAGAAATCTCGTGGGATACGTGTTGAATGTTCCCGCTTACAAGCGTCCTTTCAATCGCAGCCATAGATCTCCATTACGATAGGGCCTCCTTGCGGGTATAGCAGGCGAGGCGTCATTGGAGTCGTCTGCTCGTTTACGGCACCTTCTGCTCATCGCCGTTCCTTGCCAACGTTCTCTTCATGCCGTACTTTTAGTAAGGCAAAATTTGTTGATATGCCTCCTCAAACGGCCTGAAGTAACCGTTGGTGTCAGCGATCACGATACCAGTGATGCAAGAAATATAATCACGTGAGGACGTCCCACTATTGCGACATCATTACGTCCCTGGTCATCAGAACTGTTGACGTCGTCACGAAGTCACCGTGACATCCCATAATTTGTAGTCTGACGTCACACGCTGACTTCATTGCATGACATCATTGCTTGCTGCAAAGTAGGCCGACACCGGAGGCGCTGCAAAAACATGTAAGGTCTTGAAATCTTTAAATGACTCTGATTCTCGAGACAGTGTCCAACTACAGAGATTATCGGGACAGGAGTATGGAGGGTGAAGGGTTGATGAGTGTGTAGATTCTGGGTGTAAGGGTCTCCGTGTGGGGTATCTCCACCCCACCAGACCATAAAGCTTCGCTCACGCCCCCTTGTACAAATCTCAAAAGAGATTCAGCTCGGCTTGTTACCCACTGTCAAAAAGAAATATTTTTTACAGCAAAGCTGTGCATGGCGAGGGCGTGTACCTCGTCTGCGGGCAAAATGTATGCGCCACAGACATTGAGCCAAAGTTGCCATTCATCACTGGTTTATTAAAAATGAAGAAGCAAACACAGAGGCTGCAAACACAGGCGTTTGCGCCACACTTGCATATTGGGCACACCGCAACACTCATCAGCATTATCGCGACAGAAAATTTACCAAGCTTCAGTAACTTTATAACGGACATACTAATTAAACAGAGGAGCTAGTGGCATTTTGAGTAGGTACTCTCTTTTTCCATTTGCTATGTATTTTCTTTTATTCGGCTTTTCTTTCATTTGCTTTAGTAGTCTTAAGCATTTTGATGCAACAAGACCCGCTGATATTACATACGGCGTAGGTGAATAAAGATGAGTTAACTATGAACAAGAATTTTTTGCAATGATTGACGACTAAAGCAAACACAATCACTGTTACAACTCATTTATTTTTTTTGTCTCCCTCAATCGTCTGCATCAGAATAACGTCACCGTAGCCGTTTGCGCACCCATATTGGTTGAGACTTCAGGAGAGCAATCCTTCTTCGGAAGGGCACAAGACAGGAAAGAACAGCACCGAAGATTGTAGCACGGTCCTTCATTACTTCTCCCTGGCCGTCGAACAACCGTGTAACTGAATGAGAGTGTTTTACATACCACACGCACGTTCCATGGTGCAGCGCTGCAGCACCTAGATGGTGTATACCAGAAAACTAGCTGCTGCTGGCCGCCATTAGCGGAGTATGGGCGCGGAGCGGTGTTTGTTTTTTCCCCACCTTTTTCCTCTTGCCCGGTCACGTCGTCGTGACAGCGATGCCCAAAACTTGTTGTAAGCCTGTCTTCAATAAAATACAAGGGCACCTTTAGAAAAGTATCTCTGTTCTTTTTACCAGCCGACGCAAAATAACGCGACAGGTGGAAACGTGCAATCCCGTGACGGGATACTAAGATTTTCGTTCTACTCCAAGTACGTTCGCGTGCACGAAAAACATTTCACTGCCTATGATATTATACGTGTAGATATCTGCCCAGTGAATGCAAAGATCGATTCACTGCCTCGAGATCAACCAAGTTTGGCGGAAGACATCATACTTAGGATCTGTGAAGTTTGCTTGCTTACCAACCCAAATCAGAACAGTGTTCACGCTTGAAATTGATACCTTGGCAGTTATTCTCAACAATATACAACTGGAGCTTGCTATATGCATTCAAGAAATGATTCATCATACTTCAATGAAGAACTGCATCTTAGATTATCTTCGGGGCTATGTCATAAAGAGGTCCGCTAAAATATGGTGCAAGAACTACCTCCAAACGCTCAGAAGCAGCTCCCGAGAGCCAGCCCTATTGACTGAAATTAAGAAGAGATAATTTTAGTAAACTTCATCGAAGCAACCATTGTGCCTCTTGCAAATTGTGGAGGAATGTAACTTGTAAACCGCAGAAATATAGGCTGTCCCAATGTCTACAAGAACACGGTTGACAATATACTGCTGGATGACCGCAGTTCCTCAGCCTTCCATGTTGACTGTAAACACATTTTGTGAACACTACGGCAGATGTGAATTTTAATGTAAAGTGCCTTTTACACTTTTTTACGCGCGAACAAAACAAACTCTTCTGTGCTGGAGGTCGTCCATCCTGTTCAGCCATTGAAGGGAAAAAACAAAGGACATAAATGTTTTCAAGGGATATTGTTTTGTGTCATTCACTCCACCTCCCAACTTCTCCACAATTTGTAAAACACTAACTTATATAGGTTGTACGATCGCGTGCTCATGACAATTTCAGATTCTCGAAATTTGCCAGTAGTGGCACCAAAAAATCAAATATGTGACGAGTTTCGCCCACGTTTGCTTGCAAGGCGTAGCATAATTCCAAAATTCAAAAATATTCTCACTGTCAGGTAAGTGGCACATAAATTTTCTTTCTGTTAGGCAGACATCTGTCGCACTAAAGACACTAAATTTGGTTTGAAAAAAATATCTAAGTGTATTAATCAAAAAATTTTGGAAAGTTTCAACACGCCCCGCCGTGGTGGTCTAGTGGCTAAGGTACTCGGCTACTGACCCGCAGGTCGCGGGTTCGAATCCCGGCTGCGGCGGCTGCATTTCCGACGGACGCGGAAATGGTGTAGGCCCGCGTGCTCAGATATGGGTGCACGTTAAAGAACCCCATGTGGTCGAAATTTCCGGAGCCCTCCACTACGGCGTCTCTCATAATCATATGGTGGTTTTGGGACATTAAATCCCACATATCAATCAATGGAAAAGTTCAACACTCTCCAACTTGGCATTATCAGCTTCAAAGCCATAATTGCCAAGTTCGGGCCTCACCGCGGTGGCCTAGTGGCTAAGGTACCCGGCTGCTGACCCGCAGGTCGCGGGTTCGAATCCCGGCTGCGGCGGCTGCATTTCCGATGTAGGCGGAAATGTTCTAGGCCCGTGTGCTCAGATTTGGGTGCACGGTCAAGAACCCCAGGTGGTCGAAATTTCAAGAGCCCTCCACTACGGTGTCCCCCACAATCATATGGTGGTTTTGGGACGTTAAACCCTACATATCATGCGAATTAATTGCCAAGTTAGGCTGCTATACAGGCTTGTTTTCACCGCATGAACTTCTATTCGCAGTGTAGTGATGTCCTAGAAAATTAAGTGACACTCAGTCCAACATTGAGCGTTACGTACAGCCAGAGCCGGTCTACTCTGCAACTTATGGCGCAAAATATCTTACAAGATGAAGCGTATATGAAGCGCCTATAGATACAAAACGAAGTGTCTACAGTGTCAGCAGGGAAATGAGAGTCGACGCTCAATCTGCGCTTGGCAGTTTCTTCTACATCAGTCACCAGCAATTTCTTCCGAACGAGAAATCCCGGGAATTGGGGAGGGGGGAAGAACGTGAGTACGAAAAAAGAAAGAAACGCAGAACTTGACTTGCGAGCAAAGGCAGCGTTATAGGCGAATGGAATGGGCTCGGCTGGCGGGCCGCGAGAAACCCTTCATTTGCATATGCAAATGAAATGCTGTCATGCCAGAGTGGCATCGAAAGGCTCATGCTAGCTTCCGCCTTTCTGGTACGACCATCATGTCCCTACCCGCTGGCGCACATTACTGCGCAGCGAAAGGGCCGATCCTACCCTCCGTAAAATTATTTCTCCTTGTGGGGGAAATTACAGTGGTATAATTTCCAGCTAAGCACCGTGATTACTTTTCCTGCTCAAAAGTCACGTTATGCTGTGATGGCTTCGTAACCCTTCTGGATCCACCATTCTGTCTGTTTCAAGCTCGTGCACCCTAGTTACGTTTAAGAATAAATTATGTACTATAGGTTATGGCTCCCTAAAGTGGAGCCACCGGCGCCTTTTTTCATACGCAAAATAAAGCGCATATAAACATTATGCCTGTATAGTATATGCGAAATGACGCTAGCGGAATAGTCCCAGCGAAATTCTAGGGTGCTGAGCGACGGCGGGGACATCTTACAGCAATTTCTTGAAACACAGTTACTGTCACACGGTTGTCATACATGTGCGAAATCCCAGATTCCTGCCACTAGAAGATATCAGGTTCCAACATTAAACACAGGGTTATATTGTGGACCATTATTGTACTTCTGATAGATAACCTTTTGAATTACGTGTACAAGACTGCTGTTAGAGCCGAATAATGCCGCCAAAGGAAGCGTAACGCAACCATGCGGGAATATCACCTCTGAGCGCCATTGTTTTTTTGTTGACATACGCTGGAGTGTTTTCACGAAACACCGCCCACTTCAAAGCTTCTTGGAGCAACGGCGTGCCAGGGCGTTTTACATGTGCTTTGCGAATGTGCATATTTATCTCGGAACTTTCCATTGTTAGCAAGCTATTGCCGAGTTTTCGAGAACAGAAGACTGCAGGCTCTAAATTCTAGATTTTACTTTCCTTGTCATAATATATGAGAACAACGTTGTGCACCAAGTTCGTTCATTTTGGAAGCACCAGAGAGAAGGAAGAGGCAAGGGTTATTGCTGGTCAAATAAAATCATGGCTTTAAATATGAATGAGAATACAATTACCAAAACATCAGGCTACGTGTGTTCGCCATAGAAGCACCGAAATTCATCATTTCTGAACAGGAGCCCACGTCGTTTGCATAATACAATGCAAATCAGATGACGGGGTCAATACGCAGGAGCCACAGAAACAAGAACACACACGCAGTGCACAAGAACGTGGAATAGATGGCCATCGAATGCTCATGCGTGGAATTAGTCACGTGGCGTTCAGGAGCCAAAGGCAGGCAGAGCTCTGTCATACAGCTTAGTGAATTTGTTTTGACCAAGCTCGAGCTTCACGCCGGATAACCAGAAACGGACCTTTGCTTGCACCAGTGTTAGAACCATCACGCACTGCAAAAACAGTCCGGGCGTGCTATCGAGCATTTGCTCAGGCAAGAGCGTTTGGAGCGACATATTGGCCACAATTTGAAAGCATGATAATAAGAAAAGGTAACAAGGCAGGATGGATTAGGAAACAAACACGATGTAGCCAATGTTATAGCTTATTTAAAAAAGTATGAATGGGTATGTCAGTTGCAGGGAATGTTACAATATGTTCAAATTATACAATAGTGGTCCAAAGTATAACTCAGTAAGAAGTGGCAAATAAATATTTTCATCACGCTGAAATTTCAACTTTTGCAGGCCTCGAATAGGTAGTACATCGTAACTGCTTGGTAGTACATCAGTAACTGAGATTCCTCTGTAGATGCTTTTAGCAATTATAGCACTAAATAGGCTGATCACCAAAGATAGGTTACAATAGGAATACTGATTACGTAGGTCATGCATCATATGAAACTCAAATTTTATGCCTTTCACGAGACTGAAGAAGGAGTTAGCAGGGTGAGACACTAACGGAAAGTGAAGTTCAAGCACGTTACTTCATGTACAACTCCCCATCATAAAATTACTAAAGGCAGTAGGTTTGTGTGACTTAGCATTGTTGAAAATCCATCGCAAGGCAACGACCTTATCAGATATCTCAACCTATCTTATTAGTCTGTCAGAGGCCTTGTCACACAAAGTAAGCGATACGCATTAACATTTTTTGCTGTCAGTTTACTTATTACAATAAAACTAATAGTTAACTCTTTGCATGTGGAATCCGCCTTTATTGTAAGAGTAGAGTACGCGTGCGGTCGTTTCTAACCCGTCACCTCAACTCATAAAAGACGATCATCGTAGCGATTACCTTTATCTGCATCAATATTTTTCCACTGAAAGGAATGAAATTCGTGCAGCGCTTTCAAAACACGCGTTTCCTTCATTATATTGGCTCATTATCAAAATGTGCTTCAGGTTTCTCATACTCATCAACTGTGCTTGCATCCATATCACTGCTGGCCACTTATTGTGCCGTTATCTACAACTTTTTTTCACGGATTTTTTTATGGTGGAGTCCACTACTGCTCCACTGACGCGCTTCCGTCGTGAAAGAGACGTCGAAAAATGCATACTAGGAGGATAAAAAAAAAATTTTACCAACCCGGCTGAAACGGGCGTCGACGCGGATGCTGGAAGAATTGTTTGAAGCAAAACTTGGTGGTGTCTTCACTCGAAAAACGTTTCTTTGAAACGCAAAGACGCGAGAAGCGGGTTCGCTGTCGTGTAAGTTTCATCGCACATAAAGGAGCCAAAAGAGTGTTTCACTCGACGTGTGTAGTCAAGCGTTGCAGACGGTGGAGAGGGTGAAGCGAGAGAGGTGTGTTGTGAGCGAATGGAGTAGCAACACCCCTAGGTGTGTTGGGAGGAGCCAGCAGCTGCTGTGGGTAAGGGAGAGAGTAACGTGAAAGAGCAGTTGAGATTTGACCTACTTGGCATCGTTTCGACAACTGCAAAGGAAGCAACGCGGTGTCGCTTTAGCACGGAAACATGGAAGAACAGCGTTACACAGGCTAGTCAAAGAGCTGCTTCGCATCTAAAACCAGACGGCAAGCATGTGTCTCCTGGAATCGAACCAACAACTTCTCGATTCTCAGCGGGTGACGCTAACCAATACGCCACAGAGCGCACGTTGTCTGCAATGCTAACGGCAAGCCATTTATATAACCCATACAACGTTCGGCAGCCCTCAGAGCTTCAAAACTTTAGTGCGTTTTCGTTATCGACGACGAGATGGGGCGACATTCTCACGTTGGGCGCACTCAAAAGGTCGTCTCTTTCACTAAGCGCCGCCCCCACGGAACGCGGTCTCTCCTACACGCGTGCTTATCAAACCCGTACTTCGGAAGAGGACGAAGGTCACTTTGCACGCTGCCACGGCCGCGTTTACGAAAGGCGCGCGCTGCTGACACGCCACACAGAAAGAATTATGATAGTTGTTCGCGCTTGTCCTGTGTATACTTGTGTGCTCGTTTCATGCGTCTTTCTTTATCTTAGAACAGCGGGCTTTAAATATCGAGCTGTGACAGTTGTTAGTTCGCGCGCTACCCGTGTATACGAATTTAGTGAGTGGTTTGCACTTGAGGTGTGCGCTACACGTTTCCGGGTGCCTGCCGCTCCTAACTTGACTTTGCAATGTGTTGCATTTGCTGAAACAATGCACAATAAACACTCAACACCTCTGTCGGGACACGTTTCACTTTCATGTAGAACCAATGTCTACAAGGGCGTATCAGCCACATTTTTTCGCATGATGCTTTATTTCTGTAGCCTGAAACCATGTGCAAACAATGCCCCATGAGTCCAGCTGCCCCTGAAGACACACACGCACGCGAAAAAATCCCAATGACTTATTCATGATGACTTAAAATAGGGAGGCTAGTATATTACAGCTCTTTTTTATTCAAATATGAGAAACACCATCTATGAAGGGAAAATTGCGAAAGCGCAACAGCGTGTGGGGAAGTAACACGTTTCTTGCAATACCCTGTTAATTCATTGCTGTTGCGCAGATGTTGACGATTGTTCAAAACGGTCGAAGGTTTTTGAGAAGCAACAAAAGAGAGCAACGCTCAAATACAAAAAAAAACGCAAAGTCAAAATAACAATCGACAGAAGAGTAACGTAACTGCCACACCATCAGTAGGAGAAAAGGAAGTCCTTATTAAGCTAAGAGCGTGCATTCTATGCATCCGTAAAATGCGCGCCAAATTATCCGCATTTCACTCTTCGCCACCTTGTGCAGTGCCGACGCAGTCCACACTTTATAACTTTTCACACGCAAGGTTTTCATGCTCATCCAGTGACAACACACACACCATTCGGTGTTTAGTGCCATACACAAAACAAATTTGCGACAGCGGTTCACGGGAGGCGCCGAGGGCCACAGACGGTCAAGGCTGGAAAGAAAACAAGCGCCAATATTTCTAATTTGCTGTCTTTCATGCAAGCGTCTTACTAAGCAACGGAAAGCGAGAGCTTGCTTAGGTTTCCAACTCAGGTGCTCTTGACAGACAAACGTCACGTTAGGCTTACGTAAGTGATCTCCGGGTGCACAGTGGGCCTGGTTCTGGGCAGCGATCGCTTGAGCTAGACCAGCTAAAAAGACAAATGATGAGCGGCCAAATTAGGCACGCTTTTTAGGAAGGCCCGCAGCATTTGGGGGCGGAAATGACAGGCGAGTAATCGAGAGTTAGCCGGCGCGCGTGTGCACAGGACACGAAAACGGTCGGCGCTTCCGCTGTCGTGAGATCAGTGGTGGAGGCGAGGTTTCGTCACCGCAAGACGGCGCCTCTATGCGGCGCCCGTAGCGGCGCCTGCTGGCGTTCTTCTCCCAAGTTATGATTTTTTTCTGTTTGTTTCGTTTCTCTCTCACTGATGGCACCTTTCTTAGCGAGAACAACGGCAAGACAACAGCTCGCGCCCAGTCTTTACACTGCCCCTCGGCGTATGGGGCTCACTTAAACGTTCGTTTCCGGTTGCCTGTGTTTCGTGTTCGAAGACACCTGTTGCATACGAACAGGACTCAGGCAACCAACGATGCAGAACCTCTGTATTATTTGCAGTGTTATTTTTTAGCTTTTCAGTTCCGGTATTCTGCATCAGTTTGGCGTGTATATTTTTTTTATAAAACGACCGTAGCAATAGTTAGGAAGATTCGTTCAATGTGAACAGGAAGCTGTTCACGTTGAACTTGTTTTTGTCGCATGTAAATTATTGTCTTTTGGTATGGGTAAGTACGACAGCAACCAACATAAGTAAAATATACAGACTACAAAAAAAGCGATCAGGTTTATAGCAAATGCCGACTATTATGCACACACTGATGAACTGTTTCAGTGCTATAATATTGTCCCAATTCACAAACTTTACGAGTATTCCCTAGCAATAAGATATAAGCAATCTCTTTTTCATAACAATCGTGCCTTTTTAGATATCTTTGTACTAGAAACGCGTGCTGTTCCGTACCCTACTTGTCACCAACAACACTGGAACCTTCCATTCTGTAGAACAAATTTTGGGCGACAATTGTTGCGTTTTAGCGTTCCTTTGTTATTAAATAAATTACTGGAGGCAAAAATAATCCTTGAGAAATGCAGTGCACGTGACATGAGGGAAGTGCTTTTATCGTGAAAATCAAGAAAATGGTGGTCCAAGCATTCATGGAACTAAATATATATATATATATATATATATATATATGTGTGTGTGTGTGTGTGTGTGTGTGTGTGTGTGTGTGTGTGTGTGTGTGTTCATGTGTGTACACGCAATTTCTATGCATAGCATTGTTGTCATATATATAGTATTTTATATTATGTCATATTTTCCATTGTATTTCGGAATTTGTGCCGAAAGAAACTACCTACGCATAATAGTCTCTGTACATAGCATTACTGTACGTGCATCTTCCGACTTGTACTGCGCCAAACATCTCATGGCCTATGTTCATTGCCTATATGTTCATGGCCTATGTTTCTTTACCCATGTCCACGTTGCTTGCCATGTATTAGGGAGGCTCGGGTTCTCCTCAAGTGACAAAACGTCACTTTTCTCCCGAGCCTGCCCTCATCCTTGGAATGAAATAAAAGTGAATTGAATTGGAAAAAAAAAACAGGAAATCTCGCAATGTCACTTTTCTCCCGAGCCTGCCCTCATCCTTGGGAAGAAATAAAATTGAATTGAATTGAATTGAATAAAAAGGTGAGAAAAGAGGTGTAGACAATCATGAATTTCGTTTCGTAGTTGCCGGTAAGAGCTCGTTAGGGTGAACGTGTGCGCAATATTATAATGTTTAGTCCTGTAGTAAGCTGTAACGGATCCACACTTCGAACACACTGAAAGAACGATGCTTGTGGTATGTGTTCTTTTTGTGTGCCACTACACATATGAAGCAAATTAAATCCGGACAATGCATGCATGATGCGTTGGAGGCCAAAATATTGTCTTAAAATTTAAGTAATTCGAAGCATCGAGACTGCTTGAAATTTTTATGAACTCTTGAGACTGTTGAAGCGAAAGTGTTTTTTTTTTGTCAATTGAGTATGTCCAACGTCACTATTTTTGTACCCTCCTGCACTAAACTCTAAGCCCTTAATGCATGCGCACGTGAGAAACTGGTTAAAATGCGGAAGATGGTGTTTGCACAATGTGCCAGTGCCAAATACTAAGAATTGTTTTTTTTTAAAATCCATAAATATAATGACTACAACAACAACAACAATGATAATAATAATAATTTTAATAGTAACGAATATTCATTGACTCTTTCAGGCAGCTCTGTTGTTCACTACATAGTCGCCGTCGACTCCTATTGATGACATACGTACACAGCGGCCACTCAACACTTACCATGGTGTATTTAGGCTCGCTGCCACACTTCGCTATTCTCTGAGCAATATTATCATTGAACCACACACATAACAAAAATGAACCTGCCTACAGCATAACACTTAGTTTGTGCAGTGAAGCTCAGCAAATGGGACTCAGTTCTAGACTTTCATTCATTTTTTTACTCAAGTTCTCTCTCTCTCTCCCGTTCTCTCTAACTTCACTTTTCTTGCGAGAAAGATGAATGTTGTCGAGTAGTGAAATGAAGTTTTGGAACTCAAGCTACGCTTCCTAATTTTAAAGCAAGTTCATCACTTGGAATGACGCCAGATGTCGGCTCTGCCTGCATCACTTACTCGCATTTCGATCGTCTGTTATGTCACTGTTGAATACATTCTTCATGAAGCACAGTCGTAAACTATCATTCATGATTTCGAAATGCCTCCCAAATGCACTCCACCCCGTTCTTCTTCCCTTGAGACGCATGTATTGGATCTCCGGTCACGCCCTGAACAAGGTATGCGCATTCCTTTACAACTTCCAGTACCTCGCTGCCTATAGCAAAACGCGGCCAACAAAGCACTGCCTTGAACTTCAGGGATCGAACTAAACTCCCTCACAATGAGGCATGAAATTGGGAGCATAGCAAGGCAGGAGACGTCACTATTCCGGTTGAAATCTCGCAATGTCCCGAATCACGGGAGGTGCAGTAGTTCCCGCCATCCAGCAAGCTCCCTAAATAAAGCCCGTCCTTTCGCGCTGGACGCCCATCCAGTCATCCCTCCAATGTAGGCGGCGCTACATGGTCCATCAATTGCCTACTGTCGCCAGGAAACCTTTGCCCACTGTCCCCCGCCGCCTTTTCCCACACGAAACTAACACAATCTCGGACTCACGGTGTAAGCGTCCGGGTATAAGTTTCGTGCTGTCGATGTCGTATGCATTCGTTTCAAATTGCACGTTGTCTGTTTCTCTCTTTTATGGAGCGGTATCACCTCTCGGTGGGCGTTCAAACGGGAATTGTGGGCAGCTGCACGCACGCAGGTGAACGTGGCCCATTTCCCAGAATGCACGAACAGCTCAATTCTGCGAGGCATGCAATTTGTGGTAAAACGATTTCTCGTTCTTTCCACACTGCAGACGTGGCTGATCTTAGCCGTAAGTGTAGTGTATATAGCGTGCGTGGCGTTATAAAACTTGCGCTTCGCTATTACGCAAGAGAAGATCGTTTCTCTGCGGTGCTGGAAATCGCATACAAATCACTCTGGACTCTGAAATCCCGACTGAAAGCGGGGGCATCGCTACAGAAGTTGCTGAAATAACCGGAAGCAGACGCGTGAAGTTCAACAGCACTACATCCCTTCTGTGCTTGATCCGGCTTTGAAGGAAACGTGTGCTTGGATGACCATGCTACCACAGTCATGTGCTGAAGCGATACGACTCCCCCCCCCCCCCCCACTGAAACACTTTTCCTGGACGTTGTGTGAATACAAAGGTTTCAAGCGGTTTCCCGCTAGTTTACACGCCAATTTTTGCTTAAGACTAATGGCTGGGCAAGTTGGCATGAATTCATGCCAAAAATCTTGTAGCGCAGACAAAAGACAGGGGCACACAAAAAGCAAGCACAAGTGAACAGTATAGTAAAAACTGATTTATTTAGAAAAAGACTGAACATATCAGCACGAATAATCACCGCAAATCGTGCGCGCAGCAAGACATGACATATATAGGCTTAATACAAGTTAAGCCAAATTAAAAAGGGCATTTCTTCGTTTGTATGTTCTTTATGAGTGTGCTCATCTTTTTGTGAACTACCAATTTTATTACATCAATGGTGTCAAGTTTTGTTAGTGGCGCAGTTGAGAAAAAGAAAAAGAAAACAAAGAACCCTTGATTCGTAGGATATATCACGCACGTTCAAAGCAACGTGACATGCTGCAAAGAAGGTAAATATGAAGACTGATTGATTAAGGGGCTTTTGAAAGTTGATTGATATTTGAGAAAACCACCATATGAATATGAAAAACACCGTAGTGGAGGGCTCTAGAAATTTTGAGCACCTGGGGTTCTTCAACGTGCACCCAAATCTGAGAACACTGGCCCACAACATTACCGCCTCCTTCGAAAATGCAGCCGTCGAATCCGGGCTTCGATCCCGTGACCTGCGGGTCAGCAGCCGAATACCATAGCCACTATAGACCACCGCAGCGGGCTAGAACTTTCAAAAGACTGAAGATATGAAAGCAATGCCGAGGAATAAAGACAGTTTCGTTGCTATGCCGTCACAACGAATGCGACAGCTACAAACTGGAATGTTAAGTAAAGCTGTGAGATCCGATGGAGCGTAACTCAACAGAACACAACAGAGCCGTTCCAGAAACCTCACTGGATTTCTGGCTGTCCATCCAAAAACGCGCAACGTTGAGAGAACGGCCACTTCACTAGCCATTTGTGAATGTCTGTTCAAATTTCATTGTCTAACAGTGCAACGGAAGACTAGCTGACGCAAGCGATAGCATTTTACTCTACATGGTAAATCTCTACCACACATCGTACCCTCTTGCTTTCTGTCCATGGATTCTAGACATTGCGCAAGTTTTTTTTTTGTTTTTTTTGTGAAGGGGGGGAGAACATTGCACTTGTCAACGCAAGACTTTCTTTGCCAGAACGTACACACGAAGTAAAATTGTCAGTGTTGACCAGCTTTGAATGACAGGACCAAGATAGGTTTTACTGATCCGAGGAGATAAAATCGGCAAGCATTGGTGCTATGAAACTCAAGTCTGTGGCAATGGTACTGCAGCATAATAGAGAGTTGTGCTTGTTGGCTGGTATTCATAGTGAAACAGCGCAAAGATGAACCACAAAGAAGATTTCAACAACAGAAGCGCTGGTGAAAACTGCTGGATTAGTGAAGTCAGGGTTGACACACATAAGAGGGAATGAATACCAGCCAACTATCGTAACTTTCCAGCTTGCTGCAATTATTTACTTGTTCAACGGGCTTTTTTTAATGTGTGGTAACCTCGACTTCCCTAATCCAGCAGTTTTCACCAGCGCTCGTGTTGTTCAGATCTTATTTTTGGTTCCTCTGCACTGTTCCGCTATGAATACTGCAACATCATGAACTTAGCAACCTCAGCCGTCAAATGTAGCACCTGGCCAAGTTCTTTAAATACAGTTAGTAATTCAAAAATAAGGTTTATATAATGATTTCTACCCCTTTAAACCCCACATATCGATAAAACGTGCGCGTTGACTCATGTCTGTACGCGTCACCTCTTTCTCGCTTCACCCTCTTCACCTGTCGCATGTTTTAAGCGCACACAAAGTGATAACACTCGGTTGGCTCGTTTATCTGCGATGGAGAAGACGCCGAAACATCCACCTCACCGTGGTAGTGAAGACGAAAGACGCGCCAGCTTCGGTCCATTACCTGTCTCCATTCTAAAGAAATGACAAGACGTACATGCCAGCCATCGCTTCAACCGAATCTTCCAGCGCTCACCACAGCACCCGCGTTAGCACCGTTCAACCCGTGACGCCACCCGTGCGCAAGCTGCTGCTTCGCATCTCACCAGGCTTCCCTTTGGGAAGATGGTGCGAATTTTGCTCTTTCTATTGTCTGTGTTTCACAACGTGTCAACCGTGGCTTGCAACTCAAGGTGCCATCCTATCTGTAGGGCTTCTGTAGTGATTGAGAATCAAAATACGAACTGTGGATACAATGTTATTTAAGATGAGTTATATCATTCTTCGTATACGACAGTACACGGTGATATCAGTATAATTTCGTTTTGCACGCTTAACTTGATGTCCAAATCATTTTAGCAGCCATATGATAAGGGGTAAGACACATTACTCTAGAGCGAGCCCCCACAAAAGCTTATCAACTCACTCATTTCATATTCACGTTTTACTCATACATTACTGTACTTACATTTGCTCATAACCAACACATCATATCTATGAATTTACATTTCTGCACACATCCCCAGCAATGTCCTCAAACTTCATTTATGACTGGAAATTTGAACAAGCGATGCCGCTACTCTCAGCAATTTAAATAAATTATTGGCTACATTTGAAAGAAAAATATGGCAAATTTTGTTAACACAACAGTTTGAAAATCATATTGGAAAAATTCACAAAGCTTTCACTTCGTAATTGCGCTCTACCATGAGACGGATGGCGTCAATATTGTTGTGTCCGTGATCCCGATTGGCCGAATGTTGTTCTTGTGAAAAATAATAGGGCACAAAGTTTTAGGAAATACGGAGCGTATATATTGTAAAACAGGGTGTCTCATTGAAACTTCACCTCAACTTCCATGCGAACTTTGATATACAACATAAATAACACTGAATGGGCACTTGTCTCTTGTGGCTTCATGCGTACAACTCTCGTGGTTTTAAACAGAACATTTTAGGGATAAGTAATGCCCGTAATTTCGTTTTAGCGTCTTCATAGCGCGTCATAGCGAAGTAATTTTGGCGAGAATGCTTACGTCAAAGCAAACGTTGCCTTTCGGCTATATTCGTGCAGACATGGCATCGTTATCTGTAGACATTGATTCAACACACCACTTATTCCTCTTAAATATTTCATTACGAGTTTTCGTTCATCAGCATGACACTTGCTGTGTACCTCAAGCACACAATACCGACTTGGAAGGGTAGGGCAAAACGGCAGACAC
Organism: Rhipicephalus microplus; assembly: GCF_043290135.1. NCBI lineage: Eukaryota > Metazoa > Arthropoda > Arachnida > Ixodida > Ixodidae > Rhipicephalus > Rhipicephalus microplus. Next base: position 152,404,243 of record NC_134706.1, on the reverse strand, counting down.
CGACTCAACGAAAGCCTCGTTTCCGATTCATACGAATAGTGCCTCATTTTCGCCTACGGCATTGTGGCAGCCATTGTTTTGATCATCGTCTGCGAGAACCAAGGAGTACCTCGTGAGACTCTCTCGTTTTGCGCTCTAGTAAAAACAGAAAAAGACGCCGCTGGCCCCGTCAAAAAAAAAAAAAAAACAATGCAAGCTCAAGCCCTGCTGTGCACGTAGGTAATCAGGATGAGCGAGTTTGTTCTGACTATTACAGGGCAAGAAAATAATGGGATTGGCTCCTCCACCAAGAAATACAAAATAAGAGGTGACGTGAAACAGTGCTTAGAGGTCGAGGGCGCGGAACAAAGCTAAAGAACTCTACCAAGCCGTCAAAGGTGCTGGTTCTGCGGGCGCAACAGAAGGGAGCTCCTTTTAAAATGCTAATGAGTGTTGGCGGGAAAAGCACACAAGAGTGCAAGAAAAGGAAGAGTAATCCATCGCACCGCGTAAATAAAGGCAGAGAAGCAGAACGGTAAAGGCAAAAGCAATCCCTTAATGACCTTTTAATTGAATGGGTGATTAAGTCGTTTCGATTCCATTACGACTCCAACAGAGAGTTCACGAGAGAGCTGGCAATCCGGGAAGCGTCTACGGCAAAGTTTAAATCAACGAAACAGAAACTTGAATACAAATGTGTGCCTTATTAGTGTTTCTAGCTGTAGCGATACCCTAAAAAAAACAAGGTAAGTGAGGCCCAATGGTGAAGTAACGATTCCTATTTTGCGAAAAGAAAACAGGTTTCTTTATGTGTGTTCTCTCCGTTCAGTCATTGTTAATTAATTATTCATCCCGACTTCGTATCACCCGTTAGGAACAAACAATGAGGGCCAAACTATGTATATATTTATTCTATAGCAGGCCTTTCGAAAGCGCATTTGCGTTTCTAATTTGGGGCAGCTGCTATTCATCTGCTGCTTTTCTAATAGCCCTAACGGGAACGGCGACTCCATCTGGTACTCATTATTGGAAAACCATGACGAAGTGCGTACACGCGGAACGGTGGACGTTAAAAGAATATTTAATCATATCAGATTTCATCGCCGCACATGTGTGTATAGCTCGGAAGTTACATATCGCTCGTTGGCTTCATTGATTACACGCTGGCAGTTTCGTTGACAGATTTGAAAACACGAGCAACCGTTGAAAGCACATGATCTCTGTAGTTCCGCATGGTGGGTAGCGTCTATTTTAATTTGCGATGAGAGCGAATGATAGTCCTTCTGGAGTTCGCAGCAGATGACAAAGCTGTAATTGTTGCTTTTGAGGCCTAAATGATCAGTCGTTTGATCGAAATGACTGTTATGCTGTGTTTCACATTTACGCAAGCCGCACCACATAACAATAGCTACAGACTACGGCCAATCGAATGTCGGATATCGTACATAGAGCGGTGCAATAGAATTACGGCCCCGGTTAACATTTTTGCTGTATCGATGTCCGAACGATTACAATTCAGCATCTTGCCGTCAATGGTGTCTGCAAAAAATGGCTTCGATGGTTATTTTTCATACGCAGTTCTAAAACGCCACGCCATAGATTTGGCTGCGCGGACAGGAAACATATGCCAGTCGAAAAAGTTGGAAACTCTGGTACCTGTACACTCTAAAACGGCGGAGGGTATCACACGAGCTAAAAAGGCCAAGTTATTCTTCAGAGTGTTGTTCTACTCTCGAAGGGCATCAGATCGAGGGAAAAGCTTTTTCCCTCTGTTTGAAAATAGAGAGTGAAACTGCTTCGGGCTCCACCTCTCTCTGAGAGAGTGAAATGCCCATATATACTCTTCAGACATCAGCGAGTAAAACTCGGTTATACTCTGGCTCCCCAATTATATATGTATGCGCTGGAAGACAGCGATTGCTTACTACCACCTAATAACCACACATATATGCAGTAAAAGGTAGTGCATTTGTTTGTTGAGGCGTTGGAGAGAAGTAATAAAAAAACAGCATAATGCACCTCCAAGTGAGCTCAAGTGCACAGGAAGGCACTTGAAATTCTTAATATCGACGTTTTTCGCTGCGTACTTGTGAAGTTATGTAAGCGAGTATGATCTCATTGAGCTGGTCGCGGTGGAAACCAAATTCAAAGGGTTATTTTATAACAATATTCAATTTACTCCCTACGAACATCGCGCTCACAGGATGCTGCCGTAAGTCTATAATGTATACAGCACATGTATACAGTTAAGTATTATGGCTGCAGTTGCAGGACGTGAACAAGATATATCCAACTGGGTGAGAAAAACTGAATTCATCATTGTACGGTTAACAAGTGCAGCGTTTCGACACAAACATCACTGATTGCTTAGTGAGAGTGCAAATGCCATTCAGGTAATCGGTTTTTCTACTATTTCTTTACTGCAAAGCGTCTCGGACGGACATTCTGATCTCGCTAAGCGCAAAACAAGCACTTGAAAAGGAAGACCCGTAGTTCGTTTGGCTATAACACGCACAGAAACCCTCAAGTCTGTAATTTTTAAACAAGAAAATACAGACTGAATACCAATATTACTTGTCACACACACACACACACACACATACACAATATAAAAAAAACACAAGCCCTCAAGTTCCACCTTTTAGCATGTTGTAACGGTAGTGTGTCAGGCTCACAGTCTAACTTGCCTGCGAGTTCTTGCGTTCGAATCTCTCACGCGTGATCGTTTCTTTCCTCGGCTGTAGGGCTCGTATTTCTTTTTTTTTTTTGCTGTAGGGCTCGTATTTAGTCATTGCAACGTACTGTGCGGCGGAAAACTGTCAAAAACACTTATAAATCCAAGTTTTAGCCAACGATTTGTAATTTTTTAGTGAAGTAGAGTCCTACTCCCTTTGATTGTTTTTTTTTGTGTGCGTGATGTAGTACGACAAAAAATTGCCCGCAGCTTCCCTCGGGGGAACACTGAGGAGGATGCGGACCATATAATTGGTTAACGGGGTGTTAAAGTGCGACTTACTTGGGTCGATGGCTAAATTGGTTAACGTGGTTGTGAAATGGGGTGTTAAATTGCGACTTACTTGGGTCGATGGCTAAATTGGTTAACGTGGTTGTAGGAGGGGGTGTTAAATGAGTGAACACGTACACACGTATGCGAAAGGGCGGCGCTGGTCGAAGGGACGTCGATCATTGTGTTTGTGGATTCGTTGGAATTCATTTCACCGCGACCTTGGACGTCGACGCGCCGTACAAACCAACCGACGAGCGGCAACTGAGCGAGCGAGCGCCGACCTTGAGTATATATACAGCACGACGGCGCATGCGCTGTCAGCTGTTGAATGTTCTCGAAGCGCGACGCCACATGCGCGTCCACTGGAGAATCAGGAGAATTGTAGATGTCGAACGCGGTGTGTAGAGGAGGAAGGGTGCACAGATGGTGGAGGAGTGAAGCGCGCGCGGTGTGTAGAGGAGGAAGGGATGCACAGATGGTGGAAGAGTGGGCGACGGCGCGACGGCGCATGCGCGCGCGTCAGCTGTCGAATGTTCGAGAAGCGGTGCGGACGGCGCGGACGGCGCGGACGGCGCACTACAAGGCGCGAGTATAAGATGCTCCGCATCTAATATTTTCCCGCCAAAACATAATAAAGGAGTCGCTCTGCTTGTTGGGTGGTGAAGGGACTTGGCTACTGCCATACCAGTCGCCAGTCGTCTCTGTGCTTTCACGTAATGCAGATCGAGTTAAAGGGTGCCTATAGTCATCCTCACAATGAACTTTCTTGGAGAAGCGTTACGCGGTGTAATTTTATTTCAAATTAAATAAAACTGCGCGTGAGCTCTATGGAATGGTCAGAGCTAGTCGAAGTTACGCCATGGTAGGGCCGTACTTTAACGGCAAAAAGTGACAACAGAGCGCCTCTAACTTACTCGCTAGACATGACATCACCAAGCCCCCCGGCCACCCTACAGCTCTGATGTCTCTATTTGGGTCTTATTCCTTTTTTCCACGACGGAAAAGATTCACGAAAGCATGGCCCCACGGCTGCGCCCAGTAGAGGCCCTAACGAGGGAGCTGTATATATTTTTAATTTTTGCGTTGCAGAAAGCTTCCGGTGATTGCCAAAGTCGCTGGAAACACTGTGTTGATGCAGAAGTGGCATAATTATAAAACTATTTTGTTATTGTGTTAGAGTTGCATATATATATATATATATATATATATATATATATATATATATATATATATATATATATATATATATATATAAGGGAAAGAAGTGTATACCTAAGGGCTCGTTTTTCCGTGTTTTTAACACAATAATAATGAGATATAACAGACAGTAATGGCAAGGAATGTACAGGGGAAGTTATTAACATTAATGGAATGTAAATAAGAAGAAAGAAAAGTGGATGAAAAAATTACCAACTGTAAGCAGGAATCGAACCTACGACCTTCGAATTACGCGTTCGATGCTCTAACCACTGAGCTATTACAGCGGCACTCCCTCCATCCACTTTTTTTGGGTTTATCTGTGAATTTAGAAGTAGGAGCGACAGTCAGCGCCATCTATAAGCCAAACAACGAGTGTGAAAACACTCTTATGCGCATGTTTGGCGTCACGTAGCACGTGAACTTATTATGAGCGCGCAGCTGATTAATTGTCCCTCTTATACAACCTAAACACACCAAGTCTGCCAGTACGAGACCCTCGTTCAATGAAATAAGGGAAAGAAGTGTATACCTAAGGGCTCGTTTTTCCGTGTTTTTAACACAATAATAATGAGATATAACAGACAGTAATGCCAAGGAATGTACAGGGGAAGTTATTAACATTAATGGAATGTAAATAAGAAGAAAGAAAAGTGGATGAAAAAATTACCAACTGTAAGCAGGAATCGAACCTACGACCTTCGAATTACGCGTTCGATGCTCTAACCACTGAGCTATTACAGCGGCACTCCCTCCATCCACTTTTTTGGGTTTATCCACTTTTTTGGGTTTATCTATTTGGGTTTGGGTTAGAGCATCGAACGCGTAATTCGAAGGTCGTAGGTTCGATTCCTGCTTACAGTTGGTAATTTTTTCATCCACTTTTCTTTCTTCTTATTTACATTCCATTAATGTTAATAACTTCCCCTGTACATTCCTTGGCATTACTGTCTGTTATATCTCATTATATATATATATATATATATATATATATATATATATATATATATATATATATATATATATATATATATATATATGTGTGTGTGTGTGTGTGTGTGTGTGTGTGTGTGTGTGTGTGTGTGTGTGTGTGTGTGTGTGTGTGTGTGTGTGTGTGTGTGTGTGTGTGTGTGTGTGTGTGTGTGTGTGTGTGTGTGTGTGTGTGTGTGTGTGTGTGTGTGTGTGTGTGTGTGTGTGTGTGTGTGTGTGTGTGTGTGTGTGTGTGTGTGTGTGTGTGTGTGTGTGTGTGTGTGTGTGTGTGTGTGTGTGTGTGTGTGTGTGTGTGTGTGTGTGTGTGTGTGTGTGTGTGTGTGTGTGTGTGTGTGTGTGTGTGTGTGTGTGTGTGTGTGTGTGTGTGTGTTCACACGCACTGGTGCGCGCGAGTGTGTGCGTGGGCATATTACACGGCAGGCCTACCAATGAACGAATCAAGTGCGTGGGCGCGGTGACAATACACCTGTGGCTTGAATTTCTGGTGGCAGTGCGGATGGGTAGTGTGCCCACACATTTGTGCTCTTCGGGCACTCGAGTGGTGCGTGCGGGACTTCACAAAACACACAGGTTAAGCAGAGGTCTTCAGCGACTCGCAGTGAAATGGCAGGCATAGCTTATGGAAGGCAGGATCACCGAGAACACTTGCAATTTGTCACCAAACACTGCATGCAGAAGATGACTGATTTTTAGGACACTATGCGAAAAAAAAACACAGCCGACAAACACAAAATACGCGACAGGCGCAGGTTGGTTACAACAACTACTGTTTAACGGCCCAAAGCTGTCATGTACCCATGAGAGAAGCTGTATATGGATGGCTTCGGAAATTTTTACAACCTGGGGTTCTTTAACGTGTACCTAAATCCAAGTACATGGGCCTCAAAAACACCTTCATTGAAAATGTAGCGACCACCGCCGGGCTTTGAACCTGCGACATTCGAGTCTGCAGTCAAGTACCATAAACAAAAGACCACCATTGCGGGGCGCGCAGAGACGCGGAACAAGGCACAAAGGTAGGCTCCTCCCAAGACTAGTGTTCATTATTTTGAAGCAGACCTTTTAGTCAAATCATGAAAACGGCTTCCGTTGGCAGAAAAGTTCGCCACGTCATTGCCACAGCAACCCTCGCAGCTGCGCACCATCTGGCTTCGCCGCGGTTCACCACCGCGACTCGCCAAGCTGCAGATGCGCCTGAGTCCCACCGCCGCAAGGCCGATAGAGAGGCTCCCGTGCCAGACAAGTACGACATTCGGTATCGCGTACAGCCGTGCCACGCATGCGCTGCACAGCAGCTGAGTAGAGACCACGCCAAGCCTAAAATTGGCGTTGCCTAGACACTGCTTACGTCTGAACTACGTCACAAATATTGGAACTGCGCATGATCGTCATATAGCAGCCGGACTTCGCTCTGCCGAGGCATATCTGGCCATAGGCAGTCCGTGCTCTCTAAGAACAGGTTTCCTCATCGCGAGGACGCGCCTGCTTCTTTTTATCACGTTTTTTTTCTACTGTTTGAGGTCCTGCGCACCCAATGAAATCTTTTTCTCTCTCTTTCTTTTTTACCGTGCGGTTTTCTTAGCTATATATTCCAGGTGTCAAGTTTGTAACCCTTTTCTTTGAACTTTGTTCTTTCTTCCTCCAGAATTCAGTAGAAGACCCTTCACTCCTCGTTGCCACAAACTTCCAAGTCCAACATTTCAATGACACATGACAGACAGCACTGTTTTCACCACAGTTGAGTGCTTCGTTTCTTGCGAAGACACCACGTGCACCCAGAAATGAAGACGAGTACCTCATTCCTCATGCTCCTTTTTATTTGCTGCTTGTTATATGTTTCGAAAACTATCTGTATTTTTTTTTTGCAAAGTCTGCTTGTCAAGTTCTGTCAGTATAGTACTTTGCTAGCATTGGTTATTGAAAACTAGGTTCAGTTCAGGCTTGCATACATGCGTGCGGCCCTCAGAACTAGGCAGCCGAGCTTTCAGCGTATTCCATAAAAATGTACTGCAGTTTCCACTGCGTCGCAGTTCTGTTTGTATTTCAATTATGTACAGCAATACAACTTTAGGAGCACTACAAACCCTTATAGAGGTTTTAAATTATGCTGGCAGAAGTATGTGACGGTTTTACAGTCCTAGATTTAGGAATTTAAAACAAAATGTGTTTAACAACAGAGTTAGAAGTGTTCTGAACGCTATGCGGCCAACTGCCATGACGGATCCCATCGGCTGGACCATTTAGAAGCGGGCCAGCGAAAAGGTCACTAACGCGTAGAAGGTGTCATATGCACCAGCCAGCTACACGTGCACTGAATCACAAAGCACGGATCAGCAAAGCAAATGCACTAACAGGGTTCACAGACACAAAGCAATGTGTTTGTAAAGCACTGAATGATATGCACGCAAAGCTCTCATGAAGATTTTCCTTCACACGCGAATTGTAGCATGAGCGCCGCGCGTATTTCGGTCTCCCCCATACTGTAGCGCCATCTCAACTCACACAGGGAAAGCATCTCAACTCACACAGGGAAAGATATTCGTGGCTCAAGGTCATCAGCGAATACAATCTGCTCGCGCCCACTACATAAGTGGAGCGGCCAGTTCTAGCACTTATTCTTACACCATGCCCCGTATACAGTAGCACAAACTTCCAAACTCTCCCTCACTTTCATTTTATTGCATCCCATTTCTCCTTCCCGAATGCGAGGTAGCAAACCGGAGACTTTCGCTTGTTGACATTTGTGTCTTTCTTCTACCTATCATTCCCTGCCTTGATAACTGCTACAAACAGGAGCGGCAAATGTAAACAGCCAGTCGGCGATGCATGCTTCTATAGTTTGCAAAACATTAACGTTTCTTAGCACTCTTTCGCCGCAAGTGGTCTGTGAACAGCAAAACAATGTTTCATCATCGTCAGATCATCACGCCCCAACAGCAGCGTAATGGCGAACTCACCTTGCTTGCCAAGTCAAATGAAAACATACATGCTCAGTAGTGCATTCATGCACTTTGCCTCTGTACTATGTCTCAGCTGTGGATTCATGCCCCGCCATATTACCAGAAGCACGATAACATCTTTGTACGCGAAAAATTAACAAAAACGAACGTTTTCCACTCTCACCCTACGAATGCATTTGCCATGAGTCAAATTGTTCCGGAGAGATACACCTCAAAGTCTCCCGGTGTGTTATTCGGTTCCTTCAAAAGGCTCAAAGTTTCGGGAAAACTTATTGCCATTAAATCATCGAAATTCCCACTGATGTACATTCTCTTCGTGAGCAGCTGCAATCTCTAAACAAGACACACTCGAAAAGTCCATGTCTTCGAGATACTGTAGGCGCAAGCGATGGCTTTACCTCTGCCGCTGAAGCGTTGTGAGAGCACCTCCTCAAGAAATGATTTTAAACCTCTTTGGTCAACAGATGTCACTTCTATTCAGCAGCTGCTGCATCTTTTTATTCCGCGAAATGGGCTTACTATATGCCATAAATTATTACAAATTGGGATAGTCGAACCACATGTCGCTTTGTTTTGGTAAGCAGAGCTGCGACAGACTATGTGGTTCGTATTCAGGCTAAGTCTGCAGCAGCGAGGCGGTGCAATGGTGCTCTCACAGGGTCATCTGCTTCGAGAACATAGCCAGGACAAAATAATGCGGAAACCTGGTGGAAGCCTCTACTCAACTGCTCAGAGCACCAGCATCGACATAATACGAGAGACCAAGGCGATAGCACTCCATAAGTTTTTTTTTTCTTTTCTTTTTAAGATACGTCAGTGGTACGAACCGTCATTGTCTGCCTGACAGCTGTCTTGAACTCTGCTGACTGATCACTCGACAAAGTTGTGGTCGTTTCAGTGTTCTTCCAGCATCTGCCGCTTTGGCGGTGAAATTTAGTTTGTCTATTCACTCGGTGAACAATACGAACGCTTCCGTATCGCTTTTTGTCTTCCGCAGATGGCGCTATTTGCAGGTGCTAAATAGTCGCCACGCGTACGTTTGGCTGCTGTCCAATTGACCGCGGTGCTCTTTGTTTCTCGACTGCGGTGATTTTCGTGCCACACAGTTGATACTGACGCCCCTACTGAGCAAAAAAGCACTAGGCAAAAAATAAAATGCCGTAACGCCCGCCTGTGTGCACGCGTATTTCTTCGCGACGACACCTTCTGCACCACCTTCACGGATCCCAAAATGGCGGGTGGTTCGCTGTTCGGTGGCGTCTCGGTGGCCAACCATCGACATCGAGTTGCTGCGTTCATGTCCTCTGTTACGTACTTTGGAGTTTTTGCTACACAAGCGGTGACAGTGACGCGCGCTAAGTTTGCACACAAAAGACTGATCTCAAAGAGCTGTAACGGTTGCACTGAGCGACTGCATCTCATCACAATGCGCGTACTATATGTAGTATCCGCGCGTAGGCACACTATACGACTTTGTTTAGTTTTTTACCTTCAACTTCCATCATTTCTGCCTCCTTCGCGAATTTCTCCAAACCACTCCTTTTACGTCAGGTATTGCTTAATGAATATACTATAAGCTGTGAGCACGTGCACAAGTGATGAAGACGATTTGACATTCGAAAAAGATATATCAGAAATTGTTCTTTGTAACGCTAGAGGAAGCGAAAAATCCGGCGCAGGCTGCTACTCGCCGACATGTTAGCATAAAATAAATTCCCATAATGTGAGAGATGTCCGACGAAATTTTGTTGTCATCGCCTCTCATTCATGTTCTTCACACACTCGTGCCTTTCTATGCACGGTTCGCATAACGTCTATTCTCGAGGTACGACGCATCAACGGAATTTTTTTTATCAGCTGTACCACAATATGGCGGCCTCGATAACGTCCTTCAACACCACCTATATGTAATGCATCACATTGCTTATCCTTCCTTCAAGTTGCAAGAAAACACAATTATTCCAACGGCTCTTCGAGGAGCCGCCGTGTTAGGGTGCATTCACATTCAGACATTCGGCGGCGACAGTACGTAGAATACGCTTCGGCGGCAGTGACAACCGCTGGAATGCATAGTTTACACTGGGCTTTCCACACGCTCGAAGGGCGCGGAATACGGTTCGGCGGTGGCGAGATCCGCCGAAAGGGTCCTTTCCCCAACGGTGGCTCGCAGATATATTTTCTCGGCGTCTGCCTGCGAATTGGCTCACCGCGGACCAATAAAAGTGCTATTCGAGCAATTGGGGAAAAGATGGTGGCCAAATTCAACTCGCTCGTCACGTCTCAGTGCACGTCATTGAATGTCGTAACTCATTAGGGTTCAACTGAATTCCTGTAATGCATGTCGAGATCTCGCGTAAGAGACAGCAGCCGGCGTCACAGAGCTTGTCCCGATCTTGCAGAGCAAGACGAACCTACCCTCTCTACTGGCTTCGTCGTAACGACGCTTCCTTTCTTTCTGCTCTCCATGCACTGCAGTACAGCGACTTGCCAGCAAAGTAAGCAGTACTGTTTTTTCCTGCTCAGTCGTCAGCACAGTCGTTTAAAGCATTGAAAGTGCGCGAAATACAAGCGTCGAACTACACACGACCGGGTTTAAGTGCGTTCGGTCGTAGTTAGCGGCGTAGTTGCGAGCCACGACAACATTCGGGTGAAAGGGCGTCCATCCCAAGCACACCTCGCGGTACATGGTTTACTCTGCAGATGGCGCGCCATGGCGATCCGGTGGCGCGGTGCACGTGCAGTACAAACGAACAGACATTGATATTTCGTTGACAGGAGAATTCTCCTCGCGATAAACAAGGGATTCGCCAGTGTGAACTAAACCTTCAGTGTTCGCAATACACCACATCGCAATCTCGCAGAAAGGGTAGCGTTAGCTCGGCGGCAACACGCTTTTGCGCTTCCTCAGAACAGGATGCACCACCACTGCCTGCATCACTTTTTCATGGGTGAATGTATGCCTCCACTCGTCATGCATCGCCAAAATGTAGGTTGTCAGCAGACTTAGTAGTATTACGACTCTGCTCCCGTTTACGTGATTCGCCATAACGACACGCGAACACAGCGCTGCACGGGTTCTCCCCGTACAGCGCTCTATTTCCCCCGTGCAGCGCTGGTTGGTTCCCCCCTGGGCAGCGCTGTGTTCCCACTTTGAGCCGATGCGAGCCACCACCGACACCTTTGCCGATATGTTGAGTCGCGGCCGGATGTTTAGATCACGTGTTTTGAGCTAGTGCAGCCAAAGCTGTGAAGCAGAAAGAGGATCCGCTTTCGCGTTGCAGGTAAATTGGTCTCGGACCATTTTTTTCGTTAAGGCCTGGCGACCACACCGCGGTGGTCTAGTGGCTAAGGTACTCAGCTGCTGACCCGCAGGTCACGGGATCGAATGCCGGCTGCGGCGGCTGCATTTCCGATGGAGGCGGAGATGTTGTAGGCCCACGTGGTCAGGTTCGGGCACCCGTTAAAGAACCCCAGGTGGCCGAAATTTCCGGAGCCCTCCGCTTTCATAACCATATGTTGGTTTGGGACGTTAAACCCCACATATAAATCAATCTATCAATGAATCAGGCCTGGCGACGTGGTTTCCCGGCCGCTTACGGGGCGAAGCGGGTGAATTTCTGCGGAGTTGTGCCGCTTTCTCTCTCATCTAGGCCAAGTATGAGCGCGCCCTCACAGTGAAAGCTGTATATGGCTACGAGAAACGGAAAATCGTCCGGAAGCGGTGTTACGAGCAGTGTGCACTGGCTGTGCACACCGCTCGTAACACCACTCGGATATAGACTGGGAAAAATCTCCTCTCATACTTACATCCGAATGTAAAGCAGAAGACACGATTCTCTCTCCGGCTCGGAGAGCACGTGAGCTGCGCAGCGCACGTGTCATGACGATCCGAAACTAATGAACAACATTCTAGGCTCAACACTCTAGGCTAGCGCGACACCTTCGGCAAAATCATTTCGTCCCAGTATTAACAGCGAATAACCGCTCACCTAGAACGAAGCAAGTACAAGAGAACGGGCGCTAGATGCACTCACAATAGTAAGTGTTTTCACGCCATTAATTCCGCAAGTGTGCAGACAGCACGATCGGTCGTGCGCCATTTACGGTTGCATTCCGCCACGCAGCCGGCGCAGCGTCCGGCCACTGTGTCCGTGTTTAGCGTGAAACTCACCGGCATAAGCATTCTGCGACCGTGGTGACTTTGAGCACTGTGCAATTGATACTTGAACGCGGTTGCTGTTACGTTGAGATCACATGCAATGCTTGGGGAGAGTATACGAAGCGGAAGAGAAAAGGTGTTTTAATACGCACATGCAAGTTGTTACTGTACACACACAACACGAAACTACGTATGTGCGCTAGATGCACTGTCCTCATTAGGTCTTGCATGGTCCTCATTGCGTCTTGCTGGGCTCAACAGCGTCGTCCGTTGTCACAAGCAGGAGCACTGCCCAACCATCACTGAATTGCAAGGCGTTCGTCGTCGTTAGGCTTCGTCATGGTGCCCAACGCAATTTCGCTGAACACTAATTGCTTCATGCGCGTCATCCGCCACACGATATATAGATATGCACTCGTTCTAGGCATTTTAAAAACACCGTGATGGACAAAAGGATTTGTAAACGTTGCTAAGAGTACAGTAACTCCCAATAACGTGGCGCAGAGCACGGATATTTTCCGCCAAGGCTCAGCACGAGACCTGGGGAGGCACACATGTCACCGCCAGCCGCGGCCGCTCACTGCTAGATCAGCTCCAATGCGCAACACGTAACCATAGCAACGCCACCATTGTGCCCAGCGAATATGGCCGCCATGATGTCATTCCCCCCCCCCCCCCACTTTTCACGCCGCGCGCCGGCTGGGCATGCCATCTCCTACCTTTCCTTCCTCTATGGTACCCAAGCACGCGCGCCATTGGGTTCCTTGTAAGTCATAGAGTTTCTTAATATACACAAGAGGGAACTCTGGCGCTAGTGTCTATGTGAGATGCAACACACGGCCCTTCAGCGAGCATGGCAATAATGGGTAGTACACACATTTGTCTAATCTTCGTACATCTGGCCTGCTTCTGGCTCTATGTGTGTTCGTGTGGCTTGTAGCTGTTTTTTCACGAAAACATAAATTATCAAATGTTCCCCGTTTGCACTTCACAACCTTATTCTTTTAGGCTTACCATTTCGAATCAAGTCACGAAGTTCAAAACATTTCTTTTTTTTTCTTTCAAAACGAAACCGCAACCAGCAATAAACGAAGCCGCAAGTATGATTCGCCACCCGTAAGTACGAAGACTAAACAAATGTGTGTACTACGCATCATTCCCATGGTCGCTGAACAATCGCAGCGCCAGAGTGCCCTCTAGTTAATTTTGGCAAACTATGTTGTAAGTGACGTCGTCCATCCCGTCGCAGCCTTGGCCCCGGGAGCATGCGCATCCGTTTCTCCTGAAACCTTTCACATAGGTATGACACGGACAACTTTAGAAGCGCGCCCACAGCAGAAACCTGAGAGCGCTTGCATTCGCCGGGACGACGGTGCAGTGCAACCACAAACAAATGGCACCATATCCACGGAGTGAATGATGGAGAGTGGGGCGAAGAATCCGTCCGTTCATTCGTTCTTGCTTCCGTCCGTCCATGCGTCCGTCTGTGTGACCGTCCGTGCGTGCGTCTGTTCGTGCGTCCGCATGTCCATCTGTGCGTCCCTCTCTGAGTTCGTTCTTGCATCTGCCCCTGCGTCCGTCCATGCGTCCATCTGTCAGTGCAGCCATCCGTGCGTCCGTCCATGCATCTGTCTGCGTGTCCGTTAGTCCATCTATTCAACACTCCAAGTACCACCATCTCGAATTTTTTCATCATATATTTCCTATATAGAAGCACCGCCATTCAGCGGACATTCTAAGGACTAAACGAGAGGTGGCACACGCACACTTTCTTACGGCTTGCGCTTCGTGTATACTTCCCACCTTTAACCAACTCGAGTTCATGGTATATACTACTTCACTGTATTCTTGGCACTGCGGCCCAACGCTCGCTAAACCCTCAAGCCGAGAAGGTTACGCCCAGCGAGTATACCGTAGCAACCTTTTTTTGTCAGATAGTGCCCAATCTACAGGTCAATGGCATCTAATGGGGAATAAGACACAGGGGAATTCGGCTTTTACTTTTCTTACGGCTTGCGCTTCGTATCTACTCCCCAGCTTTAACCACTTCGAGTTCATGGTATATATACTAGTTCACTGTATACATGGCACTACGGCTCAGCGCTCGCTAAACCTTTCTAAAACCAAGGATGTTACGCCCAGCCAGTGTAACGTAGCAACCCTTTCTTGTCAGATAGTGCTCAATCTACATGCCGATGGCTGCTAACGGGAATGAGAGACAGGAGAATGCGGCTTTTAGTGATGCACCCGCTGCGAATTTTTTTTGTTCAACAACGCACAGGAGAAATCTCCAACCAGCATCACCTTGCAGGTCAAAACGTAAGACTTGTTACACACTACGACTACGACTTCTACGAGGGACGAACAGGTGCCGCTTTAAGAAGCTTCGCCGCAAAACCAGTATCTATATATATATATATATATATATATATATATATATATATATATATATATATATATATATATATATATATATATATATATATATATATATGTATATATTGTAACGTGGAGAAATAAGACAAAGAGACAACGCCTTTGCTGCAGGCCGGCTGTTCTTTATCTGCTTCGTCTTCCTCCTCTTCCTTCCTAGCATGCGAGTCTGTGCCAGAGAGAGTTCCAGTTTCGGTTTTCGTCATTACACTCGGCCATGACTGCTAGCATTGTCGTTGGGCCAAACGACAATGTTCTGGTAGGTAAGGCTAGCTGCAGCAGTTGACAGTGCTTCAGGTGGGCGAGGTTGGCTACATCGTCGTGGTCGGTCTCGACCACGCTGGAAGTTTGTCGAAATTGGCTCCGGCGGCCGACACTGGCTATGTCGTCTGGGTCGTTCACCGTGTCGTGATGGAGACTGGGTCCTGTGCGCGCGCGGAGCTGGCGGTAAAGTTTTTGGTGGGTGGGCTTGACTTTGTCGCCGTGGTCGAACTCGTCCATGATGCAACGTTTCCTGACAACTCGTAGAATGCAGTTCAGGTGGACGGCCCTGACTGTTCCGGCAAGGTCGCAGAGTAACCTGGAAACGCTGGTGTTTGTCCCACCGTCGCTGGTGGACTGAACTGCAGCGGGATGCCCTGCGAGGCAGCCATGATGACGTTTGGGCCATTTCTTGAAATGAGATGGGACGCAGCTCATCGTTGGGCATAAATACCACAGCAGAACTCCCAGACGTAGTCGAGCCGGTGGCTTCTGGCGAACTGTCATGTGCAAACATCGTATGCTGGGAGGAAACAGCAGGAGGGCTGGTCCTCGGCAAGTTCTCGATGGCAGTGGCTTCAGCGTAGCTAGGTATCTGGGCTTTCTCGAAGGAAACGTTCCTTGGTAGCCGAGTGTCTGCGTGGCTGAGCATGATCGTGGTCTGGTAGGGTTCAGTTGTGTCTAATACAATAGGATTGAGTGCCTCGATGTCCTCAGACGACGAGCGCGAGGGCCGTATCTCCGGACGAAGGTCTGGTGGCGGTATTTTCAGGTCGAATACCGATGCAGAGTC
This sequence comes from Rhipicephalus microplus, assembly GCF_043290135.1. Classification (NCBI taxonomy): domain Eukaryota; kingdom Metazoa; phylum Arthropoda; class Arachnida; order Ixodida; family Ixodidae; genus Rhipicephalus; species Rhipicephalus microplus. The sequence goes on along the minus strand of NC_134706.1, from coordinate 152,388,464 downwards.
CGGGACCTGTAGTGTAGGATTCCAGCCACTTCGGTCAGGGTCAGCAGCAGGGAACTCCTGGCAGCATTCCGTTGACGAGCTGCAACGAACGATTGCAGCCTCGAGGCGGGGCGCTGCCTGGGCTCCATCCTCGGCCTCGGGAAAGATCGAGCTGGACTTGCTGGAGTCACAGGAAATCCGTCCGAAAGCGGCAATCAGGGCTGCACTCCATTCTGCCCAGGACTGCTGCCTGACGCCTTCGTACCTGTGCCATGCTGCGGCAGCATCCCGCAGGCGATCTATGGCCATGTCCCACTTGTGCTCTTCAGTCGTTCCGAGAGCGTTGACGGTTGCCACCCATTCCTCGGCGTCGTCCTGGAAGCCGCGAAATTCCGGTAGCGCGAAGGAAATCGGCGATGGCGGGACGGCGGGCAGAACTCCGAAATGTGCCCCCGCCAAGCAGTTCACTTGCTCCGATACCTCCGCGAGAGAACGCCGGAGATTGCGACGGTTCTCGGGCGAGCTTACCTCGAAGTTTTGTGCGGCGGCCGCAGCCAACATGGCATTGAGTGCGCACAATGTTGGCAAGATGGCAGGACATAGCTTGGAACTCGACGCTATGAGGGCGTTGGTCGTGACACGGAGTTGCGCGATGGTATGCTGCAGCTCCGCTGCGCTGTCGTGTGATCCGCACGAAAAGCCAAGGCCCGCCTCTGCGGAGGATACAGTGACTGCGGTATTCGAGGTGGTACAATTCCTGACCAAGGACGCGTGGACGGCGTCCCTTGGAAATCCAGCTGTGGTCGGATTCGTGGACATGGGTTCCAGGGCGCTGGAAGCGTCAACGACGTTCCCAGGCAAGCGGAACCCGTGTGATGAGTTGTGACCTGGTACTGTGGCGTAGATGAAGCGGTGTTGCGCCGCCGGGTAGGCCTCGACGCCGTACACGGTGGGTGCTTGAAGCGCCGACAGGTTGCCAGGTATGGAGGAGGCATGTACGCCATCCCTAGGTGAGAGAGGCCCGTGCGCATGGTTGCCGCGACGTGTCGCGTCCCAGGACAAGTTTCCCGGAACCACAACGGAGGCCTGGACGCCATCCGTCGGTGCTGGGATCGATGCTGGCCGCGACGGACGCCTTGCGGGTCCCATCAGCGAAGAAGCGTGACGGCGATATATATATATATATATATATATATATATATATATATATATATATATATATATATATATATATATATATATATATATGTATATATATATATTGAAAAAGGGTTTATTGACGACTGTTGCGACGGTGGTCCTACGAAGAAACACGATCGTGCAAGAGCAACGGTCAAGCAGATGCCGGCGATGATCAGCACGAGCCGAGCGAGCGAAGCCCAGCACCCAGTACCCAAGCGGTGGCGATGTTGCTTGCCAACGACGCTCTTTCTTCTTCACAATTTGCCCCCGCCGAAAAAGAGCCATCCTGGCGACCTAAGAGTCTGGAGGCAGAGGGCTATAATATGGCTTAAGGCGGGCGACGTGGACGATGTCACGTCCACGCCGGCGCATGTCGTCAGATGGGGAAAGTGGCTCGATGAGAAAATTCACCGGCGAGGTTTGCTCCAAAACGCGGTATGGGCCCTCGTACTTTGGAACGAGTTTTGAGGAAATGCCGGGGGTTTGGTAAGGAACAGCCAGCCATACAAGTGATCCCGGGGAATAGCTGGGGCTTTGTGAAGAGTCGACGTTGTTTTCTTTCTGGCGCTGTTGTTCTCGAGACGTAAAGGTGCGTGCGAGTTCACGGCACTCTTCCGCATTTCGGGCAGCTTCGGACACAGATGGGCATTCGGATGCGTCAGGACGGTATGGAAGGAGAGTATCGATGGTGTGGGATGGTTCGCGTCCATAAAGAAGAAAGAAAGGTGAAAATCCAGTGGTAGACTGTGCCGCGGTGTTATATGCGAACGTAATGAATGGAAGAATGCGATCCCAGTTAGTATGATCGGATGTCACATACATGGCGAGCATATCGCCAAGGGTGCTGGTAAATCTTTCCGTGAGCCCGTTAGTCTGCGGGTGGTATGCCGTGGTCTTGCGATGAACAACATGGCATTCAGAAAGCAGAGACGTGACGACTTCTGATAGGAAGGCTCGACCTCGACCGCTTAGTAGTTCTCGAGGTGCACCATGTCGTAATATGAAGCGATGAAGGATGAAGGATGCTACGTCCCGCGCAGTGGCACTTGGAAGGGCGGCGGTCTCAGCGTAGCGTGTTAAATGGTCCACAGCGACTATAATCCACCGATTTTCATCTGATGTTGTCGGTAGAGGGCCATAGAGATCAATTCCGATCCGATCGAAAGGTTTGGCAGGGCACGGAAGCGGTTGAAGCGCACCGGACGAGTGGAAAGGCGGTGATTTGCGACGTTGACAGTCAGGACAGCCCATAACGAATTTTCGAACGAAATTATACATTCCGCGCCAGTAGAAGCGATGGCGAATGCGTTCGTAAGTTTTGAAAACTCCGGCATGACCACATTGGGGATCGTCGTGAAAGGAGGCGCAGATTTGTGATCGCAAGCTGCGCGGGACAACCAAGAGCCACTTACGACCTTCGGGGGCGTAGTTGCGTCGGTGTAGTAGCCGATCACGAATGGCGAAATGAGCAGCTTGACGTCGGAGAGATCGTGGTACCGCAGTGGTTGACGATCCAGAAAGACAGTTAAAAAGAGAAGCGATCCACGGGTCCTTGTGTTGTTCACTGGTAAAGGAGTCGAGGTCGAGAGATGCGATGGAGATACCAGTGGTTCCGCAGGCCGAGTCGGGAGGTAAAGGCGAACGCGACAGGGCGTCGGCGTCAGAATGCTTGCGTCCGCTGCGATAGATGACACGAATGTCGTACTCCTGGATTTGCAGTGCCCACCGAGCTAGGCGGCCAGAAGGGTCTTTCAATGTGGCGAGCCAACAAAGTGCATGGTGGTCCGTTACCAGGTCGAATGGGCGACCGTACAAATAAGGGCGGAACTTGCGAAGCGCCCACACTAGCGCCAAGCACTCTTTTTCGGTGACGCTGTAATTGGCCTCAGCTTTAGTAAGTGTGCGACTCGCATAAGCGACGACGTATTCGGAGTAGCCCGGCTTGCGTTGGGCGAGGACGGCGCCTAGACCAACCCCACTAGCGTCTGTGTGAACTTCCGTTGCAGCTGTTGGGTCGAAATGCCGAAGAATTGGAGGAGATGTTAGCAGACTACGGAGCGTGGCAAACGCGACGTCGCAGTCAGAAGACCAGGATGAAAGGTCTGCATTACCGCGTAGGAGGTTGGTCAGTGGTGACATGATCGATGCAAAATTTCGCACAAAGCGCCGGAAGTACGAACATAGTCCGACAAAACTGCGTAATTCTTTCAGTGTAGTAGGTTTCGGGAACTCAGCGACTGCTCGCAGTTTGGCAGGGTCGGGTCGAACACCATGCTTGGAGACGATGTGCCCTAAGATGGACAGCTCTCGCGCGGCGAAGCGGCACTTTTTAAGGTTCAGTTGGAGCCCAGCGTTGGTTAAACACGTCAGAACCAGTTGGAGCCGAAGCAGATGCGTAGGAAAATCGGGAGAGAAAACGACAATGTCGTCGAGGTAGCATAGACACACAGACCACTTCAGTCCACGCAGTGTGTTGTCCATGAGCCGTTCAAACGTGGCAGGAGCATTACAAAGACCAAATGGCATTACGTTAAATTCGTACAGGCCATCTGGTGTAATGAACGCAGTTTTCTGGCGATCAGCTTCTGCCATAGGAACCTGCCAGTATCCAGATCGTAAGTCTAAGGAGGAGAAGAATTCGGCTCCTTGTAGGCTGTCAAGGGCGTCGTCTATGCGCGGTAATGGATAGACGTCTTTCCGCGTCACCTTGTTTAATCGCCGGTAGTCGACGCAAAATCGAATCGATCCATCTTTTTTTCGAACTAGAACGACAGGAGATGCCCAAGGACTGTGCGATGGTCGAATAACGCGACGGCGTAGCATCTCTTCGACCTGGTCGTTGATGACGTGACGTTCTGCAGCAGAGACACGGTACGGTCTTTGACGCAATGGCTGGTGCGAACCGGTGTCAATGTAGTGGTGCACTGCGGAAGTCCGACCCAATTGCGGCTGAGAAACGTCGAATGAATTCGCGAAGTGCTGGAGGAGATTAAGAAGCTCGGCGCGTTCATGGGCACTTAAGGTGTCGGCGATGGAACTCGAGAAGGTGTCACTCGATGAGCACTCCAGTGGGGAAAGGGCATGAACTTCGGTCGAGGCGCTACTGCACGATTCCTCTGGCATGTTAAGGAATAAAGAGGAATCGAGGTACTCCACTCGACCGAGACATTCGCCGGCAAGTAGCGTAAGCGGTGCAGAAAGGGGGTTGTGGACGAAAATATTGCTTCGGCCCGCAGTGACGTCGAGTGTAGCGAAAGGCAAGGAAACGGCTCTGCGGCTCATGAAAATGTCGGAAGGTGTAAACATTACTGTAGCATCGTTATAGTCATCGCAGCAAACTGGGACAACGGCAAGAGAGGCTGGCGGAATTTCAGTGTCCTTACGCACGACAAGTTTTGGCGACCGCTCAAGGGTTTCGTGCAAAGGTTCGTCACACAGGTGCGAAAATTGAACTTCAGCGCGTGCGCAGTCGATGATGGCATGATGATTTGACAGAAAGTCCCACCCGAGGATAACGTCATGCGAGCACACCGAAAGGACGATGAACTCGACAACGTACATAGAGCCTTGGATGAATATGCGGGCCGTACAGGTGCCAAGAGGTCGAACTTGTTGTGCGCTAGCTGTACGAAGCGATAGTCCAGAGAGCGGCGTGGTCACTTTGCGTAGGGAGCGGCAGAGCTGGGCGGCTATAACAGAAACGGCAGCACCTGTGTCGACGAGGGCAAAGGTAGAAACACAATCGACAGATATAGCGACGACGTTAGCTGGTGAAGTGCGAGGACTTGAGCATTTCGACGACGGCGCATTTCTTGCCTCTGGAACTGCGGCGTTCAGTTTTCCCGGTTGGAGGAAGCGGGTCTAGGACGCATTGGGGACAGTGATCGCCTGCGAGGAGATGGGGAGCGGGGAGAGTGAGTTTGAGGTTGGTGCGACCGAGACTCAGGAAAGTTAGTGTATCCATACTGCGGTGAGGGATAGGGAGCAGGTATGTGCATGGGCTGTGGGTCATGCGGTAACGGCCGAGTAGCGTCGTGGAGTGGTTGGAAGCGACGGCGACAATATCGTGCCACGTGTCCTGGTGTACCGCAGGCGCAGCAGATCGGTCGATTGTCAGGAGTGCGCCAGGAATTGCTGACTCGCGGTGCAGCCCAAGGTGTCGAAAGAGGGGTAGAGTGGGGAGCAACTGCAGGCATGGGTGGCAAAAGCTGCTGGCGGGGTCTGCTGCGTACCACCTGGGCATAAGTAAGAGGCGCGGCCACGGGCTGCATAGCCGGCGCATGGGGAACAGTCATGGCCACAGGATGCTGGTGGGCAGCGACGGGAACAGCCTGAGCTACCTCTTCGGCAATAACGTCGCGGAGTGGTGAGGGCAGACGAGAGGACGGCGGCTGCTGCGTGAAGGGAATCAACGACAGTTGCCGAGCTACTTCTTCACGCACGAAGTCTTTAATCTCTTGCAGGGTTGGTGCGTGGTCGGGAACGGAAGTGAGACTGGAGAGCGAGTCGGCATGGGAGGAAAATGGCCGAGTCAGGGCGCGCTTCTTGTTCAACTCGTCGAAACTTTGACACAAAGTAACAAGTTCCGCAACGGTGGCAGGATTACGGGCGAGGAGCAGCTGATATGCACCGTCATTTATCCCTTTGAGGATGTGTTGAATCTTCTCCGACTCGGGCATGGTGGTGTTCAGTCGGTTGCAAAGTCCAATGATGTCTTCAATGTAGCTGGTGAAAGATTCCGTTGGCTTTTGTGCGCGAGTCCGCAAGCGTTGTTCGGCTCTGGACTTGCGGACTGCGGGTCGGCCAAAAACGTCAGCAAACAAGGTTTTAAAGATGGACCACGTCGTGATGTCGTTTTTGTGGTTGTTATACCACATTTCGGCAACGTCAGTGAGGTAAAAGATGACGTAAGTCAATTTGTCCGCGTCATCCCACTTGTTGTTTGCGCTCACCAGTTCATAGTTAGCGAACCAGTCTTCCACGTCGGTCTCATCAGCTCCGCTAAAGACCTTGGGCTCTCGCAAACGAAGAACGCCGGGGTTGCTGGGGGATGGAGTGGAAGAGCCAGGTTGCGCGTTGTTGGTAGCCATGATGGGAGGTAGCGTTCGGTTGCGCAGCTCCAGGTTCAGGCGACGGCGAATGGCAGCACCCAGGTTCAGGCGACGGGGAATGTCAGCACCTTCCACCAATTGAAAAAGGGTTTATTGACGACTGTTGCGACGGTGGTCCTACGAAGAAACACGATCGTGCAAGAGCAACGGTCAAGCAGATGCCGGCGATGATCAGCACGAGCCGAGCGAGCGAAGCCCAGCACCCAGTACCCAAGCGGTGGCGATGTTGCTTGCCAACGACGCTCTTTCTTCTTCACAATATATATATATATATATATATATATATATATATATATATATATATATATATATATATATATATATATATATATATATCGATGTCAGTAACGCGCCTTATATCCAGATGGTAGCGTTGCCTCCGGAACATCCATCGCACGACCCGCTCTCGACGAGAGACTGAGAGAGAAGGCGGGCGCGCGAGAGAGAGCGGTGCGCGCGCAGCTGCAGCGGGCGAGGAGAGCGGAGGAGCGACACCGATATCAGCGTCGCGTCTGTGGCTTATTCAGGAGAGCGTCGCGCTGCGGCCCGCCAAGTCCTCTTTCTTTTGAAGATAGAGAGAAGACTGCGGACGCCGCCGACGGCGGTGGATGGTTTGGGGTCGCTAATAAAGTGTATTCACACTTAAAAAACAGGCCGCTGAGTGCCTGCTGCAACTGCGTACCGATGGCCGGGCAGCTTTCCAAGACGCGCTAAATCACCAACGGAAATGCTAGCTCCGGTGGTTAGCTCGCAATTTGAAACGCTAGCAACAACGCGGCGTTGTTGTGTTAGTGCGATGATTGCGGGAGCGCGTTCGCCGGGGCAAATGTCTGCTTTAGGCGCGAGCTTCTCCCCCGGCACATTGGCTTCGGCTGGGACGTCTGTGACCGCCTGTTGTTCGGCAACAACTCTGCACTGTGAACTATACACTGTGATTAAGGAATCACGAAACGCAATTAACTAGTGATCAACACTTCTTCATGACTGTGGTTGTGAAATGTGTAGTAAACAGTGTTGTAAGCGCAAGCCTACGTGTGTCTAGCGTCATAAGAAGCACGAACACGAAGCCAATAATTTTGGAAGGCTTGATTGGCACGTCGGGCTGAAATCACTGCTAAACACCAGGGCCGCACATTTCAGCTTTCGCTGATTAACAATCTTTACGGAGTGCTTGGGTGGTGATTTTTGTGTGTGTGTGTGAAAGCTTTCCAAGACTGCGTGGTGATTTAGCGGCGCAGTTGATTGATAAGCGGTGTGCACGACGAGGCATTTCGGCGGCGCGCGAATTGTGCTCGCTGTAAAAGGTGGATTATCTAGCTAAAGCGCGGCAATAGAGCTGCCATACCTCTAAAGAGTGTAATATGAACTCACCCAGAAATATGAAGTTCCCTACCTGAATTCATCTCGACCATGGCACACGCAATCTTGCCGTTCACTCATACGTGGCAATAGCTCATTCTTGCACCTCTTCCTTGAATGCATCAATAGACCTGTCTGCCGAGACACTACACGAAACACAGTCCAGAATGCATATGTTGTTTTCGTTAGCAGTCAAGTCTGCTACCGGGAGCAAGCCTTTCGTCATTATGTTGATTAGCGCGTCGATCCATGGGGTCTTCACGTTCATGAGAAACATAGACTTAACGCGGGCCATTAAAACGCGTGCAAAAATATTGCGGTGTGGCATGTGGAAACCATTTGCACGATAAACCAAGGCACAGCCCGGGGCACAGTGACTGCTTGGAAAAGCAACGAAGAACGCAGCGGAGAAAATAGCTGCCGGTCTTCACAAAGGAAATGGCTGTGGCGCCGATTATGACACTGCACCTCTTCATGTCTTGTGCCGCAACAGGAGAGAGACAGCGAATACAATTTGCGACGTGGATCTCATGAGCCAGAAACACGTGAGCCGAATGGGCGTCATTTGCATGCCATCTGTAGCCGAACCAACCACGGAATTGTACAACAGTGCAAATGAAAGAAAGAAAAGCAAAGCGGGCTGACTTCATTCCGTCTGCTGTTCCGCTCGAAACCATGGAGCGTCGTCCACTGAGGCCCATTAGGTGCCAATTTTGGGCACCTTCCCCCTCACAGACACATTAAATGAAGAACCAGGGAGGTGAGGCGGTGAGATGAAGCCCTCCCTTCCCCCGTATTCTCCAGGCTCAAGCAGGTGTGTACAATACGCAACGAAGGATGACTCCGTGACGCGCTACTGCATGTGCGAGCCGTCGTTCTTATTTGTTTTTGTTTTTCAGCGGGTGGCGAGCGTGATTTTGCGATGTCTGCTTGAAAAAGTTTTTCTGCTGTCCGCGAGGCCTACTGTAGCTAGTAGCCAATTTGAATCTACATACTGTAGCGACCGACGCAACGTTTGCTGAGCCATCTGCTTATTTAGTTCCCCTTATACCCATCGTGATCTAGCTCCCAGACAAGCTATAAGTCTAACCTCAGCCAGTGCACTTGATGTGTGTTCTGTCGAGCACTTTTTTGCATCACTTACATTAATGACACCACCCCCTTCGGACCTCCAATTATTGCCCTATTATTCCCTTGTATCAGACCCACAATGTCCTGTTTCAGGATGGGAGAAATTACGGGTATTTCAATGTTGTTTCCGGTGGTGTGGACATAGCACTTTAATTATTCTTTTGTTCAGTCGTCCAACAGCGTATTCCAGCGTGCACTGCATTTGTAGGCGCCTTAGAGATCGTTTGGAGGCGTGGCAGTAATTATTTCGGGCAGACACCAACTTTCCCGGGAGAGCACAGACGACAAAGAATAAATATTGATAAGTTCGGTCACCCGTAGCGGGAAAGACCCTGTGTTTTGCAATCGGAAATCGGTGATTATGATCATACGCGAAAAATGACACGGATGATGTGCCATATGTTTGGTAAGCTCCTAGCGGTACAATGACGTTAGGCTCTCTGCGGAGGCTCATGCGACGCACTGAAATATAAGAAGTGAGCTCATTAGGTGTCAACAAGATATGCCTTAAGTACGAAATTTAAAAAAAAAAGTGCAATCTCGCCAATAAGCCGCGTAAGGAATGACGGAACAAAACTGAACGCTATTGAAGACTAATCTGCCTAAAGTTATTGTAGGCCTCAGCAAAGGAATGAGGATTGTTTTTTGGCTACTCTTAGCTCGTTGCTAAATTTTATTTAAGTCATTCTAGGATGTTCCTACGGTGATTTTTAGCGCATGAGAGGAGGAGGAAGAAAGTTTAAGCGGAAACACAGGGAGGATAGCCAGTTCTAAGACCGGCTGGCTACCCTGTGCTGGGGAAAGGGGTGAGAAGAATAAAAGATGTTAAAAAGAATTGTTGCGAAGAGAGAGAGAGGTTCGAGTTAAACCATTGACACTGACAGACACGGTACGGATGTCAAAACTTCAGAGACAGAAACCCGTGCGCAAACCAATCGTTCGAACCTCCCATAGATCTACGGCTAAGCCGCCGTCGGTGTACGCCTTCCATCGCTTCTATGTCTCAATTTGGGCAGCCGCCGTTGCCAATCCCGTTAATTAGTAACCAGGGCTCCATTTGTTCTCCCCTTTCAGTGCACAAGTGGTGCGTGTGTTTCCGCGGCACATCCCTGTTGATGATGATGCTAGTTCTTTTTTTTTGTTTTTGTTCGTCCGACAAGGAACCATCTTGCAGAGAGCTACGGTGCTAGAAGCTGAGATTATCATCATCTCCATAGACAGCCTCGGTGGATTAGTGCCTAGAGTGCTCGTCTGCTGACCAGAAGGACCCGGGTTCGATTACGGCCCTGCACCGATCGCATTTGCATGGAGGCAGAATGGTAGGGGCCCCTGTAGTGTGCGGTGTCCTCGCACGTTAAAGCACAGCAGATGGTCAAAATTTCCGGAGCCATCCAAAGCGGCGTCTCTGATAAATAAATCGTACTTTTCGGACATAGTATTCCACATAAAATATCATAATCTTCATCAAGTCACAGAGTACGAAAAGCATGTGCGCACTAGTAATAGATTCCTACAATATAGCAAGAAAGAAGCAGCCTAGTTGAAAAGAAGACCTGCTCACTCGCTCTAAAAGACAATGCAGAGGCACCGAATGTCAAGCGTTACTTGTTTTTGCATATCATGGTTCTCGAACTAGCATTGATGCTTTTGTTAGGTAATGTGGCAACTTTTTTTACACCATCATGAATTGTCGCCCCCGAGATGGTCACCGAACCCTCTTTAGAAAATTTCTTAGCAAATGCATGCGACAACATTGAATTCAGACAATGTCAAATCTATACCTCTGCTGTCTAAGTAATACAAGATCATTGTAGCGTATAACATTATCTTCTAATAACACTTGATGGCAAAAGCTGCACAAGTAGAGCTGCGGCCACTTGGCTCTTGAAGTGGCGAAGAAAAGAACGCAAAACTTGATGTGGCGATTCGAGTTTTGCTGGGAATAAAGACCGTTACTTTCGGTAGAGGCACAGGGTAGCTGGCGATGATTACGCCAGTGCAATGCTATAATCATTATATTAGTTATGCCATTACATGAAACTAACTCTTCAAGTACTGTAAAACCTACACAAATTAGCATCAATATCACACGAGCATAATCATATATACGGTATAAGCGCTAGCATTACATTACAGTGTACAGATGGTCATTTTTCTTAGTGGGGAGAAGTTTCAAAACGAAACAATGCCTTAACACTCACACTGTCCGGCCATGTGCGAAAACATATAGTGGGGAAATGAAAATATAGCCCTGCCACGCACTCCAATTCAAATTTCGTCTGAATAGGACTGCATGAAGCCATGAGCGCTCGACTCTATTCATGCTCCAAACGTTCTCATGGCACTTGTGGATATAGCGCGAGTGTTGTCGCTGACTAAGTTACGCTTACAAACTCGCCACGTTCAGTGTGACTCACGCAGCACGCTTCAATGGAGTACACATGGACACGAGTGGACACTTCAGGCATAACGCCCTGCTACTACGTGCAGGCAAGCTGGCCGCTTATTCATGCTCATCAAAATAATTCATAATGATTGAAGTTGGGGAGACAATGCACACACGGACAGAAAACGAAGAACAGATGGCTTTATAATGCTGCGCACGCGACAAAAACTTTATTTCAGAAAAGGCACATTTTTGGAGATGCACATAACAAATCACCTACAAAACAAAAAAATAACTACAAATAGGAAACCAGATTGTACACCACCTGAACATATTGAGATGAAAGCAGTGCCGGCGCTGCCGCAGAGAAAAGAAAAACGAGCAAGATGGCGCCACAATAGCTCTTGTTTGATCAGAGAGCCTTGAGTGCAGCTTCCTCCTACCACTCTGAAACGTGAGTCGGGTATACATAAACCCATGCCTAATCTCCTATTTGCATAAACCTGCGTCATAGACATTTGTAGAAGGTGAACCAATTCACGCCAATGCGTGCTCTAATATATATGTGTGTGTTCGTTCATTGGTTCCTATTTTCCGGCCTAAAACATCGAACGTCACTTTTTTCACTCCTTCAAATCCCGAGGCATTTCCTCCCTGCGCATTCATACTATCACGGTCAGCATTCAAAATTACGGTGGAGCGGTGCTATAGCAGCGGCAGTGTTCCATTAATGAAACCGGACAGACATTCGCCGCGATCCACGGGTAAGCTAGCAAACACAAAAGAATGCGAGCTCAAGACTGTGCTATAAGAAACAAAACAATAAAGTCACAATAGGGTTAAGACCATGCGGTTGGATCGCAATATAAAAAAAAAACATTCCGCCTAAGCCGAGTTTCATGGAAAAGCAGGTGGCTACGCAAATTGTGGGACCTAATAGCCCTCTGTCTTGAAATCGAAGCTACAATCAGTGCATTAGGTCTATAAGTCTAAAAGTACTTCGACATATGCAAGGAATGTCTGTACACAATGCCACATATAAATAAAACCTAAATGATGAACAAACTCTAATAAATCAACAAACTGCGGCGTTCACACAACAAAACGTGTGGATGGCTTTCTTCTTAAATAAGCGAGGATTTTAAAGATAATGAAAGCAATAACCGGTGGACATGCTACAAACTACGTATTCAATAACGATAAAGAAAGCAATCGAAAAATTGATATATTTGGACTTGCGAAATGCGTATATAGCAAGACACCGCGAATGTATATAGGATTTGTGCCAACGCTTAAGCTTCGCCTTCAAGATTTGAAAGCGACAGCGGCAACCTGTCTTTAGGGCGTACTTAATTTAAAACAGCTTGTGTCAGTGAAGCATTCGCACATGGCTGCATTCTCTGTTTCCATGGGCAAATGTGCACGTGAAATATTTTGAAACTTGCTATGCATCCACTACGTGGCCTTAAAGGAAAAGGCGCAGTAACATGTTTGCTTTTTGTAGTGGGTGGCCCGCTTTAAACCATGTATTCATTATAATCGCATGTTCTGGCGCCCGATCACAACGTATGTTTGTGCCACGCAGGACGCCTGTGTTTGTAAAGCATAGAAGTTACTTTCACTGATTTAATAAAATGATGGTGGCGCAGCAGGTATACTAGCAAGGAAAAAAAGAAAGAGGCAGGGTAGGGCGCAAGACTTTCAACTCGTTTATTTTGCTCGTCCATCATTTTATTAAACTAAGCATCAACTCGCCCAACACCACGCTCTGCTAAAGCATATTACTTTCACTGCATTTCCAAGCAGAGGAAGTTCTTTCCACTGTATTTCCAATCAGGCGCGTGGCCCTGTGATTGGACACTTGCTTGCCACTCGATGGTATGACACTTGCTTTGTTTGTTATTCACTCAAACCCAGAATTTTTATTATTATTTATTTGAACCTTTTTCAATTTTTTGATCACGCACATGATGATGATTTTTTGCCCACAAGAAGGTGTTTAACGCTACGCCGTCAAGAAACAACCCACCGCATATACTAGTTCGTGTGCCAACACCACCAAAAACACAAAAAAAATGACAGCACTATCAAGCCCCGTTCAATAGGTATGCAACAGGAGCACAGAGATCTGCAACTCCCTCAATAATACTTTATGCGCAGTAATTAGCGACTGCTTTGGAAGATCTCAATGTGCAGTTAACGAAATGTTACAGTTCGCACAACACGCTATTACTGTGACCAAGAATCCGACCCCGAGACATGAAGTCTAAGGCTTTTAGGATATATGAAACCACCGGAAGCTTCCAAAAACTGTCTCGGCGAGGCCTACTGAGCACCCCGTAGAGGAAGTTGGAAGAATACGCGGTGCAGCTAAAAGAAACTGCGATGAAAGTACTCAGTGGAGAAGTATATTTTGACTAAAAGGCCTTAGTGCAAGAGGATAGAGAGGGAGAGTAAATTGCGACAATATGCGAGAAAAAAAAAGAAAGAACGGAAGAAAGAAAAAAAGAAAGAAAGAAAGAAGAAAGAAAGAAAAAGAAAAAATGAAGGAAGAGAGGAAGACGGTGCAGCCATGCCTTGTGTCTCTGCAGTACGCAAAGCTCATTGGGTGCGATCTGCTGAATACCAGCAAAGCCCACGAAGCGCACACCTGCAATTACAATGCCTTGTATGCCATCGACATTGCACGCCCTACATGGCGCCGGCATTTTCGGGCGCGCTAATCACTCCCGCTGACCCTGCAGCAATCATCATCCGAGCGGCCCTTTCCCGTTGCTCTGGCTTCGAAGAAAGAATATCGCGGAGAACTGAGAGCGAGCAGGCAGAACGCGTGCGGACAACATGTGTTGTTCACATCGTGGAAATAGTGTTTCCGATTGCGGACAGCGACGCCCTCTTTCTCGCCCCTGCCGCAGCAAACTCCGCTTGCACAAACAAGCGCGCCGAGCGCGTAAAGAGCGCGCCTACGCAGTGAAGCCCATCGATCTTGTGAAATTGAGCATCGTTGACAACCGAGACCGGTTTTCAATTACACGTTCCGAGCCAGAGCAGCATCGTCAAGCACTTAGTCGGCCAGCCAGAGCATTCGTTGGGAGGTTGCTTCTTCGCGGAATGTCGAGTCATTATATATGACGTCTGGGAAAAGATAGAAGATGTTTTTGGGTGTTGTCTTCTTGTACATACGTATTTCCATCATTCTGTAATAGCGTAACACGGAGTGCGTGAGATTGAGTAAAAATAAGATTTACTTTTTTACCAACCTAAAATTTTCGCTACTATTCGCTTCGGGCATGAGGGTGCCACAAGGTAAATTAAAAAAAAAAGCTGGCGTACAGACGCTTGCCGCATAAAACAATTAGGGTGCAATGTAGAGAGTTTTTTCATATATACTTATAAAGGAAGCTCTATAAAAAATGGCATTATACTCTTGGGAAAGGACAAGTCTTTCATAAGACATAAAAGACTTCACCTGCCTAAACTTCCGTGTGCCTGAGAAGTTACTGTGAAAGCACCAACTAGACCAATCAAATAAGCGAAGTATCCATTGCTATCCCTGTGGAAGAACGAACACAGCAGCTCCATTGCGCTTTTCCAAATTGGTCACTCGTGCACGCCTCTCACCAGCATGGCCATCCAGTAAAGTTCTAGTTCATGGCTAGCACAAGGCCAAAAAAAACCGTATAACTCCTACATGCAACTGTGTCACGCAATGGTCGATATAGCGCACCACGACATTGCAGCGGATGTTCATGCAAGAAGGCCACACAAACGGAAACAATGAACGCCACGGAAATAGATAAACTGGAATAGCGATTTTGAAAAGGCTGCCACACAACAAAGAAAAAAGTAGCGAGTCGAGAACGACGAATGAGCTATAGCGAGTGGCGCGACCATTTCTCTCCGGAAACTGCGCAGGCGTGGTGCGTGAAGTCATGAAGCCATCAGGGTCTGCAGGATGGCACGGTTGCGTATATACCTCAGATTAGCTTCGAGCCAACGGCGTGACGAGACGGCCGCCACTCGCGCAACGCTCTTTCTTTGGAACGCTGCTGACGCTTGCCCCAATGGGCGAATTCGCAAGCGCCGGTAGGGTGCGTTGGCAACAGCTCCCTGCGCACGCCTCTCGGTTTAGGGACAGGGAGGGCAAAATAGACTTTAAGCGGGTAGAATTAACTAGAAGGCGGTTCTCTGATTGGTGGCTAAAATCAAGGCATGAGTGAAAATTAAACCCTTCACTGCATAGTACGAACCCTCAACCTCTATAATTAAAGAAAAATAAATAAATGTAGTTTTTTTTATTCATTCAGTATTACGGCTTGGTGGCGCTAGCCACCGCCCGATCTAGAGGGTACAGCCATATCCATCTATCCATCCATCCATCCATCCATCACACCAAGTTTGAAGTTTCCCATTGGTTGCACTGTGCTGGGCTGTCTTCTTTCATTCGCTTACACTTAATGTCGTGTCCGAGGGACGTACGGTGGGACTGCGAAGGTTCCACGACTGTCTTGAAGCAAACACTTTTGTTTTCAGTTACTTGCGGCTCGTGATCCAGTACCTATGCCACGCTTTGCTCGCAGTGCATCTCCTTAATGTAATAAACGCACGTGCTTGAAACTTCGTGACCATAGAGCATCAAAGATGCGCCCGCTTCGGGATCTGTCCAATACGAGAAGGAAAGCATTTCTCGCGAGCTGTCAACCACGAACGCCCATTTTTTTACCTCAAAAGCGCGAAAACATTCCGATGAACAAGTCTTCCAATAAGAAAGAGAAAAAAATAAGGACTGCTAGACTTCGACGTTCGCGCCATAAGAACGCGTGGTTTCTTTTGGCACTAGAGGTCATTGTCAGCTCAGCGCATGCGCACAAGTGGTGAGCAAGCAGGCGAATCGAAACTTTTTTGTTATAGTCAGCCTCATAGCCTTTTCTGCTTTGTGTACTTATTATGCATGGCCAGCAGTGCCACCCGTCCGTCTGCATTAGACTCCAATCCGAGAGCAGGCGTGCGTTTCTAATCGTGTATGCCAATGCGTGGTGCTCTCAACCGACATGAAGAACGCCTTCCTTCGTGCATGCATGAAAACGGTAGCAGCTTCGCGGGCATACACCACGGCGTCACTATAGAAAGTGAGTAGTGGTAACGCTATATAAAACGCTCCGCGCATCCGCCTACGCTAAAGGTAACGACTAAATTATGCCCTCCCACATAATATGCTGTCGTTAGCCCAAAATAAATCCGCTAGAAAGGCTTCAAGGAAAACATGGTAAAATATAAAGGACGTGCATGCTGCAGCCGCTGCAGTGTACCCAACAACGCATGCACATGTATGGTTTACGGCAGAAAAATGTTTATCGCAAAATTATCAAATTACCTAATATTTATTTCATTACAACCGAATTCTTCTTAACTGACACTCATTCTACATGGACTGCTAGAATACTGCATTACTATGCAGTCGCGCTGCTGCATCAGCGATGTCGCGCTTTACGATTTTGACTCACGGCAAAATATACTCTTCAGCGTCACAGAACGGCCGCCAAGTGTACATTCATTATGCATGGAATCACACATAATTAGTATGCCCCGCAATCGAAATGACAAGACTACGGTGAAACAATAAAAACTTAGGCCATACCTTTCTAGTAGATCACTCACTCGGCTTAAAAGACCGAGGTCTGAGCTTCGAGAAAACTGGCCACCTTTAGTCATAGAAAGACGCTAATGTACATATGACGAAGTACATGTAATAAGTGGAGGCTCACAATAACGCTTCCAATTGAAGAGTGGACACACTGCCTAGTGGCTATGAATATATACTCAATAAGGGAACGGAACAGGCTGTTTTCTCCTACAATCATCGGGCTATATAGAGTCCTCTAATAACAGTCATGAACATTATCGATAACTCCCGGGACCACCTGCGTCAAGCGAAACTCGTTCCTGAGTCAGCGTCTGTGAGAGAAAGAGAAAGTTGAACGAAGTTTCGTTCAACTACGTCAAATACGAAAGGCACGAGCATTATACACACTGCAGGCTCACAGTCTTCCAGCACACATATGGGCACCACTACGGCCACGTCCAAGGAGAAAGATCTGCATTCGGCTATATACATAGAGGAGGAGAAGGCGACCAATAAATCGCTGGAAGACGCGACATGGGGGCGGGAGGCTGTACCATTGGGGACCGTACGTGCGATGTATCAAGAGCACAGCAGTCTACCAAAACCAGACGACAGAGCTCGCCATTCACGTAGCAGACGACAAACGCTTGGCAAGACAAGGGAAAAGCACACCTCAAGCGCTCCATGTCGTGGATATTTGGCCAGCCACCGCCACCGTGCCAGCGGTGGTGAGGAGCGATCCTACTAAAGTTCACGATGAAATAACCGTGACTGAAACAAAGCGACAAAGGAAATACAAAAATGTTGCAAAAGTCATGTTATAAAGGTTAGGCCTACCTTAAGGAGCACCAAACTCCACGTTTTCGGTACGGACAAAAATACGGAGGTAAACCTGATATCTCGTTTTCTCTTGCTCCCTGTTAATGGGCGCGAAATATTTATCACGTCCAACCGCTCTCGCCCTGTGCAAACCGATGCTGCAGACATTAAAGGGAAACGCTCCAAGCATAAGCGATGATGGCGAAATGGCAATACGTGCCGCCATCGAGCAGAGAAACAACACCCATGCTCCGAGCGTTCTCTTCCTCCCTAAGTATAGTGCGTCGACGGCTCGTTGGCCCAGCCGAGCGTCGAGCCAAGCAAAATCGAGTGATTGAGGGAGGCTGAGGAAGAGAGCGTTAACAAGTCTCACAGAAGTACGTAAGATAGGGCTGAGGGGGTGCTCACTTCAACAACTGCGGCACCCTGTTCAGACGAAAGAAGCTTGTCTGGTCACGGCCGTTACAGACGCCACTGGCGCAATTATATGGCTCATTATTTCAACGATCCGGCGATTCACGGTGCTCAAGGGAAGATGCCACGTAACCTTCGCGGTGTTGACGCAGCAAGAAAAACTGAATGAAATAGGCATCGCCAAACACAGTTACGGGGCCAAATGTATAGTAGAAACGTGAGAAAAACCTCGATGCGTAAACGTAGAAAAGTAATGAGTAATCAAAATATAAAATGAAGCATGGCAGACGACGTCCGTGCGATGTCCTGTTCGATAAACCAGAAAAGCTGATGACTCCTGAAGAAAAGGGGGTAAAAGAGGAGAAACATTTCCTACCGAGAAAGCTTCCTCGCAACTCATTCTTCTGCTACGTGCACGCACTAAATTTTCATGTACGTTCAATGCCCAATCGCATTTCCGGAGTTTTAAGAATTGAAAGCGCTGTTCCTACAAATAGGTGGTCGTTAGGTGCCTATAGATCGAGCTAGATGGCACGTAACTATCGGATTTATTTTCTTTTACTCGTTACGCTCTTACTAACTGCACGTGGTACAGCCACCATCTTTATGAAAGGGAACATGCGAGTGCGTGGCAAAATGGCTCTTTCTAGAGATGTGGCGTGGCACAGTGGTGAAACATGAAAATAAATGGAGAGACTGCAGGTGTCACTGTTCGCATTGCGTATGCACTTTCAGCACAATTGTGTTTATCTTTAGTTTACTCTTTCTGCTCGGTATATATCTACTGCAGGAAAATTCCAGCAATCAAGGATTGTGTGTCGCTATTAGATTTTCAAAATGCTGCATTTGGAACAACATCAAGTGAAAAGTGAAACTGCTATAAGGGCTACAAGCAATACCAGTACTGGCACCACCCTCTTCATTTAATTACGGATTCAGCGAACTTGCCGAGCCACATGCGTGATTTGATGATATTTGACACGCGTTCGCTTCTTCTCTTTCATAAGAATAATAGCTGTACATGGGCGATGTAACAATGTAAGAATGTAACAAAATAACGAACTACGCCAGCACCACTTTCATGTGTTCCATGCGTAGTCACCGTGTTAATTTCATCCCTTTTATGCTTTAGAATGATTAGTTTTTTTTAGTAAAAATGAAGAGTGTAGAATTAAACTTCAAGGAAAAACCGGATTTCTTCGAATAACTTGCTCACGACCTGGTTGGCAATTGCTTATCAGCCATATTCGGCGTGAATAAGTCACCCGTGTCGATGTGTTCACGGTCATCGTCTCGGTTGCGTGGCCTTATTAGCGGCAGTGATGCCCTCATCGCCATTTTTTGGCGACTCAACTTTCTACCTCTGTTTAACTTGTAGGTGAATCTAAGATAATATTACCAATCCGCGACGATCACGTATACTATTATCGCACAATCTCTCACAGCTTTGCCACAGTTTCTGAGCAGGTGTACTCAACAGTTCATGTGAAATGTGACTTGCTACATTTTGTTTGCGGGGAACACGTAGAATCAATTTGGCCATTCGCGAGCCTGCAGCACATAACAACGCGTCAGAAAATTGCCCACCATTTTACCGAGTTCGCCGGACTGTTTAGCGTGGTGCAATTTGGCTGACAGCTGCGTTTGAAGGAGCTGAAGTTCGGCCAAGAAAGGTCACCTCGAACGATATTTCCCTCCCCCTAATCAATAGATACATAAAAATAAAGAAGGATTGCATGAAGCAGTGAAGGCGAGGCGGTTGTGGGATAATCTATCGCATACACTTACGCTGCCTGAGTGGGCGCGTCGAAAGAAGGTGAGTCGTGTAGCGCTTTTTTCTAAGGCGAAGTTTGTTTACCTGCTGTATAAGGCGATGTGTATTCAGCGTCTGGGTGCTCTAAATCATGACTTTGAGATAATCGCTGCTTCAAAATTTGCAGGGTGCGTGCTGTGCAAGACAGTATAAGCTACAGAGACAGACGGGACTGTAGGTCACACACTTGTTTCTTTCTCCTCCGGTATCTCGCCTTTCTTAAAAAGGAAAAGATATTTCACTCTCTCACGTACATCACAGGAAAACTAAAGATGATCTAACGTTTATGCGCAGTAACTACATCGTGGATGATCTATGGTTTCGTGTAGTAACCGGTTGCAGTAACCAGACGCCTGATAAGCAAGCAAACAGACAGAAAGAAAATAAATGTGGCGACACCATCTTGATTTTTTTTTCTGTTTCGTTGTCGTGATACCGTTGCTGAGTAAGTCAGGGGACGAATTGCAACTCATGGTTACTGAATATGGCAAGAAGAGCAGAAATATAGGTCCTAAAATTATTCTGCAGTGAATAACCATGATATTGAAGTAACTAGAAGAATAAGAATAGGCTGGAACACATTCGGCAAGCACTCTGAAATCATTAACGGTGAATAACCACTAAAACTCAAGAGGAAGGTACATAACAGCTGCATCTTGCCGGTACTTACCTACGGAGCAGAAAGCTGGAGGCTTACAATGAGGGTTAAGCTTAAACTTAGCACGACGCCGCGAGCGATGGAAAGAAAGAATGAGTGGTGTAACCTTAAGATACAAGAAGAGAGCAAAGTGAATCAGGGAACAAACAGGGATGAACGATATCATAGTTGAAATCAAGAACCAATGTTCATTAGGGATAATTGACAGGGTTCCCGGAGAGGGCAAGCGGGTTAGGGGGAGACAGAAAGTTAGGTGGTGCTATGCCACAGACATTTTCCTCGTTCGGGAGCACGTCTCACGAGATCGAGCGCTGTTCCGACGAACAGTCTCCCCCCTCCCAGCGCCGCCTTCCGTGCAGGAGAACCGTGCAGCTCCGGGTATGGCTGCGTCTCCTCAGCCGAGCCACTGTGCCGTTCCGGGGAACTGGTCTCGCAGAAGAGTCCAAAAACGCTATTTAATGCCGTGCCGGCCCCATGTTTAGAGGATTTGCCCCAGCCGACGTTGTCGTGCTGGCCGGCTCTGTACAAACGACAACCTCCTACAGTAAACGCTCCTTCTTGTTGCTGTTTTCAAAACAGATTGCCTTCTTGCTTCGCCTTCGGGCAAAGGCTTCAGTGAAGTCCGCCGGCTCACCGCTCTTCGCCACCGCTACCATCGCGACACAGCAAATTCCTAACAGTGGATAGATTATTAGGAAGTTTGCGGGTATTAAATGGCAGCAGCAAGCACAGGACTCAATTGACTAGTAGACCATGGAAGAGGCCTTGGTCCTGCTGTGAACGTATTCAAGCTGATGATGATGATTTTTTATTTATTTTATGACAACTGCGACGACCATGATGATGATGATGATGTACAATTATTACATGCTGGAATTATTTGCCTGCTGTGGTACACCTTGTGGTGGGTGTCGGGGTGCTAAGCTCGGGGTCTTGCTTCGATTTTCGGGCAGGGTGGACGAACTCTACATGGAGATGAAAGGCAAGCGCCCATGTGCTTAGATATGGGCTCATGGTAAACAAGCCTAGTGTAACGTTTGCAGTGCTCGCCCTCTTTCTACGTCGGGGCTTTCTGATAACATTGCCCGATTGCTGTTATCTTGCTGTTTTCTTTTCTTTCGTGCCAACCTGCGATTGGCTGCGTAGCGCTTAAAAACGCGCCGCAAGGTGAATAAACTGGGATTGTCTTCCTGGCACTGCTTGAGTCGTCTCTTTCCTGGGCCGGCTGTCGTCCAGCCGCCGAATACGTAACAGCTGGTGGCAGCGGTGGGATACGAACCCACGCCCCCGAAGAGACTGGTGCCACCATGCACCTCAGGCAAGTGCATGGTGGCACCAGTCTCTGGGCGCGTCGAAAGTGGGCGCGTCTGTTACGTATTCGGCGGCTGGACGACAGCCGGCCCAGGAAAGAGACGACTCAAGCAGTGCCAGGAAGACAATCCCAGTTTATTCACCTTGCGGCGCGTTTTTAAGCGCTACGCAGCCAATCGCGGGTTGGCACGAAAGAAAAGAAAACAGCAAGATAACAGCAATCGGGCAATGTTATCAGAAAGCCCCGACGTAGAAAGAGGGCGAGCACTGCAAACGTTACAACTCGGCCAAAGCTACCCCTAGCGGAAGGCGTTCAAGAGGATGACGCTTCATGAACGGCTGGAGGTGGTAACAGGTAGCCAACACGTGGGCAGGTCTCCAAGCACAGCACTGACACGTTTCGCACGGTCATATTGTCTTTGTGCACGGCGTGGGCGAAGACCCTGAGGTGCATGGTGGCACTGGTCGTTGAAGTAGCCACCGCAGAAGGAAATGGAAATGGCATTGCGCGTCGTCTGGCTGGAACACGCCCGCGAAGGTTGGCATTAAAGGCCAAGAGGAGGCAATGTCGAGAACAGGCAATGTTCAGAACGGGCACCACTCGCCGAGTGTCGATTGGCTGCAGCACGGGAGTTGGCTGCAGGCGCCTGGAGCAGGGTTGATTTCGCCATCTGGTACGACAGGATCTGAAATGGCTGAGTGGACGAGCGGTAGAAACGCAGAAACTACGTCAAAAGCAACCTGGCGCCCAAGCTTAGAAAAGCCCGACAGTTGATTTCACTGGGAGCAGATAACGTGAAAGCCGAACACGATAAGGAAAAAAAAAATATATACTTGCGCCAAGTTGCATGCACACAAAAGAAACAAGAAACACTTAATAGGTTCGGCTAAGGCAGTCCGCATTAGCATGGTGTTTGCCTTTCTTGTGCCGCACTGAGAAATCAAATTGCTGAAGTGCTAGACTCCAACGCATCAAGCGGCTGTTTTTGTTCGACATTTGATTTAACCACACTAAAGGTGAGTGATCAGTTTCAAAAACAAATGAGGAGCCTTTGAGGTAACACGACAGCTTTTCGAGAGCCCAGACCAAGCAAGCACATTCTTTTTCAGTTGTACTGTAGGCTTGCTCGCGTGATGTTAGTTTTCGACTGGCGTAGACAAGAGGATGTTCCTCGCCCTTTTTGTTCACTTGACTTAGAACAACGCCCATTCCGCGGTCACTGGCGTCACACTGAACTAAGAAGGGGAGAGAGTAATCTGGTGCCGCGAGGACCGGTTTGCTGACAAGAATCTTTTTGATCTCAGCAAAAGCATCTTTACGAGCCTTATTCCAACTTACAATAGTTGGCTCAGTTTTGCGCAGTGCGTCTGTGAGAGGACTAGCGATATTTGCGAAGTTGGGAATGTAGCTTCTGTAGTAGTCGGCTAAACCCAAAAAGGAACGCAAGTTAGTCTTTGTTTTCGGCAAAGGAAAGCTAGTGATTGCTTCAACTTTTATTTCGGAAGGACGTCGCTTCCCTTGGCCAACAACATGCCCCAAGTAGTGGACTTCAGAGCTCGCAAGACGACATTTGGCGAGTTTGAGAGTCAAGCCTGCCTCGTGTATTCGAAGGAATACCTGCTGCAGATGTTCCAAATGCTGTTGCCAGGTGCTCGAAAAAACAGCTATGTCGTCAAGGTACGGAACAGCGAACGACTCGGCTCCTTTGAGCACTTCATGCATTAACCTTGAAAATGCGAAGGGTGCATTCTTGAGGCCAAAAGTGAGCACAAGAGGGCGATATGTGCCTGTCGGTGTCATGAAAGTGGCGAGCTTACTGGCGTTTTCCGTTAGTGGCACTTGCCAGGAAGGCAAATGAGTGTTAGCAAGTATTTGTATCCCACCGCTGCCACCAGCTGTTACGTATTCGGCGGCTGGACGACAGCCGGCCCAGGAAAGAGACGACTCAAGCAGTGCCAGGAAGACAATCCCAGTTTATTCACCTTGCGGCGCGTTTTTAAGCGCTACGCAGCCAATCGCAGGTTGGCACGAAAGAAAAGAAAACAGCAAGATAACAGCAATCGGGCAATGTTATCAGAAAGCCCCGACGTAGAAAGAGGGCGAGCACTGCAAACGTTACAACTCGGCCAAAGCTACCCCTAGCGGAAGGCGTTCAAGAGGATGACGCTTCATGAACGGCTGGAGGTGGTAACAGGTAGCCAACACGTGGGCAGGTCTCCAAGCACAGCACTGACACGTTTCGCACGGTCATATTGTCTTTGTGCACGGCGTGGGCGAAGACCCTGAGGTGCATGGTGGCACTGGTCGTTGAAGTAGCCACCGCAGAAGGAAATGGAAATGGCATTGCGCGTCGTCTGGCTGGAACACGCCCGCGAAGGTTGGCATTAAAGGCCAAGAGGAGGCAATGTCGAGAACAGGCAATGTTCAGAACGGGCACCACTCGCCGAGTGTCGATTGGCTGCAGCACGGGAGTTGGCTGCAGGCGCCTGGAGCAGGGTTGATTTCGCCATCTGGTACGACAGGATCTGAAATGGCTGAGTGGACGAGCGGTAGAAACGCAGAAACTACGTCAAAAGCAACCTGGCGCCCAAGCTTAGAAAAGCCCGACAGTTGATTTCACTGGGAGCAGATAACGTGAAAGCCGAACACGATAAGGAAAAAAAAATATATACTTGCGCCAAGTTGCATGCACACAAAAGAAACAAGAAACACTTAATAGGTTCGGCTAAGGCAGTCCGCATTAGCATGGTGTTTGCCTTTCTTGTGCCGCACTGAGAAATCAAATTGCTGAAGTGCTAGACTCCAACGCATCAAGCGGCTGTTTTTGTTCGACATTTGATTTAACCACACTAAAGGTGAGTGATCAGTTTCAAAAACAAATGAGGAGCCTTTGAGGTAACACGACAGCTTTTCGAGAGCCCAGACCAAGCAAGCACATTCTTTTTCAGTTGTACTGTAGGCTTGCTCGCGTGATGTTAGTTTTCGACTGGCGTAGACAAGAGGATGTTCCTCGCCCTTTTTGTTCACTTGACTTAGAACAACGCCCATTCCGCGGTCACTGGCGTCACACTGAACTAAGAAGGGGAGAGAGTAATCTGGTGCCGCGAGGACCGGTTTGCTGACAAGAATCTTTTTGATCTCAGCAAAAGCATCTTTACGAGCCTTATTCCAACTTACAATAGTTGGCTCAGTTTTGCGCAGTGCGTCTGTGAGAGGACTAGCGATATTTGCGAAGTTGGGAATGTAGCTTCTGTAGTAGTCGGCTAAACCCAAAAAGGAACGCAAGTTAGTCTTTGTTTTCGGCAAAGGAAAGCTAGTGATTGCTTCAACTTTTATTTCGGAAGGACGTCGCTTCCCTTGGCCAACAACATGCCCCAAGTAGTGGACTTCAGAGCTCGCAAGACGACATTTGGCGAGTTTGAGAGTCAAGCCTGCCTCGTGTATTCGAAGGAATACCTGCTGCAGATGTTCCAAATGCTGTTGCCAGGTGCTCGAAAAAACAGCTATGTCGTCAAGGTACGGAACAGCGAACGACTCGGCTCCTTTGAGCACTTCATGCATTAACCTTGAAAATGCGAAGGGTGCATTCTTGAGGCCAAAAGTGAGCACAAGAGGGCGATATGTGCCTGTCGGTGTCATGAAAGTGGCGAGCTTACTGGCGTTTTCCGTTAGTGGCACTTGCCAGAAACCGCGTACCAAATCTAACGTAGAAACGTACCGTGCCGCGGACACTTTCTCGATCAAGCCCTCAACGTTTGGAATGGGAAACATCTTTGTTTTTGTTATCGCATTCAATTTTCGATAATCGATGCAGGGTCGCGGTTCCTTGCCTGGACTTTCTACAATAAACATAGGTGACACATATTCGCTTTCTCCTGGCACGATTAGACCCAGTGTCAACATGTTTTGAACACAATCGTTCAGGATCTTTTCGTGACGGGGGGAAAACCTGTGCATCCTGGTTCGGAAAGGTTGGTTGGATGTTAACTCAATGTCGTGCTCCACGAGATTTGTCCTGCCGGGAGTGGGACTAAACAAGTCTCTGAAGTTGCGCACAAGCAGTTCTAACTCCTTTCTTTGCTTGTCAGTTAGAGAAGCTTGTTTAGTGACAGATTGGACTATCTCTTCTGTTGATGGGGAAGAGCAGGGGCTTGGCACTTGGGGTAGAGGAACGTTGATCTCTTCAGGCTCGTTAAGGACAATGCTCAACGTCTCACTGCGTTCGATAAAAGGCTTCATTAGATTGCAGTGATATATCGTCACATCATTGCGTTTACCGGGCGTCGTTACCAAGTAATTGGTGTCGGAGAGCTTTTGTTTAATCGTGACCGGCCCATCCCATGCTACTTCCAGTTTATTTGCCTTTGACGACCGCAGAATCAGCACTTTATCGCCTTCCTTGAAGGTTCGTGTGCGTGCGGATCTGTCGTAGTACACCTTTGAGCGTTGCTGCGCTTCTGCCATGTTTATCTGCGCCAGTTCTTGCGATTCACGTAGGCGCTTCAACAAGGTCAGCACGTACTCGACAACTGATTTGTCTACGAACTTGTCTTCCCACTTTTCTTTCAACAACGTTAGCGGGGAGCGAAGCGCTCGACCGTAAACAAGTTCCGCCGGCGTGAACCCAGTCGCTTCGTGAGTGACGGAGCGCAGAGCAAAGAGCATCGCGGGAACAGCTTCGTCCCAGTCGGCGCCTTTCTCGAAACAGAGTGCACGCAGAATGCGCTTCATTACAGAGTGAAGTTTCTCGACTGAATTACTTTGCGGATGGTAGACTGAGCTGTGGTGAACGGATATGCCGCATTTCTTCAAGAACGTCGTGGTGAGCGCGCTTGTGAACACAGAACCTTGGTCGCATTGGATTTCACTAGGAAATCCAATTCTTGCAAAGACGCCGAGTAGCGCGTTTACAACTGCAGTGGAGCTTAATTCGGGTAACACCACTGCTTCCGGGAACTTCGTAGCAGGGCAAATGAGTGTTAGCAAGTATTTGTTGCCCGCCGCTGTTACTGGTAATGGACCTACAATGTCGACAACTAATCTGCGAAAGGGTTCGCCAATCAAAGGCACTTGGACCAAAGGTGCTTTGAGTTTTTCGTTTGGCCGCCCCGTCCTTTGGCAAACGTTGCAGGAACGTACCCAGTTCTCCGATTCTTTGAAGCACATCGGCCAGTAGTAGTCGTTCAATAACCTGCTCTTGGTCTTGTTGATACCTAAATGGCCAGCCCAGCTATCGCTGTGAACCAAACCCAAAAGTGCGACTCGATACTTTTTGGGAACGACAAGCTGTTCAAAGGTTCTGCCTTTCTTGTTTTTGAATATTCTGTACAAAATGCCTTCTTTGACTATGAGCGACACGGCTCCTTTTTGTTTCCGTTTTGATTTTTCCCAGCACGTCTTCAGCGACTCGTCGTTTGCCTGCTCCATTTTGAGAGCGCTTTTGTCTAACTTTGCTAGAAGCTGAAAATTTTCACTGACTGGGTTTATCGCTTCACCTGGGAGCGCATTACCGACGGGAGTGCTGCTATCAAAGGCTGGCGCGACACAATTGGCGTCGACAGGAACAGTTTCGCTTGGTGCAGTAGCTTGTGTCGGTTCACTCTGGTCTGTAATTTCCGTGTTACGGGTAGCGCTGGTAGCTTGAGCTCTTGTTTGGGACCTCGTGACGACCATTACAGGGTTAGCATTAAGTTCCAGTCCTGCATTTTGGAAGTCCCTCATTGATCGGTTAGAAAAAATGTAGGGAATTTTCTGAGGAAGTTTATCGGAAACCGCAGCATCAGTTTCGAATGTGCCGAAGGCGCCCTTCATTTCGACTCTGGCTACCGGCAAACACTTCATGTCTGGCTCTAGTGCCTGGCGTACCCATACACATGAACCTGTTAAGTTCTCGGGCTTAACAAATGACGGGTGGACGATATCAAATGTTGCTCCTGTGTCGCGCAGAACGTTGCAACTGATGCCGTTCACCTTCATGTCATATGTGTAGGGCAAGAGTAAATCGCTCTCTTCGGTTAGCAAATTGACGGAAACTGCTGGCTGTCGGCAACCGACTGCGATGTGACCCGGTTGTTGGCATTTATAGCAGACCAGCGGTTGTTTTTCTTCGAACTTGGAACTTTTCGGTTCACTCGCGTTGGCTGCATGCCCTTGGGCTGGAACACTGTCGCCTGGTTTCCCTTGGTTAGTTTCTTTCGTTCCTTTCTGAAATTTCTTGAACGCTCCTGACGGCTTCTTTCTTTGTTCTTCCGAACTTTCCATTCTACGGGAACGGTACTCGTCCGCCAAGCTGGCTGCCGTTTGCAAAGTCTCTACGTTTGGCTTGTCCTGAATCCACAGCCGCATTTGGTCCGGAATGGACGCATAAAACTGCTCGAGCGCAAACAGTTCAATCAGACGTTGCTTGTCCTCGTATGCGTTGGCACTCTTAAGCCATTCCTCTAACAAGCTCATGGATTTGTAGGCGAATTCTGAAAATGACTCCCCTTGGCCACGCCTCGTGTTACGGAACTTCATCCTCAAGGCTTCTGTTGACAAGCTGTACCTTCGCCTCAAATGAAGTTTCACTTTTTCGTAATCATGAGCATCTTCATCTGGCATTCTCGCGATTACATCGGCTGCCTCATTTGGAAGTAATGTCAACAGGCGTTGCGACCAAGTCTCTTTTGCAAGTGCAGCTCTTGTACACGTCCTCTCAAAGTTGACGAGATACAAAGTGATGTCACTGCCAGCCTTGAAAGGTTGCATGTATCCTCGCATATCGAAACTGTCATTGCGTTCAAGGTTATGCAGTTGCATCTCTTTTAACTTCAGTTCTACTTCTCGTTCTTTGAGCTTTTCCGAGACTGCCCTCCAACACTCCTCGACTTCGTCGTCGTTTGCTCCGCATTTGGATATCGCTTCGATAATTGCAGGCTTCCGCATAGACTTCTGTACAGGGATACCGAGCTCTTCAGCTAGCAGCACTAGGTTGGGTTTCGTTAACGACGTGAGGATCATGACTGCAGTTAACAAGTGCTACCCTGATATGTACTACTATTTAGCAAAGTCAACAACAAATACAAAAGAACCTCGACTACCAAGTAAATGCTGCTAATGCTCCCAATGAAGTCAAGCAAGCCGTGCTCTCACCAAACCGGACGCCAAGGCCGCCTTCGACGTGCGCTCCATACCGCCGCCACCGCTGTTGTCTTCTGGCAAGTGCCACTAACGGAAAACGCCAGTAAGCTCGCCACTTTCATGACACCGACAGGCACATATCGCCCTCTTGTGCTCACTTTTGGCCTCAAGAATGCACCCTTCGCATTTTCAAGGTTAATGCATGAAGTGCTCAAAGGAGCCGAGTCGTTCGCTGTTCCGTACCTTGACGACATAGCTGTTTTTTCGAGCACCTGGCAACAGCATTTGGAACATCTGCAGCAGGTATTCCTTCGAATACACGAGGCAGGCTTGACTCTCAAACTCGCCAAATGTCGTCTTGCGAGCTCTGAAGTCCACTACTTGGGGCATGTTGTTGGCCAAGGGAAGCGACGTCCTTCCGAAATAAAAGTTGAAGCAATCACTAGCTTTCCTTTGCCGAAAACAAAGACTAACTTGCGTTCCTTTTTGGGTTTAGCCGACTACTACAGAAGCTACATTCCCAACTTCGCAAATATCGCTAGTCCTCTCACAGACGCACTGCGCAAAACTGAGCCAACTATTGTAAGTTGGAATAAGGCTCGTAAAGATGCTTTTGCTGAGATCAAAAAGATTCTTGTCAGCAAACCGGTCCTCGCGGCACCAGATTACTCTCTCCCCTTCTTAGTTCAGTGTGACGCCAGTGACCGCGGAATGGGCGTTGTTCTAAGTCAAGTGAACAAAAAGGGCGAGGAACATCCTCTTGTCTACGCCAGTCGAAAACTAACATCACGCGAGCAAGCCTACAGTACAACTGAAAAAGAATGTGCTTGCTTGGTCTGGGCTCTCGAAAAGCTGTCGTGTTACCTCAAAGGCTCCTCATTTGTTTTTGAAACTGATCACTCACCTTTAGTGTGGTTAAATCAAATGTCGAACAAAACAGCCGCTTGATGCGTTGGAGTCTAGCACTTCAGCAATTTGATTTCTCAGTGCGGCACAAGAAAGGCAAACACCATGCTAATGCGGACTGCCTTAGCCGAACCTATTAAGTGTTTCTTGTTTCTTTTGTGTGCATGCAACTTGGCGCAAGTATATATTTTTTTTTTCCTTATCGTGTTCGGCTTTCACGTTATCTGCTCCCAGTGAAATCAACTGTCGGGCTTTTCTAAGCTTGGGCGCCAGGTTGCTTTTGACGTAGTTTCTGCGTTTCTACCGCTCGTCCACTCAGCCATTTCAGATCCTGTCGTACCAGATGGCGAAATCAACCCTGCTCCAGGCGCCTGCAGCCAACTCCCGTGCTGCAGCCAATCGACACTCGGCGAGTGGTGCCCGTTCTGAACATTGCCTGTTCTCGACATTGCCTCCTCTTGGCCTTTAATGCCAACCTTCGCGGGCGTGTTCCAGCCAGACGACGCGCAATGCCATTTCCATTTCCTTCTGCGGTGGCTACTTCAACGACCAGTGCCACCATGCACCTCAGGGTCTTCGCCCACGCCGTGCACAAAGACAATATGACCGTGCGAAACGTGTCAGTGCTGTGCTTGGAGACCTGCCCACGTGTTGGCTACCTGTTACCACCTCCAGCCGTTCATGAAGCGTCATCCTCTTGAACGCCTTCCGCTAGGGGTAGCTTTGGCCGAGTTGTAACGTTTGCAGTGCTCGCCCTCTTTCTACGTCGGGGCTTTCTGATAACATTGCCCGATTGCTGTTATCTTGCTGTTTTCTTTTCTTTCGTGCCAACCTGCGATTGGCTGCGTAGCGCTTAAAAACGCGCCGCAAGGTGAATAAACTGGGATTGTCTTCCTGGCACTGCTTGAGTCGTCTCTTTCCTGGGCCGGCTGTCGTCCAGCTGCCGAATACGTAACACTAGGTGGACGAAATTATTCCAGCGTTTTCACTAAGACATGGTAAACAAGCCTAGGTGGACGAAATTATTCCAGCGTTTTTATGACTGGAAATTATTCCAGTCATATTGTGGTTTTGATAAGTAAAACACCAGCAATTATTATCTTTTTAAAGTTTTGGGCGTGGTGCGCTAGCCTAAACAAACCCGTAACATCAGTTTTATAAGTGTCACATATGGTCAAGTATCCAAGAAGACTGAATTAGTTAACGTCACAGAAGCATTTACTTGCTTTATATACGGGACGAAATTCAGACATGAAATTTTCTGTCAACCCCCCCCCCCTAATTAAGTAACCCTACTTTAACTTCACCCCGCCAAGACACAAAATGACTTTAGAGCCGCAAAGGCAAATTTTTTGGACACTCCGCAGTAAAATGCGAAAAAAACAAAATGATTGCTGAAGTTTCACGTCCCAAGCCTACAATATGCCTATGGCACATACCGTAGTGAAGGGTTCCGAAAAGTTAGACCACGTGCAATTTCATTAACGTCGCCTTAAATTCAAAAACACGAGCTAGCGTCAAGTATTTTGGCCTCCATCGAAAATGTGCCCGCCACAATCAGCATCCGATCCCGCCACCTGCTGGTCAGCAGTTGAGTCCAAAACCACCCTGGCGGGTAGAGTGAATCACAATTTTTCCGCGAAATACGAGCGACGAAAGAGCTTCGGTTAGTGTGATATGTGTTTGTTTCCTTTTGGTTCAACATCATCACTGAAAGATGTTCGGTCCTGTACAGCGCTCGTAAACAGGGCATATACTGTGTACGTAGCTTAAACACCCCATGACTATATTTTATCGAACGTCTACGTGCTCCATTATACATCTCCTTTACGCGGTGGTTTACTGTGTGATTGTCACTTTGCGGCCCCTAACTTAAAGCAACCTAATGCCAGGTTTAGGGCCAGCTGATAAAAAAACGTGCCACAAACAATACTGATTTCAATAGTCGAATATGCAGCGTTGGTAAAAAGCACTGATAACTACAGGCGCTCTTGCCATTGCCATCGTATCGTGCATTGGCAGATTCGGTGCACTTCCGGTAGCACTTCTTTTCTTCCATGTGAAGCAAGTCATTTCCATTGACTGTTTGAGAGTGGTCCCTGTATGTTCCATTGGCAGACCCGGAGCAGCTACGTCGCGAGATCCACTCCGCGGAGCAACTTCTTCTGTTCCTTGATAGGCTGGAAATTCGACCGGAATTCCCAAGCAACCCATGCCCCGGAAAGGTGCCAATTCTGGGCTCGCCAGTGGACACCGGTCGCGGCGGTCGTGCCTCGGGTCGGACACTGCAAAGCTCGCCTTTTGCAAGCGTTACGTCACTCTGCCCGGTGTCCAATATTGCAAGAAGGAAAGCATGTCCATTTCGACCCTGCCATTTGCTTCAACTGTAGAGCGTGTGCTTCATTTTTAGGTCCTCTTCGGTTTCCATCAGCCAGAGTGGAGTGCTCCGGCGTAGAGATCGTCGGCCACTCCAAATCCGCCAGTGTTATTTACCATTATTTACAACCTTTTTGGATGTGAAGTGGCTTATGGCGGAGTTTATTCCGGTATGCGTTACAACTCTTACTGCCCATGCGCATCAGCTGGCCCAAGCACATCCAGAAGGCACTCACGCGCTAGAGCGTTTTGGCGTGTTTTAGGGGCTGGGTAACACGCTGTAGCCTCTCCTCCGCAATCATGTGATAGGTCGGGGGACGAGATTCTGCTGACGCGCGATGAACTAACGCGTTGTATCCTAATCAGAACGCGCTGGCATATGCTAGCGCGTTCCGGCCTGCTTAAGTGGTTCTGTAAGAATATAGTAAGATGATGTGGCCTCTCCTCCTTACACTCTCGCGGCAATCACCTGATGGCATCGGGGAACGAGATTTTACAGATGCGCGATGAACCGACGTGCTCCCGCGTAGCGAGCTCCAACAAGAGTACGAGACGAGTAACAGGAACAGAAACTACGGTGAATTCATGGTTTGCTCCACTAGTAAGGACGCCTTAATATCAGGCGATGTGCCCATGATGAACGAAACTTTGAGTCGACCCCCACGCTGCTTCGCATCCAATACTAATGGTTCTCTTCAGTAGAGAATGTTGTAATTTCTGTTTCGCTTTCTTTTATACTTCACGAAACGATACCAGGCATCCTCTTGCGTCTTATAGACCTTTTAATTCAAGGCGCTCTGGGCACCACCATATTTCTCTGGGCTGTTGTCAGCGCTCGTGACCTCCCGAGAAGTGCACTGCCGAAGCTGTGACGTTGGCGTTCTTACTCTCGTGCAACAGCCTAGAAAGGAGGAAATACTTTACTCCATAAAAAAAAAGTGCATAGATTGCACTTATGCATTGATACGTAGGCTCATAAGAGTCGTGAATCGCACGTGAATATACGGCTCCAAATATGTGGATTATATTTCTCCTCTAGTAGTGAGTGTACAAATTATGGAAAGAGCCCAAGCAGCAAAACCGCGGGATTATTAGAGCGTTTACCGTATCACGGCTTCGGCTTCAAGTGGCAAGCCATGAGCTGTTACTGTGCTGCGAGGCGTAACTAAGGAAAATATATAACAAAAATGACGCAACATGAGAGAGAGAGCAAGCCTGAAAGTTCCACATTTCTTTTTTTCTCCTATTTGCCCGTTTTTATTAGAAAGTGGGTGCTCATGGACACTCAGAACCACGTGTCTGCTAAGCAGAGAGATAACATGTGTAAGGACGCGTGAGTTCTTTCTTTTCTTTTATTTATTTATCTGGCAAATTGCGCGCGTGGCTGAGCAAGTTATCAGAGGGTGTTCTCAAAATGGAAGGTCGTAGGACAATGGAAGGAAATGTTGTTCAGTATTTGTTATTCCTAAGCCAGCCTATCCAGCAGATATCACGTGCAAGGCATGGTTGGGGCATGGTTTGATGCATTCGGTCGGTTTGGTTGCCCGTGCTTGAAGTCTTTTCCTGCGGGGCTTCAGTGCTTTTCTTTCAAAGTACTGCGTCATGGCACGCGCAGCATCCTTTTAAATATGCACGCCTCCGCGACAGCCTAGAACGTGATAGTATTACGAGGATATAGTTGCAATCGTTCCTCGTTGTCCTTCACATCCGCTCAAAGAACACTGCAACGAGACAAAGTGTGACGATGCAGCGTATTGCAGGCAGTGAAAAGATAGTTTTGGCTTTTTTTTCGTGCCTTGGTGCGTTTATGGACTGTACTTGACGCACCCTGGAACACAGTGCTCTATACAGATCGTTCCTTATGGCCCACATTCACGCTCCTTGTTGTTCAACCACATCTCCCAACACACAGCCGCAGAACACCAAAAGCTCGTGTTATCTGCGGCATTCATTGAAGTTACACCAAGCAGGCCTCTCTTTTCCTTTGGTTCGAGGTCAGCCGGCTTTTTCAGAGACCTAAGTGTCTGCTGCAGTGAATACCAACCATTGTGTTCGGCCTATCTTTTCCGCATGCTTGCTGTCAGTGCTTGTACACCATCAGCAGTGGAGTATACCCGAACGTGCCCCACTCGAGCTGGTGGTGCCGACAGGCAGCTTACAACTGGTGTCATAATTATTCAGGTATGCTCCGACACCGTTTGTTGAAGCACAAAAAATCCTGGGCCCACTGCGACACATTCTAGCGCGCGAGCGTCGACAGGAGAAAAGAAAGAAATGCTTGGAAGTTGACATTCAGAAGCATGTGGTTCGGCACTACCTGCTGGGCAGTCCGGATGGGGTCTGAAAGGAAATGAAATGCACGAAAAACAGGTCAAATAAATTACGTTATTTATTTTTATCCCAATAGAACTATCAGTGGCGTAGCGAATAGGTGGCACACCAGCCTTGTGCCAACCCGAATTCTTTTTTTTTTCATGGCATATATAGCCCAAAATGGCACTCGACCACACCTGCATGTCAGCCCCCCCCCCTCCAAAACAAGGTGGTGCCATCACCCCGAAAAACATTTCCGCCTATGTCCCAGACATCTTATGTGCGCTTTTCTGTCATTTTCTTGCCGTTCCTTTGAGGTTCAGAATACGTATGTATAACATACGAATAAACGTAGTCGAGAAGAACACTTCTCCGAACAGCTCAGCGGCATCTCCTGGAGCGATTCAGTCACATGCGCATACATACTGCAAACCGAAACTGTATGCTTCATTTTTCACACGCACGAAAAAGTTTTATACGGGTGTTTTTAACAGCTCCAGTGACGTAGTTGCGTCACGAATATAACGTTGTAAAACATAGGCTGAGTGACTGCAAAAAAAATGGCTCCTTATATGAATGTTTCCCTGCAAATGTCGTCAAAAGACAATAGTCTTGCGTGTGGAGAGAGTGAACAAAATGTTTATCTAATGTTCTGCGCGAAAAAATTTGTGAATCTATTCTGGAAGCGCTGCATTAGAGAGTCTCGATCCGTGCAGCGAAGGCGAACGAGCGCATCGAGGCACGTTATACCCGAAAAAGATGCGCGCCTGTCTTGGAAGCAATAAGGCGTAGAACGCAAAGTGACGGTCAGGTGCCACCACCGTGTCGTCTTAGCAAAGCGTTGGAAACGCTTGCCTTTTTGATCATCGCATTGCACTGTCAGCGCAGCGTGATAAATGCTACTGTCCCTAGAATTACTTGTGTGTGCCTTCCATAATATAAAGACACACATACAAAAGATCGGTGTGCTGTTATGGCACCTCCGATGTGCGCAATAATTGCTTTTTAATTGACAATCACACCAGTGTGGAGGCAGAAAGTTGAGCAGTATTGGTAGGCGCTGTGGCTGGAGTTGGCCACTGAGAGTCCCGTTTAGTGCCATTTCGGGTATCGTTATGGCGGACAAACCGATAAATGTACAGACATACAGACAGACAGACAGGCAGACAGACAGACCAAAATTTTGGCGTCGAAGATCCCCAAGAAAGACTATTCCCTTACGGAAACGCCATACATTGCCCATATCTAAGTTATATCTGGCCATACATAAGCATATATGGCAGCATATGTGGCCACATATAAGCATATATGGCAGCATATGTGGCCACATATAAGCATATATGGATGTATATCTGGCGGAGTCGGCTCATGTATGGGGTTATATACGGCCATATATGACGCGGTTGGCACATATAAGGAGTCAAATACGGCGAAATAAGGCACGGCCGCACCATATATAACATATCAAGTGGATCCTTATATGTGAAAGTGCTCTCTTATTTGGGATGAACCACGTATATATTTAGCACTGTGATCACACTTTTATGCGAATTGTAATATATAACAATTTGTACACAAAGCTGACCTGCTTATTTTTCTTAACAATAGGAGTATTAAATATATATGTTGTTTCTGCCGTGCAAAAAAACCGAAATTTCAGGTCAGCTTTGTGTACGTGATAGTTGCAACTCCGTTGAATGCATATATGCATGCATTCGTGTAATTTACCTCGTACATTTTTCATGGCATTTAGGTTTGAAACAATAAGTTGCAATTAATACGACGTAAATAATGTAAACAAGAGCAGACATGTTTTACGAGGAAGGAATCGTGTCAAGTCACAAAACGTATTGAAGCTTCCGAACCTCGCTATTATTATACAGCAATCCTATATAGTATTATGTAAAGACAAAATGCATGCAACTTATATTGTTCACAATAATGCATTGTTTAAAGTGGCAGCAAGAAATAGTAATTTCAATGCACTTTTAGCTTCCACATCGGTGGACAAAATTTCTGATTATTTGATGGTTTTGATGGCTATATGCTCCCTTCATATAACAAGATTTCTATTAATCCTGTTGACCCCTCATCTGCGATTGCTTTAAGCTGTCATTTACTATAATTGCATGCGCAGTGCAATGTTTAAGGGAGTATTTTCAAAAACAAAAAGAACTTACGTGAATGCAACTTGCGGGCACTATTATGATTACATTCAAGATGGAAATTGTACTAATTTATTGCAAAAATACATCTTGCGTTTCCTTTGGCTACGTATAATGTTCCTGGCTGTGCACATAGTAAATTTATCGAAAATTTTATGATTGCACAAGTGAACAATTAATTTAGTGTAATGTTTGCAAGCGTCAAATAAATCTCACGTCATAGACATGTACGTTAAGAAAGGTGCACCTGACATACACGTGATACATATTTAATGGACCATGTAATGAAATGCTGAAGCTTTATAGCAACATTTAACGTAGGCTGCCGAACTCACAAAACTTCTACTTTGTGTCGGTGTGTCATTACTTGGTCGAGGTCACTAAAGCGCACGTGCCATCATCAGGATTAGCCTAAACATTGCCTTGTGAATACAATTAGTATGACACTTTTTTTGCGGGCTGGCGTGATACCTAAGCCAAACTCTACATTATGTAAACAGCCCCTTGCTGTGCAGGCGCGTAACGATTCAAACTGCTTGTGAACATATCCTTTCAACACCAACACGGTAGTGCGCTTACTTATAAGATATGTATGCCGGCCGGTACATACCCACCAATTTGTGCAATTGCACACTCGCGTATAGAGATTCATGGGCACCCGGACACTGGCACTTCATTCAATGTGGCTAGATATTTTCGGCCATGCCAGAATGATATGAGTGTATTATTATTATTATTATTATTATTATTATTATTATTATTATTATTATTATTAATGTTGTTGTTGTTGTATTTCGCAAAACGTCCAACAGCAAATCCATATGCTGTCATACTGTGTCGTTATGTAAGTTTTATGAGATCATTTATCTTGGTGTTCTTTTTGATAGCATGCTGAATTTTTTCTACTTGCAATAAATGTGCTGCCATGCGAGGCCTTCATTCTTTTCCTGTTGGCTCAACATCTCGCGAGAATCCGGTTCTCCAACAGCCTTCTACAAATGGTACACCGTGATATGTCGTGCTCAACTTGAGTACATATGCATATCTGATTTGGAATGGCCTTGCTAAATCCAGCAGTAGCGCCACTGAGTGAGTCCAGAAAAATTTCATAAGCATTTACCCCCATCGTTTCACTAGAATCCTTTCAACACTGCTGGAATATTATATTTGCCATCAGTTATTGGCTGGCGAAATCGCGCTGAGCTGTTATTTATTTACAAGCTTGTTCAGGCTGAGATATTCTGCCCTTCTCGGTTGTAATAATTTTCAAACTTGCGTAAGTTATCGAGAGAGAATCGACCGTTGCATGTACCTACCAGCTTCTTTCAACACTCTATCCTTTACAGAATACCGAGTCTCTCTAACGTCAACTTTCTTGATTCGTTACGTTTTTCATAGTCTACAGTCATTTTTTTTGTCAGTGAGGGCTGCCCTGTCCTAACGTAGATTTGCATATGCACAGATTCTTCCCTTTTCCGTCTTTCAGGAAGCCTTCGGCATGGTTGTGTATATTCCACATTATTTTTCAGTCCCATTCCATGAATACCTACTCTTTTGTTTGTTGTTCCCATTGTGCATTGACTTTTTTCGACAGCTCGTTTTTGCTCTTTTCATTGATTTGCTTTCCTGTGGACAGTCTGTAATGTATTGTTTATTTTTGTTTTATTTTCGCGCGCGCCAGCACGAAAAACCCTGTGGTTGTTCTTGGATACGTTAAAAATGATTGATTGATTGATTGTTGGTTGATTGAATATTATTATTATCATTATAAATCCTTGCGAAATAAGATGAAAATTCGGCTGAAACGCGTCTTCGAAGCCAGCGTACACGAAGCAGCGATTTCAGCTCCACGGAATGCCTGTCTCAAAGGTCCTGCACGTGCAGCTTTCTCGGCTCGCGGGAGTAAGTTGAAGTCCATTGTCCGAAAAAACTCGCCTGACTGCATTGGTTGCAAGGGGTGCGCACAGTAAAAAAAATACAAAAAAGGGCGCCCATCGAATGGGTGGACAATTCGGAGAAAGTTGTTCCAAGGAGCGCACGTAGGCACCGTGAAGCCCTGCCGTGGCTTACACCAGTCTGTCGACAGAACAGGAAAGAGAGTGCCGCGGCCCATTTCAAGTAACGACGAAGAAAATAGTTTGCACAAACATTCAGTCGTATGGTAATAACATTGCGTCAATAATAGTTAAAAATGAAACGTCGCTCGCCAATAAGCTCAGAAAAATTTAGTTCTAGTTAAAAGTGCGTAAACCATTGATCTCGAGGAGTAATGTAATGTTCATTGTGATGTTCTTTGTCAAGCCTGCATGCACTGTATCCATCCGCGCCATTGTTGATTTTTTGCTCACCGGAGTCATGGGTGCCGTGCTGATCGAGTTTGTTTATTTTTATTCCTTTTGCGCTCATTTCGTGTTCAACTACTGCTCCAATTTACACAAGATAATCGCGCAGCTCTCAGGAATCTACTTCGCTGTACGTGGCGAAATTGTGGAGGGACGTGGAAGTGTTTTTGTGTGCGTGTGCGTGTGCGTCTGTACGCTGCCGGATTGGCGATCGTCAACTTTTCGTGCGAGAAAAAAATGGATACCCATGCTTGCGGGCGAGCGTTCGTTCAAAACTTCTTCCTAAAACAGTACGAATGGACGTGGTGGCTTTAAGGTGTGAATAGGTTATCAGGATTAACAGGCTCTTTGAAAGACAAGTCTCGGTTAAATGTTAAGGTAAGTTCATCATTTTCATTACCTTCGCACGTTGTTCATAAATATTATGATAACTCGAAAACATACCACATTGCATGCTTGCTGAGTAACTAACTTTATGCTAATCGTGGTTACGTCATTAGGCTGTTTTGTTTAAGCGATACGACAACACTTTCTTTTTTTTTCACTTGATTCAGACAGTGCTCTATTTAATCGAAAAATCTACGCCAGGAAATTGTTGGATTCGTGCCATTGTACTTTTCATAAATATATTGATGTAAATATACTTGTGTTGTATTTTTCTCATTTTAACGCTTGAGGAAAAACCAAGGATAAATTACAACTTGCGCAATTACAAATAAAAAGAGTTGCATATCTCCAATTCCAAGGGTGTCATGAGATTTATGAGCCCACGTTTGAATTTGTCTTGCGTTTGAATTTATCTTTCTTCGTCTACGTTCTACTTGTTTTTATATTTACGTGTGTTTTGATAAGGACACACAGTTAAAATTTTGTTGCTAGTTTGATTCTTTAAAACAGGGTACCATGTCACGGATCCAAATGGAAAAACTTAAGAATAGCCCGTAATTTCGTTTCCGCCATCTACAATCAGGGTGATATAAGTGTAAATTTGACTTATATGCTTACATCACAGGCAACATTATTGTTACTGATGTCGCAACATCGCGTGGTTATATTGAGGAACTGTGCATACCAGCATACATAGTTACACAAAATAATGTGATGTCACGTTTTAATCCGTGAGCACTGTAGATAGTTTTACGCAAGCCGACAAATAAACTGGTATGATGCATTAGGGCTTGCTACTGTGTGAAAAACCTGGGGGACCGTTAAGCTCCGTTTTTCACAGTTGAACGTGATAGCAGTATCGATCCTGTTTCTTGCGCATAATTCAATCACTTAGTGTGTACTCTTTATTGCATGATGCTACTTGAACAAATTTAATTGTGGAATAGTACTGTGTAATTGAGAAGGTTGAAAGTGTCTCAATGAAGGCTTGGCACATGGCTGGATTTTGTGTAAAAAAGGGGTAACATAGTTTAAAGAACAAGAAATATTATGTAATTACTGAGTTGCGCGGAAAAATTGAAATACAAAAGAAAGATACCTAGACGCAGCACACACTGACAACTGAAACATTGTTGGAGAAAACAGACATACGTATATATGCGGTTACGAGATCACGTGCAGTGAAAGAAAAGGATTAGATGAGCAGACAGATTGTATAAATGATGTGCTTCCAGGAAAGCTACCTAAGTAGCAAGCAACATAAGTGACAGTGACGTGACACATGAATCCCCAGCTTTGTTTATGAAATACGCCTCTCCGATTTCCCGCGCTATACCGTGTCACTGAATCTAGCTTTAACTACCGTATTCCAAACAAGGGCGCGCAGCCACACTCTCTACAATATGATGATTGGTTAGAGAATGGTTGTTAATTCCTTTAGAGAAGCTTTGTGATCTACAATTATATAAATAAATTCTAAATAATACTTCCCACACGACAGCGCAGTGCCGTACACCACACGATGTCCACACTGTGAAAGAAAATGATCAGATGTCTGCTCATTTAATCATTTTTTTTTCACCTCACGGGTTGTCGTAACCGCATACATATGTCTGTTTTCTCCAATGAAGTTTCAGTTGTTAGTGTGCGCTGTGTCCAGGTGTCTTCGTTTCGCACTTCAAATTTTTTCGCGCAACTAAGTTAAGATGAAGTAATAACTCGCCCAGCAGAACGTGCTTCTCAATATAATGTGTGTAAAATGTTTTAGAACTTGATGCACCCACTACGCAGTCGTGAGGGAATACGTGCAGTAACCAGTGTGCCTTTTGTAATGGTTGGTTGTCTTTAGACCGCGAAGTCACGTTGGTAATAACATGTTGTGATGCTTGATGACAATGCACGCTTGTATCATGCAATATAGCGGCGATATTAATTGTTGTGTTGTGAAACCTGTTTGCAGGATACATGTATTTGTTAAGCATGACATTTATTTTCCTTGCATTTACAACAAGAGGAAGTTATTCATGCTTTAATTCCAAGCAGATGCATAGCTCTGTGGTAGAGCATTTGCATGTCATGCAAATTGCCTGCATGATTTCGATCATCACTCAAACCCGAAAATTTATAATATTTGTTTTATTTGCATTCTCTCAATTCTCGATCATTGACAAGACGATTTTTCACAGAGAGCCACCGATGCCTTCGCCGGAATTTCTGCAGAATGAGCTCTTTACCACTGTTACGTTAATGATGCATTATTGGCAAAATGGAAAGCGGATTACGTTTACAAAGTACATTTTTAGTGTCCCGTTGGCAAGAAATATTGTTAAATGCCTCCGTTCCTACGCGCACAGAGACCTATAGACACCACTTTTAGCAGTCGTTCTATAGGTCATTAGTCACAATACTTGTACATAACAAGCTTGCATACCAATCACTTTCGACCGAACTCTTTAAAAGTTGATTATCAACTCATTTAAATTATTCAATGCACACACAGTTCATACGGTCAATAGCAAGTCAATATTTCGTTTTGACTGACTATGGACGCTCCATTGACACACAAGAAAAGTTTTAAACATAACACACTGTGAAAAATACCTTTACGAAACTCAAATTGGGTTCTTTTATGCTATTTATTTCTTTCAAGTCGGAATCGATATAGCGGAATATTTACTTGCACCGTACTATGTCTCAGACCGTGCTGGCCATAGGTTCAAGATAAGAATAATCGCATGCAAGACTGACGTGTTTCAAAATGATTTTTACCAAAAAAAAATTACAAGATGGAACCAGCTGCCTTCTAGCATTGCCTCTACACTCCCAAATACTTGTTTTATTTCATGTTAGAATTGTTCCGATTTATATGTCAGAACATGTTTCGATATATATATGAATTTCTCTTGCAGATTGCCATTCAGGTGACATTGATTATTTGTTTGGCTGACTATGTATTTTTTGTATTCTACTTTTCGTAAATGCTCCCCCATTGTAATGCCGATTGGTGCTGTGGGTATTGAAATAAATAGATAAATAAAAAAGTGTCGATAAGTAAGCAATAAATTTAAGCACAAAGAATGTATCTCTTCAGGAAAAGTGGACTAACAGTGACATGTGCCCACCACAAACTTTAAATATGATGCCAAGTTACATTCTAGCAAATAGTTGTTGAGAATAACTTGAGATATAATGAGGATAACCTAATTGAACAAGAATGTTCAGGGGATATGTACTGCCTTTATTTTGGAGATGATAGTGACTGCATGCAGACCTTTCAACAAACAGGTATATTTCTAGCTGAAGAATGATTTGAGCAGCTATATTTTTTTCCGGTGACACAGGCTGAACTAAAATAGATGAATCATTTGAATGGCTTTATATAAAGGTACCCATATAAGGCCATATATGAAAGCATCCATATAAGACCTTATATAGATGCTTCTTATTATAGCCATGTATGGCCATATACAGCAACACCCATATATGGGGATATAAGGCCCATATATGGCTATATCTGGATTTGGACATATCAGGTTATATACGGCCCATATATGGGGATTCCATATATGGGCCAGATATGCCCAATTCCTGATGCAGCCATATATGGGGATATTTATATAAGTCCATATATAGGATTTTTGTAAGGGTTGTCTTTCAAATCATAAAGGCAAGACTGTCACGCTGACTCGAACGAGCAACCCCTCGATTCTTAACACGCGGCGCTATGCACTACGGCACGGAGTGTACGTTATGGGGATTGGTAATGGAGAGTCATTTATATACACCATACACCATTTGGTAATCATCAGAGCTTCGAAACTATAGGGCATTTTTGTTCTCATTGGCGAGATGGCGTGAAGGGCTCCTGTGGGGTATAGAGTAATTGAATAAAGAGTTCCTCTAGCGCTGGGCGCGCTCTAAAGGTCGTTGCCTCCACGAAGCGCCGCCTTCACGGAGCGTCGTCTCTTGGTCTCTTCTGCGCACGCTCTTATAAGACTAATAATTCGGGTGAGAACGAAGGTCTCTCCGCTCACGGTCGCGGCCGCCTTTACAAAAGGAGCGCCCAGCTGACACACGACGAAGTAAGAATTGAGACAGTTGTTCACGCTTGTGCCGTGTATACTTGTGCGCTCGTTTCTTGCGTCTTTTTGCTTCAACAGCGCTCTTTAAGTGTCAAGCTGTGACAGTTGTTAGTCCGCGCTCGTCCAGTGCATGCTCATTTCAATCGTGAATTCTGCTTGTGATGTGTGCTGCAAGTTGGAAGCTCCTTGTCTTTCTTAAAATGACTCTACAGTTTGCTGCTTCTGCTGAAACAATATAGAATAAACACTCAAAAACCTCTGTGAAAACACGTTTCGATTTCGTGTTATACCGTTTTCTATATAAAAGGATGAGCCACATTTTTTTTAATGTTGTTGTTGCACATTTCTATGTGTTTCTTCAGTGCTCCGTACCCTTAGTTTATATGAACGAATCAGCAAGAGGAACCACAAAATAAATATTCTTAGGGGTTCGGCATGTAATTTTCCTCAAGTTCAGCAACTGTTTCAGAACGAGAGTGATGTTTCTACAACAAGCGAAAGAAAAGAGAAATTCTGCATAGCTATTACGGAAACTAAACGCGGAAAGCGCCTGTGAGTTTGCCATCTTCTGCCAGTCGAGTTCGAAGGGAACATTTATTTTCGGCGCTGAGAGATCATCAGCCTCGTTTTTGTAGACTGGTGCACTCAACAACTACACACGCATTGCGCGGTAATTTGATGAACATGAGAGCAATGTGTGCATCAAACAAGCTGGCGCAACGATTACGACAGTTGCGAAAGAAAGGGATCTGCTTGCATACGTCTTGAACGAGGCGCTCAATTAGACTATAGCCTCCATTACCCCTTGCGAAACAGCGGTTCAAGGATGGTGCCTCACGTATGCACCGGGAAACAACGTACACGAGGCACGAATCAGAGAGAGAAACATCGCAAGATGGCAGCACTAGTTTTGTAAATGTTGATGGGATAC
Organism: Rhipicephalus microplus; assembly: GCF_043290135.1. Taxonomy (NCBI): domain Eukaryota; kingdom Metazoa; phylum Arthropoda; class Arachnida; order Ixodida; family Ixodidae; genus Rhipicephalus; species Rhipicephalus microplus. The sequence goes on along the minus strand of NC_134706.1, from coordinate 152,344,056 downwards.
TTCCTAATGTCAGAATCAACCCAACGCGCTCGCGTATGTGTGTTTGTATAGTGAGCGAGCGTGAGTTTGTGTGTATATGTGACAAAGTTTTCGCCCCGGCTAGTTTGTCATATGACACTGCGTATGGCGAGGTACAACGCAACTCTCGTTAGGTGGTTAGTGTGTGTCTGTCGGTGTCAGTACGAGTTGCGTTCATGTGCACAGGTTGAAAGGGTGGTTTTCTACGAAGTGTTTGTGTGCGTGACAATGATCAGCTGCTGCACGGAAGAAAACGGCTATTATTGTGGATGTGTAGCGAAGGAACAATTTTTACAACTACAAGAGTAAAACATTTGCTCTAATTTGATAATCGTAACAAAAATAACGGATCTGTTCGCTTCGTATACCCTTTGTACAAGCGCCTCGCTCCACTGGGAGCAGACACGGCGATACTGCGATCTCGCAGAAGTTTCGCTTCTTGTTCAGAGAACTCACGAAATGTCGCATCCGCTAAAGAAAAAAGCGTTTCTAAGGGTTACGCTAAACTCTTGACCAGAGCAATTATCAAGAAAAAAAAGATCAGTGCGCAAAGCCCCGTTCCTTGTACTAGACGGAACACGGAAATCATGAGGACTGTTCTTTTTTTTCTTGTGAAGCCGCACTACATCTCCAAGTAAAGCAGTCTAGAGCGACTCGTTAAAACCTTGACGTCTGCTTCACGCACAAGGTGACGGACAATGGGTGGGAAACTATAGGGTGGAAAAATATGTGGCTTCGACTGCGCCACTCGCTTAATCGGGCAATCCTGTCACTCAAACGAGTCGCGGGCGAAATAAAAAGGATGCGCTGTAAATATAGCTGCCGCCGATCACTGTAACCTTCGTTTTAAACTTTGTTTGTTCATTTTTCTTTGTTTTCTTTTTAGTACCGCAGCAGCCACGTAACAAATGACGTCGGCAACACACGCGCACACGTCTGCTTCTGCACCCTGTGGCGGGACTCTCGCTCAGCCGTCTGCTGTGCAGGTGGCGTTAAAAACGTGCCCACGAAGGCAGCTTAGAAGACAGCTTTCAAGACGGCACGAGTGATGGCGATGTTACACCCGGTGTTTTAGGTGGGCGGGTAAGCACGCGGAGCAGAGCCCGCAGTTGTTCCTTGCTATGATGTCTTCCGCGTGAACAGGCTCGCACGCGAACACGCGGTATAGTGTAGTGGAAGGTGACGTCTCAATGCGCAAAGGCTGCCAGCCGCTCGCAGAGCTTTTGCAGAAGGCATACACGAACAGAGCTTATCTATCAGCGCCTGCAGGAGCGGAGACTAAAACAAAGGATGCCGTATGTATACTATACGTGATGTGAGGGATGCTACTTGTGCGAAAAAGCAGGCTACTTATGCGAAGAAAAACGGCAAGAAAAGAAAAAGAAAACGCCCAGGATCTTTCATGGCTGACACGAGAAGGCGTCGTTCGCATCACTGAAACGAGTAGCCGCGTTCCTTTCAGAAGAGACGCAAAACTTGGCTTCGGAACATGAAGAAGATATCAAGCCGTTGTCGACAGCGATGCACGTAGTCATTAGATCATGTGGTGCTTTTATTTTCTGACACTGGCGGGCTGTGAGAAACTCGCCCGAAATACATTATCAGTACAACTTTTATTGTTATTGTTGTGTATGGGTAACAAAATATCTTAGCATTTATATGGCTGGGCATGCATGATGTAAAAAATGAGCAACGTGTCATGATCACAGTTATCACTTTCATGCTGATGGTTACTTCGACAAACATGAATGTCGAGCTTCAATGTACGCAAGTATGCGTGGAAATATTGATGTTTTCATCATTCGCTCTGACTCATTTATTTTTTGTCCTGGCTTTTTTTACAATTTCGCAAAGTATACCTCAGATTCTCCTTCATTTTGTTTGTTAGAGTTTTGCAATCGAGAATAACACATAGAACACTGACTCTACACATATCTCAGCCCAGCATTGCTCTATGAAGCATCCTATATAGACACCGTGCAGAGGGTTCACTCAGCTACGGACACACATAACTTAAGGTTCAGCTGATAAACAACACGCTTCAAGGCAGACGCGGTCGTTGCGCAGACCTAATTAAAGATGCGTGTACGTTTTCTTGAGGAGGTGTTATACCGCCTCAACAAATTGTGAGGTGCTAGTCACATGCAAAGCTGGAAAAGAATTGAGTGTAAGGCCTGGGAGGCGACATGCTCTAAGTGAAGTCACTGACCTGTACTCGTGACTCGATGAGGTCTAGCCGCATTGCGAGAGCCTCCCTCATGAAGACGTCCGGATAGTGACTGGCTTCGAACGCCTTCTCGAGCTCCTCTAGCTGCCAGCCATTGAAGTTGGTCCGCGTCCGACGACGCTTGCCGCTGCCACCGTTGCTGCTTCCACCACCATCTTTGCCTGACTCTGCGGCGTCTGCGATACGAGACACGAGACACGCAGTGTTGGGTATCTACAGTTCACTCATTAAAAGTCCGTGGTATTCCTATGGTTATAAAAAGATGAACAAAACAGGGAAGTTTATTGCATACTAGTAATAACAGTTCAGGTGAGTACAATTGTCTGGTGTAACATTATCACTTCAGTGACTACCAACAAGAGAACATAGACACGATGAAACTTACAGCACTGCAATACTCCCACAGATCACGAATCACTAAACGAAAGAATTGCAAAGGAAAACAGAAAAAGCACTAAGTTCGAACAGAATCGAATAATATTTGTGACGAGAAGGAAAATTTTTTTGTCCTTGTCAGTGAGTTTTGAAACGGCAGTAGAGGAAGCTATAATCCCAATTACGCACGCAAAAAAAAAACTATGGACCATCTCGCCGAAGGAAACCCTGATGGGATTCGAAGCAGCAGTGGTGCACACGGCGTTGACCCAAGTGAAATGGGCGTCGACGCGGGTGCTGGAAAAACATTTTGGAGCGAAACTCAGTGCAGCGTTTACTCGAGTGAACGTCTCTTTGTAACGCAGTGACACGGGAGTTGGGACGCATTGAAGATGCTTGCGCTCGCCTTCCTTAGCTCGCGTCGCGTCGGTATTACCCGTGTGCCATTTGTATTCTCGTGCACGATCGGTGTTCTTGACTCACACCTCGCTGGTGTCACTGGTCTTCCACAGCCGACGCTTGCATTCGGCTTTTCTGGCTCAAGCCTCCTGTGTTAAGGTCACTATTCGCGAACGCGATCAGCTTCACTAACACTCGCAAAGCGGGCGAAAGACGAGAAAGGTACGCACATACTAGCGGGAAGCATGCCACGGCTGCGTCTCGCCCTTCGGCGCAATCGCGCCGCAAGCAGCTGCGTGCTATCTGCATTCTCAGCGCCGCGACATTCTCTAGGCGTGCGCAGCCCGCGCACCCGCCGGCTCTCTGTTTCTCGACGATATATCGAGAAAGGTGGCGCGGTTGAGCTGATTCCCGCGTGGACAATATGCTCGAGCGTTGCGTGCGGTGGAGTGGGTGATGTGAGAGAGCGCTGACATGTGGCGACCCCGCGGCCGGCGAGAGAGAGACGTCACCGCGCACTGCAAGGAGGGCTTCAGCTACTTGGCACCGTTCCGACACCTGCGACGAGGGGAGCGGTGTGGACGGAGGGACAGCGCTACACAGACTAGTCAAAGAGCTGCTTCACATCTAAAAAACGTGCATTCCACCTTCTGATGAAGGCATCTTCACCCTGCGTTCCCATCTGTTGGTACGGTACCGAAGCATGATCATTCTAATCTTCAGTAACGCTGGGTATGCAGCTCCATCGGGTCGTCGGCGTGTTTCAACCATACACGGCAACGCCACAAGACGAACATCGTGACATATAGTACTTGTTCAAATAAGCTTTTCCTGCGCTGTCCGTCCGAAAGAACTGACATTCCGAATTGGTGACGGACGACGTTCCACACGCCTTTGGCCGCTACTAATCCAAACATCGTATGGCGAATCGTTTCTTTTTTTGCTGCAGTTGGGGCAGACATATGCGGTTCTGGTCGGGCGACACCGTAGCATTTTCAGTTTAGTACGAGTTGTGAAGACATCACCTACTACTTCCTGTGCCCTCTTTTCCATATCGACAAACAAGTGTACACTCTCTGGTACACCGCGAATAGTATTGATGATGGAAATGTCATAATGTATATTTTCTGCTCATGATTCTCAGCTCTATTCGAATATTCCATTCTTATTGATATTTCTTTTGCCATCATGATTATTAGATAACTTTTTGATTTGGTTTTATATCCCTATTGAAAATCCTGGGTTGGTGACGGTGGAATCTTTGGTGGATATGGTGGAAAGAATGGTGGATATGGTGGAAATATTAGTGGATATGGTGGAAACTGTTGTAGGCATAATGACTGATGACAGCGAGAGTGGAAAAAAAATGATGGCAGACGGTAGTGGTGGTAGCGAGCCAATGATGGGGATGGTGGAAAATGCTGGCTGATAGTGGTGAGGCAAAACGTGTTTGGTGGAAGGCTTGGTGAGCAAGGTGGATGACAGTGGCGTGATGAAAGCTTGGTGGATGATAGAGGAATGATGAAAAATCACATGACAGTTTGTGAAATCACTTATTTGTAGTGTTTCATTCTTGAATGCACAGAGATTATATTTACGGTGAAAAGAAAGCAGTGCCGTTCATTACGCTGTCTAGCACGTTTATTTTGTTATTTCTGTGGTGTCAACAACGCTTCAACTTTTGTGGACCGTAGCATGGGTGGCCGTGAATGTGTTTACATTTCGCGCACGTACTTACATCACTTTGACATCCGCGATGTGTTTCTTTGTTGTGACGTCTAGAAGACTAGAGGCGTCACTGCGAACATGACAATAAATGTCTAACATTTGCGCACAGTTGTCGACAAATAAGTGAGCTCAAGTTCGAAATTGCCACTTTAAATGTTAGAGCAGAACACGGCGGTCACTTGATGTCGCCACGCTAGAAACGCAACGCTGGCAATTCTTGCACACTATATTGCTCGAGCCGTACTTTTGAAGTTAACAAAGTGCATGCGAATATGCATAAACTTTAACTTTCGACATGCATCGAGATGAGCCCCATCAAATTTGACTTTCACTCTTATGTTTTACCACCATGATTTCCACTGAAGGTTAGTCCTACCGACCAAGCCCGTACAAGTGTTATCGGTGCTTCTGGGTTTCAGAATACACAATTTTGACGAGTAAAAATGACAATACAGCACAGGTGTGGCATCATTTAACCTAAACTAAGCCTTTTTTTATAGTGTAAGGTGTCCACACAAGAAGCGACAAACATCGATGCGACGCGCTTGCAGCACTTCCACCCAATGTACGCATCCCCTCATCGACAGCCACCGGTCGCTGGTGGCTGTCGGTGAGGGGAGGCGTACACTGGCCCTTCACTGGCTTTTATGCGAGAACACAGACTCGTCAATTCGTATGCTTACTGAACCAATATGATAGCATAATGTTTCTGGTGCACTGCAATCCTTTTGGTCAAGGCGTTATGTAGTTGTTCCTAACGACAGAGCAACAGCAGTGCGTTGGCACGCCTGCGCTGTGCGTTGCGCGAAAAGCGTCACAATGAATTGTGTGGGCGTATCTATACCAAAGGAGCATAGAAGCATCATAAAGCCTCAAGAGATATCGCCCTTTGTAAGGAGCGAGAAACAGATAATAAACTTCGCAGTAACCGCCGATAAACTGTATACCTGCTCCTCAGTCCACTGACTTGTCCTTTTTTTTCTTGCAATTGTAAACTGTAACAAAAACACAGCGCTGTTGCCATTATAGCAGTGGCAATCGTTACGGGCAGCAGCTGTTCGTGTTTATCAAATGTGCAAATTTTAGTAGCAGGTTCAGATCCCGTCCATGTCGTATAAACGACAAAGACAACTGAAGGTTAACAGTAAGTTTGTCAGTTGACTACTTCTTTAACACCCAAGTTCCCATCTGTCGGCGCGAGTGTAAAACTAACGACTCAATTGATGAGTGGCTTGAACATCTGGAACCACTTGTTCGTATGAAGGAATTCTAGTCACTAGGTAACCATTCTGTTTGTTACCGCTGTACGTACTGTTTATGCACTGTATATTATTGTATTATGTGCCAAAGTAAATAATAAAAAAAAAGTCGACGTGGCGCAGTTTTTAGTGTGCTCAGTCGGGAATCTGAAGGTAGCAGCTTCGATTCCGCGCTGTCGCACGTTTCTTTTTTATTTTACGGGTGCTTTCTTATTATTTTTATTATTTCTTTAGTGGCAGCTCATGACGGTGATTCTGACACTGCTTCGCGCTCCAGCATTGCCGGCTAGAGTGCGCCATCCACCATCAGCTCCACCATGCGCCACCATACACCATGTGCCACCAACTTTTCCAGTACCATAATTCACCAAAATAGTGGATGATAGAATCGACCATTCCTATGGTGGGCGTTTTTTTTTTTAATGGGGATCGCCTATTCGCACACGACTAACTTTCTCTAGACCACTTTTCACCACAGCGCCAAGATGTGGCCTAAGACTGTAAATGAACGACAATCTGGGTACCTAAAGTGCCACTCACTTAAAAACAATACAACATTACCCAACACCTATTCATTTCACTACACCCATTCAACATGCGCAAACGCAAGCCGAAGAATTTCATTGTGCCTACTGCCACTGTGATTGTTGGTTATTTCACCAGAACTTGGCAAGGGTCACTCCCCTTGTGCACCACAATCAGCAGAAATCGACCTGAGACGACTTTAGTGGTGGAATGCTTTTTCGATATGGCAGAGTCTGTGGGTTCGTGCCACGACAAGGCTCTGCGTGTGTGAGTGCGAAATACCATGACCGTGTTCACGTATGCTATGTTTTTGTTCCCAAGCGTCAAGATTGAGCCGCTGCGTTGCTATTTATGAATATTTTTGTTTACTCTAAAAACACATTTTTTTCATTCAACAACACCCTCCTCGAACTTGTGTGGCAATGATATCAAATATCTCATGGCTACATTATATTTATCCTTGGATTTTACTTATCCCCTTATTAAATGCGAACCATTTCTTAGCGAACTTCGGCGACATTGAGCATATATATATACCTACTTATCTATCTATCTAGCTAGCTGCATACTACTTTTAGCTCCCCAGGCCGTTTCGATAATTGTGTCGATATCAAACTTGGTATGGCATAACATGACCGTAGACGAGCATAAGTGACTAATCGTAACATGCAAATCATGACATGGACGCATGGTCCTGCAGCTTATGCGGTGGTTACGTTCACATGGCATGTTGCCAAACTGGTATGGTATGAAATGATTGCATGGCGAGCACAAGCGGCAGACCCTAACATGAATATCATGACATGCGCGTCATGTAACAACATGTCTACCTGCCAAGCTCGTGGTGCGCTCGCGGCTACTTCGCGAGCGTCTCATGTACCAAATTTGCTATTACGGTGCGTGAATGGATGACGAAGGTGTGTGACTGGTGCAAACATGTTAATCATGACATGCGTGTGATGTAATAACATGAATACATGCCACGCTAATGATGCTCTGGCGGCCGTTTCGCTAGCTTAAATTATACCAAATTTGGTACTACGAGACGTGAATGGATGATGAAGTATGATATTGGTGCAAACATGATAAACATCAGATGCCTCCCATGTAACAACATGACTACATGCTACGCTTATAATGCGCCCGCGGCCGTTTCGCTAGCTTCGCATGTACCAAACTTGGTATTACACAACGCGATTGGACGACATTGATAAATGACACATACAAACATGATAATCACGACATCCGTGTCATGTAACAACATGACTACATTCCACACTCATGATGATTCGCTAGCTTCACACATGCCAAATTTAGTATTACATGACGTCAATAGATGACAAAGGTATATGACTGGTGCAAACATGATAACCATGAGATGTGGGTCATGTGAGAACATGACTAGATGCCACAGTCAATTCGCCAATACATTTTAACATGACGCGGTGCGCGTGCTCACCGGCGTTCATTTCGACACGTCATGCCGGTGTTGCGAAGCCAGGCGCCGGTCTTGCGATATACTCGCAGGCACGCGCCGCGCTGCGTTGCTTTCACGCACGCGCGTTTGAGCGCGTCCGGCGTCCCTCCGTCACGAAAAGTGGGAGAGGCAGTGCGTCTGGGAAACGCATCGGCCCGAAACGCAGCATGCCGCATTTCGCACCGGTTGCCGTCAGGCCGCGCCGGCGGACGCTGGTGGCGCCTGGCGTCAGACTATAGAGTGCTCGCGCTTTGCTAACGTAGAGTCACTGTGGCCAGCGTGCGCGCGCGTCAACGCTACAATGAAGTATGTAGGGCCCTTCGTGATGCTCTCACGGTCGTTTTTCTAGCTCCACATATACCAAATTTGGTGTTAAGTGACGCCAATAGGTTATGAAGGTATATCACTGGGGCAAACATGATAATCCTGGCACGCGTGTCATGTAAGAACATGACAAAATACCGGGCTTACAGCGTGCTCGCGGTCGTTTCGCTACCTCCACATATACTAAATCATCACGTGACCTGAATAGATGACGAAGGTAAACGACACATCCAAACATGATAATCATGACACGGAAATAGTGTACGGCATAATTTACCTTCACCTCGTAACGTCGTGCTGATTTCAAAGTGACATATCAACCTTTCTCATTCGTACTTCGCATATCATCCCCCGCCGCGGTGGTCTAGTGGCTAAGGTATACTCGGCTGCTGACCCGCAGGTCGCGGGTTTGAATCCCGGCTGCGGCGGCTGCATTTCCGATGGAGGCGGAAATGTTGTAGGCTCGTGTGCTCAGATTTGGGTGCACGTTAAAGAACCCCAGGTGGTCGAAATTTCCGGAGCCCTCCACTACGGCGTCTCTCATAATCATAAGGTGGTTTTGGGACGTTAAACCCACATATCAATCAATGAATCGCATATCATCGATTTCCTTTGTACGTGGGATTTGCCAATTTTTATTCATTATGGAAACGTGCATCAACAAACTCAGCGGAACGTGAATAATTCTCGAAAGCGCTGTTTTCTTCGCCTGACAAACCGGTTTGCTTCCGGAGAAAATGATCTCTGACGCTGTGCAACACGCTTTTAGAGCGCTGAGGCGTCGCTACCTGTCAATCAGGTGTCCTGTCCACGCTTTAATTTCTAAGTGAAGTTGAAGACAGTTCTTGAAGCTCACTCCCTTTTATTATGATACGAGGCGGATCAACTGCTCGCTTGAAAGGAAAAGTGCAGCACCTCCATATGATGTGTCGAATTTGACAGATGACTCATTGCTAAGCAAAACTAGACGCAGCAACCTGCTGCACACAAATATGTACTGCTTCGAAGAACGGTAATCTTAACACAAAAGATTAAGGCGTTCATAAAACGAACAAAATGACATAGAAAACAAAGTGCGTAACTCTGCGAAATACTGAGTATATATACGCCTGGAGGCAGCCGGCTGTTGCAAAGGCAGCGTGTCAACGTTAAGCAGGAGTTTTTTCGCCAATCATTACGGACGAGAACGACGGCGTTCACAAAGAACGTCGTGAAACAAACACATCTGTTCTCGTTTTTCGGCAGCTGCGTGCCTCGGTCAGATGACCACGCGTCCTTTGCCGCCTGCTAGACGCCCATTTTTCATCAAAAGACAAGATATCCATCATCCTTACTTGTACGCTTCCTTACCTCATTACGTATAAATTTATGAACATTATTACGTCATTCAGAACACGCTTTAGCGCCTAGCGGGCCGCTCCCACGTCAGAACAGAAAGACCAAGTATTTGTGCTGGGTCGCGGGCCTGTTGTACTGCCAATAACTGATGTTCGAGTCCGGAAATGGCAATATCACCCTCTCATTTGGACGGCGTGATGACCTTACCGAGTGCGGGGCACCGCCACAGCATGTGTTCTAAACAACCTATATCATTGCAGAAGAAACATGTATTAGTTGGCTGTATTGCTGGATCAATTCTGCGCTACATAGCGCGGGGTTAGGGTACGCCCCGACTTGAAGAAGCCTGAGTGGCAGAGGCTGAGGTCTGCTTAGTTTTCTTTGTGGTGATGGGTATTGTCTCCGCGCCAGATAAAAATGTTTTATCAATTGGTTATACACGGTTAAAGGTTCCCGATTTTTCAAAACGTCAGCTCCGCCCCCCCCCCCCAAAAAAAAAGCGGCGTGGTTTACCAGTCGTCGAGCTTCTCATTACGTACGCTAAACTTTTATAGCGCCTAACACAGCTTGTGTCATCTATCTTCATCAAAGTTTTGAAGCAGGTTCAGGTTGTTAATTTTCCTCCTGCAACAGTGCTGCTAAAATCTTCGCTCAAGTACTGCGCCTCCATATTAGTTGGCGATTTCCTATAATAAAACGGTCATGCGTGATCTAGCAAGAGCATGGAAATGCCACAATTCATTAACGCTTGTTTTGCTTTATCTGCGTTTCAGCTCATGATGCAATAAGCAAATATTTCTACAGATCACTCTTCATTTTTTGAATATCCTGTGTCCTTCTTCACGGACAATATACCCGCATTTCAGTGTATGAGGAAGAGAAATAGAAAGCTTTTGAAATTCTCGCTCAGGGACCCCGTTATACATTCTGAAGGCGCCGAAGTTTAATTTATGTTCTCTACCATCGTCGAGAGCATGTATTTGCATATAAGCTGCACTATTGAATCGATTAATCAAGGACTGATTTATTCGGCGTGCCCACGCTAAGCTTGCCGCAGTGGAACAGCCGTTAAGGTTTTTGGCTGTTCTTCCGAAAGTATAACGGCTTCTATTTCTGCTGTGGCTGTCGCCCATGTACCTCGATTTCGGCGCATGTGGAAGAGGCCCATATGGTCGAAATATTTGAAGCCTGCAGCGATTACTTTAGTGCTATCAAATTTTTGAATAATGGAGCACTCAGTCAATCAATCACTCGGTTTATTTTTCAAACACGCCTTTTTACCTCGAAGTTCAGGGATTATTCAGACACTTCTTTCACATGCCTTTCAATGCTGCAAACTAATTAAATCGTGAATGTCACTGGATTCAACGTTTCTACAAAAGCAATTCTTTAGATAAGCTGTCTTAAGCAAACGTTTGTTTCAGTGACATCGGTGTTTCAATTATTTCTCATCACTTGAAACCTCTGTCATTCAATGAGCAATGTCCCTTTTCATTTGACGTTTAAATACAAAAGCAATGCCAATTTTGACAATGTGTTTAACGCAATGTTCAGTATCATTCTGACAGTTCTATTGGTCCCTTCAAAACCTTAAACGAGCAATGAACGAAGTTATTCAGCCAATAATTCAGAATGTAGCTTTTCTCGACGAGCTTCCGAAACCAGTGTTTTCTTATATAACTATCGCGTGATTTCTCGTTTCCTACCGAGAGTAAGCCGTGATAAGATCTGCTCCGTGGTTTAATATTCATCTTCAATACCATCGAACTCTCGGAAACAAATCTGGAGCTTGGCGGTCCTAGAACAAACCTGGCCTTACAAGCAAAAAAAAAAAGAAGCGAACAATGGTAACAGAAGAGAAAGGTAGTCAATTGAAAGAAAGGGATGAGCTGCGTCTGTTGCAAGGAAGACCGGTAACGCCCATGCGGTGTTTCTGATCACGTGACCTGGCTTAATTAACCTGCTGCAGTTCTCGGTGAAGCACGTCGACGACGACAACTTGCGCAGCGCTGGCGAAAGCAAGCTTATCTCAGCAATCTAGTTTGTTGTGCGGCTGCGCTGCGACCGCTCAAGTTTCTTAATTCGATTTCAACCCGCAAACAAAAAGCAAAAGGTGCACACGTTTCAGGGAGCTTGCGCAGAGGTTTGTACGTGAAACTCCGAACCTAAAAAATAAAGATACATCTTAAATGTGCCGCTTTTTGGGTAACATGAAGCGTTAATGCACACGAGCAAGTGGTGTGCTTTTGAGCTCAATATAGTTGTGGGCGTGGCACTTTTTGGTGCTTTCGTCGAGCAGAATGCTATGCGCATACACAACAGGTATTGTCTGGAATGCGACGCTGTTTGAGGACGTTGATCGGAAAACAGGATGGTGCATTAGAGCGCACGAACATGGAAGATCAGGGCTTTCATTACGTGCTACATTTAAGGGACGCAACCAGCAAGATGGTTTCACCTGTATTGGCGAATTACTCTCTCACGCTACAATAAGCGCTACTCTTACCGCGAGAAGGTGAGCCAGACAGTCGTTATAGAAGAGTGGCGACGCAGTATATTGATGTTCCCAGAACTAGTCACTTGAGCGTCAAAATTTTACATAGGCTTCTTCTTTTGTCTATGTGATTACCGCATGCGCATGACGCAGGGCCCCGCTCGAGTGAAAATCGCTTCCTCCAACTCTTGGCAATGTCCAGATTTTGCAAAATGTGGCAGTTTTCCCGCAACAATAAAGCAACAAATATTATATATATATATATATATATATATATATATATATATATATATGGGATTGATTGATTTGTGGTGTTTAACGTCCCAAAACCACCATTTGATTATGAGAGACGCCGTAGTGGAGGGCTCCGCAAATTTTGACCACCTGGGGTTCTTTAACGTGCGCCCAAATCTGAGTACACGGGCCTACAACATTTCCGCCTCCATCGGAAATGCAGCCACCGCAGCCGGGAATCGAACCCGCAACCTGCGGGTCAGCAGCCGAGTACCTTAGCCACTAGACCACCGCGGCGGGGTATATATATGGGAAAGAAGTGTATATACCTAAGGCCTTGTTTTTCTGTGTTTTGACAAAATATAATGAGATCTAACAGACAGCAATGCCAAGGAATGTATAGGGGAAGTTGTTAGATCCAATGTAATTTAATGTAAATAGGAAGAAAAGTGGGTGCAAAAAAACTTGCCGTGAGCAGGAATCGAACCTACGACCGTCGAATAACGCGTTCAATGTATATATATATATATATATATATATATATATATATATATATATATATATATATATATATATATATATAGCGGAAACAATACTCACAGAGAACAAACGCGTGTTAACTTCGTTCGGAGCTCGACACTTAACGCGCTTCTCCAACACGACGTACGAAATATACGCACAGGTGTAGAGAGGACGACTGCGTGCGAACAAATGTGACAAGCGTAACTTCTCTGTGTTGGAGCAGGGCTCATTTTCGCCAACGGGGACCCTACAGCGAGCAGAGTGACATTTGCGCATTCTATAACCTGAAAATAATCTTTCCGGCGAATGCACACCACGTGCACACTGCCCCATCAGAAGACGAGCGTGCGCACGCGCCCAAGCACGGCGAAGTGCAGGTTACGAGCCAACGCATCTCGACGACAGAGGCGCATTGCAGTGAGATGGCGCGCGCTGGAGACAGAGAATAGGCTGACATTGCTCCGGCGTGTCGTCAGCGGCAAATGGTATGCAAAAGGACCTCGCCGTCAGTATACGCTGAAACATGCGCGCTGAACGCGGCTCAGCGGAGAGGAGCCATGCACCCATCTGATTTCGCGCCTCGGAAGATTTCCTGAATTACTCTTCTTCGTGGCTTTTATTTTTATATTACATATACGGGGCATAACGGGGACGACAATATCATTTCAATCATAATCAAAAATATATCGCCAGCACCGAGGAAGTAATTAGATAGCAATAGCTGTCCTGCAGTTTTGTCACGCGTCGACATATGTGTGAGCTCAGGGTGCGCAATAAATATCTTTTAGCTTTTTACGGCGGCATCTAGCGAGGATGATGGTGCATAAACTGAGTGATCATGGTGAAAGACGCGTTTCGTAGCCACACTGCGCACAGTGAATGGCTAAATGCGTGAGCGGCTTTACTTCCAGAGCCGGGAAGTCTGCCATACAGTCCAGCACCCAGTTTATTTCCCACCATGGAACACAGCTTGGCGAGTTGATTTTTGACTCGTAAAACTAGATACAGCCCATACTTATGGGAAGTCTTTTTATTCTATGTGACAGAACATGGACATACGGCAGTATTACCAATCTTCTTCATTCCTGCTCCTGCTGACGATGTTGCCACCTTTGGCATATGCTGCATTAGAAGTCTGTTCCACAGACTCGGGGAAGCCAGCAGGTTTCAGCCGTAGTACCTGCTCGTCAAGACCGTCCTGTGCCAAATGATGGCACAGCCTGGTAATAGCTGATATACGGCGAGGTAAGGCTATTTCTTTTATAATTGCTTTCAACTGGAAGGAAAGAAAGCTGAAGGGAAGACTGCTAGACCGAAGGGCGTACTTGTATAGAATGCACGGTCAGCGGGAAAATGTAGCGCAAGGTCTAGAAACTGCAGGGTGTTTTCAACCGGCACCACGCAAATGAAACTCAAACCTTCGCTTCGCGCATTGAAGGCTACAAACATTTTCATTTACACACTGTGCCCCACTAGCAAAAAGTCCTCTCCATAACGAAAAAAAAAATTTCGCCAGACTCCACGTACCTGGGAATTGACGTTATGCGAAGCATGCCGAGGGAAGGTTATCGTGTTGCAATTTTTGTATTCAACGACACTTCATGAAATGGCTCTAAATATATGTAGAAACGTTGCACGCACAGACATATGTCGAAGAGTTGCAGGTCTTTATCCATAAACCAGTTGTTTGCACTTGCACGACGATGCCAACTGCAACATGCGTATTAGGAACACCAGAACCTGATATGAAGCGCTGATGCTCGCGAGGATTCTAGCCCTGGACACTTCTACATAAATCAACTTCATCGCATGCACTAACCACAACAATGTTAACTCGACGCTTGTCAGAGAAGTACATATTTAATGTCTATAAAATTGTGTTGGCAGCTCTGCAACCACTATTGACGTTTCACGAAGATTAGCGTCTATTTGAAAAGTAGTTCCGAAACCTGGCGTAGCTATGTAATAAAATGCTTTACTGCCACGCAGAATGCTTGGGTTTGATTCCAGGTTTTACCCTCACAATGATTCATTGAATTCGTCGGGTCGACGCTACCGATGACACGTATAGGTTAAAGTTCTGGCGTTAAAATTGTCCATGTGTGTTCTCATCGTTCCTGTGTAGATACTAAGTGTCCATCATCTGTGGCATATACCCGCATGCCAGTGACGCATACCCGCCCATGGGTATGTGCCACTGTCTTGGTGGAAGTGTTTGACGACGTACGCGACGGGATTGTGACATTATTCACGTCTTGACAAGCACATCATATTCATCAAACCTCTTACTTCCCATGCCTAATTTGGTTCACATCAACTTAAGGGGGTAACTAAGAGAGCACCTAAACGTAAGCGACTAGATAGATACGCTCAAAGTTGCCGAAGTTCAAAGAAATGCTTCGCATTTATTAACCTAACAGATTCTCCCTGCAAGTCTAGCAACACATCATGATACATCCTGCTCAAAAATGTATCGCCCAGGAAGGAGGCCACCTTAAACCCAATGCATACTCCAGATGTTCGGACGTATAGCTTGTCCTGAAATCCCGCGAACGTAAGGTTCAGATAAAAACTAAGCCGCTTTAGGACGCCATGTACCCTGATTACAAAGCCGTTTCTAGAAACAATCTGTTAGTTGTTACTGGTCGTCCGCCATGGTGGATCAGTGGCTGCAGTGCTCTGCTGCTAATCCTGAGGTCGTGGGTTCGATCGCGGGCACGGCAGTATTATTTCGGTGGAGGTGAAATGGTTCAGGCCCATGTGTTGTGGGATGTGAGTGCACACAAAGAACACCAGAAGGTCGAAATTTTCGAAACTCTCTACTACAACTTCTCTCAAGTTTATATCCTGCTTCTGGGACGTAAAACTCCAGATAGTATTTATATATTATCCTAGTCATTGGGAAAGCAGTCCTTAACCCACTTCAGCAGGAGATCACGCGATAGCTAGTAAAACACGTATTTTGTATCAATGCTTACACCGAAGCAATTTATGCGATTAACCGTATATATATAAGACTTCAGTGACTTCAGAAGAGTTAAGTAGGGAGCATGGATCAGATATTACAATAATAACGCAATTTAAAATAATATATCATCGCCTTTACATAGCCTGATGGAGTTGGCTACTCAAGGGGGTCAGAGCTGATAGTCGAAGTGGGTTACAACTGGGTCTGTTTTCAAGGTGGTATAATAAAGCTACCATTTTTGTAATTCAGTGCGTTCGTCAAACATCTCCGTGTTAAACCGCATACCGGGCCGATGAAGGATGCAGCTGTATAGATATGAACGATTATGAGATTCGAATTCGATAACGCACTGACCAGAAAAGTCTAGGGTTCAGGAAAGATTTTTCTTCTGGCAATATGATTCCATTTTAGGATAGCTGTAGTTCAACCTAGGAAAGTACGCAGCATTCGAGCACAAAATATTCCATGAAGCAACATTGCAAATCTTGAGAGTGCTCGCACCAGAACCGAGATGAGATTACAGAGGACGGACTAGAGTGGGAATTGTGGATTACATCTGAGCACATCGAATTGATTAACACTGCAGCTTAAACACGAACACAGGGGCAATTTTTTGCTTTTGACCTCCTCGCATATTGCGGACACTGCGGTCGAGAATCAAATCCATGTCATTTGTTCTAAGCAGCCAGAACACAGCCGCTAGGCCGCCTTGAACTTGCTATCTCCTTCTCAGAAAGTTTTAAAATACCTGATCAAAATCAAAAAGTAACATGCCTAGAATTCTACTTATATAATTGGTAATTAGCTTGTAATAAGAATGCACTGAGTGAGTGCAGAACAAAGTGATTTGTTCTCCTGTTTCACGCGTTTGACCAAAGAAGGAGCTGCTTTTGTTCACCTAGTAAAAAGGCAAAGGCCAGAGCTTGCACGGAAGCGTGCCTGGTTAGCTCAGCTTTCACACTACAGCATTAACCAGAGCGTGACTGCTCAATATCCGTGTGATTCGTGGCTTTTTTCTTTAATAATTTTTTCTTTCTTCTTTTCGTTGTGTTTAGATCCAGTCTATCTTTTCTTTCCCGGCCGATACAAAAGGGAGCAGCAGGCATGCGACGCTTCGTTATAGACGCGTCCGAGGTAACGGAAAGCTCCGCCGCATGGTGTTCATTAACCCCTTACCTGTATTTCCATTCGTTTAACGGCTCTATTATAGGCGTGAGCCATAAATCAAACTCGCACGCCTTAGTTAACGGCGATGTGAGTAGGCAGGCACCATGGTGGTTGCCTGTTCTGAAACGCGTTCTTATGTGACTGTTCTGCACCGGAGTTCGACACCTCAACAGTAGCTCACGAGGGATGGGGGTAAGGAAGGATCAAAAGGATAGAATTAAAATATATATAGATAAAGAGATGAAGTAGGGAGCAAGGCGCAGGGACGGCGAACGAAAGAAAACGACGGAAGTAATGAGGAGATAGGGAAGATGGACAGGGTCGGAGGAGTCCGAGGACGGGGCACCACTCAGCGAGAGCTCTTGTCGGCGGCAGGAGATGGCGTATGGGCGAGCCAGTCGGCCAAAGCTGCGCTGTCGTCGGAGATCGCGGGGGCACAACCGGTCGGCACGAAATCCAGAAACGAGTTCTGCGCTTTAGTGTTATATGAAGCATTGATTTCTAACCATATTCTGTTGTTTATCAACAAAGACTGCGTTATTAATATTATGTGTCATACAAAAGGTTCTTCAACCTTCCTCTAAGCAGACGTGTACGAGCGTTTCACGCAATTATTCAGCGATATATGTGGTCAAGGGGATCGGCAATCACCCCCACATCTTTGCACTTAGCAGTGTCACACTTTATCAACCATGATATGCCGTTTTGAACGACATGTAATATTTCAGCAGATTGAATGAATACACAGGTACTTGATCTATTGTAATGATATCTGGGGTTTTACGTCTCAAAACCACGATGTGATTGTGAGGGATGCCGTGGGGGCGGGCTCCGGGAATTTCGACCGCCTGGCGTTCTATAATGTGCACTGACATAACTAAACCTGTACTCGAGTCCCTACCATTTTGCCTCCATCAAAATGCAACCATGCACCGCTGCCGGGATCAAAGCCGCGAGCATCGGGTGAGCAGCCGAGAACAGCAACCGTTACGCCACTGCGGTGGACTGCCTGATCCATGGTCGTACTCTTTTTTGGCAGAGAGTGTGTTGTAAAAGACATTTCCATTCTTTAAACAACTGTAATTGATGATAACTCGCAATGAAGATAGCCCAGAATTTTCGCAAATAGTTCGCTTTTTACCCAAGAATAAGCAATGATGATCCTTGCTTCCTAGTTTTATGTTACATCAGCATTTCCTTGCGATCATGCTAGCGACAAGACCCAATCATCCAGTTTAGTGGAATGCGATGTTACTTCCTTCACCGCATTGTTACTTCAAGTGTTACTTCACCGCAGTGTTTCTAGGTTTTTTACCTTCAACCTCGTATCCTCTCGTACAGACGGGCTTCCGTCAAACTTTAAACTTCATCACGGTATGCAGTTTAAAGTGCCACCTATACATCTTGTTTTCTTTATTCACGCTTATTTTTATAGTGTTCCGTTACATACGCCTTTTCCGTCCTCGGCTGCGTGACTTGCTCACCTTTTCTTTCCTTGACCCAGTTACACTGAAGCAATCTTGTTGTCGCAACCACTTATAAATTAAAAATCCCGCCATATCAACGAAGTCAATGATGATGAGTGAGCGAAGCTCCCGTGGAATCCTCCGTGCATTTTGCCCACTCCGTCATGATGTAAAGATGTTACAAACACGGCGGTGGTACGGTATATACACAACATAATGTTTGATTCGTCATCGTATATGACAGCCAGCCCCCGCTGCAACCGCCTATAGCAAGCCCTCCGCTCCACCACCTTGTCTCCTTCGTTCATATTATGATTATGGAAGTGCACACAATGAGGACTGACCTAGCGTACGTGGCAGTGTAGCGAGCGCCGCAGTGCCACCTAGCGGGTGCTCGAGTACTAGCAACTCATTAAGACGCAACAACGAACAAGCCTCGACCTCAAGAAGCTTCGCCGCTAAAACATGGTTTAAAATAACCAGCAGGCGCCTGAATGGTGAACCGCAGAAGTTAGCATATAAGGTTTTCAATGGAGCCATAAACAGTAGCTCGATCACTGACAGGCGTGGGCGCCACCATTCAAATTACTCGGGAACTTCCAGAGCCAAGAGAGATATTTGGGTGCTGGGCGTGCATTATTGTGTTGCAGAACATCGCGAATGTGTACGGAACAAAGTTCGAGTCAGATGGCGCTCAAGGACGTTCAAGTATAAAGAAGCGTGGGCGATCTTGTTTCGATCGTCGGCAGCAATGCAAGCACCCGAGGGACAGCCATATATTGTTGGAAAGTTCGCACGCCACCCCTATGCCAGGAAAATTTGTTTCAAGAAGCGACGACGCCCACGAAGAGCTCGCTTCAAGTTCATAAGGCGCCGCACCACTCCCGGTCCTTTAGCGACAGCCAGTTCCTTCGCGAATTCACTGAGCAAAGTCAACGCACTTCAACAACCTCGACGCACTGGCCGATCGCACACACACGAACAGGCTTCTCGACCTCGAAGATGTAGTTTCTGTTTCCGTGCAAAGCACCAAGTCCCGTAAGACTCAGTTCCCCCGCAAAGCATCAAATGATCTAAGCGTGTGCGAACGATCGAGCGAACATGAACGCACGCACCCACACGCAATCATTGTTAGGCCTAAGAGCAGCGCCTGTTTCTATTATGTCCACGGGGGTGTTGACTCTATGTATAACCATTTCGCCTATCCGCTCACATTGATGATAACACCCAAGTTTTGACCTCGCAATTTACCGTGGGAATAACGGGTGATTTAGCTTCCAAAATACTTCAGCTTCGTTTCAGGAGTAAGGGCGTCTCACTTCTGACGGCCTTCGAACTTTACAGCTCGAAAGTAACTGCACTTCCTCCTCTAGATGGCTAGACACAACTCTCCTGTTTGCGAAGGTGATTCGGTTTCGACTGTCCGCTTTGCAGTGCATCTTCTCGCAATTTCTATCTTTTCTGTCTCTGTTTCTGTTGTTGTTGCTCTTAGTTGTGGAACCTAGTTGGGGTGATCCTGGTTGCCTTTGGTGGCTAGCCCATGGCTCCTCCCTTGCGTCGTTAAAGCAATCATGACAAGTTACGGCACAGCTGGGTTGCTTATGCAGTGAGCTTGTCAGGTTTACCTGGCAAAATGGCAACTAGAACTACATAAATCAGATCTTATTCCCAGAATTAAGCCTATAGTTTCAGAGCTTAATTAGACACACTCTCTGAAAGAAGAATGAAATTTTTTTCGTTAAGGTTTACGACACACCACGAAAGCTGCTACTTCGCGGGGTTGACGACAAAGAGAGGGAAATATCCGACTCACCCATGTCAACCTGCAAACTAGAAAAAAAAAAA
Source organism: Rhipicephalus microplus (assembly GCF_043290135.1). Classification (NCBI taxonomy): domain Eukaryota; kingdom Metazoa; phylum Arthropoda; class Arachnida; order Ixodida; family Ixodidae; genus Rhipicephalus; species Rhipicephalus microplus. The sequence continues at coordinate 152,323,690 of NC_134706.1, read as the reverse complement.
CGTTTTCTGGTGCAGTCTAGGGAGAAGCTAAACGGAATCGCTCATGGGCGTTTGTTCGGAGCATATAATGACAAAAATTTCTTAACTTGAACATCAACAAATCTTTTGTCTTTAGAGACGCATAATACGTAGTCCACTAAAGTTAATATAGTTTCAAAGAAATTTACAGCAGCTTGTGATAAGAGATGCAGATTGGAGCAAGAAAACTGACGAAATGTTTCGCCACATATATACGGGCGTAAAAGTGTGCTACCCTGCACTGAATCGGAGGTACGAAAGAATGAAAACATGAAAAGAACAAACTGCTCCAAGCAATTTGCTTTAGAAAGTAAGCATGGTATAGCACTTTCCTTATACGCATGCAAGCATTCCTAAATCCCAGGTCCGTCACAAGAGATCAGTGGCTAAGGCGCTAGGCTGCAGGCCTGGAGGTCGCGGGTTCGATTCCTGCCACGGCGGTCGCATTTCGGTGGAGTTGAAATGGTAGAGGCCCGGGTACTGTGCGATGTCAGTACACGGTAAAGAACACCAGGTGGTCAAAAGCCCTCCAATGCGGCGTCTCTTTTAATCGTATCATGGTTTTGGGATTTAAACCCCTAGATACTATTACTATTTTTAAGTTGTAGAAATGCTACTGTGTTAGTGTGTACCTACCTGTGTGTGCATACGCAGACCGAAAATGAAAGTTTTCGGAGGGAGAGGAAAAGCTTGGAACCACCCACACCCCTCTTCACACCCTTTGGCAAAGACATTGCTGTGCATATACGCTGCTCGCAGATTACATAGCAGCATCCACTGCAGCGTATCTGGGTCTCTTTGCTATGTTAAACTACTTAATGCAATCAACCAAACTCTTTCACTGATGGCAGATTAGACGTCAGCGATATAACGTAACGGGGTATAGAAATACCAACGACGAACATAAGGCTAAAATTATCAACCAGCTCAACTTCACAGACACCGATGCAAAATCGAAGCTGGTGGCGATCCTTCGTCTGGCTAAAATTTTTTCAAACATGTTGTGTCACTTCCCAAACACTTATTGAGGTGGTAGTATAGTTTAATGGTACTTTGACCATGCATGCCACTCTCATGCGCAGGTTTACAATGAAGCCTTCGCTTAAGATGCTCTTATATATGGAATCCCTGGTCTCTACGAAATACTTCTCGTTCAGTTTTAAGAATGCAGGGAGTCTAGCCACCAACTTTTATAACAATAAGGTATCAAGTGACAATCGTGTGCGCGGCATTTGTTGGGCTCACTGTTGCTTTCTTGTTTTTTAGTGGACGTAGGGTGTAGTGGAATTTCCCCAAAATATCTGTGGCGTATACGCGTTTCAGATGACAGTTTTCAGATAGGCCGCAGAACATTTTGTTGCGCGTACCTGTGTATGGTGCCCACAACCATTATCACGGATCGCGGACATGAAAGTGGCAACCAACAACAGCTCCGCCGTTGAAAGGCGTAAACCGATATCAGGGCTGATATTATACAACTATACTAACTTCTCACTGTTGCATCTCCAAGGCAGTCACTATAAGCATCAAGGGCCATGGTAGTAATGTTATTAACTTGGCAGTCACTACCTTTAGTTACGACGCATCCAGTGAATGTTGCGACAGACGTTCACTACCTCAAAGTTATCGAGTACCAATTTTTACAATGAGTATCGCCGGTGCCTATACCACCAAGAAATGATTCAACATGCGTTTCTGCCATCCGCGTTAAAGAAGGGCTCCGTATAAAAAACTGTAATATTTTCCATAGAATTGTGTACTGTTAACATGAAGGAATCGACCCTTCCAGATGCCAATTAAAAGCGCGTGAATGCGATACACACGCTACTGGGTGCTGCAGATTATAGACAGGCCAATGTCGCGACATGCACAGGCGCCGTGAAGGCCCAGTGGAAGCCACTAATAGACACCCGACACCGTGGAGCTCATTAGCGTTCGACGAAGCCGCCTCGTTTTATTAATTAAGGCTCGAGGAACAAGGCTGCGTGTAATAGCGACCGTGACACCTGCGTTATAGGAGCTCATGGACCACGCCTCCGAGACAGCTGCGCTGTGCAGCTACTATAACAGTATACTGAGCGAACAAAGGGCTAATAAAAATGAAGCTACTTAGGGGAGGTCATTAATTCACCATGTGGGAAAAAGCAGAAGGAGAATAGGTTTCATGGGCAAACTCTTATGGAATCAATGCTCCGGTTAGGTCGAGGTCGTCGTCTCGACTAAGTTCGGGTATATTTTCAGGGCACTGTCTCTAATACTGAACAGCAATCACGTAAGAGACAGGAGTACACGGACGAACATCACGTGATAATAAGACAGCGCACAAGCTTATATATGAAAGCATGTTGAGAACCTGAGGGTCTTGCCGCCGTCAAGAAGCATCACAACTTAAAGAAGCTCTTTTTCGCACAAGCGTCCGAGTCGCCGATGGCAACAGAACCAATGAAAATCTGGTTTTGTGTTGTCACCTGGAAGATCTTGGCATATCACCGAAGTGAATGATGATGAGTGGGCAAAGTAGTGGGCTGTTCGGTTTTACCGTAAGCCACCCGTGACATCGACCACTCACGCATGCATGTAAATGAGGGGCAAAACGGTATACAGTTATATGCAACGTTTAATGATCATAAATGGTATGTTGTGTTGACTTGCGAATTTCGTTTCACATTCATTATTCCTGGTTTGGGGTATCACATCTAGCCGGAAGTTGAGCAAGACGAGGCCGTAGTTTGGCAGCACGGATACCAACAGCACAGAACCGTGGTTACACGAAGAATAGAGAGAAATTTCGGAGCAACACAGTCTATATAATGACGAAATTGTTGTAGGATATTTGCTCACGAAAGTACTGTGCTCGCAATCAGCCAAGCCATTTGAAAAATACTACTTTATTGTTAAATTCAAAGCTCTGACAAGATCAAGTTTGCAGTTGGGAAAAGAGTGCCAAAACGAAAACGTTCTCTATTTCAGGACAAAGACTTTATTCTATTCTCAGTGCATTCCATGCAAAAAGGGATTATTTCTATTCCCAGTCTATTTCTCGGAGCGTTCTTGTCACTCCATTCTCATTTCACTCACAAATCGCAAAAATGTGGAGTGATTCCGGAGTCATTCCGATTTGGTAGTTTCTACTGCGTAGACTGTTCCCTTGAAACAACTGATGCCTTTTGTTCGATGCACTACCAAAATGGTCCGCAAGAGTAGTCTGTCCATACGTGGGACAGCTGTCCAGTTTCTCCATACGGACCGACGTGTTGACGGCACGCTGAAAGGGCGCGATAACATTCTTCAATGAAATTCCCAGAGATGCTTCTTACCGGCAGTCTGTCTGAGAGATCACTGGCAATCACTCGAGATCCTAAGTTAGGATTGGCACCTGCGAGCGCACTAAATTGAATTTGGCTGCGCAGCCCTTCTTAAGGCAGCTGAAGTCACAAGCAGATCAAAGACCAGTTTTGCAAGGCAAGCTCTCCAAGTGGACCTGAACAGTGACGCAGATGTGTGTGTCAAGCAGTGAGCCGTCGGTATGCTTTATGCTTAACGGAACTAAAGCTCGCTTTTACTAGCTGAAATATTAAGTGCTCCTCTTTCTTCTAAGCTTTCTTTCGTTTAGTTTTGTTGTCGCAATTCACCATGCCATGTGAATATTCCATGTTCCATGTGAAGTCTGTATTCGCAGCAGGCGTGGCCGTTAACTATAACGTCCCTCCGTGCCGACCCATGAACACGAAGGGGCAAATTTTCCTTCCATATTTATTTTGTAGAAGTTTTCTGTCTTCGAGTGTGTCATGCGGGTCCGTAACAGTAATACTTCTTTGTATTTCACAAAAACATCTCATCAGTAAACTTTCTTATTCTCTCATGTATCATGCCTTTAATATCAACCTGAAAAAGCGCTAATCGCTCGTACATCGTACGAACACAAGACCACCGTTATGATCCTTCTTTCCAGGACAGACGCATGGCAAGCAGCATCGTCACCTGGCTCGTAATATATGCGCTGGAGCTGAAAAATGGGTTAGTTGGTGGTGTCGTCAAAATGTAGACAAGGACTCAGGCCCCTGTCGTATCTTCCTCAGTCCTTGTCTCTCCTGTTGCGCTGTTTTCACTCCCTAAGTCGTAGTCTACGCTTGGCGGAGTGAAACACGCCGAGTATATAAGGCACACTCGACTGCACCAAATCAAGCGGACGCTATATTCCCTGCCCCCAGCTGGACATCATCGACGTGAAGCCTGACTTCTTTGTCATCTTTGGTTGGGCGTTGCCTTTACGAAAGCATGCACAACCTTAATTGGAGCGACCAACAGTGCGGTATATGAAGTGTGCGGCACCGTGGAAGACATTGAGAATCTTCTATGTCGCTGCCCCCGATATGCTTCTGAAAGACGATCGCTTTCTGATGAGACTATTAGACGACCGGCCGCTCCCCGCTATGAATGCTGCTGGAGCACCGTTGCATGCCAAAGCTCGTCGACTTACAAAGCAGTTGACGCGCTATTGTGGTTTTAAGGGCCACGGGCCTTTGCGAAATGTCTGTGACTATTGCGCTGCGCCAACGCCACATAATTGTCAGAGTATTTGATGATGATTTCCTTCCTGTTATTTTCTTTTTCTGTCTCTCTCACTGTCTCTCTCATCCTACCGCTCCCCTTTCCCGTTTCCAAGTGGACGATTGGGCCAGTTGGTAATACAGGATCTAAGTATACTACGCAATAGAAAACACGGACCGAAAACGCGTTTGTCCTTGTCTTTTTCTCGTCCGTGTTTTCTACCGCGCAGTATACTTAGTTTCTATATCCCCCAGTGTAGGCTACCCGAACTCACTGCTGTCTGGTTAAACTCCCAACCCTCTCCCTTTGATATTCCTTTACTAAATTGTCGTGTATATCTTAAATATCGATACGCATCGTCTGGCCGTCTGGTTATCTTGTACAGTTCACATGTTAAGTTGGTTTTGCTGTCTCTTCAAAGCGTAATGCAAGTCAGGTCAAGCAGTTGAAAGAAATTGTTTCAAAGACTTAGCTGGAAGTTGGAACCGTCAATTCAGCTCCTTCTACTAACCGTTCAGGGAGGCCGCTGTATCGTTCTTCGCATAACACGATAATAACTGTTATCACAGCGAGTCGTACCACGTTGTGTCTGTGCCGCTAATTACCCGTCATTTTTCCTTCTCCCATTTGCAGAGATGGCCCGCTGCCACCCGCCTTCTGTCGGGCCACAAGAGAACCGCCCGTGTATGAAAAATAATAAGCGTCGGGGTGACCAGGGTGGTCAAAAGATGTTTCCGCGAAAGAAACAATTTACTCTTAAAAGCTGCCTCAGAAATGAATGCCTCAAACCGTGCTATTATCATGCGTCCTGCATTTGTACCGAGTGGTTTGAGTTTCTGACCCTTCCGTAATTATGTACAGTCGACGACGAGGCCCGAGCAGGTATATGTATGTCTATAGGTATATTCAGCATACCATGCCACAAAAAGCAAAATGAAAGAAGAAAGAGGAGGCACGGCTGAACGTTTCAGTAGACATTTCCTATTCCTTTGTGCAGACAGGGGCGTACCAACTCTTTCACGAGGGGGGGTGGGGGGGGCTAACATACTGCACTTGTCAGCCGGTATATATGCTCGCTTTCTCTCGTACGTGTACCAGCATCTCTTCTTATACGTACCGGACCCACTGAACTTTCTCACTGAATATATATATATATATATATATATATATATATATATATATATATATATATATATATATATATATAGTTGTCTCTGCTATGTATATATATATATATATATATATATATATATATATATATACATAGCAGAGACAACTTCTTCGACGCACTCGCACTTTCATGGCATTTTTCATACACGCAGCACTTATTGAATAGTGTAAAAAAGCAAGGCAGCCAGTGTTAAGCTGCATGCACTGGGACGACGCGTATATGTTTGTCATGTATGATGCATGAAATAATATTACACGCGATACTTTTTATGTTATACCTCACGACTTTCAGCACGAATTGTAATATGTTGATGATGGCCTCAACAACAATAAATATTTTAGCATTGAATGAAACTTTTGAAGACTAAAACAGCTCACAAAGATTTCGGTTTTTTCTAATATAAACCACTCCTTGAGGAACCAAAGGTACTTAAGCCCTTCTTTTTATTATTCTAGCTTTCCTCTGAGCTCCAGTCAACTGCTTTATTCATCGCCGCTTTGCAAGCTGCCTCCATCGCTCCATGTTGCGATAAGCAAGTCTGATTAGATTTATCGGAGATCAAAGTGGACACCACTGTTGGCGCTTCGAGTTCGGCAAAACTAGAATATTTACAAACATTAGTCGCAGTCTTGTGCTCACAGCCGCTTCGACAAAGCATCGCTGATGGTAATCCGTTTTGATGAAAGAAAATGATTTTGCCGAAGCAGCAAATGCTTTGGCTGGTCCATAAAAAGTTCGTTCGTTCCCACCTATAACTGCATGGCCAGTTGCAGTAGAATAAAAACATGAAAAATTGGTGTAATCATTAGGGCACCTGTTAAGCGCTAGGCTACTCTGCAGTGCTACTGCACAGGGCAGAGGGCGTCGCAAAAAGCCTTTAAGGAAAATCGTCCCAGAAGAATTGCTGAAAAATTAACACTACAAAGTATCTTTGCTTTGTAATACTTCCTTTTTCTCGTAACAATATAACAGAGTGATTACTAGTGGTGAAGGAAAATTTTGCCTTAGTTGTTTTCCCCAGCGTGCAGCAGACTGTGTGACCACTGTCGAAAAGAGGGGGGGGGGGGGGGGAGGATCACCACCCTAATAACTTTTCTCAGGGGGGGGGGGGGGGGATTGCGCCTCCTTTCCTCTCCAGCTGATACGCCTATGAGTGCCGAGTAAAAAATACCTTCCCGACTGGCTTATTTCAAGCGGCACACTCCTTCTCAACATCGTTCACGTGACAGTTCACGTGAAGTAGCCAAAGCTCTTCCGTCCGTGAAGTAGTTCGGCTTGCCTTACTTGACTACACTTAAAGTAAATCACGTTGCACATCAAGTCTGAACGCCTCTGTACGGAAAAACTTTCTGCAAAATTATCATATCTTTCAGGAATTTTCTTCTCATTTAGTTATATTCTCTTGCACGCTGGACTGTCCAGAGAACGTGTTTCTTCGCAATTTATACAAAAATGTATAGTTATTTGTAAGTGAACCCCAAACGTAACCAATCACAAATCAATTGGTTCTTTCGGTGGAATGGTTTCACACACAGGGAAAACTGAAGAGGTACTTTGCTAAAAGACTTAGCCTGTATCGCTAAAAGCATATTGTTGTCCAAGTCTTATGAATAAACAGCACCTCTTTACACACACACACACAGACACACACACACACACACGTACACTCGCACACACGCACACACACAGACACACAAACACACACACACACACACATACATACAAATATAAGGCGGTAAAATGCACGCAATGACAAAACATGAAATAAGGGGTCTGAATCCCTTGGAGAGCCACGAGAATCAAAGGTCAGCGCCCAAACGAGGATCACCAATGGGATAGCTTGGCTTTTTGTCCAACACGTTTACAATGACGTGCGAAAAGCGTGCACGACTGTTCAGTGAGGAATGGAATGGGAGAGGAGAACGGCTAGAGGAAGGAGAGGCGATCAGCGACAGAACAACAAAAAAGCTGTGCCATTCTGGATCGCTTACGTGTAAAGGAAAACAACGAGCGACACAAAAGCCAGACAAAAAGAGAGAGAGAGACGACAACCAGCAATACAAAATGAGCGAATCGCGTAAAAAGCCGCCGACAAGGTGCACCGGAAGCGGCGCGCTGCGTGTACGTGATCGCTGCTGCGAAGCGCGCTGCGAGCGCCTCCCTCGAGTGCTGAGTAATTACAGCTGAAACGCGGCCGCCTCTCCCACGTCATGTGATACCTGTGCATTGTTTAGTTGCGTGCAGCGCTGTCAAAGTTAACCTATGCAGGATGGTTGTCAAGTGACGGTTAACTCCATACCTCGCTGGCTATAGGATGCCGCCCGAAAGGTTTTTACAGGGGGAACGGGGGTGGTTTCTACCGTTTTGTATATTCGTGCGTACATTTTTATGTGGACGTATGTATATCCTCCCGTAAAATTAAAAAAAAATACCGTTGGGTAAGAAGTCTCGCCCTCCGTCCAAGCACTACGCCGATGTTCGCTTCGTTAACTAGGTGCACATCTTAGGTACAATTTGACGTTGTTCAAGACCAACCATTTTGTTTGGTATTGAAATGCGAAGCAGGGCTGAACATGCAAAGGGCCAATTTTGTGCTTCTTGCCCCCCCCCCTACCCTCTTTTTTTGCAATGTTTTCAGACCTTTTTGTTTCTTTTTTTGCTCCATTTCGTTCAAGCATGTCTCGCAAGAATAGCCAGCTATAGGAACACTCGTTAACTTTTTAGTTCACGTGGAAGGAATTTCAGCTGGTCGAGATTAAATCCCTATAGACTGGCTACAGGGTGCTTCTATTATACAGCTCCAGATCTCCTTTGGGGTGTTAAACGCGAGAAATAAGTAGGCTCATTGCATGATAAAGTTTATTATTCATCATGCAAATAAACTTTCGAAAAATATTAGAACCTTATTTCCTTCCGGTCTGGAAAGTGACTTTTTCTGATTTAAACTGCATGCTGCACATAACTGCCCTCACAAAAACACCACGAACAAGTCGAACGTGTTTGTGTGAGCCCTCATTAACTGATTCATTCTGCAAACATATATCACCACTAGGAATTTCAGCCACCAATAACGTCCGTTTATTCATTAAAATATTAGTGGCGAGTGTTTCCGTTGAGCAAAAGCGAACGTGTTCTCGCTTCTACAAATGACCTCTACAAGGGGTATTAAGACTCGCACGTAAGATTATTAAAAAAAATTCTCAACTTATAGGCGCCATCTTTTATAGATATCCCAAGAACACCAGCGAAGGCCACTGTGCATTCTGAAGTCTTGATGCATGACATAAGATTGCGACAGCGCTAACGCTGACAACTTATTTCCTGTCTGTAAGCACCTGCCTTAACAATTGTCTGCTGACAGGTTTTTGAATTCCTATTTATTGTTGCTGGTTGAGATTTTCAACTCTAGAAAAATGGATGTGCGAATAACACGACACATTGATGGTTGTCACTAAGCCGACACCAAGAAAAAGTGACCCTTTTCAATCAGCTTTCGTTGGCTTTCTCTTAAGCTGATGCTGTGAAGTTGTAATCATAGTAACGTCTGCCCTGAACTAAGCAGCGAGTGTTAGGCTTATGCGTCCACTGCCATCTATTCGCTACAACCCTAATGTACAAATGTACAGATCGGCGACCGTGGTCATATTTGTGACATTGAAGAATTGAAAAGACAGCAAAAGAACGTCTAATACACATTCGGTTTAAAAAATCTGCCCTAGCTCGTAGATTACTGCGCAGAATTCTAAGCATGCACCACGCCGCTCGCTTTTTTTTTTTCACAGTTGTTAAGGGCTTAACTTGGAGATGTCACCTGCTCCATTCATGCTCTTTCTGTCGCCTATTCGCTGCCGCGTTGGTAAAGTCTCGTTTCATTTCTTACTTTTTTTGCTTCCACGGCAGTGTTTTTTTCTATTGCCGTATATTTGCCGAGTCCTTCGTGGGGTATAAAACACATGTGGCCGCAGGTGCATCTTTACAGTTACGCGATGTCACCCGAAGGCCCCGCTGCCACTCATTTCGCCAAGCAATGTGTGACAGATGGCGCGGCAGTTTCGCCATCAGTTCTTATTGGAAGGTTTTACTTGTACTGTGTAGTAAGTTCCAATATTTTTCCTATTAATACATAGCTTTAGAATACCGTTTGCAAGCGCTACTGGCGTTGTGGGCGTAGCGGGCGCCATATGAGTTTTAAAATAGCGTTTGCCCTGCTGCAAACCGCAACGCATGGTCGCAGTGACACCGTAGTTTCGAAACCAGCGCTTGCGGACCACATGCGGACCGCGATCGCCACACGCAATTTCGGATTTTCTGCGCGCGGTCCGCGAACGCGAACGCCGACTCGCGTTACAACGCATGCGCAGTGGCAGCGACCGCACCGCAAGGTCTCGCGGTGCGCTATTCTAACAATCGCTATTGTGACAAGTAACCCATGCTTTGCGTTATTGGCATTGTGAAAGCAACGAAAAAAAGCAATGTATTAGGCTATAGTTACAATGCGGCAAATGTTTTTATGGTTACTCCTAAATGTTGTGAGAACTAGTTCTCCATAACTGTCCAATAGGGCAAAGACAAATCCATGAGAAAGTAATGGATGTTCAGCATAAACAGCGGCATGCATACTAATAAAACGACAAGTACATGACTAATTATTAATAATTCAGTGATTTATTGCATATAAGTATATTCTATATGTTAGAATATTCATTTATTCGTCGTCAGTTTCTGCATTGAGTATTTGTGAGTCAGTTTACCACTATGTAATCAATTTAATCAAATGGCATATAGGCAGCCTTTGTTGTGTTCTTGCATAATTATAACGCTGGCCATGCCCGGAGCTGTAATCTAATTCAGACACTTTTATTGCGATAGTAATTATATGGACACTCTCGGCTCGATTTCGTCGTGGGAGTGGGCGTCGATGTCATGCACCGTAATAGTATACGTGTCTGTATGTAAGAATAAGAAAGAAAGAAAATATACACAAAAAAAGGCTACGGAGGGCGGAATCGAACAAGGGGCCTCCGCGTTGTGAATGCGAGGTGTTAACAACTCAGCCACCCTTGGGTACCTCCTTAAGCAGCAAGCTATTTATATCTATTACTTACCGCTGTTGGCGGGCCTCTCGCGAGGGAACTATCGTGTTTTCAGCATTATCACCAAGATGGCGCAGTGAGCGCGCGGCGGCTCTCATCTCCCACTCGTACTTTCGCCCACGTAGAAAGTAAGGAGGGTAAGCTCAGTCGTGCACCCTTATCTTGCAGTGGGGAGTATCGCACGTTTCGTCCGTATTCTGTTGTAGTTACCGGGCGCACAAAGGTCACTGCAATCGTTGCACATCCTCCATTTGCGAAAAGCGTACCCTTATCAGACAGGGCGAAGTAATAACTGAGACGCTTATTCACGTTCATTTGTACTTGCGAGTACATTTCGTGCGTCATTTGTGCATGAGAAATGCGGGGCGCGTTTCGATCTGTTTGCCATTCTGTGCGTGACATTCCAATTTGTTGCTATCGCGTTCATCGCTTCGCCTTTGCGGCAAAACTGGGACTTTTGTTTTAACTGATGCGTTGACACTGTCACGTGTTTCATAATAATGGCAATATAGACGCGAAGGAAGTAAAGTGCAGGAAAAGACAAGTTGCTGCGGGAAGGAACCGAAACTATCACATTCGAATAAACGTCCCATGCTCCACCAATTGAGCCACCGCGGTGGTCACCTTCCCGTCTACACTATCGCATGCATAACAGCGGGGAAATGACAGATTTTTTTTTCAATCTCAGCACCAATTTCCAAGGTCGCAGCCTGTTCCTACTCTTGAACGCAGATTACACTAAGAATTTCTACTTTTCCCGCTAGAACTGCCTGCTACGTATCCCTGCTGTTTGGTATAAATATATCCTCATAGATAATTACTTCAACAAAGCGTCACTATCAAATGACTTGCGGTCTCGCACTGCTGAGTGTCGCATGCAGCGGTCTCCTAGGTGGCGCCATCATCGGGCGGCGGCTTTCTATAACGATGACCCGCCTACCGGTGCGAGAGAACAATTACTTCGGTCGTCATTTGTAGCTACGGCGCTGGATCTATACCTCGCTACTCTTGGTACGGGCTTGCGCCACTTTGCGACGGGACCACTTGTATTTATGCTTTTGTGTAGTTGTTCAAACTCTTCATTCATGTCTATATTTATTGTTGCTGGTGTTCATATGGTCTTCCTTTCACCACGCTCCGCCGCACGTCGGGCCACCGGAGCTGCGCAACTGCATGCAGCGGGCCAGCAGATGCCAACTGTGCGATGTCGCTTGCTAAACGCCGAAGCACCAGCCCCTGCTTCGATACACCTGATGACGCTGCAGCGTGAAACGTGATCTCTCATTGAACTATTGTTTTTGCTCTTCAATGATAAAATAAAATGTGACGTGCAGCACAAGCGTAAGTACGGTATCCACACACAAAAAAAAAACATTACACCGTTTTCTTAATCGAAATATCGAAATTAACCATTCGGTGCACCACCTGGGAGATAGAATGAGGTCACATCAGATAATGTATTATAGAGCAGTACATGCGTGTGTACTCTTATGAACAAGTACTGTGCATTTGGTATGAACGAATGTTTCGGTGTTTCAAGGCGAACAATATCAAGGTCAACAGCAACAATCGAAACATGTTTGACGGCGAAGCTTCTTAAGGCATAGGCAAGTTCCGCGTTGTAGTAGCAATCACTAGCACTCAGAGCGCTCACTAGATGGCGCTGTGGCACTCGCTTCACTCCTATGTGTGCTCTTGTGTGATAGGGCAACGCGTTTTCTCTTGCGGCGCTTCCTGTTTCGCCAGCAGTCTGTGTGCTTCGAGCATAAGCAACCAAGACAAGGCGGCGGAGCGGATTGATTTGATTGTTTGATTGATATGTGGGGTTTAACGTCCCAAAACCACTATATGATTATGAGAGACGCCGTAGTGGAGGGCTCCGGAAATTTAGACCACCTGGGGTTCTTTAACGTGCACCCAAATCTGAGCACACGGGCCTACAACATTTCCGCCTCCATCGGAAATGCAGCCGCCGCAGCCGGGATTTGAACCCGCGCCCTGCGGGTCAGCAGCCGAGTACCTTAGCCACTAGACCACCACGGCGGGGCGCGGTGGAGCGGAGGGCTCGGAAACAAGCTGCAGCGCGTGCTCGCCGTCTTTTTATCATGATATACTAAGCAAGACTTACGAATGATTCACGGTTAACCGATGTACCTCTGAAGATTCGCCCGCTCATCATCATTCACTCCGTGGATATGCTGTGATATTTTTCATGGATATGCGTTGATATTTTTCATATATACCTTTTTTGTGGTAACACCTATTAATATACTATAACAGAAATATTTCGAACCTATACTTGATTTGGATTTTATTCTAGTGCTAAAAAAATTGCACTTCGCAAAGAGAGAACTAAAAGCATTCACGCCTAACGAGGTCCTTTCCTGGAACAACAATTTGTGTGCAAGCAATGACAACAAAAACGGAAGCGATTGAACAACTTATATAAAGGAACTAGTAGCTCACATACAACTTTAAATACATATAGAAAGATAAAAAAAGCCAGTTTACGGGTAAATACAAAATCATACGTATGGTTGAGAAGGAAAAGATTGAACACAAATAACGGGCAATATGCACTGAAATTAACACAATAGAAAACTATGAAAGAATTAGTATACGTAACTGGCGATTTATTATTTTTTACTTATTTGTGGTGTCTTATTAAGTCTTCTATTCTTTTTGTTGTTGTTCAAGAGTGCACATGTCGTGGTCTGGTAGTGAAACGTTTGCGAGCCATAGTTTGTGCGTATCCTGTTATTGCTAACACATCGGAATGTATATGGAGGATGTTTTTGAGGGCTGTGTAAAGTGAGTCAAAAGGTCGTGTCGCTCTTAAGTATAAGTGACGCGTCTAAAAAGCCAGCCGAAAGGTTTCCGAGTACTGTATGTTTAGTATTCCCAGTCTGGTCCGCTGTTAGTTTGTAGTGTCTCGATCATGCGTAATACTGAAGGGTCAAATTTTTTTTGTGTGTGTGAATGAAACAGAGATTGCAAACTAGATTTCTTATTGTTTCCCCAAATGAATAGGCAGTAATGAAGGTATGATTGCATAAGAGCACAGTACATTTGTTTCTCAAGCCGCAACGGCAACAAACATCTCATTTTGTATATTATACCAATAGAACTGCAGAACTGAATTTAAATTCTCTTTGGGAGACATACGCGAATTTCCCAAGCACATCAAACCTCGTCTTCACGCGAAATTCTGGTACACACCCAGATGTGAAAACAATATGTAGTTCTAGAACAAGCACTTTTTTATTGTCTACATGAAAGAACGCTGCTTTTATTTTTTGCGAAATTTATTCAGGTTTCCACTGCGACATCTCTCATAATCATAAGGTGGTTTTGTGACATTAAATCTCAGGTTTTATTAATAAACTACTCTTTCGGCAGTTTGCAAAGAGTTTGCGCAATTTGCCTGTACCGCATCCGCTTCACGTATATCTTGAAAATTCGAACAAATGCGGACGAGGTACACCATAAAAACTTTTGCAGCAGCGGCGGACTCTCGTTAGGGACTCGCTGCATACAGTTATTTCAGTGAACTAGGCGTGTCCGCTAAAACGTCTCGTCATTTATCTCGCCAATGAACGTTCTGAACAGACGTTGTCGGATAAAACAACGTTACAGAAAGATATATACAAAAAATAAAAATAAATGAGAGGAACCCCTTTACTGGCGTTCAGATCAGGCTCACAAAACCACAACGGCGTTGCGCTTATATGAAAGTGCTGCCCGGGACGATTCATTCGTCGTTACAAATGATTTTCGCTGGCACCCCCCTCTCCCTCTTCGTCACCGCATTGCATGTATGTGTACATGCAGCGGTCAGTTGTGTGGTGTCGCGTTTTGCTTGCGTACGTGTCCCAGCTCGGAGTTTTGTGCTTGGCCTGTTGTGTGTACGAATGACATTACCCTAATTATTAACGAAAGTAAACGGTCTCACAAAGAAAACATAACCGAACAAGAGAGATAGCGCGGTTAAAAGCAGAAAAGAAAACGCACAGAGGCATGACGGTAGTCACGTGCTATGAGCGGGGAAGTGATACCGCGAAGCCACGTAGAGCATGGGATACGCCTCGACAAACAGATGAAGTAAGCTGAATACGCATAATCACACAAAACATCAGAACTAAAAAATACACATACGGTATTTCAAGCATACTTACACGCACGCACGCACACACACACACACACACACACACACACACACACACACAAACACACAAGGTACAGAATCAGGCAAAAAGGAAAATTGAGGAGCTGCATCTATACTACGAAACAGCAACAAGCCGACCACACAGACGGAGATGCAGACTTTACCCGCACTGATCGGTCGACGCACATTCACGGTAGGCTAAGCGAATGCAGAGAATGGCAAATAAACTATAACGAAAGAGATCGGGGCACCAAATGCGCCGCAACACCGGAAAACCAGGCAGCCAAACAAGCGCCACTCAATCGTAACAGACCGCGAAAGCGCAGGTGCTTGCGCTGGTGT
Source organism: Rhipicephalus microplus (assembly GCF_043290135.1). Classification (NCBI taxonomy): domain Eukaryota; kingdom Metazoa; phylum Arthropoda; class Arachnida; order Ixodida; family Ixodidae; genus Rhipicephalus; species Rhipicephalus microplus. The sequence goes on along the minus strand of NC_134706.1, from coordinate 152,308,350 downwards.
TTGTGGGCGGAGCCTGGCTGTGATGTCACATTCACGTGACGTGTCTTGGCTCCACCCGCTCTGCTCTAACGTCCTTGTGCCACGGGATTCGCCTCTCGGCGACACAGTTGTCGCGAACCGCTGCTGCAGGTTTTGTCACCCGCTGAGGCAGGCGGCCGCAATGGGAACAGCGTCCGCGACAAAACTTGTTCGGCGCGTCCGGCTGTCGCCGCCGGCTCGTCATAATGAGTCGCCTTTCCACGTATCCGCTTTCCCGTTCACTAATTTCCGCTCGTTAAACGTCGCGCGGCCACGTTTTTCAAGGACACAAAAGCACTCTCGCGTATCGTCAGTTTCGGCAAGATGATTTCCTCGTGCAGTTCTCAAATTATGGAGGTATTCATTCTGTTACTTATCCCTGATTAACTTGCTGTAAAGCTATAGGCACACGTTTTGAAGCGAACCAAATTGCTGATTGTATCAATGGCGCCAATTGAGTTGATATTGTAATCCTCGTTAATTGATGATTGCAGTGTTTGTGCGGCTGTCATTCAGAAACTTGCAATAATTTTTTATCAGAAGATTTGAAGCGCTATCCTGCAATGAACTTCAATCCCTAACATTAGCAAGCAACTGTAGAATGAACACTGCCATTACGTGGTAAGATTGTTCTAAACGTGGTGACCCTTTGCTGCGTCTTCTGCACAATGTTTTAAGTGGCGGTACTGGGCTAAAATGATCAAGCACGTTCACTGTGACTGCCCTCGCTACAACGTGGAAAGACGGCTGCTAGCTGCTGCGTTATCTCGCCTTGACGACAGGCCTTCATCAGAACAGTCAGTGCATGAATTGATAGATTGATGTGTGGGGTTTAACGTCCCAAAACCACCATATGATTATAAGAGACGCCGTATTGGAGGGCTCCGGAAATTTTGACCACCTGGGGTTCTTTAACCTGCGCCCAAATCTGAGCACATGGGCCTAGTCAGTGCATGACAGCCAACAATATCTGTCTAGTGAAGGCCTTATTGAACTCTTTGCGTGGTAGTGGCCTATTGAATGGGCTATAGCACCCCCGCTCTTTTTTTCTTTATCACGCGTCTATTTTGCTCATCGCTTTCTTTCTCATCTTTCTTCCCCGTTCTTCTTTCCCTTAGTGCAGGGTAGCAAACCGGATGCCCCAATTTCTGGTTAACCACACTGCCTTTCTCTCATCTCGTGCTCTCTTTTATCTAATCTAACTTCAATGGCAGTCTACCCACCATGGTGGTCTAACAGGTAGGGGCGCTCGACTACTGACACCCAGGTCGCCGGATCGGATTTCAGTCGCGGTGACGGCATTTTCGATGGAGGAAAAAATGCATGAATACCAAAATAGCCGAATGCTGGGCCTGTTGGTACAACATAATGTGGAAGTACATGAGCGCACAAGGTAGAAGGAATTAAGGAAGCACTTGACAGAAAAGAAGCTAAACTTACGAATGCAGACTTAGAAAAATTTATTGCATGAGGATACGGAAACGCGCAGGCGTAACATATACATTGCTAGAAAGTGTGCTTTTTAAGTAGTTGAAAGAAAGAAAAAAAGAAAGAAAGAAAGAAAGAAAGAAAGAAACCATTTGTGGGGTGACGTTATTCGGTTATAGTTGTTTGTGCCTGCGCGTTTCGGTGTTCTCGTGCAATGAACAGCGACGCAATGCAAGCACAACGCGCGCGCTTTAGATTCCGAGGGGTGACCGGCGTCTGTAAGCGCGCCCCCGCGGCCACCTGGTACAATGTTACTGCAACGAATGCAGGCTAGGACGTGAGCATGACACATTCAAGGCATTCGCCTTGAAACCATGAGACGTTAAATGTGGACCCATGGGGGTTCTTTTCGGGGCTGCAAAACGCACACAAATGCCCAACAGCTCATTTACACTTATCGTAACGCGGTGGCCGCACTGTTGGGAATGGAACCCACCCCTTCGACTCTAGAGCAGTGCGATACCACCGCAGCACAGCCACCAAAACGTTAATTTGAGCCCTCATGCTTGGTGATTGTTGCATCTATGGAAATCGTAATTAGGTGCAAGGTAAAACCTTCTTTTTGATGTTCACCTCTCAGTGGCCAATTGACAAAAGCACCATACAAAAGCATGAATAACCATTTGCCGGACATTTTGCTCTAATTCCACCACACGTTTTCTTTTCCGTTGCTTTCGTTTCTCCTAAAGCGGTATTTCTGTTCCAAATCACTGTGTTTATGCAGTGTATCCCCCTAAACTACATACACGGTGATCCCCCACTAAAAAGAATGCCAATCGCGTCTACTTGCGAGGCGCACCAGCAGCCACTAAAAACGGGCACCGTTTATTTGGGAGCCCCCATGGCCCCACTTTGCGAGTGGCGCCCCTTGGCGCTGCCGAATACCTCTACGCAGAACGCGGGGTCTCGGAACATGAGGCGAGGCACTCAACCGAGCACGATGTGCATGCACGCGACCGACTGACGGTGTACGCGAGTCCATCACTCAAAACGCCGACAGTAAGCGAGTCGCCCCACAACCGTGTCATTTTCAACGTGCTCGCATGCATGCCCACCCTGTAATATCGCGGTTCCTCGCGTCAAAAGGCCCCTCCGAAGGTGGTCATTTTGCCGTGTCATTCCTCCGCTTCGAAAAACACGGTTGGAGGTTGCCCCTTTGAGCATGACTCTTTCCCCTCCTCCCCAGCACCTCCTCTTTTCTCTCTCGCATCGTTTCGTGCATGCGTATAGATACACGGCCCGGCTGGTGATGAAAACAAACGAACGTTACACCAACAATGTGCTATACAGTGCTATATTGAGCCAACGCTTAGTTCACGTAAGTCTCACATTGACAACTGAATACACTGTACTAGATGCGAATACGTATATGGGAAGCAAGGAGAAGCTGCCTCAAGGAACGGAATGCCTGTTTCAATGTACTCCCAACATGACATTATTGTTCACTTAGGATTCGAAACAGAATCTCCAAAAGCATTAGTTAAGGAAGGGGATAATAACAGATGCCCCAATCACTGATATGCTTAAATGAGTTTTCTCCGAGTGCCGATTATTAAGGACGCAGGGGACGTTGTTCGGGAGAGTACGTTTGCTTAGAAAAAGTGTTAAACGATCTAGAGTACATCGTACTCTACTATAGGAGAGCATAATGCCGTCCCGATTACCCAGCGCTTTTCCTATGTGACCCTACGATCAAAGATCTCGACAAGTATGGAAGCTCTGGGCATAAGAACGACAACGTAAAATGAAATTGGAGAGGACATGCCAATACTCTGGTCATGGTTTGTTACCCAGTACATATTTATTTATTCCCTTATTTATCTATTTACATATTTATTTATTTATCAAACTATCACCACCATTAGGCTTTACGGCGGTCTCTTAAGCAGAAGCAGTAAAACTTGATTACTCTTTCTCAACCCTTGTCCCTCGCCCATTACAACAATTCACTTTTGTGATGGATTGTCTTCCATCATATTGGTGGATTTTGTAACGGACATTGTTGAGACATGGGAACTGCTATACTGTGTATATAGTGCCACATTGAGTGTAGAAATAACCCGACTTAAGCCGTCCCTTAATCCCTCCCGAGAAAATGGGAAACCAATGAATTTACGGGAAGTTTACTATTCCTCCAACGAGCGTCCAGAAATAAAAGTGATTCGCAGCACCAGCTGCGTATATATATATATATATATATATATATATATATATATATATATATATATATATATATACGATACGCGTCTTCTTCGTGCAGAAATACTACCATGTGAATACGTTCGTGCGATTAACTGCTCTCTAACGGTCGCGCTACGGGCGAGCTGAGTAGATGTCAGGAAAAACGTTCCTGACGTGCTCGGAAGGGCCAACAAAACCACGAGCCCACCATGTTTGCACTATGCGCACTAAAAAATCAACACTTATATTGAAAGACAAAATGCTTCGTTCGAGTTGAATATTGGCTGAAATAAAGTGGGTTATAGTGCTGCATTATGGAGATATGTTCATGGTTGAAACATAAAGTATGCAATTGTAGTGTAACTGTGCAATAACAATGGAGAAGAGGCCTGTTGCAAGAAGATGTGACAACGAACGTAGAAACGAAAATCCCCAAGCACGAAGTCTACTTTCATACAAACACGACAAACTGTTTCATACAACCGCTTAGAAGATTCTGTATTAGCTATTTCTTTTAATGTTGCAAGGTGCAGTCAATATATTGAATCAAACATGCGTTAATCAAACTAGTGTGTGCTCGTGCTGAACACATTCGCATTAGAAACCAGCTCACAAAAGTGGAGACACGAATATGAAAGGCCAAGTGTAGGTGTTATGTTCTTCAGAAATGTGTAAATATCCATATTCCCTTTCGTAGAACATTTGTTCAATGTAAATCATGTGCATTGTTGGCATGAATTGTCTTTAACTCTACCTTTTTTTTTGCTATCGTGCTTTGCCACACTGAGGCTGGGACGTGAGTAAAGCTGTTCCATAGAGCTTTTTCTCCCTTTCCCTATCACTTACTGCAAAATTCTATGTAGAAAATAAACTCAAGTGAATTCAAGTGCAGATGAGACTGCACAAATACGCTTAAAGCGGTTGGCACGAGAGAAAGCAACCGACCACGACGGCCCCACTCACGCGATCGGAAATAATTGTCCAGGTATGCGGCTGGCCGTGCAGGAGACCCGCCTCATAAACAGCGGTTACCGACACCATCAAGTGTGGAGTGTATCTACTTAGCTTCCCCACAAAGAGTCGCCATCCCTGTGAAACGCTTCGCTCGCCAAGGCCGCAACGTCTCTGCGAGCGCCTCTCAGCGACGCGTCATAATCACGGCATCCACTCGGTGTACCCGTGACTAAGACCGGTTTTGATTACCGGCCATCAGTCACTCGTTTATTCCGCCCGTCCGAGAGACAATCAATCAACGCCATAGTGGTATGGTCCAACCACACATCCCTCTCGCTGCTAGGGGGGAAAATAACCATTAAAAAATGACTTAAGGGAAGTGGAGTGGATTGAAGTGCGTCGCTTGCGAGAAAATCAATGCCCAAACTGGTGATGGTTCTTTTTCTTACCATTATTTTGGCCAATTAGTGTAAAGGACTGACTGCTGGTCGAAGCGGGTGCCATGGATTGGCGTAGGAAACCGCCAGGTGGAAATGTATCCGGGAAAGGAACACGTTCCGTTCATTTTCCTAAACACTTAAACGAGCTGGCTAAGCAGCCATCTCCAATAAATGTGTTCTTGAACAGTACTGTGGCCGGGTATGGATACAACTTGGCTCTTGCACAGTGATTTGCATCATGAAGATATGAGCAACAATGATGTAATGCGAAATTTGCGCCCGAAAATGTCCATTCACCAATGCAATGTTCACACGTCATGAACTATTCATGCACAAGAAACGTTCATGTACAGGAAACATTCCCGCTTTACAGAATATTTCATATTACACTTATTTACAAAAGGTTATCTCGCAAGAGGCGCCATTTGTCCGCACTTGATATATAGTTGTCGTGACAGAAAAAAAAAAGGTGTGACAGATGTTAGCAGAAATATCTTGCGATAAATAATCGTGCGAACAATAATTGTTTATGTCAATAAGTAAATATTGATAGCCCTGTTTCTCCTATTAGGTATAAAATGTGGCTGCCCGTCGAGCAAATGTCGAACGTTATAATGTAGTTTGAGCCAGAGTTACATTTATAAAGCATCATTAAATTTATAGGGACACAGTTGTGGTAAACTTCTAATTTGAACTGCGAAGTATTTCATACCGAGTACATCCAAGACTTGATGCATTTCTGTCACGGATATGACATTCGTCAAATGCACTGAAACGGGTAGGAAAGAAAATATTACAAAAAAATGACAGTATCTGCACAAGGCCGGAGAAATGAATGCGATAGCAACCCATCGGATTGTTATCCTTACGTAAGGCTCAGATATTTAGGAACCGTACGAAATGCAGTGAACCCGCCTGATTGTGCGTTGAGCCGCAGCGTTTCTCGCACGCACAGCAGCAAGCACGTTCTTCCTGTGCGTGGGCACGTATGCGAGCCCGCCTTGCTTCAGCACGACTATCGCATTCCGTTGGAGCTGTTCTGCAGGTGTTCGTACGACACGCGGTGGCATCACAAAGGCCAAACTACATACAGTGCTTTCGGCGGCGTTTGTGAGGCGCTTCCTTCTTTGACGACAGACGACGTCGACGATAGCGGAGACGGCAGCGAAAAGTACAGTTTCATTGCACTTCAGCAAAACTCCACCTCCAACTGTCCTAGAGAAAGCCGCGTGTTCTTCGACGCCGGAAGCAGCCGGCTGGTGGGACAAGATTGACGGCTTGCTTGTTCCTTGATATATGGCTCCCACACACACACACCATGGAAGATTGGCTAATTCCACCTTTCCGTGGAATAATGCTGTCGTATTTCTCGTGTTGCATAACTACAATTGAAACATGAATCATTATTGAAGAATGTATCTTTTTTTAAATTATTTGATAGTAAGTCAGTGGTATATATATATATATATATATATATATATATATATATATATATATATATATATATATATATAGCCGCTAGCGACCCGCATAGCAAGAGCAGCGCGACCTAGTTTGTTACCGCAGTGCGCTGAAGTGCGAGGAGTTGCTACAGTTCAAATCGCCGGTGGGTGCCTTGCACTCTTTTGTTCTGTTTTATTCATATGTTTTGCTTTATTATATGTATATTCACACATATACATATCCGGAACACGGCGGCGACGGCAGAAATAGCCGAGAGTGTCCATATAATTTCTATCGCAATAAAAGTTCCTCCACCAAGAATCGAGTGCACAACCACGCGGTCCACGTCGATTAGGGATAGGCGTTTTACCCGCTGCGCCAGGGCATTGACGCACACGTGCGAAGATCCACAGACACGCCTTATATCTCACATATGTGCCTCACAAGGTTCTCATGGTTCGCGAGCTGGAGCCGCCGTCTGTGAGCGGTGAAGTTTTGAGCATTGACACAACCTGGCGGTTATAAGGAGCGGTTCGGTGACAATCTGATGAGAGGCTCTCAATGGCTGGAACGAACGCTGGCCATGCTAGCATTGAGAGAATTATTTACTTGGTAGAATAATTAGTAACTTTATTAGTTACCATTTTCAGAGAGTAGTCTTATGGGACAGAGGGTGGAGGGGAGGAACTACTACAAGTAGGCCTCCTCAACCCTTTCCGCCCACTCAAGGATCGCCTCCTGAGGAGGAAAAGGAGGAGGAGGAATAAACATTTATTGAAACAGCATACTACGGTTTCCGTGTGTGGAGAGAGCCCTTATTCCATGGCCCCACTGGTCCGAGCGGCTCGCTCGGCCTGGTCCATGATATCCCTCTGGCTTCCCAGGCCCTGCCGGGTGGGTCGCACCTCCCACTGAATGCCGGGCTTCGGGCTGTCCAAGCGACTTCCCCACTTCTCACTAAAAATTTATTCCTTGAGGAAAGAAGGAAAAGGGTACTTTGGGCCCCCTTAAGCCATATGATCCGCTTTAGTCTGCTGTGGCAGAGGAATGAAACTTAATTGATTGATATTTAGGATTTAACGTCACAAAACCTCCTTACGATTATGGCAGACCTCGTCGTAGAGGGCCCGCGAATTTCTACCACCTAGGGTTCTTTAGGGGCATGAAACCTACAGGAGGTAGAAGGGTAACTGGAGAGATGAATACTGTGGAGGAGGGAAAAGGAAGGAAAGAGGCAAGTCTTCGCTGTCACCCCAGAATTTATTACACAGCTGCGCGGGGGGTTTAAGCATAAGTGGTGGAAATATTATAGGCTGAAGGAAAAGTTGCCTTCTTTGTCAATTACTTCGTGCAGCTTCCGCATCCACCGAATGTTTTACCCTACTGCCTATTGCTTCGAGTGCGATAGCAGCGACTAATACAACTGCATAGCAGTGGCTACCACGTCGACGGGTGAATGTCGTGCCTTGGTAGAGTGAGACAAAGACCAGCGTGATATTAAACGTCTTTGCGCATGCATGCCTCAAACATCTAACTTTTTCTTCCTGTGTTGCTGAAACACAGTGTGCGAGTGCATGCATGAGCACAGGCTTGTAGGTTACCCTCTTACCCTGGATCGAACACCGCTTGATTACCCTCCTTAACGACGACATTACCCTCCTCAACGACGACATAAACAGGACAAAGGTTTATTATGTGTTGGTTATATTTTTCGTCTTTTTTTATTTCTTTGAATTTTTTATTCTTGCCTTTCATGGGAATATGTCATCCACAGATAATGTCACTGACGTCATCACTGTGTGTACTGATACACAAAATCCTTTACGACATGCCATTAAACTTCGCAGCCTGGTTTCCTGAAGATTATGAACACGAGCATAAGGCACAGACGGCTAGATAGACATGTCACGATAAGAGTGTCTTCAAATTAGTAAGAAATATTTTGCGTCGATAACCTATGAGTGGTGACGAAGTTACTGTCTTATTAACACGAAGGTAGAGCATAAGGCATACTTATGGCACACATGTACAGACCGGCCAGAGCTTCACCTTGCCTACTGCACTGTACACAGTAAAAATTTTTACACCCAGAAGGGTGTAAATGAGCTTGTCCCGTGGACGACACCCTAAGGGTGTTAATTCAGCACCTTCCAAAAAGGGTGCTTTTTCATGCACCCTTAGAATAGGGTGTACATGTAAAAAAACTGTAGGGTGTTACAAAAACACCCTTAAGGAAGGGTGCCTTCGATGTCCATCACTTTTTTAGCACCCTCTGAGGAGGGTTCGAGAAGGGTGCACAAGGGTGTTGAGTGCCCATGGCAGGGGTGCCAGTATTCTTTTAGACTGCACTAATAGATATCGGCATGCACTGATTGCACACTACTTGAAGAAAGTGGTCCTGATTATCAATGGTGCGCCACCTGTCGAGCTCCATTCATTGCGTCTGGGCAAAAATATAAACGCGTACTATCGTGTATGAACTTGTGCTAGATCTATATATACTTCACGGTATACGCGTAATGCGCCTTACAGAAAATGAAGCCTTGCTGCCCTTGCATATTGCGTTTATTTATTAGGCAAATAAAACATAAACTTTTCTTCTGCCACACAACTTTTTCACCAGATACACGTTCACGTATACGTACACTACACATGCAACACCTCAAATGTTTATTATATTTATTCAGTTTCACTTCATTGACAACTTTTTGCAACATACAATTACACTGGTTTCAGTTTAGTATACTGCTTCAAGTGCATAGAGACTACAAATGAAATATACGCTAATATCTCCCTATAATTCTTTCAAGTATCTACAATCCCAATGGTTTCCAGTTTAATACTCCTTCATGTACACAATCGGTTAATAGGAATGAAATACAGGCAAATATATACTTATGATTCTTTCAAATATATACAATCACCATGATTTCACTATATACGCCTTCATGTACACAACCGTTCCCAAGAAGTGATGCACACAAAAATATATACGGATAGTGTTTTCAAATGTATACAATCACAGTGGATTAAGCTTTGTATTCCTGGATGTATAACAATTGGTTATGAGAAATGATGTACATGCAAACATATACGGGTTTTCGCACATATAACTTTAGCGAATACTTAAGAAACCAATACAATGATCAGAAACACAATAAGCTAAAAACGAACACAAAACTGAGTCAAAACACACAAAAAACAAAAGAGGTAATGCATAATTATGGCTAATGACACAGCTGGGTCACTTTATGCCAAATGTCCCAGCCATTTTGGCAACCATCTCAAATGTATTCGAAAAACTCGTGCTGCATTGCAAATGGTGAACTTCTGGAATATTTAGGAGAGGAAAAATATTTGGTCACGTGGCTGCCCTCTGAACTTTCTGGAATGCCGTCTAAGTGTTGTATGTGAAAAATTTTATTTTAAAAGCACCGCTCCTTCTTTCCATACGAAACTTGGTCTACGTGTTACGTAACAAGAGCTTAATTTGGGAGAGTTGATTCATCGTGGTTGTGTGCTAGTCACAGCGCGACAACTTTAGGAAGAGACAGAAAGGACAGGAAAGAGCACCGACTGTTAACTGAATTTAATGAATGTGCTACGAGCGCTTTTATACGGAGTACAAGAACCGTGTTCATGCGCGACGACACGTGTGAGCACTACAAAATAATCTTGACTGTGAAAAGAATACTGCCTCTCGGAAAGGATAAGTGAACGTGTAGTGATGCACTGATCATTGGTTTACCTGATAAAAAATACTTCTACAAACGTTAAATTGGCATTAAGTAAACCTATTCTCGTGACCAATGGGGCAAGATTGACTATTCCTGTTGCTGTTTAGTACACACACTTTTGAAAGCTTGCAAGGGGTGGAAAACCACACGCTAATATCATATCTGCTGGCTATTTTTTTAATTGTGAGACACATGATGTGGTATAACATGCAAAGGTTTTGGTCATTGTTTTTTGTTGGTCCTGTCTTCTTTAACTTTACTTTCTGTAGGAGGCTTTTGCAAACGGGTGTGATGATTCTGTTGGGATACCCAGTATGTTTTAGTCTTTTATTCTGGTTTTTAAACCTGACCTCACACTTGTGCTAACATGACTTCTGAAGGGTGGCCTGAGTACATGTGGTATCAATTCCTCTTTCTACTAATTATGAATGCCCACTATGAAAAGACAGAACATTCTTAGCACTCCTGGGCTGATAGCACCAGCCAATACCCCAACAGCATCATCACACTTGTTTGCGAAACCCTCCTGCAGAAAGTAAAGTTAAAGGAAACAGGACCAAAAGAAAAAGAGAATGACCAATCACCTTTGCATGTCACACGGTACTACGTACATAAGGTGTCTCACAATTTTAGGAAACGAGCCAGCAGATATGACATTGTTGTTTTCCACCCCTTGCAAGCTTTCAAAAGTGCATGTACTTACAGCAACAGGAATAGTCAATCTTGCACCATTTGTCCCTAGAATAGGTTTACTGAATGCCAATCTAATGTGTATAAGATGCCGCTAACATGTGGAAAAGTAAACATAGGACAAACTGGGCAATGCTTCAATGATCAAGCAAGACAGCATGCTTTAAATGTTAAAAAGGGCTAGTAGTCTCATGGCCGGGCACCGTAAAGAATGTAAGTGTAGTCCTAGGTTTCATAAAACACGGTTTTTGAAAAAAAAAGCTAGCAGAAAAATGAGAGATTTTAGAACTCTTTATCAGGAAGGCCAAGGATCGATACATCAGTGCACCTTCACTTATCTTTTCCGAAAAAGAGTATTCTTTTCTCGGTTAAAATTATTTTGTCATGGTCACACATGTGTTGTTGCAGATGAGCTCTGGTCTTGTGCTCAGTATAAAAACGCTCGTAGCACCTTCAATAAAATTCAGTTGACAGCGCTCTTTACTGTCCTTGTTGCGATAAGATTTTTATTACAGAAAAAAATTCGTTTTCTTACAATTCAGGTATAATGATGAGTTTTCATTGTATCACAACATGAAGCAAATTGCATCTCAATACGGACAAAAATCACAATTTTGTGAAATTCGTGATATTTTCTCGTATATTTCAGCAGCTTGAGAGGTCTAAAGATATTTTTCCTCAAAATATACCTTCTGTGGAGTAAGCATTCACTGCTCAGATATTCATACAAAGTGCAATATTGCAATAAAAAATGCAAACATAACACATTTTGGCTTTATTCTTGGAAGCGAATGTGGCAAAAAAATTGCACTATTATTATTGAGCTTCAAATACCTTACAGAAGCACATTTACTTAACAGGTAGACCGAATTTGCTTTAGAAAAAATAAGCGGTAGTTTTAAAACAAAATTTTCCACAAACAGCACACAGACGGCATTATGCCAGGAAGTTATAAGCCAGCCACATGAACACCACATGAACAAAACTTTTTTTCTCGCTGAAATATTCTAGCAGTTCACTGTTTTCAACGCAGTAAGTCAGCACTTTTTTTTTTCAAATACAATTCAGATGGTTGCCAAAGTCGCTGGGACGTTTGGCATAGAATGGTCCAGCTATATTTAGGCAAAATAACTTACACAAATAACAATGTTTGTTCATCTACCATGACCACACTAGAAAAAGTTGTTCAGGCATTGTGACACTAAAATTTTCAGCGTCTTACTGCCTGAACAACTTCTTTGATAAACTCCAAACTCACGCCGAGAAAAAGCCGCTCAATCACGGTGGATGTTAAAGGCGTTGCGGCCGTAGACAATGTTGAAAATAAAAAAAATCAACTCATCAGTGCTGTCACTCCTTCTTCGTCATTACTGACACGGAAGATTTTTCGGTTATCCATGTGGAGGATCAGGAAGTAGGCTTGCTCTAGGCTGGGGCCGGGGGGTAGACTACGCAGGACGTCAGCGGCACCCTTTCATCCTTTATAAGAGCAAATATGACTTCTCATAAAAGGATGTTCGTGCTGCTCTGGCAGCACCATATATAAAGAATGTGTAGTGTGTATCCTTCGAAATGGCGTGTAATTGACATTACACTGAACTCGAAGCATACAACCCATACATTCCAATAATTTCGTATGATAAAGATAAGAGTTTTTCAGCATACAGCGAATTCCCGAAATGAGGTGAAGTGTAAGACTACAGCTCAAAAATGGCACTTACGAAAGCCTGAACTCACCTAAGAATCAAATTCCTTCTAGGGTAGTGAGCCAGTGTGAAAAACAATTCCTAAAGTACAATGTTCAGAACATGTAACATTAATCAAAATGCACAAGAAACTTATCTCTTCATGTACAAACAGTGAAGACATCTCTGCTTTCTCTTTTACATGAGAACAAATGATCTTGGGCGTGGCACTAGCGAAGAGGTCTGCAAAAAAAAAGTAAAAGATTTACTGACTTTAATCACGCCTCTAACAATCTGAGGAATTGTTCAAGTCACCAATCAGTGCAATTCTGACTGCCTCTATAAGGGCATCAAAAATGAACGATTTTCTCGTTCTTTCTACTCTCACAAGACGCTCCGTCAATGGAAATTAATCCAAATTTGACGCTGTGCTTCCTATTTGCCTGCTTTCGAGACGTAGGGCTGCGAACATGTGTTTTGTGCACCTAATCTAGCACAGAAATTCGTCATCTATAATTCAATCATCTTAATTCATTGTAATTTGATAAAAGATGTGATAGCTCGTCCAGTTTTTGAAGAGTTGCGGGCCTGCAATAGGCACTGCCTTGCACGTATGAAAGTACTTCTTTTAAAAAAAAATTCAAAGCTTGCTTTCAGAAAAAGCGTCTGGCATATTTCGACAACCAAGCCCATCCTCTGATGGCAATAAGGGGCACGCTATATGCGATTATTGACTACGGGGTTTACAAACGTAACCCGTGCCTAAATACTCAGTTAAACACAATCACGCAAGTAAGAGCGCTCGAACGACACCAACGCGCGCGGACGCCGACTACGTTGCAGCAGCCATGGCTTATGCTAGAGCTACCGCACATAGCTCCTACAGTCACGTATACTATCTCGATTCTGTTATAACGCCGAACATTATCGCAGATGAAAGCGAAGCACGAAAACAGCAAACAGAAACGAGGGAAAACAACGCACGGCGATGACCACAACAACGCGCCTTTGGAAGTCTGCTAGATCTTTCCCTGTTGCTGGTGGCACTTGTCCTAAATAGCTTAAAAGTCCGAGGCGCACGTGCTGGGAGCATCGCGGCATATCAGCACCTCCAACTATACCGTCTTTAGGCAAAAAAAAAGCCATTTCGTACAGTGCGCCTCTGTACATATTTTTGCTTTTTCTTTCTTTTTTTGCGCTTACACATACAGAAGCACGTTGCACATTTGAGTATTCATAGAAATGTTATTACGATGTAGCCCAAAGCACATCTTAAAACAATATCAATCACTTTGTGCAGTGTAGAGACAATGTGCGATCAGCAACTAATCCCGCCCTTCTTAAGTGATCACATCACTCACTGTATGAGTGATGCAGGCACTTACACAACATCGCGCATAGCAGTGTGAACTCGTTAAGTCACACGATAATCCGGCATCTGCAACAGGCCCGCGAACGCATGCTGTTGTAAATGGCTGGCAGTCTACTTCGGCAGAGCTGCTGCAGGTGCCCAGCTAGCGCTGTATGATTACTATTTACGAAAACAGTACACTCACCGTTAACAGGCCCACGTTGTCCGTGTCCGCCACTCCATGAATATTCCTTAATCCGAGCGTCACTTCGAACACGGTGTCATGCGAGACCACCATTGAATATGCGCCTGTTCGCTAGAACACACACAGCGACCAAGACCCCAGACCAACGCAACGCATTTGAAAGACGATGAGACAGAGAGAGCGACGTTGAGAGAGAGAAGGAGGAGGCACTGGCGACGGCTAAAGCCCCGCGGCGGCGCCGCAGCTGTCGACGCAGGTGTTTGGTGACGCAACTATTCGCTTATCTACGCCGCCGTTGTGGGAGCAACGCTGGCCGGGGTGAGCGGGGGGGGGAGGAGCGGGAAACCCGCCAGGACGGCGCCGAAGAGCAAACCCTATGGCGCATACGGCGGACGGCCGTTCCTCGCGGAATGACTACTTGTAAATGGCAACTCTCCTTCCAGCCAGTCGCACAGCGACGCAGGTTATTTACCAGCCTCGAGTTCCTTGAGTATTTTGACGGAATGCGATTGCGGTGGGCGAAAAATAGTGAAGCAAAACTTGCGGAAAACAAAGTGCACCATGGAATGGCCAGAAACAATAATTATTTCGTCCTCGGTGGCATTAGCGGGAGAGCATCGCTACACCTTTTTCCAGAGGAATTTCTTTTTGCATTGGTGTCTGGCACTTCCGCGTATGGTGCCGCAAACACTGAATTCGTAGTCGAAGCTGTAACAAATTAATCCACAGTCGCGGATGTTTAGAAGGCTTGTCACGCACCACGAAACATGCCGAGGTTGTTATAACAAACTTTTTGCTGACCACATGATCAGCACATAATTCCATATGGTTACCCAATGAGCTAGCTAAGCACCTGTAGCAAAGGCAGGGCACGTTCTTGTTAAACGTTTTTAATATAAACGATGGCTGTGCATAAGTGCAGTGACAGCTTTCCGTGGGAATTGGTCATAACCCACGTTTTCGAGCGTAGAAGCACCTCAGCGGACCTAATCAGCTACCACAGCAAGTTCGTAAGCAACGATCAGGTACGAAAATGTGCAGCTGTTTTCCATGAACTGAATAGTCCATGTACAGTGCGTTGACAACCGCCATTCCTTAAGCCACCTCCAATATAGACTCCCAGTCTGAACAGGTGTGGGACCTTAAACAATAAGAAGCAGTGCCTCCCCCCCCGCACACACACACACACGAAATTCGAGGGCGCACGGGCTGATACACACGCATACTTATTCACAGGCGCACACACATACGGCCACACACACACGCGACCGTAAACGCACGCATGCATGGGCGTACAAATGTGCACAGGCACGCTTAACACAAGCACGGACTCGCACATACACGCGCACGCACACATGCACGGGTGTACACACAATCGCGCTTACACGCACACACACCCACCCATACTCGGGCGAACATTATTTGTGTGTATAAATCCATAGCAAACATGCAGCTTATAACCAACGCTAAGGAAAGCTTTCGTAACATGGATTGCAGTTATTTGCCATTATAGATGAAACGCGATTTGCTTCTGCTGACATTCTGCTGTATTCGGAGAGCAGTTTCACACATTCTAAGTCAATTAGGCCGTCATTTAACGCAAGGTCCACATATTCATGCAGTAGCTGCGCTGCTCGGCCGCCAATCAGAAGGTCGCGGATTCGATGCCGGCCGTGGCAGTCGAATTAAGGCGGAGGCGAAAAGGTAGAAGCCTTTGCACTGTGCGATATGAGCGCTCATTAAAGAACACCAAATGGTGAAAATCTCTGCAGCTTTCCACTACGACGACCCTCATAATCATATCGAGGTTTTTGAGACGTAAAATCCCAAATATTATAATTATGTGCTCTTCTTATGCTGCATATTCCATCTGATGAATCGGCACCTACACCCTTCTCCGGCACAGAAGCACCCTTAGAGCCTATTTTAGGGTGCTATTGAGGCAAGCACCCAAACAAAGGGGTGCTTTTTTTCAATCGACCATTTATGTGTGTTAAAGGGTGTTGCAAAGGGTGCTTTCTCGTAAAAGCACCCTTTTTACACCCTTTTGGGTGCGAAAATTTTTACTGTGTATGCAACATCGAAGCATAACGCCTTCACATCAAGTTTAAACTTCATTATTTTCTTTGCTCCCTCAAATGTCGCATAAACAAGGACTCCTGTGATTTGGTCGCCGGTGTTGTTTTCCCAACGAGCTCACTCTCTATCTTTCAACTTTTTTTTCCATTTCGACCTTCGTAGGAGAAGGCACGATGCATATTCATGGTTGGCGCGCCCTCCTTCATTATCACCTGCAGCGCCACCTTGTGCCGTGGTGTGTGCGAGGCCTAACTTCTCTCACGTCGTGCCCCAGGGGCTAATCGCTTCTTCGCGCTGTTATACCGTGAATGCACGACGCGTGCTATTAAGAGCAGCCACTTGCTTCGCTGCATAAGCGGCAGCGCTGATTGAAAATTTATCTCCTAGATAGACATGTACACACTGGAGGCCACGCCTGGTCTTGCAACAAAATAAAAAGAAAGCAAAAGAAAGAGGCTACAGGGCATCTGATGGCGTCGTGTTAACTTTATCCTTTTTGTCCTATACGCTTTTGGTTTTCTCTTTGTACCTTGTCAACCCGTTAGTGGCTCACTAGCCTTAGTTGGCTTCGACGTCCATGTATGAGCGTTATATGATTATCAGTTGGCTGTCGTTTCTTATATATCCAAATAATCTTCTCTGCGTGTTGTTTCTTCTGCAAACGTCAGCCGCATGGGCGACTGCAATTTAACAAATTAGTGCGCATACGTCAACTTCGCAAACTGAGTGCTGTATGCAATGGTAAAAAGTAGTAAGGAATCTTCACGCCATGAAAAAAAGATTCATTGCCATCAGAGGTTCCGTAATCCGGCGGTTATATATCGTTTGGTAATAAAAAGGTGGGACCGTGTGAATACTGCCATTACTATTGTGCAGGGGGAGCTTCCTCCACATCTCCTGACACACACACAGACACACACAAAGAAAAAGGAAATATGGCACAGGTGTCACAGCCCAAAGCATGTAATTTATCTTTTTTCCAGGGTATACTTAAGTTCAATAATAATAATAATAATAATACTAATAATGATAATAATAATAATAATAATAATAATAATAATAATAATAATAATAATAATAATAATAATAATAATAATATAAACTTCTGCTCTTCTGCTAGGTATATAGATAGATAGATAGATAGATAGATATATAGATAGATAGATAGATAGATAGATAGAAAGATAGATAGATAGATAGATAGATAGATAGATAGATAGATAGATAGATAGATAGATAGATAGATAGATAGATAGATAGATGCTAAAAGTGCTTGCAGTAAGCAAACAAGTGGTTGATATTTATAGATACATGCAAATAGAACGCAAAGGCTTGGCGACCTTACGGCGGGTTTCTTACACCCATCTCGAAATATTTAACGTGTCACAGGCTTACACACCAGAAAATATCTCGAGGTGTTTCCCAGCATTCCAGCTTTCCAATTTGTCAAGAGCTCAGGTTAACTGCGGCCCCATAACCGAAAGATTTGCTGACTGCTGCAGAATGCTTAGCATTGATTAGCATTGCTTGTGCTGTTGTCTAAATAAAGAATAGCGTAGGTTAAATCAAGGAAAATGTTGGCAGTATCTGTTGGAGCGTTGATTAGTATTCATTGTGATGTTGACAAAATGAAGGCTAACATAAGTCAAATGAAGGCTATTATTTACAATAGACTTTGTAAATAGACAATAGAAATGAAGGCATTGATTACTATCAGTTGTGTCGAATAATTCCTGCCTAGCAGAGCTTAAATGAAGGATAATATTGTGCAGTACTATCTAAATGTTTCGACGTGATTTCTAACGTTAGCCAGTGTATATGCTTGTTAAAACAGCAAATGTCATTTAGTAAGTCAGGGTTTCATGCTACCTGGGCAAAACATTGAATAGTTCTGGCTAATTTGTGAGCTGCCCGCTGTGATGCAAGCAGCATAACCTATAGGTTCAATCGAGCCACATATACTACGTCCCATCGGTGCTAAAATGGTCATACTCGGACAAAGCCATTATTGATGCGCGTATATCATGTATCAAATGCACACTATTTTTGTTACCATTAGCACAGAGAAGCTCCTTCAACTAGGGGGGGGGGGGGCGTGAGTTAGCTGTGGCAGCCCTTGGCTACATCACTGGCGCATGCATGGAAACCTGGCTACAAAATAGATCAAAATAGAGTGAAAATATTGAAATAAAGGGAAAAGAATTGGATTTTCAAGCTATCTTGATTCTGTGACAATTCATACAACGGTGCACATTTTCAATGTAATAACGGAAACTTCCTCCACACGTACGTTCCTACATCCTATTTTAAATTATACATAATAGGGCCGTTTGCATATTCATTTTTTTGGCTTCCGTGCGAAAACTGAAACGATCTGCTTTTATGTGAACATTCATGGTCTGCACTCATTTTAACCCACTGGGCTCGAAATAACAACCGCGACAAAGAAAGAGAGAGGGGACAGTAGCACTTCCAGCGGCCGTGGCAGAGGCATCGCATGTGTAGCGAACTGTGGCACACCGCCGGCAACTATTATTTCGACTTTTCGCATTGTGTAGTCTGCAGAAGTCCACGCACCTTAAGCCAGAGCAACACAGCGCAGTTCAAAAAGGAAAATACCGCGAAGTCGCGGTGAGAAATAACACATCCAACCGCCATGGCTCTCCTTCGCCAGAGCCAGTCAAGATCACGTGATCCAACCCTGCACGTCACAGCGATTGCAGTGCTCGCGCCTCCAGTGGTACGTAAGCCTGACGCCCAAGATGATATGGTTCCCAGCGCACATGGGAATCAATGTACATCCAAGCAAACCCAGTCTGAATGAACTACAGACCTTTTCGCTGTTTACAAACAAAAATGCGGGATGATTTCTTGTTTTGTGCACCAGTGTAGCCTTGAACCATTGGCGGGAACGAATGCTTCAGCGAGTAGGCCGCTCGATTTCAACACTTTGCTCGCCTTTTTTTGACCAAATTTTTCAAATGCATTTGCTTCTAAGCTACACGCAACATTATAGGAGTTAGTAGTTAACATTGAGTGCCTTTCTTTTAGCAGAAAGAGGAAAAAGAGTTTTTTCTTACTCTGTCACAACTGAAAAAACAAGTTTTCTGCTTCAGCTTTACAGTGCTAGTTGAAGTAACTGGAAGTTTCTTGAGAAGCAACACGTGCTGCCGCTATTGCTAAAATTAGTACTTCATGACCAAGTGCGAGGTCTGTCATTCTGTGGTATTCCCAAGGCGCTATAGGCAATCCGGGATGGAAGCATAACTCCGACCCATTACTCTGTTTTCACGTAATAGTGAAACACTACCAGCTTGAGCGCAGAAAATCCTTGCTCCCGCACGCAAAGCTCCCTACGCCTCATTATTCCACCCTTGGAATGCTACAAACGGGATCTTTCCCGTCGAAAGGAAGGTTCAGTTGCGTTGCTCCGGACACCCATGCACACTGCCCTGAGTGCCTTAAAGGGTATCACTCGTTAGCTCACTTGCTCTGGCAATGTTCGGCGTCACAAAATGACTCTTTTAATGATGAAAAGAACTGGAAGGGAGGCCTCCAAAGCGGCGATTTCCATGGACCACAAAGGGCTGTCCATAGGCCCGTGAACGGGTAGAGGACCATGCATGGTTTTCCAGCCCCAACATGGTCGTGGCCCGCAACTACGACTGTATAGTCCCTTAGGGGCCAAATTAGGTATTCGGCTGACTGGCTATATGCTCGATGATCGCTTTGCATATGCATTATAAATCTCAGTCGGTTATTCTACATCATTCTTCCTTTGTTTTGTTCTTCGCCCATCTTCATTGGCCCATTGTCGTGTTAGCAGGTTTTAGCTGGCATGCGCGTGATTTTCAGGACAAGCCTATAGTCTTCCCAGGTCATGCATGCAACGCTGTTACACACCAGCTATGGTCTCAGTTTCCAGCGGCCAATTATGTCCCCTAGTTCACCCGCCACACCACTTTTCAACCTCCTCTCTCCTTTATAGCCGCAAGATACGTCGTCCCACGAGTTTACCGGAGGGTGATTCAAGCGCGAAGCGTGCCATTTTTACTGGCGTCTCTTTTAGGCAGATTATGTCCTAGATATCATTTCCTTGTGTACAGACCGTCCAACGGGGTATATTTCGCACTCGTCTACGGTGAACGAAGCGAAGGCCTCTGGCGTTTCTTATGCAACGTGCGCAGAGTGATTAATGAAGTCTCGCTCTGATCACAATGACTTTATTAATCACGCCACGCGCCGCCGAGGTGCCTTAATGAAGGCGTCGGCTATATAACTCTATATATATTATTTTCATTGCTATAGCGAGTGCTTTAGTTGCTATAGTGGGATCGCTCGGTTCTCGGAGCCGGCGCAGTGCACGTAGGGGTGGGACCAGGCAACTTCTGACATGTCTGCATACAGACCATACGACTACAAATATCCTAAAAGGCTGAACTCATGCTTCGTAGAGATCTCTCCTGCATAAGTAATGTGTGAAAGTTTCTTTGGCTACCAAGGAATATTTTACCAACATGGACTCAGTTTCTTAGGGTTCCTTATTACGCACTAGTCAAAATAGGCCGTGCAAGGCACGCAGTGGTGACGTCAACAATTTACGTATACAGCTTGCACTTGTGAGAAGTCCTTATCATCCAGCAGCAACAGTGTAATACATCGTGTCTAAGCAAGCGGCTAAGTGAATGCGAGGTCACAACTTCGAGAACAGTTTCCTTGAGGCTTGCGTAGAAGGTTAACCGCCGTCGGCTGATCAGATTGCACGAGAGGTTCTTGCGACTCGCTGATCAATTGCTTCCGTTATTTGTAGCGTCAAAGAGGACAGGTTACTTTACGAGCTTCATAGAGAACATGCTTCACAAATCGTGCCCGACTGCGCACCCATTATGCTTACAACTAAGCTAGAAAAATTAATCTTCCTGAGTAGAGTATAGATACAACAAAGTATACAGTGCGACAAATAAAGGGAAGTTTATTGTACACATAACTTGTACATACACAAACGAAACATCGAAAACAAGTAAAGAGTGTATGCATCTTACAAATGTGCACCAAAATCTGATTGATCACTGCGTATCCAAAAGTTACAAGTCAAATGAAAATTAAAGTGAATCAAATTAATCACATTTGACAGAGAACCACAAATGCATGCGTGCTAGAGTGGGCGCATCACTAGTACGGAACAACTGGAGTTCAGCTGCCCGTATACCTTACTCTGAAGGAACGTGTGTGCCATCGTCGAAGGAAAGCCTCTTCGCCGTGTGTTTCTAGCTGCTGATCGAGGTATAATTCCACTCAATGAGCCATATTTTCGGGAGTGCGGGGAGGCGCCTCAATGAGGCTTGTGCCGTACTTCCGCTAAACAGCGTCGCCGCCACAGTACGTACAAGGTCGCTGTAAAGACCAGTCTTGCAAACAGCCCACGTTCTGCTCGCATGCGCACTGTGCGAAAGCCATAGAGGCGTTGTACAACTAGCCAGACGCCTTTTGCCACCGAACACTGAAACAGAGCATGTTGGGCCATCGCTCTTTAGCCGCAGTTTGGACAGCGATCATTTGGAACGACTCCCCAATGTGCTAAACTGTCACGCGTAGGCAATACCCTCCACCTTCTCAACAGTCAAACTCGCGACCCTGGTTAGGTACGCGATTGCAACGCCACCGTTTCCATTTTTTAGGGCAGGATGCTGTTTCTTCTTTTTTGCAGAGTGTGCTAATTGTCACCATTTCGCTTATTTTATGTGATGAAACATCTTCCAGACTGCATGAACCTATTGATTCCCCTGTTCGTTTCAAGCGACTGGCAGCTCTGTACAACTTAAGCGGAATTTCTGCTCGTGGTCCAAGGTATGGATTTGCCGTGATAGTTCCTTTTAGAGTACTGCTCCTGTACATCAAGAGCTTGTACCCGGATAGTTTTCGTCATCGAAAAGCTTCTGTGTTGTTTTTGCACGCAGCGCTCTCATGAATGTTGGTATGTCTGGGAGACCCATGGCAGGCCTCCATGGTTTGTAGGAAGCTGTAAAAATTTCCTTTGTACATTCGCTGGTTTTCCTCCCTAGAGGAAGGCTCTCGCAACGGAGGTGAGGCGTTCTGTTACACGGCGAGGTAGAAGGGCAATGTGTGCTATGTAAACGCAAAAGCGCATGCCTGTGTCTTGATGACTGTTCCTTTGCCATTAGTGACAGGTTAAAATGAGTGGCCGCTGATATGACATCGGTAGATCTTCTAAGTACATCATCCCAGGTCCTTTTTGAAGCATCTCCTTTTTCAAAGCCAATGCCTAACACCTTAACAGCTTGAACGTATTCGACGTCTCCTGGCGATTGTTCTCTGAAGCCTCCAAAGCGCAAAGCCTTACATTTGGTGGTGTTTAAAAGCGCACCAGACAAATAGGAATACTGAGCGAAAATGTGCAGCGTCGGTATATGTGAAAGTGTAGACTATACAGTGAGGGCGTAAAGCACGCGTTAAAATTGCCCAGCGAAAACCACGTGATGGACCCACTGTGAGTACGTATGCACCAGCCGTTAGCAAAGCGGGCGAGTGACGTTTGTCACGTGATCGACTCGACCGGCGTTCAGTGCGAAAATACTCTCATGAAGATGTTAATGCAGCGACGCGGCTGCGTTTTCATGAGAAATCAAAACCTGAGGACCCGTCGTGTTATAGTTGGGTTAACGATATGCACACACGGCTCAGCTGTGTGCCAGGCTTTGAACAGCGTATCGGACAATCGGCAAAGCCACTCCCATATTCGCGGCTCAAGCTCTGAACTCTGCCCTTCACATTTCCGAAGCACTGTGTTAGATGCACATGAACACAATTAAGTGAGGATTGTAAATACTACTGGAGAGCGCAAGCCATAGGGTTTCTCCCTTCAAATCGCGTCCCTTTTAATGGGTGAATATTGTGTACCGATCTATGTAGTGTGCTTGTTTATGAATTCTTTCTGCAAGATTCAGCATAAGCTTTGTCAAGCTGTATATTGCCTACTTCGACCTTATATTGCGTAGTTCGGGCTAAAGCGTTATCTTGGGTGTAAATCTCCGGTAATGAGATGTGCCGCTAAATGCGTCAACGTTGGTGCATCCACGTCAAACAGGGCTCTGGCTGCTAAACACAAATAAATACACATTGTGCAAGCTCTCATACGTCAACATACAATATATTTTAAACCACACTCTTGTGAATACACGCTTCTCTTTTGCATTGCGTCGATTCTAAAGGGACGGATGGTTCACTCATGTTAATAATGAGGCGTTGTATGAAAATCATAAGCAATGTCTTCGTGAATACCGCTTGCTTGTTGGTTCAACGTATTCAATGCAGGTTTGCTCAGCAGACTGCATTGGGAATCTCGTTGTTGCATCCCACGATTGTCCGAGCACAGTCAGAAGGCATTCACCATGTACGGGGCCTCCCACATGCCTCCTATATTCCCACCTTTCTGAGATATAATCGACAAGTTCATTTCGTTTTGTTCATGCCTCTCGACTAGGCATTCTGCCGTTGAAGAGGCGTGGTAAACAAAGCGCATGCATACACCAGGTGGCGTGCCTTGGAGGGACGTCGCCGTGCTTTTGTAATTGATGGTGGAGTAAGTGCCGGTTCCCGAGGCGCAATGTCTTAATAATACAGTAAGGCGTTATCTTATTCAGCAGCTATATAGTTTAACCTAATTAATTCCACTGTACTTCAAATTGAGCGGATGCGCGCTCCTAACTTCCGGTAATAAACATCATCATTTTATTAATGGGTGTTATTTATTTTTCTGCCTATTTGATGCTTTGCTTGAAAGTGAAACGTATATACTCAAGCATCTATATATATATATATATATATATATATATATATATATATATATATATATATATATATATATATATATATATATATATATATATATATATATATATATATATATATACGCTCTGAAAAACGGAGGAAGTGTCAAAGCATTGAAGAGGAAACTTGGGATAGGCAAAAGTCGGATGTATGCACTAAGGGACAAAGAAGGCAAAATAACTACCAATATGGATAGGATAGTTAAAATAGCGGAGGAGTTTTACAGAGATCTGTACAGTAGCCGAGACAACCACGACCTTAATACTATAAGAACTAGCAGTAACCCAGATTACACCCCACCAGTAATGATAGAAGAAGTCAGAAAAGCTTTGGAGAGCATGTAAAGGGGCAAAGCTGCTGGTGAGGATCAGGTAACATCAGATTTGCTGAAAGATGGAGGACAGATTCTGTTAGAAAAACTAGCCACCCTGTTTACGAGGTGTCTCCTGACGGGAAGAGTACCAGAGTCTTGGAAGAACGATCATCTTAATACATAAGAAAGGAGATGACAAGGACTTGAAGAATTACAGGCCGATCAGCTTGCTCTCTGTAGTATACAAGCTATTTACAAAGGTAATTGCTAACAGAGTAAAGAAAACATTAGAATTCAATCAACCAAAGGAACAAGCAGGATTTCGAACAGGCTACTCAACAATTGACCACATTCATACTATCAATCAGGTAATAGAGAAATGCTCAGAGTATAACCAACCACTATACATAGCATTCATAGATTACGAGAAGGCGTTTGATTCAGTAGAAATATCAGCCGTCATGCAAACACTGCGGAATCAGGGCGTAGATGAAGTATATATAAACATTCTGGAAGAAATCTACAGAGGATCAACTGCTACCATAGTGCTTCATAAAGAAAGCAAGAGAATACCAATCAAGAAGGGTGTAAGGCAGGGGGACACAATTTCCCCAATGCTATTTACCGCGTGCTTACACGAGGTTTTCAGAAGCCTAGAATGGGAGCAGTTAGGGATAAGAGTCAATGGAGAATACCTTAGTAACCTGCGCTTCGCCGATGACATTGCATTGCTGAGTAACTCGGGGGACGAATTGCAACTCATGATTACGGAGTTAGACAAGGAGAGCAGAAAGGTGGGTCTTAAAATTAATCTGCAGAAAACGAAAGTAATGTACATTAACCTCGGCAAGGAGCAGCGCTTCGAGATAGGTAATAGTGCACTTGAAGTTGTAAAAGACTATGTCTACTTAGGGCAGGTAATAACCGCAGAGCCGAACCACGAGATTGAAGTAACTAGAAGAATAAGAATGGGGTGGAGCACATTCGGCAAGCACTCTCAAATTATGACAGGTAGATTGCCACTATCCCTCAAGAGGAAGGTATATAACAGCTGTATCTTGCCGGTACTTAGCTACGGAGCAGAAACCTGGAGACTTACAAAGAGGGTTCAGCTTAAATTGGGGACGACGCAGCGATCAATGGAAAGAAAAATGGTAGGTGTAACCTTAAGAGACAAGAAGAGGGCAGAGTGGATTAGGGAACAAACGGGGGTTAAGGATATCATAGCTGAAATCAAGATGAAGAAATGGACATGGGCAGGGCATGTAGCGCGTAGACAGGATAACCGCTGGTCATTAAGGGTAACTGACTGGATTCCCAGAGAAGGGAAGCGGGTTAGGGGGAGACAGAAGGTTAGGTGGGAAGATGAGATTAAGAAGTTTGCGGGTATAAATTGGCAGCAGCAAGCACAGGACCGGGTTAACACTGGCGGAACATGGGAGAGGCCTTTGTCCTGCAGTGGACGTAGTCAGGCTGATGATATATATATATATATAAGGGAAAGAAGTGTATACCTAAGGGCTCGTTTTTCCGTGTTTTAACACAATATTAATGAGATATAACAGACAGTAATGCCAAGGAATGTACAGGGGAAGTTTTTAGAACCAATGGAATGTAAATAAGAAGAAAGAAGAAAGAAAAGTGGATGAAAAAATTACCAACTGTGAGCAGGAATCGAACCTACGACCTTCGAATTACGCGTAATTGTCTGTTATATCTCATTAATATATATATATATATATATATATATATATATATATATAGTCTGGTAGATCCTCCGTGAGCGGTCACAACGTGGTTTATTTCGACGTTTCGGCCTAGAGTCTGGCCTTCATCAGGAATAAAGATACAGTTTGTTGGTGCTCAGCTTTATACAATCTCAAATCAGAGGGCAAGGAAAGAGGGAAAAAAAGGAAAGAAAAAAAGAAAAGAAAAGGAAAGAAAAAAAGGAGAAAAGAGAAAAATGATATACGGTGGACGCCCCTCGGGTGCCTCCCGTCCACTTCCCCCCCATCTCTCCCCCCTCTCCCCTTGAACTTTCTGATGTCAGCGGTCTGTGTATGTTTCCGTTCACTAGCGCATTCCTCCCGATCAGACGGCCCCTCCTGGCACTGGTGGTTCGGTGTGGGGCAAAAAAGAGCTTTTCAGGAAGTCCTAAGCCTTTAACTACTCGGGGTCCCGTAAACAATTCGTCGTAGAAGGACGGGGGTCGCGTATTGTGGCAGAGGCTGGTCAGCGGGCATTTTAGGAAGTTCTAAGCCTTTAACTACTCCGCGCCCTGTCAACATTTCGTCGTAAAAATAGGGGTGCCCCGTATTGCGGTAGGCTGTGAAAGTGCGTGCAATGTGAATTCCTTGCCCGCTTCTAAATTACGCGTGTCGTGGGGGCCTCCCGGCTGTGCACATGGTTGCTGTTGGGCATGTCGTGCATGGCACAATTGATTGGGTAGTAAAATAAAACAGAAAACAGACGACAGCTGCACTTAGGAAGAGTAGTTACACTTGGAATTGTTTTGGGTTGTCCAGTGCCCTTCGCAGCTGCAGTGCCGTGAACTCAGTTACTATTTTCATTGTTGCCGTTATTGTTTTCTAATGCTTTAATTGCTGCAAGTGTACCAGGATTCTCATTTATTCCTCTATCGAGGGTGTTAAATCGGTGGATAAGGTATGCCTCTCGTTGTTCACGTTCTCGATTTGATTTAAATCCCGTCTCTAAGAGCGTTACTGATAGTCTGTCGAATGCATGGTCGGGAAGATTGAGATGTTTTGATAGAGGTAGACTTGGGGCTGATTTCGCATGGGCTCTGTGATTATTGAAGCGAATCCTAAATGGTGTTTCTGTTTGTCCAATGTACTGCATACCACACACGTTGCATTCGAGTAGGTACACCACATTAGAGGAATCGCATGTTAGGTTTCTTCGTATGTTAATCGAAAACTTGGATTGCGTGCTGGTCGCTTTGTCTGTTTCTCGCATCGCCTTACATACAAGACATCGTGGCTTTAAGCAAGGGCGGCATGAATTGTTGGGGGGTGATGTGTTAATTTGGGAGTGGACAAGGGTGTCTTTGAGATTACGTGGTCGTCGGTAAACGACGCCTGGAGTGGACGGGAATGCGCGTTTCAGACGTTCACTTTGTTCCAGAATGTTGTAATGTCGTTTAAGGATTTTGTTTACATTGGGGAAGTTTGTGCTGTAAGTCAAGCAGAGGTTTGTTCATTGTGGGTCTTCTCGTGGTGGTCGCTTCATAAGTAAGTCTTCACGCTTTAGTTTTCTCGCTTTTTGAACAGCGTCATTAATTACATGTGGGGGGTATTTTTATTGCTCGAGCATAAGTTTTAGCCTCTGTGAGCTCGTGTCAAAGTCAGCGTCTCTAGAGCAGATTCGCTTAAACCGGTGAGCCTGGCTGTATGGAATACTGCTTTTACAGTGGCGTGGGTGATCGCTTTGGTAATGAAGGTATTGTTGTCGATCCGTTGGTTTGCGATATAGGGTTGTAAAGAGCTTCTCTTCTTCTATCGTTATGATAACATCAAGAAAATTTACGGTAACTTGCGAGTATGTGTGTGTGAAGTGTATGTTCGGGTGTACAGCATTGTAAGTGTCGATAAAGCTGAGAAGTTCGTCCTCGCTGCGGGTCCAAATAAGAAAGATGTCGTCTATGTATCTTCTGTATAACATTGGTTTCAAGAAACTTTGTGCAAGAAATTCAAATTCTAGCTTTCCCATAAATATCTTGGCATAATTAGGTGCCATTTTGGTGCCCATAGCGGTCCCGCTGATTTGTCGAAAATACTCTTGGTTAAACTCGAATGAATTTAATTCGAGGACCATCCTCGTCAATGTTGCAATGGCAGAGAAATCTGGGGTGTTAGATTGTCTATGGTTTGTGTACATGTTTTGTAATGCAGCTATGCCGTCATCGTGAGGAATATTTGTATATAATGAAGAGACATCAAGAGTAACCAAGTACGAGTTTTTCGGCCCACAGATACCCGCAATGTCTCGAAGAAAATGTGTGGTGTCTTTTATGTACGACGCGAGGGTGCATGGAATGTGGCTTATTAGTTTGTCCACGTACCCTGATATGGGTTCAGTTATTGTACCGATGCCTGATATGATTGGTCGACCTGGGTTACACACACACACACACACACACACACACATATATATATATATATATATATATATATATATAAATATATATATATATATATATATATATATATATAGATATATATATATATATATAATACATGGAAACAAGACAAGCGTGGAGAAAGGAGCAAAGATAAATTCTGTAAACGTGAACTCAGTTTTTATTTCTTAGTCACTCATGTGTTACGAAGGGGCCAAGTGTAGGTGTTAATTACCCACTTTAGTACCACATGATTATCAAAGTTTTTAGATATACGTCTAACTTCTACACACGTGTGCAGAACTAAGCGAAAACAGATCTCTGGTTTAGTTACTTGCATATTCCAGAGGACGCTGCCAAACTTTTCTTTCATATTTTATTATTCTCCCTATTTGTAAGCTGTCACGTGCAAATTATTGTAAACGGTGGTGAAATTAGTACGCAGCTCTTGGGCTATCAGTTAAATGTTTGGTTTAACGGCCTTTTCGAGATAAGGTGTCTAAAGTTCTTAAAGTATTACGCGTGCATCTAAGCGGCTAAGGCTTTATAAGCGCTTATAACTTCTTTATACTGCTGGTCGCTACAATGCACGCATAACTGAATGAGTCGAAAATATTTTGTTCAATTCATGTATTCATTTTTAGCTATGAACAGAATCGGTATAATCCGAAAAGAAAATTTGACCTCACATAGGTGTTTGAATGTTTGCTACATTGATCTAAGAAAGCTTGCACAGTGTCTATTGATGTTTCACAGCTACAGCACCAATTAACGTGAGCACATAACGTCGGTGTTTTACGCGGACATTTTCGTTTGCGAGGACGAGGGGGAGGGTTCAAAGTCATGCGGCACGTGGTGGACGTTTCGCGAACTAGCCTCTCATGAGCCGGAATCCTGGCCTCGGTGCAGATGCTGAGTTTTGTTCGGTTTCGGTGTTGTGGAGCGGGACAGACGCGGCCGACCACAAGGCTCGGCATAAAGGAGTTTCGCCCACACTAGGTTTCGGCTTCGGTATGGAAACCTTGTTCACAATAAAGGTGGCCCGGTGATCCAGGATTACGTCCGTTTCAGTACGTGGCCGATATGCCTATGTATTCTGGTGAGAGATATTGGTATCTTGTTCATTGAGGGTTTCCTTCGTAGTCTACATAAAATCAGTTCCTGATATTGACGGGAACACCAGTTCCTAAACCAGCAATTAAAGTGGTCTTCGCCCAGTCAAAGTTGTCATTAAATGTACCCACGTGTTCTGAAACTGCGTTAGACACGCGTCGTTTCTGTTTTGACGTCATTCACGTGGTCTTTCAGCCGTCTCTCGAAATTTTCTCCCTCTTCCATATAAAGGTGTAGACAGTCTGCGCACAGAATTCTATAAACACCTGGTCACTTTTCTTTTTTGAGCTAGTTCTTCACGTGAGTGCACCAACTCGTGCCTCAATTCACGGGCAGTGACATGCGTCACGTCTACGTCGAATGTTCGGAAAACCAGCGCCAACGCTTCAGCAACGCCTGGCACATATAAGATACTTAAGCGATGTTGTGGCGGGTGGTATAGCGAAACAGCGGCTCAGAGGTATGCCCCTTCTCACATCTCTTACAAACATAATAATAAATAATACCCTAGGCGTTAAGTGCCAAAACAACGATATGATTACGAGAAGCGTCGTATAGTGGAGAGCTCCGTATAAGACGTCGTCTGCTATGCCTTTCAGCACATGGGCCACTTTCTCCGACTCACTCATGTGCTCGTGAATCTGGCGGCATAGGGCGATGGCGTAGTGAATGTACGCGACGTACGACTCCGTCGACGTCTGTGCACGGGCCGCCAGTTGATTCCGCGCTGCGATCTGCCGCCCAACGGTGTCGCCAAAAAAGTCGCGGATCTTCTCTTTAAAGGAGTCCTAGCTCGTAATCTCCGCTTCGTGCGTCTCGAACCACACTCGCGTTGGGCCATCGAGGTGAAAAAGCACATTGGCAAGCATAATAGTCGGGCCCCACCTATGGCTTGCGCTGACCCGTTCGCACCGCTGATATGTCAGCTATAGTATACGTAGCAATATTTACCATCTGGTGTTCCTTTACGTACATTGACAACGCACAGTAAACATTAGCATAGCGCCTTTAGCGATACCGCCACGACCGGTATCGAACCCGTGACCTTCGGGTCTCTCTTACAAACAACTACAGTGCGCCGGCTAAATATGGGCCTCGATATTTTGAAGTATGCTCCTGCAGACCGACACATTCACGATAACATACGGTAATTTTATCAGGAACGACATTGAGAGAGTCGAGAGTGGTTTAGGAGAACTGTGAATATCGAAGAACGGCGATAGTGGAGGCTTCGGTGGATATGCGCTTTCCCGAGATTTTAACGTCGTCACGGGTGCTTTGGTGAGCGCGAGGAGACCACAGTGTTCCGTCGCACGGAGCGGAGGTCGCGTTCTCAGCGACGCGGGGGCAGCTTCGTAATAAGCCCCAAAAAGGGGCGTGGCCGAACGGCGGTCCGCCCACTTCGCTCTCCACACCTCCCTTAACGTTTATGCCCGCGTCAGGAGCGGGAAATTGTCATTGTTGAAAAGAGGACAGCAAACAAACAATCAAACGAGGTAAACAAAAGAGGGAGCACGAAGTGTGCCATTCGGCGAACGACTATTTGTTTTACCGTCCCTATCTACCGCTTTTCGCCGGTTCATGGATTTTCAAAGTAAAACAAGGACAACTTTACCGCAATCCATGCTTTCTACTTGCCCTTTGCTTCTGGAAACCAGTCTGGTGCCTTTGCATGCCGTTTCTAAAGCCTGTCGTCTCACCGGTTACGGCAGCTGGGGCCCATCTGTTTTGCCAGTCTTACACTAGTTGTCGTCTAAAACATGGCGGTCATGGCAAATCACCGCATCACACAATTAAAGTGAAAAATTCTTGTACATAACAGCCTAGTTTTTGTCATTAGTGGCTAGAACTGAGGGAGGAAAACCACCGCTCATCTTGTTCACAGCACCTATACACTGTTGCTGTTGTCTGCAGAGCGTTTCCTATATACATCGCCACAGCACATCTAGCCACATATTGCATGTGACGTGATCGGGAAGGTGAACAACATGGCACTCGGGCTTCTAAAGGCACAATTCTTTAGTGAGCTTGCTAAGTAAACAAAAACTCAGAGTACAAGCCACACAAGATACACATATGGCGACGATCTGCAGAGCGCTGGCCTCACCATTTCATGCTCGTTGACCCGCTTATTGTTCCTCTTTTGTCATCGCTATGCGCGATCTGGTTGTGAGTGCGCACTGTGTCTTGACGGCTCTGAAACCCGCCTGGGCCGACATCTGTCTGAACGTAACACAATGCTCTGTGTAGCGCGCGTTATGAGCGCTGCCAAAATCCCGTACACGTTACCCTTGAAACAAACAAATGAAAAACATTGAGGTGCATTATGGCCTCACATTATCAGCCTCAATTGGGTGGCTAGAGACGGTACGAAATACTTCCGTATTTTGGAGCGCGAGAATAATCATCGTGGAAAAAGTTCAAACGGGACAGCATGCGAATGTATTTTTCTGATACGCTGCATTTTACACGCAAACCTGTCTGTTAGTAAACATATTCTTTGGCTTTTTTCTGATCATAAATTGCTGCAATTTTCTCTCGCTGTCTTGTAAGCTCTTGTCAAAACTTCAATAAAAATAAAAGAAAGAAAAGGGTGTGGGAAGTGGCCCTTAATCGCCTTCACAATAACTCAACTGATCAATCCGAAATGTCTGTTTATAAGACTGCAGCACTCTTAAAAAAAATGGAGTGACGTACTCTCCATTTAGGGAGAAACGGCGATGTCCCCAATGTTCGTCTTCAAATAGAGAAACGTTGCTCCCTTATCCACGGAGAAACACATTCCTCCTTACGAAAATCAACATGGCTGCCCCCCGGCGAAGCGAGTAGGCTTAGCAAATGCAACGATTCTCGACTGGTAACGAGTACACGGCACTGAAAGTTACAAAAAACGGTCCCGTTGAGCTTGAAATTGAACGAAATGATTATAAAAAACAAGCAGACGAACCTGTGGCGGTGAACACATCGCGAAAGAGAACGATGGAGCAAGTACGTTTCATTCGGTCAGCGAAGCCACGTTCACTCCGAAATACACGGTTTCTGCAGAGCCCTCACCTGAAGAGTGCATGCTAGGCTTGCTGTATTTATTTCTCGCAGATTCAAATAGTGAGCGACGTTATCCATGCGCCTACGGGTCCGCAGGTCACGAGATGTGCCTCCAAACCATACACTCGATCGCAGCGAAACCATTCCGAATCCGTAGTGCAGCTTTGATAGATAGATGTTCAATGATATATAAATGGCTGGAGGTGTGAGAGCGTCATAGCAATGAAGTAGGTGGTAGGTGGTGTCATCTGGAGGGATTGAACAAAATTTAAAAAAAGTTGACTGCCGCGACATTTGTTGTTATTACCCACTATCACGGCTCCCTTGCGGATTGTTTACGCATCAACTCATTCACGACCACTTACGGACACCGAAGGCCTATTATGTGCTGATGCAATTCATATAGCAACACATGCACACATGGTCACATAGTACACAAATAGTACGCAACAGGTACACTAGCGTATACGCTAACAAGTACGCAACAAGAGCACAATCAACCATTCAAACCAACGGCTCACACCTCGACGGGTTACTCACACTCTACTAAGAGAGCGCGCCAGCCTATATAGCGATGAATTTCAACTG
This sequence comes from Rhipicephalus microplus, assembly GCF_043290135.1. NCBI lineage: Eukaryota > Metazoa > Arthropoda > Arachnida > Ixodida > Ixodidae > Rhipicephalus > Rhipicephalus microplus. Next base: position 152,275,034 of record NC_134706.1, on the reverse strand, counting down.
ACCTGAGTGGCACAAGTTACAAGTAGGTTTTCTTACACTTTTTTACGTTTTTTATCAATACCACAACATGCGCACACGTAAATATATTGCATCTGATGCTTAGGCAAACCTTAGTTAATCAATGGTTGCACAATGATGAACGGAATAATTACTAGAGCTTATCAGGTTTTCAAGAAGGCGGATGCCCCAAGCCGTGCTTAGAATGCCAACGGCATTGCGAACGCTGCGCCATCTGTCGACCACTGCCACAGTTACTTTTTTTTCTTGAAGCCTCTGAGAGTGCAAACACTTGCCGCGCGTTAGCCATTTCGGAGGTCACGTTTTTTTTTCTTCTTGTTACTTGGAGAGGGCGCAGCATGCAGACCAAACTTTGTTTCCGTCGTGGTAGGTGTTCTGTGGTCACGTCGACCTCGTTTAGTTGTTTCGTCTTAACGTTTGCTTATATTCTTTTTACGTGCGTACCACAAGTGTGACCGTTAGCCATGGATATAGTACACCACTAGCCCTTCAATGACAATGTTTTTGATGCGGTAACGACCGTCCTAGCAACGTACGTACGTTACAACGCGGGTCTTGCGAGATAAATAAGCGATGACCTCGCATCCGACGGTATTTTTTCGTGAGCCATGACAGTGGCTAATGTCGTCGCGGCAGCTCTCATACTTGAGTGGAGGAACTATCGCTGCAGTGCGCAAGTTTACTATAACTTTATAGAATGTTGTGCCTGCATACTTTTCTGCTTCAGATGCCTCTCGCGATTCGCCTCGCGTGTCAACTTGCAATCATAGTGCGTGCCACAATTTTGTTGTTAGCGCTGTGGCTGTGGTGGTTATTACTCTGGATTCGGAATACTCTTTTCACAAAGGTGAGTGAGCGTTAGTACTTACTTGCTGTGCACAGCTGCTATAGAAGTGCATTTTGTGTTGAGTTTCTCACGACAAAGGAGAATCATGGACGAGAAAGACATACTGCTCGCGTGCATAATTCCTTCCTACTTCTCAGTGCTGGCATGGGCAATTCAAAACGAATGCGATTGAGAATTTGGTTTAACCTACAGAAGTCATTGGTTCACTTTTCACAAAAGTTTAGTTATGATGATGTTTAAAAAGTTTCTGATGGTTGTAATCTAGTCTGGCGAATAAACGCTCGGTGAAACTTCGCAGCCTGTTTCCCTTTGTGCTTTCACCTGCCGTGGTAGCATAGCCTTATTCGGTGACGTGTGACTATGCTGATGGACGCAGGTTCGATTCCGGCCACGGCGGCCGTATTCGAATGGGGCTAAACTGCAAAGAACATCCATATGGTGGTAGTGGCACGTATAACTCTATCAATTGTATAAAATCGTACTTTCACGCATGGACTGTAGAGTGGTATCAGGTTTCCTACACTATTGAAAAAATAAGTGCGATGCTTTTTTACGCGCCTCGTTGAATTCATGAGTGCTGTTGGTGCCGTGCGAAACTAAAAATGCGTGGGCTTACCAAGTATGTCGACACCGAAAAAAATCATTATTTTTTTTACACTCTAAGGTAATCGATAAAGCAAGACTGCTTGGGAAGCAGAGCTCCTTGTATTTGTGACAAATTGGTAGTATGAAACAACACGAGACACACATGGAAGTGTGCGGAGCATCGTGCGAGTGCCTGATGATAAAAAAAAGAGAGGCTTTTACTCTATACTAATAAAACAAAAGAAAACGTCATTCCTGCATTGCTTACAACAATTTTAGGTAAAAGCAATCGCTCACGACTGGCCGCGGCCGGCTATAGGCTTGGCGTGCGCATGCGCGCGAGCAAGACTCCCGTGATTGAGGAGAAACTTGAACGCTGAAGGAGGAACGCTGCTCCTTTGGTCCTTGCCGCGAGAGGGCGCGACGGGTAATGCGCCCGAAAGGGAGGAAGTCGCTGCGCCGAAGGAGGAACGGAGCCCGTTTCTCCATTCTCGCTCCCCTTTCTTTTAGAGTGTGCCCTACTGAACGCACTTCAGTCATTTAAGGTCGCACACAACGACAACATTCTTTGTGTAGACCCTTTATACGGTTCCCATGCATAGTTTAAACAACGGGTAATTACGTTGGCTAGTGTAAACCAGGCAAAACCCGCCACGGTGGTTTGGAGGCTAAGGCACTCGGCTGCTGACCCGTAGGTGGCGCACGATCGAATCCCGGCCGCGGTGGCAGAATTTTCAATGAAGGCAAAAATGCTCGAGCCTGTGTGCCTAGATTTAGGTGCACGTCCGAGAACCCCAGGTGGTCGAATGTTTCCGGAGCCCTTCCAGTACACCGTCTCTCATAAAGATATGGTGGCTTTGGAGCACTAAACTCTAATTAAAGAAAAAAAAACATGCAAGTGTTCTGCGCATAAACATAACACCCCGAGAATTTTTAATTAAACTACTACAACAATATAGCGCGAGTATACCTACAGACAGCAAATAATAAATAAAATTTACCTTTTAGTGAACCTGAAACTTACGTAAATCATGAACCGACGCACCCTGAGCGAAAATTTCATCAGTTGCGATGAGATTAAGCGGCTTCTTACGCGGCCAACGCACGTAGTCGCTCTATACGCCGGCACGCACATGTGAAACAGGTTTCTACGAAACAAAAAAGATGAAAAAAGTATAATAGCGACATGTATTGTCACTGTCTTTCCGGAAAATTCTTTCTTGACGAAGTATAGCTCCAAGCTCACCTAACGCTGCGGCCCGTACATAGCTCATTAGGCATAACTAGGTCGAGACTACAACAGTATCAAGTTGCTTACCAGATCCTCAGGAATTTTCTTCGGCCCCCGGCAAACTTACGCTCTAAGGAACCCGCTTTAGCAGTGACCTTCCGCGGCTGATCCTGTACTAACTCGTTTCTATGTAGGACTGGCATTTGGTCGCACGTTTGTGATAACCCGACGCTTGTTTCATTCACACGAAATTACTGCCGTTGGCTAGTCCTTCATCATTGCTGACGTAACTCCATGACCATTCACTGTTACCGTTAACCTTGGCAGTTCTCAGTTTAGAGGAGTTCCTGGCAATGTAAAACCCATTAGGTGAGATTGCGCAAGTTATTAGTCATATGCGAATGTTGCCAGAACGCTGACCAATTAATTATACTGTACTAGATGAAGTAAGGAACGTGTCAAACGAAAACTTTATTTTTCCAATACTTCAAGTTGAAAACCAGTATCCTCAGGAGAGGGAGAGAGAGAGAGAAATAGAGAGGAAAGGTAGGGAGGTTAACCAAGCTTGGCTCGGTTGGCTATCCTACACTTGGTGTGGGAAAAATGGGGAATAATATAGAGAAAAAAGATAGAAAAGAAGAGGAGTAAGATAGAGATGGACGAATAGTCAGCTCGACACTACACAGCACGGTCCCACGCTGTTCTTTCACATGCACTCGTATAACACTATACAATAATGCGCTGTTGTCAAGTATACACATGTTGTAAAATGGGCTCGAACACTTGAGCTATCAGTATCAAACGCTATTCAGAACAGTATAACTCTTAATCAGCTCCTGTTCAAAAGCTGGTTGTATCCAGGAAGTCAAACGAAGAGTGTCTGGTTTTCTGGTTATATTCAGCACTTAAGGCGAGACCTAATCAGGAGTGTATGGTGAGTAATGCATGGTGTCAAGAGCATGTCTCTGCAAAGTCATGAAAATATGTCACTGGCGCTCACATGAAGCATATCGCGTGAATAGCAGTTTGATAACCATGGTACGCTCTCCGATAATAGAGTTTACCTTGTGCTCTAAATTGTTACGCACTTTTTCTAAACACACAAACATTCACAGAAAAAATGCTAGCAGATGCATATAGTGAATCCCACACACATAAAAAATGTAGCTAATCACAATAACCGCGTACACCACCTAAATAAGACAACACACATTACTTCAAAGTAAGAGGTACGAATATCGACAACACATAGTAAAGAAAGCGATGCGACGAAAGTGAAGATCTGCATATAAATTGATTATAATTAGACTGTAATCATCATAGAACTTCGTTCTGCGCCCAAAGAACCAAGTTAAAGCATGACTCTGATGACTCTATAGAATTATTCTATTGACTGCGGAATGATATGTTATACTAAGGCATTAATATTTGTATCATGCACTCTTAAAATCGGCATAATTCGTTGAGTGATTAAGAAAGCGAATCAGCGTAAACTTTTGACTCTTCTAAAGGATTTCACGACGAAGTTCAACCTTAATATACATTATAATGCCATCATCGGTTTCAATGTTCTTTATTTTCTATTATTAGAGTGTACTAAAAGTGTTGAGTGGCGTGACCGCGCCTCGCCGCCTGATCCCTTACGCATTGCCCGTAGCGGCGGCGCTGCCGTCGAATAGTACTGAAACAGCCGAGCGCCTCGTGCAAGAACTGCTATGCGCTTTGGCTCCTCCATCGTGCTTTCTTGATGCAGATTTATTCGTACCTGCCCTTCATTCATGTCTAGCACAAGATGCCATAGCCCTTGAAATATGACACGCCAATCTACTGAATTTGAGCTTCAGAAAGCCCTTGTGAGAGATCGAAAATAACTCAGAAAAGGCTTGTATTATACTGATTTCTTCTGTCTTAACACTTTCTTCGTTGATTAGGCGTCTAAAATATTCAGATTAACTGAGCCAATTTATTGGGAGCTATCTGTGCTCACAAAGGGGTGAGATTGAAAAAAAAAATACCATTTCAAACGCACGCAGAACTAGGAGGCCGTAAGTAGAAAAGAGACAGAGAAGGAAATCTGAACCCCATACATGATGAAATGTTTTCGGAATTTAACTTTTCAAGGTGTACATATTTACACGCATTCACAGCGACCACCAATTGCCAGAGTTAGTTGTTCTGTTGCACCCCGTTCCTAAAAAAAAACATTCTGGGTTCTAGCCTCGCGCTGATCGTTTCCAGTTGTCGAAGCTGAATACAGCGTGCCTCTGTACAAATGAGCACAGTAATGTTCATCGTTTTGAGAGTATGACGTCCTAAAAGTAGTTCCAGTTTAAGGTAGCCATGGAAGAGAAATGCCCTACATAAAAGTAGTAGCTGTGCTAAGGGGCATGCATGGATATTGTTAATCGGGCGGTGACGTGCGCCTTAAATGCGTGTTGATATGATTGATTGATATGTGGAGTTTAACACCTGAAAACCTTGATATGATTATGAGAGACGCCGTAGTGGAGGACTCAGGGAATATCGACCACCTGGGGTTCTTTAACGTGCACCCAAATCTCAGCACATGGGCCTACATTTCTGGTTCGATAAGAAATGCAGCCGCCGTAGCCAGGATTCATTCCCGCGACCTGCGGGTCAGTAGCCCAGCACCTTAGCCACAAGGTTACTGCGGCGGGGCCTTAAATGCGTGTACTTGTAACTATATATATAATTGCAGGGAATAAATTCTTGGACGCCTGTAAATAGTATGAATAAAAAGAAGACACACGTCGAAAAGCAGAAAGATTTCTTTACGTTCCGGCCGTGGGACTGGCCTTCGTCAGAATAACAGATGTCACAGTGCTGCAACAGCATATAAGCGCATACGTTTCGCTTGCAATAATCACGTGAGTGCAAACATCATAAAAGCAAGCACAACAATCAGACATGAAATCTATATGGGGGGCCCCCGTATCACATCCTACTTATAAGCAATCAATTAACAAGTCACGACACGTGCAAAGGATTACAGCTGGTATAAGCAATAACATCTACAGCGGTCACTGATGCAAGACGCTAAGTTTCCCCGTATCATTTAAACTGCCTGCGATTGTATTGAACTTGAAGATGAGAAATGATTCGCGCACTTCCCTGTCATCATGCGTTCGGAAGCCAGACTCCAGAATCGTGGCTCTAATGTTGTCAAATGAGTGGCCCATTGCGTTAGCATGCTTTGATATTGGAAGGTGAGGAAGTGAAGAGATATGAGCCTTGTGATTGTTAAACCGATATCGGAAGGGTGTTTCGGTTTCGCCTACGTTCTGCATTCCACAGATCGAGCATTCCAGGAGGTAAACTACATTACGCGTGTCGCAGTTATAGTCACCCTTTATTTTCACGCTGAAGTTAGATGCGGTGCTATTTGCGATAAGTGAAGTGGTCATATGTTGGCAGACTTTGCAACGAGGTTTGTTGCAAGGGCGGCAGCCAGTAGGTTTACTGCGTACGCTTTTTGACGACATGAGTAGGTCACGCAGATTTTGCGCTCTTCTGTACGTCACACGCGGTGGTTCCGGGAAAATTCATATAAGTCGTTCACTTTGTAGAAGTATGTTATGGTGCTTTCTTAAAACGGCATTTAGGTGTTGCGCAGGCGCGGGAAATGTTAGAACAAGGTTAGTGCAGGAGAAGACCGGCTGTTTATTTTTGGTGCTTAAAAGCGTTTTGCGGTCCTGCTTACTTGCCCTTTTTATGGCGTCATCTATAATCTTGGAAGGGTATTTCTGTTTTGATAAGGCACTCCAAAGCTGCGCACAATTGGAATTAAAATCAGTTTCTTGGGAGCATATTCTTTTAAAACGAAGGGCCTGGCTATAAGGTATGCTGGTTTTAGAGTGCTTGACATGGTTGCTATTAAAATGAAGGTACTGTGCATCAGTTGGCTTTCTGTAAACTTTAGTGGCAAGTTTGTCGTCACACATTGTCACTGTTACGTCAAGAAAGTTGATAGCTTGTTCTGAGTAGGTATGAGAGAATGAAATGGATGGATGAGCGTTGTTGAAATCGTGAATGAACGATAAGAGATGACGTTCACCGTGCTGTCAAATCATGAATGTATCGTCAATATACCTTTTGTAGTACAATGGTTTAAGTGAACGGCTTGTCAGAAATTCATTTTCGAGTATGCCCATGAAAGTATTGGCATAATTAGGGCCTATGGGTGTGCCCATCGAGGTGCCATTAACTTGATGGTAATGAGTGCCGTCAAATTTCAAAGATTTTAGATTCCAAGACGAATTTTAAAAGGGTCATCAATGTCGAGCTGTCAATGATTTATATATATATATATACGGCAATAAAATATTTTGAAAGCAGCACAACTTAAGCTGTCGATACAAAATGAGAACTGGTTACAATGTATTTACGCAACATAACAGATGGTCTATATATACAATTGGCACTTTTATTATGTTTGTGTGTTGTTTTTAATACGTTCAATATGCAATAAGCCTTTCAGAAAGCAATAATTATTATCTTCCGCAAAACTGGCATGATAAAACTGAGTTGTAACCGATATAAATATTCTAACAACATTACTTCTACTCGGGTTTCTTGTGAAACAATCGAGCGTATGTAGGCTCATATGAGGAGGACTGTGCTCTGGATGTAGTAGAGACTGCCGACAAAACGAGCGTAAGATTTAATCGCGGTTTTGATTCTTCTCCTTTCTTCGCCAGTAGCTGCTTATGTAACGCTGCTAAAAGGGCTGCTTGAATGAGAAGCTAGGCCTGCACATTCACTAGTGCACCATGGCGCGTCGCAGGTGCGTCCACTGATACAGGCTCAGAAACGCGTCAAACGCACTAAAAACGGGATATTCCATGCTTTTGCAGGCTACGGCGCGCGCCCGCCCAATGCAAACGCTCCTGAGATCTTCAGTACCACGGGACAACAGCGCCGCCACTACTGTCACCCGCCGGAGAATCAGCCGAGATTCGGCGTGGCCGCCTCGTTTACTGCACTGCTGCCTTCTAGCACACTGTACTATTATCCACGTTGGGAATCCATCGCGCTCTCGATACAAGAGCGGTACATGTACTTGTAAAAGGCTAGTAAACTATTCCGAGAAAAGGCAAATGGCATCCGTTTAGGCAGCTTACAAAACTTTACTCGGACTCAGAATTTTCCTTTCCCCACAGCCATTTTGAAGCTTTGCCATATTAAGAACACCTCACCTGGTGTTGCACTACCTGTGAGATCAAACCATCTTTTACGAAACGATGATGTCATGCACGGACAGCGTCCGATGACTTTATGACACGGCGTCAGAAAATAACTTCATACTTTTTGGCGATTTCTGGTGTCGTAAAACATCATCAACTTCATTCCGCCATGATGTCATGCTATTCCCATAACATGATGGTGTTATGACGCATTATGTTATGAGACATTATTCACTTCAAAATGTCACGTGTGTTACTGTTTCCATTAGCTATCTTTGCGATGCTGGCTGACACAAACTATATGCCCAATCTTTCGGCTCTTGGTATAGATAAGGATTGCTTCTTTATAACTTTCTGTTTGTAGCGTTCTTTTAAAACCTAAAGGTTGGCGAGGACATACAAATAATGCGGGGCTTTTATTGTGCTATACTCACATTTTTCCTTGAAGTTTGACGATGCGTTCTGTATGAGTTGAAACAGTGGCGAAGACTCTGTCGGTGCGGATGAGGATTTGGCTGCGAATAAATACAAGGGTAAAAAATAAATGGGTAACTATTTCAACAATGAATGCGCGAGCCAATGCCGTTTCAACTGGCGGGCCAGACTTTGTCAGAGTAATGAACCTTTTTTGACAAAGGCTGGTCGACCGGCCGAAACGTCAGTAAATATCTAGCAGATACGCGGTCACGTTTTTTTTATTGTTTCATTTACTGATTAGAGATAAACTGCATGGGGACATCATTTCAGATAGAAGAAAGACAGGTGGTTTAGCATAGAGAATGACGGGAGGATGGCAACATTGTACTAAAATTAAAAGTATTGTGTCATGATGGCTCAATTACATGATAATTATTTCAAAATCTGACCAACGAGTCGGCCTAGCAGAAAACAAAAAAAAGGGACAAAGTCAGAGTCGCTCAAACGCGTCATATTCAATCTTTATCACTCCGAGTCCGTGACGACAGACTTCTCAAACAGAATGCATGATATAAGAACTATTACAAAAGGAAATTTTTATATGACCTATGAAGTCTGCTTTAACAGTGCGATACTCATAGGTATCCAGTGTGACTCCATATTAATGCCATCCTCCCCCACGTGACAACAGAGATAAAAAGCAGCAGTGCCTATATAAACAAACCAAGATTTTGGCAGTAAACTACGAATGACACTTTTGCGCCACACAAATGAATTGGTTTTTAAAAACCGTTGCAGACAATTTTACGAAGGTTGTACGTGTTATCTGAGCCGCCACTAAAGCCTTGTAATGGTGAATTCCATTGGAAGAGCAGGAGAACTCAAAAGCACACTGAAAGTGCTCCCTTCGAAACCGGCGTGTTTCAGAGGTTGAACAGGAGAAAGAGCACTGTGATCCATTGGTACACTGTAAGCAAAAGTTAGCCGAGATGGGAGTTTCTCCAGCACATGAGCCCACAAAACTCCACTGCCCCAATTATTTACTCCCTGGTAGGGAGTGAACTCGGCACATGTCATCGTAAAACGCCCCCTCCTTAATCACAGAGTTTATGAACAACATGACCTTGTTAAACTCCCCAGGGAGTTTCAGGTCACGTGGTTACAAACTCCCTATAGAAGCTTTAAAAACCCCCTTTGGGCGTGACGTGTGTGTGTGTGTGTGTGTGTGTGTGTGTGTGTGTGTGTGTGTGTGTGTGTGTGTGTGTGTGTGCGTGTGTGTGTGTATGTGTATGTGTGTGTACGGGCATATGTTTGCACGTCGGTGTGAAACACATGTGCTTTGTGTGGCTAACCGTGTAAGCATCTGTCAACAGCCAACGAAATTATCAGTGCAGCGAAGAATAGCAACGACCGGTTGGTATTTACTGGGAACATTTCAATATATTTCGCACCGTTAAACCACGCTGCACATCGGTCCGATTCCTCAACGAAACGTCGTGAATGCCGCGCTTCAAAGGGCCGAGTAACAAAAAACTTCGAAGAATAAATTAATGGTAGCAAAAGTAAGCTGTTACGATCGTCAGCGGCTGCTCCTGAAGTTTCACCATCAGAAACTTCGAAGTGGTCTGAAGTAGGCTTCGCTCGACTACGGCAGGCTGGCCGGCAACCGGTCTGAGAGTTGCGCCGGCGACGCGCTCGCCCCGTCTCCACCGATAGTGGCTTCTCGGAGTGTCACCGGTATTTCACCGGCTGCAACATCTAAGCGGTAGGAAGGCCTCGCTATGGCGTCGGTATCAAGCCGGCATCGTATCGAGCTCGCACTGCGCACCGGCCGCCGTGGCGAGCTCTGCGAGCTATACATGCAATGCATGCGAGCAATGGGAACAGCGGCTGCGAACCGTCTCATTCGTTTAAGTCTATCGCTCCGTAGCTTAAACTGCATGGATAGCGGACACCTATTTCTGTGCATGGGAAAAACGAGACGTAAACTGCACATCAGCAAGCATTTTGTGATCGCCAGCTGTCATTCATCGAATCACCGTGCCGTACTCGTGAGTGAGGCCTAGTCGTCGAACGCAGTAGCGGCGGTCTACCTCGGTTCATCGCTGGAGCTGCTAAATGTGCCTCGTTACAGTGTTCATTCAAGGCCGCGCGCACTTTGTGTATGATTCCGTGCATTTTACGGGTCCACAAACAGTACTGCTAATGCAAATTCAGCCCGTACGACAGAGCGTCAACTGATGAAACTTTTTGGCTATAGTAAAAAAATAATAAATATTAGGCAGGCTTAGGATAAAAGGCATGTGTGTTGAAGTGCTTACATCAGACCACCGCAAGTTCATACTTACGCCGTGCGTATTTATTGCCTAATTAACAGCAAAAAAAGGCTTTCACCAGGGCGACATGGGAGGTAAAAATGTGGTGCATATATATACCCGGCGACTATATGATAGGTGTGTACTGCTAGTGGCAAGCTGTGGTGAGTGCGAGTGTTGTGGTATAACGTGAACATTGTGATAATATTTGTGTACTGTAATCATTGTTGTGCGCATTAAATGTTATGTGATTAAAGTTACGCTAGCGCATGGTACGGCTGCTGACGTAATCAAAAAAATTTACTCCCATACTGACCTGAAAAAGTTCCCCAATGGATGTAAATAAAAACCCCCCTGGCACCATGCAAAAACCCCCTACGGATGGGGAGTAAATTTTTTACTCCCAACGGAGGGGTTTATAAAACTCCCATCGGGGCGTGCGCTAGAGGACAAGGTCATTTACTCCCATCTCGGCTTATTTCTGTTTACAGTGTAGAGCGAGAGCGCTTTTACAGCTCCGAGAGCATCACTGCTCCGTTAGCAGTGATGTCGCCTGAAAAGCGGAGTAGGCGCAGTCAAGGACAGTCACATGACCTTCGATCTTCAGTATCAGAATTTTTCTTCAGCTGGCAACTGTGGCGCCAATGGTGGCAACCATGTGTCACCACTCACCACAGTTTCGCACGGGTGGCGATGATGACAGAAGTCTGCCGAGTGCGTCGTTGCACAAACATACTATGTCTAAAAATGATGAACAACATGTGACTGACCGCTTTCACGCGTATTATACTGCTGTCCCACAGAGAATGCTGGGACTTGAAATTTTTAAATAACATGGTCTCCTCACTCGTATTCACCCTTTCACCTGCTTTCCAGGAGCGTGCTGTGTTCCAGTGGCCGATTGAGTAACCCTGCTGTCAGTGCTCTGCTCCCCAACTCCTCCTCACTGTACGACGCCTCTGCTCCTACTTCCTGAATGGAATTCGCCATAAGTGTCCACTTCTGGTCTTGTAATAATCAATCACTCAATCATTCAATCATTTATATAACGTGCCCTAAAACAACCATGAGGCCGCAAAAATGTACTCTTCACAAAAATCTAATAAAGAAACAGAGAAAACACACACAAAATAGAAATGAGTGCAAAATGGGAAGAATGAAAGGACAAACGAGAATCATAAAAAGGAAGTGACAAATAAAAGACAATGAATATATACACCCATGTAGAAACTTCCCTAAAATAATGAAAATGGAGGAATCTGTATAGCGTAAAAAACTATATATGTTATAACAGTGCCCAGTTTAGATAACAAAAATAGCAGTGGACTGTTAAAAACATCAACATCATGAAAGTTAACATTATAGAGAATTTGTATTCTGTGAGCAGCAGAGGGTTCAAAGAAAGTGCATAAAATGGTCGATTCTTTCTGGTTACCTGGCGCCAAATTCAAAATATTACACAGCTGAGAGGCAAAGGGCAGGATATCATACCGTGAAATAAGACGTCAGCGTGACTTCGTCGGCAGTGATGTAAAGGCCACAATAATAGTCTGGTAGTTTTTGAACGAGATTCAGAGTTATTTCTATCAAAACGATGATTGTAAATGCTTATTAATTTATTCTGGACTTGCTCAATGGTGTGACTGCCAGATTTAGGGATGCCCTTCCAGACAACAGATTCGTACTCCGGTAGAAGAAGACATAATGCGGCGTAGAAGGCTGTGGAAGAACTAAATTCTCGAGAGATTTACAAACACAACCGAGAGAACAAATGCCTATAATAATAATAATGATTGTAATAATATTAAGATGGTAATGTTATTAATAATAATTGTTGGGGTGTAACCTCTCAAAACCACCATTTCATTATAAGAGACGCCGTCGTGAAGCGGCTTCGGAAATTTAGACCACCTTGAGTGCCCCTCAATACAAAAGCACACAGGCCTCAAACATTTTCGCCCCCTTCGAAAATGCGGTCGCCACGGCCGGCGTTCGACATCTCGACCTGCAGGACAGCAGCCTAGCGTCTTTGTCTTTAGACCTCCGTGGTGGGTTACTTCTTGTCCAACTAGTAGTTGGCGCTGCATGAAACAATATGGAACCATACCATCTAGCCCAGCTATTGACCTCGCTGCTATATTAAATACCCATCCGAATGAGCGAACCACTTCCTCAGTCACAACCGTTTCAATCCGGTAGAACAAGACGCGGTGGGATGCTTACATAACCAGCCACATTGTTGCCCCGGCGTGACTACGTACACAAGAGAAATATAAATGACGCAAACGAACTCACCAAGATCCAAACAACCAACCTAAGAAACAAACGAAGGAACAATCAAGCTAGCTTTTTCGCAAGGGTGTCTCCAATTACGTTGAACTTGAGGAAGCAGCAATTGTTGTGGGCCAGTTGCAACAAACTGCAGCACCTGTGCTTCTTTTGGCGAGTGACGGACGAGGCAGAAGGCAAGTAGCCGTGTTGCGAAGGATTTACGTCGGCGCGATTACACTAATCGCTTGTAGATGATGCTCCGAGATGGTCTCGTCATATAATTCACGCTGTTTGCTTGCCAAGCGCTCGTCTGAACAAGCACGATGCATGCAGTCGGGTTATCAGCAGAAGGATACCATTGTTGCCTTCGCTGCAGCATTCTGTCTTTTTTTCTCTTTCTTTTCTTCCTTCATTTCTTTCTTTTATTCTTCTTTTCTCTTTCTTTCTTTCATTTTTCGTTCATTCTTTCTTCCGATTGTTTGTTCATTTTTTCTTCAAGAAGACTGTTTGAAATTGACGTCGTCAGGGCTGTTAGGCGAGATGGAGTATCGAGGAGTGAAAAACCTGGCACATAAATATTTGCTTAGCGAGTTGCGCACGACAAGGGCTACACGGCCCCGCTTGTGTTGTCGTGTGGACCACCCAAGTAGTCGGACGTTCAGTACAGCCGCCTTCAACACCGCACTTTTTCATACCATGCTGCAAACTTCACAGCACAGACCTTGCGACAAAGCTTTGCTTTTCTTGAAAGTTCGTATTCACGAGTGCTGCGCATGCAACACAGCAGCCTGGCTGGACGACCGCTTTAATAAGGGAGGCTTTCCATCTTGCAGCTGCGTCTCGCAGTTAAAAATGAGCGGTAAGCCCGGAGAGATACGTAGCTCACGTAACAGTTAGCGCGTATTTCCCGCCACCAGTTAGGCAGACTTCTGCAGTTTGCACGCACTTAAGCTTGATCAATGTTTGCTGACCCCCGTATTCACAAACGCTCCTCGACTCGACATTCACCCTTCACTTGACAGAGTTGAGCGCTGCGCCACTACCCGGCTGAAAATGACGCTGCGCTGCTCAAGAATCGCAGCAGACTATCGCTGATATGCAGTGACTTGCCATACCTAGAGATGGCACTCCCATCGGCTTTCTCAAGTGAAGGCGAAGCGTTGAGTGAAGGGAGGTTCTAGAATACGGGGATGAGTGTATAAGCATTACTACTGGGCGCGGTGGCTGTGCCTCTAGAGTGTCCCTTAACCCATTCCTATTCGCCTTGCAGGTGGTTACCAAGGTTATCTTTCTGATGATTCTTCGTGGCCCGAACTGCGTCGCTTCATCACGCATGACAACTACGTCCACTTCATGGCATCACGCAAGTGATCCTGTGGCTATCACAACGCATCTTAATGCAACCGTTATCTACACTTCAACTGGGTGTAAAATATCGACCCCGCCGCCCCTGGTCCTGGGTCCAGCTTGGCAGGCACCATTGGAATCGACAGACGGCATAACGGCAGCTATAAAACAGCCGGATCTACGCTGCTCGCCTCGTGGGCTCGGTGGCTGTGCCTCTAGATTGTCCACTAATCCATTCCTATTCGCCATGCAGGTTAGTCCACCTCACAGTTTATTCGCTAAACGAACGAACAATTGTACAGCTGCCGAGCCCCCGGAGTTTATTCTCGATGGTTTGTGAATGTATTGCTGTTGTGCGTTTACTCTTGCTGCAGCTCTCGGGTGACATTGAACAAAATCCTGGTCCTGATTTAGGAGCGGTCCTAGCTGAACTGAAGAAGATATCTACTGGGCAATCTAAACATATCTCGGAAGTACAAGAGCTTAAAATTCAGATACTAGCAACCAATAACACCTTGTCTGAACTCAATAAACGCCTATCGAATGTGGAAGCCAAATGCCAGCAAATCGAGCCCTTGAGGCAGAAGCTCGTAACAGTGCAAACCGACACAGCTGAAACAACTCATCAAGTTTGTAATATTAAAACCTGTCATGATGAAGCGGAGAACCGATATCCGCGTAATAATTTAATATTTTATGGAAATAATGACACAAGCAAATCTGAATCATTTGCACAGTCAGAAGAACGACGTTATTAGACTATTCGACAACCCAACTTTGCCTTAGAGCCAAAAGAAATTGAGCGAGCACATCGCCTAGGTAGATAGTGTCTGGATCGCAACTGGCCTATTATGGCCAAACTTTCCTTTTTTAAAACCAGGGAAGCCATATTGTCGAATGGTCGCAAGCTTAAAGATACTTCTTTCAGTGTGGGTGAAGGTTTTTGTCAAAAAGCACGGATCGCACGCTGACACCTAATCACCTTTGCAAGAAGCAGGTCGATCCTTTTTTCTCTTAAATACAAAACACCATCAATTGGCTCAAAGCGCTACATGTTTGACGAAACATCTCAGTCCGTTAAGAAATATAGCTAATGCGCAGTCACGACTTGGTGTCCCGACGTACTGTGCCTGCCTCTCTAAAATCTTTTTCAATCTCAGTTATCTTTACCAATGTTGGAAGTTTTGCTTCGAAACATGAACAGGTAGCTGACCTCGTAACTACATCTGAAAGTGACTTACTTATTTTAATCGAAACGTGGCTTATCAATGAAACTGATGACAGAGAAGTTATGAATGAACTGCCAAACTACAATGTTTTTTCGCTGGGAGAGGCAAGGGGCTCGAGGCGGTGGTGTTTTAATCACTGCCAAAAGTGCCCTTGAAATATTATGGCTTATCTGTAGAGCTAACCCACGGCTAATACTAATCGGTGTTTGCCACCGTCCCCCAACAGTAACGCTGACTTCTCAGGAGAACTCACCAATATCCTGGTCTTCCTAACGAAAAAATTCTCAAACGCATGCATCTTGCTTTTTGGAGACTTTAACTACCCTCCAGTTGACTGGATTAATTATTCTAGCTCGGGTAGCAGTAATACAGGAGTTAAAAATTCTGGTCGCTTTTCCAAAACAACAACTGGTCGCTTTTCCAAAACAAGCTGTCCAATCTTGTTACGCAATATATATCAACAGCCGTACTCCGGCCCAATCTTAACCAACCATGGTTCACCAACACGTTAAGAAAACTTGAAAATGAAAAGAAACGGTTGTTTCGCTCAGCTAAACTTCGGCCGAACCCCAACACCTGGGATAAGTATTACGAAGCTGAACTTGGTCGCTATTCAACAACACAAATATTCATTTTTTTCATTCAGATCTACCTCGCATGCTTAATAGCAACCCCCGAAAATTCTGGCAGGTCATCAACCTCAAATCATCCTCTGGTATCAAAATTTCTAAAGACTGTCAAGTTATATCCGGCATATATTGTGCCACTGCGTTTAACTCCGGTTTTGCATGTTTTCACAATCGAACCACCCATGCCTCTCCCTGCATATTCTGTTCCTCTATTGCCTTCAATGCCGGATGTATATTTTTCACCAGTCAGAATATCTGCACTGATTGACAAATACAAATTATCCTCATCAGCCAGTGTTGATGAAGTAACTGCGAAGTTATTGAAAAACACTAAGTGCATAACTTCCACGTACCTAACATTAATGTTTTCGCTATCATTATCATCAGTCACCCTTCCAGACAAGTACAAAAAGAGCAAAGTCGTTCCAGTCGACAAATCAGGTAACCGTGAATCACCATTAAACTATCGCCCAATATCCATCACTAGTATACCTTGTAAAATCATGTAAAATCATGAATCGATACCAAACTTGGTATGGCATAACATGACTGTATGAGGAACATATTTGACTAGTCAGAAAAGGAAAATCATGACATGTATGTCATGAATGTCCTGATTTAAATTTCATGGTCCAGCAGCTCTTGCGGTTGTTTCGTACAGATGACATGTTGCAAAACTGGTATCCCTTACGGAAACGCCATACATGGTCCATATATAAGTTATATCTGGCCATATATAAGCATATATGGCAGCATATGTGGCCAGATATAGGCATATATGGCAGCATATGTGGCCACATATAAGCATATATGGCAGCATATGTGGCCAGATATAAGCATATATGGATGTATATCTGGCGGAGTCGGTTCATGTATGGGGTTATATACGGCCATATATGACGCGGTTGGCCCATATAAGGAGTCAAATCCGGCCAAATAAGGCATGGCCACACCATATATAACATATCAAGTGGGTCCTTATATGTTGAAGTGCTCTCTTATTTGGGATGAACCACGTATATATTTAGCACCGTGATCACACTTTTATGCGAATTGTAATATATAACAATTTGTACACAAAGCTGACCTGCTTATTTTTCATAACAATAGGAGTATTAAATATATATGTTGTTTCTGCCATGCAAAAAAACCGAAATTTCAGGTCAGCTTTGTGTTCGTGATAGTTGCAACTCAGTTGAATGCATATATGCATGCATTCGTGTAATTTAACTCGTACATTTTTTATGACATTTAGGTTTGAAACAATAAGTTGCAATTAATACGACGTAAATAATGTATACAAGAGCAGACATGTTTTACGAGGAAGGAATCGTGTCAAGTCACAAAACGTATTGAAGCTTCTGAACCTCGCTATTATTATAGAGCAATCCTATATAGTATTATGTAAAGACAAAATGCATGCAAGTTATATTGTTCACATTAATGCATTGTTTAAAGTGGCAGCAAGAAATAGTCATTTCAATGCACTTTTAGCTTCCACATCGGTGGACAAAATTTCTGATTATTTGAAAGTTTTGATGGCTATATGCTCCCTTCATATAACAAGATTTCTATTAATGCTGTTGACCCCTCATCTGCGAGTGCTTTCAGCAGCCATTTACTAAAATTGCATGCGCAGTGCAATGTTTAAGGGAGTATTTTCAAAAACAAAAAGAACTTACGTGAATGCAACTTGCAGGCACTATTATGATTACAATCAAGATGGAAGTTGTACTAATTTATTGCAAAATACATCTTGCGTTTCCTTTGGCTACGTATAATGTTCCTGGCTGTGCACATAGTAAATTTATCAAAAATTTTATGATTGCACAAGTGAACAATTAATTTATTGTAATGTTTTCAAGCGTCAAATAAATCTCACGTCATAGACATGTACGTTAAGAAAGGTGCAACTGACTCACAATTGATACATATTTAATGGACCATGTAATGAAATGCTGAAGCTTTATAGCAACATTTAACGTAGGCTGCCGAATTCACAAAACTTCTATTTTGTGTCGGTGTGTCATTACTTGGTCGAGGTCACTAAAGCGCACGTGCCATCATCATGATTAGCCTAAACATTGCCTTGTGAATACAATTAGTATGACACTTTTTTTGCGGGCTGGCGTGATACCTAAGCCAAACTCTACATTATGTAAACAGCCCCTTGCTGTGCAGGCGCGTAACGATTCAAACTGCTTGCGAACATATCCTTTCAACACCAACACGATAGTGCACTTACTTATAAGATATGTATGCCGGTACATACTCACCAAACTGCGCAGGTGCACATTCGCGTATAGAGATTCATGGGCACCAGGACACTGGCATTTCATTCAATGTGGCTAGATATTTTCGGCCATGTCAGAATGATATGAGTGTATTATTATTATTATTATTATTATTATTATTATTAATGTTGTTGTTGTTGTTGTATTTCGCAAAACGTCCAACAGCAAATCCATATGCTGTCATACTGTGTCGTTATGTAAGTTTTATGAGATCAGTTATCTTGGTGTTCTTTTTGATAGCATGCTGAATTTTTTCTACTTGCATTAAATGTGCTGCCATGCGAGGCCTTCATTCTCTTCCTGTTGGCTCGACATCTCGCGAGAATCCGGTTCTCCTACAGCCTTCTACTAATGGTACACCGTGATATGTCGTGCTCAACTTGAGTACATATGCATATCTGATTTAGAATGGCCTTGCTAAATCCAGCAGTAGCGCCACTGAGTGAGTCCAGAAAAATTTCATAAGCATTTACCCCCATCGTTTCACTATAATCCTTTCAACACTGCTGGAATATTATATTTGCCACCAGTTAATGACCGGCAAAATCACGCTGAGCTGTTATTTATTTTCAAGCTAGTTCAGGGTGAGATATTCTGCCCTTCTCGGTTGTAATAATTTTCAAACTTTGCGTAAGTTATCGAGAGAGAATCGACCGTTGCATGTACCTACCAGCTTCTTTCAACACTCTATCCTTTACAGAATACCGAGTCTATCTAACGTCAACTTTCTCAATTCGTTATGTTTTTCATAGTCTAAAGTCATTTTTTTTTTGTCAGTGAGGGCTGCCCTGTCCTAACGTAGATTTGCATATGCACAGATTCTTTCCTTTTCCGTCTTTCAGGAAGCCTTCGGCACGGTTGTGTATATTCCACATTATTTTTCAGTCCCATTCCATCAATATCTACTTTTTTGTTTGTTGTCCCATTGTGCATTGATTTTTTTCGACAGCTCGTTTTTGCTCTCTTCATTGATTTGCTTTTCTGTGGACAGTCTGTAATGTGTTGTTTATTATTGTTTTATTTTCACGCGCGCCAGCGTGAAAAACCCTGTGGTTGTTCTTGGATACGTTAAAAATGATTGATTGATTATTGGTTGATTGAATAATATTATTATCATTATAAGTCCTTGCGAAATAAGATGAAAATTTGGCTGAAACGCGTCTTCGTAGCCAGCGTACACGAAGCAGTGATTTCAGCTCCACGGAATGCCTGTCTCAAAGGTCCTCCCCGTGCAGCTTTTTCGGCTCGCGGGAGCAAGTTGAAATCCATTGTTCGAAAAAACTCGCCTGACTGCATTGGTTGCAAGGGGTGCGCACAGTAAAAAAAAAATACAAAAAAGGGCGCCCATCGGATGGGCGGACAATTCGGAAAACGTAGTTCGAAGAAGCGCACGTGCGCCCTGCAGCCCTGCCGTGGCTTACACCAGTCTGTCCACACAGCAGGAAAGAGAGTGCCGCGGCCCATTTCAAGTAACGACGAAGAAAGTAGTTTGCACAAACATTCAGTCGTATGGTAATAACATTGCGTCAATAATTGTTAAAAAATGAAACGTCGTTCGCCAATAAGCTCAGGAAAATTTAGTTCTAGTGAAAAGTGCGTAAACCATTGATCTCAAGGAGTAATGTAATGTTCATTGTGATGTGCATGGCATGCACCGTATCCATCCGCGCCATTGTTGCTTTTTTGCTCGCCGGAGTCATGGGTGCCATGCTGATCGAGTTTGTTAATTTTCATTCCTTCTGCTCTATATTTCGTGTTCAACTACTGCTCCAATTTACACAAGATAATCGCGCAGCTCTCAGGAATCTACTTCGCTTTACGTGGCGAAATTGTGGACGGACGTGGAAGTGTTTTTGTGTGCTTGTGCGTCTGTACGCTGCTGGATTGGCGATCATCCATTTTTCGTGCGAGAAAAAAATGGATACCTATGCCTGCGGGCAAGCGTTCCTTCAAAACTTCTTCCTAAAGCAGTACGAATGGACGTGGTGGCTTTAAGGTGTGACTAGGTTATCAGGATTAACAGGCTCCTTGAAAGACAAGTCTCGGTTAAATGTTAAGGTAAGTTCATCATTTTCATTACCTTCGCACGTTGTTCATAAATATTATGATAACTCGAAAACATACCACATTGCATGCTTGCTGAGTAAATAACTTTATGCTAATCGTGGTTACGTCATTAGGCTGTTTTGTTTAAGCGATACGACAACACTTTCTTTTTTTTTTTCACTTGATCCAGACAGTGCTCTATTTAATCAAAAAATCTACGCCAGGAAATTGTTGGTTTCGTGCCATTGTGCTTTTCATAAATATATTGATGTAAATATACTTGTGTTGTATTTTTCTCATTTTAACGCTTGAAGAAAAACCAAGGATAAATTACAACTTGCGCAATTACAAATAAAAAAGAGTTGCATATCTCCAACTCCAAGGGTGTCATGAGATTTATGAGCCCACGTTTGAATTCGTCTTGCGTTTGAATTTATCTTTCTTCGTCTACGTTCCACTTGTTTTTATATTTACGTGTGTTTTGATAAGGACACGCAGTTAAAATTTTGTTGCTAGTTTGATTCTTCGAAACAGGGTGCTATGTCACAGATCCAAATGGAAAAACTTAAGAATAGCCCGTAATTTTGTTTCCGCCATCTACAATCAGGGTGATATAAGTGTAAATTTGACTGGAAAGCGTACATCACAGGCGACATTATCGTTACTGATGTCGCAACATCGTGTGGTTATCTTGAGGAACTGCGCATACCCGCATACATAGTTACACAAAATAATGCGATGTCACGTTTTAATCCGTGAGCACTGTAGATAGTTTTACGCAAGCCGACAAATAAACTGGTATGATGCATTAGGGCTTGCTACTGTGTGAAAAAATTGGGGGACCGTTAAGCTCCGTTTTTCACAGTTGAACGTGATAGCAGTATCGATCCTGTTTCTTGTGCGTAATTCAATCACTTAGTGTGTACTCTTCATTGCATGATGCTACTTGAACAAATTTAATTGTGGAATAGTACTGTGTAATTGAGAAGGTTGAAAGTGTCTCAATGAAGGTTTCGCACATGGCTGCATTTTGTGTAAAAAGGGGGTAACATAGTTTAAAGAACAAGAAATATTATGTAATTACCTAGTTGCGCGAAAAAATTGAAATACAAAAGGAAGACACCTAGACGCAGCACACACTGACAACTGAAACATTGTTGGAGAAAACAGACATACGTATATATGCGGTTACGAGAACACGTGCGGTGAAAGAAAAGGATTAGATGAGCAGACAGATTGTATAAATGATGCGCTTCCAGGAAAGCTACCTCAGTAGCAAGCAACATAATTGAGAGTTACGTGACACATGAATCCCCAGCTTTGTTTATGAAATACGCCTCTCCGATTTCCCGCGCTATACCGTGTCACTGAATCTAGCTTTAACTACCGTATTCCAAACAAGGGCGCGCAGCCACACTCTCTACAATATGATGATTGGTTAGAGAATGGTTGTTAATTCTTTTAGAGAAGCTTTGTGATCTACAATTATATAAATAAATTCTAAATAATACTTCCCACACGACAGCGCAGTGCCGTCCACCACACGATGTCCACACTGTGAAAGAAAATGATCAGATGTCTGCTCATCTAGTCATTTTTTTCCACCTCACGTGTTGTCGTAACCACACACATATGTCTGTTTTCTCCAATGAAGTTTCAGTTGTTAGTGTGCGCAGTGTCCAGGTGTCTTCCTTTTGCACTTCAAATTTTTTCGCGCAACTAAGTTAAGATGAAGTACCAACTCGCCCAGCAGAACGTGCTTCTCAATATAATGTGTGTAAAATGTTTTAGAACTTTATGCACCCACTACGCAGTCGTGAGGGAATACGTGCAGTAACCAGTGTACCTTTTGTAATGGTTGGCTGTTTTTAGACCACAAAGTCACGTTGGTAATAACGTGTTGTGATGCTTGATGACAATGCACGCTTGTATCATGCAATATAGCCGCGATAATAAATGCTGTGTTGTGAAACCTGTATGCAGGATACATGTATTTGTTAAGCATGACAGTTATTTTCCTTGCATTTACAACAAGAGGAAGTTATTCATGCTTTATTTCCAAGCAGATGCATAGCTGTGTGGTAGAGCACTTGCATGCCATGCAAATTGCCTGCATGATTTTCAAACCCGAAAATTTACAATATTTGTTTTATTTGCATTCTCTCAATTTTCGATCATTGACAAGAGGATTTTTCATGGAGAGCCACCGATGCCTACGCCATAATTTCTGCAGAATGAGCTCTTTACCACTGTTACGTTAATGATGCATTATTGGCAAAATGGAAAGCGTATTACATTTACAAAGTACATTTTTAGTGTCCCGTTGGCAAGAAATATTGTTAAATGCCTCCGTTCCCACGCGCACAGAGACCTATAGACACCAGTTTTAGCAGTCGTTCTATAGGTCATTAGTCACAATACTTGTACATAACAAGCTTGCATACCAATCACTTTCGACCGAACTCTTTAAAAGTTGATTATCAACTCATTTAAATTATTCAATGCACACACAGTTCATACGGTCAATAGCAAGTCAATATTTCGTTTTGACTGACTATGGACGCTCCATTGACACACAAGAAAAGTTTTAAACATAACACACTGTGAAAAATACCTTTACGAAACTCAAATTGGGTTCTTTTATGCTATTTATTTTTGTCAAGTCAGAATCGATAAAGCGGAATATTTACTTGGACTGTACTATTTCTCAGACCGTGTTGACCATAGGTTCAAGATAAGAATAATCGCATGCAAGACTGACGTGTTTCAAAATGATTTTTACAAAAAAAAATTACAAGATGAAACCAGCTGCCTTCTAGCATTGCCTCTACAATCCGAAATATTTGTTTTATTTCATGTTAGACTTGTTCCAATTTATATGTTAGAACATGTTCCGATTTATATATGAATTTCTCTTGCAGATTGTGATTCAGGTGACTTTGATTATTTGTTTGGCTGACTATGTATTTTTTGTATTCTAATTTTCGTAAATGCTCCCCCAATGTAATGCCAATCGGTGCTGTGGGTAATGAAATAAATAGATAAATAAAAAAGTGTCGATAAGTAAGCAATAAATTTAAGCACAAAGAATGTATCTCTTCAGGAAAAGTGGACTAACAGCGACATGTGCCCACCACAAACTTTAAATATGATGCCAAGTTACATTCTAGCGAATAGTTGTTGAGAATAACTTGAGATATAATGAGGATAACTTAATTGAACAAGAATGTTCAGGGGGTGTGTACTGCCTTTATTTTGGAGATGATAGTGACTGCAAGCAGACCTTTCAACAAACAGGTATATTTCTAGCTGAAGAATGATTTGAGCAGCTATATTTTTTGCCGGTGACACAGGCTGAACTAATATAGATGAATCATTTGAATGGCTTTATATAAAAGTATCCATATAAGGCCATATATGAAAGCATCCATATAAGACCTTATATGGATGCTTCTATATATAGCCATATATGGCCATATACAGCAACACCCATATATGGGGATATAAGGCCCATATATGGCTATATCAGGATTTGGACATACCAGGTTATATACGGCACATATATGGGGATTCTCTGTATGGGCCAGATATGCCCAATTCCTGATGTAGCCATATATGGGGATTTTTATATAAGTCCATATATAGGTTTTTTGTAAGGGATGGTATGCCATGACTGCACGGCGAACACTAGCAAGTGACCCTAACATAAAAATCATAATGTGCGTGTCATGTAACAACATGACAACACGCCACACTCATCATGCGCTTGCAGCCGTTTCACTAGTGTCACATATATCAAATTTGGTATTACAGTACGTGAATGGATGACGAAGGTATGTGGCTGGTGCAAACATGATAATCGTGCGATGCGTGTCAAGTAACAACATGACTACATGCCACGCTCATGATGCGTTGGCGGCAGTTTTGCTAGCTTCAGTTATACCAAACTTGGTATTACGGGACGTGAGGGTATGACGAAGGTGTGATAGTGGTGCAAACATGATAAATATGAGATACGGGTCATGCATGTAACAACATGACTACAAGCTACGCTAATGATACGCTCGCGGTCGTTTCGCTAGCTTCACAAGTACCAAACTCGTTATTACGCGATGCGAATGGACGACATAAGTAAACGACACATCCAAACATGATAATCACGAAATGCATGTCATGTAACAACACCACTACAAGCCACACTGACAATGCACTCGTGTCCCTTTCGCTAGCTTCACATATGCCAGATTTGGTATTACGTGACGTCAATGGATGACGAAAGTATGTGACTGGTGCACACATGATAATCATAAGATGCGTGCCATGTGAGAACATGACTACATGCCAGAGTCAAGGCGCCAATACATTTCGACGTGACGCGTGCTCGCCAGCGTTCATTTCTTCGCGTCACGCTGGCGTGGCCACGCCAGGCGCTGGTTCTGCCATATACTCGGAGGCGCACACTGCGTTGCTTTGTCGCATGCGCGTTTCAGTGCGTCCGGCGTTCCTCCGTCACGAAAAAATGGCAGCATATCCACGGAGTGAATGATGGAGAGTGGGGCGAAGCATTCGGCCGTCCATTCGTTCTTGCTTCCGTCCGTCCATGCGTCCGTATGTGTGACCGTCCTTGCGTCCATCCACCCATCCGTGCGTGCGTCTTTTTGTGCGTCCGTCCCTGCGTTCGTCCATGCATCCGCTCCTGCGTCCGTTAATGCGGCCATCTATGCATCTGTCTGTGTGTCTGTTCGTCCATCTATTCAACACTCCAAGTATACCAACATCTCGCATCTTTTCATCATATAATCCCCTTATAGAAGCACCACCATCCAGCGGACATTCCAAGGACTAAACGAGAGGTGGCACACGCACACTTTCTCACGGCTTGCACTTCGGGTCTACTTCCCACCTTTAAATACCTCGAGTTCATGGTATATACTAGGTCATTGTATTCATGGCACTGCGGCTCAACGCTCGCTAAACCTTTCTAAAACTAAGGAGGTTACACCCAGCGAGTATAACGTAGCAACTCTTTCTTGTCGGATAGTGCTCAATGTACATGCCAATGGCTGATCATGGGGAATCAGAGACAGGAGCATTCGGCATTTAGTTAACGCGCGCGCAACGAAGTTTTTATTGTTCAACAAAGCACAGGAGAAATCTCCCACCGGCACCACCTTGCAGGTCAAAGTGTAACACTGATTACACACTACGACTACGACTACGAGGGACGAATGGGTGCCACTTTATGGAGCTTCGCCCATAAAAGGAGACGCAGGGTTGTCTGGGTAACATATTGGCGCGAAATGCAGCATGTCGCATTTCGCACCGGTTGCCGTCGGGCTGCGCCGACGGACGCTGGTCGTGCCTGGCGTCAAACAATAGAGTGCTCACGTTTTCCTAACCTAGCGTCGTTGTACCGAGTGTGCACGCGCGTCAACGCAATCATTGGAGTATGTTATGCCCTTCATGATGCGCTCGCGGCCATTCTGATAGCTCCACATATACGAAATTTGGTGTTACGTGACGTCAATAAATGTCGGAATATATGACTGGTGCAAACATGATAATCCTGACACGCGTGTCTAGTAAGAACATGACAACATACCATGCTCATAGCGTGCTCACAGCCGTTTCGCAAGCTGTGCATATACTAAATTTGGTATCACTTGATGTGAATAGAATACGAAGGTAAACGACACATCCAAACATGATGATCATGACATGGAAGTCACGTACGGCATCATTTACCCCCATCTCGTTACGTTGTGCTGATTTTAAAGTGACATATCAACATTTCTCATTCGTGCTTTGCATATCATCGATTCCCACTGTACATGGTATCTGCCTTTTTTATTTCTTTAATTTCTTCTCACTTTTCATGATAATTGACTTTTCACTGCTCTTTTTGTGTCGTCATTTTTGATGCCTTATTCACTTTGCGTCGTTTTGTTTCAATATGCATTGCATTTTTCTTTCTGCACCATCGTTGCATTTCGCGGTTTTTAAAAAGTTTCTTGTTTTGTTTTCTTTTTTTAGATTTTCTGTTTAAAATTTGCTTTTATTTTTCTCGACACTTGCGTATACCCCATATTCAGAGACAGAGAAAGAGATAAAGGAAAGACAGGAAGATTAACCCCAAGAAGGCTGTCACTCTGCATTCAATGAATACAACATCGGAAGGATGAGGGTGCTTGCTTGGGGACCCTTTTCTGTTATACTTATGAATAACGTCACTCGTATTTCGGTGATATCATCATAAACTTCAGCTTCAACATCGAAAAACCCGTTGACTACAACACTATACTGGGTATCCTTCAGAATTATTGAAAACAATGTTGACCTTCATATATCAAGCCACTACCTCTGTGCTTACCAGCGTGAGACTATAGTTGCTAATCGACTAGGGCAGTTACTTATCGGCTACAACTTGCAAAACGAAAGTTTTAAGGATTCGCACTACTTCCGAATGAGCGAATTCGAAACTCTGCGCGCATACATGATATAAGGGCCTACAGCGAGCGTTTTCTCTACAGATAAGCGTACGCAACACCACAGCGAAGGCTTACTAGTGCAAAGGTTCACGGACATTAGGATCAAAATCAAAACGGCGAAGCAGGCTTTGAACGCACATCCCCAGTACACAGAAGAAGGATACATATTCATAGGCGAAGGAAGCGAAGCCTCCGTAATTGTGTCAAAAGCATCTGATTCCGTGATGCGATTCTTTTGAATGCGTAGCCTGGCAATGCGAACACACTTCGCAACAAGCCAGGTTCGCTCAGCTAGCACGTACGCCGTCGCGGTGTACGTGACGAGGCACGCGCAGCAAACGGAGTAGCGCACCATTTATAAGCACACGGCATTACGTACCTTCCTGCTGCATACATCCACCTGCTACTCACCTTATATCATATTGTAGCAGTGTTCAGAACAAAGAAGGGGGAAAGTTCACTTCTAAAGAGCAAACCTGCGCCCACAAATCAAGGTTACTGTGGTTGTGAAAGTGTAAAGTCGAAGTCCACAAATGTCGTTCAGCTGCCCACCTCTTTTTTTTTTCGCGCGAAGAATTGAGTGTGTGGTGCATACGAGCCAGGCACGGCCGGCTGTTCGTGCTGCAATGGTCACCGCCTGAGGTTGCTAAGCTGAGGTACCACATCGCGCCTAGAATGTACTACAATAAGAACGGCGATTGGTGCGATATTTGAATACCACCAAGATGACGCAACAGTGCAATGAACCAGCCGTATTACATAACACAGATGCAGCTCTAGGGCTGTCTACTCCAATTAAAGTGTTAACACACCTCGTTTATCATTTGACACTTCCACATGGCGTCTGCCTACATGCAGGCAGAGGTTTCTTTTCTCGAACCAGTGGCCGAAATTGAGTTTAATTGCTGTCGTTATCAGTCGGCGAATCGATACCAAATAATCAACGAGCACTTAGCCATACATCTGAGGTTAATCTCTGCGTGGTCGTCATAGTTATCGTCCAGGCGTTCTGGCTCGGTCAGCGAGCTCCACCACAATCTGTTCTCAATCAATAGCTTGCACGCGATTTCATGGACGCACAAAAGAACACCAACATTGAAGCTTATATAAATCACGCGTTAATTCATCTGCATCAATGTGGTAACGACTTCACCAGAAGTGTCATTGGGTCTCTGTGAATATATTGTCGCGAGAGCAAGGTTTCCAGCTCCAGTACCTTCTCAGGAAATTTGTGCAAAACCAACTCCTCTGCTTCTTTTTTAAGTCTTTCTATGTACTCTTCTACTTTTGGGTTTGTTTCTCTGGCCATTACAGAGCTTCGGCTTTTGACTTTAATGGAATGTGGGGTAAATCGTGTTTTCCAGCCTGGGACAGGAGCCTACACGCTGCATTTACGGCTTACCAACGGAGCAGTCAAGGCCGCCCCCGTTCGGGATTAGAAGGGGAAAGCTTACTAGGAAAAGCGTCTAGCAGGAGGCAGGTCCGGCGCCACCGTCTGAGTCTAAGCCATTGTTAACAGGCACGCGTGTCATTGAGAATGACATTGGGACGCGACCACTTAGCCTGACCGAGACATAGTGGCGGCAGGTAAACGACCATATTCTCTCGCGCTGTTGTTAGGATGTCGGGGCGCCTCGCCGTCGCATGTACACCTGGTAAGCAATGGTGTACCCATCGCTCTTAAGGACGCTTCTAGAAAGCACAGTTAATGAAAGAACTTACGGGGCCCGAGCGTGGGAACGGCCGCCGACGGTAGTCGGCCGAAGGAAGCAGCACGGCCTGGTATGGGAGAGAGTGTCACGTGCGGATGACCTTTCCCTTTGCGTGTTTCATTTTGGTAAGGAGGTTTTTACAAATGTAGTGCCTTTTATGAAAGTGTTTCTGTGATTGGTTGAGATGCTGCGAGTCCGAACATGTGATTGGTTTTTGTGAAGACTCTTTGTTCGACCAAGGGTTAAAAAGAGGATGTTTGAACTTAAAAAGTGAGCGGAGTCGGGGGTCAACAGCGGATCTCACCACCGGGGACCAGGCCATGCAGGCCGAGGGGTATGCCACCATTTTCTATGTTTTGTCTTTGTGACCCAGTGCATTTTGTAAATTGAAGTTGTGTTAGCTAAATAAACCCCCAATGAGTGCTCCCCGAAATCATCGTGTTGACGTCTCATCGATTGCCTCCGCGGAGTTTCACCCACACTTATTCGTCTCCCTAGTCGTCCGATGCGCTTAACTTTGAAGAACCCCGACGTTTCGCTACAAAGTGGTGGAGGTTGCTCGGTAACGATAGTCCCGCTCTGAAATTATGCCCCGAGTCAACAACAAATATCAGGAACCTACCTCTGACTGCTCTACTATGACGGAACCCCCTACCTTCTTCTCTGCTATGTCTACCCCTCAAGTTAAACCATTCGTCGGTCCACCAGTCTTTAGAGGCGCGCCGGAGGAATCTATTTCAGAGTGGCTACTTTGCTACGAACATGTAGCGTCGCTTAATAATTGGGACCAAGCCACGAAGGTGAAATTTCTATATCTGGCTTTAGACGGAGATGCGAAAAAGTGGCACACCACTCAAATTCTAACCGGTGCTCCTAATACATGGGAAGAATGGGCGACGCTACTTAAAACGTCCTTTACGAGTCGCCACTCAGTCGAGATCGCCCATTTGCGGCTACAAAACCGCACCCATTTGCCGTCCGAAACCCCCGAGCAGTACTACTATGACGTCGTACAGCTGTGTGCAAGAGTGAACCCGTCCATGACGGAAGATGATCGGTTGCGGCACCTTATGCGCGGTTTGCGTGCGGATATTCTGGAGAAGATGATAATCGCAAACCCGGAGAGCTGCACTGCATTCCTCCAAATTTTGCAACGCATAAATCTGGCAGCTTTGATGAGCCGTGCATCGGTGCCACAACCAATTGGCATCCAGTATTTCACCGGATTACAGTCGTGGATGCAAAACATCGCGCATCCCGTAGGGTTCGCACCCGCCGCAGCGACAGCGTACTCTCCTCCTACGTGTGTCGCCACTTGCGCCGCGGCCGAATTGCGTTGCCCACGGGAGGCTGCTGACAGCGAAAGAGACCTAAAAGCGATTGCGGACTCGATCGCCGTGCTGTCTGACCGGCTAAAAAGCATCGAAGACGAGGTGCGTCGCCCCCCAATGCCTTGGCCTCAGAGAACTTCCCGTGCCAACGACGGGCGTCCCCGATGCCAGATTTGCCGCCGCATAGGTCACATAGCACAACAGTGCTGGCAGCGATTCCGAGATGGCAGGAACGATCAGGCGGAGCTCCAAGGCAATCAGAATGTACAGTCTAATCCTTCGGGAAACGAGAACGGCCGGGCCTAGGGAGCCAGCCCGGCCGCCCCATCGGCACATTGTCGGAAGGTCAGCTTCTCACAGTCCCCACACGAGCCAACGGTACAGAAACAAAACTTGTAATTGACACCGGCTCGGCCGTAAATGTCATCTCAGAAGAATTAGCTAACAAAATAGGTGCTTCATTCGAATCGAGAAAAGACATATTCATCCGAGGAATTGGCGGAGGCTTGCTCACCCCCAATGGCGAAGCTGAAATAAAACTTGAATTTGGCACCACCAAAATTCACGAGACGTTTTTAGTGGTCAAGGATTGCCCGTACGAGCTACTCGGTGGTCTTCCTTTTTGTCGAGCAGCCCGGCTTCTCATTGACTTCTCCAAGAAAGAGCTGCAACTAAACGGTAAAATTTTCCGGCTACGTATAGACTCAAGTGCCCCCGAACATAATGATGTACTTACAGTGCGGTGCCACGAGCAAATTCGCATTGAACCTCGCACAGAAGTCGCTATTGAAGTAAAGGTCGCAAGGGACGGAATTCACCTCGTCGAACCGAACAGCACGCTCAAAAACGGACTTCAGGTTGCACGCACAATAACGAGGATCGTGCATGGGAGAGGCCTCATTCGCATAGCTAATCCTACCATGTCGCCAGTAAACCTGCTCAGCGGAACAAAGCTTGGATGGGCTTCATCTATTCATGACGCACAGCTGGCAATCACGGCCCCCGAGAACGATCAAGTGCCTCAAGAGTTTGACATAGAGACTGGGGATCACCTACAGCCATCTGAGCGGGATGAACTGCTGTCGCTCATTGAGAAATACCGCCATCTATTTACGAGCAGTGACAACCCCATCCGGCAGACTCATGTCGCTGAACATGTGATCGACACAGGTGATTCTCGACCAATTCATCAGCACCCATATCGCCATTCCCCTTTTGAAAGACAACAGATTGAGCAACAAGTAGAAGAAATGCTGCGCGATGGGATAATTAGAGAGTCTCACAGTCCTTGGTCATCACCTGTCGTCCTCGTGAAGAAGCCAAATGGGACTTGGCGTTTCTGCGTCGATTTCCGCAGAGTCAATGAGGTCACTAAAAAAGATGTGCACCCACTGCCACGAATTGATGACATTCTCGACGTGCTACAGGGGTCAAAATACTTCACCACACTTGATCTAACATCAGGCTACTGGCAAGTGGGCATCAAGGAGGAAGATAAGCAAAAGACCGCATTTGCCTGTGGACCCGGCCTGTACGAATTCAATGTTGTCCCTTTCGGCCTGTGCAACGCCCCTGCCACATTCCAGAGATTGATTAACAAAGTCCTCAGTGGTCTTCTCTGGAGAGTTTGTTTGGCCTACTTGGACGACATCGTTATTTTCTCGAAGACTATGGCAACTCATTTGCAAGATTTGGAAAGTGTGTTTTCGGCTTTGGACGTGGCAAACTTTCGACTGAAGTCCGAGAAATGCAGCTTCGCTCGCCAGGAGATCAAATATCTTGGACACATTCTCACAGGTGAAAGCATCCGGCCGGACCCAGACAAAGTAGCAGCGATCGAAAAATTCCCAAAGCCACGAAACAAGAAGGGTGTACAGAGCTTTCTCGGAATCTGTAACTACTATCGGCGATTCATCAAAGATTTCTCTCGCATTTCTCGACCTCTGACCAACTTAACCAAAAAGGATGTTCCTTTCGTCTGGGATGCGGCATGCGAAGTGGCCAAGCAAACCCTCAAAGAGAAGCTGATCACAGCCCCAATTCTGCGTCAGTTTGAGCCGGGAAAGCCGATAGAGGTGCACGCTGATGCCTGTGATTACGGCATTGGCGCCGTGCTTGTACAGAAAATTGGAACTCAAGAGAGAGTCGTCGCCTATGCCAGCCGCCACCTTAACAAGGCTGAGATGAACTACAGTACCACTGAGAAAGAATGCCTCGCCGTTGTGTACGCCTTGGACAGTTTCGGCCATACGTCTTTGGTTCTAAGTTCACGGTCGTGACTGACCAAGCCAGCCTGGCTTGGCTAATGAAAGTAAGGAATCCGAACGGTCGTCTTATGCGATGGTCCCTGTTGCTTCAGGAATTCGACATAACGTTGCGACACCGCCCTGGCCTCAAGAATGGAAATGCCGACACGCTTTCCCGCCTTCCTCATGATCCCGCGCCTGTAAGCGAAGAAAACCCCTTACCGTTGCTGGTTCTGGATCAGGTGGATGTTGGAAAAAAGCAGAGGGCAGACCCATGGATGAAAGAAATTATGCAGCACCTCGAGCACCCAGATGCGCCCGTTGTCAGGAAAACTAAAAGAACGGCACGGAGCTTTCGGTTGATCGACGGTGTACTGTATCGAAGTGCGAAAGGGTTTCAGGAGGATCGTGCTGCGCTCGTTGTCCCCAAGTGCTTGAGATCTGAGATTTTAAAGTACTGCCATGACGCCACCACGGCAGGCCACTTAGGTGTCAAGCGCACATGGGAGAAAGTTCGTTGCCGATATTTCTGGCCGAAGATGTTCTCGTACGTAAGCAAGTACGTTCTCTCCTGCCCCGACTGCCAGACACGAAAGCAACCACCGGGGAGGCCGGTCGGTTTCCTCCAACCGATCCCACCTGCAGGTCGACCTTTTCAGCAGGTGGGCATGGACTTCATTGGGCCTTTCACTAAATCCAAAGCAGGGAACCGCTACATCGTCGTGATTACCGACTACCATACGAAATGGGTCGAGGCTGTCGCGTGTCCAGCGGCCACTGCCACAGAAGCAGCCAGAGCTTTCGTCGAACAAATCGTCCTACGTCATGGTGCCCCGGAGAAAGTAATAAGCGATCGTGGGCAGCACTTTGTCGCCAACTTGACCGAAGAAGTATTCCGGCTCGTGGGTAGCGAGCATGCCACCACGACAGCATACCACCCACAAGCCAACGGCTTGTGCGAGCGTTTTAACCGCACGTTGGCTGACATGCTCAGCATGTACGTTTCCTCACACCACCGCGACTGGGATGAATTCCTACCGTACGTTCTATTTGCATACAATTCTTCCACCCACGAGACGACTGGATTCACTCCCTTCTTTCTTCTTCACGGACATGAACCGACACTACCGGTGGATGTAGGGTCGGGCGCGCAACGCGGATTCGACTACACCCTGGATGCAATGAAAGTGGCCCGCAGGCTGCGGCAGGCTCGAAAAATAGTAAATGAACGGGAGAAGCGTCAGCAGGAGAAGAACAAGCGCAGCTATGATGCTAGGCGACGAAGTGTTGTTTATCATCAGGGAGACTTGGTGTACTTGTGGACTCCCTCCCGGGCGAAAGGGAAGACGACAAAGCTTCTTCACAAATATCACGGACCTTTCCGTCTTGTGCGCCAGGT
Source organism: Rhipicephalus microplus (assembly GCF_043290135.1). Taxonomy (NCBI): domain Eukaryota; kingdom Metazoa; phylum Arthropoda; class Arachnida; order Ixodida; family Ixodidae; genus Rhipicephalus; species Rhipicephalus microplus. Next base: position 152,241,425 of record NC_134706.1, on the reverse strand, counting down.
AGCCAAGAACAACTGGGAGGTGGTAGACCAAACTTGGAAAAAACGTGACGTTGTGAATGTGGCGCGTTTAAAGCCCTGCCACGTTCGATTGGGCTCCGATGCCGACGACGCGGACGATGAGTCTGATGATAATCATGAGGTGCGCGATCTCGGTGGTGTTGTGCGCGAGTGCAGTGCAAGGAGAGATGACCACGGATTGCATCAAAGTGTTGTGCGCGAGTGCGGCTCCAATGGTGATGTGCGCGAGTGCGGTTCGCGAGTGGGTCAGGAACTCCGTTTGCAACATTGTGTGCGCGGGACACAGACCAGTGTTCCAGTACAGCAGTGCGAAAGCTACGACACGGACACTGAACTTTACTCGGACTGGAAGACATTTTCAAGTAATAACAACGCACAACAGAATGTTAGTGCTTACGAAACGGACACGGAATTGTATTGCAGTACCGATGAGTGAACCCATATATTTCTGTGTCCAATGATTTTGTTTTGTTTTTCATCTGTTGTTTTATGTAATTTTTTTAAACATCTCACACACTTGTTGAATGCAGAACCTTTTTGTATAATTAGTCTATTTATTGTCGTGTTTTGCAGATAAAAAGAGTGGGGCACTCTTTTTCGTAGGGGGGAGGTGTCGCGAGAGCAAGGTTTCCAGCTCCAGTATCTTCTCAGGAAATTTGTGCAAAACCAACTCCTCTGCTTCTTTTTTAAGTCTTTCTTTGTACTCTTCTACTTTTGGGTTTGTTTCTCTGGCCATTACAGAGCTTCGGCTTTTGACTTTAATGGAATGTGGGGTAAATCGTGTTTTCCAGCCTGGGACAGGAGCCTACACGCTGCATTTACGGCTTACCAACGGAGCAGTCAAGGCCGCCCCCGTTCGGGATTAGAAGGGGAAAGCTTACTAGGAAAAGCGTCTAGCAGGAGGCAGGTCCGGCGCCACCGTCTGAGTCTAAGCCATTGTTAACAGGCACGCGTGTCATTGAGAATAACATGGGGACGCGACCACTTAGCCTGACCGAGACATAGTGGCGGCAGGTAAACGACCATATTCTCTCGCGCTGTTGTTAGGATGTCGGGGCGCCTCGCCGTCGCATGTACACCTGGTAAGCAATGGTGTACCCATCGCTCTTAAGGACGCTTCTAGAAAGCAAATGTTAATGAAAGAACTTACGGGGCCCGAGCGTGGGAACGGCTGCCGACGCTAGTCGGCCGAAGGAAGCAGCACGGCCTGGTATGGGAGAGAGTGTCACGTGCGGAGGACCTTTCCCTTTGCGTGTTTCATTTTGGTAAGGAGGTTTTTTGCAAATGTAGTGCCTTTTATGAAAGTGTTTCTGTGATTGGTTGAGATGCTGCGAGTCCGAACATGTGATTGGTTTTTGTGAAGACTCTTTGTTCGACCAAGGGTTAAAAAGAGGATGTTTGAACTTAAAAAGTGAGCGGAGTCGGGGGTCAACAGCGGATCTCACCACCGGGGACCAGGCCATGCAGGCCGAGGGGTATCCCACCATTTTCTATGTTTTGTCTTTGTGACCCAGTGCATTTTGTAAATTGAAGTTGTGTTAGCTAAACAAACCCCCAATGAGTGCTCCCCGAAATCATCGTGTTGACGTCTCATCGATTGCCTCCGCGGATTTCACCCACACTTATTCGTCTCCCTAGTCGTCCGATGCGCTTAACTTTGAACAACCCCGACGTTTCGCTACAATATACCGAAGGGACCAGCAGACTAATTACTGATAACATTAGCGTGACAACGCAGCGTTCTCGCTGCCCCATGCCAGCACTCCAACGTTGCTGTTTCAGTGACGTCTGTGCAAGCCTTCTAATATAGCGTCCGATTATGTATGAACAAGCAAAAGCCGATTATGTGCAAGCGATGTGCGTAGTGTCTTTGGAAAACATTCGTGGCCGGATCGTCATCAGCATCGCTCACTGTGGTTCAACGCCCTCTCAAGAACGGCTTCCCCACGCGACGAAGAAGCACCGCGTACGTCTACTCCATTCGCGTTATCACACATACACGAATCATGGGTACACAGCGCCAACAGCATCCCCGCCACCCCACTCGTTACGGCTTGTTTGCGCTTCACCTGTCGACGCCACCTCGCTCCTTCAATAGCACCCCGTCTCGGGCGATCTAAAGCAACGCCGAGTGCCGCACGCCCAACACTCACGTGCACTCGCCCAAGAAAGCGCGCGCCGCAAAACAAATCAAAAACCGGCACGAGACAGCTGAGGAGGCTCTGTGCACGTCGTGCGCGGCCCCTTCATTTTCCCTCCTCCAGCAAACAACGAGCAGTGTCTGCGCGTGCGTGCCCGATGGCCAATACCGATGTCGAAGCGGACGGGGCTGCACGTAGCATGACGCGTGCACTTGCACCTTCTCGAAGCGGAGGCCGCGCTCGCACCCTTCGTCGCGCCCACCCTCGCATACACAGCGCTTCAGGAGAATCGGCGGCCACCACCAAACACACAACGAAGAACATCTTCGAAGCCCGCTCGGCAGAGGGCGCGTGCGAATTTAGGCAGCTCGAAGGGCCACGTTCATTCGTCGCGCGTTTGCGCGGACGGGAAGGCATAACCGGCGTTGCAACGCTCGTAATTCTCACTCGAGATGTTCAGAAGAGGAGGAAAAGCGCTAGTGCTCAATGCACGTGGGTCAGTATGTCTGTAGCGTACTAGAATAAGGGGCCCATATTTTAGTACACCATACCATGGCGGGATACTTTTACAAAATTTCCCGGCGTGCTCATGTGTGTGAGTGTACGTATGTACGTATGTACGCGCTAGTGTGTGTCATGAATGTGAATTGTGTGTTTGTGAATGTGTGTTTGTGCTTCAGCGCATGCGTGTGTGTATTAGCGATTGACCACCCGGGCGCCACCTATGAAGCACGTTGATTGATTGATATGTGCTGTTTAACGTCCCGAAACCACCATATGATTATGAGAGACGCCGTAGTGGAGGGCTCTGGAAATTTCGACCACCTGGGGTTCTTTAACGTGCACCAAAATCTGAGTACACTGGCCTACAACATTTCCACCTCCATAAAAAATGCAGCCGTTACACCCGGGGTTCGATCCCGTGATCTGTGTTTTAGCAGCCAAGTACCTTAGCCACTAGACCACCGCGGCGGGACTATGAAACACGTTAAAGTTTCATCTCCTCCATCCCCCTTCTATGCGCAGGGTAGCAAACCGGCTGCTTATAGACTGGTTAACCTCCCTGCCGTTCTTTTCCTCCTATTTTCTTTTCCTAAAGTCTGGAGCTAATCACATATAGACAACACACGCCACACATTTAAAATACATGGACTGAGTAGTTGCAGTAGAGAAGTTTTATAAAGTAGCATGCTGTTATGTTTTAATGACTCTTCTACATATTCATGGTGCAAAATATCTAATTGTGGGACTTGTCGCTAAGCTACAAATGACGCTCTGGTAACGTCATTAATGGAATTTATTTTATCGTCTGCAATACGCGTCGGTTTTAAAGAACCGTTTTTCGCGCTGTCCTCTTATATAAATGACAGTGCAAAAACATTGCTTAGTGCTTCAAGAGAACACTTGATTCACCTAAGAAAACTGAGTGTTTAATTTGATCACGTCGTAAAGCTTCTATATTTCTTGCTGCAGGTAATAATGTAACCCTGAACAGAAACACAAGTTTGCCATGAGCGTACATGATGATACGAAAGAGAGATATCAACACAAGAATATGAGACATACGGCATGTCACCACATTTCGGCAGTGTATGGAGTGTCTAACCTATTATTAAACTCAAGCAGCCGGCAGCATCACTGCAAAGAACAAGCCTACTGGTGCACACGGCGGTGAAAGGGTGAGTATATTGTTCTACTCGCCACGGCACGGAGGCTAGCTCTGACTGCAGGCGCAACGAGCTTGTCGTTGCTGTTGCTTGCCGAAGCCGTGCACACTTGGATGGATAACGCCTGTTCTCCGTCTCTCTCTTTGCCTTATATAGATAGAGGTCATCCGAGTGCCGAGCGTACAATTACAGGAAGGGATATGCTCCGCGCCAGATGTATGTATGTATGTATGTATGTATGTATGTATGTATGTATGTATGTATGTATGTATGTATGTATGTATGTATGTATGTATGTACCAGAGTGCGCCGCAGGAATGGCGATACGCAGACTCGAGATTATCGTACGATATTTCGGCCATTAAATATAGCTTCGCGGTATGTGGGCATCAGATAAGGTAATCGGCTGTCAAGTTCTACGATTAGAGGCAACAGATGAAAAATCAATATTTCTCGCGGCGTAGCCCTAGCACTGTACAAACGGAAAGTGTTTATCGCCCAATGGGAATCACGCCTGCGTGTTTGTTTTGTGCGAGCCCATTTCCCGTTACAGGTGGCCGGACATTTATCCTCAGAAGGAATATTTGACGGCAGCTTGTTTCTCATCGTGCAGAATAAGTGTGGCTGGCTAGGGTTCCCCGTTAGTGGGAGTGAAGTTCATCACGACGGGCGCATTCCGCCCTCCTTCCTGATATGGTCGAGGTCGAGAGAAAGCATGCAAGCGTCGAAAGAAGATGTGAATTTTTAGTACGCAACATCAGCGTTCATCGATCACCATTACGGTTAAAAACCTGCATAGCCAAAACTTCACCACTTGTAGAAACAGCGTATCCCACGCATTGTGGGAACAAAGTTGATGCGATTCAGTGAACGCGTAGCTTCATAAGTCCGATTTGCTGCTTCGAGTCAAGTATTACCAGGTGTATCAATGTCGTTGAGTACATCGAGAAATGGGGTGGCAGCCTTTATGAAGTCAAGAGTATACTAGTAGAAACGTCCGTTCCATAGTAAACAGCCTTCCTTTACTAATATTTTATTGTAGGAAAATCACGGGTTTGCGAGGCGCGTCGAGTAGACTGACCTGTAAAGGGTGATTAGTGGTCCGACCCAACACCAACGCTCACGTTAGGACAGCGACGTCACTCTTATCACTAGGAAAATGCACTACGTTAGGACGATGTGTGTATCAGAAGCCACTATCGCACAGCCCACACTGACGTTTAATTTAACGCCAGAAAGTCGAAGCTATCCTAAAACAATATGAGTATCAGAATTTTATATTTTAACATCTACATAAAAGATAAAACTTACAAAAATCACAGAATTTCATTTATAATTTGCATAAAAAATAATATCCAAATAATTACTAACTCGCTGAATTCATTATTTATGCTGATGACAGCTCTGGCATATTATTGGGAAACGATGTGCGTCACATGACAAGCGAACGTTATCAATTACTGAGAAGTTATCTACCTTATCTCAGCTAAATTACTCAATAACATCGTGAAGAAACCTGGGTAACTATTCTTCAATAAAATAACAAACCGCTCAGGCAATGTAGTACTATCACTTTTGAAGATCGGAATATCGCCACACTTGACGAGCACAAAAGTCTCGTTGTTTACTTTTCTTGAAAGCTCACTTCGGACATGCATGTAAATATCATAGATGTAAAAAGCTCTCCTGAATCACTGGCGTCTTATCGAGATAGCGCATTGTACTTGCTATAAAGGCCAAAGTGCAGACTTAAAATGATTTATTCAATGCACACTTATATCATTCTCCATTAGCGAATGGTGCACAACCACTAAATCTAACATACGTACAGTCAGAATGCTACACAAGATTGTTCTCTTTATTGGTAACACAGACAAATTATTGAGGCATCAGAGAAGGGTTTCCTAAAATTGCGCTATTCGAACAGACAGCCTTCTTGCTATTCGGTAAATAGATTCATCACGATATGCTTCAAAATGACAATTGACATTTTTTGAGCGTCATCGAACTGCGGCAAACCCAAGGTTCACTTAGACATGGTCAGTTTCATAATTCAGGGCGCACTACAAGCATCAAACAAACATATATAATCTACAATCTTTAAAAATATACAGAAAATACTGAAGTATTGGTGTTTTCAGTAAAAACAACAACACTTGTGCTGATATGTTAATCACTTGTACTGTGACATACTCTTACACAAATCATGTATATTTCGTTTCATTTAACATTGTTATTTTACAAACATGAATTTATGCTTCGTATATAACCAGAGTTTCGCCTTGCTGTTTAGCTATTCTTACTACATGATTATTATTATTCACTGTATAATTCTTTTTTCTGTATTATTTGTTTACATTTTAAGTATTTTATTTTTCAAATATTTTCTTTATTAGTTTTCCAACAATTGGTATTTTTGTCCTTTATGGGTTCAAATTATTTCTGTGATTTCGCATTAACCACAGAAAAATAGTTACGTTCCACACTCGTGGTCACACTCGTAGTCAGGGCCACTGACTAATACTCTAAGGTTCAAATGCGCATATACACCCAATAATGTGGTAGCGTGGATGACCGCTGCTGTGTCGGAGTTGCCAGAGCTTTGGGCGCCTTCAATCGAAAGCCACAAATTCTTTTCCCGCCAGCGGCAAGTTAACTTTTCGCCCACTTTACTTGCATCCACAAGTACCTTATAAATAATACAAATAAGGTTGTGTATACTTTCCTTCGCGTCATTCTGCGTTGCTTCTATGCAGTGTTATAATTAACAAAAAAAACGAACCCTTACAACTTCCCTGCTTTCATTCTTTTACAAAAAAGACGCACACACACATACATACAAATGCACTTGAAAAGATAGGTAAGCAAAAATAGCACAAAGAAAAATGTAAAAATAATGGATGGGCTTCAGCGTGATTTAGACGAAGACCATAGGAGACACACAGAACACAGGCGAGCGCTGCGTGTCTGCTATGGTCTTCGTCTAAATCGCACTGAAGTCCATCGAATTATGTACCATCTCACCCAAGTCAAAGTTCTATTGTAAATATATGCCCCATCTGGCAGTGACGTCAGAGAAATATTGGAAGCACTGTGTTAGGCATCGTTGAACATTAACCAAGGGATACAAGTAATACACATTGCATCTTTGAGGTGACCTAGACGCGTTAACACTGATGTGCCTGGGTTGGTATTTGGTGGCATTTTGTTATTAATTGAGAAATTTTTTTGTTTGTTTTCAACTTAGAATAACGTATTTCATGCGGTGTTGATATAAACGTGGTGTAAATTTAGATGATTTTATTTATTATTCATAAGGAATTGAGTGTTTTTATTCAGTGTTGATTTCTGTATTAATCAAAATGCGTACACCATTTGGTGAAGCGGTATCGCACACCTAATTCAGTGACAGCGAGAGGACCGGTACCCCTGACTACACGTTAAGCTAATCAGCCGTCAACTTCATTCATCATTTATCATTGAATCATCAAATTCAACTTCCGCTGTCACGCTCTTCCTATGCCTTATCCGGCCGCGCTAATGCTGTCAATTTGCCATTTTTATCAGGATTGAAATTCAAACGCTTCAAGTTGGTGTGAGTAGTTCGTGCACGTGGAGCTTAAAGCAGTACACTTGGGCATCAAAAAGAAAAAATCAAGTGAGAGAAAAATGTATTGAGCTTGTGAACGCCAAACAGCCGGAAAATAAGGTTTATATATAGCGTATTAGAAAAAAATAAGCAATTTTTTCAACCAGGTCCATCAATTTACGTCAAAATGCAAGCCACACTTGTATTTTATAACCAACTGATACTGACGCATGACAGTTGGGATATCCGCTGTCGCAACACGTCTGGGTTAAGTTGCTGAAAGGTCTGAATGGATGGATAAGGGTTCGCACAGTCAAATAAGCACCTTCAATCACTCGTTGATGACAGCATAACAGGATACTCAGAATTCACTGCATGAAATAATGTACAATAAAAATCTCTTGATGAATACAGACTAGCACAAAAACGTACACGCTTTGTGAAATGAGATTTCTTGGTATTCTGACCCCGATTGCCATTGCAATATGTCCTTGTCAGTCCATGCCTGGGGCATAGCCAGAAAAAATTTTGGGGGGGGTGGGGCTCAACACAAACGCGAGAGGGGGGGAAGGGGAGGGAAGACACAGACAGCTTCCCCCTGTGAAGTAGCTTGCTTGCGATACGCAATAAATTATTTTTGCAATTTATGCTGCACGTTGGCAACAAGATTTCACACGCGTTATTTTTCAGTCAGACTTTCTCGCAAGCTTGATTGACATTACAGTTGCACTGCGACATTTGATAGCAATGAAGTACCCCAACGTTAGAGGTTTTATCACGCAGTCTGCGAGGGCAAAGTATTCATCATTGAGAAATGCTAACTGATATTATAGTCTCAATCGGAAATGCACCTTGGACCTGGCTATGCCTACTCTGACAGAAATAGCTAGTTTGCTGCGTATAAGCGCTACGAAACATATATACGCGAAATAACGCGTAATGTTCTCGTTTTCTTTTTATCGTAGGTTTTGTCGCTCTGCACTCTGAAGTGATAGCGTTGCAGCACGGTGTCTTGCGTTGTTTTCAAGCGTGCAGTGGTCATTTTCCTCTACGTCAACAGATTAAGAACTGCACAGAATAAATCACCACGCAGCAGAGATAGGCTGTATACACTGTTCTAACTAGTACTTGCATTCGTGTTTGTAGCACTTGAGCCGGCGCCAACAGGAGCAGACTTGTACCCCACGAAATCTCGAGTGATCGGTTCACTAGTGATGAAAGAATAAACTCCAGCCTTGTTCAAAGCCAGGTGCACCATAATATATTTCTCAGAACGCGTGAGCTCCTGCGAGAATCAACTGCCAGCGCATGCAACACGAGGTTACTTACGCTGTCCTGGTAATCATCCATGCCTTCGGTTTTCTGTTTCGGGCATTCTGATGCGAGTCGCTGTAATTTCACTGCTGGCAATTACTCCTTCGCGTTCATTCACGTTTGTGGAATGGGATCACAATGCAACAGAAACTATACCAGCCTTCAACAGGGGAGAAATCACTAATGCGAGACGTTTCACGCGCAGAGTAAGATACAGCGCGAGTGCGACCTTACTTGCACCTGAAGGGAAGCGGATGCGATGTATACCTGCGAATCTTTCCGCCAGCGGAGAAACAAGCGCTAGTGTTCATGGCAGAACTTGACCAGCCAGCATGTATTGTCACTAAATATATCGTCTCTGGCATTCAGTGCCGCTGCCGAACTTTGCTGAGTCCGTCGCTTCCTAGCAATGCAAAGTCAACGGTTGCCAATTGCCCAGAGGTTTTCTTAACAAACGTGCACCATCTTCTAAAGACCCAGACAACTTTGCCCCTGAGCACAGCTGAAGCGGAACGCTTTTTTCTTCATCACTGAGATGCCTAAAGATATACATGAGAGCTACAACAACAAATGAAAGAATGATTGGCATCGCTCTTTCAAACATCCACCGTGAAATACACATACACCCGCAACACATTCCCTCAGTTTTTTTTTTACCGTGCCTGCCGTGGTGGTCTGGTGGCTAAGGTACTCGGCTGCTGACCCGCAAGTCGCGGGATTGAATCCCGGCTGCGGCGGCTGCAATTTCGATGGAGGTGGAAATTCTGTAGGACCGTGTGCTCAGATTTGGGCGCACGTAAAGAACCCCAGGTGGTCGAAATTTCCGGAGCCCTCCACTACGGCGTTTTTTTGTAATCATATGGTGGTTTTAGGACGCTAAACTCCACATATATATCAATCAAATCATCGAGTTTTTTTTACTGTAAACGTGGACGGATGCAGCTGAATGTGTAGCATCAACGACAGGGGCTTGCTGAAAGTCAAGGAAGAAAGATAACTGAAGTTATTCTTGGATTGAGATGTTCCCAACAACCGTCAAAAACATAGATGTGAATGATTATATAATGATGTTTAACATCCCTAAACTCCAATATGATATCAAAAGACGCCGTATTGTGGCACTTCGGAAACTTACTACTATGGGTTTTTAACGTGCACCTGACTCAAAGCGCACGGGCCTCGAGCATTTTCACCTACACGGAAAACACAAGAGGGATTCGATGCCGCGACCTGCCTCTCAGCAACGGAGCACCGTAACCAATGGACCACCGTGTAGGGTAGTCAAAAAGACAGTTTCGTAAAATCACACGCGCTACTTTTCATCCAGTTGTAAGAGGCAAGTTCAACTTATTGAGATGTATTGCTGAAAATAGCTTCCACACAGTGGCAGAGTGATTCGGTTCTCTCGCGTTGCCTATATACTCCTTGCTTTTTGGTAGCACATTTCATTTGCATACTTATTTCGCGGATACAGAAGGTGTGAACGGAAACGCAACAACCCAAGTTTGCAGGTAACAATTCTTGCAAATTTTGGGCATCTTATGGGGCATATGGTATATGACATGTATTGCGCAGGGTAATCTTCGTGTCAGTTGAAAAAGATAATCAACAGTACTCCGCTAGGTTATGCGTCTGCTGCATGAAACATTGCTTACACAGAGATTATTTAATTCTTTCTAAAAAATGATATGTCTAACAATGTTTCTTCATTGTGTGCATTCATGTTGGGCATTAGACTGCTTGTAGCACACACACACACACATATGTATATATATATATATATATATATATATATAGAAGGGAAAGAAGTGTATACATAAGGGCTCGTTTTTCCGTGTTTTAACACAATATTAATGAGATCTAACAGACAGTAATGCCGAGGAATGTTGTCACAAAACGAGCGCTCAAAAAGGGCGCGCCGCCAAATTCTCGCGATAACGCGCGTATTGAGGAATATATTGTGAATGTGACGTGTCATGAGCGACGGACTATGTTACAGTCTTTGAGAGTGTGGGGACTGTTCGCGCTCGTTTGTGTGATTTTGAATATTATGAGATAATATTCTTAAAGTGGGGGGCAGTGTCACAGAACGAGCGCTCAAAAAGGGCGCGCCGCCAAATTCTCGCGACGAACCACCGGAGTGACGCCGCGACGTCAACAGAAAAAAGAAAAAGAAAACAAGCATGCAAGGACTCTTCGGGCGCGCGTCCCTCCCCTCTCGGAAGCGTAGGTTCGCCGACGAACCTCCTCACCCCACATCGGCGGCCGAGCAAGCACTGGAAATTTCTAGATGGAACTGGGCGTGGGGATGGGCGTCATCCGTCGGGGACGGCCTTCGAATCATCTCGCCCTCTCCCCAGCCTTCGCTGTGCATCGCGCCGACGAAATGACGAGAACTTTCTGGAATCTCGCGCGGAAGGTATTTAATCGAGCAGCCGAGATGAGAGATCAGGGGAAGACGGAAGTTAGCGCCAGAGCGCGTAGGGATTCCACCGTGTAGTCGGCGAAGGTTTTGTCCGTAGAGACAAAGCAGGAGAAGAAGATGATTTCCACGTGTGGGTTGACGACTCGAGCCACAGGCAAGAGTGTGTGTTTACCGCTATCGAGCGAAGACGCGTGGCAACAGCTGCGTGTGTGAAGCCGACGTGTTTGCGGCGAAGAAGTTTGAAGCTTGGAGAGTGGACTATTGAAGACGTGAGGTTTCCTGGAAGAGAAACTTCGGCGAGGTTTCCTGGAAGAGAAACTTCGGGGGCAGCGGAACGACAACAAAGCTAGACTCTGAGTGAGTGATTCTCGGAAGAGTATCATCCAGACTTTTGTTCCAAGAACTTTGGACTGAATAGGTTTTCTATCTCTTTAGTCTTTAAGTCTCGTGGTTATTCAATGCATGCGACTGCATTGTAGTGCGTATTGTTGTCTGTGTCCGTTGTTTCGAGTGTGCCTGATTGTACTGTGTAGTACGTTGTTTGATTGGTGCATATTGTATTCATCTATTGTGGAGTGTACTTACTTGTGTATTGTTTGTGATCTGCCATTATTGAGAATATAATTTTGTTTTGTTTATCAACTCTCGGCTCTGACTTGTTCTTTGGGCCACAGCCGGCGTCTGCTGGCGCGCCAAATAGGACCACTTCTAAATTGTCCACGCTTTCGTGGTGCGGTTCGGGGGGCCGATACTTCGACCCTTGAAATTAGCCCGGCGATCGCCTCTCGAATTAACGGGACCCTGCGACAAATGTATAGGGGAAGTTATTAGAGCCAATGAATGGTAAATAAGAAGAAAGAAAAGTGGATGAAAAAATAACCAGCCGTGAGCAGGAATGGAACCTACGACCTTCGAATAACGCGTTCGATGCTCTAAACACTATATATATATATATATATATATATATATATATATATATATATATATATATATTTGAACGCAGTAATAGCTAAAAAATAATCAACCTACGAGTTAGTCTGCAGTCCCAATACCAGGTGCATTGTGGAATTAGGGTGTGTAAAGCGGTATCGGTGAATGACTTCAAAAGCTGCAAGTCCCGTTTAACTGATGGCGCTAATTCACGATTTCGTATGTCTGAGTGATTATTACTTCTTTCTTTAATTATTAAAACTATTCGCATTGATTTCCGCTGCAAACATACCATCGCATCCTCTTTGATATGCATCTTTCCTGTAGGCTGTGTATGGTGTTAAGTATATGCGAACTATCTGAATACGTTAGAGTCGTTCTTGCAGTTAATATACGAGCAAGGCCTGTTCGAATTTTGATGCTTAGGCAACGGTTCAAACTAATGAACTTGCGGGCCAGGAGCCATCTTACGCACGCCTCATAACATAACTCGTGACGCGCCGGATGATATGACATGGCTTCAGAAAATTTCGCCCCATGCATTGCGATTTTACGAATAGCATCAGCGCAATCAAAGGTTTCTAATCCAGAGCACTTTTATTTAAAGTTTGTATTTATGAATACACTTCTGAGAATGACTGATATCGGTTAGTTATGTAATAATAAAAGACAACCATTACAAAGTTCACATGAAGACAAATGTTTCCAGGCATACACAACCCTCCTCCCCAAAAAAAGGAACATGCAGTTACTTGTCCATCTCTGCGCAATGGGCAGAACGATTTTAAAGTGCGGGAACAGCGAGACAGTAATGCTGACATACAACGCCGACGTGGACGCGACAACATGTCTAGAGACCAATTTTAAAATGCGCAGTACGCCATGTAGATTTCACTCGTATCCTCGCCATTACAGCGTTTGAAAAAATAATGGGAATACACAATGCAGACGAGATAGCGATTTCGCCCTTTGAAAAATGGACGCATGGCGCGCGTAAATAGAATTTTAGATCAAAAAGCGTTTCCCGCTCGTTTTGCTGGTGCTTCCCGGGCCCATCATGCATCTAAGTGAAGGATTTCGGGTGTGTGAACACACTAGAGCATATTCAAAGTGTCAACGCTGTAGGCATTTTTCTTAAGTCCGCAACTCTCGGTCGTAGAAAGCCGGCTCGCCTAAAGTGCTTGGATGTAGGCCTAACGCCAACGCAAAGTGGTATAGATCGCGCCACGTGACATTTACATTTGGGAAGACCGTTGTTTTTGGCGTCGTCGCTTGCCAACGCAAAACGGCGAAAAGGCCTCACATTGCCTCGGTCGCTTCTTCGGTGTCGGCGCTTTTTTTTGTTTCCTCGGGGGCACCAGAGTTAAGGTACCGTATTCTTTCTTTCTTTTTCACTTAGAATAGCAGACGGTTTCAGGCGAGCACAAAGTGTTGCAGACCACGCGTTCCCGCGGTTGCATAGGCGCATGAACTCAAGCTTATTCCTTCGTACAACCTCTATCTTCTCTAAAATTCTCAAGCGGATTGCACACACATTATAACACGCTTGTTTCAGAAGAAACCTGCGTAGTTTTATTTCTTTATGTATTATTTCAACCAACTCTTTAGATCAAGAATGATGAGGCTATGAAGTTTAAATACAACGTTGTGTTACAGCAATGTTTCAAGGGTGCAGAAAGGCAATCAGCTGAATAAAGAAACGCCAAAAATTCCTACGAGCCACGTAATGCTTTAAAGGCAGTATTTGAGTCACGTTTACTAAAGGCAAGAAAAACATATTTGCTTGCGGTCCTTAGAAGAATCAACACATCGACTGTTATTTACCCCAGAAAATAAATGCACACGCTTCATCACCTGGAGTGCGCCTACATCTTCTGCATCTGGATTTCAGGTACCAAGACAAACGTTTGGCTCGGATAGCACAAGGTGCCATTGTAATCATTGAACATCACTTGTGGACACTTTCCTTGTCTTTATGAGCGCAGAAATTCGCATTCATGCTCTTCCCGGGGGGACGGTGGAAATCAACTCGCCTGTCACTGATCATCCATTCAATTCTTTCTGCAGTAAGTGTTCGCTTCCTGGGCGTTATCATCAACAATAAGCTGCTGTGAAGACGAGTCGTTTCTGGCATTGTGTCTGCCTCAGCAAAAAGAATCGACACTCTTCGCCGCATGGTAGATGTGTGCTTGGGTAAGATCTTTGCTCGATGCTTAAGCTGAATGCTGCGCTCATAAGAAGCAGCATACCTTAATTACCAGCTTCCGCTTATATCACTGAGTCATGTCGAATGCTTAGAAGCATGCAGTGCACAGAAAAGGCACTTGGCGGCGGCAGCCCCTGAGGCGGCATGAAACATGTCAGTGATGAATTCGTGTCTTTACCACTGCGCTTTTTGGCGTCTCAGGCTTTGTTGAAGCAACTGTGAAGACCGGACGAGTCCTCCTTAAGCATTGCTTACATCGGCCGCTAAGAGCGAGAAACGACTATTGATTTCTACGCGGCACTGAATACATTTCAACATTTAGCCTTTAAATCACCTCAACAGAGCCCTGCCGACCAGCCATGGTCTTTTGTGGAAGTTGTTTGAAACTTCAAAATTCCTAAACTGCCGGTGAAACACACCGTTTAAGCTGCGAAAGCCAAGTTTCTTGTGTTGGACCATTTCAGCACCGTGAACCATGGTCACCTACAAATGTACACGGACGGATCTCTGTGCACTCAAACGGATAACTGCGCAGCGCCTTTCTGTGCACCCTCCCAGGGCGTGGTCCGGCCTCCCTGATCACGATAGTTATAGCGCGAGAACAAAACGACGACACAGAGACAAGAAGGACACGAAAGACACTCGTGTCTTTCGTGTCTTTCGTGTCCTTCTTGTCTCTGTGTCGTCGTTTTGTTCTCGCGCTATAACTATCGTCATGCCATACCAACTAGCCCAAGCTGCCACACTTATAAGTCCCTGATCACGTTGTGTTGTCCACAACAGTATACAAAGCGCCACAGTCACCGCGACTCTGCGAAAGTTGTGATCCGTTCTGCACGAGATGTAGTAGTGCCGACGGACTCACAGTGGGTATTACAGCACCTGCATCGAGGCGTACCTCAGTAAACGTTCACAAGGCAATCTCCGGCGCTCATCAAACACCTGATCGGCAAGAGCTCTAATGTACAGTTTCAGTGGATGCCATCACACATTGAAATTGGGAGTAATGAAAAAAGTGACGCTTTTGCACATGTAGTGCGAACTCGTGTTCCGAAAATAAGAGCTCCTAATTCTTACCGTAACAACAAAGGTGTAATATGAAGCCACTTCAGGGCAATCTACAAGGTTACACATCGGTCATGCGCAATCCACAGTCTTTCTAGAGAACAAGCGACGCTTCTCTACCAAATTAGGACGGACTGCGCGTACACGCTGGCTTCGTATCTCAAGACTGGGAGAGGCCCGTTTTGTGTCTTCTGTAGTGATATCGACCACATCGAACATTTTATCCTGCTGTGCCCGCGTTTTGAGAGGGAAAGAGCAGCGGTGGTACGCTGCTTGCACGAAGGTTGTCACAGGCACGGTGCAGTTGAAGATACCATTTTCCCTAAAGAGCACACGGCAAGGATGAGGAGCGGGCAACGTATTCTGATGACTTTGCTGCGAGACAGTGGGTTGTGTGGCCTTGGGTGACAAACCGCTCTTATTCAGGAGATGCTCAGGCGGAACAATGGTCCGTCATTTGGGCCAGCCTAACTCCACCTGCTGCAACAACACCACCACCTATTTATCTTTAGCCGCTTTTCACAGTTTTTAACAAAGTACCTATCACGGCAATATGGAAACATGTGTAATAAAAGCTGTCACGCAATACAATCTAGATTCGCAAAGACAGTCGTGTGCTGTACTCTCAATTTCATGTCATGTTATAAGTGCAAGACGAAGGCCTCTTTGCTCTTTGTTTCTGTAAAATGAAGCCACCCCGAAGAAGTTGAAACAGCTTGATATGTCAATGTTATAGTGCTTTTTCTAAGTGCATTTCCCTTAGCAACGGTTTTTCAAAGAACAATTGTCGGTATTTACGTGTTCCACGTATTTGGTATTGCGAAAAAAAAAGTGTTCTATGTAGTAGGAGCGGAAAATCTACAATTATCTCGTTACCTCACCGTCTAGTGGTGTAAGTGCTCGGCTACTCATCCACAGGTGGCGGATTGAATCCCGGCTGCGCCGGCTGCATTTTCCGTGGATGAAAAATTGCTGTAGGCCCGTGTGCTTCAATTTTGGTGCACATTAAACAACCCCTGGTGGTTGAAATTTCCGGAAGTCTCCACTATACGGCATCTCTCATATTTATATGGTGGTCAAGTTTGAGACGTTAAACTCCACATGTAAATCAATACATTCATGTGCAGTATTTTATCATATTAGTGTGAAAATGAATTGGGTGCGACTGCACCAGCGAGATCTCTTCCAGTTTTCTGCGAGGCAGTATATAACGTACCGTAATTCATTGTGTGCGAAGTCAAAGCAACGTGCATGTAATGTGCGCATGCATTTCATAACGTCGTCCTACTGAGCTAACAAGAACAGCTGTCTGGCACGCATCGAGCAGACGAGCTGGCCCATGGCAACAGATGAAACAAAAAAGATGTACACGAAAAGGCAGCACTGGTGATCTGTTTCGGGCGAGTGGTTTTAATAGTTGACATCGCACTGGTTCCTTTTCCAGAACACAGCCATGTGTGTCAGCACGCATGTAGAAAACTTGATGTACGAGCGTTTTCTCGTGAAATGAGCTTCCTTTTCACTGAAAAGGAAGCTCATTTGACGGTGAAAACTTACGGTAGAATTAGGTGAGTTAATTTGACAATTATAAAGACATAAAATATAACAACCGCGTATGTGGAACACCATTCGTCCATTCACTGCGGCTTTTTAGGCCATGCAGAGACTTGCCCTGTCGGACCCTTTCATTGTATTAAAATTGTGAGCATCACGTTTACAGGGATATAGTTATGATAAGATAGAAACATAGAAACGAAGCCTTCTCGCGATTCGGGTTCAAGCTCGAGCCAGTTGGTCTATGCTTTCTCTCGTCCTTTCTTCGTCTTGTCTGCTCTCAGAACTTCACCCCCCCCCCCAACTTATTTTATTGCCTGTTACTCCTGCTGACGTCACCGACGCGACGAAAATTCTGTGGTCTATGTCACATACCATGTAGTCAATCCTGTAGTGCACTGAAATATTAGGCGCATTGTGTAGTCTTTGTAGCTCTTTTGTTGGTTTTGTTTTTATCTGTTTTGTAGTGATGTGTGCTGCGAAAGCCACAAGATTTCGTTAGAGCGGAATTTTTCTGCGTGTCTCGTTTAGTTGATCTAAAGATCTGATATTATTATCAAATGAACGGGTTGTTCACAATGCGTAGCAATGAAAAGAAAAAGAAAATATGCATATCGTGGCTTAAAGAAATACTTCGAGGCAGTGTTCGCTACTAAGAGGACCCGTTATACAAAAATAACAGACGATAATCAGCGTCAGCGCACGCTGTGTATACCTCGTATATCGAAGTACACGAGGTCTACTAGAGCACATGAGGTGGCGATGTGAATATATCTTATCCTGTGCACGCCAATAAATCTGGGATGAGCAGGTGCATACACACGGCGAAAACACGTACCGAATTACGCTTACACATAAACACGAGCAGAGTTTTCGGTTCTGCATTAAAAAAAGTGGACTTGGACTTTTTCCTTGCACTTAGTCACTCGTAATATTTCCTAGTCGCTTGTCGTGCTTTTGTGGGCTTTAATTTCTGCAAACATGTTTCTTTTACTGATGATATAGTTCACGAATAGCAC
Source organism: Rhipicephalus microplus (assembly GCF_043290135.1). Taxonomy (NCBI): domain Eukaryota; kingdom Metazoa; phylum Arthropoda; class Arachnida; order Ixodida; family Ixodidae; genus Rhipicephalus; species Rhipicephalus microplus. Next base: position 152,223,497 of record NC_134706.1, on the reverse strand, counting down.
GTTTGTAATTCAGTAATACTTCGTTTGTCCATTACTTTTATTATATTGCAGTGTTATAATCAAACGTATGTTGGAGGAATCAACAAGTATACTGTAAACCATGAACTGGCGAACGTGCATTCAACAGACTGCATGTCTCCCATGAAGACATTGCTAAAACGCCATTATGTTCTCTCGTTAACAGCTAAGAATATTATTGCTACACAAAACAAAAGTAAGTTTTCCAATACTCCTTCATATGTTTCACTTACAATAATTATTGCAACAAAAATATTTTAGATAAAAAAAAATAATAAATTTTAGCTTTTGGGGTCTTATGCACGAAAGTCGTGGAGCTTCTTTGGGGCTTGTCTTGTGAGTGCTTTTTTTTTATCTCAGTAGTACTTGGAAACTCTCCATATGAAGTTTACGAGAGAGGTACTCAACAAATTAAATGCGTGGAAAACAAGTGTGCTTTATTTGGCACAATGCTACTCCAGAAAGAAACAATTTTTATTAGGGGGGGGGAGACAGGCGTCCCTTTTTCTTTTGTTTTGAAGTGTTAGCAGCGCAGGAAAACTGTCATTTTGCGCTGTGTTTACCATAGCAAAAAAAAAATGGGAGAGCACGGACCCAGTGTACCACTCCCTGGCTAAGCCACTAAATTGCTGTATTTTCATCAGACGAAAATGTGGAAGGCCGAGTAGTTATTGTAAACTGAATGGTAGAGGCTTGCAAAATTTGGTGGTTCCATTCGTGCTTACGGCGGCAAAATATAACAAAGTACTTGGAGGAGTGAATGGGGCAAACATTTTATAACAACTGGAGTATCTCTCTCTCTCTCTCTCTCTCTCTCTCTCTCTCTCTATATATATATATATATATATATATATATATATATATATATATATATATATATATATATATATATCAATTTATTTATTTATTTTATTTATTTATTCATTTATGACACCCCCTTTCGCGACACCACCAAGAATATCCAATACATTTTCGTTCCTCGAGCAGACTGGTTCAGTGTTCTTGATAAGATGTAATCATCAGGCATGCCTTCACACGACTAAGGACATCAGGAATCTATGACCCGATTGCGTTAGAAAATTTATCTTTTATGAAACATCTCACAGGCCAACAAAAAATGCAGAACCGTCTTCCTAGTAATATTGCCCTCACAAACTTTTTGCGTAAAGATAACACAATGACTAGTTTGTCATTTTCTTCTCTTCGCATGTCTTATACTAATTTCCAGGTAACTCTTCAGCTGTTAGATAAAAAAAGTCAGAGTTTCAGTAAAAGGGCCAAACAATGAATGAGAGAGCAGTATTGCGGGCGGTTATACGAAGTAAGGCTAGGGGATTTAGAAACCATGGCAAATGTAGTGAACATGGTCGATTGTGCTTGAATGGACAGTAATGCAGTAACCGCAGTATCTAAACAGGTGTTGTGAGTAGTTGACTGTGTGATGTCCAAAGAGAGATGAACTCCAAGTCCAGCATCGAGAAACGCAAAAATCCACTGGTTTTTATATTGAAGTACATTAACGTTCAAGTCTCCAGTAACTATCACCGGGACATCCTGCAGGCGCACTACACGTCAGCCCACAAGGTTTCTGGAGAAATGTACACTGTTGTGACGACAAATCCGTGCTATGTTTTATTAGCGGAAGCTTCAACACAACTAATCTGGCACAGCGAGGTGAGTTTGTCTAAAGTGATAGGGGCGGTGCGCATTTCGACGGAACCGAATTCACAGGCGAAACAGCACCAGCAACTTCCGAATAGTCACGAACTTCATGCGAGCAACTTAACATGCTGCTTCAGAGTGAAATTAGAGCCAGAGACGCTTTCGAATGCCCCATTTATCCAACTGTATGTGCTGCAGTGAATCCACCCCTCCACTGATCAAGCCATCGGGCACGTCAATGTTTAGGGCAAGCACGCAGGGCATGGTAAAACAAAATACATGCTTTGTTCAAGAATACATTTAGGTACATTGAGAGTAAGCCTTTGACAAATTGTGTATGTAGATAAATCTCCGTTAGCGTGATAGACAGGACAAGCGGCGTGGTCTTGTTGATCAGTGAAGCGCGCTCAGGAGCGAGAGGTCACCGGTTCTGATTTCTAGTGCGTAATTTGGCATTATTTTCTTCTTTTTTGTTTTATGCGTTTTACACATATATATGCATGCTTCGGAAGGGGAAAGAAGACAACTACCTGTTTGTAGCACGAAATCACAAGAATATCTGTATGAATTTTCTTGTGGTTTTTAGGTATACAAGCGGGTGGTGGCCTTTTTCTCCCGCCACTCTCCTGCCACCTTGTGGGTTTCCGCAGAACTCATTTTCTATATACATACATATAAACATCCAGGATATGACGACGACGGCGACGACAAAAAATAGGCCGAGACTCACAATAAAATATTTAATGAGACAAACAGACACAACGCCTGATCTATTACCTCTTCGTCTTCATCTGTTCCGCGCTGGTCGAGCGCGAGAGCAAAAGCCTCGTTGCCACTTTTCATCATCACACTCGGCCACGACTGCGAGTGTGCGCAGCTGCCGGAATAATTTCTGGCAGGCGGCACTGAAAATTCCGTGGTGGTTGGTCACTTGTATGCTGCGAGCTGTCTGTCCTGCTGCAATTCTATATACTCAGCTGGTTGACATTGGCTGGATCGTTTCGGCTGCAGTCTTCGGTGACGCTGCGGGTTGGTCCGGTCATCTGCCAGAAAGATATCCAGAGGGCGAGACTGGCTGCATCGCGGCGGTTGGTCTCGTTTACAAAGCTACTTTCGGTGGGTAGCAGCGAAAAATAGACCTGGCCGTCGCCTTCTGCTCTCTCGTGGAGTAAGCGGTAGCAAGCATGCATGAAGGAGGTCGTCGAAAAAGCTTCCGAAGAGATCCACTGGGTGCTCAAATTTTCTCTTCGGCTTGTTTTAGGTAGTCGGCTTTATTCACATTCTGGTCAACTCCAGGTGGACGTTCAGCACCTTCATCAGCCAAATAATCTTCTCGTACCTTTTGGAAACCGGAGGAACCTATACAACTTCTTCGTTAGTAGGACAGGGCTATGGTTGTGAAAGTGCCTCGATGCTTTGTCTCGCGGTTGTCCACACGCGATGGGATTCGTGGCTGGGGAACATTGAGGAATGCCTCGGCCAATGACTGCCTTGTGCTCTCCGACAAGGAAGTCCTGGAAGTGGGTGTCGACGCGCAGTTCGACAGATGAAGCACAAAGTCCACCTTACAGCCTGCTTCAGTGTCTCTCGAACGGCCTTCCGCCGTGATGTCATTAGGAGAGTTGAAAGGCGCAGGTGTGGAGTCGGGATGCTTCCCTGCGGATGCGTACTCAGAGGGGCACCTTTCACCAGGGTCATCTTCGGTTTTTGCCACTAGCCGTGAGGTACTTGTGTCGAATACCGATAAAAAGTCGGCAAAGCTCAAGTGAGGAACGGCAGCTGAAATCTGCAGCCTCGAGGTAGAACGCTGCCTGATCTCCATCTTCGGTTTGGACTGAGTGGTAGCAGAAAGGTGGAAAGGAGTCCGGCCAAAAGCAGCAATCAGCTTGCAGTTCCATTCCACCCAAGATTGCTGCCGTACGCCTATGTACCTACGCCACGTCACGGCCGGATTTCGAAGATGGTGTATGGCTATGTACCACTTCTGTTGTTCTGTTTATATGTTGCGAGTTCTGATACCATTCACGGTAGCCACCCAATATATCAGCGTCGTCCTGGAAACCGCGGAATGGCGGTAGTTCGCAGGCATCCGGTGATGATGATACAGCCACCAAAACTCCAGAGCATGTTTACGCTAAGCAGCCCAGTTGTTCCGAGAGATCTTTGAGAGAACACGGGAGCCTGCAACGGTTATCGCGTGGGCTGGCCTCAAGTTTTGTTTTGTGACGCGGCCGCAGCCAACATGGCCTTGAGTGCGCACAAAGTTGTCAATACGGACGGTGACAGCTTGGAACTGGACGCTAGCAAGGCGTCAGTAGTGACGTGGAGTCATGCGATGGTGTGCTGCAGCTCCACGGCGCTGACGTAACATTCGATTGGGGACACGGGGCCGGCATCCTCGGAGTATACAGCAAATCCGCTGCTCGTGATGGTAGAGGGCAGGACCACGAACGCGTGGATGGCGTTCTTGAAGATACAGTATTGGTCGAAATTGTTCCAATCAGACTCACACATTGGAAGCGCCAACGTCGTTTCCAGGCAAGCGGATCCCGTGTGATGTCGTGTCGTGACCTGGTACTGTGGCGTTAACGAAGCAATGTTGGAGCCGCCGCGGAGGCCTGGACGTCGTCTGCGGATGGTGCTTGAAGCGCCGATAGGTTACCACGTATAAAGGAGGCATGTACGCCGTCCATATAGGTGAGAAGAGCCCTTGTGCAAGGTGGCCACGAAGTATCGAGTCACCGTACAGGTCTCCCGGAACCACAATGGAGGCCTGGACGCCGTCCACTGTTGTTGAAACCGACACTTTCCGCGACATTCGCCTTCTGGGTTCCATTAGCGAGGAACCGTGACGGTGTTTCTCGGGAAGACGCGGGACGTTAGGCTGGCAGCTGAGGTTCGCCAAAGCCTTTCGACGACTGCGCCATTGTGATGAGACAAATAGACACAACGCCTGATCGTTGACAGGTTTGCTTGCTTGCTTGTGTTTATGTTTGGCTCGTACCCACCACAGGGGATTGGCCATTTAACTGGTGGTTACTGTATTTAGGAAAACAGAATATTATATTTGGTTAAGAAAATATATGAAATAGCATATCTAGGGAATCTGAAATTTAATAATCCTACAGGCACATACGCTTGAAGTAGATAGAGAACTGTAATTGAATTTAATAACTGTACTTGAAAACAATTAGGCACGTTGTTCTATAATCTTTGCTTCGTCTTCTGTTTCGCGCTGGCCTAGTACGAGAGCAAAAGCTTCGTTGCCGCTTTTTATCATATCAAATACCATAATTCAAACACGGCGAAGCTGAGAAATCCGATGCATTGGAAAGAGCGACGAGTTTGTGGAAATGACAGGCCTGGGTAATGGCTTACTGGAAGTATTCACGGCATCAAACGACGAGCTCTGTTTTTATATACGACGAGAGTGATGACAATGATTATAACTATCTTGATTTTACTGATGCTATTCAAACTACGGGCCAGACGAAAAAAAAATTGCCGCTATATTTATGGTGTTGGATTATCTGGCTGTTGCTTAGATAGAAGAGAAAATGCCCCCGAGTTAAAATTTATGAACACTGTAGCACCTAAGACATCGTTAGCTTACACATGTATGGTGGTATCGTGAAAATGTAGTGAAACTTGAATACGAGAGAGCCATTAGGGCTAGCATGCTTATAATAAGGTTTCCATTATGCATGTAGTGTAAAGCGAGCCGCGATCATTATGACTGGTTGATAGACAAAGCAGTCTCGCGTTTAATGGTCTTCTCAGTGCCAGAAAGCTACCCATTGTTTGTTATACCGCGAAGCTATAACAGCTTTTAATAAGATTTCCGACGCCTAATGAAACAATAACATCCTGGTCACCCCCAGTAGGGGTTTCAAAAGCGAAAATAAACGTAAAAAAGAAATAAATATAACCATACGAACGCGAGGTAGACGAACATATAGCGAGCCAACTTGTTTGCTCAGCCGGGAGCAATGCAGAATTATTTATGAATGGCGCAAAAGGCATATTGGTGGTGAAAACGACAATATATAAAAAAACAGAAGAGTGGGCTGGGTACATTAGCGATTCGCATCTTTGTTTTCTCACCTTACATTCGTCGAATCGTGTCTATATGGTGTGTCTTGTCGAGACATTGCTAGCTGGCTTCACACGGTGGGTGAAAGCAACACATGGAACAAAACAAACGAGGCGAACACGGTATATCATCAGAGACATTTTCATTCTTCTGCGAAAGGGCGCAAAAAATGCGATGCATGCATGTGTCAGTGCTGTGTCGTGCCAAGAGGGTATTAGTAGACGAACAGACTTCCATCCATAAGTCACTAGAAGCGAGGCAGCTACATGCATGGTAGGCCTACTGAACAGTGTTAAACCCAAGTGCCCTATGATTTTGCGCCATGTTTGAAAACGTTGATGATTTGATAAGCGGCCAACTCTTTTTACAGTCCTTGCAGCGTTCTTACTGCATCCTTACTGCACTGTAGCGTTCTTACCATACCCTTTCCCGTTTTTGTGTATGCAGGCGCTTTTCTTATATCGCTTTAGCCAAAGAAATGCAGCAAGCAGTATTCTGCCGATACGGGTGTCGTGTGACCTATACGAAAAAAATCAATTTTATTGTGAAACTCACCCTATATTTCAGTGCAATAACCAATGAAATCTCTATTAAGTTTCACTACTACGGTAAGATTTACTGCTAATCAGTCCGAGATGTTTTTACGAGCGTTCAGGAGGCGCGTTGTATGGCTGTGCAGCAAATGGTGAGGGCGTTAAGCTTCCGCTCTTTTCATGGCGGTGCCGCTTGCATCAAAAAATCTGACGCTAACCTCGTGTTGCGAAAACAGTCCGTAAACCGTACAGTTTTAGAGGAGCTAGCACACGGGGATGTTAATCACAAGAAACGTACGGAATGTCTCTGTGTATACATCAGTGCTTCTGTATTTCCAAAAGAAGCAGATATAATAAAATAGCGGTTTAAAATGGTAGTATTTTGCTGCCCCAATGGAAGTATGGCTCAGAGAATCAAGCATCAATAGGTGAGACGTTGAATTAGGCGAAGAAAAGCTTAGAATCGCGGTTCGAGAATAGCAGGGTAGGCTTTGACAGAACTGTAATCCAAAATCTCCGCGCCTGACGTAAGAAATTTCACAATGTATTTTCAGAACTTTTTGTTGGCATTATTAGCTCTACGAAACTTTCGGAAACTCCGTATGCTAGGTCTATGACACCTACAAATTCCAATGTACTTCATTTTCATTGAAAGAAAGCTGTGTTTGGTGCGGCAATATCAAGGTGGTGTTGCCACCGAAATTTATTTTTCTGCACGTTTTCTTGCTTACTAAGCATCGTGTCGCAGTTAGAATATTGATTTCTGGATTGTGAAATCGCACTTTATTAATTGCTAAAAATCATTTTGTTTTTTAGTGTTCCTGTATAAGGGACAGGCCGAGAGCGAAGCGTGTCAGGAAAAAAAGGGGATGTATGAACGGATTAGACGAATGGCTCCCCGCTCCGTGTGTATACGTGCAAACCACCGAGAGTAGCGAAACGAAACAAAACAGAAAGGATCAGACGAACACAGGCGCAAACAACTGATTTGACGCGCAACAGCCGCCCATATCGGCTGAGGGAAACGGCTCGTCACCCAGCCGCTCAGTTTCGGTGCTCTTTGTATGAAGCTGTAATCCAGCTAAAACCTGTATGCAGGAGCCACTCGCAACAACAAGCTAACTATGAATGCTACCCCGTCCTTCACGAGTTGGCGAGGGGTCGTCATACAAATTACGTGTTCTTGGGCTCCTCGTATCTGCGTGGCTGCGTGGTGGGAGTCTTGAAAGTGTGCGCACGACACAGCGTACCTATAGTTCACCGTGGAGGGTGCGAGCGTGACCAGCGTTCTCAATCGACGAACCAATAAGGCCTCGTCCGTGGGCATTGAGGCTCATTTGGTGCACCGCTTCACCGAAAAGGCGATGCGATGTCGCATCGATGTCCCCACAAGGTCCTAGTAGCAAGGTCTCTTAGCTTACAGTTTGTAGTGTGTGAGTGTAAAAATACGACCACAAGGAACAAAGAGAAGCCAACTTGTTACTTTGTCGAGAAAGCGTCCAACTCCTTTGCATGTCAAAAAACAAAATGAGAGCTCAGTGTATCAAAGAATGAACGGCTATTATGAACGACTTAGTCGAAATCAAGAAGAAGAAATCAGCATGTGCATGCAGAGTTACATAGTGCGTAGGCAGGGTAACAGCTGGTCATTAGGAGTAACAGATTTGCTTTAAGTAAAAGGCAATAGAAGCCAAAGTTAGGTGGACTCTCACCTTCTCGTTGGCACGGGTACTAAGGAAAAAGCTTTTGATGGCCTTTCTGTCATACTCTGCATGCGCTGCTCCGCACGGGGTGACAGATGCCTAGAATTTAGAAGATGCTCAAACGAAACAGTTGCCAGCCATGTGGGTTAAGCCCACGTGCTGCAGCATCACCGTCGCTATAGGTTGGCAGTTAAGGTAAAGAAGTTTGCGGCTATAACGTGGCCACACAATGCACATGGCCGGTTTGATTTACGGACTATGGAAGATATATTTTCCCTGCTCTGGGAGTTGTCAGTCAGGATGATGATAATGAGGAGGAGGAGGAGGAACATGATCATGCTGATGTAAAGCCATTAGAGAGAAGCCTTCTATTACAACTGAATCTCTGCTCCGTTTGCACTATAGGGACATCTTTAAACTGTCCCACTCAAAAACTCATAGTATGCTAAATACATGTAAAGTCTGTTCCGTGACCCACACATTATGTAAAATCGTCAAAAGATTTTGAAGATTCTTGCAAATCTTTTTCGAGTGTGCATACACGCTAGCGTGCGCAGACGTCATTCGCATCTAAGCATTTGCGCTACATCCCAGTGAAAGGCCGATCCTCCACGTATGCGGAATTGGTCGTGCTAACCAAAGAAATAAGTATATGCAACAAAATTTGAATTCAAGAGTTTTGCGCGTCACAACCAAGGGAGACACGCCATGATGGCGGGCCCCACGGAAACTTTCAGTCGAAGCATTTGGTTAGCACGAACATAATTATATTCATACTCGGGCGTGTATACTTTTCACACTTATAGAGAGTGGCTGCCGCAGCAGAGACACTAACCCACATCCTCAAGTTTTGCAGCCGAACACCTTAGCCGCCAACATGCTTCGGCTGTGACGTGATTCATGCAGCAGATGTAAAACTGCGATGAAGACCTTTAGGAGGATGAGGCAGGTCGACCATCTGCTCACAGTCTGCATGCAATGACCACTCGTGGACCAGAATGATCGTAATGACACGCTTCCTTCATGATCCACGAGGTGATTACTATACGAGGCGAGAACAAAGAACCAGATGGCACCTGCTGCACACATTACCACTGTCGCTTGCTTTTACCGTCCTCCTTTGAAGGACAGCTGTCCTGGGATTCTCGTCTTGCCATGAAAAGGCCAGCCTGCTCACAGTCACAGCGAATGAGTTGTATACAAAGTGCATGGTCAACACGTAGAACCCGAAACAAAATAATAAATTGACAAAAAGGCATTCAAGAGCGAGTGCCATCAAATAATTTCACAGAAGGCGTGAATGGCTGCTGTGCGATATATCTGGGGTGATAGTGTGTGCACTGTAGGCTATTGCGCAGAAGCTATCTTCATCCCGCACGTTGTGTATGTCGAGATGCCTTGACGAGGACAAGGAACATCCTTGTGTCGTCACGGTAAAGACTACGGGAAATTTCAGCCTGTCCGGTGTTTCGCTATATGCGAAAGCGGAGCAGATACCGCTTAGCAGCATACCGAATAGCATGACAAGGCTTGCGAGCAAGATCTGGCGCATATACGCCGGAAGTGCGCCAGCAGCGTCCCCGCAGTTGTTATGCGTTCCCGTTAAGCTGAAAATAGTAAGCTCGCGTTGACCGTTACAAACTGGAACATTGCAGGCATTGTCAAATAATTTTTCTTTTGAATAATATACTGAAGCTGCGACGTATTACATTGGTCTTCCATTACAGTTTTAATTACAAACAAGACAATACTCTCAGATTACACCAGCTCTGGACAATATTATGAACCAGCAAACTTAAAATGTATGTTCTGCAACACAAGAGCAGCACGCTAGTCACTCCAGAAACCTACAACAATAAAAAATTGAGTATGGCTGAAGTAAGAACTAAATGCCGGAACTGACGGGCTACAAAGTTGAGGACGGCTACTTGGCAGTTTCGAGATAGACGGCAGCCACTTCAGGTGACGCGGCCATATTTCTTATGGCTCATTAGACGTCGGGGAACTATCGAGTATTACATGGTCATAAACAGTTCATACCCGGCAAAATATTTGCTCACACTAGAATGCGGGACACGCTAAAGACACTTATTAGCCGCCATCCGCGCAGAGGAACAGACAGACAAGACGCACACGCGAGGCAAACCAAAAATCTAGAACTGCGATAGCATGTGGAGTGCCATGACGACATGCAAACATTCCTGACGGCATGTTGAAGAACATCAGCGTGTGTTCAAAGATCGTCGATAAGTTTTATAGTGAATAATTTTGCAATGTGCGAGGAGTGCATCAATTTATTTCCCTAAAGGATTTGTAGGTTGTTGTACGGTCGCAGGAAATTGGACGCTCTTAAAGTACAGCGGCGACACAATGGTTTTTGGAAAGAACGCAGATCGTACACAGTGAAGCTTGTTTGAATCTATTGAGATGTTAAAATGACCCCGATGTTACCTCGTTCACACGATGGCCACTTGGTTGCGCCTCCGGTGTTAGCCTGAGGGCACCGCCAGACCTCCTTGCCAGCGCTTCGGTATCCTCATTAACGAGGCCATGTGGCAGAACGAGACCAATTTGTATTGGTGGTGGTATTTATTTTCACGGTGACTGGGGACTGACTGCGAGCTCGGGTCTAATTGGCACCACTCACATTTGAGTCGCTCGCCCAACTAAAGAACGCCACACTGTTGACCTTGAAATACGAACTGCCGTTAGGCTCTCGGGATTATAACAGCGTTGATTTTTCGGGCTACTTTACCAAGTCACGTTGGTCAGACTGCCTGAAAATGTCCAAAGAATACTACATCTATTTTTCTAGTTCCATTGCCTTCAAGCAGACAATTCGACAAAACGCGAAAGACCACGTTCGCTGAACAGCATGCGCAACCGGTGCAGCATACTTTGCTGCTGTCTGAACATACGACAAGAACATTAGCTGGGTCTTGCCCCAATCACAGTATGCACTACACTCGCTACGATGAAAACCCGTCATGTAGGTTTTTACCGAATCGATGGTTTTCGTCAAACACAAGTCTTGCCTTTATTCTTGTACGTTGTCATCAGGGCTAAGATGCACACGAACGGGACTCTACTATTATATTCAAGTCATTGTCCACTCAGGCTTTTTTAATAGGAAAATGCCGGTGAAGCGATGACATAGTTAGGAAAAATGATTGTTATTCGATGGAATACTTAAGGTAACAGCGGTTATTTACTTGTCTATTCTGTATAGTGCGGCCTTCAATTTCCAAGCAATGACTGAATTGTCTGCCAAGTATAGTATTTTTCTCCCTTTTACTCTCGTCAGTTGTTTGGCTTGTACAGTAGCTTTGCGCTGGACGAGGTCATCTTGGCAGTCTAGGCTGCCAACTCATGCGCATACATTTGGCACATATATCCTAAACGTCGCATCTCATAGAGCATTATTATAGCGGCATTTCATTTTTCTAACAAAGCAGACATAATAGAAATCAATTCTTTCTAACGAGCGTGTCACAAACGTGATGACATCCAATCGGTACAGATCAGAGATCGTATCACGGTGTCGCTTGGGAGAACCGGCGGCACTACAGGACACACCCTGTGGAATCGCCAAGTAAATACGAGGCAGCGATTACAGAGGCCGTTTATACAGGGCGTCTCGAGAACCGTTTATACATGACCCTTCTCGTGAACAGATCGACGATTCATTTCGGTCCCGAGTGTTTGCGGGTATATGCCAGAGGGTTTGGTTTCTACGGCCTGATTGAGCATTATCCTTCACAAATGAACGACAAGAAACGATAGGAACCAAGAGAGGGAGAAATATCGTGGTTCGACGAAGAGAACAGGAGTCCATTGCAAAGTAAAAAAAAAACTTGAACCGTCTCTCTGAAAAGAAACCTGATAGAATGCGAAGCAGCAGCGTCACGCACGGATGGCGTATCGATTTGAAAGGCGCTGACGCGGATGCTGTGGTGAGCGCTGGAAAAGAGGTTTGAAGCGATGGCTGGCGTAGATATGTATAGGTAACACGTACAAACATGGTTCAATGGGTACGTTAGGTGCGCGTCAATTTCATTCGCGTGCACCGACCAGTCAGCGGTGTAGCGAGCGGCAATCGCGGGAGGTATTGCGGGCGAACGAACGAGGCGGCAGCTGCGGGCGCAACGAGCAGCGCGCGGCAGACGAGGCAGAGTGTGACGTCAGCGTGCCCTGCGAGGGGAGCGTCACTTAAACGCACCGCAGCGGTGTGACCTACTTGGCACCGCTCTAACACCTGCGGCGCGGCATAGTGTTAAACAGGCAAGTTAAAGGGCTGCTTCGCATCTAATAAACGCACCGAGGTCTATACACGCAGGCAGCAGCATTATTATGGCCAATAGTTATGGTAACTATAACGTCCTTACGCAGGTCAACTCGGCCGTTAACGCACGTGGTGCATTTGCTGAACTTGACCTGATTGATGATTGATTGATTCCTTTGTGGGGTTTAACGTCCCGAAGCCACCATATGATTATGAGAGACGCCATAGTGGAGGGCTCTGGAAATTTCGACCACCTGGGGATCTTTAACGGGCACCCAAATCTGAGTACACGGGCCTACAACATTTCTGCCTCCATCGGTAATGCAGCCGCAACAGCCGGGATTTGATCCCGCAACCCGCGGGTCAGCAGCCGAGTACCTTAGCCACTAGACCACAGTGGCTTGGCACTGAACTTGAGCGGCACGTGCCGAATGGGCAGGCTGCCAGGAAAGGAATGTGACTCGTATTTCAATGCCCGTTATTTAGAGAAGAACATAAATTTAGACGCAATTTGAAATCTGGTAGTGATGAGAACACGTTGAAGAGGAATTGGCACTAAGCAGAACGTTTTGTTAGCGCAGTAATCGACTAGAAGCTGTTCTCATCAAGAAAAGGTCTTCGCTCGTGACAGTGGCTCCAGCGACATTAGATATGTTTTTTTTTTGGCTCATCAAAGTAGTTGTGCGAAAGCCGAGGAATCGCGAGTAAGTGTTGAGTTTTGATTATTTTTTAAAGTTTCAAGTCTCCATAAGGACGTCACTTGAGAAAGAACGGCATTCTTAAAGATGAAAAGTGCATCATGAATTAGAATTATGCATACACAAGAAGGTGCCGTATTCTATGTGAAGCCTATTCCTAAATATTTTTCATTTCCAAATAATCGTTGTGCTCTTGTTTTTTTTTTTCGACTTGACAGCTTCATGTTTTTTTTCTCTCACTTTAAAAACATGTAAGTAATAGGAAGTTCTGCAATCGAATTTTACCACGCTCACAATTTTAGCCTTACAAATTCAAATTTCTTTACGTGATTCCTAAAGAGCCACCTTTTTATCTGAAATAAAAGGTAAAACTCAACTTTAAACAAAGCTTTCAGAGCATTGGGAGCCGCAAGCACGAACCATAGGCAAATCCATGTACTACCAAGCATTCCTCTGATCGCTACATGATCTCAGCGCCTCTGTTCTCTTCAAGTACTGTAGCTGACTGTGCTATAGACAGAGATAATATAAATACGCCATGCCAAAACTGCCCGTAAACGACGCTCATGGTACAGTGGCTACCCTAAATAAAGCGTAACGCTTACGACAACCACCCATGGATAACCACCAAAGGACATTCCGCGTCATTCATTTTTTTCTTACCGATTTATATAGCAAGCGTCCTGGCTGGAAAGGTGAGATGGCATTTCCGTTTTCTTATTTTTTTTACAAACCGTTAATGTGGCGTGTCCTTAAAGATTCAACCTGTAGATAACTTGGTAGAGCAGATCGAAGAACAATGAAGATGAAGCATGTCAGCAGACAGGAAAAAGAAGGGGCGCGATGGGGTTTTGGCAAAACGCGTACAACGTTATGAGACATGCCGTAGTTTCACAGCTTTAGGGACCATAACAAAGCGTGACGCCTCTATTTTCGTAATTAAAGACACTTTGAGACACCTGACCCAATCATGAAGTTGATTAATTGGCTCCCCACTTACTCTTTATGACAGTAATTTTTCGTGTACGTTCGCGAGATTCTCCGTAGCACCATTTATCGCATACCATCGAAAAAAACCACAACGTTGCTCACAAGTGTTGCGAAATCAACCGGAACAGTTTCAAAGCACCTTATAGGTACTGCAAATATTTTATGACCTTAATGGGGCTGCTTCCAAAGCAATTTTCTGGATGAGCTATTTTGCTATTCAGCTTTTTCGACGGTGTGAATCACGCCAAATGCCTTCAGGAAAGTGTGTGATTCAAGTGTGTTTTTACCTAACGGCCCTTAATTGGGGGGCGTTGAAAATTCAAATAAACATAATGTAGGTGTGAAGCACAGAACCTATGATTTTGGGTTCGTTGCGCAATAACCTGCTATAAACGCAAAACCTAGCTGATGGTCTCGACCAGCGGTAATAACCAGAATAACTTATATGGCTTAATAAGTCTTCCGTTTTTTTCTCTGACAATGCTGTGAACCGTCCTATCTAGCACAATTTCTGGCATAAAAACAGCTTGTACAACTTTTGCTTCTGGGTCTACGTCGCTCAAGAATGAGGAGAGAAGGTTCTGATTTTGCAACCACAACAATATTGACGTCGTAACGCATCACTAATTTACACCACGAACCATTATCAATGTCTATGTACTATAATAAAACATCTGAGTACTTGATTTAGTTTTTTTTCGAACGCAACTCAATATACGCAGAGATATTCAAACGGAAAATATAGATTAAAAAAAAGCCCAAGAAAAGAGGGAAAAACAAGGCTATAAACGGTGCTGACAACTTTGTCTACTATACCAAAAGCGCGCGTACATGCTCGCGCAAAAGTTTAGAAATATACTGATGTTGCCTTTGAAATGTTCAATTACCATGATGTAAAGTTATAAATACACAACAAATAAACCAATCGATAAACCAATGTCGTAATTATACGATGGACAGACTAGTCATTCGCGCTGCTCCACCACGTCATCATTATATAGTTAATGGAAGAGTCACGTGCCAACTGTGTAATCAACAGAAACTGCCACTCGAGTTTTCTATTATTGCGAACCTATTCGGAATTCTGAGCCTTTATAACTCTCAATTGAAGCTTGAAATGATATACAGGTCCGACAGACTAAGAAAAGTTTCAATGAACACGATAGATAACCGTGCGAATGAGAAGTCCGCACTTTTTATTTTGTGGTTCTTCGAGAGCCAAGCCAATCCGTCTAGAACGCATCGGCTGCCACCAGACGATATAGAATCCGGAGAGTGGCAGCCGCAATACGCATTTCGCACTTGCTTGCCGAAAAATACAGATCGATACGTCTGCGCCCCTCACTCAAACGCCACTGAGAATAGATATATGGATAGACAGATCTGTATAAAATGGGCGAAATGTAGACTCTCGAAGCCGTCGTGGAAACGAGGAACGAAAGCAAGAACAACAACAGAATGAAAACAGCGACAAAGCAGAATATTACACAACAACATGCAAGCATCGTGATGGAAGCGTGTGCCTGCGCAGATCGATTCAATCGGGCGTCCTGATGAATGCGTCTGCCGTGACGTCTCCATTGGCAGCGAAGGCCGCTTGGCGGGGAGAGGGGAAGTGGGAGAGGTGAGTGTATTCTGGTTGAAGGGTGTTGGCAACGCCGAGCGACTGGTGACGCATGGAGGAATCCAGATCCATTGAGGATGCCACCGTTGCGTTTCTATAACATATACACTCTTAAAAAAAATGGAGTGACGTTCTCTCCATTTAGGGAGAAACGGCGATGTCCCCAATGTTCGTCTTTAAATAGAGAAACGTTGCTCCCTTATCCACGGAGAAACACGTTCCTCCTTATGAAAATCAACATGGCTGCCCCCCGGCGAAGCGAGTAGGCTTAGCAAATGCAACGATTCTCGACTGATAAGGAGTACACGACACTGAAAGTTACAAAAAACGGTCCCGCTGAGCTTGATATTGCACGAAATGATTATAAAAACAAGCAGACGAACCTGTGGCGGTGAACACATCGCGAAAGAGAACGACGGAGCAAGTACGTTTCGTTCGGTCAGCGAAGCCACGTTCACTCCGAAAGACACGGATATATACTGCAGAGCCCTCACCTGAAGAGTGCATGCTAGGCATGCCGTATTTATTTCTCGCAGATTCACATAGTGTAGCGAGGTTATCCATGCGTTTACGGGTCCACAGGTCACGAGATGTGCCTCCATACCGTAGGCTCGATCGCAGCGAAACCATTCCGACTCAGTATTGCAGCTTTGATAGACAGATGTTCAACGATATATAAGTAGCTGGAGGTGTGAGAGCGTCATAACCGTGAAGTAGGTGGTAGCTGGCGCCATCTAGAGGGACTGAACAAAACTAAAAAAAAGTTGCCTGCCGCGACGTACATTGTCATAACCACTTTCACGGCTCCCTTGCTGATTTTTTACGCCTCAGCCCATTCAGGATTTCTTACGTCACAGCCCCTTGAGGATTACTGTCACTGACACCGGAAGCCTAAATATGCGCTGGTGCAATGCATATAACTACACATGCACACATGCACACATACTGCACATATAGTACGCAACAAATATACGCTATCATATACGCAACAAGAGCACAATCAAGCACTCACAGCAACGAATCACACTACGACGTGTTTACTCACACCATACTATGAAAGCGCGCCAGCTTATATAGCGATGAATTTCGACTGACCATAGTGGCACAGGTTACAAGTAGGTTTTCTTACACTTTTTTTACGTTTCGTATCAATACCACAACATGCGCACACGTAAATATATTGTATCTGATGCTAAGAAAAACGCCAGTTTATCAATGGTTGCACAATAATGAACGGAATAATTACTAGAGCTTATCAGGTTTTCACGAAGGCGGATACCCCCAAGCCTTGCATAGTTGCCCACGGCATTCCGAACGCTGCGCTATCTGTTGACCACTGACACAGTTACTTTTTTTTTTTCTTGAAGCCTTCGAGAGTGCAAACACTTGCCGCGCGTTAGCCATTTCGGAGGTCACGTTTCTTTTTCTTCTTGTTACTCGGAGAGGGCGCAGCATGCAGACCAAACTTTGTCTCCGTCGTGGTAGGTGTTCTGTGGTCACGTCGACCTCGTTTAGTTGCTTCGTCTTAACGTTTGCTTATATTCTATTTACGTGCGTACCACAAGTGTGACCGTTAGCCATGGATACAGTACCCCACTAGCCCTTCAATGACAAGGTTTTTGATGCGGTAACGACCATCCTAGCAGTGTATACGTACGTTACAACGCGGGTCTTGCGAGAGAAATAAGCGATGACCTCGCATCCGACGGTATTTTTTCGTGAGCTGTGACAGTGGCTGTTGGCGTCGCGACAGCTCTAATACTTGAGTGGAGGAACTATCGCTGCAGTGCGCAAGCTTACTATAATTTTATATAATGTTGTGTCTGCATACATTTCTGCTTCAGATGCCTCTCGCGATTCGCCTCGCGAGTCAACTGGCAATCATAGTGCGTGCCACAATTTTGTTGTTAGCGCTGCGGCTGTGGTGGTTATTACTCTGGATTCGGAATACTCTTTTCACAAAGGTGAGTGAGCGTTAGTACTCACTTGCTGTGCACAGCTGTTACTAGAAGTGCATTTTGTGTTGAGTTTCTCACGACAAAGGAGAATCATGGACGAGAAAGGCATACTGCACGCGTGCATAATTCCTTCCTACTTCTCAGTGCTGGCATGGGCAATTCAAAACGAATGCAATTCAGAATTTGGTTTAACCTACAGAAGCCATTGGTTCACTTCTCACAAAAGTTTAGTTATGATGATGTTTAAAAAGTTTCTGATGGTTGTAACCTAGCCTGGCGAATAAACACTCGGTGAAACTTCGCAGCCTGTTTCCCTTTGTGCTTTCACCTGCCGTGGTAGCGTAGCCTTATTGGGTGTCGTGTGACTATGCTGGAGGACGCAGGTTCGACTTCCGGCCACGGCATCCATAAGGTGGTAGTGGCGCGTGTAACTCTAACAATTGTATATGATCGTACTTTCACGCATGGACTGTAGAGTGGTATCAAGTTTCCTACACTATTGAAAAAATAAGTGTGATGCTTTTTTACGCGCCTCGTTGAATTCATGAGTGCTGTTGGTGCCGTGCGAAACTAAAAATGCGTGGGCTTACCAAGTATGTCGACACCGAAAAAAATCATTATTTTTTTTTTACACTCTAAGGTAATCGATAAAGCAAGACTGCTTGGGAAGCAGAGCTCCTTGTATTCGTGACAAATCGGTATATGAAACAACACGAGACACACATGGAAGTGTGCGGAGCATCGTGCGAGTGCCGGACGATAAAAAAAAAAGAGAGGCTTTTACTCTATACTAATAAAACAAAAGAAAACGTCATTACTGCATTGCTTACAACAATCTTAGGTAAAAGCAATCGCTCGCGACTGGCCGCGGCCGGCTATAGGCTTGGCGTGCGCATTCGCGCGAGCAAGACCCCCGTGATGAGGAGAAACTTGAACGCTGAAGGAGGAACGTTGCTCCTTTGGTCCTTGCCGCGAGAGGGCGCGACGGGTAAAGCGCCTGAAAGGGAGGAAGTCGCTGCGCCGAAGGAGCAACGGAGCCCGTTTCTCCATTCTCGCTCCCTTTTTTTTAGAGTGAGTAGTTGGGCGTATCTGGACACTCCCTACCTACCTACCTACCTACCTACCTACCTACCTACCTACCTACCTACCTACCTACCTACCTACCTACCTACCTACCTACCTACCTACCTACCTTCCTTACTACCTACCTACCTACCTACCTACCTACCTACCTACCTACCTACCTACCTACCTACCTACCTACCTACCTGCCTACCTACCTACGTACCTACATATCTATCTATCTATCTATCTATCTATCTATTTCATGCTGCATGAACGCACACAGCATAAACGTAGAGAACACCGTACAATAATGTAGGTTCTTGGTGATTTTATGCTATAAAAGCTAATTATTTTGAGAAAACAATTGCGATTTCCCATACGAATTCGTCAAAAGAGTCAGAGTTTTCATAAATTAGCTATAAGTCTAAGTCTCAACAACTTCGCTATAGTGATTAGGCTGCGCTGATATCGGAGAAAGAGCTCGTGGCCAACAGTGTACTAGGAAGCGGAAAGCCCCCCGAGATTGGGCACAGGCGATTAGAAATGCCAGCGCACGGTTTTGCAGGGCGTGGCTTAAAGGTGCTACAGTTTGTTGTTATAACAGAAACGATAGTGAGTGGTTTTTCTGGTTTATGTATCCTAATGACTGTGGTGGTTTCCCACCACAGTCACTTTTCTTCGGTTTCGCAGATGTTTAACTTTGACTGCTTGCCAGATTTCTTAATGGTAATATTAACGCGAGAGCGTAAAGAGCTCGTTCCACAGAAATTTCAGCGCTGGTGTCCGCGTCATTTGTTATTTGCGAAAAAGCATCATCTTGTGCGTGACCCGAAAATCTAGAACGATGCAAATAAATAAAATAAATAACAGAAATCTGGGTTCGAGTGGGGATCAAACCCGGGTCCATTTCGTGGACACACAGCCACACAAACCACACATGCACGCGTATGCTTATTAAAACATTGACAATAACTTTATCTGCTTCTAAATGCAGTGAAAGTGACTTTCATGCTTTACAAAAACACGCGTCCTGCATACATGCTTCACAACATAGAATATTACAGTGATATTGTGTGATACGAACGTACATTTACATCACGCGCCAGAACATGCGTGCGATTAACATAATGATTTCATGGTTTAAGGCCGGTCACCCACTACAAAGCCACACACATTACTACACCTATTCCCTTAAGGCCACGTAGTGGGTGCATGAGAAGTTCGAAATGACTTAATTCATAAAGTGTTCGAAGCACGCGCTAAGTACAGGGTATACCTGTCACGTTCAACTCAAAGGCGACGCTTAGGAATCCTCTATTTTTTTAATAAGAATTGTTCGGATTTAACAGCTCAGAACTACAATAAGGTTACGAGACACGCCGTAGAGGGGTCTCCAGAAATTTCGATCATTTGGGTTTTTTTTTTTTGTAACGTGCACTGTGAATGTATAGGCACACGGGCTTTAAGCATTTTCGCGTCTACGCAAAACGAGGCCACCATGGCCGGGGTTCGATCCCTCTACCTTCGGTTCAGCAGTCGAGCACAGTAACTACAAGACCTGCGCGACGAGTACTGAGCTTGCACATTTCCAAGTGCCTTCATTGAAAGGTATACCATAAACAGTATTCATTAATGAGTTCAAATTTTCGGCATGACTTAGTCACGTCAATCTTCATGCGTGCTGAAAACGGTTATGCAGTTCTTCAGAAAGCGTTCCCAGGCTTTCACGACGTACTGCTTTCACTGATGATTCGCGTTTCAGTTTTCACTATGAACTATATGTATATCACTGCTTATCATTAAGTTGTACTTCCGCGCTCGCTTGACGTTTCCTGAAATATGGGCAGCCAAATAAAACACCAGGATAACCTAAGATTGTTCCCCTTAGAATAAAACCGCAATAAATACACGCGCACATATATATAGACGTTACCTTTGAGGTGTCGTATACAGTTCAACAGCAGTGTTCACATGAAATCTTTTTGTTATATCAAACGATGTCAACCACCCTGCAGAAGCGAGAACAGGCGTAATCATTATGAGCGGCCTTGCTTTACATATTCACAGCCTTTCTTTCCCTCTTTCAGCTCCTATATTTCCTGCATGATCATCGAATAAAAATCCAAAAATGGACGGCTCATAACAGAGGCTAAGTAAGTGTATGCATCTCGGCGCCGTTGTGGGTTTTCGTTAGCACTTAATACGTCATTCGATCGACATGTGAGGGCCGCATATATATGCAACTCAAGCGAGGGTGCTCTGCGTGGGTTTCAAGCAGTGAAAATAATGCGCGTTGTTTACTCATAGACGTATACATATATGCAAAACTGAATGCATCTGTCACAGACCCTTTGCGTGCCCAGGCAAGATGTTGATGAGACAGTTAAAGTGACGGAAGTGTGTTGTCTACGTCAGTGCACTGGAATATATTGTGGGAATGTTGTGAACCGCCAAGGTAAACCAACTGCCTGCTACACCCTGCAGTATATCCAGAAGATGGATGTGCGCACTGCAGAACGAGTACTCACACGAAAAAAAAAATAACTGTGGTTGGTAGTATCTTCATCAGCCGTTGCGGTGGAGCGATGCCACACCTGCTGCCCGTTGGTATTCGATGGTGTACTGATTGCTCAGCTAAAGATCTCTGCGGTACATGTACAACCGACATGGATAATAGCACGCAGTAAGAAAATTGCGGCTTTGCAAACATTTGACGCCAGGCATGTGTCTCGTCATGAGGTCTTTGAGAGCTAGGCCGCACAAAAGACTAAAGTATACGCTGTATAGCGAAAAGTCGACGCAGATGCCACCAAAAAATGTTATCTAGGGGAAGCCGCCGTTCCTTACACATGACCCAGGAGAAATTTGGCGCCCGTGAACTCTCCCGTCCACCAGCGAAATGGTCTCGAGTTTCTTTTAATGTCTCTGTCCAACTCGTTTTGTTCTTTTCTTGTTCTCTACAGCTATGATTCTCCTATTTAGCTGAATATACTATTATGCAGTCTAGCGCCGGACATTTGCGTGGTGATGATATTACAGAAATTGGTTACTACCTGTGCGTGTACAGCCAGAACTACGTTTACAAATCACGTTAAACACATTGGAAGGGGAGGCAGAATTGAATGTAATAGTATCCATAAGAGTAACACTTTTCTATACTTTACCTCCCAATTAGTAGCTTTATATATTAGAGGTGGTGTGTACAACGGTCATGTTTATTAAAGAAGAAGTATTTGTGTTTAAAATATAAAAAACATAAATCCATTGCCTATTTTTCCTTATTTTTTTGTATCCGAGAAGCAGATCCCTGGAACGCACACAAGAGCATGAGAGAACGGAACAATGTGAATCAAAAGCAAAATAAATTTCGCATTCTCAAAAAAACAAAAAGCAGTATTGCCCCGCAAAGCGCCTAGGCTCTCAGGCTGTACGTTTAACATTTTTAATAACGCCTCCTTATAGCGGCTGCATGGGAGACATTAAAAATATCTTCATGTCCTTGGAACCCCTCAAGCCTGACTGGCATTGAACCAAAACGTTCCACTGGATCTCCTGCTCCGTTACGGCAGGGCGTCGCAGCTATTCACCAGAGATGGCGCCACATACGCAAGTCTGGCAAGCTTCCAATATGTTTCATTCATCACTAAAAAAACAAATCCAAACGAAAATCGCACACACCTCCCCGTAAAAGAAACCCCCAGTTCTGTGAAGAGGTGTTATTTATGCACCATGCACCGTAGAAGTTCATGGTTGCACACACAGCCGCTTTGCGAGCCCTCACCACCGCCGTATCCTTGCACATGTCTTAATTCATACCTCCACACTTTGTGCGTGTGCGTAAGATAGAGGGGAGCAAGCGCTTTTATAATACAGGGCAGCGCAGCGCCGCTAGCGGTCTACTCATACTTGAGTGCGCGCACGCATCAGCGTGGCGCAAGCGCTCTACCCCAGAGTACATTTCCGAGTGGCCCGTGCAGAAGCACCGAACATAAGCTGCTTCGCACCTAAAAGACACAAGTTCCAAGGAAAACGGGGGCTTTTTGCATAAAAATTCATTGAACCGGAAGAGTCTCCGGAGCAAACGTTCCGTAATCTGGACTGTCTTTTGCAGAAGGAGAACCGGTGTTTAGTCGACACGTCAGATTCAGGAACATGTTCCATCAATAGATTCTTATCAGTTCCAAGATAATAAGAATAAACTCTATAATCAGAACGTTGAATATCATGATTGCGAATGGCAAATTGATATGCTCGTATTATACATTATGTGCGGCGTCTTATGCTTTCAAAGGAGCAAATGGAGCCCACAATAAGTGAAATCAAGGAAAAAAATTAAGTTTCATTTTCTACTGACAATTTAGAATAGGGCCTGCTCCAACAGTTGCGTTTTCTTTCTTTTTTTTTGTCACTGTGCTCCCATCACCTGAATACTTTAACGTATATATATACGATACTAGTGAAATCTGCAAAGTTCACTATCACCGATATTGAGAAGGAAAGTTAGGATTTACACCTTATATAAATTGGAAATATTTGTTGGGGCTGGAAATAGCTACGGGAAAGTTGTTCATAGACCATTTAGCAACATTTTCCGACAAAATTTGCCTCCTTTTCTCCTCTCATTAGGGCTGTCTATTGTTTCAATGGCGTAATTACGATGGCTAAGACTTTGAGAGCGAGCGAAACTTTTTGGAAACTGGGGCGCGGTTGTCTGGGATGTATGTGCCTTGGTCTGCACGCAGTGTCATGTGGTCGTGACAATGACGAAGGCAGGAGTCTCTATATCAAAGATTGTTTCGTTTGTTTGGCCGAGCTCGTGACTGGTAAAAGGAGAAAAAAATTGTGGCAACACACAGTGGTACCGATAGCGGCTTACACGGCGTCGGTGTGGATACCCGGACGAGTGGTGTGTGCCATCGAATATTCAAGCGTTATTTGTAGCGGCCACGTAAGCTCGAAAACAATCTGCAATGTTCACGTTGTGCAAGTAATTGCATCAGTATGTTCCAAGATTATCTCAAGGGCTCTTAGTTAATTGGCGCAGTTTGCGCTACCTAGCACTTACACGTTAATCAGGCGATAGCAAACCTAAGAAAGCAGTGTGTCAGTAGCATTTCTTGTCCTTGGCCTCGTTTGAAGGCCCCCAAAATGATTCTGCTCTTGTTCTTCTTCTCCTTACTGTTTATACCAGTTTTATTGCGCGCCATTTAAAAAAGTCTTCTTAAAGATGCCAAACACTTTAGCTTTCGTTGCGTTACATTTCAAGTATGCTGCCTTGGAACGGGGAGGAGGAGGAAAGAAATAAGTGGAAGGACAGGAAGGTTACCCAGTTCTTACACTGGCTGGCTACCCTGTGCTGGGGAAAGGCGTCAGGGAAATAAAAGATGATAGAAAGAAATGTTGCAAAGAGAGAGATAGAGAGAGAAAGCACGAGAAAAAGTGAAAGAGGAAAAGCTAAGCTAAAGAGAATACGGCACTAAAGTTAGCGTCTAAAGCCGGTTGCCCGCGAAATACGTAATAATGCTTTCAAACTTTCCTAACCTGAGCATGGAATGGGCCAATGACCCAGAATCTTTTGTTCGGACAGAGGGCGATAATCTAGTCTATGTAGAGCTTTGGTGTTTTCTTGCATTGACGCGTTTAAACAGGCACACTGAGAAGAACGTAATACTTTAGCGCGAAACTCGAAGAGAAACACTGACAGACATGCACGAGTAAGAAAGTGGACATATATTACACTCTTTTTCATAAAGTTTGACCCTAGAATATGACGTCGCTCAGATAAAGATCAACTCACAAAAGAAAAAAAAGTGAATTTGCAGTAAAAGCACGACAATAAAGCAACTATAGATTAGTCGACCTCAATGGTTAGTTTGGGTCATGATTGTTAAAGCAGCGCTGGTTCAATAGATCTGGCTGATTTTTTATTCAAACAAAGTTTTTGGCTCATTTTCAATTTCAAGGTAGTTTCTTTAATTTACGTTCCCATCATTAATTGCTCTATTCTGATTTCAAATGTTTCAATTCTGAAACACATTCAGGCGTGATTACTGTTCTTATTGAATACCGCTCATACTTATGGTGCCTAAATTTGAATATTTTAAGGGGAAAATCGCCTTATACTTGCATGTTTAAAAACATGCACAAATGGCGTTGTCAAAGAACGAGGCGCCAGTGTTTCGTGAAGAAATTAGCAAGCTCTCACGTTTCCCCTTCCCGCGAACGGTTTCAGTTTGCCCCCGGCAGTGGAAAAAAAAAAAAAACGCGCTCTGCTGGCGCCAGTAAATGCCAGCGCCAGAGGAGGCTGGAGAAAGGAATGCCTAAATTACTCCAGAAAGAGAGGAGGACCGGCTAGAAACAGCAACAAGTAAAGAGGGAAGGCAGCCCCACCTGTCACGGATATAACTGGGGGGATACGCTTTAACGCTGTGCAAACAACCGCCCGCGGCGAACGGACAAACGGCAGCGTGCTTCAGCGAAGGCAGCAGCCGGATCGCGCACACGTTTGCCAGCACGGCAGCCAGCAAATGCACGCGGCCGACAACATTATAATAAGGCATGCATGCGCCAAGCGTTATGCACGCACCGCACCTTTCTGCGCGGCTCTCTAATAGCTGCTGCAATTTTATCCCCCTCTCCTTCTTCTCGGAGTGAAATAAAGAGGGAGAGAGAGAATCGATCTCCCCAACCGGGCATCTGTGTGAGAGCATGGATGCGCGTATATATGCATTTAAATATATGTGTGCTGTGTGTACTCTTGTCTTTATGAAAGCTCGTCGCTGCGCAAACGTGCACTCGTGGGGCACCATTTCTGAGCATGCGTGAAGCTATCTACATAGGGTGTGGGTCTCGCTGTGCATATGCAAGTCGTTAAGCTGCGCAGCATTTGCCCAACTCAGTACTTCTTTACAGTACAGCAGCAAGTTCCATGAAAAACTTCAAGTTCCCACTTCTCGATTGCGATAATGCGGTTTTACGAGGTTGATGAATTTTCGTTGCACGAGTTCCGTCGCACAGCCACTTCACTTGGTTGAGTATATAGTTCATGTGAACAAATTAAATCTTAGTTACCGGTATAGGTGTTTAAACCAGTCGCAGGCGAAAAAAAAATATAGGATATTATTCTCAACTTCACACTGACAAGTGTGGTGGAAGCTTTGCATGATCTGCTCAAACGCCATTTTTCGTGTGCCTGCAATTAGTAACAAAGTCAAAAATTGGGGGACCCTGAAGCTTCGCCTTTAAGAGTCGATTGAACGCGATAGCGATATCCTGTTCTTAGTGCGTTTTATGTACTTGTTACATGAAACTATTCCGAACCTGCTATGCACCCACTACGTAGCCCACAGCATTGAGGGAATAGGCCTTAAGGGAATAGGTGCAGTACCATTTGTGTCTTGTGCAGTCGGTGACCGGTTTTATACCACCGAGGCCATTATAATAACCACATGTTCTGACATCAGCTTGCAATGGGCGCTTGTACCACGCAAGGATTGCAATATTTCAAGTTGCATTGTGAAGCATGTATACAGGACACGCGTGTTTGTAAAGCACGAAAGCTATACTTTCACTGAACTTCTAAACAAAGGAAGTTTTTTTCACTGTACTCACAAGCAGACGGGGGGGGGGGGCGTGTGGTAGAACAACCGTTTGCCATGCAAACTACCCAGGTAGTTCCCCACTCTGACCCAGGTTTTTGAACATTTATTTCATTTGCATCGTTCGTGATATTAAGGTCACGCTCAAGATGGCGATTTCGCGCTCACAAGCAACTGTGCCGACAGACATTCCGACGCCGGAATTTCTGAAAATGAGCTTTTGAACGCTATCGGCTTACAATCCGGTCCCCTCTAGGCGTATATAACATACCCACAGGGCGAATGATAATGAAGGAGCTTGCTCCAGAGGTTGAATCCGGTAAACCGTGAATCCTCCGTATAATCGCTCGATCATAATTCAAAATAAATAACACAGGGAGTGTGGTGTGACTGTATGTATACACAATATATACACAATGTTTTGCTATTTATATGTTGATCCAGTACGTATACAATTTACAGATTAATGTAATTGTTTTTATATGGTTTTACTGACCACGAGGGCTTCCCTTATCGTTGTTTTTTATATCACTAAAATTCAGGAGAAAGTTTCCCTTTACAGATAGAAACCTTCGGTTCTGTGATGTAGAAAGCAACATGATCTTTATTATTGGATATAGTGGAAAGTCAAAGACTGCGATGTCTATACGGGTTCACTTGGTAATAGTGCGATGCTTGTATTCATATAAACTGCACCATGCAGAGATCGTGATGCGACATCATACGTTAAACTAGCCAGTCGTCGCCCGCAAAGAGGACGAGCTATATATAGGCACAGCCTTCTAGCGGTCTCCTATTAAACCAGAGTACGCGTCGAGGGTGCACGGACCGCCGATGGATGGATCGGTGGATGGATGGATTGACATGGCTGTACCTTTTAGATCAGGCGGCGGCTAACGCCACCTAGCCGTAATACTTAGTGAACCAACAACTAGACTTACCGTTTTTTTTTCTTTAAATAGAGAAGTCAATGACTATAGTCCTCAACTTCACTTTGCAGTGAAGGATTTAATTTTCACTCGTGCCTTGAGTTTAGCAAGCAATCAGAAAACCTCCTTCTAGTTACTTCTACCCGCTTAAAGTAATAGCCCTCGCTGTCCCTAAACCCTATGGTGCTTTGAAAAACTCTGCACCATCTTCCTGAACTATATAAGGTGCGGCCCTTTACAGAACATTATCAGGTGCTTGGCAGTTTCCTCCTCCTCTCCACACGCACTGCATACTGTGTCTACCCCTTCGTATTTGGCACGATATGTATTGGTTCGCAATGCTCCCATCGTGGCCTCAAACAGTAGAGAACTAGCCCGAGTATTATCATAGATCCTTTCCTTGGCAATTTGCCGCTTAAAAGTTTGATAGATCTCTATTGCGGACTTCTTAATCATGCCAATTTTTCAGATATCAGTCTCCGTTTCCTTCACCTTTTTCTTAACTGATAGTTCTTTTTCGTTTGGCCCACTGCTCTTTTCTAAGTACTTGCCCGCCAATTTTCTGGTTCGCTTCCTCCATTCTGTATCTTCATTCCTCATGTACAAGTAGCTGAAAACCTTCCTAGCCTATAACGCTCCTCCCCCATTTCTCTCAATTGCTACTCAAACTTTATTTTGTTGCTAGCTTCCCTGCCCTCGAATGATGTCCATACCATTTCACCTTGTACTCCCTGATTTGTTGTATTCCCGTGAGTTCCTAAAGCAAGCCTACCTACAACACGTTGCTTAATTTCTAATCTCGATTGAACCTCTGATCTTATGCGCAAGACCGCATTGCCGAAAGTCAGACCAGGAACCAAGGACTCTTTCCATATTCCTCTCACAACATCATACCTATTGTAATTACACAGTGCCCTATTTTTCATCACCACTGCATTCCTGTTACCTTTAGGCGTTGCGTATATTTCGTGTTTCCTCAGGTACTCGGACCCACTGATTATCCACACACCCAGATATTTCCATACACCCATACACGTTTATTTATCCATACACCCATCGCCACCTGGGCGATGGCATGCCACCTGGTGAGCGTTCTTGCCGTCAACATTGGCCACAGCTAGCGCGAGCAATGAGAACGACCGGCTGCGGCAATGGACAAGCCCGAAACATAAGGAGCAAGCGCCTAAAATAATTTCAAGAGTCTTACTTCCAAAAACCGCAACATCCACGGACGCACGGCGTGTGAAGAGACTCACCTATGGCCATCTCAGAATCAGTAACCGGCGCTCAAGTCGAAATGCGGCCATTTTATACTTTGTGAAGACGAAGATGCGCCTCCATCGAGCAGAATCACCAATCATCGGCTTGCTCGGCTAGTGCTTTTGATTGCTGTTGTGTTGCTAGACAGCGACACTGATGCAACACCAAGCTGTTCAGTCACTGATAAGCGTAACGTCCTGGGACCTCCAATAAACCTGTTATAACAACTTCGGCTCAATGAAAACGTAGAAGCCGTGGCGCACTATGCACAAAGGCATTTTACCTGCCCATATAACGGCGTTGCAATTACAATATTTTCCCCTTTTCAGCTGACACCTTTGAGCCATGGCCGCTGAGATGGAATACTGCACTCTCAAGGCGTAGGCACAAACTTTTTCAGGTGAAGGGGGCGGGGAGGCACCACCTTGAAATTATCATTTTTCGCTCTGTATGCCATGGTGAAAAAAAATTCGGTTGGGGGAGGGATAGCACGGGTTCGCAGTGTTACTCTCTCACTACGCCAGTGAACCTATACGCTTTTTTGCAAATACTTGCGTTCGAGACTGCAAATTATCAGCCCTCTATCTACTGAAGCAGCGAATCATGAAACATAGCTCAATAACTATGATTTTGTTCGTATTTATATCATCGCTATGCAGCGCTCTTTTACAACTCAGCGTTCCTGTCTGTTCATCCAGCTTGGCGGTTTCGTGGCGACAAGGGACAACTTGTGTACGAAATGAATGACACTTTCTCGAGCATAGTTTGGCCAAACCTGTGGAACTCAATCAGACTCACACATGAAATATATCTTGCGCTTTCCGTGGACTCACTTGAGCTCACACTCACCAAGATTTCTTCAAGCGAAAAAAGTCACACTAAGTGAGTAAGTCTCAGTAAATGGACTCACGAGTCCGCTGGCCTAGAATTACCTTTCTCGACCAAGGTGCCACTGCATGCTCTTTAACACCTGTTTCCTACGAAATCGGTGCTCTTCTTGGCACCGTTATAGTACTTTCGAATACGAAATACATGACCGCAAACTGGTTAGGCCATTTTTCATTGAAGAGATGATTACTTAAGACGTATTTATCAGAAAATTTTCTGGACGAGTTCGCTCATGGGCGGAGAAACGTCAAGGCATCCCCCTGCGTATTGTCCACATCCGATCACTGAATATTGAAATGGCGTATGAACAACACTGCTTTGGAACACGTGTGGAAAGATGTGACCGTATACGTTCATATATGTGAGACTGATAGTAATGCGGCAGATGAGTAAATGAAACCACAGCTCAGCAAAAAAAAAAAAAAAAAGTGAAGCTCACTCAGACTCAAAAAATGTATACCTTGCGCTTTGGACTCCTTCGACCTCAGACTCGCCTAATTTTCCTGGGCCGAAGTGAGTTGAGCTCACATTCACAAAAATTATCTTCAACTGGACTGACTCGCACTTAGACTCACCAAAGTGTTATTCACCCGGATTCACTCAGACTCATACTCACGGCTTGATCTGATTATGACTGAGACCGAGCGAGTCGATTCATAGTGTCGTGTTCTCAGCGTAGTTTTCGCTAACAATATGCGCTGTGAAAACCGATAGGTTAACCGATGCGATCCGCTAAGTGCAGTGCACACGTTCATAATAAGCGTCGGACATAATCTATCGTATAGCTTATACCCGAGCAGCTCCGAGGAATCGCTTAATGTGGTGGAACGGAAACTGACAACCGACCATTTACAGCACGAAGCCACAAGAAAACTTGAACAATTTTTTCAGTTTTTCTAAAATGCCACATTATTTGTGTGTGTGTGTGTTTGGCTTCTTGCTCTAACAGGGTGGCTCATCCGTCTTCCTTTCTTAATCTAGTATAGAAAGGAAAGCAGCAAGATTGTGTGCATCTCTTGTGTGCCATAATGAAAATTTTCAACCAACGGGATAGACGCTTATTCAAAACATGAATGTTAGGATGTTGTTTAGACTGTTCTTTCTGTTCTTCTTCTTAATGTACCCTAGAATGGTTCCTTTCAAATTTCCTGCATTTTCGGCTGAAGCATAATTAAATCATTTGCATCATAATTTAGACGACACACCTTTCATCGAGACAGCACCTTCTCAGTGCTGCACTTAGCTTGTCGAACACACAGCCATTGTTGGCGAGGGCAGCGCACTCGACGGATTGAGCCACGTTTCCCTCTCCGTGCTCTCCGCAATTAACTTCGCAAGCGTGCCGTCGGGCAGCAAAGAGGGATCGGATGACGAAGCGGTTGATATCTGCCCCGCCAGGTGCCGTCCCACTTCCAGCAGTCCCCGTTTTAGCCTTCTGCACGCCGATAATCTGCGGACGCGCAAGAATTATTAAGACAAGCAAAGGTATTTCAGAACGACCATTCATGAGCGTAAACTTGGGAATTGTGTTTGTGTCTTCAAGAATGAGGTTGCGGAGACACGTGGATTTGCATGCCAAGACAAATGCGCATCTTGTGCACCAACAAACAATGTATTAAGTGATAAACGACGTTGCAGACGGCTTTCGTTTTTGAATATTATGGCTTATATTGCCCCGTCCCAAGCAATTTGGCAACTGAGTGCACTTTTCTTTTGAAATGAAGCCGTGAAGAGAATCGATGTAAGATTTCTTTTTCAACCTGGCCTTCCCAGCAGTGTGTCGGAACAAACTGTTTTCCTTTCCAGTCTTAGTTTCCTTCTACGGAAAAAAGTTGTGTTCCGTATCTGTTCTCGAATGAAAAAAAAAAGAACAAAGTTACGGGCCAGTTTAAAGCAATTTTTATTTCTGCGTAAAGGTTCAAAATGAAAGCAACTATAATGTATATATAATGTTTAGTTCACTCATAGGTGACTCAATTATCCACTTGTCAAGCTAAATGCTGCGCGTGGTGAGATATACTATGATCACAGTTGTGGCACGTGATCAAGCGCTAATGCCCTTTAACGTTTGCCTAGGCGTCTCGCACGCAAGAGTTCATTTGTGTTGGTATGAACAGCCCAGGTCACCGATGTTTTGCATGATCGCAAAATTTCAACAGGTCACATGTGCAGCGTTGTTAAAAATAAGACACCTGAATAAATACAATTCGCATTTACACCTTTACCACTGCCGAAAGTACAAGAAGTGCATAGGCAGTATTCTTGCACCGCATATAATATAGTTCTGGGCATAACTGTTTCATTATTAACGAGACAAAAGGACCTTTCCTGTGTTTAATAGCTGACGCGAAAATCATACGTGATATGTCAGGCCATCCACGCCTGCATTTCGCTAGTCTTTATGATCGTATCGATTACCGATTGGCACGTGCCGGCTAGAAACCATAACAGCTGGCCTAACCTCGATGACGTACAACATGGCAGCCCCATACCACCCAGACGGTCCGCTTCCATCCGAATGCCTGCTTTTTGTTGGCGCTCTATTGTGACAGCAAGAAATGAGTGGTGCCATCTGTCATCTCATATGCTCGCCTAATGCTCAGAGCAAAATATCAGGTATCTTTCGTCGCTGTTACTCATATGGCTTGTTTGTTCTGATGTATATGGAACCACAGAGCCGGTGCCGAGTCGTGAAAGTGGTTTGATGGCGAGTTAGCAGATGGCGCCACAACAAGGGTGCCGTTGATGCGTTGATCATAGATGCTAAATGCCATGAGTACCTATAAATAATTGGTTATTTAGTCAATAGTGAATGAAAGTTTGTCGAGCCAGGCATTGGATGAGAAGAAACACAGTCACTGACTTAGTCTGATTGAATGGATTCATTGATTGATTGAGTGATTGATTGATTGATTATTTCATGGGGTTTAACGTGCCAAAACCACCATATGATAATGAGAGACGCCGTAGTGAAGGGCTCCAGAAATTTCGACCACCTGGGGTTCGGGAAATGATCTGATGTTTCTAGAATTGGATACAGCGCGAATAATTTCTTCTTCCGCGCAACAAAGGTACGCGATGACCGCTGAAAATGCTTTAAGTGTGCTTCCGGAGCTTTATTCGTAAAACATTGAGTATTTATCGAATGAAGAAAAGTTAGTAGCGTTAAAAGTGTTTTCTGCATGCGGTTAAACAAGAACTTGGAGAAAACATTAGTGTGAACGTTGTATCAAAAACAAAAACAGCGTTTTTCACAAACGCCAGAGAACGCTCCTGGAAGTGCGTTCCCGAACATAAGAGAAACGGCACGGTTGCGTTGCGAAGGTCAGTCGATCCCAAGGAGACCCCGAGAAAGCGACGAGCAGGCGACTTGACGCGGAGGAACAATCCATGAGCGGCTTCCTTATTTCCTATTGGCCTACAAGCCCTGAACTTTCTACAGTGCTCCAAGGTACTCTGAACATAAAGCGTAGAAGGCGACGGCTGATATGCTAGCACCACCACTCAGCTTCCCTCGTGACCAGTGAGAAGAAAAGCGGTCGCACCCTCTGAGAAAATGAAGTTCAAGTTCTTGCTTTTGTTACTCTTTTTTTGTGTGTGGGTTCAATTTAGCGCGCCGCCAGTGTAAACCTTCTCTTGTTTACACCTATTTGCCATGCATCTAGTAAATCTATACCCTCCACTTTTTTTCCCTTTCGGTTGCCGTGGGAACACGCGCTATGCAATCAGCAGTGCACCAAAGCATTTCCTGGGCCTGTCGCTCTCATCGCGTCTTCCTTAAACGTTGCAACGTTAAAATTGGATAAAAGTGGTGGGCACATGAGGGACAATGAGCTCTGACTTCGCTCAGCTACCATCGCATCAATGGTGCTGCTCTAGACGCCCCAACGTCGCGTTTTTGTGCGTCGGTCACTAGATGTTCTCCTTCAAGGAGGCGTTTTTCCTTGACATTAAGCTGTATAGTTATCGGCGCCGCAGCAGTTTGATGACGTTAGGAGGCGAAGTGGGGCTACATTATGACTGACATCACGGCAACTGTACGCGCACGACTGTGGTGCAATTGAAGCGCCACGGTTGGCACTTATTACCAATGTGCGGTAACATGTGTCTTGTTATCCCTTTTTGCGATCGGTTAATGTTTATTGCAATCGGAACACGGTTGGCACTTATTACCAATGTGCGGTAACATGCGTCTTGTTATCCCTTTTTGCGATCGGTTAATGTTTATTGCAATCGCAATGCTCTTTTTACAATAATGAGTGAGGCTGTAAGTAGTCGCCCTATTTAGGCTCACCATTCCACGAAGATTACCTCTAAATTCGCGTTTTATGTGGCGTTTCACATACCAAAGGAGAATCTTGCATACAAAACCGGCATCACACGCGTGCACATGTCCTACATAATTAATGGTAACGTAAAGCTCAATATAAAGAACATCATAAGGAGGATTGTGGCTTCAAATGTGAAAGTGGTTACATTTTATGAGCTATGTGATTGTAGCGCAGTTCAAAATTTCTCATAATTTTAATACGGTCTGTGAAATTAAAAAGACACTGTGTGATGGTTGGTTATTAGCTCTAGTACTTTCACGCATCATTATGCAGCTGTGGCCTGTGACAACTTTAACAAAGTTAGCATTTGGTTTTCTCGGCATAATTAGCTCTATAGTACCGGGCTATGACTGCTGGGCGAAGACAAAAATGCATGTCTTTTGTGCACTTCCTAAGCATACAACCGTGATGTGCGAAGGTATATCCAACTGAGCAAACAAATCAATATTTTTGTTCTTTCTAAACCAAGGCCATAAACCATATCTTGCTTATTGTGGTCCGTCATGATGCCAACCACCTCAATATGGAGGGAATTTCTTTGTTTCTCATAAATGCAAGATACAGTGGAAAAGAAGTCGCCAGTGCACAAATTGTGAAGCGAAAGCGAAACGTCCAGGTTACAGTCTAAGCACGTAAACCTATTAATGGAATTTATGAACTCATTATCACTCATTATAAACGTTCGTGACCGGTGTTCATAGGCTCATGATATTTTGTTATAAGCGAACACAAACGGCCTTCATGAAGTCGTAGTTTTATGTAATAAGTTCACATAAACGGCGTTCAAAGCTCACGTTGTCACTATAGTTACTCATTGGTGCATAAGAATTCCAGAACACACTGTACTTACCTTTCGATCGATGCGAGGAAACCCTGGACGCCGCCTGATGATGCTGCTGTTCTTGGTGATGATGCTGAGCGGCCGCAATCCTGTGACTAAGAACGGCTGCGCGGGAGCCCACCAAGGCGGCGTGACCCGGACTAGAGGCCATGACGAGACCTAGAGGCCCTCCGTGGTGGGAGGCCGCCGCCGCCGCGTGCGAACCGTGCAGTATGCCGTCGATGGAGTACGGCACGTGATGGGGAGGATAAGCGGCCATGCTGTACGGAGCCATCGGGGTGCCGAAGGGCGCGTACGGTCCGGGCAGAGGTCGCCCCAGGCGTCCTAGGCAGCCAGCGTCCAGAAGTCGCGTTGCTTCCATCAGATGCGATGACGAGGTTGGCATCAGCGTCGCATCGTCACCGGCATCGACGACGCATGGATGACGTCTGCTGCCCGGCGTGCCATAACCCCGTTTCGAACACCGGATGCCTGACGTGGCAGCCGTTTAGCGGAGTCTTGATTGATCGGAATACTGCAACGTTAATTGTATAAGCGCAGTCTGCCTGGCACGTAGAGTAAAATAAACGAGTTCACATTAAAAGGGCTGCACTCTTTCTGCTTGGACACCTACGCGTACAGAAAACACAAACCTGTCTTGTCTAACCGACGATATATTTGCATTCGTACCACACGGCGATTCACCGCACAGATGATCGCAGTCGGATTAGTAAGGGCAGGTGATTCAGTTTGGCACTTGACAATCCAGTAGTCGAAATCCGAGGCTCTGCGGCTGCTCCGCGTGTGAAGCGAGCACGGCCGAGAGGCCAGGGGCGGAGTTATATAGTTGAATATCTACCGACGCTGCGATGTGGCGATGGCTCCGCCCAGTTAGCCGCGCACACACAGCACTTTTGGCATCAGCTACATACATGCGGCGGACACTGGCATACTTCTTGTTTCTTGACAAATCTAGAGCTAACACACACATACACAACTTGGTGCACCCACTGGCGAACAACAGAGTCATAAAAAAGCAACGCTGTCTCCTGTCGGTGTACCCGTGGCGAACGAAGCAAGGTTTCAGCAACGACCGACGCGGCCTGGATGTCCAAGTGTGGCTTTTTACCTTGATCAATCGAAGAGTGTAAACGTAGTACGGAGGACGCGAAGAGAGCACAAGGACTGCCAAACCGGGTGGACAGACAATATGCTGCAGCCGAGCCTACCGTCTCCGTAGTGCTAGCAGTGAACTTTCGGTTCGTGGATCACAGTCTTGCTCTGTCGGTGTCGCTTCCCAGCTGGCGATGTCGCACGTGCGCCATTTTGAGCTTTCGCCCGCACATATACCACACAATGACGCCGAAACAACTATAGGAAAGCACGACAACCACGAAACCACCGAACACTGCTACGCCCCGGTTGCCTGTCGTCGACACTGGTCTCTGAGCACGCCGCCGTTCGTCCACGTTTCACACTTATGGTTTCGTTTAGCGAGGTTGATGACACGTTTAGAGAAGTCGGGCCTTGATGAAAGGAAATACGACGCGCAGATCAACACACCGGCGCGCGGCCACGAACGCGCCTCGCCGTCTGCTTACTTGCCACGTTCGGCCGTTGCTCGCCGGGGGGCGTGGACTGGGCAAGGGCGGGCTGTCACCAGATAGGACCGTAGACCAATCAGGGAGCAGAGAGGCGGAGCTCGTGTTTGAAGTTCGTGCGCTGGTACGAGGGAGGGAGATTTTGCCAGAGTTCTGCGCGGTGCGGACCCTCGTTTGCCTCCTGCTTCCTTTCTCGTCGTTTTGAAGGCTTAGCGGGTGCACGCATGCGAACTTGATGGTGGCGAGGGAGATAAAAAGAGGCGCGAAGGCGCGCGTGCTGTTTCCGTGGTGGGTTAGTACATGCGTGCGTGTTTATTCAACGGTGGTTTCGCGGGCACGGAATTGCAGTCAAGGGAGAGTCGGGCGTTGAGTGAGCCTCGAAAGAGGAGGAGGGAAGCACTGAATGAAAGAAGGAAATAGAGGTGCGGGTAAGGAGCACGATGACTGCTTCTGTGCCCCTTTGCCAGATAGCGTCATTGGAAACGGCGGCTACGTAAACGCATAGGCCAGAGGAAAATAAGCGCCCGGCTAATTCAATGTCCTCCTGTCGACGGACTCGCACTTTGATCACCGTTTCTTCGCCCCTTTGCCCTCTCTCCCACCGACCCCAACTGGAGGGACTGGTGGCCCACAACAAATGGATGCCCGAGTGGTCGACCATACAGGCACTGTTCAGGTGTTACGCGGTAAACTGAAGAAAGCGTACCTCTGACGTATACGTTTGACGCGTGTTGTAGAGTGCTTTGTTTACTCTAAATGGTGCATATTTGGTATGTTTGGGCAGTATGTGTTTTTTTTTTTTGCTGCATGGCTAGTATTGTGACGCAGGCAAGGCCGTCGGCTTTACACTAAGCTACTGGATGATGGGGGCGACATCTTATCAAGCATAGTATAACAGCGATCATGGGCCACTTTATTTGTGGAGAGTCACGTAGCGCCTATATAATGATAAACAGCTGTGAAGCAATCCTATAGAGGGAGCCACACTTTATTGTACATTTGGACCTGCAGTCTGTTAGCATACAAAAAGCTTTCATCTCCAGAACAGCATCTGTAACAAAATGATCAATAGCTTCCCTAGTTCGGGTGATGTACTATAAAATTTCTGTTATGCTCTATTTTAACCACACGATTTAAGAATGGAACATTGTTTTCATTTTGAACAGCTAACGGCTGCCAAATGAACATTTCATACGTAACATATTAAACTTTGTGCGGAATTAACACTCAACCTACATACTGCACTACAGTATTCCGCTCTTTCAGTGCTTTAACTGATGCGCAACCATGATACGAAAAAAAAAATTGCAACTAATGTATAATATTGAAACCCATCTGCAGGCAGAGGAAAGTATTAATGACTCGGTGCCAGCCTTTAGGTATAGAGCATCGCTTGAATACGATATCGCGCTGTAAGCAATTGAAAGAAACGCCACAAAGGCTAAAGCAAAAATAAAGAAGTGAAGGCTTCCAATTGATTAGTATTTGTTGACGATGAGGATGACAAATACAACTTACTCAGGTCCAGAGACCATGTGGGGGAGACCACACACAACTCGGGTAGTCGCACAGATACATAGAAGATTCCACGACATTTTAACAGCAGGGCTGTCAAAAAGACCAAAAAAAGGTTTCCCTCGAATCAGTTTTTCACGGCGCGACAGAAAGCTCACCTTTACCATTGAATAAGCGCACGGAGGCAATGCAAAAAAAAAAAAAAACGAAAAGGTCCTTTATGTTGCGGTCTTCTTTTCATTCCTTTTGTGCCTTGTCCCTGTGCGCTGCTTCACAAACATGAACCATCATCAACTCGCCCAACTTTAAACGTCTCAAAACGCTCAGCCTTGGTATAAAATGTTTGTATATATAGTTGCACTTTAGTCAATCCGAAAAGCGCCTATCTATTCTACAGGCAGTATTTTTTTATATGAAAGACTATAAACATGGACATACCTTTCCCACGCTGAGAATCGATAGCGATGCCACTAGTCCTTCTCTGAATTTGTGAAACCTATTGTTCTGTTTTCGCAGAGGTTCCTGCCTAAGTATATTTTCAGCTTTTAAACTAATTTTTAGCATAACAAGCTGTTAAATGACGTGGCT
Organism: Rhipicephalus microplus; assembly: GCF_043290135.1. Lineage (NCBI taxonomy): Eukaryota > Metazoa > Arthropoda > Arachnida > Ixodida > Ixodidae > Rhipicephalus > Rhipicephalus microplus. Next base: position 152,185,341 of record NC_134706.1, on the reverse strand, counting down.
TCATACACCAGCCCTGCATCTGTAATGTATGTACTGAGTGTACGCCTGCGCGCTTGCAAAGTTGTCTGGGCCTGTATACCATGGGTGGCTTATCCCAGCGTCGTTACTCTCTCGATATCAGAGCCAAGCCAAGTCGACCGAAAGTACTATACGCACGTCGAGTAGCTGCGCGCGCCACTTCTGAGACTAAGTGTCGGTGTCAAAATTATTTCGCTAAAAAATCTTCGTGGCCTGGATTATTTGTGAGATTTAACGTCCCAAAACCCCCATATGATCATGAGAGACGCCGTAGTGGAGGGCTGCGGAAATTTTGACCACCTGGGGTTCTTGAACATGCTCCCAAATCTGAGTACACGGGCCTACAGCATTTCCGCCTCCAGTGGAAATGCAGCCGATAAAGGCGGAATCAATATTATATTATATTATTATTTTATTATAATAATAATATTATAAATATTTTGTTAATGAATGTAACAGTGATGTAATTGGAACATGCTTTCAAAGTATAAAGAAGTTACTATGAAAAAAAGGCAGATCACACGTACCGTGGGAATAGATGATGTGCGAAACACAAATGAAGAAGGTTGAAATGCCACTTTAAAATCAGCACATCGTTATTAGGCGGACGTAATTTATGCCGTACATTACTTCCATGTCATGATTATCATGTTCGGAAGTGTCATTTACCTTACGGTCACCATTACACGCCACATAATACCCAATTTGTTATATGTGGAACTAGCAAAATGGCCGTGGACACGCTATGAGCACAGCATGTAGTCAAGTTTCACGTTACATGCGTATTATTATTTTCATGTTTTGACGTGTCATTTACCTTCGGCGTCCATTCACGTCACGTAATAGCAAACTTCGTATATGTGGAGCTAGCGAAACGTCCGCGAGCACGCTATGAGTGTTGCATGTCATGTTTGACATGACACGCCTATCAGTATTCATGTTTGGACGTGTCATTTCCCTTCGTCATCAATTCCCATCAATTAGTACCAAATTTGGTATGTGTGAAGCTAGAAAAACGACCGCGAGCGCATCACTGATGAGCATGACATGTAGTCATGTACTTACGTCACACGCATCTCAGAATCATTGGCTTTTGCACCAGTCATAAACATTTGTTATCCATTCACGTCTCGTAATACCAAATTTATATGTGAAGATATAGCAGAATGACCGCGAGCGCGCTATGGGCATGGTGCGTAGTCATGACTTATATATCACATGCGTGTCATGATTTCCACGTTAGGGTCTGTCCATTATATATGTTCAACATGAAGTCATGTCATACCACACGAACTTTGCATTATGTCATGTGAACGAAACCTTCAAAAGCCGCAAGAACATGAAAGGTAATTCATGACATGCTTGACACACATGTGATGATTTTCAAGGTATGACTAGTGACTTGTGTTCGCCATGCATGCAGTCATGGTGTGCCATACATATTTTGGTATCCATACCATCGGCTAAACGGCCAGGAAAGCTAAATGTCTTGGGCGGCTAAACAGGTGTATACGCTCAAAGTCGCCGAAGCTCCCTAAGGAATGTTTCGCATTTAAAAGTTAAACAGAATTTTATTATTCAAGTGCGACTCTTGACACCTTGCACCACAGATGTAGAATGTCAGCGATTTTTTTGCAACGTCCCAAACTTAAAGTTCGCCATTGGATTTATTTTTTTCTTATTTATAGTTGCTTTGTGGTCCCTTTTTCACGCCTTAAAAGAAGCATACATGCAATATCGTAGTGTAGACTTATTGGGAAAATAATGATCAGTTTCCTATAGAATTCCCTCTTATAAATTTTTTTACATGTTATAGCTTGCCTCAGTTTCATTAGAGCCATTTTATTGTTATTATACTGTAACTTTATTATTAAGCCTGCCTACACATGTGTAACACAGCAGCCGAAGCAAAGTTTATGCCCCATTCATCATTCCGCAAATTATGACCCTAGTACAGGAACTTTGGATGTTTGCAATAAAGAATATAGCGATCAAATTTTTTGTACAATCGGTCACACGCACTCGAGTGCATGCTGATTTCGAAAGGATACTTTTTGCAAAAAAAAAAAAGAAAGAAAAAGAGAGCCAGTGGCCAACTGCGCGTGAAATAGGCACATGTTAATGGCACCAATTATTTTCCAGTATTATCTAATCAGCATTCCCAGTTGCTTTCCTCTCGAGATGTAAGCTGTTACCGCGGCTGAAAGCGCGGACACAGGACAGCGCAATTTTCTCTTGTCAACAAATGTTGCCTCTAGTTCTGCAATCGTACTGATGTTAAACGCAACAGAAAATGCCTAGCTTCCTGGTAAAATAGACATTGGCTCCAAATTGTACTCTATACAATATTGCCCCGACTTGACGTAGCACCAATTTGAAGCTTTCGCGCGAAAGGCTCCGTGGAATAGGATGCGTGCATTGGGTGCAGGCTTTAGGCTTGATTCGACGGCAAGCTAATGCTGCGCAGCTGCCACGGAAAGCAATGTGCTCACATGAAGGCGTGATAAGTTGGGTTCTCTTGTTTACTCGTCACGCACCAGCATACCATTAATCTTCGCGCAAAACAGCGTGTTGAGAAATCGTGCGAGATGCGTCGTGAATAATTGCCGGGCATTTCCGTGCTTCATCGTCGGGTTACGTAAACAACGTCATTTCTCGTCGTGAGTGCAAACAGCGAATTTATTTATATTCGCGATAATTGCTCGCAAATGTTTATGGCCCACCAATTCGGTCGTCTGCTGACAGGTCTCGTGTACTGAGAATGCGTGCATTCTCGGACTAACAAATTATTGGTGTAGTATATAAAATAGAAACAGTGTTAGCTTTCAGCCATGCAAGTTTTGGTACACGTCTGGTGTACTGCCGTCCTGTTTGAATTGCATTTCTAAGATAATTCCTAATCTTTGTCAAAGATTAGTTAATTCGTCCTCTTCTAGGCTTTCAATGCCTGCGCTTCATGTAAGGATACGTGTGAAAAGTCTAACCGGTCGGAAGCCCTGAGAAGCATTCAATGCGGAACGTTAGCTGTGGTTTGAAAATACCTTTTTTGCTACCATCAGCAAAAACATATAGTCCAACTTATCGGTGGGTAAGTTGATGGAAAATGGGAATAAGCTATAGTGTACATACAGAAAACACAAGAAAATCGTAATAAGGATAAAAAATAGAATAAAAATATTTATACTTGCAATAACACCTAATTAAAAAGCTTTTAAACTACCTTTGCATGGCCAGCTATATTAGTACGCATTATTTGCATACCTAGATCTTCGAGAGACAGCTACGAATTTTCGTTGTGGGCGGTGCTTACCTTCTTGTGCGTTCGTGCGGTTATATGTAGTAGTGCATACGTACACATGTAAGCTTGAAAATTTTCGGGATTTTTAAGCCGTTTAACAACTCACCAATCTCCTCCCCCGGCTACACCAATGGAGAAATGAGTCGCGGTACACTGTAAGCAAAAACTATCCGAGTTCAGGTTTTTTGTGGCTCATGACCTCTGAAAACTCTCTCGCGTTTAAATTTACTACCTCGTATGGATGTCAAAATCCAGTTTTACCACGTAGGGAGTTTTCTATCATGTGATTTTTAACCTGCGTTTCAGAGTTTATTACCACGTGACTGCAAGGTGCAGGTGCTTTGGTGGCTTTTGCCCCATACCCCCCTTGTGACGCTCTCAGTGAACCCTAAAGGTACGCGAGGACCACAGATGTTTTTTTGTTCTTTTTTTTTTTGGCATCGCCGTGCCTTAGGACTGACCTCGAGTCAACGCACTTTTACTGGAACTGGGGGCAGCATAAGCAAAACAAACGAGAACAGCATTCTGTGAAGGAAAAAAAAAAGAGACGGGGGGGGGGCTCTCAAAAATGAAAAAAAGAAAGAAAACCTGCTGTGGAAAGTTGGCCTGCATATTTTAGCCAATTGTTGGCTTTTGCTCGGTGGTGGCCTTGGAGACAGACGGTCCAAGAAGCTCGGTATCTGTGTGTCTGGTTGGGCTGATGGATGCCACGTGTTTTCTACATCATCGAGTGACCGTGCGCTTCCGAGCGCCTCCGAACCTGCACGTCGCGGATATCTCGCTTCCGAGCCGAATCACGAAGATTTGCCAGTGGCAGCAAAATCAATCTGGTGTCATCGTCCGTGCTTGCCTACTGGAGAAGCAATAAGCAAAATGCTTCACTCTGTCGTCGGCACCGAGCCGCGGCCGCCAGTAATCAGTGGGAGTGTGTCGCCGAGGCAGGTGAAAGAAGCATCGCATATATTTTGGTCCACAGTAGGCGATGTCTGCATGAGTAAAGTGCTGCGCGAATTGCCCGCCTCATGCACCAATTGTTCTCAAACATGTAGCACGAAGCCGGTAAGAGGCAGACGGAACCAACAAGCGGCTGCCGGTGAGCACGAAGAAAACCCGAACGGTGATGTTTCGTTGGAAGCATGCATACACCGCCCCATGCCCGTAAGATAGTGGTCACGTGTTCATTTGTGTCTGAAATGACGACGAAATTCGCACAGGATATGTGTTCTGTGATCGCCAGCTGTGTTTTATCGAATAGCCGCGCTCCTCGATAAAGCCTAGCACGCCGTCGGTAAGAAGCTTGTGTGCAGGCGTGCACCGCTCCTCTACGCCCGTTGCGATGAATATGTGCTGCCACAGTGTTTGTGCACCGTCGCTTAATCAAAATCATTGAGCTACCATGGTTTGTGCGTACTTAGGTATATATTATGGACTTGTGCATCAGCAGTGCTAACACGCGTGGGCCATGAGCCCGGTGTGCCAAGTAATCATTGGATACTCAAAAAAATGAGATCGGGTAGATTTATAAAAAAGGTCGGTGTGACATTTAGTGCCCTGCAGCCCACCTTAAATTTACGCTTGCACCTTCAACCGTTGTAGTTAATCGATGCAAAAAAAGAGCTCTCCTACCGGTACTACACGTTCGGTCAAAAAGTTGTGCCTATATATACCGGATTGTCAAACTGTAGTTGAAAACGCGTGCAGTCTGTTCGAGCGGTGTATTATTCTGCATTTGTTGCGTGTTGCTGTATGTCTGTATGTGAATCTATGTGTCACCAATTCTGCCGTTTAATAAATTCTATCAATTCTGCTATTCAATAAATTTGTCGACTCTGGGCGAATGCACCTGTCAATTTTTATTTTTTGCCACAGGAAATAACTCCCAGAAAACGCCTCAAAAACCTTGTGAAGGCAGTAAAAATTTACTCTCCCTATAGTCGCTGAAAACCTCACTGGGGTAGATAATTACTACTCTCCCTACGTTCAAAAACTCAGTCAGCACGAGAGTAAATTTTTACCTCGATAGTAGGTAGTAAAAAAAACCCAGGAAAGGTAGTGCGCTAGAGAACAAATGGTTTACCTAGTTTTTGAGGTTATTTCAGGTCATTTTCGTTTAGTGTGTAGTTAGCGCTGATTGAGAAAAACGGGTTATAGCACCAGCCAATGCTTCCCGCAAGTGACAGTTCCTCTCAATAGTTCCTGACGGGCTAACATCCCTACCCTTCTGCTTATTTCTTTTCATTCTGTGAAATCGTCCGGAAGTTTTGTTCTGTTTCCAGAAATATTTTTATCGTAAGTAATGAGCGAGACACGGCACAACGCCCGTACGATGGGACGGCAGCTTTTTATCTAAATTTTCACCTACCTCCTCCCACTTGGCAATCTCGTGCCCGGTCTCGAGCACCGCTATCTCTTCCTTACACTCGGCCCCACTGCAAAACCACATGGCGAGCTTCAGGAATGCTTTCGGGCGGACGAGGTTCTTTGTGCCACGTTGTTAATTGCAAATCCACGGACCCTCGATAGAGAAACACCACAGCTATCGGAAACGTCTCTCGCAGGTGGTTCTAGCTGTGCCTGAGTGGTCTCTCTTGTGTACGAAGCGACTCCTCAAGTGTCGAAATCCAGGTGGCCGATACTATAACTATACCTTGATGGCATGGTCACGCTGCGACTCAACGTGCGCTGCAGAAAGCGCATCTACAGTGTAAACAAAAATAAGCCGATATAGGAGTAAACAACTTGCCCTCTATATATAGCGCACGCCCCAAGGGGGTTTCATAAACACCGTCCGGAGAGAGTAACAACACGGGGGGAGGGGAGGGGGGGGGGTGTTTGGACGGATTTAGGAGAGTTTTTATTTTACAACCATTGTAGATCTTTTTCAGGTCAGTATGGGAGTAAATCTTCACATCTGCAGAAAAAAAAATCACGTGCGCAACTGTACCATGTGCAAGCGTAACTTATATTAAATTTCTTTCAAATCGAAGCACACAATATTGATCAAAGTACACACTAACATGCATACAAAGTTTGCGTATTATTAGAACACTTACACTCACCACAACTTGCCGCTCACGCTTCACACCCACACATCGGCCACCGGGTATATTATAGGCACCATATTCTGACATCCCGTGTAGTTCTGGAGGGACCCTTCTTTTACTAATATATATATATATATATATATATATATATATATATATATATATATATATATATATATATATATATATATATATATATATATATATATATATATATATATATATATATATATATATATATATATATATATTATATATGTATATGTAATTGTGCTGGCTTAAAGTAGGCTTTTTAACGCACGTGCCTTTTATCCTATACCCGCCTAATATTCAATACTTCTTTAACTATAGCGAAAATTATTTATCAGTTGGTGCTTTGTCGTACGGGCTGCATTCGCATTACAAGTACTGTGTGCGAATCCGTAAAATGCACTAAATCGTACACAAAGCCCGAACATCCGTGCATGAACACTTCAACGCTTTAACGACGCTCATTGACAGCTCCAGCAATAAACCGAGATAGCCCCTATAGGGGGTATCAGTGAATATTCCGAGCGTGAAGGTGCCTTCGATCATCGTGGCGTCGCACTCCAGAATGTGCTGTCTGAGTGTTTAAACGCGAAGCATTTCTTAGCGAAATTCGGCGACTTTGAGCGTATCTATCTATCTATCTATCTATCTATCTATCTATCTATCTATCTATCTATCTATCTATCTATCTATCTATCTATCTATCTATCTATCTATCTATCTATCTATCTATCTATCTATCTATCTAGCCGCTTTCTTTTGGGTTTTCTCGTTGTCAACCCCTTAACTTGGCGTGAACCAAAATTAGCAAGGAAGGGTAAGATAATTTTACGAATATCACGCGCTGGTCAAGACGTGAATAATGTCACAATCCCGTTGCGTACGTCGTCAAGCACTTCCTGTCAGACAGCGACACATACCTATGGGCAGGTATGTGCCGCTGGTATGCGGGTACGGGCCACAGGTGATTGACACTTTTTTATTGAAATAGAAAATAAAGGAAGAAGTTTTTGTCACCGCTACTTGGCAACGGCTACCTCTTTCCACTTGATTGGTACAAATAATGAAAAAAAAAACAATAGCATATACACATATTGTACATGCGTGTTCTCCTATGGGCAGAGCAAACACGTAGATGTCACGCTCACTTTTTTTTGTGTGTGATTTCTCTCTCTCTCTCTCTCTCTCTCTTTGGAACATCTATTTTTATCGTCTTTTATTCCCCTCACCCCTTTCCTTAGCACAGAGTAGCCAGCCAGTCTAAGAACTGGCTAACCTCCCTGTCCTTCCGCTTAAACTTTCCGCCTCCTTTTCCGCTCAGTAGTCGTCACAAATCTTGGTTTCTTCGAAGAAGTGTTGCAGCACCTTCAATGCTTTGCCATTTCTTTTGGATGGCCGTGAACCTAGTATTTTATTCAACGCAAATGGCCGCTCGGGATCTAACTCATGGAGATCTAGTCGCCTTCAGTGTGTGTCGTGTTTAGGACAGTCGAGCAAGAGGTGACAGATAACCTCGTCGTCGTGGCCGCATGAACATGCTGACGATGTTGCACGCTGAATACGAAGTAGGAAGTGCTTTGTGTAAGCATTTTGAGGCGTAGGAAATGTATGAGTGTGTCGATACGTTTTGGGAGGTTACGGTATAACTGGTATTCAAGATTAGGATTACCAGAATATAGGATTGATTCCTTTGTTTTGTCTGTGAACCAGGTAGAAAGGCATATTTCACGTATTGTTGTCCTTAAAATTCTATTTACATCATATTGAGATACCGGAATGAGGAATAAAGAATTATGAGCGGATTTCACCAACTCATCCGCTATTTCATTTCCCTTAATTCCGCTGTAACTAGGAACCCACTGAAATGCCACTCGATGATTTGACTTTGTAGATTCTGAAAGCTCTGTTAGTATGGCGTCTACTATACGGACATCAATGTGTCTTGAAGTGGCATTTTCTACACATGCGAGTGCTGCCATATAGAGCCAGTAATTACGACCCATTTTCTTGGTGTCTTTGAGAATTTAATAAATCTCAGGGCTAGCAAAATCGCTACGAGCTCAGACGTTGTTGAAGAGGAGAGGTGGCCCAGCCGAGATGCATATTCTTCGTGCAATTCTGTAATTATAAATGCTTATGTCGCTGTCTGTTTGGTGACGTGGCTGTCAGTGTACACGTGAGTGTATCCTTGGTACCTGTCAAACAGATGATGTGTTGCCAACTGCTGTGCGGCAACGGTTGGCACTTCATGCTTGCTGCAAAGTCCTTCTATTGACGTTTCAATATTTGGTATAGCTCAAGCAGCCATGGCGGGTAGTTTTGGTCCAGTCGCCAATGTGTCGACACAGGAAGCCGGGCAATGTACTGTTGGTACACATGGTGTATTTGCGCTTCGGCACGGTTGGCGATGTTGGATATGAGCGGATGGGAAGAGTGTTGCGTGGCTAGTCGAAAGAGGTGCCGACAGGTATCAACATTTCTAATTACTATAAAGTTGGGTTATTTTGCCTCTGCCAGTACCAGGGAACTTGATTTTGCCTGTGGAACCCCCAGACATATGCGTAAGCTTCGTGCTTGTAACATCTGAAGTCGGTGTAGAGACGTCTGAGAGATGTTGTGGAGAACTGGCGCAGAGTGGGCAATTTTCTGTCGGATTAATGCAGAATGGACTTGGAGTAGAGACGCTGATGTACCGCCCTATTTTGTTCCCGCGTTACGAAGCATAGCATTTATGGTGCAGTTCACTTGATTTTCTAGATCAGCAATATGCTGACTCCATCTGAGTTGGCTATCTAAGGTATACGCCAAAGAAGGAATGCTTTGGTGCGATTTCAATTCTCTGTCCATCCACAAAAGGTTCAATTTTTTCAGTGTCTTTCTCGTGAACGGCAGAACTACCGATTTGGCGTGAGAAGTCTGCATGTCTCACTCTTTGAGGTAATCACTTATTGCCTTTAGTGCTTGTTGAAGCCGATGTTCGATCACTTCCGGTGATTTGTGGGACGTTCATATACATATGTCTTCTGTATACACGGATATGTTCAAGTCTTCGGGCAGCCCTTCTGTCAGAACTGCCATTGGAGCATTAAAAAGAAGCGGGCTTAGAACGCTTCCTTGGGGTACCCCTCTGCTCATAGTGAAATGATCGCTGTCTCCGTTATTGGTTGAAATGTATATTTGTCTGTTACGCAGGAAGTTGGCAATTCACTGAAGGATACGACCATGAACCCCTAGTGAGGTAAGTCCGTACAGCACTGAAAGGTGGCTCAGAAAGTCAAACGCTTCTTAATATCTTTGAACGACGCAACAGCCATGTTTCCACAGCTCGTCTCATGTTCTACAATGGTAACGAGGTCGAAGACGCAGTCCATAGTGCATCGCCGTCGTCTGAAGCCAGCCATCTGTTCTGGAAGGGAGCTGTTAGCTTCAATCCACCACTATAATCTTCTGTCAACCATTTTTTCCATGACTTTAGATACCAGCTTGTGAGGCTGACTGGTCGGAATGAGTCAAGCGAAAGCGGTGATTTACCGGACTTCCGCAGTGGGACGATTCTCGTGACCTTCCAACACATTGGAACATACGCCTTCGTCCACATGTCGTTATATATCCGTAAAAGAACTGGCATGCCGTTCGATCCTAGATTCTTCAGAACACTGTACGATACCTTGTCGGGACCGGTTGCCGTTCTTACGTGGGTTAGTGATAGAGCAGTACCCAACTCCAGTAGAGAATACGTGTTATCCAGTTGAGCATGTGATAAAGCGGAAGCATCTTGGATTTGCCGCTTTACAGAATTAGGCAGTGCAGTAGTACTGTGAACCAAATGCCCAGTTCCAGTCAGCATTGTGCAAAACTTAATAGAAACATCACGTTCGGATAACCCAAGAGATACGGCTAATGCTCTGAATGCGTTTCGCTGGGATACTCGATGATTTAAAGCAGTGATTGTTTGCCAGATTTTCGGAAGTGGCGTAATTTGGGTCAATGAATTGCAGAAATGGTGCCATTTTTTCTGACCTAACTTTTGCATGTGTCGGTTAGATTGGATGTGTGTGGCCTGGCTCTTCTTGTAATCTTGTAGCCTCCAAGTGTGGTGATAGCGACGTTCTGCTCGCCTTCTAAATGCTCGTAGGCGCTCATAGTCTGCATCTACACTGGAGTGGCCTGCTGGGATAGCTGTAAACCTTGTCGCACGGGCAAAACTGCTTTTAATTCAGGACATAAACGTATCCAGTTCATTAACTCCCATCAAGTCACATCCAGTATGTTGACGATGTAGTTTCCAGTCAGTTAGCTTTGAAATCAATGTGGTCGTTTGCACTCGCATTCTTGGGTGTCGCGTAAGAACTGGGTAATGGTCACTCCCTCGTGTTTCGACACTTGGTATCTACCTAGGAACGCCGAGAACACTCATGGGCAATTTCAATGCGTAAGCGTTAAGAAATACCTGATATCGGTAGCGTCGACCCAACGATGGCATAGAATAAATGTCAGTGTTAAGAAAAACTTGACATAGGCAGCGTTGACCCCTCCAATGAATGCAAATAATGAATGTCAGGTTCCCAGCAGGAATCGAATCCAGACATTCTACGTGGCAGTCAAGCATTCTACTGCAGTGCTACGCCAGTTCTCGAAACAACTTTTCAAATAGACGCTAATCTTCGTGAAACGTCAGTAGTGGTTGCAGTGCTGCTTACCTTACTTTTTAAAAATTACATATGCACTCCTTTGAGACAGCCGTCACGTCGGGTTAACGTCAATTGTGGTTAGGTACCGTGCGCTAAAGTTGATTTGTGTACCAGTGTCCAGGGCCAGCATCTTCGCGAGCATCAGCGCTTCATATCAGCCTCTGGTGTTGCTTATACGCATGTTCCAGTTGACATCGTTACGCATATGCAAACATCTGGTTATATAAACCTCGGCAACTATTCAATGTATGTCTGTGCGTGTAACATTTGTACATATACTTAGCGTCATATCATGATGTGTCGCTCAATAGAAAACTGCAACTAAGTCACCTTCGCATAACGCACGCTCCGCAGAACGTCGACTCCCACGTTCGTCGGCACGTCTGCGGCAGTGAAATGCCAAGTTTAGGGAACTTGAGTGCTGCAGGAGTTATAGACTTCAGATGCAAAGTCGGGCTTACATCCACGTTTATGTCTTGTGTCGCAGAGCTCCTCAGGTCAAAAGAGGTTAGGTCAACATTTGAACCATCGATGGGCTTGAACTCTAGTGACTGATCTTCGATGGCAAATTTCATAAACGTTCAAGCTTCGCTTAGGCACACGTAACTCTGCAAGCGGTGGACATCTGGCGACTCTGAAAGTGGTTCAAGTAGGGTAAATAAGGTGCCATGAGAGAGTGTTCTGTGCAGCCTTGGTAGACGATAGAACGTCGAGAGGCTCTCGAATTGTTAGTGGCTTCACTGGGTCTTTGAGTACATGGATTAAGCCATGGCCTCTTCCTGACCCTCGTGAAACTCGCATGTGTCAAGCGCGAAAATAGCTTGCAACAGTGTTCGCATGCGCTGGTGCTCCCTTGGAGTGACTGTTATTGCTTGAAGAGCATCGTGTATTCCGGTGATAGCAGAGTAGCTGACAACATCGTGAAACTGGTGCTCTCCAGCGAGGAACACATCTCACGGCGGGTGTTTGTGCATGCCCCGTAACCTTCCGCGTTGGTCTCGGCGCAGGGGCTGCAGGGCACAACTGTGCCGTCGAAGCGGCTTGCATCGCAGCTCCCATTCATGGTAGAGAAGGAGTGTGAGAATATAGGGTCACTTGTATGTCAAAGTGGGTGAAATAGATTTGGGAGCCTGGCGTACCATTCAGGCCAGGATTACTGCCCCATTTCCTCGTAGGTATCATGCCCTGGCGGCATGGCGAAAGTGGTTGATGGCATGAGTCATTTGCAATATTCTGGTCTGGCACTGAGCGTGCCAAGAGAATTAATAGTCTAGACCCACTGGAAGTGTCATCCTGGATGCCACGAAAAATCGGCACTGCACAAACAGCCTACAATGGTGAAGAGGCTAGTGGGAAACTATACTGCGACTGCATGAGGTGAAGTTGATATGATAGATCCGTCCATCCGTCCGTCCATCCATCCGTCCATCCGTCCATCCATCCATCCATCCATCCATCCATCCATCCATCCATCCATCCATCCATCCATCCATCCATCCATCCATCCATTCATCCATCCATCCATCCATCCATCAGTTTATTAAGTTTATTCATTCATTCAAAATACAAAATTCGTAGAATGTATTATGCAGACGAGGGTCTCAAAGTCAAACGACTGCAGTGGGACCCTCGGTTAACAATAACAATAAAGTTATTAATTATAACAGCACGTAAAATACGCAACACGTGTGAAAAGTAAACAGTGAACTTACATGAAATAACATCAACGAAACAAAAAAGGCAGTCAGAATGCGACACAAGAACAATAGTAATAAGTTATACAAGTAAAACATAATCACGCCATTAAGCAATAATCTAAATTTGCAAAGTCTTTCTAATTTCATGCCCGGATACATAAGAATCGTTAAGTAATCATCGTTGTCAACCTAGTTATGCAAAATGAAGTTTTTAAGATCACGTTTGAATGCATGAAAAGATGACGATGATTTTTGTGTATAGGGCAGGTTATTCCACAATTTAATGACCGCGAAGGCGGACGTCATTTTGCCATAATTGTTGTTACATTTAGGTAAAAGGAAGTTGTGACTGTGGGCGAATCTGGTGCTATTGGTGTTAGTGAGTAAACTAGCATCGATTAAATTAAACACAAGCTGTTTGTTAAGTTGTTTATATAACAATATGATTAAGTGAAAAGTAAATAAGCCAGACACAGTAAGAATACAGTTAGCCTGAAGGAGTGGGGTAACATTAGAATAAGATGAACTGTTGGTAATAATGCGAATGGCCTGATTCTGAATGTGCTGTACAGACGAAATATGAATGTTATATGTATTTCCCCATGATGTAATGCCATAGGTGATGTGACTATGTATGAAGGCAAAGTATAAAGACAATAAGGCTTCAAGTCAAAAAAAGGACGAGATTTGATGAGTGATCTTATACCAAATGCTGTTTTTTGTTCATCCATCCATCCATCCATCCATCCATCCATCCATCCATCCATCCATCCATCCATCCATCCATCCATCCATCCATCCATCCATCCGTCCATCCGTCCATCCATCCATCCATCCATCCATCCATCCATCCATCCATCCATCCATCCATCCATCCATCCATCCATCCATCCATCCATCCATCCATCCATCCATCCATCCATCCATCCATCCATCCATCCATCCATCCATCCATCCATCCGTCCATCCATCCATCCATCCATCCATCCATCCATCCATCCATCCATCCATCCATCCATCCATCCATCCATCCATCCATCCATCCATCCATCCATCCATCCATCCGTCCGTCCGTCCGTCCGTTTGACATTAAAAAAATGCACATACGTACCCTCTAAAGTGGACAGGGCGTCACCTCTACCGTAGCTTAGTGGTAGAGCATCGAACGCGTTATTGGAAGGCCGCAAGTATGGATCCTTCCGTTGGCAAGTTACTTTTCGTCGGCTTTTTCTTCTTCACATTCACTTTACAACTACTTGCAATAATATTTCTTATAATTTCATTGGCTTTATTGTCTGTTAGTTCTGATTATTATTATGCTTAGCAAAAGTAGCCATTGAATTTACACTTTCGTACACACAAATGCGGGAACATGTACGAAACCCGCTGGCCTTATACATACAGGCCACAAGGGAAACACCGGTTTGGTTGTCGCTCTTCCTACAAATGTCGCAAAAAACAAAATTGTAATTCAATACAACTTTTTCATGGCTTTTTTTGTTGAGCTTATTTTCTTCAGAAGTTAGTTGAATAATCATGCCTAATTGTTAATTTAGGAAGAATAAAAAAATAGTTTGCCATACTCCAAATGTAGTAAGTAGCATGCATTTCGTCGCGTCATCATAGCGTATACGTCAGCCTGTTTTTGAACTGCGGCTAACGTCACCTGGGGCGCCCCGTATATGTATGCCATGGTTGTCTTGGCTCAGTAACCGCTCATACGTATTCAACTTTCAATTTTGGCACCTATTAAAACTTTTCAGTAGAAGTAGAACATGAAATGAAAACATAGTTTGTCGTTTACTCTAGAGCAGGATGGGACAGAAAGCGGTAGATCACAAAACAATCGACGTGTAATTGCGCAACAAAGTGTTTCACTTTGGAGCGGCAGGATCGATAAAGTAAACGTGACATCAGGTTAGACGCTATATGTTATTTCTTTCACACAGGTATACATAACTTAGGAACTTCAATTTTCTTGTGCAATTGATATATGTATAAAAACAGTGGATATATCATAAATGCTTGAGTAAAATATATATCCATAATACGCATGAAGCGCGCAACTTGTATGCATAAACGCTTTTCACCACCCCGATTCGAAGGTTATGTTATTGAACATAACCATTATCGTTACCGTTACAAGAATAAAGGTTACTGAATAAGCATGAGATTCTGCCACATCGACTTCTAATATGCGTCATGCAACGGTGGTCAGAAGTCATAATGTTTTTTTTTCTTCTCCGAAGCCGTTCTGTCTTATTACATTCGGCCCCTGACTGACCACAGGTGTTGGCCATTTATATCTCGAAGGCTCACTATCAAGGTCAGAGTCAACGGTAACAGTAACCAGATTCGAGGTTCTATAATGAATCAATACACGTTGAAAAATGCCTCAGGTTGACATTTAATCCTGACTGCGCATAAAAAAAATAGTGGTACTTACTGACGTTCAGGTAGTACCTTGGAATATTATTTACTACCTATGTATAACTAAAGGTAGTAACTGCTCACATAGTATTTTTGCTACCATGACAATTGATAACTACAGTTTTTATATACCAGAACTCAGGTATACAGGTATAGTAAGTACTAAGTCGACAAGTTCACATAAAATGGTGAGATGGTAGGTATTGTTCATTGTGAGGACCTTGGCTAACATAGACCATAGCGATATATTAGGTATTGTGTACAAACACGCACATAGCCAGACAGTGAATGGGCTCGATTCACAGTTTAGCGGCAACCAAAGGGCTAGATATATAGCCCGACTTTCGGGTAGCACAAGTTCTTCAGGTGATCTAACCATGAGTGAACTCGGTATTACATTTCATATTCGGTCACGGATTTTTGCAGCTGACCACTCGCATATACAGGTACCTTGATTGCAACAGAAACAAAAAAATGAAAACCTCAGGAAATATTTATAACAAAGCCGTAATTGCAGCTTAACGTATACCACGACCGATATACGTCGTAACGTCCCCTTTTCTCTTCTTATATACGCAAACGCAAACTCTACTAACACTGACACGCTAAGCTGTAACGACAATATTTGCTACCTGTAAAGGAGAGGATGTTTGTGAAAAGTAATTGACGTGTCACGTACAAGTTCACTAAACGTTGGAGTCACTTCTTTTATCACTCAATTTTAGGACTTTGTTCACAGTGGCACGTCTACATGTTGCATGGTCAACGTCTCGTCGAAGTATGAACTTTTTTCTCATTGATTATGAAGTGTAGAAAAACATTAGGAACTGCATCGTTCACTTTGCACATTACATCCCACCACGGTTGTTTAGTGGCTAAGGTACTCGGCTGCTGACCCGCAGGTCGCGGGATTGAATCGTGGCTTCGGCGGCTGCGTTTTCGATGGAGGCGGAAATGTTATAGGCTCGTGTGCTCCAATTTGGGTACAAGTTAAAGAACCCCAGGTGGTCAGAATTTTTGGAGCCCTCCACTACGGCGTTTTTTTATAAAAATATGGTGGTTTTGGAGCGTTAAACCGCGCATATCAGTCATCTTGGCACATTACGCCAAAAAAGGATATGTTATACGTCATTCGCCCGCCCCGCTGTTTCTTCCTGTTACTGTCGACACATTGCTTAAATAAAGGAGCTCACTTACAACTGGAGTTTAAACCACCGTTATGATCTAATAGTTGTGGTGCTTGACTGCTGGCCCGCAGATTGCGGGATCAAATCCCGGTCATGGCGGCCGCATTTTAGAAGGCGGCGAAAATTCTTCAGGCCCATGTATTTAGACTTGAATGCTCACTCAAGGATCTGTGGTAGTAAAAATTTCTGGAACACTTCACTGCCATGTCTCTCATAATTGTATCCTGGTTTTGAAGCGTTAAACGCCGAAACAATTACTAATGCAACTGGTGCTCATCTGCGAAAAAACTGGCGCAGCTTGTACCACGTCTCACACTGCTGAATCACAGCAGATAGCACGTTCCAGCTTCTCTGTGTAAACATCGGCACTGCTTGAGGGGTGATGAAAAGTGTGCCGGTTAATGGTGATAATTTTCCCGCTATACGACGTACGGCCAACGTCGGCCACGGCAGCTCTGCTCTAAAAGACAAGCCCATTCCGAAAAACAGCACGCATTTATTCGAGGAACCGGGATGTGCATTGTATACGACTCCCGAACCCGCCTGGCCACAAAGACGGCCAGTTTTTCAACCTCTCCCGTCAGGATGTGTTCCTTCTTGTTCGGCAACTAAGTATAACTTTTTCATCACGTCTGAGTGCTAATCACCTTCGCGGCTACTTTTTTTCCGCTTATCCTTCGTACGCGGGTGAGTCCGAGGATGTATAAACAGTGCGGCGCGTGTCAGCGTTTATGCGACAACGGTAACGCGGTCGTCACGAACACCCTTATTAGTTCCACGAGATCTTGCCGAGGGTACAGGTTGCCTCGAGCTTCCCCATGGCGCCACTGGTGACTAAAACACCGGTTAAAGAAACGAGGTCCTCCGTGACCATCGTCATCAACGGGCGCCAGTTGCTAGTCATTGTGTTAATAATACTAATGCAACGAACAGCCGTAGGCACCCAGGGAAAATTAAAAACAAGAACAAAATCAGCAGCAAGTGTAACTATTCCCCTTGCGTCTGAAGTATGAAAACGACACGGAAAGCGCACGCATCTAGATATTATCGGGAATCGATCGCAGATTACTTCAGGGTGGTCGCTGGTTATGATAATTAGAGATCGTGAAATGGCGTGCGCGATACCACACGAGACACATTTCGTGAAAGACGACGGCCAACACGGGAACGCAAAAGGCTTGACACAGTTGTCTCGAGACCGCGGAGAAGATAAGCGCTATTTAGAGCGAAATGTCACTGTGATCTCAGATACCGTATAGCAGAGACACGGCACTGATGTCCTGCGAATGCTAGCAGAGAGGAAAACAGAGAAGTTATTGCTGTATAACGCGACCGTATTGCTAAACCCCATTGCTTTGAAGGCCCGTGCCATGCACGAGGCCTTTTCGAGGCCATCACATAGAATAGCAATGAAGCTATGCCCAAAAGACCACTTTTGCATACACTGAAAGCGAGCTTGCTGAAAAAGCAAGTGCATATGGCGCCTATGCATATGTTGAGCGTATTTTGTTCCGACAGCATGTATATTTCCAGCAGAATTAACCAGCCTATAGCCTAAACTTATATTTTGTGCCAATATATTTAACCTTCCGTGTCAGAAGGCTTCCATCAGTTGACGTAAACTGAGATTGTAATGACGCCGTTGCATGCGTTCATGGAATTCCTTGAAAAATAAGTACATGGGTGAGCGCTCCGGGCTAAGCTTTTGCACTCACCGAAGGCTTCTCAGAGCACGAACAGATCGTACGCTGATTACTGTCGAGAGAGATAGATGTAAAGTGGATAATGAAAGGCTTGTAATGCAACAGGTATGATACGGCGAGTGTCTATGGATCAACTCAATTTACTTGGCTCTCTTTAAGACTGGCAAATCCAGCACATAACTTTCGGAAGATGATGCAGCTCATTTCAATTATTCTAATGGTGAGGGTGGTTAAATATTGTCATATTTAGTTTAGAGTTGTATCTTTGTCTCAAGCACTTAATGGACTATTAATCCTGAATAGGAGGCTTTTATTTGTCTATAGCACATTCTCTAATGTAAATTAGTTGCAGCTAATGTTAAGTTCTAAAAAATTACCGCGCTCTCTTGTTCATAATGCTGTGTTGCAGCTGAATCATGTCGGGAAGTAACGTTTTCTGCATTACCATGCGGTATACGCTGGGTTCAGTTTTTTTGGTGTGTTTAACATATACTTTACAATCAGGACATGGACTGAAAAGGTATGGGTGTTTTAAACTATTGCTAGATATCAATTAAATTATTTTTTTAGCCAAAACTTATGTAAACAATTTGTATAAGAAACACTGATTTTCTAAAGTGCATTGAAAAACAAAAACGGTGCATTGACTCTATTTTGCAAAATATGTGGCTTTACTCGGTATGACTTTGCTAAACAGACACGTTCGACCTCTTTCATGAAGGCGTAGCCTTTGGGACCCTTCAAAAAGGTTTAGCATAACGACCCTTTGTAGGTTCGCTTATGATTTTTGCCACGATATTAAAAAAGCCGGCAATGTTGTGTACTTCAAAATGCGGTTAAATATATAAAACTAATTTCACCAAAATCAATCCAGACCCTGCTGAAGAAAAGTTGGCCAGATATGTCCCGCAGGCTCAAGAGTTCAATCCAACCACCAAGTCCCATCATGTAATCCTGACTCGTGAATTCAATCCCACCATGTAATCATACCGAGTAATTAGCACAAAGCAGTCTTAACAAATTGCGCAGAGGATCATCACTGACGCTGTGCCTAGGAACAAAGTGCGGCGCTCAGAGGAACAGCACCTGTAAGTTCACCTCACGTGTCTTCATATAGTAGTCTAATTCATTCCTTGACAGCTTGCTATATCACACCAGCCATACTTTTTCAGTTTTTTTTTTCATTCTGTCTTCTGCTGCCGAAATGGTCGAGTACTCATGTTGCTCCCGAAAGTCTCATTACTTTTCGAAAGGTACATGATACCAACAAAAGTATTCGTATGTGCCATTATCACGGATTAGGCTTTTAAGAGGCAGCAATTTCTCAAGTACAGCTGTGTTTTGATGCATTCATCAGACAAGGTAGCACAAATATACATAAACACGTTTTGAATGGGAGCTGAAACTGCCTCTCTAGAATAGCAGAAAACGCCCCGCCCCGATGGTGTAGCCGCTAAGGTACAAGTCTGCTGACGCGCACGTCGCGGGATCGAGTCCTGGCTGTGGTGGCTGCATTTTACATGTGAAAGCTGTTATGAGATCGAAACTAGGGTCACGAGCAGCGCTGTAGTTGTCCACCACCGCAGCCGGTGTTCGTAACCACGTCACATGAAATTACAAAAGAAAACTTAGTGCCAATAACACAGTGGGGCTTGAACCCGGGCGCGCTGGGTGCCAGCCCAGTATTCTACCACTGAGCCAAGCTGGAGTTCGGGACTTGTTGGCAAACTTGCATTAGGCAGGCTTGATGTCAGGAAAGCAATCGCGTTAATACGACTTATAAAGTGTTTTAAAACAGCGAAAAACAACCTGTCATCGAAGAATCCGAATAGCGAAACGAGTGGATTATCCTATGCTCCAATCAATCACAAAAGCTTGTTCTTGTTCACCTAGTAACTGTGGCGCATACTCACTAAAGACACAATTACTCATCGTCGTCAGCCACTGCAAGAGCAATTGGCACGAAAATTCTTACAAGTGTTTAGCAGATATCACGCGCTTCTCAGAAGAATGACGAAAATTGGCATAGCAAATGTCAACCATCTACACAAAAATTTTAATAATAATGTTGTTGTGGGTATCAAGAAAGTGTGCTTGCAGCAGTTCACCAATGTGTGTTTAGAAAAGGCGCTGAAAGGCCGCTCTTCTTCTTCTCCTCTTCTCATGGCTTCCCGCCAATGCAGGGGATTGGCCGAGTGTTAGGTGATATTTAAGTGTTTCGTCGCAATACTTCTCGAATATGCTGTGGACAGGTAATACAATAAATTTAATTACTGAATGTTAGTTGTTAAATTTTTGAAAGGATGAAAAATTTTCCTCAGTATTCTTTGAGTCTGACTAATAAATTCCCCTTTGGCGTAATAAACATCCCTGTGACTGTAGGCCAGAGTAGATGCGCCAAATGATCTAACAACTGATTCGGATATTTCCCAACCGAACTTTCGAAGAGGTGGTCCTATGAATCTTCTCCTCAGCGACGTGTACCGGAGACAGTATAGAAAGTAATGACTGATTGTTTCCTCCTCATTACGGAAGAAACACGGAGGAGACAGCACTTGACTTGCTCTATGCAGGTAAAAGTTTAGGGAGGTAGCCCAGCAGCGAAATTTGAATAGCCACTTACATTATTCTCGATCACGATAACTCACTGTTCCATGGAAATAATAGGTGCTTATAGTCTAGAGAAGCTGCCAAGACCGGGTCTGATAAGCAATTTTTGAAATTTACGATGTGGAATCGTGCAATTGTAAAGTATGCTGTCAGTGGGAAAACTGGATTGTGACTGTGCGGCGCCTTCCGCGCAGGCCTGGCGTTTTTCAGCTGGAGGTGAAAATGCTGCAGGCCTGTGGGCTCAGATTTTGGGTGAACTTTATATAATGGCAGGTGAGGAAAACATCTAGACACCTGAATCACCAGAGGAAGAAAGACAGACAGAGAAAGAGCGTCATTCCCTATGACGCTCTTCCGTGTGTCTTTCTTCCTCCAGTGGTTTAGTCGTCTAGAAGTATTCCTCAGTATGACGAACCAAATAGGCCAGCAACAAGTGCTTCGAAGCCCAGGTGGTCGAAATTTCTGGTCTTCAGCTACGGCGTCTCTCATAATCATATGGTGGTTGCGGGACGTTAAACCCACACATTATTCAGAAAAGCAGAAAGAGGGAAGACAGTCTGGCATTCGGAATGAGAGGTAATTTTGTCTATATAAACGGGGTGAAAACTTCAAACCTTCTGTATCAAAATGAAACAAATTCGAAAAGTATTTTCATACTGTTGCTCCTTACAACACCCCGGTAAAACCATCTTTTGAGCTTACGTTCACTTGGGTGATGTAGCAGGTACTTGGCGTGTTGCGAATGGTGAGGTCTGATGTCTGAGAAAAGTTTTTCTCAAGAATAGAGAGGGAGACTTGTGCATCCCACTGTCGCACGAAGTATTACAGAGGTTTATATATCCGAGCCAAATGTGGCAACAAACAGTGAAAAAAACAATCAGAGTTCATTTGCACAGGAGAGTGCTTCTGCATAAGCAGACGCAGAAGCATAAAAAAAAGCATGCATGCCACGAAACAAAAAATTGGCACTCGAACAAGAGGTACATACGGTGCAGATAATCACACGACTCTGGCTGAAACAAAGCATTGTAGCTCGTCACGTAGTGCTCGTTTACTGGGAAGCACGAATTAGTTTGCTGCGAAGAGTTCATGTAATCGAATGAAAGTATCTCGCGGCACCTTGGACCTTGCTGCCGAAGTTGGCCCTTCGGCCGTTCGTTCTTCCCTTAGGCGGTTGTGGAACTCAACTTAGCTAGAAAAACAAGAGTGGGTTATTAATGGTCTGCTTATCGTTCGAGCCGGCTAATGACGGGGCTCTCGTACCGGAGACATGTTATTCTGGCTCAACTTGCTTACTTTGTACCACTGTGGCTGCCGTTCTATATGACGTTACACACGATGGCCATTGGGCCCACAGGGCGTAACAGCCCCTGGAGAAATATTGTGAGGCATCGTTTGAACAAAGACTGTAGGTGGCCATTGATATAATCATATTTCAATGTTTCTTATGGTGAACAGCCGCCAAGGCGGTCGGTTGCTTTTGACACTTCACTGCTGACTCAAAGGTCGCGAGATCGAAGGGTCGCCGGGCCGGCTGCATATGAATGGAGCCAGAGGGCAAGAGGCCCGTGTGCTTAGACGTAGGCAAATGTTCAAGATAGTCGAAACTTCCGGAGCCCTGTAAAACCATAAAAGCGTTTCTAATAATAATAATAATAATAATAATAATAATAATAATAATAATAATAATAATAATAATAATAATAATAATAATAATAATAATAATAATAATAATAATAATAATAATAATAACAATAATAATAATAATAATAATAATAATAATAATAATAATACGTAGTAGTAGTAGTAGTAGTAGTAGTAGCGGTAGTGGTACTATTATTTTTATTAGTATGACTATTTGGTGGTGATCAGCCCCACCTGCACTATAAAGCAATGTTTGACCACGGGATCGACAGACAGTGTTGACATACGGCGCATCTATAGATTCACATGACACTAGATGAGTTTATCTTATTACTTTTTGTATCACGATGACATTAACAAGAGATGGTGTCCACAGCGGTTGACGACAATATGAAGCAAATCGCTTGTTCAGAAGAGCTTCTCTAAAGGCGCGTTTACACCAGAGAGACATGACACCGATCTTAATCTGTGAACTGTCTTTAGGATTGTATTTTCTTTTGTCGTTGGCATACGTATACCACTAACACACAAATAGTCCCTGGGCGTTCTCTCGAGGAGCGTGCTCGAGCCTTGTGGTGCTCACAGTATTTCGTTGGCCAATTCTGTAGTCACATTGGAGGCACACGCAGTGACACCGACTATAAACCTGCACACCCGCACTCATTTTCAGCAATGCTCCGCGCTCTGCCATTGTCCCTCTCTGGCTAACTGGCGCAGTCGCCCCCATAATCCACGGTAACGAGGGACGGGGTGGTGCACACAATACGGAAGCGAAGAAAAGACTTCCGTTGGTGTTCGAGCTGCCAATTCAGACGCCGCGGAAGGCTCCCCTAAAAGTGCTTCTTCGTGGTTGTTTGAAGCAAAGACATGGGGAGATTTTTCGCTCAGCCGCCGATATCCCGACGACACGCCGACGACTTGTTTGCGGATGCGTTTTGCTGGGGTTTTCGGTCCCTCATCATGTCAGACTATGATGAAATGCAATCTTCTGAGGCATCGTCGTCTTCGTCGGCCTAGTGTGACCATGTGGTCTGTCTGGCGACTTCGTCGGCGGGCAGCTCGTCGGCCGATGGTTTGCGTCTTCCTCGTGTTTTTGTCGACGTCAGGTCAGTGTCTTGTCGCTTTAATGTGTGCGCACCGACTTGCCGCCAATCGATATGCTACGCAGTGATTTGAGGTCGTAAAGCAGAAACCAAATTGAATTGAAGAATATTTCGAGCAACACTTACTGAAGAAAAATTGAAGAGTTTCCCTGCAAAACAAAAAAGTAACTAATAATCAACACATGCACTTGAAAATAGGTGCTTGTATGAAAATAGGTGTTTGTAAACAGAAAGATTACGTGAATTTGGACGCACAAGGTGTATAACGGCGAGTAAGTGAGCAAAAAGTGGCGCAAACAAGGGAATTATAACTAAATATTGCTCAGCGAAACAAAGAGCAGTTGGTGGATTTCATGGCCTGGAAATCATACATGAAGATAAGTGCCGCTTAATTTTTTCTAAACCTTCCTCTAATTCATGAGACGCCAAGTTTACATGAAATAAACTATAGGGTATAATGCAGTTATAGAGCAAAGCCTTTGTGGCGATATCATTCTCTATTGGTTTCTTTCTCAAGGCAAACCTGCATTCGTAAAACCAGAATTCAGTAATCACAAGTACGGAAAAGAACCCAACAAAAGCTTGCCTGCTCAGTGATAAGTGCTCTCAGCGTTGTACTGAAAACTATGGCTGGCCTGAAAAAATGTTCTCTGGTGCGTCTGAATCGATACAACAGGATGTATAGTTAACAATCGGCTAGGAAAAAGAACACAAAGAAAAGGAAACAACACAAAGTACGGGTGAAGAAACCTCATACTCCAGAAGTAGCTGCGTGATTTCCTCCATCTCTGTGATCAGTAATTAGTGGACGGTAACCTCGGGTCTTCCTCGCATGTTTTACTACCATTACGTTTTTTTAGAGCTTTTCCTTATTAATGAGTCCATCTGTATACGCATCACCAGAGTCATCTTCTAGATCAGCGATACTCATCACATCGAGTGTGAGAAAACTCGTACGATACTTCCTCAATTGACTCGGTATGAGGTGAATGGCATGCCGAATGGATCACGAAAAAATCGCTGCGCCTGCGGTACACAGCGTTTAAAGGTGCACTGATACTTTGCACGTATATCTATAGCGTGCTTGATGCTGCTCATGAATGGGTGTACGGTTCATTAAACGCGACAATTTTGGCCAAAACTGCAATCTCTTCGAGCAAGTTTATGGTTTAGGCGAAAAAAAAAGTTTAGGCGAAAAAAAAAAAGATAAGTTATTTTGTGGATCGCCCATCAGATCCCGCGATGTAGGGAGCTGATACAAAGAAGAAGAGCGATCTTTATCTCCAAATACGTTTTCTTTTTTTTTGCAATTACGCTAATGCGAACGTCTCAATAAATGATAGGCTCTGCAAGGTGCATCTCTGCCTTGAGGATACATGGAGGCCTTCCTTTATGCAGCTGCTGCTCTTAAAATGCTCCACTCGTTTGGCAGAGTTAAAAAACTAGGGCAAGAAAAAAAGTTTGGTTTGGTTCAATCGGCAATCGTAAGGGCCCGGAAGTTACCTTTCAGCTACGTGAGCATATAGGTTCAAAACCTTCAATTTAGATCTATGACTATTACTTGAAGAGGCTACATATGCATATTTAAAACAAAAGATGAGAAATGGTCATTTCTGCACAGTATCATACATGCAGTTGATTATTCGTTTAGAGATAGTCAGGTCAGTGTCATCAATGCTAACATTACGACGAATGCCTGACTGCTGTAATTGCGGAGTGTAAAAAAACCATGACACAACTTTTACTCGACATTTTCTTTACATAACACTTGGACCTCCGGGATTTCCAGTATATCATGCGTCCCAGCTGTACTGAAATATCTCAATTTCATCCCTGTGCCAGTCTTTGATGACGACGATGATTTGACTATCCTAAAGAGGTTAGAGATAGTCTACGCTGAATTTGGACAGTGTTAATTTGGGTGTTAGTGATGGCAACGCACGGTGGTTAAAGTTTACGAACAAGGCGCATGTGTAGATACAGCTCTATTTTACTTTCAAGAAAAAATAACACATGAAACGAAACCCCAATGCGTTAAGAGAAAAGTTAGTCGTCTTCCAAAATTGATAAAAGATAAGAAGAGCTTCCCAATGCATTCTCTGATCACTCATCTGTCCCGAAAAGCTTCAAAGAATCGTAGAATGAAATAATGTACAATTTATTGTTAAAATTATTATCAATAGTCAAAGAATCAACATCTCAATCATTCCGGATCATAAGAGCAGTAATCTAATAATGGTACGTATGTTAGAAATAATACTTGTGTGTTCGATAAAACAGGAAATCACCAACTATTTTGACGAGCACTTCGCATCTGTCATTCCTGTGATGACAGAACATTCCTACTCTCAACTGCCTGGCATTGTAAATGTCGGAAACACAGAGGCCAGGATAGGTATTTGTAATATCATTACATTTAAACCTAAGCAAGTCTTGTGGCACACATCATTTACAAACCGCTTTTTCAAAGAGACATGCCAAGGATTTTTCAAAATGCTTGAGTTATGTTTAACGAATCATTATGACCTTATGCCCGGCCCTGTGATGGGAATTCTCCCAAAGTTAGCCCTCCATTCAAGCTCGAAAACTCATCTCGCGTGCAAACGTTGCAGCATACATGTGGCCTGTACATGCTGCAAGTTGTTGGAGCACATAATCTATAAGCATATTCTTTCCTTTTTCACCCGACGCTTCAAAAACAGTATGTAGTTCATAATAAATCTTCCTCAAAAAAGCTCCATATTGATTCAGGTATCCCTTGATTGCTCATTATAGGCCGTTCTTGTTCCTGCTTTTAGGGGCGAAGCGCCTTATAGCGTTGCCCGAGTGTCCCCGTCATGACCACCGGTAGCACATACCCGCCCCTTGTTAATTTCTGAACCGTTCATAGAGGGCGGTATTTGTACTTTACGCTGAAAAATGCAAATGGTATGACAATAGAGGGCGTTAGTCATAGAAAAAAAAAGAACTGACGTCACACGTACGGAAGAAGAGAGTGATGATTGCGCGACTACAATTGCGTGTTCTTTGGCGACGCCGTACACCAGGGGGCGCTCTATAGTACAACAAAAACGCCATTTCGGAGCGCGCGCACCTCCAGAGGCTCGGCGACGAAGGACAGACAAGGCTGCTGAGCGGCGTGCGCGCAGGGTGGTGGTGGCTTGCGCTCGACGAAACGACCCTGCCGTGCGGGCGCGTCAGGCAGAAGCCCGCCGCGAGGACCCTGCAGTACGACAGCTGGAGGCCGAAGTGGTGCGGCAGTGGCGTGTGGGCCCAGCTTCACCTCACCCTTCATAATTCACCCCGTGGATATGCTGTCAGTTTTTTATAAAGGACATTGTGCATAACCACTCTGTTAAAATAAGACTATGCTTATGACATTGTTCAGTACAATGTAATAAATTCTGCTTCTGGTCAAAATGAACTCAGCTGTTAATAGGGTACGCTGATGCTTTTGTGCTAGACACGGCATATGTGCTCGAATTGTGAGAAATTAACTCTTATGACTATTAGTAGTGTAATGAAGGTAGAGGACATGCGGCTTGACCTAGGAAGAAGAGAAGGACAACGGTGAAATCTGTGTCCAGTTGTCGCATGAAAGTCGGCAATGGTGTTGCCTGCGACCTGCGAGTGAGCCGTGACCCACACGAGCGCTACGAATCTTTTCGGAGGCTTGAGCTTGGATAGAATGGCTCGTGCCGCGGATGAGAACCCCCGGTGGAAGTTTTCATAGGCTGTCTTTGAGTCGATGACCACCGTGTCTATGCTTGGCTGTATGAGTTCGGGGGCGAGCTTTCAGGACATCCAGATGTACCAATAGGAAAGGTGCAGACTACCAAAACCGTACCCCGACCAGACCAGGAAACAACAGATGATATAGCGTTGAGCGCAGACGCGATCGCTTGCGCATCCCGTACTGCTCAACCGCATGTACACTGTGGAACAAGACACGCTCTGTCCGTTTTGCAAAATAGAAAGCGGCACCCTGCTGCACATCTTGGCAGAGTGCACAAAACGTAAGAACCCCCACCCTCCCTTTTCGTTGACGCCCCAAATTCCCAACCCCTTGAGCGATCGGAAACCATGTTATCCAGCACTGCCCTACCGACTCAGCCTGCACTGACGGACAGGGGCCAGGAGCTGCTGGATGCATACGGGTCCTGCAATTAGACAACCGCCCCATTTGGTGTTTGCGCACACTACCAATAAATTCAAGCCCAATAAATGTTGATTCATCATCATCCAGTTGTCGCGATTCCCGCCTTTAACACACCCTATTTTTAATTGGTGGAGGTGCTAGGTACGCTTGATATTCATCCTGAAACTGCTAGAACTGCATAACCGGACACTACCGCGACCTGTCACGATGGCTGATGCGGGAAGGTCTCAGTGTGCTCCCGATCCCGCACCAACAGCTGTTTTCTGCCATGGCGCACTACGCCAGCGTGATCCTCCCATGTTAAGTGGTGCAGATGAGCACGGTGTGGAACACTGGCTTGCCGAGTATGAGCTGGTGGTCGCTTGCAATTAGTTGGCTGCCAGGAACAAGCTGACTAACCTGAACTTTTACCTGACCGACGTTGCAAAACGCCTGTTCAAGAATCACCAAATCGATTGCATCACCTGATCGAATTCCACAACAAAGTTCACGGAAATCTTTGGACGCCCTGCTGTATGCCGGCTTCGAGCTGAACAGCGCTTGCGTGGCAGAGTCCAAAGACTGGGTGAAACGTGCACGAGCAACATTGCCGATGTGCTCTCACTTTGCAAGCTCGTCAACTAGACCCTGCATGAAGGGGGCACGATCAAGCACATCCCTAAAGGCATTGATGACGATGCATTCCAGGTACTTGCTGCAAAAAGTCCTCAAATAGTCGCAGATGTCACCCAGCTCTGCCAGAGTTATGATGAGCTGCATGCGCAGGCAGCGTGCTTCCAAACGTGGCGCTGCTGAAGTTAGCGCAGATCTTTCATGCCTGGGCTAGCGCCAGGACAGCCCCGATAATACGGCTTTACTTCCAGATATTACGCAGTTAATTCGCGAGGAAGTTGCATGGCAACTTTCTCCCATTACCACCATACTAGAGCAGATGACGTCCTTGACGCCTTCGTTTCGTCAAGTGATCGAGACGCAAGTTGCCGAAGCATTGCTCCACAGTTCAACTCCGTTGCCTGTTGTTGCCCCACTCACCTACGCTGCCGGTGCGGCTCGAGCGTATGCTCCGCCGACCCCAACCACCTACCAAGCTACTGGCATAGTTAACACGTGTCAGCCACTGCAGACACGTCCACCTTCAGTTATTTTGTTTTGCACCTGACGTCTCAAGAACATAACAAATACTCCTCGAAAGAAAAGCTCCTTGTTGGTTTAGGTATTTCTTTATTACTCATTATAGGCCGTTCTTGTTCCTGCTTTTTATAAAGGACATTGTGCATAAGCACTGTGTTAAACTTTGACTATGTTTTATCACACTGTTCAGTACAAGGTGATAAATTGAGCTTCTGATCAAAATGAACCAATCTGTTACTAAGCTATGGTGATGCTTTGGTGCTCGGCATGGCAAATGTCCCAAATTACGAGAAATGTACTCTAATGAGTATTAGAAGCAAAAAAAATTCCTTTTTGACATTGGTACACCACCGTTGGTAAATATTTAAATTGTCTCAATTTGTCGAGGCACCTAGATCTTTTAATAGCTAGTAGCATGCTATAAATTAATCATGTCACCGCTACACTCTGAGCCGAAAAGCATGAAAAGGCGTTTGTGGTTCGTCCTTTTGCTGGGTAACTGTATTGACAAAGCAATTACTCCCTAAAGGATAAACAATTCGTCCTTTCCTGAGTAATTGTTAGTCCTCAGCAGTTTCGAAGGACGAATTGTCGTAGATTAAAAGTTACCCCTTCATGGGATCAACTGATATATTCATCTTTTTGGCATGGTGACTGCGTAGGGACAAACCTTTACCCCGGATGCAACTAGCAGTTGCTCTTTTTTGAAAATAAAAACAATTTACTACTTTTTCTGGTGGAATTACCGATATTTTGAAGGTTGATATATGTATTCGATGAAATCTAAGATCAACACAGAAGAAGTTAAGTCAGAAGTAAACTACAGAACATTCTATACAAATGTATAGGATTCGAACTCTCGACCTCAGAATCAGCAGTCACGTACGCTAACCAGTATACTGGTACATAGCCGAGTGAAAATTACGGGGGCATATTTAGGCAACGTCTGGATAGTGCACATTATGCCATGTTGGTCAAAGTAGCTTGATTTATTATATTAGGCTTAATTACGCAGCGTTGGGCAAGCAACCACTCTGTGATGACGTTCATGAAAAAGCAAACTGCGTTGTATTGGTCTTTATGTGAGCGTGCTTCGAGTGCTTTTGCGGGTTTTATGATTGTATGTATACATAGAAGTTCCACTTTATGCTTCCGTCAAGCTTGCTCACATACCATAATACAGATGATGGTTCGTTATGTCCTTCAGCAGAAACGTCTGTTTATTGAAAAAAAAACGAGAATATTTAAAGAAACAACTAACTGGATTCAGCGAATAGTGTCAATTCTGCACCATCACGCGTGCACATCAATTGAACAGCTTTGTTTGGCGAAAACAGAAGAAATGATGGATTTCCTTCATTCTAGAAAAAAAAAACAACTGCGATGTTTTATTGGAAAGGAAGCTGTCGATCCAATTTCAGGAATTGAACCCGCACCATCGACAGCATGCTGAGAGCGTGTTCGTAGCTTGAAGATGTTGACCTTCTTCGGAACCCGCAAAGCTCTCAGTCATCGCTTTCCTGAATAAGTAATTGCAGAAGCATGCAGTATTTCCGGCAGAACTGCTCGTGAACTTGTAGTGCCATCACATCGCGCCTCTTCGAGATGCCGCATGCGGATCGATTAAATGGCAACTGCTTTTTCAAAGAAGGAAAAAAAAAACGACCTGTCGCAATGCAATTGAATGGTTCAAAAAGTTATGAAGACCGTTTTCAAATTTAACGCTTCAAGCTTTCACAGCAGTACGCTTATGAACCAATTTATTTATCAATGAAGCTCGCGCTTTATTTCAGAGATATAAAATAAAACATATTTAGCATCACTACAAACGATCGAAGGCGCCGATGAGGTCATCGAATGCCTGCGTTATACTGGTGCCAATGTTATAATGGTGCCAACCTTCCTGAATTGCTTGTTTACCCTGCAAAAGGCAACATCGTGTGGAGTTTAGGAGAACCTTTTTTAAAAGCCGTGAAAATTTCTGACCAACAATGCCTTTTTTGTCTGAGCTGCACTGAAAATGACACTATTTTTGAACACCTGTACATGCTACAGCTTATGCTGAGCCCTAATTGAGGCTACCACTTCTCGATTGCCTAGCTATCACACTTGTAATTCTAATATAGACGGGGCAACGCTCTAAACGTTGAATAACGCGAGCTCATCAATCTTGCTGGTTTGTTCGCGAAAAACGTGAATGTTCAACAAGTGGTAACCGTTGCCGACAGCGCACAGGTAAAATCTCGCTAAGTGATGACACCCTTGTTTACACTCACCTCTCAGGCGATATACCTGTCAACGTGTACAATTTCCATAACGTAGCGTTTCACTCAAGTAGCGGATCATGTTTACCATTGCGTAAAGATTATTCAGTGCACCGCAAAAGACAGCAATCACATCCACGTAACAATAACACATCCAAAACACACCGCTACATCATTGAAGGTGAGCTTGCCGAGAACACCACGCTGCGCTTTGATACAACTTGAGCTCGAGCATGTTTTTGGGGTGTGTGTGTGTGGAAGGGGGGGGGGGGGGGGTGTTGGCTTAGACATCTTGTCATTCTTGTGTAATATAAACAATATTCCTTTGCTTTGGCCGTAGTAGTGATGGCCATATAGAATAAAACTGTTAGCCGTTGATTTATTTAAGGAACTATCTGCTTACGCGCATGCTGACCACTCTTGTGAGGTCGCCACTGCCCCGGAAAGTTCTATGGGAAAGAAGAAAGAAAAGAAGGAAGAGGAAAAGAGAGGAAATGCAGGAAGGTGAACTAGACACTCAAGAGCAAGGTATATAACAGCTGTATCTTGCCGGTACTTAGCTACGGAGCAGAAACCTGGAGACTTACAAAGAGGGTTCAGCTTAAATTGAGGACGACGCAGCGAGCAATGGAAAGAAAAATGGTAGGTGTAACCTTAAGGGACAAGAAGAGAGCAGAGTGGATTAGGGAACAAACGAGGGTTAAGGATATCATAGCTGAAATCAAGATGAAGAAATGGACATGGGCAGGGCATGTAGCGCGTAGACAGGATAACCGCTGGTCATTAAGGGTAACTGACTGGATTCCCAGAGAAGGGAAGCGGGTTAGGGGGAGACAGAAGGTTAGGTGGGCAGATGAGATTAAGAAGTTTGCGGGTATAAATTGGCAGCAGCAAGCACAGGACCGGGTTAACTGGCGGAACATGGGAGAGGCCTTTGTCCTGCAGTGGACGTAGTCAGGCTGATGATGATGATGATGATGATGAACTAGACACGCGTCCGGTTTGCTATCGTACACGGGGGAAAGAGAATCAAAGAGTAAACGTTGCTCCGTATGGTCTAACAGTTACTCGCTGAGTTTGCACAACACACCCTCATCTTGGAGTTAACCCCTCTGTGGGCTAACTGCTGGTCGCGGAGACAAAATGCAGCACTTACTCCCATTTTGCTCCTTTGCGGCTTAGAAGCTATTTGTAACAAGGCAATGTGTTAAAATTCAAGGAAGGCTCTGAAAAGTGCATCAAGAATGTGTAAACTCATTGTCTTTAAAGCACCGATGCTATTGAACATAGAATGCGGAAGTGTTATTGGGAACCCTTTTGCACCTACTAACTCACTTATGCGAAAATTCGTTCAAAGTAAGGCTGAAGGATTTCTTTCAGAAATTTTGGCACTCGACATTTCTTGATTATTTAGCCAAGCTCGTGTAAAATGCTTGGAAGCAATAAAATTACATAACTTACTTTAAAGCCATGATTACGATTGTTAACGAAAAGGTAAATACCAAAAGATGTGACCACGGTATTTCATAATCCAGAGGTTACTTATTCCAGAAGGCAAATACATGATTTGGTTCTGTAAAGAAACCATGTCTCAGTCATTCTTTTCACCCTGAATTGTGAGAGATTGGTTTACCTTAATGTACATTTAGACGCATAAGTTAAGGTTGGGGAACGTGAGGCTGATCTTGAAGCGCAACTCTATTATTAACCTCCGTGCTGACTGATACACACACACACACACACACACACACACACACACACACACACACACACACACACACACACACACACACACACACACACACACACACACACACACACACACACACACACACACACACACACACACGCACACGCACACGCACAAACACACACACACACAGACACACACACACGCACACACAGGCACACACACACACACACACACACACACACACACACACACACACATATATATATATATATATATATATATATATATATATATATATTTTCGCGTGTTTGTTAGCTGTTCAATTACTCTTTTTTGTGTGAGTTTATGTGTAGTTCAGATGTTGTTTTATGTTTTGTAACAACCTCTGAGAATCCCTATCACCGAGGTTAGCAGTGTCACAAATGATCAAAGAAATAGGTAAATAAATGCATACATAAACTCATTACATTACACTTCAGAAGCGTAGGCATACGTTGTAAGATAGCACTTCTGGTGAGCTGAGGAGAGTTTCAATTTTTAGATTTCTCCACAATTAGGTTACTGAATATCTAATTTGTGTACTATTTATTAGAAAGACTTATAATATTTCATTGTTTGTTTTCTTCTCTAACTATATTGTAAATTACAAGGAATAAAATCAAAGAATATGCTTCAAATATCCTTAACGGTGAGTTCTTGAGTGTCACAAAGTTCTATTACGGATCGCAGTGTCAACATGGCTAATGAAGGACATCCTTAGAGCTACGCCAATTTTCCTAATGCTGTTTTAACACAAAAGATTACTTACACATCTTCGCTGCTTTAGCTTAATGAAGAAATGCCTATGGGCCTCTCAATGTCAACGCATTTTTTCACGCTCAGTTTGTCATTGAGAACTCGATCAGAACTAATCTCGTAACGTAGAGAGAGTGATCCCGCACAACGCTTTTGAAATGCGCATGGTTCGATGATACATTAACCTATAACACGTGTTGGATGTTGCATCAGTATAGGGCATCTTGTATTCCTGAAAGTACCCCACTTTAATATGATATAAGCCGTAATACAGCTGATAACTGTTGTCACTTCTATTAGAAATAGACAATATTGCTTGCTTATGATGGGACGAATCACTCTCTTTCAGAAGCAAGCAAACGGATGCACATTGGCTAAACATTTAGTTTTTCACTGAAGGGATCACTCTTTTTGATGTGAAGCATCTCTTGCTCGGGCCATTGTTCCTAGGCGTCGACGGCGTGCGCACTCGCACTAGGCATGCACCACTGTCCTCTTTCTCTCTCTCCATCAGCTGCGCGTTACTCTCTGTACTTTCTCCTACCACCTGCTAGGCACTGGGCCATGCTCCCAACCGGGCTGCATTTAAAGACGATAGTATTTCTGGGGGACCTGTGACAAAAAAGTTTCGCCTGCCTGCCTGCCTGCCTGCCTGCCTGCCTGCCTGCCTGCCTGCCTGCCTGTCTGTCTGTCTGTCTGTCTGTCTGTCTGTCTGTCTGTCTGTCTGTCTGTCTGTTTGTCTGTTTGTCTGACAGACATTTGTCTGTTTGTCGGCCCTTAACGATACCTCAAACGGCCGGCCCCATTCGTAGCGGCCACCAATACTGCTCACGATTCAGCGTACATACTTGTGCGATTGTCAATCAAACCACAATCATAGGGCATATCTGGGGTACAATAACAACACGTAAATGTTTTGTATGTGTGCTTTTATACTAGAGAAGGCACACACAAGTAATTATATGGACCGTAGCGTTAAACACGCTGCGCTAGCAGTGCAGCGCGGTGCTCAAAAGGCAAGCGTTCAACGCTTTGCTAAAACGACATGGTGTTGGCAGCTTCCCGTCAGTATGAGTTCTACACCTTATCGCCTCCGGTAATGGCACACATCTTTCTCAACAGGCGCGCACGCCTTCCTTTTTGTCGAAGGTAACTGCCAGATGGCACTCGTGTCTATCGTGCCTCGATGCGCTCGTTCGCCTCCGCTGCACGCTCCAGACACTCTAACGCAGCACCTCCAGAGTACGATTCACCAATTTTTTTGCGCAGAACATCTAATAAATGTTCTATTCCCTCTCTCTAGACGCAAGACTGTCGTCTGTTGACGGCATTTGCAATGTAACATGCAGGGCCGGGGCAAATTTTTCCTCTCCTAACCACTACCACCTGTTTGTGCTCTCAGCACCCTCTTTACCCTCCAAGCATCCCTTCAAGCGGCTTAAACGACCCCATTGCGCGTGCGCCACCCTCCATTCTCTCCACTCTCCTACACTTCACATCTTTCATGTCGCAACGCTCACTAGGGAGCGTCTGTTAACCTATGCTCGCTAACATCCCTCTTCTCTCGGCATTCTTCCTCGCGGCGTTTACACCGCCATTGCGCATGCGTGTCCCCTCACCCTCACAAACCGCAACGCCGATGCAGGCAGCGTATGCTAGGGAGGTTTTTTTTAACTGCTTGCACTGCACAACCGCTCACTGGCACGGTGCCTCCAAGGTAGTGTCGGTGAGCGATTTACGCTGTGCGTTGTTGAACAATAAGAATTCACAGCAGGTCTCTGTGTCCAATCATTGTCATCTGTCTCTCATTACCCATTAGCAGCGACTTCCATGTTCCAGTGGAAAACACCGGTGCATCACTGCGTGCTTTGCGTCTCCTTACGTTTCTCCGCTGCGCAACGCCGCGATGAGCGCCAGCATCAACGCCGCCGCTAGTGTAAGCGTTAGCGTCCGCTGCTTCGCATCTACACATGATTCTTTTAAGCGGGAGATGCCATAATTTTTATCTCATTTCTGCCACGAAGCAGTTATTGGTAGCGGCTTTGATTTCTGGGGCCGTCGTAGATCGGAAACAGGTACTGTTTCTCTCGGCTCCCATGTCCCCACCAATGCTGCGCCCGCCGCACCTTCCGCTTCATTGAAGCCCCGCTTCATTCAATCAGGTAAAATAATTGGCAAAGCGAAAACTATTTCGCAAGTCAAGAGCTTCGCTGTTTCATCATTGTCCGCTGCGCACAGCTAGTTTCATTTCTCA
The DNA here is from genome assembly GCF_043290135.1 of Rhipicephalus microplus. Classification (NCBI taxonomy): domain Eukaryota; kingdom Metazoa; phylum Arthropoda; class Arachnida; order Ixodida; family Ixodidae; genus Rhipicephalus; species Rhipicephalus microplus. The sequence continues at coordinate 152,149,590 of NC_134706.1, read as the reverse complement.
CGTTACCAAAAAACACAAGGGGCATAAAAGGCATTTAGCTCGCTTGATCTTTTCAGGCACAGGAAAACACTTTAACTTTACATAGCCCACGTTAGACTGGGCTTATTGTTGCATGTTGTTATATCATCAAATGCGTGGAAGCCAAAACGATGGTAGCGACATCTGATGATGCGGAACATAACAAGAGATTAGCATTGATGATACTCAAGTTACGTATCCATTGGTTGTAAATCGTTCGTAACCAGCGTCCGTGTCATGTTTCATTGATTTCTTTGGACGAGAATACGGCTACCGACATCACATTTTAAGTACACTGTAGTTCTACAAAGCGTCTCAGGATATTGCAACCACCTCTGCCACCATCGCTTCTGGTAACACACTGGCCAACAGACGCTGAAGAATGCATGAACGAACTAAACCTTTCCCACGAAGAACGGAATCGCGTAATAGCCGTTGGTCCTCTTATAAAAGTAAACGTTTTTTTCGTACTTTTTTATTCATTTTCTTGTTATGTGTACTAGCCATTGAATATGTGTTAGCACGCTATATTTCTATGTAAGAGTCGATAATTCAGCACTGAATGATCATGTTATATAGCATAAAACAAATTCATTATTTCATATTCAAAGAGCGTCAATTTTTCTGCATCCATTACTTAAGCGTGAAAGCCATTTAGAATCTCGTCGAACAGTACCGTTACACCTTATTAGGCTCCTACGTGCTTAGAGACAGCTCCTCCTTTCACATGTTCGCACGACGAGAGATCGCATTTGGCGCGATTAAACATCCATCAGGAGGGCTAGCATAAGAGCTTTTTAGGTATAAGCCATATTTATTAATACAGGTACCCTAAATCACTTCATTTCTCTCCGTTACCTTCAAATATAATTCAACTAATGCACACCGAACCATTACGCCTCTCTGCACGTGTCGTCGCAGGACATCGATCATGTTCAGTTTTTCGGGGAGCGTACTCGCTATTCCGAATGCCTTTCTGCACAAAAGGCGAAAACCGGTAGACTTTTACGTCTTGGTGTTTTTTTTTCTTTTCGGGAATCTGGGTGGCACAAATTAACCTGTCTCAAGTGAGGCTCCAGATCATGAATAAAATAAACTATGTCTGAATTCTCTTTTTGAAAGAAGGCTTTACAATTTTTTTTTCCTGGTAGGTGTTTACCCGCAGTATCACACATGCATGGCAGCACATCTGTCTGCCAAGTTTTAAAGCTTTCATTCGATTACCTTCAGTGTTAACGTATGCTAAAGCAAAAGGGGATATAACGGCCAACTGCAATTGATTCTTTCTCGCGCGTGGTAACTCCACACTGCGAGAGGTAAACTTATTCACTTGCCCATTCGTTGAACGAAAATATGTACACCTAATAAGTAACGATAAAAATAAAATAGTTTGTTCAATGATGAAATAGATTTATTAAAGAAAATTACCTATAGAGAGAATGTCTACAAAAGCTTTTTTTTAAACTTGCGAATACTACGTAATTTCTGAAGTTTACTAAACATGTTAGACTGGTTGATATCACTGCGCGTATTACAATAAAAAACGGTGGTCAGTGAGTTAGTAACGGGTGTCCTCACTGGGCGAGTATTTAGGGCGGCACCAGTCCACCTCGGCGAAGCAGCTGTAGGGTATACTCGCCAGCTGTTCGAAGGTCGCGAGATTGGTCCTGCCACGGCGTTCAACTTTCGGCTGAGGCGAAACGGTAGAGGTCATTAAAGAACGCTAAGGAACACCACATGGTCAAAATTTCTGGAGCCTCCACTACGGCTGCCCTGAAAATTATATTGTGGCTTATAGACGTAAAGCAGAACGTATTAGGGTTATTTAGGGCCGGATCATTCACAAAAAGGGCCGAGAAATAGATGGATGTTCTGTTCAGCGTTCTTTCGCGTCTCACTTCATCTTCATTTGGTGCCATGAAGAATCGCTTGTCAGTCGGGAGTATCGCTCCGCACAGCTTGGAAGACGAACTCTGACGTGACCATTTCGTAGCTATTTTGAGTCATGGTTCATTTACCTCGTGAGCCACGATCCACTCCACTACTTAAGCCCGCCAATGGCCTCAGATGCTGCCAACAAGATGGAGAGTTGTGCACTGCATCCAGCGTCTACATTACTCATTGAACACATTTTCTCAATATTATTGTGACCTGGGTTAGCACCTTTTCTTTTTTTCCGACAGTGAAAAAATGGCGGTATTGTTCGCTGGCATGGATGATCTTACCGAAAGTAACAATTACTACCATCATAAGTTTGAAGGAACAAAAAGTTTCAATGTCTAAGATACCCGTAAATTCAGATATCATGATGCGATGCTAATACGCCCATCGGCTAAGTACCTTTTAACGCCGTGGCGTTAGAGAGGTCATTTCGCAGAAATCCCGGCGTTGGTGTCGTCGTCGCTGTTGTTAATTGTGAGAGAAATATTATTTTGAAAGTGACTGAAAAATCGAGGAAGTTGAAAATAAAATAAAGCTCCGACTGGGGATCGAACCCTGGTCGTAAGCGTGGCAAGGGGGTGTTCCACTAACCAGCCTCGCGTCCACTTGTGAATAGCGTGAAAATACCTTCCTTTGATTGGAAATGCAGTAAACTAACTCGTGAACTACAAACACACGCGTCCTGTATGCATGCTTCGCAATGAAACTTGAAATATTGCTGCTAAAATGGTTGGTATAAGCGTACATTACCAGCGCACGTCACTAGATGTGATTATCACAATGACTTCATGGTTTAAAGCCGGCCACCCATTACAAATGGCACACACACAACTCTGTCCATTTTTCCTGTGGCCACGTATATAGTGTGTGCATAGCAAGTTCGAAAAGATTTCATGCGCTATGTGTTTGTTTCTAGTACGCACTAGAGACAGGATAATGCTATCGCGTTGAACTATTAACAGCGAATCTTTAGGCTTGTCGAATTTTTTATTTGAAATAATAAAGAGTATTCTAACGTGGTTACGGATATTTACAGACACAACTGTGCTCCAGGGTGGTCGCGGTGACACGGTTCCATAGAAATATTTAGCTTTGCATAAAACCAATGTATACAGATTTAGGTAAAAATTTAGCATCTTTATTTCGAGAACTTGCAGATTCGTTGATGCAGCTCTGAGTATTGTCTAAGAACAATCAATCATAAGGAAGCTCACGGACTATTCGTGTTGCCGTGAGTAGACAAAATAGGAAAGAGACTAAACTGCCTTGCCCGCTCAGCGTAAAATAGTGTGTCAGGCAACAAGAAACGCCGGCGCGGCAACGTCTGTGTAATGCTTACACATGAGGGAGGCATTGCCTTACCCAACTTTTTAAGTCGTATACTATTTCAGGATTGATATAGAATGAAAGTATATTTTGCGTCACACCTGCAAATAAAAATGGGGCAACGTATTTTCTAATGTTTAGAAAAACGTGATCAAGCTATATACAGTTATTTACACATTTTAATTTCACATAAAAAGTGTGTGACAGAAGAAAAGAAAGTTTATAGGCAGGCTTTTTATATGTATTGTAGCACAGTTTTGTAATGCTTGTTCTCACCTCAAATCGATCATTGGCGGCGTTGTTCACTTCTGAGGTTTTACTCGCCAAAAGTCACCTTTACGAACAACAGGCAAGCCACATATATATATGCTGTTTGTGTGAGGAGTGTAATTTACACCACCTCATGTTCTCGTAGAACTCATGAATGCTTTTCTTTTCTACACATTTCAGACACCCGAACTGTGTTCAGCCGACAGAGATCGAACCCACTACCTCCGCATTAGGAGAGCCACGCCAAGGCTACTAAGTCATTTCGTTGAGGTGAAAGCCCAGTTTCGTGGTGCTAGCGTGTCAGAAGCAGCTGACAGGGTAATTTTTTATCACATAATATAAGCAGACTGATTCACAAGAGCTACTCTATATGCAGGCTTAATTTCATTCCACCCTCGTCAGTACCAACCTCTCTTAGGCGTGGTCCGATCTTGTTACTCAAGATGTATCGAGCGAAGGCGTGCAATAAAGCGCATAAATCCATCGGCGAAAAGAAATATCCAGTATGCATGTGAAGTGTCCCAGATTCGCGTGACTAAATTTATTCTCAACCGAGTCAAAGGCAAATTTTTTTGAAAGCGTGTACATGTACTACGCAAAGCGAGAGGCGCCTTCAAGAAATGAATAAAACATTTCCGGGGCAATATGCTTTGTAAATATATATTTAAAAACGTTCTGTTTTCATTACTTTGGGAAGATCGCTTGCTTAATTCTAATTACAGGAACTCTCGAGTCACCAGGCTTCATCAAAATGTGTGGTTTTATCCTTTTGAATGTCAATATACTTATTTAATATTTTGTTTGGGCGTGTCCTCCGTTAGGTCGACACAAAAAAAAAAGGAGGTGGTGTAGAACTTCGAACTTGGCTCAGCTTTCATTTGTTTTTGTCGCTGTTGGTGCCATAGTTCTGCCTTTACACGGCATATACGAGGACGCCAGCAGCCTAGTCTATGTAAATTTAATTCTTACCAGACACGTCAGCAAGTGCGTCTATGCATATATTAACGTTGGTGCTGCGCAATTCATTACTCAAATGCGCAGTAATTTAAGGACATGAGAGAAAAAGATAATGAGAGATAAGGCGAGAAATTAAAATCTATTCCCCCCTCTCTCTCTAAACAGTTCTCCTAGCTAAACGTGCTTCACTGAAACATTGATAAGAATTCTTAAGTATAGGCAAAATAAGCGTTCAAGGCACAGAATTTGACAGCGTAAAACAAACGGATTGAGTGGTATTTGACTGGAGTCTATTTCAGTTGTTACTGAAATAGACCCCATACTGAAATAGAAAGGACCCCACTGAAATAATTCTAAAATAGAAAGGGCCCCACTCAGTCATACTCTGGCAACACTATGAAAATGCCCCCAGCCTCCAAACCTGTAGATTGTAGCAATTCTGCCCGAAAGAAATGCTTTTGTGGAAGCCACTGGTGTTGCACAAAACGTGTTTGCCATCTGTACACGCTTCCTCGCAGAACACAGTTAAGCCGAATGTATTGCACCTGAAAAGACGTGCGTCTGTGCTTTGTTAAATCACAGGCCGAGGTGTCCTGTAAAAACATTTTGATGCTTATTTGGTGTACAAATACACTCCGTTGACGAGTCCCAAGATTGCACGTGTTGTTGTAAGATGGTGACGTAACAGGGCAAATACATAACTGTTTTAAAACTCTGAACACCAAGCAGAAACACCATATTTTCATTGAAAATCACCACCGATCATATTCCAAAATTGAATGAATGAATGGGTGAATAAAAGAGAAGAAATAACATATGCAAACGAGCAAATCAAGCGGGATACGGTAAGCAACGACGTTTGCAGTTAACAACAATATTACACTTATTAAGTGCATTAGCGACCACATAATATTTCATAAATTTTTTAAAAGAATCACCTAGAGGTATGGCAATTAGAAAGAAGGGAAGTAAAAAGGCAGAACTCAAGGAATGAAACAATACAGAGGTGAAAGGCAGCGCACCTGGAAGGAAGTATATGACTTGTATGTGCCTTTCAAAGACCATAGGCCCAGTAAAGCTGCTAGGAACGTTTTAAATAAAAAAAAAGTGATTATTCTGGGGTTTACCAAGACTTCCGCGATGTATTTCCCTCATTGAAATGACGTTAAAAAATACGCATGATCAGAAGACAAAGAAAAACGCTCCCGTCTCTATGAATCAAACCCATGGTGTAAGAACAAGGTAAAAATCAAAATAAGAAGAAGTGTAAGAATAAGAATAAGTTCTTACACCGTGGTCGAACTCATGAGCTCTCAATCCGCTACAACACATGCCAGACACGCTAACCATTTTGCCATGGTCTTTTTCTTTCTTTATTGGCGGTTGCGTGTAACACGCAAGGAGACAAGATAAATACATTTTGATAGACAACAAACATGAAAGAACAAACACTATAACGGCCATGAAGCACTGCTAAATGACATGACGCCTGAAAATCCCTTCCGAGAAAGCAGGCCTTCTGGCTTTTCTAACATCGAGAAACCTTGATATGCTTTCTTCAAAATACTGTCTTGCTGGTCTCATGTATACTACGGCCACAGTGAAACTTAGCCATTCGAGAGCGTGATATGGTCAGATATTTGGAAGGCTTTAAAATACGCCGGTGATATCTACTACTCTCCACACGCAGCGTTCTTCATGAAGTGCAGTGATGCATCATGACCGTGACATACGCAAATATACTTCTTTCAACACGTGGTTTCTAAGAGTCTGTCCTATTTGGTGCGTTTACAATAGGAGAAGTGCTATTTTGTCAGAGCCTTAGCACACCGACTGGTGCCAACCTTATCCCATGCGTCGATGTCGCTCATGGCATTCACCCATATCTAAATTACGTTTGCGACGCCCACTGACTCCACCTGGCTTTAACTCCCCGTTGCCAATTCAACGCTCACCCGCGTGAAACCGCTGCTTGCCAAGAGGAAAACAAGACGCGCATTGCGTTTGCCTCTAGGGAAAGAACTAAAAAGGACGCCATTTTCGACCTCCCATCGCGGGGGCACGGCTCACGCCTTTAGGGAAGGGGGAAGAGGGATAATAGGAAGAGAGGAGAGAAGGAAAAAGTGAATGGCATGACAAGAGAACGTCTTGTCAGCACAGTCAGTAGTGCGAAGCGAAAGCGTTCGTCTATAAGGCGGGGAGGTCCGCACACCCACAAAACTCGAGGAAGGCTCGGAGGGCTTGCGTCTTCGAGCGTGCGGGAAAAAAACGTCTTCCATCGTTGTGGCGGGTAGTCCAAGCAGACGATATCGGCTCACCAGTACGCAACGCTCTGTGGCCAGGTCAGGGCAGGGGCAAAAAAATTGCCCGCAGCTTCCCTCGGGGGAACACTGAGGAGGATGCGGACCATATAATTGGTTAACGGGGTGTTAAAGTGCGACTTACTTGGGTCGATGGCTAAATTGGTTAACGTGGTTGTGAAATGGGGTGTTAAATTGCGACTTACTTGGGTCGATGGCTAAATTGGTTAACGTGGTTGTAGGAGGGGGTGTTAAATGAGTGAACACGTACACACGTATGCGAAAGGGCGGCGCTGGTCGAAGGGACGTCGATCATTGTGTTTGTGGATTCGTTGGAATTCATTTCACCGCGACCTTGGACGTCGACGCGCCGTACAAACCAACCGACGAGCGGCAACTGAGCGAGCGAGCGCCGACCTTGAGTATATATACAGCACGACGGCGCATGCACTGTCAGCTGTTGAATGTTCTCGAAGCGCGACGCCACATGCGCGTCCACTGGAGAATCAGGAGAATTGTAGATGTCGAACGCGGTGTGTAGAGGAGGAAGGGTGCACAGATGGTGGAGGAGTGAAGCGCGCGCGGTGTGTAGAGGAGGAAGGGATGCACAGATGGTGGAAGAGTGGGCAACGGCGCGACGGCGCATGCGCGCGCGTCAGCTTTCGAATGTTCGAGAAGCGGTGCGGACGGCGCGGACGGCGCGGACGGCGCACTACAAGGCGCGAGTATAAGATGCTCCGCATCTAATAATACACTGCAGCGTTTCATCATCACCGTACCTTCGGCACGCTGGCAATGAAGGGTGACCCACGGAATACCTGCGTGCCACAGGCCAGGCGCTGCTGGTACGCAGACGAAGCAAGAACCAGCGCTCGCATCTGTACAGGCAGGTCTCCGGAAGGGATGGTGGAGGTTTTCCGCTTGCCACCCGTGTGTCAGGGTGGGCCGTTGTTAGGAGCATTCGTAGGGGCTATTGTGAGTAATCCGACTGGTCTATCGCCTTGGTGACTGGCGTGTCGCAGTGGTGTGCTGCATTAGCGGCGGCGTCAGCCTCCTCGTTGCCAGCTATTCCAACGTGCGAGGGAAGCCAGTGGAGGTACAGGCGCACACCGCTATCTTTTATGGCGGTCAGTTTGACGTGCAGCAATGCCACAGTCATGCCTGCTTGGTCTGCTTGGAGCAGCGCTTGTAGGGCTTGTCGGGAGTCGCACAGAATCGCCACAGGCAGCTACAGTAACGTGGCAGCGAGGTGGTCGGTTGCCAAGTGAAGGCCGGCCAATTCAGCTGCAGTGGAACTGTCGCGAAAGGGTAGTCGGCACCGGACGGTTGTCGCAGTCGATGGTGTGGCGCAGGCAGCCGCGGCCGAATGGGGGCAGTCTCGAACGAACGCGTCCGTGGATACCAGGAGAAGCCCCCTATGCCTGTCATGCAGTTTCGTCACGGGCGCCTGGTGGAGCTCGCCCGCTGGTGCAAAGTCACGCTCATCTCGTTGTCACATCGCTTTCTTTGGTTCTACTCTCACCGTTAAGTACTACAGGTACCACAACTTCTGTAGCCACAAGGCTCTACTCTCATCTTTAATTACTACAGGTACCACACGCTTCTGTAGTCACAAGAGTGAGCTTAATCATTATGGAGGAATATTTAGTCGTTGGTATAAAAATGCATAACCCAGCGTCAACGTGCATGCATCCGCGTTAAGCAACGCTGTCATGTAGAACGTATATCGTGCAAGCCCTCTTATATAGATGGACATTAAACAATAAACTACCCCTAAAAGGACACTTTGTCTTGATTCAAGATTTTAGTTCTCAAAGGCAAATTGTTCATTTATTGAATTAGGTTAAGATTTTTTAAGTGTTTCTCTTCACAGGGCTTTTCGTTATATGGTTGTCGCATTTTTCAACTTTTCCGTGTGTACATGTCTTTTTTAAAATGGTATATCCGTTGATTATGTACGTATGCGATATATTAATGTAATGATTTGTGTGCTACGTACACGGCCTGCGTGCCGTAATATATTACGGCAACAGTTCTGCTCTTGCAACAGTTATAACTGTTGCAAGAGCAGAAGCCTTTGTCAGGCCACACTGCCTTTAGAATCTGCTTCCTTTCTGTTGTAAACAGGAGAAATGAACCCAATTTATTTCAGTTCAATCCACACGTCTTACTTTCGTGCTTTGACGATTTCTGTGACCGATGAAGTCACCAAGATTTTTTTCTATACAGATCTAAGACAAGGATATAGTCCGGAATTCTTGTATTTTTGGAAAAAAATATGTCTATTAGGTTCGTAAACCCCGTTTTCATCATTTTTTACCGCCTGTTGCGCCGTCATAAAAATGACGCAATTGTAGAGGTTCGAGTTTGAGTTCCGGCCAGTAATCATGCAGAAATTGATGATTCCAAGCATCAAAGATATGTGCTCTACCAAGCAAAGGAATGCATTGTGGGTGTCGCTAACGGACACCATGCGGTGACTCATAGGGTAAATGAGTGGATGAGTTGGTTCACTTGTGCATTAAGCTTAATAAAAGCGCAAGCAGAGCGGAAAAAAGATAGTGCCAGTGCCAATGAGGTTGACGTCCTGCGCTCTTGATCGTGTGTACTCTGGCGCTGTGATTTTGCTTTAATCACAAGCGAATAGCAACAGCTCGTGCCGTTTCAGGTCTCATTTCGTGCTTTAATAAATTTTTATGCAATATAACTATATCCTGAGTTTCCTAGCCATATGTGATACTGCAGACATAATTGCGGGGTGGCCAGAGAACATACATTGCCTAAAATGCCGGAATAGCTTGTTATAGCGACAAGATCGGAAAAGCACCGCAACTGATGTGTTTCACAGGGCAAATCCTAAAGCAGGTGAACATATCGCACCTCTTAAAAAATAAGAGAGGACATTTCGAATAATTTTACTCAGTGAGTTGAGTTGTTGTATTGACCGTGAAACGCTGTGGTCGTACCGGACTTTCCAGGCAGCTTCTGTCCATTATGACAACAATCACTCTTAAACGTACGAACTGTTCTCGGAATTTTACGCTATCTGGTGAACACGGGACATGAAGGTGGGAGAGCAATCACTGCCGAACTATCTTCTTTGCGCTCTTGTTAAGCTTGGCAGTGTAAGGCCGAAATATATCAGTATATAAATGCAGGGCGCTGACAAAAAACTGTCACTTATACAGGAATTCATGTGTATAAATCAAATGAAATCGCTTACTGTACCCTAAACAAGTTTTGTTACATGCGAATGAGTGTTCGTATAAGCAGCACATTTTAAACAACCATTAGGACTTTTTTGTGGGGCTTCCTTAGTTCAAAACCTACAACGTCCTCAAAAAGCGTTATTTGAGCAATTCTACAAAACATCCTTCAGACATATGCATTCCTAAACATCATCTATTGCTGATCCGGAAAACGTCCGTGGGGCATTCTGCCTAGACTAAGGAGAATGCTGTGGCTAAGGCACACTGCCTAGGCAATTTATTTGATTTGGTAGATCTCATCAACATTCACGCCTCACAAAGTTAAAGCTAACAACAAGTTATTCTGGTGCAGCTTTCAGTATAGCGGGCTTAATACTTTCTTTATGTCTATACAGCTGTGTGTGCAAAAGAGTCAATAATTTTCAGCCCCGCCGCGGTGGTCTAGTAGCTAAGGTACTCGGCTTCTGACCTGCCGGTCGCCCGATCAGACCGCGGCTGCGGCGGCTGCATTGTCGGTGGGGGCGAAAAAAGCTGTAGGCCCATGTTCTTAGATTTGGGTGCACGTTAAAAAAACCCAGTTGGTAGACATTTCCGGAGACCTCTACTATGCCGTTTCTCTTAATCTTATTGTAGTTTCGGGACGTTAAACCCCACATATCAATCAAATATTGCTAATTTTCACATCGATTGCCTTTGTGGAGCACGCTAAGGAAGAATATAAATAAATAAGGATATATCGTACGTTATCACGTATGATGTATGATGCCATATTTGTACACGAAACATATTCTGAGAAGCCTAAGTTTCCAGCACCAGCTTCAGCTCACTAACAGGTCTATACGCCATACTAGTTCAAGAACACGTCTACTTGAACTGAGGTGACCGCGCACATCAGGGCGTAAACAGTAAAGGAAATGAAGTTTATTTCTTAATCCATATCAGTGTTAATGACAACGCTTTACGTGCCCCCAAGTTTTATGCGCTTCAAGTCGCTTTCAAATCCTTGTACTCTGCAGGGTTAGCATTGCTTCATATTACTCGGCCACGCGGAATCACCTTCCTCGTAAAGGGACATGAAGTTAGTGTGGAAGAAAAAATGTAATTATCTTGTTTTAGGCAAATTATTTTGGTCAAAACTCAACTGCATACCGCACAAAATAAAAATGATTCTGTTTGGAAGTGCTCACAATTATGATCGTTCATTGGTGTTTTGTCGGCATATATATCATCACGTACGAAGTGTGCGTTATGGATGAAGTGAAAAATTAGGGGTAGAAAATTATGGCTTCGCTTTGTTTTTATATTTATCGTAACATGTACAGTACGCTTTACAACTGATGTAGCAAATGTCACACAGCTCAATCGTCCTATCATAATCACAACAACCTTGATGTTTAAAATATAATTGCCCTAAACTTACCAAATTCAAGGATATCCAGAAAAACATTTTCTCAGAAAATCAAGGATACTCATGAAAAACATTTTCCCAGTGCTGTTTAAGCAAACCTAACAGTATGCTGCTTTGATTTTCTTCTCTCTACAGCTAATGCGTGCCCCATGCTCTAATCAAAGTTCGTTCAGCCTCATCTGCATACTCAGCAGAAGGCAGGGCACGTGCAGCCGCGGCTGCGTTGCATGCAATTAGAGCAGAAAAAGAAAACAACCTTACACTGATGGCTCGTCCACAGGGGAGCACAAAGGGTCGCATGCGTCGCTTGCATATCAACGAGATACGTCCAGCGTTTTAAATTCTTGCGCGTATGTATGCGGTTGGTGAGCTTTAATTAAAGCACGATAGAAGCTCCATTGGTAAGCAGAGCCAAGCTGTGAGTACTACATTTAGTAGTCTGCTTGCGGGTACAAGAGCAGAGTACACGCTAAAGACAAGCAGACGACACTAACCGGGCGCTGACGATTATAGTGGGCTGAAATGCTCTAGCCGAGAGAAACGGAATACAGAATATCAGGCTTCACGACATTAGCCATACCATAGTAATCCATAGAGGGCTGAATAAAGACAGGTGTCACAACCGTTCAACCTTTTGTTACGAATGGCTGGTACTAAGCAGACGAAACACGAGCGGCTAAATAGAGTAATTAACTCTGTTCCCCTCCCGAACACACCAGAGCCTCGGAGAAGAGAGGGGAGTCGCGAACGTTCATTTGATAGAATTATTTTTGTTTTTGAACCACCGGCCGCGTTAAAGCCACCTGCATTTGCTTTAATGAGCGTGAGGGCGGAGTGTAGTAATTAGATTTCATTATTAATTTTGCTTCATTAAGCTGCTAAAATTTGTCTCAAGTGTCCTAATTACGCGCAGCCGCTATCACCTAAGAAACTTTTTCTTTTGCCACGTTCCTCAATCCCTTTTTCCGAAAACACATTTTATATTCACTAGGCACAACCAAAAAAAAATGGAAAAAAGAATGTAACTCATAAAGGTGAATTGTTGCCGCCTAGGCTAGAGACTAGAAAAGTCTTTCTATTCGTTTTTTAATGTAGCACCTCTGTATAAAAAAAGCCAAGTGAATTTAGAACAGCCATTCATTCTTTTTCGAGCTCCATACTATCCTTCTGATCCTCTTAATTGGCCGCATCTGCTTAGTTTTAACCCCGTTCGTTCATCAAATTTCTTAACAAGGCTTAGCGGAAAAGGCTCAGTGGCAGACGCTGCATATGCGAGGCGTGGTCTTCATTATCTTTATAGCACGTGTTATTGCGCTGGCATAAGTGCTGTCTATGCGTGTTGGAAGATGTGTTCTTTATTCAACGCACTGGATTTATACTTGTAAACTGGACTGCTTGCAAGCGCTGTTGCGACATGGGGCTTGTACAATATGTTTAAACATGTGCAGCCCTATGCTATTGCAATAAAACCGTTTATATTGCCTGTAGGCAGAAGTGCACCGTCAAACGCCCATTTTCCATTTATTAGCAATGTTAATTGTCCGTCATTAAAGTCCTGGCAGTAAGATTGCGTAGCACGTTCTACGAACCGAGCAAACCTCAGCAACATAACTGTGCATGTGATCTTATAGCTTTATATTTCAGAGTCATATAAACTTAGTACAGTTGTGTTCTACCTACTATTGCGTTCTACTAACTACCGACGTAGCGGAAATTCGCGTTTGTTGTGGATTCAACATCTACCAAGCTTTTCCTGTTGATAGTACTTTCATGGTTTTTTCATGGCACTAGAGCCACCTCCTTTCTCCGCTTTTGCAGCTACACAGCTGGCAGTTCATTGTTTTGCTGCTTTGATTACCTAATACCTATTCAACCAGCGCATTTAAACGGTGTTTTGGTTGTACTTGCAACATTAGGTGTTCAATATTTTACTAGTCGTGGAGCTTTTCTCGGTCTTTTGGCTTTTACATTTTGACAACTTAACTACTGTTTTCATAGCAATAAGTAGATATCAATGTTGACTCTGCTCAGCTTTGGTTCAGAAAGAAAAGTGGAACAGTTGCCGAGGTGCATGGCCTGCATGCGCCACAGCATTCTAGGTTACCAGAAATAGATTCTAGGCCAGATAATATGTGGCTTCTTGCTAGTTGTGTGTCTCGCTTTTACTTGGAGCTCTTTTCGTAGTCCTAAAATTTATCTTACGTTGCTTACAGCTATGCTACCATGTGAACAATCCCCGCACTGAGTGGGTTTGATCTTTAGCGCAGCAGTTGCACTTTTGAAGGAGGCAAAAATGCTTGAGGCCTTAGTGGTTTTGAATTGACATTCACATTCAGAACCCCATTATTATTGTTACATCAAATGAACAAAGTAGTAATTCTAGATTGTATACATATTTCAAATAGGAGAGGTGAGCTGCTTAGTAGGTTGGTAATCATGTTAAAAAGGCAGGGCATGCAAACATGGACTTGAGAGAGTAGCCAAGACACCGCAAACACCAACTGGAAAAGTTGACATTAAGCTACAAACGAAACAAGGCAAATGGAGATATCGATCCAGACGGCATGCCTGTTGGTCTATGTGAGAGGTAACTGCTCAGCATTTGATTTCTTCGTTGAGTTATTCAATGGTTGGCTCACACATGCACTACCACATGTCGCTATGCCAAGCCTCTATCATTAGATGCATTTCTCCATTTCTGTGTTTGTACGAAACTGCATGATTCGAATTTTGGCATGTATTTACGTCGTGATATAAAGATAGGTTTAATGATGGGCCTCTGGTTAACTGTCTTATATGTTTCGTTAGTCTGCCTTCTCATTGTTAGTTGGCATTTGAAATGTCCTGACTCCCCTATGGCCATGATTGCAAGCCCAGTCTTTTCAAGATGTATGCATATAATGCGTAAGGAAAATCGGTTATTGAGTGAGTAATAGGAAGTTAAAGTTATGTGTAGTGTAAAATATTGTTCTGTTTTCTTCTGTTAGACTTCTTGCTTAACAATGACTGGGCATTATTTTGGAGCCTGCTAATGGGGTATGAGATATACATGTATAAGGCAGCAGCTGTTTATTTATTTATTTATTAGAATACCCTCAGGGCCCGTAGGGCATTACAGAGGGGGTGGGTACAACATTTATAACACACAAGCAAAAAGAGACAAAATAAAGAAACAAGTGTCAGATGCGCAAATCAGGAAGGCAACATAAGTCAACTAAAAATGTATAAGTGAGAATTCAAGCACATACAAGACAAAGATAGATAATGGAAACTGCGTATAGTTACAAGCATTGCTGAGAAATTGCAGTCTTGAATAACAAAGGGTCTGTTATTGTTAGCATGCTGTCGAGACTGCTGCCTCACGAGGCTGAGAAAGTCAACTTGTGTTACATGGGGCATGCTAGAAAAAGGGAATTGTTTCCAATGTTTCTTGTTTTCTCGGCAGACATTGTATAAAAACTGACCCAAAGGCAGACGGAGGACAGTACAGATGGACACACAGAAGCCATCGGGCTGCCTCAAAAACTGCGACTGAACATTAACCTGTAAGTACTTGCGAGTTCATGGTCTTGTCATGTTAATCTGTGAAGTGGTTTCTTGACCATTAGCAATATTTTCCAAAACATGTGCTTTGACGCCTTAATGTGGGAAATTATTCCAGCACTATTTTTGGGGAAAACTTTCTAATACAGCAGAAGCCTTTGAAACCATGTGCTCAGAAATTGAGTTATGTGACGAAAATAACTGACACACGATTGTTGCTTCATGCTTTTACCACAGTCTTTGTTTCTTTGTCAGCAAAATTTCATGGCTATGATATCGAAATAATTTTTGTTTCAATTTATGCTAATGTTGGTCATGAGGAAACATGGCAAAATTGTACTCGCCCATGACCGGCAGGTCGCGGGATCGAGTCCCGGCTGCAGCGGCTACATTTCCGATGAAGGCGGAAATGTTGTAGGTGGTCGAAATTTCTGGAGCCCTCCACTACGGCGTCTCTCATAATCATATGGTGGTTTTGGGACGTTAAACCCCACATATCAATCAAATCAAACATGGCAAAATGCCGTGTTTCTTGTATATGTTTTACAAGAGTGATTCTTTCTTGTAGAATAAAATTACAGTGTTTGTTTTAAGGGCATTTACCAAGAGTTGAAAATACTTCTGACTATAAAAATTGAAGACGCCTTCACACATTTTTACCCTGGGTTTTTTGGCTGATAAGACAGTCATTAAAGCACAAACATAAAGAGTGAGCATTAAATTGAAAAGAAAGGCTTACTGTCCATATCTTATAATTCTATCAAACATTACATGACAGTTGTCTTGTTATGGCAGAAGTTAAGATGATGATGGGGGGGGGGGGGCTTGAATGGGGCTCAAATCATTAAAGAAAGTTTTTTTTGGAACCAATCAAGATTTTTCAAAATTAGGTTGTTGTGAATGTTTGAACAAAAATTGTTTGTCTACCGTATTTACTCCATTTTACCGTGCCCTCGATTGTAACGCACACTCGGTTTTCACGACGAAAAAAAAAAAAAAAGTAATACATCGATTGCAACGCGCACCCATTTGTTTCGTTGGCCCGCACGATCACACTATTCGGGAAAATGACTCCTGTCGGGAGCGTCTTCTGTTTAAATATGAGGTACGGGGGAAGCTTGTGCCTATCTGACGTGCAGTGGAGCATTGCCGTCACTCTTGTTTTACCGTGGCCCGATGTCAGCATGCGAACTTGCTTCGCCCCCTTCTTCTCGACGGTTGTGGTGCCAGGCATGTCGAAGTAAAGATGTGTCTGATCGGCATTCCCGATTCGCCCAAGCAGGTAGCCGTTGTTGTGCCGCAAGTTTAGGATGAACCTCTGAAAACTGTGAAGCTTTTCCTCGTACTCCTCCGGCAAGTTTTGGCCCATGCCCGTTCGCTTTCGGAGGGAAAAGCCTTTCCTCTTCATAAAGTTAGTTAGCCAGCACCTGCTCGCTTTGAACTGGCTCTGCGTTAGCCCTTTTTCTAAAGCTAACTGCATAGCCCGCACTTAGAGCAGTCCTGTCGTCACGGGCCGCTGTGCCGCTCGCTGCTCAAGCACATACTCGGCGAGCAGCTCTTCAATTTGCGGAAACCGGCCCTGCTGTGGTCCACTGAAGCCTTTGCGTGAATCTTTGCTGCCGACAATCTTCTGCTTTTGTTTGCGCCAGTCCCGCACGCACGTTTCGGGAACTCCGAACGACCGCGATGCGGCCCGATTTCCGTCTGTTTCGGCACACGCGATGACGTTTCCTTTAAAAGCGGCATCGCGGTACCGCTTTTACACACAAGCAGAAATGGCCGACGCGCCATGCGGCCCATGCCGAAGCACGTAGGGGGCAGCCATTTTGGAAATGCCGATGGCAATAGAATGACAGTATTCATTTTTTTTTTGCACTCGATTTTAACGCGCATGCGATTTATGAACTCGCTTAACCGGAAAAAAGGTGCGCGTTAGATTCGAGTAATTACGGTAGGTCGTGGCAGTAACCTTGATACGCTGTGCTGCTCTGGTAAATCGATGCCCTCTTGTCGAATCGCTCATTTTTAGCATCATGGACATAGTGCTATAAAACTGTTGAGCAGCCAGATCCCTCTTAAACGCCTTGTCCTCTGCAGCTTAAGTTTTGCACCCAGTATCATTACAATAGAAGCATTCGTTAAAGTTGAAAATTTGTAATGAATGTGTTGAGATGTATACCTGATGAAAAAAGAAATCATTGAATGAATGTTCGAGCTTGTTATTTGACAACAAAACGTTTCTTTACCGAGGCAGCAAACTGCATCAAGGTTGCTGCCACAACTTAGACAAATTGTCTTATTCAAACATTGGCTCGAACAACACACTTAATTTAGCGATGACATTCATTGAAGCCCCCATCTTCATGTTAGCTCCTGCCGTAATGAGATCTAAAACTGTCATGTAGTGTTGATTGGATTAAAAAAACTATATATGCAAGCCTTCCCTCTTAATTTATTGCTCACCATTTCTGTTGATGCATTATTCATTGTCTACATCAAGCTAATACCTCCACCATGGTGTTATGAATAAGGCGACGTGTACCCATCCAGCACTCTGTCACGCAGAGTGATGGGTGGGTTGAGGTTACAGAAACGACAACGAATTCCTGATCCTCTTATCTCACAGCTCCTCTTTCTCGCTCTAAAGGTGCCGTTTAAATATGTTGCCTGCCGCCCGTAGGCCTTTGCAGTGGTCTACAGTATGCTTTGTCTTGTGTAAGATTTCATACTATAATGCAAAGTTCTTTTGTTCACCCCACACAACTCTCTATGGTGTTTGTAGTTACAGAAATTGTAACTTCCACACCATGGCACTAATTAAAGGGATTTAGTTATGCTAGTCTTTGAATTTTTTTGCAGCTAAAATATAGTGTGTTTAACGTTGAGTTCTTGTCTACTACAGCAATAGGTCTTCGTAGCATGCTGCTGCTTGTTCTGCATGTGATCTGTTCTTGTGCAAAAATACCGTTTGCTTTTGTGATTCATGAAATAATGGTGTGAACAGAGGTGGTGTATGTAGTAGACACCATAGTGGTTTAAACTCTGAACATTGCTGCTGCTACAATAATTTTTTGTACTTCCTTTTCAGACATATAGAAAGGAGCGAAGTGGAGCTGTTCATGGGCCATGCACACAGTTTCATAAGCGGGCTTTCAGCACTTTTGACAATTATGTTTTTGGATACATCTGCCAAAGTTGTGTTCAAAAAAGCGTGAATAGTGCATTTCGTTGTTCATTTTGCATGCTGCAGCAAGTATGATTCACACATATGCAAGATAACACAGCACAGTGAATACACACAAACTACCCCCCCATACACTCTGGATTTGTGGCTTAAGTGTAAATTGTTTCTCTGACCTTGCACAACAAATAATAACAAAATGACATGAAGGCTTTCCCATCTATGCAGGTAGCATTCTCAATATACGCTGGCAATAAGAGTGCAAAGTTTAACCAGTCCACTAGTCACATATTTTCTTGTGAACATTTATAGATAGAAGGCCGGGGTTGTCGGAAGCTGATACATGGTAACGAATGGACCGCGACTGCAGAAGTGTTCTGTTTTCTTACCTTTGTACACGAGGTGGCATAGTAAAATTGTTCAGGCTGCAGCTATGTCTTGTCACTGCGCAGCGTTCAACAAGCTCTGTGTTAGAACATGTTGCATGGAAAACTTAAGCAACATCCTCTTTACGTTCTTTAAGTTTCGGTGACCATTTTTCATTTTTTGTGCCCATGGAAGTTGCGGCGCAATTTTCGCTTTATACTTTACCGATTACCTCACTCAAATCTTCACTGCTTTTCGGTATACCTTGGGATATACGTTCACGGACCGCACACCTGCGCATGATCAGAGGAAGGTCTTCTACAAGGTACACTGGGGTATTGCAACGCGACTCCTATTGACAAAATGGGCAGAAAGAGTTCAGAGGTCTAAAGACTGCAAAAAGGGGATGCTGCTATTGCCACCAGTGCACCTTGTTCCAAGACTCAGTTTAACTGCTGGACAATAAGGCTATAGCATCTATATCAACAGTGCATGAAAGTGGCTTGGAGACAGATCGGGAAGGGGGGGGGGCGACTTGGAGTATTCGTTTATTTGTTGTCAACCATTAACTTCCAAGAACAACATGTTCACGAGGATGTATATTGCTAAAGAGCTGGTCAACCTTCACTGACTTGTTGCCAACGTATGCTGCAACTGGCATCTGCTTAAGTGGGAACACTTCTATGCAACTTTATTATTGCAAGTCCTAGTAAATTTTCACACTCATTATTTCACATATAGTTTGAAACATCTTTGCATGTACAGATTGGCTCAACAAAAAGAAATCTTCCAAATGGGGAAAGGGAGGGTGTAATGAGAACTTAGCACTGGTAAATTGTCGGCCTTGTTGGTGTAACATTTTCGTAATGTTCAGCGTAGCACCTCAAATCACAAGGGTGGGACAGGCTTGTGTATGTTCGGCCAGTCCCATCTTCGTCATTTCAGTGCCGCAATTAGCTCTATAAACATGTCATGTGCTCTTTGTGCCTTTGTTTGCTGCACACTTCATTCTTGCGTTCTTTGTGTAGAGTTCAGTTCAACTTCACTCCTGTTCAACTTGGTGTTGTGTAGATAACAAACAGGTACTTCAGGGAGCTAGCCATGAATGACTGCATTCATTCCACAAAATAATGCTACCTGTGCAAAATATATACTAGGTTGTAATCAGTCTACTAAACCTGTGTTCACTTGCACATGAAGGTGTGCCCAGAAACTAAATTAACAGCGTGTTCAGCCAACAAAACTCTCCGTCAAACAACACAAATATCTCACATTCACAGGCACGAAGAACATAAATGAAATCCTTCATTGCTATATTTTGCAAGCAGGCTGCATGGCGGAACTGTGGTGCTGCATATTGTTGTGCGGAACAATACAGCAGACTGTTGTGCAGAACAATACAGCAGGCTGTTGTGTAGAAGGATACAAACATTTTTGTATTAGTTGCAATAACGTATAGAATACGTAAGAATGCTCTGTTCGAAGGAACTTGTCGTATTTTGGTCATGGAATAGTATCTGGGGTCTTAATAAAGTAACGGGTTTTGTGGTAACTGTGCTGAAGCATGACTTCCATGAAGAGGCTACGTCTTAAGGAAACAGTTGTATTCTTGCTCACGGAATTGCTCGGCACCGCTGTACCTTCAGCATTCTCCGTGAAGGAGGGTGCTTTTTTTTACAGTGTATCTTGTTTATTGCGTTTCCCTCTGTACTTACTTTCCTTAATCTGTCTTTAAGGTTTGCATATGCTGTGGCTGCACGAGAAGAGTGAGCCACCTTAGTAATTGAGGCGTGGTAGCCAGAGAGGTACAGCGAAGTGTATGAAAACTTTCAATACCTCCAAGTTGCTGGACTTTCCCATTTGAGACCTGTCTTCATCAAGACCGCCTAAATAACCAGCATGAGCAGACACTTTGCAAGGATTAAAATATAGAAAAACATTTAGATTGTTACACCTAAAAATTTCATTGTTGACATCGCACCGACGAAGAAACTAGAAAACTCCGTCGTTCACCAAATACAACTTGATCTTAATATCTAATCATCCACTGCAAGAAACCACGGGATACCTGCAGATCGTACCTCCATATGGTATTGACTGAAAAGGTGTAGAATCAGGCTGCTGAACTCGTAGCAGTGCATCGCAGATAACACAATGCGTAAATTCCTAATAGTAGCTACTGCACGCATAAGTAGCCAATAAAAAATATTTATACTTATACAAAGAATCTTTGCAGCCTAATAGGCGTTTTTAGGTAACTATATAGTCACATTACGGCTGGCATTTGCCATGCATTGCTGTGTGAGAATTCAACGATTATGTGCTTGCCATTTAAGCCAGACTTATTTCGAACGCGATAAAAACCCTACCCCATATTCATCATTAAAATAACATTTATTGCTAGAAAACAGGTATTCCGTAAATAAGAAGCCAACTTCACTAAGAAACAAATAGGATAGGCTTACACGGAAGGTTGTCGCTGTGCTAACACAATATACATAAGACTCAAAGAAATTTAGGCTTGCTTACCAAACCATTCAATGTTCCATAATATACATTATGTTGGACGCTGTTTCACATCCTTCAAAACAAAACAATATATTACTCTCTGGCGATTTGAGACAAAGATAGCGCAACACTGCTCTTGAATGTTCGAGCTAAACCTTAGGTAATGAGAAAAAAATTCATTTAGGATCATTGAAGAACACGGCTAATGCTATATTTTGAGTTTTGTTGTCACTCTTTTTAATTATATAGTTGTCATCTGTTTAACTTACACATGACATTTTGGCAGGTCACATCAGTTTCAATAAAGACGTTTCTTGCTGGACTCAACGCAAATAATAAGAATTAAATAAAGAATGGTGTCGCCATCCTTTTAATCGATCCTGCTCACTTATGCGTTGTGATAACCCACGACAAGCTTAATCAATGCCTACTGAATGGAACTGCACCCTTTGTAAAAAAAAAAAAATCCTTAGTCTTCACAAAATCACACGCAGTTCGTCAGGTAAATATGCTGTGCAAAAAGCAATCAAATGGGGCAAGATAACATAAATGGTGACCATGAACCTTTCTAAGCATCCCAAGTTTAGGCTGGAAAAAAAGAGACTTTACCTACTATAGCAGGTATTATAATAATATAATAACAACTAACATTAGTATGCCACTATTTCTACATGCACGCCGAGACCAGCGTTCCCTGTTCGAAAAGGTAAAGAGTGCCAAAAAATTAAAAAAAAAAATACTAGCCACAGAATCGCCAACTTGAGTCAATGGCACGAAGACTAGCCTAAACTAGCCACGTATATGTGAAAATCACTCCCACATATTTATTTAATTGGTAGAACTGAAACCCCTTTAGCCAAAACTATAGCTTGAGGGAGAGGGTGACGAATGTCGTAATCAATTTAACAAGATGTGGTGCAGGCATACACGCCCGCATCTAACCATCATGATCATTCGGCTGAACGTTTTTACGAAGAGGTATATTGAGCAAATAATAAGGTAGAGACAGTGTACTGATAGGCGTCTTTAATGCCGAGGTATAGGCAACAAGCAGACAGGAGACCCTGCAGTGGGGGAATATGGTATGAGCTCTGAAAATGCCAAAGGCGAGTTATTAGTAAGTTCACAGAACGTAGCAGTTCACGAATCACTAAAACTTAAAAAAATGGGCTAACTGCAAATGAACGTGGCTGAGTCCTGATGGTGAAACTTAAAAAAAATAAGATAGACTTCATTCTGCGTGACCACCCAAGCATTGTACGGGATGTAGAAGCAATTGGCAGGATACGATGCAGTGATCATAGTACGGTCTCGAATTCACCTAGAATTAAGAAATCAATGCCCGCAACTGGTACGCACAAAGCCAATTATTGAGTTAGTGATGAAAAAAAGTACGGCAATTCAGAGTTTCGCTCAATAAATTATTCATGACTCTAAATGAGTTAACCTGTAGAGTGTTTACCCCCCACTTCTCTCTGTAATGCCCTTGAGCCCTGAGAGTCAATAAATAAATAAATAAATAAACCTAGGTTGGCGTTGACGCAGGGAACGATAATCTGGGTGTATCATTAAAGAGTGTGCAAAGGAAGTGGGAGGTATTCATTAGACAGGACACTGTCAAACAACTCCACAAGACGAAAAAGATTATTAAAAGACGACAAACCAAGAAAGTAAAGCCTCAAATGCAACAGACAAAGCAGCACTGGTGGAGCTTTCGAAGTGATTCAATAGGCTAAATGTAACCGACATATAAAGGTATGACATGGAGACAATTGAGTATACTCTAAAAAGCGGAACAAGCCTAAAACCTGTAAAGACAAACATGTGCGTAGGCAATAATGGGTGTTTGCAATAATGAACAAATGCAAGATTACAACGAATATGGATAGAAATGTTGAGGGAGCGGAGGAGTTTAGACTTTTACAGCAACCGAAACAACCATGATGATGCACTGTAAACACAAACTAGCTGAATTGGGCGTGTTAAGGGCGTAATATTGCCTTTTACACACTTATACACCCTTGGGGTGTAACAAAAAAGAGTGCGATGGTTCTGCGACCTATATTTTACTTCCTTAGGAAATAATGCGAATAAATGAGGGGAAAAAGGAGGTGAATTCACCATCTGACGTAAGTAGGTACAAACAACACCCACAAAAAACTCCTGTTTCACCTTCTCTCGCATGTTTTCTTTTTATTTGTTTTCGGAGCTCTCTGCAATTTACCTTTAGTGCAGGAAGAAGTGTCTTGTAACACGAAAGTACAAATTTATCAGAATGCTTAACAAATTCCCAACGCGCTTATCAAATATTTATTTCTTCGTATCGTCGTATTATATGCGTTGTACGAAATGCTGCAGAGGGCACCATTCAGGCAGTTGGGCTTTAATTTATACAGTGACCTTTTACAAGCGCTGACACATGCCGCTGCTACAAGAACGAAAGTTTGAAGTGTCGCCGACGTGTTAAAAGCTGCCTTGAACGTATAAATTCCTGTGATAAACCAGGCAAGCCTATGGTAGCGCTGCAGTGTAGTGGTTATCTTGTTTGCTTTCATCCTTGTGGCCCCAAGTTCGATTCATGTGCCATCCGCACTTGTAGCCAAATGTGATGTTTGTTGTGTCAATGCGTACATGTACGTTTTCTAATACGTCCCCGCGATAAAAAATAGCAATAAATGTCTACGAAACATTTCATTTCGGACCTGAATCACTTTTTTTCTCGGCCGCGTATAAAAATGTGTTTTAGGGCTCTCAAGAGAAACAGAAAAACTTCCGCTGCGCTCCATTAAAGCCCCCGAATTGAGGTAAATAAGAACACCAACGTTACCACCTAAATTACCTCTTCTGACCCCATTAACTTCGTAAACAAACTTTGTTAAGCCTTCTGCCAACACAAATCGGCCATGTATCTCACAAACGGAGCTGTTTACTCGGTGATACACAATAAGCGAAGCTTCATGACTGAAGTCTAATTCAAATACAAGTAATATCTGTCAATGAACGAGTTTAATAAAGCAGGCTGACCAATAGAAAGATTCGAAGTTGACGGCTTTCGCTTCAATAGGCGCCGCCATCTTGTTCTATATATTCTAGTAGGACGCTTGTGTCCAAACGGGGAAAACCAAACTCCCCAGAGATCCTACAAAAACACCGCAAGCAAGGGTGTTATAGAAAACCTCATTTTCAAAAGCGTTTTACTTATTACCTTTGGGATGCACCCTAGAACACGAGTCGAAAGCACCCTAAGAGGCTAAAACGTGTTTACAGTTAATTGTAAGAAGCAGTCCCACCAGAATCTGACATCCCACCTACGACAGGGGAATAAAATATAACCTTAGATCGAATGCAAAAAAGGTAAAGCCGTGGGTGAAGATAAGGTAACATCAGACCTGTTGAAAGATGGTGGAGAGATTGTTTTTGAAAAACTGGCCATTTTGTATACCAAGTGTAACTTGACGAAAAAGGTACCAGAACCCTGAAAGCATACCAACATCATCCTAATCCACAAGAAAGGGGACGTCAAGGACTTCAAAATTTACAGGCTGGTCAGCTTACTGTCGGATGTCTACAAGCAATTTACGAAAATAATCACTAATAGGATTTGAACGACATGAGAGTTCAGTCAACTGAGGGATGAAGCAGGAGTTCTTACGAACTACTGCACAGTAGACCATATTCATACTATCAATCAGGTGATAAAGAAATGTGTGGAATACAACCAACCCCAGTACATGCATGGCCTATATATATTACGAAAAAGCATTTTATTCGGTCAAGATATCAGCAGTTAAGCCGGCACTGCTAAATAAGGGCAACAAGAAGTCTATATATATAAACATACCGGAACAAATATACAACGGAATCCGAGTTACCATAGTCCTCCACAAAGAAAGCGACAGAATCGCACTGAAGAAGGGCGTAATGCAGGAAGACACGATCTCGGAAATGCTATTCACCGGGTGGTTACAGTAGGTTTTCAGAACTCTAGATTGGGAAGAGTTAGAAATAACAGTTAATTGAGATTATCTTAGTAGCCTGCTATTTGCTGATGACATTGCTTTGTTGAGTAACTCAGGGGATGAACTACAGCTCATGATTACTAAAGTAGACATGGAAAGCAAAACAGTCGGTGTGAAAATCAGTCTGCATGAAACTAAACTAATGTGCAACAGTTTCGGCAGAAAACAGCACCTTGCGATAAGTGGCAAGACACTGGAAGTTCTAAAGGCATAATTCTACTCAGGCCAGATAGTAACCTCCAAGCCGAACCATGAGAGTGAAATAACTAAAAGAATAAAGATGACGTGGAGCACATTCGTCGAGCATTCTCAAATCACCAATGGCTGTGTCCTACTATTCCTCAAGAGGAAGGTATGTAACTGCTGCATCATGCTGGTACTTACCTACAGAGAAGAAACCCGGAGGCTTACAAAAAGGGTTGTGGTTAAATTAAGGACGACGTAGTGAGCGATGGAGAGAAAAATGATAGGTGCAGCCTTAATAGACAAGAAGAGAGCAGAGTATGTCAGGGAACAAACTTGATTTGAGGATATCATAGTCAGGAAGAAGAAATCAAGAAGAAGAAATGGACATGAGTCAGGCACGTAGTGCAAAGGCATAACGACTAGTCAATAGGCGTAACTGACTGAATTTCAAGAGCAGGCGAACGCGTGAAGGAAAGACAGAAAGTTAGGTGGTCAGATGAGATCACGATGTTCGCAGGGGTAACGTGGCAGCAGGGTGCACACGACCGGGTCATTTAGCGGAACACGGGAGAGGCACTGCAGTGGGTGCACTCAGGCGTTTGCTGCTGCTGGTGATGATGGTGATACAAATACACGCAGCACGAACGTTTCAAAATGACAATTCTTGAGCTTCCAGCATAAATTCTTGACTGTAGTAATGATTTCATGCACAATGTCGTAGTGTTTACGCAGTTGAAGGATGGGCTCTCCGCGCGTCTTAGTCTTGCGCGACTTTTCTTTAATGTCTGAAAGTTAGGACCATAAAAATAGTTTATGGTTTGACGAGTGCGCCCAAAGTGCCTGTTGCTGGCCTTAAAGCACAAGTTTTTGGTACTTTCGCTATTAATAATTCCGTGATGACCACTCCATAATTGCATTCCCTGGCTAAGCCTAGGACATGATAGAAGTATAGTTGGCCGCATATTTGAGAAGGATTTATGCTTGGGTGTTTGGGAGGACATTCGAAAGAAAACACTGGATAACCATGACACAAGAATCCGAGCTGGCAACAGTTCGTAGCGCTTGCGCTGCGGACTTTGCCACTTTTAGTGTTTGTTTTTTTGGTGTTTATTTGAAATGTGGGATATCTGCTTTCTGATGTTATCTGCTTTCTGATATCGGTGAGTGCTGATATCCGTGCCCGAGCCCCGCTTTCAATACCTGTGTGCTTCCAACCGTTGCTTAAATTTAGCTGCGTTCAGCAGTAGTTGACTTCCGAAATTGAATAGTTCCCATGCAGTAGTTCTTCCCGAGCCCAGCCAAATTTCAAAACGCTTGTGTGTGCGCGCGCGTGCGTGTGTGTACGTGTGTGAGAGCGTGAGTTGATGCTTGTTTGACTGGCAGTTTATAAACCTGTAGTTTCTTGTATTTATGCTGTGAAAGCCACCACTGACCGTTGCGTGCTTAACACTTAGCCATCTTTTTTTTATTATAGTACGTTTTGTTCGCAATCAAGGAGCGAAAATGAATTTTAAAATTGACGTACGTTTTGATTTCCACGTTTGGCACTATTGAAAGACCAGTGGCTTCAATTTCAACAGATATTGATAGTATTGCTTTAGTCGAGGTGAAAATAGTGTACCCAAAAGAAGCCAACTAGGCAAAAGAGTCTTTTTGCCGCCAACGGCCCAAAGCAAAAGTGACAAATTGGCGCTATGTAGCCAAACCTGGCAACCCTGACCGCGACCCTGAATGAAGGCCTCAAAACTTCAATATTTGTTTCTTTGTAATAGGCCTCGATACGTTAAGGGGTGAAGTACGCACGAAATAGGCTTCTTGTGTGCGCACAATCTTGCTTTAACATAGGCGAGCAGACATACTGCTTTCTGATGTCTAAAACAATAGAGCAAAATACGTGCGCCAACAATGCCCCCGTAATGACTCCCAGCGGAGAGGCCCATATCCTCCCGTTCTGAGCAAAGATGCGTTCTCGCGGGCTTCATTAGGTCCATGCGATAAGGCCATGGAAGGTGCTGCAACGCTCACGTTAAGCCACGAGTCCCCTCGTATCCCGCCTGCCTCGGTCGGCCCTTCGCATCCCTGCCCTTTTAGATCTTATCTCGCACTCATCGCTTCCGGCGAGTGATAAACGATTCATATATATATGTACATAAGACACATACGGGGAGAGCTGTGATGAGGTGAGGCGGTCCTCCCTCTTTTGTCTGGTATACCGGGGCTAGCCATTTACACGGAGCGCGTGTCCGGGCGGCGGCCTCCCGGTTGCTGCAATCTCTGCAACATCTATTCCCTTCTTGCCTGACTCATGTTGCCCGGATGGAGGATTTAGCGAACGCCGCCGCCGACGACGCCCTCTGGTCTCACGGGGATGTACTAGGCGATGTATGTGCGAAGCACCGTCCATAGCTTTGTGCAGCCGTTTCTTCCAACTCGAGGTGAAGAGGAGGATGCTTCGCAGGGTGACGATGGCTGTTCCCATTCTTTATTCTTGCCTTAATGTGCGCTGTACTGATGGTTACAACGCTATAGGTGCCATCCTGTATAGAAACTATAAGTGCGATATTAATCTGGCTCAGTTTTCTAATGCCTGTAAACTACGCACTATCTATTTATTTTTTCAGAAGGCTGCCATACCCATAATACCCGTGACGGAAGTTTACGGGAGATGCAGAAGTCTTGGAAGTAAGAGCGTTGCTTCTGATTGTTTTTTAAGTACTTTCAATAATAGACGCTCTTCATGCTCCACTGAACACGCAACAAACATCGCTCTCATTCAGTTGGTTCTGCTTCTATTCAGCTGGCTGATGCCACACACATTTGTGAACTTAGCATGATGAGCTGGTTTAATCAGCGATCCTAATGTCATCTGACAGAACGTATGCTGATAGAATCAGCTGATATAACTTGACGTTAACTAAAGCCACTGCAGTGAACCAGTACACTTAGGGGGCTGAGCAACTAACCCGCAAGCTACGGGTTTGATTCCGGTTACGAAGATCACACTTTGATGGAGCTGAATTCTGGAGGGCCTTTTTTCAGTGCACGTTGCAGAGCTGCAGGTACTCAACATTGTCTACCATGGTGCCTCTCATGAGCCTCGTTGTCTTAGCTGCGTGAAACGCCATAAGCCAAGCCAACAGCTGAACATGAACTTGTTCATTTGGCCGGATCTGCATAAAGGCCAAAGTTTATAACTTTAATGCACAAGTGACGGCTTAACGAAACATATATGTGCCACCGCTTGCATACATTTTAAAGCGACATTACAGTCCGCAATGTGATGTCGACGCACGAACGAGGATGAGTGATAAATTTTTATTCACCGTGTCTAAACACTGTAGAGGGGAAGCCAGCAGCTAATTTATTTACGGACCACAGACCATCACTCGAAAAGCAATTCATTTTGGAACATTGGAACAGCAGAAAAGACGAAGAAAACGCATTGTCAACTTTCGCACTGTTTCAAAATGAACCCAAATCAGCTAGCCATACTCCCTTTCACTGCAGCTTAAAGAAATTCTTGCCCTATGAGGCGTTTCATGGCACTATAGAATATAGCGAGTGTGTCTTATACAAGTTTCGCCGAATGCGCAAGTATCTTAGGCAGGGGTTATTGTTCATACTGTCAAAACACATTTTCCGGAAGGCCATACAGTTTGTGTACAAATAAATCTTTTCATTGTGTATTGATCAAATTTGATTTTGTTTTGCATCCCTGTTAATGTATTCTGTTTAGTGTTTTTTCAAACAGCAGTCGTTTCCGGAGCATTATTTGACCAAGAACCACTCTAAACATATATAAGTACCCCATACATCATCTACCAAATTTCCGCGGTCAGCTTGTTTCTGAACCAGAAAAGACAAAGAGATGTGACCAATAATAGTGTCCGGCAAAGTAATACCCTCTTTCGGGTCTCGTCCGCTGCATGCTTAAAAAAAAAGCATTTCAACAACTAGACTGGGAATACATACGAATAAAGGCCATGAAACAGCTTACTTTTCGGAAGTTTCGCTGTGCTCTCTAACAAAAACGGTAACAAGTTCTGTGACGTCCGAATCCCATCAAAGTGTCGACATGGTGACATCAAAAATGTTGGTGATCTGAGAGCGATCATGACATCAGAATGGACGTCATCGCGTTGTGATAATATTTTCACATCACTCATGTTCACGCGGTGGTGCTGATGGCGCCTACCCCACAGCCAAATTTCGTGTTTGATGAGGCATGCAAGGTTCTCGCCTTCGTAGGAAGATACAGTTTGGTGTCCGCAGCAGCTCTGCGGACGAAGCCTGCCAGCCATTAGCCCTTGCCTATGGCAGGCAGCGTCAGGAAAATAGCTCCGGAAATTCGTCTAATCAGGGACGTGAGCTTCCCGCATAATGTGGAGGATACACAACCGGAGATTGGAGCAATAGAAATGACACCGAGAAATAGGAAACACGTCCAGAAAAGGGAAAGGGTAAGGCGAGTGAAGAAGACATGGAATTCATAGGCATAACTTGGAATCCCCACGCGCACAACACGGCGGGTTAGAGACAATTGCCAGAAGCCTTGGTCTTGCATCAAACGTTATTTATGCTGATGAGGACAATCACGACGATCATAAAGATTGCCTAAGAAAATATATTTCTTGAGCTTTTCCCTACTTGCGCCGCAATCCCATGACATGACGATTGTTATGTCATGTCGTGTTATGTCATGTGAAGCATGGCGAACAAGAAGACGAGCGCTACGCTCGTAATCTTGTCTGCCACGCTTTCAAGTATCATGACGTAATAATTTCAAATCACCCTGACTGAAATACGGTAGCGCTACTTGAAAGTGAGTTTACGAAACATGGATACAAATGAGTATTGCCATGTGTAGACCTAAAGAAAGTCAAACATTGGACAGCCACTTTTGATTACGCATTGTATTGAACGACACATTTTTCACAGAGTTCACTGTGAATTTTTTATTTTCAAATTGCATGATGGTGGTAGCACGTATTCTTTAATGTCAGCAAGGCCATATAGTGTTTGTGCTGCCATAGGGGCAACCACGATACTATCATATTTATAGTTTACCCGAGCATTCCTTACACAGTCGTCCGCGAGCTCTCTCTCAGACAGACTGACCGACGAACGAACGATTGTGAATTAATGGCGATCTCTCTTTCTAGTTTCATCAGAAAACAGTAAAGAGCGATAACGAAAACATGCGAACAAGGCCTCTTTTTTGCTTCTTGCGAAAAAAATAACAGTGTTAATACAATCGTACTGACTGTGCAATGGCCAAAGTTCAAAAGTTGCTAGAATTTAGCAACTGGCGAGTAAATACCCTTACAAAACGACGGCTAGGAAGCGCACATGAGAGGATCTTTGACACCAGAGCAAGCAAAGATACAGAACCATCCTCTAGCTGATCCAAACAAAGCACGTGCTTACAAAACATATCGCTGGATTTCGCAAGATGATGTATCAGCGCCCGGCAGTACAGAATTAGTCTGCACATGGTCCACATGAAAGTAAATCAATCTTTAGTGAGGTTGATACAGAAAAAAAGACAACGTTACTACAAATAAAAACGTTGGGACAAAGTAGCCACGTTAATTTGCTTGAAAAAATACAAGAAAGAACACCGAAAAAGGAAACGGACCCGTAATTGAACTGGAGGTTGGAATTTCGAATTTCGGGGGGGGGGGGGGGGGGCTTGAAAATTTCTACATAGCTCAAGTCCATCAAGGGTGACAGCATTGCAAACTTTTAAAATGCACTATTTTACAAGTTTCTTAACATAGAGGCTAGAAGATAACGAATATCAATAGTAGAAGAAAGGGCGCTGTAAATATGTGTGGGAAGATAGGATTTCACTGCCTTTATGAACAAACTAACATTTTCTAGTGACGTAGAGAATAAATTTCTACCCATCTCTCTCTCTCTTCGATTGCAGTTACGAAAGAACATAAAGCACGAAGTACAGAAGAGCCCCAAAGCATTTGTCGAGGCCACTGGCTGGGAGAAGAGGACACGTGACACCCCTCCTCTTTCGCGGGGCCGCAGGCACTGTATAACTAATGTGTAGGGTGCATATAATAATACGGGAGCCTCATGGAAGGGCAGGCGATTCGTGCCGGTCGCGTGTCGGGAGGGCGCGATGCGTTATGCTTCGGCCACTAATTCGACCCGATGGCAGCGGATTAAGAGGTGGGGACAACTTTGTCCCTTGATCCCGATCTTCTCGGCGCTCGTCTTTTATCAGCACCGCCTCTAATTCCGATGGATGCGAACTTCACGCCTTGGGTCGACCGCCGGCAGTTCGACCCACCTCATCTGTCTTCTGTCCTTTTTGTGTGCGTTTCGGTTGTGACGTTTCCGATGTCGCACATGACCGGAACAAGAGGAAATCCTGGCTCCCATAGAGGCACGTTTGTCCTTAAGACCATCGGTGACGCCCGTGTAAGCAGCTCCCACGTCTTCCTTCGAAATGGCACGATAGTCTTACATTCCATGCTCCGTGATATTTATCTTGAAGTATGTGCGTGAATTAAAAACAAAAACTGACCATTCTCTCGAAATTAAAGGGACATAAACATACAGGAAAGATAGGAGGATGAATTATTAAGGTAAATTTATAGGTCAATTCCCGTTGCTGCAATAAGAAACTGTGCCACCAAAGCTAGAAATAAGTAACCAAGAATGATGCATCTGCGGCCACTATATACCACACAACATGTAAAGGTGCCAACATGTGAAGTGTCAGTGTCGATGTAAGCCATGTAGCATCACGCATACAGTTTATACTATAGTGTTGCACCACAATTTTTTTCCATACAGTTCGCTTTGCCTTAAATAATGATGAGTTAAATGCATTACATAAAGGTTTTTTTTCATGCTTTGTGGATTGTTTTTCTCCAAGTGCGGCACTTAGAATTCACGCCCAAATTTTTATTATGTTTTATATTCTTGCTTTTTGTACTTTTGTAGCAACTCATGCTTTATTATGCGCGTCCTGAAAAATCTTTTATACAGATTTCTATATACTTTTCTATTGCTGGTCACATATATGCCCTGTTATAAATCAATTCACAATTGATAGGTGGTGCCCCTGATGGTCATGATCATTGATACCTCCGTTTACGATGCCTATGAGCTATGTCACTTGTGTTCTCACGGTGTTGAAATAAACTTTAACTTCAACACGACAAGGCCACCCGCCGTGGTGGTCTACTGTTTAAGATACCCGGCTGCTGACCCGCAGGTCGCGGAATGTAATCCCGGCTGCGGCGGCTGCTTTTCCGACGGATGCAAAAATGTTGTTGGCCCGTGTGCTCAGATTTGGGTGCAGGTTGAAGAAACCAAGTTGGTCTAAATTTCCGTAGCCCTCCACTACAGCGTATCTCGTAATCATATTGCGTTTTTGGACGTTAATCCACACATATCAATCAAGGTTCACGCTCATTGTAGATCACTCTGTTAAGATTGCACGCTAGACGCGAACACTCCAGATTATTCCAGAGCTCGTGCGACGACCAGTGATGAGGCTGTATTAATAAATTGCACATGTATAAATACTGACGCGTTTCGCCGCTTGTCGATTGATCAACTGCTGACGCCCTCTTTCCCTCTATAAGTGCCAGTGTGTTGCTGTAATCCGACTTCTCACTTACCGGCCACAAGTTCGGCCAAATAAACAGTTTCATATGAAGATGGAGTCTGCCCCCTTCGTCCACGTGATGACTCAGTGACATCTGGTGGAGATAATGTTCATTTCATGTTTCGAACACCCCTGTGAACCCTGTGAAGGCGCGAAACCAGCCCAAGTGGCAAAAAAGACACTCCCGCCAACCCCATCAGCGACCAAGCCGCAGGCCAAGGGGACTGCAACCAGAGTAGGGGCCTCTTTCTGCAACAACCGTACAGCCCGGGATACCGACATCAACAGCAGAAACGATGACCACCTCTTGCAGCCTGCCCAAATTGTTTTCCGGCATCCCAAGCAGCCGCCAACCTTCCATGGATCATCAATCGAGGACCTGGAAAGCTGGATCGAGATACGCTCCGGAGTCGCCGCCTTGAAAAGCTGGGATGCCGAAGAAACACTACGCCGCGTCTACTTCTTCCGAGAAGACGCCATGAAGACGCATATCGAGAACTGGAAATCTACGCTACGAACTTATAGGATCTCTTTCGGAAGACGTTTCTCATCACGTTCACCAGTTCCGTACGTCCGCAAGGAAAGAGCCGCCGCCTTTCTGAAGAAACGGGTGCATCTCCCTAACAAAAACATGCCCATCTTCGTCGAAGAGATGACGCGGCTATTTCGTCACGCCAACCCTGTCATGTCTGAGGAGAAGAAGTCCTGGTTTCTGATGCAAGGTGTCAAGCTAGAGCTGTTCGCGGACCCCCCCCCCCCCCCCCCTCCCAAGACTGTCAATGAAGTTCTTACCGAGGCAACGACTATAGAAAAGGTGCTTGACAAGCTGACAATGTAGTTCAACCGCCGCGCATCTTTCAACTACGCCAAAGCCTTGAGCACTGAGGACCAGCGTGAGACAATTCGAGTGATCGTGTGGGAGGAGCTACGCAAGCTGCTACCTTCACCACTGCTTTAACCCTTTCAGACGCCAACTGTTAAGAAATGTCTGTAAATGTGTCTAGTCCCTACAACGTTACTTCATGACACTCAATTTTCTAATGCAACAAAAATAACGCGATAATTGTTGAATCTATAGGTTGTCATGGTAACTCGTTTTAATTCAGTAGCAATAAAATATATCTTTATCCTGAAGTCCTTGATGCTTTCTTTTGGCGGAATCTAATCTCAGGCTAGAAATATAGTGCACATTTATTTTTGGTTATGTCAGTTGTGAGCAAGGAAAATTTATGCTTCTCACATTGCTTGCAGGAAGCGGCACATCGCACGACTCGTCAAACGTGGTAGTGCCTTCAGAAAAGCACAAAGACAGGTCACCGGCGAGGTCTGGTGCACACTTCCAAGTCAAACGTATCAATAAGATACATAAATAAACGAAAACAAAATGGTGTACGGGATCGCAGTTCATTCCCTTTCACACGAAGACGGGGAGGAAAACAAACACTGAGTCAGCCGCAAAAAAAAAAGAAAAAGAAAACAAAGCAATAAACTAAACAAGCGAAGAGAAAGAGAAATATAGCGCCAAGAATATCAGCACCACCTACCGGACTTACGTCTAGGTTACATGTGTCTGATAGCCAAGGTAATCAGTTACTTGCTGTTCGAGCAATAAAACGTTTTGTGATGCCGTTGCACTTAGCCATAGCCCAAGTGGTATGAGCACACAAGACACATTTGAGCTTAACTCTACTATGACACGTGTGTCACAATTGAGGCTGTGATTATCGCTAAAGGCAAACGAATCAGTGAACCTTTATTATATGATAAGTTCAAATTGTGAATTACTATACAATGTAATCAACAAGGTTGAAAGAGGCTTGCCTCAGTGAAGCTTTCACATGTGGTTGTATTCTATGTATTGGGTATCACGCTTTAAAAATCGGTAAATATGGGCTTGAAGCGTTTTCGAACTTGCTATGCACCCACTACGTGTCCTCAACGGAATGTGCACAGTATAACGTAGGCAACTTTTCTAATTGGTGGCTGGCTTTGAACAACGAAGTCGTTATGACAATCGCTTGTTCTGACGCCCGATCTTGCACTGCGCAATATTACTGGGATATTACATGTTGTGAAGCTTATATACTGGATGCACGTGTTTGTCAAGGATGAAGCATTTCCAAAAAAA
The DNA here is from genome assembly GCF_043290135.1 of Rhipicephalus microplus. Taxonomy (NCBI): domain Eukaryota; kingdom Metazoa; phylum Arthropoda; class Arachnida; order Ixodida; family Ixodidae; genus Rhipicephalus; species Rhipicephalus microplus. The sequence goes on along the minus strand of NC_134706.1, from coordinate 152,114,594 downwards.
GAAAGTTGTTTTGAGTGTATTTGTAAGCAGACGCGCTGCTGTGTAGTGAAAGACCTGCTTGTCACGCCAATGGCGTGCATGGGGTCGACGCCACTCGACTCGGAAATGTTTATTACTGATTTTATTTGCATTTTTATTAATTTTTTGGTGATGAACAAGATGATTTCTCTCTCACAACCAACTATGACCACGCGGACCCCAACGACCACGCCGGAATTTCGGAGAAACGAGCTCTTTGACACTATAGCGCGGGAAGAGACACTAAAAAGGCCGTTCTTCCAGCTTTCACTGTTTTTTTTTTTTTGTGCGCGGTCAGGTCTGGCCCTGCAGTTCTTTCTCGTGCTATTAAAAATTTTTTTGATGATGAACTGTCAACTCGCCCAAACGCTCACAGTATTTACCGGTGATAATATACCGGGTTGGAACTCGCAGAAGTTAAGGAGAATGCTGCACACGATGAATTGAACTATGTTAGGCATAATATAGTAAGAGAGGAATACAGCAGATCAGATTAAAAGAAAAAGAGTAGCTTATATTCTAGCTGACATTGAAGAAGAAATTAAGCACGAGAGGCCACGTAAACGTTCGACGAGCGATTGGCAGAGTTAAAATATGAATATGAAGGCGTTGAAACCGAAACTGGGGATTATAGAGTGTTTTGTGCACAGGTGAAATTACAGATATTGCAGTAATGAAATAGATTCAGGTTGTACAGGGCACGCGAATTGAATATCTTGGGGGAGAACTTTCCTTATCATACTTATATGGTAGCGAGGTTCGAGATTAGCCTAGTTTTGTTGCTGCGCTGATTTTTGAGGTGCATACTTTTACGGAGGTGGCCATCTGTGTCCACCCGGTTATAAGTTGCCATAACGTCCTTTTGACACTCTCTTTTTTTCTGTCTTTGTTTCTGGTTGTTGCTGCCCCAAGCCCAAAGTCGGGAGAAGGGTATTAAACATCTATTTGTCCAGGGTAACCTTACTACTTACCATTTCTTTAAAATATCTGCGATGGAAAGTTGTTTCGGAGCATGCAGAATATCAATTTTTTTCTGTCTTCAGAGTTATGTGTATACCTCCCCTCCTTACGGAGCCATCAACGCATTTTTGATACTTTGCTCAGACAACACACTGTTTAGTTGCCTGCAACGGAAGAACAAGCCATTATCCGAGCGCTCATGAACCACACGCCTTCGCTGACGAATATATCTGCCCGTACAGTGAAGGCAGAGAAAGGAACATCGCATTTTCCATTTCCCGGGAGGGCAAAGATTTCAAACCACAATTACCGCTGCCCTGCGCACAGAATAAACCACACGATATACCTCTTTTTTTAACTTTATGCATACAATATTTTTTCGGAAAGACTGCTATAGTCATCCAGTCATAAAGCATGGCATGGAGCCCGCCGCTGAGCATATACATATAAATACAAATATATAATGCAGCCGGTTTGAGAGGGCAGGGAGGAAAGTGTGGGCAAAACTATATATATCAGCGAATGGCGCAAATTAAACGACTGCTCCATAAATAATTTGCTATCGCGTCGGTGGTGGCGCTGGCAGTTGAAGGGGCGAGAAGGGAGAGAAAGAAAGAGATGGGTTAGAGCTGTGCGGTGAAGCCGTAATGGCGTGCCGGCACCGGCAGCGAAAAACGACCGCTCCTAAATCACGAAAGTGATAAAAGCGGCGTCTGCAAAGGTGATAAAGAAAGATGGTAGTATGAGGTAAAAACATGTCGCCAAAATACAGAAAAGGCTATGTGCGAGAAGCAAACGGTAAGATGGCATAATAATGGCCGAAAGCAGCGCCTATCTGCTCCGCGAACACCATCGGGTGCAGTTCCGGCTATGACTGCAAAGATGAAAGAGGAAAGATCGGAACTAGATCACCGCATGCGGGTAATTAACTGAGTGTTTCTCACCTCGATTGCTAGCGTTTTACGTAGCAGTGAAATCGGTGGATACCCAAGAGTTGTCGAAATAAAATAGAACATCAAAATCACCTCCAGCTGACACAGTTTGTTTCCGCCTATGTGTCCAGTCTCAGTACATAATACACACAAAAAGGGAAAGGCTGCCGTAGAGCTCTGTGCCCAGAAAATTTGTGCATTTAGTAAAGTAAGTCGCTCGTTCATTTTATTTTTATCGAATAAAGATTTACCTGAGGATGACTGTGTTAGATTGCAGATCCTGCATATTTTGGTAAATTAGAATGGTCTTTTCTGTTCTTGGCACTTAGGAGTGACATATACAACGTGAAGCGATCGTAGATGTAGAACCAGACAGTAATTTTTCAGCGAGAGAATTTCCTGAATCTGTAGAGATGCGTCTGATTGTCTGTGAGGCGTAATTCGCCCAATAAATTTTTTCTTCCGGCTGTTGTGTTGTCTAGATCACTTACTGAATTGAGAAGGTTCTGCGAGAGTTTCTCTAGAAATTTTCGCGAATAAAAAAGTGGTTCCAACATTTTTTTGGGTGAGAAGAGGTTACATTTTTTATTCTATCATACTCTCCAACTTTTCAAGATAAGTTAAATATCAGTGTGATGGAGTGGTTCCGCGCAGCTGTATAGACTTAAGTTTACATGGTCTATTGAGATGGCTGTATGTTCTGTGTTATTAGCCGTCATTACTTGCGTGATACTAAACCCAATATCATTGTATGTGGCGTTGCACGTGCACCCGCAATAAAGTATGGTGAATACAGTAATTCAGAATCAAGGTTCAATTAGCATTGAAACATTACCAAAACATCAATAAATTTTAGTGTATCTGTAGTGTATCTGTAATTTAAACGTACCTGAAGATCAGTAAAGATTATTCTTTGAATAGTTCAACACTGTATTTTAAACCGTTAGTGCCGATGTAGCAGGGATTGGATATACGGATCAGTAATATAAATGACTGAGCGAAGCGCTGCACACAAAAGGGAACAAAATAAGTTTAATACCGTGTTACGTAATTTGTTTATCAATAAAATAAGTCCAGCCAATATATGAACTTATACTGGAAACGGAGAAGACAGGAAAGCGGCTTGAATACGTTAAGTGAAGTTTACATATGTACTTTAAAATAAATACACAAAGATAACGTAAAAGAAAATAGGGAAACTCAGGAATGTTCCACACACATTGGAGAAATATAGCCTGCGAAGGCGTGGCCCTTCGTAGGGGGTGCCGCAAGCAGGTTGAGTAGAATTGTTTCGAGGATGGCACGCATCGACTAAAAAAAAGACAGAACAACAGCAAAATAGTCGGATGCGGTAGGAGCTCCCCGTAATGGCTGCAATAACATAGAGAGGAGGGCGGAAATTTATTACGTTGCGACGAAGAATAAGGTGGTTGCTATCATCGAATGAACAAAATTCCTATATTGCCCGCCGAAAGATAGCCTTTTAGCACGCCGGAATTAGCTGCCTCTAGTGCCGCGGTCAACTGGAGGTGCCATGGGGACGAAGAGAATAAAAAATGTGGAAAGGAACAAGTGTAAAGACAGAGGCTCATAATTGCTCGCTTGGGAATTTCACGCCCTGCAGTAGCAAGTATAACAACAGGAAGAAAAAAGCTGTTTGACTGAGAAAAGTGCGAAATCAAAACTAAACGGACAAGACAGCAAGATGCTGATGACCGCACTGCCTAAAGAAAAAGGGACCGAAAGGATCCAGGTAATGCGCAAGCTCCTCTTATTGGTCAGCTGCCGTTGGGGATTGGCCAATCACGGTTTAATGCATGAAACCAATCTTACGTTCAGGCTTCGCTCGAGCTCTGCCGTTGTTGTTAGTTTCCAACGCAGTCTATGAGAAGTGGAAAGGGGGAGATATGTTAGGGGGTGGTCGTTCAGCGCCATTTCGGGTTGTCATGTTGGCAAGCTGCTGTTAAGAAATGGCACTAAATGCCGCTAGATTATCGACAACCCATAACTCTCACGACCGAGCGCGGACCATTAAAGCTGTGTTACTCTGTTTTATTCGCCGTTAGGCTGAGACCCATTGGTTTCCCGCTGTTTCAGTGATTTCTAGTTCTTTTTTTCCCTATATTCTCGTGCCTTATTGTTTTTTTTTTTGAGGTTGAAGCAAATTCCTTTCGAGATTTCGGTCGAGGCAACCGCTGCAAGCCATGCTGCCGAACATTTCATTTGCTCACCTGTACGGCATAATGCGTTGCTTCCTTTTTCTGGCACTCCGATAAGACACACCTTCACGTCTTCATCTTCCCTCTGACACCTTCAGCTGGCCGAAGTACCGAGAAAGAAAAAAACATCTCGACACTCGGTCTAGATGATGCCATTATGGAGATTAATTAATATAGAACCGTCGTGGTTCCTGGAAATAATTTGCGGCACGAAAACAGGGCTTAATTTTGCGGATGAAGCCGTCCCCCTTACTTCCTGTGATTAGGCGATCTTCGAGAACGAGCAAGCAGCCGCGTAAATTGAAGGTTTCTGGCGTGACGTGAGGGGAAAAGGGAGATTTATTCCAGAGGCGGCAAATGAATAGAGAGTAACGCCTTCGGTGTAATCTTTTATATATGCTGAATCATTCTTTTCTGGGGCTATGCCAGATAACGAAGTTTTCTTCTTCGTTTACTGTAGTTTCAAGCTTCGCCCTTCTTGCTCGTCCTCCTCTTGTAAGAAACGTGTTTTTTTTTTTTTTTGCCGTCGGCACTTTATCTAATTCATTCCGCTCTAACTTCGATCTTCTGCCGCTGATGGTGGTAGAGTTTTTATAGTTGTTCGTGCTGATCGCCTAAGTATTGGAGAGGGTTTACGCTTCAAGACGGGGTGGACGGAGGGTGAGAGGATACGGCTGGAAGGTTGATGGGGGGGGGGGGGCGCCTTCGTTACGTCGATGGCGGAACGTTAATTAGGGTTTCACAGACACGCCGCTTCATTATTAAATACCAGCGGTATCTTTGGCCGATGGCTAATTGCCTGTAGAAGACGATCGACGACTACGTCCATGCCAGTTTCTGTCCTTTAATTGGATTTTTCTCCCCTAATTTTTTAAGCACTTCTTCAATTCATGAGCGTATAAGGATCCTCTCTCGTTCTTTTTTTTTCGGCCACTCTTCTCTCTGCTCAATCTGAGAGAGTGCAGCGATGTTCATCGTCGTTGATGGAGCTAGTCTGGAAAGAAAACGGCTTGGATCATTAAAATTTTTTTTTCTGAGCCTTCATTTATTAATTTTTTTGTGTGTGTGTGATAGCTTGATTTATTTTTGAGTCGCTTACTGAACCACGACTATTCATAACCTCGTCATGCGAGCTTTCACGCCTCAGTGACTCTCGTAAACTGGTGAGCGGAAATTCACCAGATCTATACAAAGAAGGATCCGACATTAACGGTCCTAAATGTGATTTATTACGTTACTGTGCTTTGTCAAGGACCATGGAAAGAGGCTGGCTATTCGAGCCGTAAGTATGCTTCTCGTAATTAAAAATTTGCGGAAACTGAAAACTGCAACAGTTTCATAAGAGTTCCATGTCTTCATTTTCAAAAGAGCACGTGTTGTGTCGACTAATGTTTTAACACTAAAACGGAAAAAAATCAGTAGCACGTGACCATCACCGTATTCTGTTAATAAGTTTAGCGTTGGTTAGTGATTGCATATAAAAACTTAACAGGGCTACAACAGATCGCTTTGTTCTACCAATATGTTGGTATAATCAGTTACACGAGGCCGATTTTTCATAATAAATATTAAAAATTTCTCAGCGCAATGCACGCATTCCGAGCATCTAGATCTACTTATTTATTTATCTATACTCGGTGCCAAATTTTTTTTTGCATTGGTGGGAAGGCTACAGAGCCAAATCACGGGCATCCTGTAGCGCCAGTGAATGTAGTTTTTCAACATCACCCGCATTTGCACCGTAAAACATAGAAGTTTCCTTGTTATTTTTTGCGTGGTGCTCCTTGAAACAAGACGAAACTGCCAGCATTAAGATGGTGGCGTTTACTTTAATATAATTGTTCTGAATTCGCGTTTTTGAACGCGCAAGAAAGTCCCGGCTTTTCACGCGCACCTCAAACGCTAAGCGGCGTCTGCGTCTACTCGGAACGCTGGTGGTGCGTCCCAGTCACTTTCAATAGCGTTACGAGACGCCCGCCAAAACGGATTACTTGGCGTAGTACTACTTGTGCAGAAGCCCCGCCTCCGTAGCTCTCTTTTCTGTGCCAAGAAAAAGTTGTCGTCGAGTATAGTGGCCTACGCCTTGGTGCTCTCCTGATCGACTCTTTAACTTGGCGTAGGCGAACAGTTATGAGAGGACAAGAGAGTTTTGAGAGACGAACATGCGGTCACAACATGAATAACATAAAGATACTGTCACAAAGGTTGTCATAACCTTCTGTGCAGACGCGTGTGGCTAATACTTGTATATTACGCGACTTGCGACGCACCACAGGTGACTGAAAGTTCATATGTGCTCTGGAACGGCGAGAACAGGCACTAGAAACCTAAATGTAAGAGCATTAAGAGAGACTGACATCTGTAGCGTTGACCCGATGGATCAAAATATAAAGGATTAAAATTTCAGCAAGAATAGGACCCAGTAGTTCTGCACAGAAATCAAATATTCTACCTCAGAGTCATGCTCGGACTTCCGACTGCTTTGAAAGAACAAACTATTCAAGCGTAACGCCGGTAAAACTTCAGTTGTCCTTGCAGTGCTGGCTTTTTGATCTTAGAACGAAGAGCTCGTTGTTTCGAAAGTCGTTTAAAGAACTTTATTCTAAGCTTGTTGTTTCTGCCATCTCATCGTGTACATTTCGCTAATGTATTTTTGTTACAGAAATGCGTTGTGAAAGCTTCTATAGAACCCGACATAACACTAATAAGAACTCAAAACAGAAAATGAATAATTGCAATACGAATACGATCATTACAAGAGAAGAACAGAAGAAAAGAGAATATATCACAGAACCACACGCACAGATCAAAGCAGAACAGATAACCACCAACACAAGGGCGAGTAGCCCCTCAATATATACAGCTTTCTGTCATCGGGGGCCTAACAAGAATATACATATGTATTGATTTTATTCACCTGTAATTTTCTATACGAGCCCACACGTCATAAAATAAGATGAGTTGAAAGTGAATCGTCCAAGGACGTTGTTTTTTCGTCGTGTATTCCGTCGAAAATTCTGCGTCGTTTGTCTCTGCCAAATCTACGTTGCTGCTGCCGTTGGTTGGCACTAATTTCGTCGACACATTGCCCCAGGCAATGAAGCCCGTCCCGGAACAAGTGTAGTGAATGCCGACTGTGAACTGGGTGCTTTCGCAATTTTGATGCAATGCCTGGGAAGGTGGCACTATCCAGCGGTGCAGTTGAAATTGTTCCGTATGGGCGAGTCAGCTTGTGTTTCCAGTGCACGCCCACAGTTTTTTCTTCGGCGCGGTTGGTAAAGGAGTGAGTATCGATTAAGGAAGAAAAAAAGCCCCTTTACAAGCATTTAGATGGGGTGTTCTCAAAACTCATAAGGTTCCTCGTGCATTATTAATAATATTATTTGTTGGGGCCTAATGGTCCAAGACCACCATATGATTATGTGAGACGCCGTAGTGGAGAGCTCCGAAAATGTTGACGACCGGGGGTTCTTTAACATGCACCAAAATCTGAGCAAACGGCCCTCAAATTTTTTCGCCTACATCGAGTGTGCGACCGCAAGGACCAGGATCTGATCCCGCCACCTGCGGGTGAGCAGCCGTGTGCCTTAGCGTCACCCCCGGAAGCTTTTCAGGCCTGCTCGTCACGTGACGTGACGTCGACGACGTCACATCGCGCCGGCCGGCCGGCCGCCCTTCGCTGGGTGGCTGCGCCAGCCGCGAGCGCCCTTCACGCCTACCGACTCGGGCGAGGTTCCTTGACACCATGTCCGCACGATTTATCAAGGTATCCATTGATTGTATGGTTTAACGCGCCGACGCAACGCAGGCGATGAAGCGCGCCGTAGGGGAGAGCTCAGGATCAAGTTTTACTACCTGGGAATCTTTATTGTGTGCCGAAATCTCGTACACACGGGCGTTTTTGCTTTTCGCCTCCATCAGAAATGCGGCCGCCGCAGCCGGGTATCGAAACTGCGCCCTAGTGCTCAGCAGCGCTACGCCTTAGCCACTGAGCCACCGTTGCGGGGGAACTTATCAAGGTATCAAGAAATAATGAATATCGTGAATGGAATAATGCGTATTTATTTATCACAGCCAGACGCCGTCTGTACAAATATCACAGTGCACATTGTTCTCGGTCCAGGCAGACGACAGGCAACACAAGATGTTGCCCTTAATGCTGAAAATATGCCAAAAGTACAAAACACAATATCTTGCCACATAAAACTCAGAAAACAAAACAGAGTGTAACAGCAAAAACATCCCCGAGCTTTGGAACAGAAAAAGCACACTTTCATTTAAATTGTAGGTTAGAGGAAAACATACCATTCGTTTATCATAGTAGCAGTAGCAACACAAGGTATCAGGTTCAAACACTTGCCAAAAAATACAATACAAAAGAACACTGGTGACTAAATTGTGGTCCACAGCATGATAAATGACAGAAAGAAAAGTAATTGTACTGCCACAGGTAGGTGCATGTCCTAGGGAAAAAATCAAACAAAAATCTAAGAAAAAAACAAATCACAGTGCACAACATGTCTGTACACAGAGTGCACAAGGAAAGTGTACACAGCTTAGGTACCAAAACGGACTGTACAACTGCTACAGTGGGCACCGAGGCAGTTCGAGTTAAAAAAAAAGAAAAAAGTACAGCACCTTTAAAAGCTAACAACTTGTAAAGAGATACAAAACTGGAAACAAGGCTCAAACAAGGGAATGTATTGCTTGAGCCAGGTGGCAATAAGTGCAGCGCTCCTCAGACAGCATCGACAGGTTGTTCAAAATTTCCAACAAGGAACTTACTTTTTGAACTGAGTCTGGTACAACAGCGCTACCAAGGTTCTTGATTGGTGAACCTTGATAGCAGGCAAAGACTTCAAGGTTTGCAAACACGGTCAATGACGCATTCAAACAAGGTTCACGATAGTCGATAATGTTCAAAAACATGGAGCACTCTTCTTTATGAATCACAGTCCACTTTGGAGACACTGACACCCCTTGCAGGCGAGCCCTTAGTTCTTCGAGGGACGAAAACCGGTCTCGTTTTTGCTCCGCTTCATATGACGCCAGCGACTTTTCTACAGCACGGGCGAGTTGGGAGGCTTCTTGTCGGCTCCTCTTGGCGTCAGGGGTTTCTCTCGTGCTCTGGTCTCGTACTGATAGGTAGGACGGACAGCCGGAAAATACCGTTGGGACAGATCCAGGACGCAACCGTGGTACTGGGAGTGCAACTTCAATAACTCTCCCTGTCCTTGGATCCGTCTACGATGTCGTCTTCTCAATGCATGAAGCGTCGAAATGATTCGCGCACACCTGCAAAAACGTTTCAAGAACGTCTGAGACGCCACTTCTCAAAAGAAAAAAATGCGCTCCCGTTTGCATGACCGCGTTTACAGTCCGTGTAGCTAAAACAAAGTCTACCTACGTTTCGCAAGCATCTAAATAAAAGCGCTGCGCTAAGCGGTACAAGCAACATGAAAGGAAACACGGGAGCGTGATGTCACCGCACTCCACGAAGCGCTTCCACCGAGAGCTTGCAAGAATGGACGACACCACGGCACTGTTAGTGAACAAAGCGCAGCTGACCATCCTTGCTGCGAACGCTGCTGGCGTCAGCGCTTCGCGAGGCCCGGCGGCCACACGCTCAAGTATTTCCCATCATAGGTGATTTCTACCCGAACAAGCAACGACAAGCTAAGAACAGGAGCATCTCAAATTCTTACCTTAGTGCACGAAGTCGGCACGAAGTCCTTCCTAGGAATGGCGCGTAGCCTTTGTTTGAGAGCGTCGGCGTCTTTAGGGAAGGAAAACACTTGTATCTTCTTTCCTGTTTTGTAGTTGCCGGTGCATCCGGGTACACAACACTTATTCGGCATTGTCGCATCACTCCAGCATCACGCACGGAAACGAAATTGCCGCAAAACAACAACGGAAAGCAACAAACGTGAAACACCGTCAACACCACGCCGCCGAACCGTCACCACCGCCGCCCGCGCTGCGCTCGCTGCCGCTGCGGCTTCCCCGAGAGTCGGCCGGCCGGAAATGACGTCAAATTGCTGGGCGCAGGCCTGAAAAGATTTTCCGGGGGTGACGGCCTTAGCCACTAGACCACCGCGGTGGTGCACTTTATGCACAATTTAGAGCCATTTTTTACGCCGCACATTTATTGTGATACATCATTACGCGTTGCTTATTGTAGATGCGCTAGTTTACATTGCAATATGGTTAAGGTTTTGCTCACAACGATTTCCACAGTGAACACGATCAATAGTATCCTTCAAGTGAGCGTTATTTGTTATTGCTAACAAATTTTCTGCAAGAATTGTTGAAACGTATCTGAGCTGCTCTTTTGAAGTGGTGAATCCACAAATCTTCGAGGAAGGGCTATACCTAGCTTTAAATATTGTATTTCTTGTTACGCGTCACAGTCCAGCAAAGTGACGTGGACATTGCTAGGTGTTCTGAAGTCGACCGGACTAAGTTACCTCTTTTTATAAGCGAGGAATGGACAGTGTCACATGTACCCACACGGTACCCTTCACCTATCCTCTCTTTCTTCTGTTTTAATGCCTTCACCCCTTCCCCTAATGCAGGGTATTAAACCGGACGTGCGTATTGTTGAGCTCTCGGCCTTTCATTTCTTCCCTTCCTTCTCCTCGTCCTGTATTTCTCTTCATTGTAATTGGAAGAAATGTATGCTACCCTTCTTTGTTTTGTTGCCTCTATATTTACAATAATATCAGCTTTGGGAGCATCGTTTAATTATGAGAGAGTAGATGGTCGCAGATGCTCATGAACAACTAGGAGTAGTTAAGCATCGTGTGGTGTCATATTGTGCTAATAGAAATACCGTCATGCAGAATACACATACGGAAGCAGCCGTCCCGTGGTGTTGAAGTGAGACGTTGTGTAACGTATCGCAAATATGGGTCACGGTGCTGCTCGTCGGTGACGCGTAGGAAATCGCTGAGTGACAAACACAGGTATCCTAAGGCCCAAACTCCATAAGCGTGAAAATGCACGCGACAGCGACGAGCGACGCGACGTAGATCGGCGTCGCGCGATCAGTCGCTCGCGCAGTCAAACCTCATTCACGCGACGGCTTCGGCGAGCGAATTCCACTGTTGCTGACATGAGGCCGTCAACTCGCACCAAGAAAGCCGCGTAGCGAGCGGTTTCCAATTTAAAAATAAGATATATTGTTGTGTAATGGAACGGAAAGTGTTTATTATTGCCTTGCAGCATTTTTTATATGCGCATGCGTAATAAACATTGCGTTATTTCTTGTTGCGCATACGTGACTCGGGCAGGGTCACGTGCACCTACGTAGTTTTCGTCTTTTCCGGTTTTTTTGCTATTGGCTGCTTGAGCCCAGCACTTCCGGGCGATGAGCGACAGTTTCCAAATCTGGAGAACCGAGCGATCGCGCGAAAACTACCCCGCGACACGTCGCGCGAACGCCATGTTTCGTCGCTCATAGCGTCGCTCGTCGCTGTCGCGTGCATTTTCGCGCTTATGGAGTTTGGGCTTAATAGTTTCGGTGGTGTCAAGTAGGTCGACTGGATAATGGGAGCAGCAGTAGGTGTCCATGCACAGCCGTCCAGGCATGTACGACACAGAAAATGCGCGTTCTTGAAGGCGTAAAGCCCAGAGACCGAGGCGTTTTGTAGCATCTTTGAGTGAGGAGAGCCAACATAAAGCATGATGGTATGTTCCCATCGTTAAATGTCGTCCAACTAAGTAAGGGCGAAACTTCGCAATGGCCCAAATAAGAGCTAGGGATTCACGTTCTGTGATTGAATGATTGCGCTATGAGGGCGAAAGTAGGAGGCTAGCATAAGCGATCACACGATTTATCTCTCCCCGTCGCTGAGACAAAATAGCGCCAATACAATGACCACTTTCATCCGTAAGAACTTCCATGTAAGCAAATGCGTCAAAATGACCCAAAATGGGTGGATTCACAAGACAACTCCTAAGCGGTGAAAGTGCCTGAGTTTCCTCAGGTCCCCAACTGAAAGGCCTGTCCTTTTTAAAAATACGGGTGAGACCACGAGCGATTTCGGGGAAGTTCTCAGTAAAGCATCTCACAACAATTTCACAGAATTTAACTGTGGGCCTACTAAAATTCACCCTGCTCTTCTAATTTCTAGCCTGCTGAAATCCACTATGAAATTGCAGTATCTGTAAAATAAATAAATAAATAAATAAATAAATAAATGTGAGTCTTTCGTAAAGAACACCGCACACCGTTAACGCAAGGACGAATGAAGTAATGAGTGGTACTAGTGTTCGTGCCATCAGTTCTCCAGCTTGTTGTTGCATTTCACTGCATTATACTTTTTGACATAAACAACGTACAACCAGCTCAACTTGCAGTACTGCAGTCTTAATGAGTCCACATATGCCATATATGAGAGGCACAAGACATCAATGGTTTCTTTGTATTGCTAACGCGTTCCCTGAACCGTGACTACTACTTTTGTAAACAAAATATTTAAAAGATTTCTCATTCTTGGTGGAAGTTGAGGCTACCGAAGGCTATGAAACAGGAGTAACAAAGTGGAGTTTCAAGGCATGGTCACTGCAGAGCGTGAAGGCACCTGGCCAATGCTGGCTTGGCTTGGCTTTCACCCCCTGACCTGTCTCTATCTCCCCCTTTGCTATGCTGTAGTACACACGGCTATACTTGCTGTATTTAAAAAGAACATATTTTTGCGCGTTTCTCTTTGTTTATACTTTTATTTTTCTCTATATCGTTTCTTTCTATCTCTATGCACACGTTCTTCTCTATACTGCCATCTCGCCCAGCCGCGGTGGTCTAGTGGCTAAGATACTCGGCTGCTGACCCGCAGGTCGTGGGATCGAATCCTGGCTGCGGTAGCAGTATTTTCAATGCAGGCGAAAATGCTGTAGGCTCGTGTGCTCAGATTTGGGTGCACGTTAAAGAACCCAAGGTGGTCGAAATTTCTGAAGTCCTGAACTGCGGCGTCTTTCGTAATCATATGGTGATTTGGTAACATTAAACGCAACACATCATCTCCTCCCATCTCTCGTCCACACTCTCACATCGGTGCTCCTCCCCATCGTATAGGATTCCTGCCCGTACGCCTTTCCTTTACCGCCCACACGTCTTCTTTTCTCTATATCTTCTGTTGCCCACCAGATTTAATGCAACCCTCGCCGGACAGATCGGCGCACTTGTTCTGGCAGCAACACAGAAAAGCAAGGTGACGACAAACAGAGTGAGTTCTCGACGATAATGCTCTTTTTTATCTCGGACACATGGCCAACCTCGACGACAACAGCATTGCCGTGAAATGCCTTATTTTAAAATTTTCGTTGCGTAACGATTGGACATGAGGGACGAATACACTAAGCTATAATATTCAGAGACAATACAGAGACCCATTTGCTTGTGGCTAAAAATTCATGCCCGCACGTACGTAATCCACAACTCTTTTAGAAAGCCTAGCCTCCACAGAAGCAAATTCATGAAACATTTTTTACGACAACGCAATAAGAGCATAACAGTGATTAATGAGAAGACCATGTAGGGTTCAGATTCGGTGACCAGAGGCTCGCAATGTGCTTGGAATCACCAATGACGACTTCTGGCTGGAGCAATGGGCGCTAACGCTGTTATAAGGGGGGATTAGAAAGGAAAAGCTGGGAACGAATAGGCGCTCGCAAACGTAGTTAAAAGGAAGGGTACAGCGGAATCGGATGGAGATGGCGGGTGCGTCCGCAGGATAAAACCTTCATTTGCATATGCAAATGAAAAGCGACCCTGTCCGAGCCATCTCGGGTAAGCCTCCTCCTTGATGCCCTGCCTTTGCCTTCCTCCCTGTGTTCCGAACGGGGTGTCCACATTGCTAAGACATTCAGACGAGGACAGGAATGATATGGCCTCTCGGTGAAGCGATTGCTGCCGTGGCAGGATGGATAGAGTACTATATATTACAGCGAAATAGGGAGATTGAGATTTATCGTTAAACATTTTATTAGCAGTGCTTGAGAGGACGGATGAGGAGGCAAATGATATGCCGAAACACGGTGGGGCAGTCTTCTACAGTTTCTGCGCAAGTTTATTTACAGGAAGCATTTCGTTGTCTCTTGTTCTTATTGCAAGATCGATTAAGCAGGCACTCAGCAGGTTTCCGCCATTGACATGTGCGTTAGTGTCGCCGACATTTTCCACCATTTAAAGTGCAAGTTGAAAACAACTTTCCCTGGAGCGATGAAAGATGGACATGACGTGCTCAGGTTGAGCAAGCAGACGAAAAGAGGGGTGGTAGTAGCCTCCACTATAAAAATGGCAGCCGACGGCGCGTTTGCAAGCACACAGTCGGTAGCACCCAGCCAAATGGTAATTGAACTCATAAACGAAGAGAGGAGGTCGCCTGTGACTTGGTCAGCTCGGCGCACGCATGTGGTCTCTGCATATATTTTATGTTCGACAACGTACTAAAAAGTTGCTTGCCCTGGTGTGCTTTGTACATCTTTCGCGCCTTCTTGGCTTCCTTTGTGTAAAGTTTTCGCAAGAAACATTGGGATTAGAATTAGGATGTTGTAGGTACCCGGCAGATATAGCTTTGTGAAATTTGCAGGCAATCACTTCACCGGGTTTCTGTTTGCTCTTTAACCATGTAGCCTCTTGTCAAGCATTGGTTTAATAGAGATACGCAAAACTCAGTCCCAAAGAGTTAGCTGCTTGTCTAACTTTGTGCAACGTTACGAGTTGCACAAAGTTACACTTTCCCGTTCAGGCCTTCGCCCTTAAGAGAAACTGCCATTTTTCTTATAGAGAACGATCCCCGCTTTTTCTTCTGATTTTTCTACGAAATATATTTTCAGCTAGATTCTTCGTTCACGTACTTTATGTAGGTACATTTTATAAAGGACTTTAATTCAGCCATTCTATATAGACGAAATATTAAATAGGGAGTACTCATGTTCGGGAAGTCTACAGGAAAATAACAATGTGATTCGGTGCATACTGCAGGCTTTGTCAACTCATGAGAGGCAACTCGCCTGCACCGCTGCGATGGTCTAGTAGTTAAGGTACTTGGCTGCTGACCCGCAGGTCTCCGAATCGAATCGCGGCTGCGGCGGCTGCATTTTCTATGGAGGCGAAAATGATGTAGGCCCATGTGCTCAGATTTGGGTGCACGTTAAGAAGCTCAGGTGATCTAAATTTCCGAAGCCCTTCACTACGGCATCTCTCATAATCATATGGTGGTTTAGGGACGGTAAATTCTACATATCAATCAATCAAGAGAACTCGCCACTTCCAGTAAAGTGATAAATGGTACAAGCACTGCTTCTGCCAGTGAATAAGATATTAAAGAAAAGGCTGGAGAGTAAGAAAGAAACATAGGTTGTTTTTAACCACCCAGTAAGTGAATAAAGAAAAAAAAGTTATAGAGCTAACTTCAAAAGGCTGGAAGACATCAGAGTCCATCTACTAGTGCGACCGATGTCCTAAAACATTTAAAGATGCTAAATTTACCTTAGAAAGGCCAAGTCGTGAGCAGGAGATATAATAGATGATCAGTTACGGTGTCGGAATAGTTACTAATGGATGGGAAGAGCGGCAGAGCAAAGCAGAGAATTGCTTTGAACGAAGACACGAGGAAATTTGAAGGAAAAAAGTTCAGTAACCTAGGTCACGACTAGGGAGGTTGAAAATAGTTTGGAAATGCCCTCATCATTCTCTGTAATTAAGATGAATATGGTGATGTAGATGTGGTGGACTAGCTTGCTGTGGAGAAGCTCAGGTTTATGTTAATTCGGCTACTGTATTTGTATAGGTTCTGCATCAAAAGAAAAAAGTGTTTACGCAAACAAAAAAAAAAAACAACAAGAAGAAACTACGATTATGACCCCGTAATGACGATGGCTGAGATGTATAGGAACGTATGGGGATAAGCGAAAATAGGACGCTGTATGAAGCATCCTGGTTGATGCTTACGAATATCTTAAGTATTTACTTACGGTGCTACAGATAAGAATGAAGAAGGAAGGCAAGGACGCAGCTTTACATCACAATAAAGGAAATAATCCCCTTACTATATTTCAGACACAGGATGGCTGAGGTGTGGTGGAGCTTTGGAATACTTATAATGATAGCGCTTTTTATTGTCTACATCAGTGCAGTACTCAAAAAGACCAAAAATTCGACATCCCGTGATGAATGTCCCTAATCAGGTTCAAGAAGACCACTCTTTGTCATGGTGAGATTCAGATAGAGAAATCTAATCATTAGTATATTGAAGCAAGTTTGCAAGACAAGTGTAAAAAGATTATAAATAACGAAACAAAAGCAAAAGCATTCGATTTAAGCGAAAGAAATTCCGAAGTGGCACTTTAGACGCTAACATTGAGTTTAATAGGTTAAAGCCACCAGAAAATGAAAAAAAAATATCTCAGTGAATGAATGAATAGACTTTATTTAATGTCCGGCAGTTTTACTGGGAGAGGTGGGGAAAGAGGGGATTAACACCTCAGTGAAAAGTAGAAACTCTCAATACTGGTGGCCAAAGGAAAAACAAAAGGCGGTAGTTACTGTTTTTAAATCATCCCAATCACTAAGAGTTCCGCTACGAGTGCCACGAAATGTGTGAATGTACCGGTGCATAGCGGTGCCTGGTTTCTGCCAGAGTGAAAGAAAAGGCGATGTTTCTGAAGCGACGCCTGTTTCCGAAGCCGCTGCTTTGCCCAAAAGTGTCGTCAGCTCATTTACTCGCTAAGCGCTTAAGACCAATGGCGCCAAAAAAAAAAAGGAAAAAAAAAGCTCACGACAATGCCTCTGCATTTAGTGCCCATTTTTGCCCGGGAACACTGGTTTGATTTCAGGTCCTGTCCCAGACTCCCGGTCTTTTCCCAAAGCTTTCGTTGAAGTATCACGGTCCATACTGTGTGGTGCAACAAACTTCCACCGCGAACTATGACATTGAGCCTATGAACCCGCCTTCAGACCACCGCTACCTAGGACGTAAAACAGTTCACGTATCAGGTCTCAAATCGTCCTAGAACCTTCCCTGTTGTGTCATTTCCTTGGTCGCCAGGCTGGCTCCTTTCGGCCCGGGGAGTAATGGTATACCGGAGCATTGCGGCACCAACTGTGCGCCAGCGTGAAAGAAGACGTTGACGTTCACGTGGTTCGTGCTTGCCGGGTTTCTGCCCGAACCAGCTTGGCCCTGACTGACGCTTTTTCAAAAGTAATAACAAGTGCTCGTTGGAGAACATGCTTGTTGCAGTAAGAACAAGAACGTGGCCGTGCCTGAAAGCTGCCGTGTCAAAATTTTGAGAGGCTGATGTTGAACAAAAAAAAAAAATGCAGGATGGCAGCGTGAACTGATCGTCGACAAAAATCTTGCAACGCTTACGTGAGGCATGTGCTTAGTCAGCGGTCGACTACTAAGCCAATAACCTCTCGTCTACGCAGCACATTTCTTTGTGACTTTATATAATCATCTGTGTCTTATACATACATAGGGAAACAAATTACTCATTCATTACTCAGAATGTTGTCCAAAAGTGAGAAAAACTCAAACGTGCCCGCGATGGTACCCCGAAACACAGTCGACTTTAAAATGCCACTGCACGTCGTCTGCTACCGCTCACTAACAGACTTCGTGGAGACAACAGCTGCACCTGTGATCTATTAGCGGTAAGGCAGTGATGATGACAATGCGCGGCACTGACTGAGAACAAGTTTTCAAAAGGCCGTAACGTCATCGGTGAGTGTTCATATTATTATTTTCCCAGACATGATTGATCGCGATCTTGCACCTTTTCCGTAAATTACAAGTGGGGCGTTATCCAAGGCCTCGAAACTCGTCTAATACTCTCCTGAGGGATGGACGATATGTCTTAATTGGTTAGCCGGGAGAGATGTATGTGCATATGGGAGGAGTGAACGCCATCCTGTTGAACAGCGTGTCGCTTTTATGGCACTCCACTTGACTGAGCTTCTACTGAAATGCCTGCACGGTGCTCTAATGCACTGAATCTCTAATTACCTGTCTTTCTGTTGTTTTTGGCACCGGCCGTTGTGGGTGTGAGGGCAGGTCACATTAATGATGAAAAAAGCTCGTTGCCGAAACGCTCAAGTGTGTTTTTTATGACTAGCTTAGTCCTACTGCCCTTTTAGCCGACTCTATAGGATATCTCACCATGAACTTCCCTTTGACGTTTATGTAATTTGATTAACACCGAATACAAATATCTTTTTATGACGCCAATATATGGCTTGTCGAATCTCCTGATGACCACGCATAAACCGCCTTCTGTGAGTGCATGGGCTTCTGAGTGAGATAAATAATTGGAACTAATGTTTCCGTTCACTCTGCATAAACCGCGACATCAGTTTTGTTGACAGCGCGTATATCGTGGCGGTTGTACGTCGATGAACTACGTCGATTAGCACCTTGCTAAGTGTACAGTTTCAGGGTTCTATTACTATGCATGGGCCAGTAGGATTACTGCAGATGCATAATAGTATTATAAGTTATATCGGCTCATTGTAGGACATAGGCCTTATGGTGGCGTCCAGGTCAAGTGTTGGAAATCGCCGAAGCAACATTCAAAGCGGCTGTTGTTTGAACGGGTGTGATTCATGAAAGTGCTATACCAGAGAGTTCGACCAAAGCGATGGCGTCACCTTTGATGATGGCCGACTTTGCGAAACGACGCTTGCTTTAGAGATTATTCAGATAAACGGCTGAGAGAGAGATAGAGAATGAATATCAGTACGGTAGGTAGGTAAACTAGACTTTGCTACCTTACACGTGGGGAGAAGGTAATAAGGGAGTAAAAGAGCGTGATGTGATACACATTGTGCATAACACACAGTGCATGTTTTTACCGGCGGTGGCAAAGTGATGTTGCCTTCAAGAATTGTAGAATAGCTCGTGCACTCTAAGCCGAAATTCGGCACAGTTGGACTAACTGCAGTCGTTAAACCAATGGACGAACGGTTCGTCCAACAGGGACTAAATGTGTGACAATGCGTGTCTTGCGCAAACGCGCGGCAATGAAGGGACCAACGGGGAGGGCAACTGCGCCACGATCGCCTCCTGTCGATGCTGCACTGCAATGCTCGGCGTGGTCGGCGATCATGAAAACAAGTTAAATAGGCTGTATACGCCACTGTGAAAGTGAAGCCCTATGAAACGAATAGAAGATGTTATTAGAGGAAAGTAGTACAACACACAGTCAGTGCACACAGCAAGCGCCCTCGCGTCTCCACCATGCCGGCACGGGCGAGCCGAAGCCAAGTGAAAGTCTCCGCAAACACGGGCAATGCCGAGAACTCGCTTTAATGTGCTGAATGAGTTCGAACTACGGTGAACACTGACAATGCTAATAAAGATAAGCTGTTCATCAGCGGTCGTGTACCCACACAGTGACCAGAAGTTCAAAGCGATATATAGGAAAAGTAGGCTTCGTACGTCATCGGTATCAAGCGGCCTGCCGGTGTGAGTGCATTGCCGGCACAAGCGAAGGTAACGTCGCGTACAAGTTCACAAAAATAGTAGCTCAAGCAAACTTATGTCTTTTTATCCATGCGACAATCGTTATCAAAAATCCAACGTGTAGGCGATCGCGGATACGACTAATCGTGCGGCCAGCGGTACACAGGTTGTGCCTTACCAGCACGATGAAAGAACCGTGCCTGCGAACGGTCTCGTCGCTGTAAGTATACAGATATCTACATCACTCCGTAAGACACAGCGAACATGGGGCACTTACCTATTGTTCATTTGTGACTATAAAATAACGACGACGAAAATTTCACGCCAGCCGAATGTTGCGATCGCCGGCGGTCGTTTAGCCGTACTCGTCGTAAGCCTAGCGACGCCGTCGGCAAGCCGACACGGTATGGCATCGGCGGGGCGCCTGCGGCTGCTTCGCCGGCTTTCCCGCACAAGCGCCGCTGCTATGTTAGTGTTTGCGGACTCGTGCGCCAGCACTGCGAACGCTGGTTCGGCCGACATGATCGAATACCAGCTGATAATTCGTAATCTCGGGCTGGAAGCATGTTGAATATTAGATGGATCCATATTAAAAGATCGGTGCGCATCGGTGCTACGAATTAGCCGATGTAAATTTTAGCGTTACGGTATCAATGTTTATTGTTTTTTTAAGCCAAGTAAAAGTCGCCCACTGGCACTAGATGGGAGGTCAAAATACTGTGCTATATATACCCGAGAGTCTGTTCTTTGTAGTACAGCGCGGGCAGTCAGTGTTTGCGGTGTTTTACTTTGAAATAATAGTGCGTATGTATGTGTGTGTGTGTGTGTGTGTGTGTGTTGCATGAATAACATACTATGATCTTCAGTGCCGATTAAATTGGAATAAACATAAAATATACTGCACAAACGCAGTGTCGCCATTTTTTTTTGCCATTGGTCCAGACGGTTCAACTGTTAGTCCCGCTGGATCATTCTGCTGGGGCCAACATTTAAACTAAGTGGAGTAAGTGCTTGGGGTAACAGTTGAGCCCTTGCAGTTACTCCCGCAGTTAGTCCAAAATTGGTTCAAAATCTGTGGCAGCGAATTTAGACCCCTAAAGGACCAATGGCATACCCCACTTTAGTCTTTTTCGGCTTAGAGTGTGCGACTTTCTGGGGGGCAATGCAAGATGGCCTGAGCTTCTCAGGCACCCGAGTTTGCTCCGAGCTCGCTTGCGGTGGCCGTGGCTTAAAGCCAGTGCGGAGCGCTTGATAGCAGCGTTAATAAAAATGGCTACAGGATCGCACGTGGCATTGGAAACGCATGTGGGACATTTGCGCAAGTTATAAAAGAACTCGGAGGCAGAATGGGTGCACGCGCAGCACTTTCTTGCTACTATTGAGTACTTCAGATAAATATAAGGACAGGTGGTCACCAGGGGCGCTCACATCTTGTCGGCAACGCGGCTGTGATTGGATATGTCGTGAGTACGGGGAAATTGAATGCGAGGCACCGTAGCCGCGTGGTGATATAACTTTTACTTCTGCGTGCGTGTGTGCATAGTCTGTGCGATAAATCTAAGAGAATAATTTTTCCGCTCGACATCAGTACTGCGACTCGGCAGGAGCAAACATGGTGGGCGTACGCGATATTCACCGCGGGCATCTGTCAATCAAACTGATGGGCGCGTGAACTCGGATACAAACTCGTTGATTCTGAAAAGGCCCGAGTTCAACTCGGGAATGTGATGGTGCCGGTGTGACTGTCAAGCCTTTGATGCGGTGAACGCTGAGCGGCAGCTTCTTTGCAAATAAAGAATTTGGTGAGCTTACACCACTTGTCCAAGGCTGAAGCCATAGAAGAGTTTGTGATAACCTAGCTTCTGGCAGGTTTTTAAGTTGGTCGCCTATTTATGTGCGTGGCCGGCTTCAAAGTGAAGATCACATTGATTCTGTTTAGATTTTGATTTTACTAATTGGCTGAGGCTTAACACCCATTACACTGAGCTGTCTTGTCTTTATTAATAAGGCTTTAATTAAATGGTAATTACATCGGGTGCAATTACCAAGGCCATGGTCAGTATCGAGCTTTTGAACGTAATCATGATTAGCAGAGTACTAAGAGTCATCACATAGGTAAGAGCTAATAACAAGTTTTAATTAGCCTGTTCAAGATTAACGTCACGTTAATTAGCATACTTTAGTTAGCTCATCAACTAGCATGCTTTAGTTAGCCCGGTTCTAGATTTACATGGCTTCATTGGAAAGGTCTTCTTAAAATATGGCTTAATTACATTGGCATTACCATGGCTTGGTGTAATTAGCTTGGTCATAGAATGTCCTGGACTAACTAGCCAAGTATACTATCCAGCGAAAAAAATCACAGCATATATCTACGGAGTGAATGATGATGGTTGGGGCGAAGCTTCGGAGGGTTTATCGGTCTAAACAGTGAATCAGCTGTCTATGTGTGTGTCCGTCCGTCCGTTTGTTCGTCCATGTTCGTCCATGTGTCCATCTGTCTGTCTGTCTGTCTGTCTGTCTGTCTGTCTGTCTGTCTGTCTGTCTGTCTGTCTTTCTGTCTGTCTGTCTGTCTGTCTGTCTGTCTGTCTGTCTGTCTGTCTGTCTGTCTGTCTGTCTGTCTGTCTGTCTGTTACTCCACACCTGCTGAGTGAGCCATTACTTAGGCGGTCACGTCCTACGACCTAGGAGGGACAGACCCATGGCTTTAGTAACTTCGCCCCTAACAGCTAATTAACTGGCCGCACATGCTTGGGCGCTAGCGGGCGATGACAACAAAGACGACGCGCCCCGGACAGAAGCGCACTAGAATGTACAGGCTGACCATGATAACTAATACGTGGCCTCGGGTTTAACTGTGATCGTGATATTGTATTGTGAGATGCTCGGCTGGTACTGATCTCAGAGTCCACCATGCTGATTATTCTAAAACAGGCTTAGTACAGGCAATAAAAGCTTCAAAATTATTTTAGAGACCCCGTGCTTCTAAAGAATATCTTCACGAAATGTTTCTGAGACTTTTACTGTCTGGGTGCACTTCAGCACTTAGTAGAACAACAAACAAACGAAAGCAAATGCCTGTGGTTTTTAAACACCACCCAATTTAGTCGAACGTTCTTGACGCAATGGCTGGTTCCGTCGTAACTAGTGAAACGCAGCGCGCTGTGGGTTGGATTTGACGTTTAGTACTATTGGCTCGTACTTAAGGGGCAGCCGCCAGAGCTCGGAAGGTGCAGTGTTTCGGGAAACTCAGCCGATCCTGCCTGGCGCCTGTAGACTGAAATGCTTAAAGGTCACGCAGCCAAGATCTTCTTGTCAAGAGTAAAAGGTCGATCATGTATTCTCCTTAGGGCACCCTGGAGAGTGCGGCGATCTTCTTCAAAGTCTGAACAATTACACAGGACATGATCGAGAGTTACTCTGCATAGGCTGTTATCCAATGTGATAACTGATTAAATTATTAAACGAAACACCGACCGGGAACCGACCCAGCACTGTAGCATCACATCCTGAAGTCTTTGGTGGTAGCTGTAA
Organism: Rhipicephalus microplus; assembly: GCF_043290135.1. Classification (NCBI taxonomy): domain Eukaryota; kingdom Metazoa; phylum Arthropoda; class Arachnida; order Ixodida; family Ixodidae; genus Rhipicephalus; species Rhipicephalus microplus. The sequence continues at coordinate 152,091,467 of NC_134706.1, read as the reverse complement.
TTGGCCTAATGAACCAATGTTTTGTGAGCTTTGAGTAGAGGTCAGTGGAAAATTCCAACACATGAGTGGGAAATTATCAGCGATGTGGCGAAGTTCTCTTGCAGCATCAACCCTAGACAGCGGTATGAGCAGTGTGGCGCTCCACCGTGGGCACATCGGGCAACGTTGTCGACGAGGTGTTTACGACTGATCCCGAAGTGACCCGAACGACTGAGGTTAGACATGATTTAGTACTTGAGGAATAGTGTTCGTAAACTCTAGCAGTCGTCAATGTAAAATCTTGCTTTTAAAAATCTGTCTTCAATAATTTCTAGTAAACGAGCATCAGTAGCAATCTGTCTCATAGTGACCCTTGGATTCAAGGATTAGGAAACCTGATATGTTTTCAATGCCAGCATCCATGTCTATGAGCAGGTTTCGCTACTAATTATATACAGCCATGTTTTGCTAGACTTCGGACATTTCTTAATTTTTGGTGGAAGAGATTTTCAGCGAAGCCGAGTAAATGTGCTTGTTTCTGTAACTCATATCATATTAGTGCGCAACTACGCCAGCCCAAATTTCACTGTGAGTTGCCGTCGGCTGTTTCCTGTGAGCAACGTTATTACCAAAACATTAAAGGAACCCAGCGTCTACACCAACTGTCTAATGCTTATGACGTCACAGCCGGTGCACGTATATGGCATAATTATTACATGCACGTTTGCAGCTGCTTTGTCATTGTTGGTTTGGGAGCTGCCAGGACTTTCTAGCAGCCATATGAAATAAAGCAGTCAAGGAATTACATTCAGACCAGCCATGCCAGGACCATAGCTTGTGACGAGGCCTACCTGACCGGAAGTTTAGCAGACACGTACACGGAAACGCTCGCTAAACGCTATTGTGACATTTCAGCCGGTCGTTACACGGCCACAGCATCATTAATAATGAAATAATGGCTTACTGCTGTCCACACCACGCTTCGGAAAGCGTCTCAATTTTCCAGAGTAATAGCGGTCGCTGCTCTCTCGTACACTACACCATGGCTCGAGGTGAACATATGCTCAGCCAGAACCTGGATTGCCCGAGGCGGCTCAGAAGGAAAATGACAGAGAAACTTGGCTACTCCTTGAACTGCACCATGTGTACGCGTTAGGTGCGTCTGTTGAAGTACTGAATGGGACAGGATGTGGTGCGTTTACATACACAATATTCAAATACGCTAGTGTCGTGTACATAATTTTTTATCTTCTCGCGAACATTACAAACACCTGTGTGGTGATTATGACACGTGGACAGAAAGTCGGCGTATTATAAAGGTATTGTTCATTACCAAAAAAAAAATGATGCGAGACACCCATAGCTGAAAGCAGTGCAATGTAGTCATAGACAGGTATGCACACATGACCAAGGCTGAATGTCAACAGTTTGGCTAATAAAACATAAGCAAATAGATGGCAAAGAGGAAAACTCAGGGACGGAGAACAAAATAAATCTTCTCGCAGCGCATGCGTCCAGCAGCACCCTGTTGTTTAGTTATCAGAAAGTAGTTACGGAGATAGAAATGCGTACTCTTCTGCTCAATAGAGGCCATGCTAACGCAATCTACAATGCAACCCTTAATCGCGAAAGCCTCATACACTTCTCGTGCAGTCTCAGCTTTGTGCGCAGAAGCAGGGCCTCCTGAAGACGTGGTAGGCAGCCCCACTTGTCACATCGAGTGGCCGAATCACTGCTGCTTCTCGCTTTGAGGTTGTCCCTGTGTCCGCGCACACGGTCGTTGAGGCAGTGGCCCTTCGGCCCCATGTAAGCACTCCCAGAGCTTAAAAGGATCACGCATGCAACTACCCATCGACAGTATTAAGGACAACTAACGGACAATGGTGCCAAGGAAAGTATAGGGGATGCTGCTTGAAAGAAGTAATGTAACGTAAATGGGAAGAAAGAAAAGTGGACGAGAAAACGACTTGCGACCAGGAGGGACCAAAACTGCAACCTTCGAACCCACGCCCTGCAATAACTTGTCGGGGCAGAGTCATCTTTTCGGGGCGCAGTGTTTACTTTACCACATGGGGTTCTTTCAAGTCCTTCTAAACGCACAGTAGTGGTCACAAGCTACACTTACATGAGAGCACGTGGGAGACAGTGAACTCTGAATGGTACAGTCCTTATGTACTCACCTATCAGTGCATATGAAAGAATCACAGTTAAATAAATGTTCCCATTCGCAATGGGAGCGGAAGTTCACTGTAACCAAGCAGACCTTTTATAAGGTACGCCCACAGGAAGACACATGTCGCAGGTATTGTTTTAACTTTACAGGGGCGCTAAAGGGGAATATTAGGTTGGGTTACATGAATTTTAGCCTGAGCTGAAGCGTATCACCACTTTCCACCAATAAACGCTTTTGCCTCGAAATCAAGCTCATATTTTCATACGTAGGATAGCACAACGTTTTTTTCCCCTTAGCTCGTTTAACAGGATTCGAGCCTATGACGATAAACAAGTGAAGGGCGAGTGCATAGAACTGTGACACGAGGCCCAGCATTTGTACCAGCCACCAAGCGCACAAGTGAGTGCCCGCGTAAAAAGGAGGAGAGTTCACTGACCGCAACTCACTAAGGAGGCCTCTGGTTCCGCGGCACGAGTTGATGATTTTGATGTGCCTACAGCGGTGCGGAATAGAGGAACAAGAACGGACGCAACATGAAAACAAGCAAAACAGAAAGAGAGACGACACGCGCGAAGGCCTTCCGTCTGCAAAGCCAAATTGCCCGCCAACAGCAGGCGGCTTCGCGAAGCGCCACCTGTTCTGCCGCCTTTCTACCTGTGTCTCCGGCTTCCTCACCTTCACCCGTCACGTAGAATCGTAGCTCATCTTCCACTTCTAACCCAACAGCACATCTACATAACTGCGCGGCGTAACAAGCTACCCACGATTACGCTGTCGGCGAAAAGAAAGGAGTGGAGGAGGGGGGGTGCAAGGTTTCGCCCAATTAAAATCATTTGGTGAACACAAGCCTGGGACCAAGGCTTTGCGACTAGCGTACAGCGAACCCCCACAAAAACGATGTACGCGATCGTGACTTGGCGGCAGCTAGATGAATGAGTCACACGCACTGGAGTTTTCATCTGCGAGTGTGCCGCATTTCGCAGCAACATAGTGATGGTGGTTCTGCTTGTTTAATTGCTGTATAGTCGCCTCCTCTTGCTCGGGGCTACGGAAAAGCCAGTAATTCTGCGCTGTTTACCAGTGAGTAGGTGCGTGTGCGTTTGTCTATGGAGCAAGGGGCTACCAATGTATAGCTGTGCTTCACAACTACCGCACGTCGTTGCGGGCCCGTGTTTTGAATCTACGATTGGTACCGAGGGAGCAGCAATGGGCCATTTAATCTTTCCGACGCAAAAGGTTTTATGATTTTGTATGCTCTTCGCGTTTTATTATTGGAGACTGACTTCTGTAAACAGTGTGTCGTCGTGCATTTTCCCCTAAAAAGTACTGGCATTCATTGCGAACAATCGAAGATGTAGCAAACAAAGAGGATTCATTAAAACTGCTACGTTGTCTTCACTATAGGTAGGAAACGCAGATGCAAACAATGGGGTATAATAAATTATATGTACGTTACACCCTTACATACGTTTAATTTAGGAATACACGTATTATGCTCTCCTAGCGAGCCTCGATATCCGACTAGTTCAGACGCTCGCCTTTGAATTGTGGGGTACGGGGGTTCGAATCTCCCTCCACAAATAATTTTTCAACTGAGATATTTATTCTTTTATCATTGTTTTTTAAGATTTCTGTCATCCTACGTTTCTGCGCTGTGCACCTAACCAACACTCTGTGGCCGTTCAAGATAGCTTTGTTTGTTAGCAGGGGAATATATAATCGACGGTATAAGTTCAATACATAGCTATCTTTGCTGTTGTGGGGGCTTGCGGGAAGTAAATTGTGAAGAGAAAATAGTTTTAAGGGGCGAAGCTCCTCATGGCGGCACCTGTTCGTCCCTCGTAGTCATTGTAGTATGTAACAAGTATAACATTTTGACCTCCAAGGTGGTGCCGATGAGAGATTTCTTCTGTACGTTGTTGAACAATAAAAAAATAGTGCTTAATGTACATGCCAATGGCTGCTAATGGAGAATGAGACACAGGAGCATTCGGCTTTTAGTTAACGCGCACGCTGCGATCCCCTTTAGCAGCCGTTAGCATTTACATTGAGCGCTATTCAACAGGAAAATGTTGCTACGTTATACTCGCTGGGCGTAACCTCCTTGGTTTTAGAAAGGTTTAGCGAGTGTTGAGCCGCAGTGCCATGAATACAGTGAACTAGTATATACCATGAACTCAAGGTGGTTGAAGGTGGGAAGTAGACCCGAAGCACTAGCCGTAAGAAAGTGTGCGTGTGCCGCCTCTCGTTTAATCCTTGGAACGTTCGCTGGATGGTGGTGCTTCTATATGGGGAATATATGATGAAAAGATGCGAGATGGTGGTACTTGAAGTGTTGAATAGATGGACGAACGGACACGCAGACAGATGCATGAATGGACGCATGAACGAACGCAAGGGCTGTTGCATGGACGAACGCAGGGATAAACGCACGAACAGACGCACGCGCGGACGGCGGGATGGACGCATGGATGGTCACACAGACGGACGCATGGACGGACGGAAGCAAGAACGAATGGACGGACGAATCCTTCGCCCCACTCTCCATCATTCACTCCGTGAATATACTGGCAATTTTTTTTTACACTGGATTACATTCTATCAAACTTCTGTCTCTAATCACAATGCCCCGCCCACGGCTTCTAAATTGAGCTGAAAGTAGAGTAAGCAGAAATACTTGGCACTTGTTTAGTTTTCTTGATGGCACATGAAATATGAAGAACTCACATGCACTCACAGTCCTTTTAGGGGCGAAGCTCCATATGACGTGGCTTGTGTATCCAGTTATCTTATGTAACCACCGGTGGTACATACCTGAGAGAGCGGTCCTTAGAATGTCCGCTGGATGGCCTTACTTGTATAGATGAATACATTGTGAAAAGATGTGAGATAGCGGTACTCGGAGTATTCACTAGATAGATGGATGGACGGATGGACATACAGATGCACGGATGGACTGATGGTGCACGGACGGATCAACAGAGAGGGGCGAACAGAGAGATGAATGGATGGACAGACAGGCAGACGCACGGACGGACGGATGGGCAGTCACACAGATGGACGGACACACGTGCGTACGTACGGATGGATGCATGGACGGACGGGAGCAAGAACGAATGGACGGATGGAAGCACGGACGGACTGATGAACGCCTTGCCCACAAATCATCATTCGCTCCGTAAATATGCTGCGATTTTTTTCATGTATGATCGAAATCGAATTAACCCTAGCCTGCGCACAGCTTTTACGGCTTCGAGTTTGCTGGTATAAGCTTGAACATTTTCAACGCCTGCAGTCGCCAACGTGCTTTGCAGGAGTGGTGGTCGGTAGTTGGGTTCTTCCATATGATAAATATAGCGATTGGGCGTTCCTGATCGTGCTGTCCCAAGCCTATGAAGCGCATTCAGTTATCATGGAAGCTTGTTTCAGAATGTACAGGGGAGGGGGGGGGGGGCTCACAAGTTGCCAGGCCACTATCCCATGTATTCCTATGGGAGCGTGCCCTCGTACCACCGTATACTGGAAGTATTTTTCTGGATCTTCGGAACTGCTGTTAAGCTTCACGTCAAACCACTTGAAGAATGTAAAAACAATAGAGTGACGACGGCCCTCATGAAGTAGTTTAGACATAAAATGAATGCTAGCATGAACGCACAGGTTCTGCCTCTTTTAGATCTCGGTTATTTTCCTTTTACAGTGGCCACTGCCACTGAAAGTATAAAGAAGTCTATTATGTCAAGTCCGAGCAAGCTTGCAGAAAATAAAGGAAGAAAGATGTCGTACGTTCATTGCGTATCTCGCAGGCTAAAGACAGTAGGAAGTAGGTACGGCGTTAATGGTTCTTTTTCGACTGCCAATAAGCTATCTAAGAATTTTGCCATAATGCAGAGAAAAAATGAGGAAGTAAAATTTAACAAGCGCCATAATATTGGTTTCGTAAAACACACCAAGAAATTCACTTATTGCCGTACCAGTGTGGCGTATAGGGTTCCTTTCAGCTGTGGGCGCTCCTACGCATGACAGACGGGCTGTGACCGTAAGAGATTGCTAACCGAAGGCTCACCTTTTAATCTTCCTTTACATTGTAGAGAGGGTAGTTAGTGCGCACCAAAGTTGGATGAACGTGCTGTTTGGAAGTGGCATAGGAATGACGAAACGCATCTAATGATTGATACATGACACATCAATTATAGTGATTGCACATGCATGAACCAACCGTCAATTCACTTGCATAAAGATGAAGTCATATGCCTTTGAAGTAGACCCCCATGTGTGCATGATTGATAGGCTGGCACAATGCACGGACATATGGTGGTAAGAGTTCGAGCCTCCTTGCCTTTACACTATTGTGTGCATCTTGCAGTCGCTTTTCAATATCTGTGGTGTCTTGACTTCAATCTGGTGTCCCTGTTTGCACGCCTTGTTTTCTGGAATGCAAACTTACCAACTAGCTCAGCTCTCGACATGTTACGTGATTAATATGCTAGAAAATCAGCAGCACTGTTGAGCAAGTCATCATTCCTTCACACAATGAAAACCGCTGCTTCATGGGGCCATTAGTGCTGATGGGGTAATCTTATCGTTATAATTTTGTTGCCTATAAACTTGCCTTCCTATTAGACAAGCGATGACAGCTCATCGGCACGATGCCCTTTGTGGGTGCTTAATCGTGCTGGGTGTCCGAATTCGGGGTTTTCGAATGCTGAGTTTCCGAATAGTGCTGGTTTTTTTTCAGACGTTTTATTTTGAGACATATTTTCGACACCCTAATGCCCCAGCGTGCATGGCCTCATACACAGTGACATGCTCTGGCCAAGGCATATGGTGTGACGCCATCACTATAGAGGCCGGATTGATAGACACTGCATATCGCGTTTTAGGCGCCAAAAACAGGCAGGCACAACACAGTTTTTTCCCCCAAAATGATGAATAGTGGCACAATAAACTTTACAGAAATTCCTATTTTTGAAGAAATGCGTGTGTGACCTGTGTATACGACAAGAAAGCTGGGTTTAACAAAAAGCCGGGTCCTGGTGTTTGCGCGGACCCACCGCGCAAACACCAGGACCATGTAGCGGCTTCTTGTCTACGGACACTATGCTGGCGAGGCACCGTGACGCGCCCTTCAGATTCATGGCGGGGGGGGGGGGCAGCAGAGCGCCTCTTGTTGGTTCCCTACATGCAACCCTGCTGTACTACCTGTGCCAGGCCCTACTCAACATTCCATCAGCCTCCACGGCTCCCTGGCTCAGTACTGCGTTCTGCCCGGATGACCACCTGCGGCGTTGAAGAACGAAGAGGCGGTGGTTGCGGAGAATGGTGCGGGAGACATCGGGTTGCATGGAGGCGTTGAAAATTTATCTTGAGAACGGGTCGTCAGGCACCGGGAACTGGGCCAATGGCGGCCGAAAACAATTCGGCACAGCACTGCAAACTCCGGGCGGCGGCCATTAAAGACGGCACGCTTTGTCTGAACGGTGGGACCCCTTGTTACTGATAATTCACGTGTCATCAGACAGCTCGACCGCTTCTGTCTCTAAATTTGAAGTTTGTACATTTTTACTTGCTCTACTTTGCTTGGGAGGGAGCTTTCCACTGGTGTCGGCCACCAGGGCAGTAGTCGAAGCTGACCCACACGGACTGACAGACAAATATGTCTCATCAACTGGGGCAATTGGTTAGGTGCCATGAAGGTGCCACGTAGGGCGGAGTCAGGTCATACAAAAAGGGACCACGAGCCAACGATCGGGATTAGACGGTGAGATGAAATTGATATAGTAGAGAGATAAAATGGAAAAAAAGAAGATATTATGGTGCGAAAAGATAGCGATGAAAATAGATAAGATGATGACTGAGGCAGGGATTGTATGATGAGAAAGAAAAGTTAGGGTTGGAGACGAGGAGCCAAATGATTGGGACGTTATAAAAGAGGACTGGAATGAAAATGACTGAGACAGACGATGAAAACGACCATGCCGAATACAATGAAGACGTTGAAAAATTTGACAGTAACATCAGGAAGAAGCCTTGAGCGCCGACTCGAACAGGCAGCTATGAGGTCCCCCTCAATATGCATCCTTTCGTGAGACGAACATTATGTGCCTTATCCAGACCAGCTTCACGGAATGGTAGGCAGCGCGTTGAGACATTGCGTGGTTTTATTAACTCATAACTTCATCATGTGTGTGTCATCGTGCATTTCTTTTGTATTGTCACACCATTGTATTGTCGCAGTTACTTTCTTTATGTGCCCTGTGTTGAACGTCGCGAGTGTCTAAATCATGCGTTATAATTTTGTGTAGTGGTTGTTGTACGCATGCGGCATGAGTGTACTCAGTTTGCGATTAATGATAAATGCAATCTATCAGTAATTAGGAACAGGTCGTAGCATCTTTTACTTCGCGGCCCCAGCACGAGTCCGTGTATGCAGAGAGTGATTGAGACGCATAGACAAGAGGAAAAGGGTTGAGCGGCGTTCCCTCTTTTTGGCGGTCGGTAGCAGGGAGCATCTTATTATGCTAGACATTAACTCATGTGATGCTACGCACACCTTTGTTATCTTGTCGAAAGGTAATATAGTGACACAGAGATAAAAATGTTTGGTTGAAATACAGATGATCCTACCGTCATTGCCCGAAGTTTCAACAAACCTTTAAAGATGATCGACTTCCTTGGGAACCTTCCACGCAAAAATTTACATAGAGTTTCTTAATAAGCACTGGAGGGAACTCTGGCGCTAGTGTCTATAGGAGCTGCAACACACGGCGCTTCGGCGAGCATGGGAATGATGGGTAGTACACACATTTGTCTAATTTTCGTACTTCTGGCCTGCTTCTGGCTCCGTGTGTGTTCGTGTGGCTTGGAGCTGTTTTTTCATAAAAACATAAATTAGTAAATGTTCACCGTTTGCGCTCCACATCCTTATTTTTTTAGGCTTACCATTTTGAATGAAGTCACTAAGTTCAAAAGCGTTTGTTCTTTCTTTCACAACAAAAACGTAACCAGCAATAAAGGAAGCCGCAAGTACGATTTACCGCCCGCAAGTACGAAGACTAGGCAAATGTGTGTACTACCCATCATTCCCATGGTCGCTGAGTGATGGCAGCGCCAGAATGCCCTCTAGTTAATTTTGGGAAACTGAAAATTTTGGTCTGTCTGTCTATATGTCTGTCTGTCTGTCTGTCTGCCAGTCTGTCTGTCTGTCCACCCTTAACGGCAACGGATATTTAAGACGGCCGACCCCATTCGCAGCACCCACCAATATTGCTCAAGATTGAGCGTTCATGCTTGTGCAATTGCCAACTAAAAAGCAATTATTGCGCATGCCTGGGGCACGATAACAACGCGTATATATTCTGCATGTGCGTCTTTTACAAGAAAATGCATACATAAGCAATTTTAAGGACCGTAGCGCTTATCACACTGCGCTGACTATGCGACGCTTGCACGAAAAGGTGAGTGTTTCCAACGCTTTGTTAAGACGAGACGGTGGTCGCACCTACCCGTCACCTTGCGTTATACACCTTATTACCTCTGAGACGGGCGCGCACACCCGTCTCAGAGCCTACGTGCTTTGTTTTCTAAGAAAACTGCCAGATAGCGCTCATGTCTCTCGTGTGGCGTGACTTGATGCGCTAGTTCGCTTCCACTGCACGCTCGAGGCACTCTAACGCAGCGCCGATTGACCATTTACCGATTTTCTTGCGCAGAACATCAAACAAATGTCTTGTTCTCTCTCCACGCACAAGACTATCGTCGTTCGACATTTGCATATTAATATGCAGATATAGGGCCAATTTTTTAGTAGGTTTTACGCTGACAGCACTACATGCGCCCATACCATCTGATACACTTGTTGAACAAATGCCAGAAGTACACTTAAGCAATGATGCTAAGGCCGTCTCTACTAAGGCAGTTTCCACAGCTGTTTGCATTGTCGCTCGATTTTCGGGCGGTCTCAGCGTGCACTTACAGTGCTTTGTTATGGTAATCTGGTTCAATATTAGCATGTGTGTCACGAATTCATGTAACACGTAGTTTAATACCCTGGCTTTCTCAGGGTATTGTTGTCCAGCTCATGCGCATCAGCGCACATGTCTTCACATGAAGCACGTTTATAGTTTAAACGGGTTCCATGTTAACTCATTGTGCTAGAATGTTCTCACAGCGACAAAGGCCAAGCCTTCGGAGGCTGTTTTTTCGCCGTTGTGTTTTACCTCCAGCCTCAAGAACTCAAGACGCCTCGTCACTGTCAGAAGCAGCTCGCACCATATAATCGCCACCTTCGCGCGTGGCGGCACAGACGCGTTTGAGCTACGCACGCTCACCGTCGTTTCCACACGCTGCTCGTCAGAATTGAGCCATGACATGCCTTACTCAAAGGCGGCGATCACCTAGCTCCTCAGATGGGTGAAGCAGCTCTTCAAGAACCCTTCACTTGATCGCTTTCCTGTCTCGCCTCTTTGTTTTACTTGCCGCGGCGTTGATTGATAAACAACGCTCGTGGATGTACCTCCTATTAGAAGAGAAGGTGCCTGTAGGGGTACTTGCATTGAGATGTTTCCGGATACTCTGGCGTGTTATCCTTCGAGTTCACGCGTTCGCCGCCTTGAAAAGGCCTCTTTTGTTTTTCCTCCGCCCACCGTAAACACGGGGTATGTTCTGCACCGGCCCAGTGACGAGGCTGCCTCGAAAGCTGTCATCGGCGCCACCGTACGAAGTGCAAGGCGTACGTATAGGAACGTGCTTTCAGCGTAGCACTCTCTGCAGGCGTATAGCGACGATAAGTAGTTTGGCGGCGCGAGAAGAGACGACGTTTCTTCGGCGCGCATTCTGCAAGCACGTTCGTGTGGTGCGAGCCTTCATGTGGAGGATGCGTGAGTGGTAAAGCCTGGTGTAGACGCCTTCGCTACTGAAGACGTGTGATGCGGCTTCGATAAAGACGAGATGCGGCGGATATGATTCGCTGCACCATTGCTCGTGCGCGACTCTCAGCGTTCGACGACACCAGCTGCGCAGTAGCGGAGGAGCCAAAATTCCCTTAGCTTTGGGGACCTTCCCGAACACCACACGCTGCTAGAACAGTCTTCAGCATTTATTTTCCGGAAAGGAAGGAGGTTTATCCCTACTTCATACTAATGCGTGCGTTTGCATGAGTGCCTGCATATGTACACCTCAAAAACTCCCCCCTCTCCTACCATCCTGCCCCTTCCCATATGCACCATTTTTCTAGCATACGAGGTTTCTCATTCACACAAGTTCATTTATATCCAAATTTATAGGAAAATCAAGAGTTTTTTAGCTGTGCTTTGCAAAACTGTCTCAAATTAGGTCATACACACGAGGGGGAACCCGAAGAATGACTAATGAAGATGCAACAGCTTGATAAGACTGCAGTGCGTACTTCTCAAAGAACAATGAGCACCACTCGAATAGTCTGTTGCTCTTCAACAGTGAACGCCGTCTATCTTGTTAAAATTTCTTAAGAACGTGGAGGTCGGACTGTTTAATACACAAAAAATGCCTTAGACTGTTCCACATATTCTTAATCTTAATCGCCGTCTTGTAACGTTGTCTTGCAATTTGAAAACATGCACTCACTGGGCGCCTCAGTATCAGATGTAGAAAGGTATCGCAAAGCAATTTTGGTGATACTTGACTAAGAGAAGCTCTATGCGCTTTTCGCTGTCTCAAAAGCTTATCCTTTTATGGGGTCAAGGCTCAATCAGGTATTCTTGAACCTCTTGACTATGAGGTCTGATCTCAGTCTTGGTTATTTTTTTACGCTAGCAGTCGTACAGTCTCGAGTATGTTCTCTAGCCTTTTTCTGTTGGAGCAATGACGTGCAAAAATGACATAACATCTTCTAAATTAACAATGAGCTCACTTTCGAACCAGTATAAAAGTGAATGTTTTAACGGATGGTCATTTCTAACAAGGTTAGCGTTAGTTTCAGTCACCACTCCCTAACCAAGTTGCATCGTTGTACCTTATTACACCTTAGTTATTCGTTCAGTCAAATTATTCTAAACTTCGAGTACTAACAATGTGAAAGTCGAGTTTTAAGTATTGTTGGATTCGAGCTTGAAGCACACCCTACCGTGAACATGTATGAAATGAGCGAGCGTATTTTCGCTACTTCGAATGACATTCCAAAAATACGTTTGTTTCTAGCAAAGTGCTACCCAATGCTGGCGTAGGAGTACCGCCATTTGACACAATAATTGATACTACGCGGGCTGCCCGTAAAAGAAAGATCAAAATTCCAAGATATCTAATCCGTGCTTTACAATAGCTGTAAGAATAGTTGCTCCCTTTACGGCATTGCTTTGTCGCAGAACATTGCTTATAAGCACCCTTGCGTGACTTTCCTCAATTTCGGGTGCCCTGCCGCTGTGGTCTAGTGGTTATGACTGCTGACCCGCAGGTTGCGCGATCGGGTCCCAATCATGGCAGTTGCATTTTCGGTGGAGGCGAAAATGTTTCAGGCCTGTGTACTTTGAAATAGGTGCGGGCACCCCAGGTGGTCAAAATTTCTGTAATCCTCCACAACGGCATCTTGGATATTGATATTGTAATTTTGAGACGTTAAACCCCATGTATGTTTATTATTATTATTATTATTATTATTATTATTATTATTATCGTTTTGAGGCCACTCACCCTGCACTTGGCGATCACAGAAGGCGTGCGTGACATAGCATGTCAACTACGCATCTATTGCAGTTGGACGTAAAGTGTGATGCTTGGACTGGAAAAAATGTGAAGGGGCGATGTCTGTGGAGAAGTAAGGGTGTTTCAGCTTTACTAACGGGAATCCTGGGGGGGGGGGGGGGTGAATGCAATGCTTGCGATGTCTTCAGAGAGATTCATTTGATGAGGCACAAGGGGTGCGAAGCCAGAAACATGGCGTGTATATTCTGACGACGCTGTACGTGAACTCCGACTCCTGCTACTGGAGACCAGCTTGCAATGAAGGCTAGAGAGAAACGGGGAATGTCAATTGTACTGCTTTAGTGTACTGATTGGTATACGGAGGGGAATAAAAAGAAACTGAACGGAGAGGCAACATGCATGTCACCAGCAGACAGCAAACCTGCAACCTCCCGATAACGCGCCCGATGTCCGACCAATAGATAAATCTACGGCGCGAACGTCCTGTCCCCCACATTTCGGGAATGTACGAGCACAAAAATTTAGTAGCCTTAGGGACGGCGAGTGTGGACCACCGTTGTATTTTATTTCTTAGTTGGCCTCATGTACCACGGGAGTGAGTGAGTGTGAACAACTTTATTATGGTCCAGTGCAGGCGCTAAGGTTGGCATGCGTCACCCGGCAACTAACACTTGGGGACCGGCTGGTCTTGCCTGACGGCCCTGTCGCGGGCTCACTGGACGGCCATCACGTACTACCTTAAGACGTCAGCCAGCCGTAACAACAACAAGACCGGAACCAGAGACGACGACCACCACATTAGCTGAATCGGTAGAGCATAAGGTGCGTTATGTGAGGGTTGCAGGTTCGGTTCCTGTCAGAGGCAATTTGTATATTCATCGACTTTAATTTCTTCACATCTAAATCATAAGTGCTAAAATGCTCTAAAACAGTGCAACTAACGTTTCTATACCTTCCTTAGCATCATTATCGGCTGGTTGTCGCAATCAAAGGAACGAGACCTCACAATTCCCTCCTTCTTTGACTCAGAACCGGATTCCGACCCAAGTATCCCGAAGTGATGAATACTCGATCCTAAATTAGGACAAGTGCTGGAGAGAGTATTTAATTTAGCCATACGTCGCTTGTATACATCTTTCGTATACTGTTGATTGAAGGGTGTTAAGTGTTGTCAAATACTTTATGTCATTTTCATCTGATTTCGTTTCACGCAGAGCATTTGCTCACAGTGTTGCACATGAATGGAGTGATAATGACTCATATTCAGATAGATCAAGGGTAATAGCAGTTGCTAAATTTTTGCTCACGGATACTAAACCTTAAAACGAACTAATGCCGCTGTGAATCTTTATCTTCGTCTTCCTCCTGCTTTATTATTTAGAGAAAAAACAAGATAAAACCGGCAGCAGAAACAGTGTCGTGCGACTATTCCACTCTCGTCCAAAGATCAAGAACACAGCCAAGCGTCGTTCCCACCACATCCGGCTGTAAGCTCTCGTTATAGGCGCCACTGTTTCAAAAACTCGAGAAGACTAAGATGGAGCGAGAGGACTATAGCGTCCAGAAGCGACGCCTCCTTCGTCGACAACATCCCCGCTGACGCCGAATGCGGATGACACATGGCGCACGTAGCTAGCCCTTAACGACGCCCGGTGAGGACTTCTTGCGTTTCACCTGTTGTGACGATGGGAAACACTCAAAGCTCAACCATCGTCTCCACGCCTCTTGCACATGATCGTTGTTGCAAACGCTAGAGAGGTATTGTTCGAAAAGCAAAACAAAACACAAACAAAAAACATGAGAGAGGGAGACTTCTGCCCGGCGATTCCAATATGCCACCGTGGAGACCCGCCCCCGCCATGTCGTTAGAGAGCACCCAGTTGTGCCACGAATTCACTCAGAGAGGAAACGCGCGACGGCTGTTTAACCAGCAGGATGTGTGCTGCTCGCAAGCATACAAACAAACAAACCCGCAGAGTCGCGAACGATGTGCTTGTGAAAAGAAGTAGGTGTGTATGCCCAAGAACTCGGCTTCCCGTGAGATAGACTGCAGGTATAGCGTGTGAGAGTTCTCGGGTGAAAGCGCGAACGTACGCCCACGCCCGAGCATCGTTAGGCCTAACAGACGAGAGGGCATCGAGAAAGTATTCTGTGGTGCCCGCTACATTGCGTATTTTTTATTAATTTTTTCTCATCATTTCGCGCTCGCAACAACACAGACGTTAGCGGTCGTTCGGGGAAAGAAGTGGAGAGCCGCTGCGGGTTCCGGTACTTTGGTGTCGTCGACGACGACGAATGGTTTCTTGCATGCAAAGACCATTGGGCGATCACAGCTGGGAAGCGGAAGGACTACCGGCACCCATGTCTCCTGCATACAGGACAGGTAGCCACGTTTTTTTTCTTTGGCTGGTGACTACATGATTTTCTCGTCCTTTTATTATTATATCATGAATTATTTTAACGAAGCCCTCAAAACTAGTGAACGTATACAGCCAGCGGCTTGACATGCTACATTTCCTAGAGTGTTATAGTACAATCAATCCAGCACGATATCGGAAACTCGGCTAGACATAGCTAATCACTGCTCGGGTTAACTCACATTATCGCCTGCAATGTAAAATAGAATTGGCGAATTCTACTATTATCAGGAGGTCCTGGCCGTCCACTGTGATAACCGAAATGTGCCGTTTATTCGGTCTCAGTTAGTCACAATGAGTGAAAAAAAACATTAAAAGCAACCCTTCTTGATTAGTGTTGACTTGCCACATGTCGCTTTCAAGATAGACTTTAGCGCATTTTTGTAGAGTACAAGCGCCTCCAAGCAAGGATGCATAATGATCGCTGAGAGAGACTCAACACGAGTCTTTAAAATATATTTGTGGGGTAGGCTATTCATAATGCCCTAAAACAGTTCAAGATAATCATTTTTTTTGCTACGATGCGTGACGCCCTCGCATATACATAAAAACGCAACCACTTCCTTCTGAATCAACTCTGGTCCTTCATTCGAAATCACTGCCATCTTTGCTGAATTACACAGTGATTACAGAATAAATTCAGAAATTAAAGCGCTGCAATGAGTAATTTGCAGCTTGCTTTTGAGGTATATTCACATTGTTTGATAAGCGAGCTGTTTTGACATGAGTATGTTACGCATTGGTGCATATAAAATTAACAGTTTCGACACTTTGGCGAGTTGCTGTAATAACTGAGTTAATGATGAAATAGCAACGAATGGACAGGAATCAATAGTGGAAGGATGGTGCACTTACACGCATTGAAAGAATACTGACTTTCATAAAACATTGTATAGTCGCTAAATTAAGAATTACCTAACCAAAGGAAAAAAAATATGGGTGATTTATTTGTAATAGGAATTGGTATACCAGGAAAGTGAAAATTGTGTTCATACAATGAAGCGTTTCCTGTACACTGCCGTGCCGCAAGGGCGAAGGAGTAAATGCTTTTTGAAGGAATTGTAATGTCGAATGAAGTGGCGTTAAACTTACAGCTCGTTTCTCAAGCAGTAAAGAAGCGCGGAAATAACACACACAGGACAAGTGCGAACTAATGTTAAGACTTGGCACTTAAAGCCCTCTGATCAGAGAGAAGGACGCACGAAACGATAGCGCAGGCATACACATTGCAACACCTGGGACGACGGCCTTTAAAGCTCGCACAGCGCACCCATCGCACCGTATCGTTAGCGATAAGGAGAACTGCTGAAGTGCCATAGAAAAGCGGCGACCACGAGCGGTAAATGGTCTATTTAATAACACGCCGTATGCATTCCAAAGAATGTTCAGTTTGAGACCAAATCACTGCGCACCGAGCACTGCGTAGCGAAAGGCCGTAGTTTGAATTTCCAGTAATGAAACATTTTCTTTTCAAGTTTTAGATGCGGAGCATCTAATACTCGAGGCTTGTAGTGCGGCG
Organism: Rhipicephalus microplus; assembly: GCF_043290135.1. Lineage (NCBI taxonomy): Eukaryota > Metazoa > Arthropoda > Arachnida > Ixodida > Ixodidae > Rhipicephalus > Rhipicephalus microplus. The sequence goes on along the minus strand of NC_134706.1, from coordinate 152,074,705 downwards.
CCGTCCGCAAGCATCCTCCTCCTTCTTCCACCATCTGTGCATCCCTTCCTCCTCTACACACCGCGCGCACTTCACTCTTCCACCATCTGTGCACCCTTCCTCCTCTACACACCGCGTGCGCTTCTCCTCTTCACGAACATTCGCTAGTTGTATAATGTAGCGCGCATGCGCCGTCACGCTTCGAGAACATCGGCAGCTGACGCGCGCGCATGCGCCGTCACGCTTCGAGAACATCGGCAGCTGACGCGCGCGCATGCGCCGTTGCGCTTCTCCCCCTTCTCGAACATTCGACAGCTGACAGTGCATGCATCGTCGCGCTGTATATATACTCAAGGTCGGCGCTCGCTCGCTCAGTTGCCGCTCGTTGGTTGGTTTGTACGGCGCGTCGACGTCCAAGGTCGCGGTGAAATGAATTCCAACGAACCCACAAACACAATGATCGACGTCCCTTCGACCAGCGCCGCCCTTTCGCATACGTGTGTACGTGTTCACTCATTTAACACCCCCTCCTACAACCACGTTAACCAATTTAGCTATCGACCCAAGTAAGTCGCAATTTAACACCCCGTTAACCAATTATATGCTCCGCATCCTCCTCAGTGTTCCCCCGAGGGAAGCTGCGGGCAATTTTTTTTACATGCCATTTGTTGTATGTTTCACAGCAACATAACCGTGGCGGAAATACGTCGGTGTAGCCGTGGTGGTCTCTGGCATGATTGGTATGTAGGGTTTAACGTCCCAAAACCACCATATGTATATGAGAGATGCCGTAGTGGAGGGCTCCGGAAATTTCGACCACCTAGGGTTCTTTAACGTGCACCAAAATCTGAGTACACGGGCCTACACCATTTCAGCCTCCATCGGAAATGCAGCCGCCGCAGCCGGGATTTGATCCCGCGACCTGCGGGTCAGCAGCCGGGTACCTTAGCCACTGGACCACCGCGGCGGGGCGACTGGCATGAAGCAAATTCGTGTTAAAGACTAAAAGCATTGTCACAAGGGCGAAGCAATCACTGCGATAAAACATAAAATAAAATGCTAGGCGAGGGAATGCTACCAACTAAAGGCTCATCAGAAATCGAATTGGCGGAACTGTGCGGAGCGCTGGTATGAAGGAATGCGCTACTCCATCTAACGAATTGACTATCGTTCTCCCTTTCGTTCCAACGCGAAGTAAACGATGAGAGCACGGCAAAGGTATGAGCAATCTATTAAAAACTCGGTGGATGTTTATGAATATTCTTAAGGAGCAGATATGCGGTAAAGGGAGCGAAATTTCTTCAATTAAGCAAACACTTTTACATCACTGGTTCTATTTCGGCTGCGGCGCTCATATTTGTAAATGGTAGTGGCCTATAATATATCAGTGCATGTTACAGAACACCAAAGAGACGAAATTTTCGAAGACCTTCACTGTGCCGAGTCTCATAATCATGCAGTGGTTGTGTCACGTCAAATTTCCAAAATTCCCATTTCTCTGGTTTTGTGTTGCTGCTATAGTCATCTTGGTTATAGTGCCGCTCACCACTAAAGTTCCCTTCGGCAATACGCTCTATTTAAGGCTTTGTGGCGGCAGATAGTGGCAAAAAATCATCTTACTGTCACCTTGTAAAGGCCTGCAATTACAGCTAAAAAAATCAGTCTTGCGTAGAACTAGCAGAATATTGGCAGTGGCCTTACAAAGGCCTGTTGTGAACTCCCTTGGGGTGATATACTGCAAGTACAGTTGCAAGGTATATGTCATAAAATGTGGTAATGTTGCAAAGTAGGTGACTAAGTATTACACCATTATTATCTTTATACTGAGAGGTGGGTTACCAACTACGTGTCTCTATGACGTTATATGCGCTTTGATGATGCTGCGGGGAATGACGATGCCTCATTATTACTGTTTATTTTGTGGGAGGGTGGCTGGAAACCACTGACTCGTCGTGCAATTCCCATCGCAGGATGCCTGGTGTTATTTTACTCTTTTACCAAGCTATAATGACATCTGTTAACATGATTCCACGCCAGACATCATGACTGTATAGGATCTTTTTGTGATGCAGTTTGAAGTACCGGCGTGGCTCTGTAGCTGAATGCGTGACTGCCAAGCAGAGGGCCTGGGCTCAAATCTAACGGTATACTGGATTTACTTTTTTTTTCACCCTATGGTGTAGTGGTTGCGGACACCGGCGGTGGCGGAGACGGGCAACTACGTCATCAGAGTAAGGTGTAGTGGCCCCAAATTGCCTTCGCTCTATAAGTGAATGCCTGAACGTCTCCAGATCTGCAGCGCCACGAGTTGTCTGCAGGTTACAACGAACAATGGCGTGCACCGCCACAATTAAATGTAACTTCAGCCGTTTATATATTATGTTACCCGAATGCTTGGTGCATGTTTTTGAAAAGGTAGGCTCGTGTTCATGTTACTCTTGTTGAAAATACTTTGGTTCGGCTCACTGAAAGCCATGTGCGCGGACAGACGTGCCAGGTCACCAACGTCGACGTGCGACCGTCATGCCTCGCAGGTCGGCACTTCGTGTCGGAGCCCTTAATAGACACCTGACACAAAAGCGGCTAATTATCGTTCGAAATAGGCAGCCTAGATTTATTAATTACTTATATCTGTCCCCTTCTCAATAAAAACAAAAAGTACACCCATCATTAGCTCTTCGTAATGAGCTCATCACGCCTCTGAAACAATTACGACTCAACTACGCGAGAGCCGGGGGTAATCGAAAACAAAGTATTATTACGAGGCGTCCTGGCGAGGCCGTCAATCCGCAAGCAATGACTGAGTAGGAAAGGCAAAAAGATAATAGAAAAACTCGTAGCAAAGTAACTACCCGGTAAGGGTCAAGGTCACGACCCCTGCACCCCATCAGTAAATTTAACCAGCTTTTGAGGTAACCGTCGCCTATAGCAACGAGCTCACTCGTTGTTTTATGCGAGCGTCTACGTGCGTGGTTAAATGAATGAAACAAAGCTAACATGTACTGTGCTTTGGGTAGAAATTAAATACAAGTGCAAGCCACCCATCGTGATTTCATGTGATCTTGCGATTTTCAACATATTTTCGTCAGTATCACTGATTTAGAGAAAGAGAAGGACGCCAATCATGACCTAATAGACACATTTTCAATTACAAGATTTATTTAATGAAGATGCATTAATCTGTAAACAGAGGTCGAGAACGATAAAGGTGAAGACAATTCGTGTATGACGAAACTGCGATTTATTAGTACACCAGTTGCATGTTTATTTGTAAAGCTCGTGGAGGCTTTTGATTTTGCGCAAAAGCGTTACCTTCAAGTGCGCACGCGTAGCATGGCCTGTTTTTGTGCCTTTCGGTTCATGTTGCAGAATTCGCATAGTAAACAATGAATAAACCTTATAACTTGTACAATAAATAAGTGCGAAGGCAGGACCAAGGAATGGTCCATAATTAGTCGAACAGCAATATATGATGAAGTATCTAAAAGGCCTCAAAATAGGTTTCAATAATACCGAACGACCTGTCGATTGTTCATATTGGTCGAAACCTAATTTTTAAGAGCTGCGCAACTGAGCATTATTTGGGCTCTCGTCCGATACTCCAAATGTCACTACGCGGGACGGCAGCTTGGAGAGCGCCGGAAATTTTTACCTAACTACACGGGTGTCAAGTATTTTTGCTTCTATCGGGAATGTCTGGCGATTTTCGGCCCAGGAGTCCAGCACCGGTCATTACCACGAGACCACCGAGACGAGACACTGCTGTAAAAAAATAATTTCTTAATAGATTATATTTTATTTTTCAATAAAAATACAAAGTAGAAATAATTACTTATACATATAGAGGTCTCGAAATTAAACTGTCGGGAAGATCTCTTAACAGATAATTGAGGGGGTTGACACTAATTTCGACAAACGTTTCTCTATGATTTGCGCTTACTGCTGCTCAACAGTGGCAATCATTGCGAAATTTTTTTTTTTGCAGCGGAACTGTTTACGCTAGTTTCCAGCGGATCGCTGTGTGGCCGCAACAAGCATTCAGGCATCTCCCTTCTCTTTTTTCCCGAAGTCTAACTGCCGCACTGTTCATGGCCGATCCCCCGTGGTGGGTTGAGCCATTCCTCCTGGGTCCAACCAAGAAACGCGCTAACGGCGGTTGCTGTCTCACCATTGGTTACTGCAGAGACGCAGGTGCTGCCCTTTGTTATAAAGTGGTCTACTGCTAGTGGAATGAAGCCTCCTGCAGGACAACACGCAAATCCGTTTCCTTAACTTCTCGTTTTGGGAAACGTCCATGCCACACATGCATTCGTTTTACCATGCACTTGTCTGGGTTGCTCAATATGTTGACAAATCCTTAGATAGGACGCAATGCGAAGGCCTCTCTGTGGAAGGCTACAGTTTTACTATGTAACTTTTCGCTTACGCAGCCATTAGAAACCAGCAGATACTATTTCTGTGCCCGTCAACTATGGTGCTCACACACGTATGCTGAGTAGAATGGCCCAAAATTGTTTGCGCTTGTCCTTCTTGACCCAAGTCTGGATAGCGCTGGAATATGTGTACTCGATGATTAGGCGTAATTAAGCTTTCACACGCACATAATCTCTCGTTAGAAACCTGCTGCATCTTTTTGCGCCGCATAGTGAGGAGAAGTAATCACGGGTGACAGTACGACCGCGGGTGTCGTGAGAACGAGAACTGTTCAGTATACTTACAAACGCGGTACATCTTGTAGGTATCTCCTTGGCGCTAGTTTTTTTTCTGTAACAACATTTGCCCGGGCGTCACCACTTATGACCTCACCCTTAATGTACCATGGCGTCGTTAGCGTTAGCAACGCATAATCTTGAAGAGGCTGGTCACTGCAAAATACATACCTGTGTTCTGAGAAAGGACACCATTAGTAAGGTGGGAGCTTTCAAGCATACCGACTATTATTCTAACAAGATAACCTATCTAACATCGGGTATTGTAACCAAAGATTCTTGTGGTTCACCTTACTGTTGGTAAAGCTGTATCTTGTGACCTCGACCAAATGTCAGTGGTTCTCCTGACAGGTTGTAAACGTTATAACCTAGAGTAACAATTAGCTGAAGAGTACAGCTTTAAAAGTCGAGGAAGACCTAACTGATTATTGTGAAGAAAACCTTTTATAACTCGTCACCTTTCACACCCAGATATCACGGTATGATTTGAAGCTCGCAGTAATGGAGGGCTCTGGAAATTCTGACAATCTGTTGTTCTTTCTGACGACTGACACGACACGAAACACGGGCCTCGAGCTTTGCGGCGCCATCAAAGTACGGCCACCCTGGTCAAAGTAGAGCCCGCGAGCTTCGACTGAGCAGCCGAGCACTGTAAACGCTGCTATATGATTATAAGCGACGCCGCAGTGAAGCACTGCAAAAATTTTGACCATGGTGTTGTTTCACGTGTGCCTAAATCTAACAACATGGTTCCTTACATTTCGCCTCTGTTGAAATACAGCTGCAGCGGCCGGAATTTAATCACGTCACCTTCCATCTTGCATTTGAGCCCCATACCCACTATGAGCAACTGTAGGGGTTAAGCTGTAATATCATCTTTCCGTCGCATCCAAGTGAACAAAAAAAAACCAAGGATAATTAATAGGCAAGAATGTCTTACAAATTCAAAACGTGGGAATTGAGAATTATAAAAATGTCGCAACATTTTTAGCGTTTGAAGGCAAATCTGGATGTATAAGAATGGCTTCGCTGCACTTTTTTTTCAATTCGCATTGTCAAGGTGTCCATGTCTATTTGGGGCGCAAAGCTCACGCAATGGCAACAACACTACATGGGGACATTGCGTGACTTACCGGAGTGTTTTTTTATTCGTTTAGTGCTCTAACGCAGTTTGCACACACGTGGCCACAATACTATAGCACAGTAGAAATGTGAGAAAGTGCTTTAAGCACATCATGGCAGTTACGTCAGTGTAAATGTCTGAAACATTAGGAATCGAGAAGTTTCGTTATCGTACTTTAAGCCCTTCTGTCTGTACACACTTCTTTATAAGATACTCAATTGCACATTTCATTTATACTGACAAAACACATAGGCTTCTCCCACGGGGGCATTCTCGGTTAAAAAATTCCCACGTTTAACCCTCCAGGTGTTACAAGGTATAACGAGGAGCACCCACTGATGCGAGCTTAGATTGTCATGAAATGAGGGTTGTTATCTGCAGATTATGTACAATTTCGTGCACTCAGCCGCCCAAGTAGCCGTACAACGCTGTTTCAGTACGATGCCACGAAGCACTGCAACATTCCACTCAGGCGCACATTGGAGGCTAAGGAAGTGCATTACATTCGGCGTCTCCTCAAGTCACCCGTCTGACAAGTTTAAGGACAGCTCATCCATCTCCACTACAGAAAGAAGGACCACATTTTTCTCACCCATTGCTCTCTGCTAATAGCAGATTCATTTTCTGTTTACGTGAATGGTCTTCGTTAAATAGACAAGGTTATGTTTTACGAGAGGTTCACGGGTGAAAGAAGTTATCCCTCCCGCCTCATTGCTAAAAGAAAAAAAAAAAGCCGTTTTTTTCACACACAAACCGTTTTAATATTTAAAGAGTGAGTGCGAAAACAGCATCGGTTTGGCGACTCATAATTCAAAAACCGTGGATGGTGGTAGTATCACTATTATGCCACGTCTTCACCAGCCATTTTAGTTTCCGAGCTAATGGGTTCCAGGACGATCACTGATGCAGTTTCTGAAGCACTTGTGTGAGTCGCGAGGGTCGTATATATGGGCCGAACACATATAATTCAACATTACTTGCCACGCTTAACCACCGAGGTAGCTAGTTGCGTCATGTGGCTAGAATACCATCTATGCATGGCACCAGTAAGAAGGCGAGCGGGTTGCTAGAGGTATCCTGTGTACCATTTACCTTTGAAACAAATAAGAGTGGCTTTTAAAGCAAAGGCCTGTGATATCTCACGTGTTACTCCCACAAAAAAGTGAAAAATGTGCTGTCAGATGTTGGCTATACACACACAGAAGCAACATAGTTTTCATTTCATACCAATGTAAAGACTGTCTTCTTGCTAAAGACCACGTCGAGACATTAATAGGCAAGGCCTCACAATAATAGATGGTGTCTTCACGTTGGTTTACGACAGCTGTCCATATAAGCGACTGTAACACGCAACTAGTGTCCTTTGGGTCTGGTTGGGCCCTTGTGGTGGCTATTACATCATTTTACGCGACCCAACTTACCAGTAAACAACGGCGGACGTGCGAATGGTGTACAGACAGACAGACAGACAGACAGACAGACAGACAGACAGACAGACAGACAGACAGACAGACAGACAGACAGACAGACAGACAGCTTTAGACACGATAATTGTTTTTATAAATCAACCATAGCATTGCAACTGTAGGAAGTTTCGCCGTGCTTGCGGTACATCCGTAAGTGTCATATCATTGGACGAGCAGCTATTACTGGTACTGTGATTTCACGCTTACCGCCAGTTAATAACTGAATGAAGCATGCATAAATATTTAGGATGTATAGCTTTGATCCATTGGCCAAATTCGATTGTGGTGTCAGTGCATGTGCAAAAATGCGGGCTCCAGAGATAAAAAATGTAAAACTTACAAAACCATGTTTTAGTGAATAATTCCGAGAACTTTAATCGGAAAAGAATGGGATAATAGATAACTTTCGTCAAGTCATCCGTCTCATCTCTCACGCTTAATTCGAGCGGCATTCCATACCGCTTGCGTCTTCAAGTATTCAAACGAAAGTTTTAAGCAACGAAATTTCGTCTGAATACACCGCATCTCGTATTGCCGTCTTGTTGTGCTGCCTACGAAGTTCACATTTTTCACTACGCTCTTTGATTTCTCCATGTTCCGCCACCCAGAATTCCGAAGTTGCTTACTTTTTTGTTATACGATGGAGATAATGTAAAGCGCAGTATCTTCATCTCGTCAATGAAACACAAACGCGTGAAATATCACAAGACTCTGAAGACAGTAAGACAGAAAGTACTCATATTACCATGCCAGACTTTTGCCACATTTGTTTAGCCGGAACTCTTTTGCGGATGAAAAAAGTGCGGAACTTACGTGTTTTGCAGACGCGCAAGCACAGTAAATATACCCATCGTGGTACAAATACAAATGCGGCGCTTTTCTACGGCACTGAAAGGAGTTCGCACAGAGCTCAAAGCATGTAGCCAGGAATGATTTTCGTTCCTAGCATGAAATATTAACTCCGTCGGAAAGGATCGTGCGTTACGTACGGAATGTCGACTGCGACATCAACCGGATGCGCACTTGTGGTTCTCGTGCTTTTTTTGCGCCCTTTCTGTAGCCACTTTCGTCGGGGGCCTACGATTTGGAAGAAGCATATCAGTCTCATGTATGCCCGCGCCACTTCGGAAATTGGGAAATTGCGTTTCCAAATTGCAAAGACGGAATGCGAGTTTGTGTAGTGGATGCTCGCGCGAAATCTTAGCACGAACCCCGCTTGCCTCGCCTTATTTGTTTATAATACGAAGCTTGCTTTCCTCGATTTCTTAAAAATGAAGCGTGAATGCGTGTTTCCTCTGAATATACCAAAGTTGCTTTTGTAGTTGTTTTTTGCATGTCTCTATTTTCGACAACGAAATGATGTGGCAGGCTTTGCGTAAGTGTTGCCATGCGAGAATGGGTTTCCCATGTAGCTATGCTTGCATGCATGCATTTACGGCTACCAATATTCCCGGAGCTGTTTGTATTCAGACGAAGCTTTCAGCAGACATGTTCATTTTGTCGGCTTTCCACGTACTGCGAAAAAGGTTGGTATACAAGTTCGGTGGCATTTTCGAAAAATCGACGGAACTGTAAGGACCTTCATACCAACTCGTGTGTGCCAAGATATTTATGACATTTATTCTGCATAATAAAAACACATTCATAATGTATAAAAGACGCATCAGGAATTTAACTAAACATCAGCAGAAGGATTCGGCTGAGTACTCTGAAGGAATTAATCAGTGAAAAGGAACAATGAAGAAGCGGTGCTCAAAACAACCGAACTAATAATTGTGCTTTATTGGCAAACTACAACATCCATTAAAGACCAGTGGCACACCCACTTTCCAAACAAGAAAATAACAACGTAATTCTTGAAAACCAAAATGGTAAGGTCCAAGCAATTTTTTCTTTAGTTTATGTACTAACTGGCCCAGACTTTGGCCTTTGTTCAGCTACGGAGGTCGTATCTTTGTAAACGCGCTTAAAAAATTAATCATTTTTCTCAGCAATAACTGGGCATTCTTAGCCGTATACTGCCAAAAAAAAGGCATATCTTGCCTGCGCGTTTCCTTGTGCTCTGTTCTAATGGACATTTGCATACACATTTTTTCAATCTATTTTTAACAGCAAAAGCAGCGGGACAGCCATTTGCAGGAATAGCTCAAAGAGCGAAGAACCGCGTCAAAGCCCAACAAAGTTATGGGGAGTGGCTACTCTTACCTTTATTCAGCATCACACCGTTGTTCAAGTGAATGACGAAACGCGCACCAAGCTCAAGTATGACGTACACAAACTACCGACAGACTAGTCGGTCTACCTCCAACGAAATAATTCTTCTGCACATCTCTTTCGCAAATGTACACGTGCAGATGGGGTCAAGAAAGGGTGCAAAACGAACCTCAAAATTTTTATTGTTACAGCATGCACTTGCTTTTCATAAAATGGTGAATTTTATTGCTGGTACAATATCTCCACATCACTACACTGGTTGTGTTGGTCAACACAACCAGTTTTGGTCAACCCAACCAAAATCTAGAGTCATTTTCACAAGGAATATGAGCGAAAATACTCTTGCTGCTTTTCGAAATATGATATAGCTAACTATTTGAACACGTTTCACATTTAGGATATCATCTTCGCTTAATAAGCTGGGCACGTCCCCAAGTTGTACACTTATGTTTATTGTTTTCAGTGACGCACAATGCTTTCGAGAAAGGAATTTTCGCGACCGTACGTTCAAGACTTTGCGCATTTTTTTTTTGTAGCGTGCCATGCGTGCCTTGCCTTCATGGGGGGTACGCTAGCGTGACCGCGACCTATAGTGCCCGTTCTTTTTTTTCGCCTAAACATTTTCTTTTATTTTAAACACTTTTAATGCATAAATGTTCATAATTAGGCGCTGGCAATAATATCCATGTCATTATAAGCACGTCAGAGCTGTCATTTCCACGACAATGTTACGAGTGCCACGTTATCCTTGTTTGTAGCGTGCTTTCCTCTGGACGTTCAAACGGGGGCGAGCAGTTGTGAAGGTGATGGAAGTATTCGGCAGTAAAGCGGAAAACGTAGGGGGCGTTCTCTCACACGAGTGGTCACGTGCACGGGGAAGCGGCGGTGGCGGATCAGGCAGTCGACGTCTGCCTGTTCTCTCCAATAGACATCGTCGTCCATTGTTGATACGCGTCCCCTCGTCGATGCCGCTTCGCAAAATGGCATCCGGCACGTGTCTCCCCATTTTTCGTGGACTCGCGCTACATTTCGATACAGTGTGAATGATGCAGGTTCGGCTGACTAAGCACATGTGACTGATAAGCTAAGACACGCCCGCAGGATCGTACACGCCTATACCGGTTGCGTGTAACATTGGCTTGACGTGAGTTGTTCCGTGGTAGGTACGAGCCTGAGACTGCTGCCTTCGCATGGGTCCAGTCATGGTTGTCAAGAGTAAATATCACCAATAACTGCGTAACGAAATACACTGTCTTTCTTTGTTAACGCTAGTTCAGCTATGTGAGGATTTGCGTTGTTGGTTCATCCACTAGTCCTTCCCCTACATGGACTACATTTGGCTTGACACATGACTCGATTCTTTGAGCGGACAACTGTGCCGGATAAGAAAGCGTGCAACCTTTATTACAACAGCTGGTGAGCAAACGTTGTCCCATCCTACGTCTCTACGTCTTATCTTCTTACGTCTTATCTGAGTCGACTTCACCCCTCCCAAGCAAAAAGGACCACATGATGTGCGATGCTATCAACATATAAGCACAGAACAAAGGCAGTACGCTTGCTATGAGTGCTTTGTTGTAATATTTCGTGTTGGCAGACTAAAAGTGACCTACTGTTCAATGCATAAGGCTGATATCGGGCATTGCACAGGAAAGTTCCAACTACGAGAATGTATATTGTATAGTTCTGGGTGGCGGCTGGCCAGGAACCCCTTCTAGACGAGGCCAAGGCTCAAAGGGACACCTCTCCACTCGTCCAAGCCTGGTACGTGAAGATGATGATGATGATGATGATGATGATGATCATGATGACGACGACGATGACGACGTCGACGATGATGACTATGATGATGATGATGATGGCCATGATGACGTGCTTTAGCTGATGGCACTGGATGGTGTGACAGCGGCAGCTAAGTGCCAGATGTCAGCAGGCCATCGTTCATCGTTCTCTTTTTCAACGGTCGGCCCGCCCACAACCGCCTCTCATATATATCAGCAGCCTTCAAAGATACTTCACGCATGCTGGTCGCCTCAGGTAATTACCAATTTCAGTGACATTGCGCTATGCACTGACTCTTCATTCTTTATACCGTAGCGTTAGCTACTCGTACAACATGCTCTCCTGCTCTATCAAAATAATAAAAGCAATACAAATTTTATATCTACAAATGTATCTCAGTTTTACTGTCTAGCGCACCTTGAGGATGTCGGCAGCCAAAATACACCAAACCTAACATGTCGCAATACAGGCCAATCGAAGTAGCGTCATTTCTGGCAGATCGCTAGGTGCTTTAGGCAATCGCCCATAATATGCGCGATTTAAAATTCGACATGCGGGGCTCAGGCGTTTTAAGAAGAAAAATTAGGAAAAGGTGGTTGATGCGGGTGACAACGACGCTGGAAAAAGGTAAAAAAAAGGTTCCAAAAGGCCGCTCTTCTAGATTTAGCTGTGACTGTTCTGCGAGTTCCGCACACGCCTTGCGTGTTTCTTTTTTTACACTTCTATGGCATTATCTTGGATATTTTCTCATGGATATTTTAACATGTTAACATTACATTAAGCCTGTATGAGGTCTTCTTGCGAAGAAGTTGCAAGCACCGGCACAGCTTTGTGGTAGACAAGATCATAAAACCCGCATTTAGCAGTTGGAAACGGTATCAATATCCTATCCCTATTGGGTACTTCAACTGTTCAGTGCATACTTTTTATTGCATGATGTTGCTCGATAACTCTAAATTGTGGATCACTACAATCAGTAAAGTAGAAAGTGGCTTGTGACAGTGAAGCTTTCGCATATGGCAGCATTCCATGTAACTGGTCGCATGCTTTATAAACCACGAAACATTATGCGCGGGAATTGTTTTCGAGCTTGCTTTGCATCCACTACATCGTCTTACAGGATTGCACACAGTAACATGTGTGCCTTTTGTAATGGATAGCCGACATTAAGCCTCAAAGTTATGATAATTAAATGTTTTCAAACCAAATTACATTGCATGCTTGTACCACGCAATATTACTGCGGTATTGCACGTTGTATTATGAAGCCAGTATACAGGACACGCGTGTTTGCAAAGCTTGACAGTATTTTCACTGCATGCATTTCCAAGCAGAGCAAGCGGTTTTTTTTTGTTCCGCTCTGTTTTAAAGAAGGCGCGTAGCTGTATACGGTAAAACACATGCCACGCAAACGGCCAGAATCGAATTCTCACTCGGAAGCGGATAGTTCTATATTTTTTTCATTTGCGTTTCTTAATTTATTGGTGATGAAAAAGATCAATTTTCTATCACAACCAACGACGTGAACACTGACCCAGACAACCACAGCGGAATATATGCAGAATGAGCCCTTTTACTTTATCGCGATAATACTTGGCGGCCCCGGAGAGGTCCAAGATTCAAGTTTGGTTCCATCCTTTACATTTGTTTTCTCATTTTGTGTAGTATAGTGCTTACGGAATCCAGGGGCGTTGGGAGCGGACAGACAAATTTCACGGTAAAAAGTTAGAAGAGATTTCAACGTTGATTTAATTCATACAGGCTAGTAGTATGTATAATACAGGCTTGACGTCAACTGTGCAGTGTTTCTATGGCACTACATCGCGAGGTTTCACATCACCGCGTCATTGTACAAATAACTACCAATCAGCGTATATATATATATATATATATATATATATATAAATATATATATATATATATATATATATATATATATATATATATATATATATATATATATATATATATATATATATATATATATATATATATATATATATATATATATATATATAGTCCAGTAGATCCTCCGTGAGCGGTCACAACGTGGCTTATTTCGACGTTTCGGCCTAGAGTCTGGCCTTCATCAGGATATATATATATATATATATATATATATATATATATATATATATAGAGAGAGAGAGAGAGAGAGAGAGAGAACCGTGAACGTTATTCAAAACAACCACCAGTGGGAAAAGTTTTCCAACCTAAAATATTTGTATGTAGCATACATTAAAGCATCATTTTTAAGAACCTGATACAAGCACGGCAATGCGAATAGAGAAGTGGTTATATGATGGAAAAGAAGAGAAAAGTGAGCCCAGCAACTGTCTCCATCAGGCTGTAACACTTCAACAGTAGCTCACGAGGGATGGGGGTGAAAAGGGATAAAAATGGTAGGATTAAAGACATATATAGAGAGAAAGATGCGCTGGGACAGCGAGCGAGGACATACGATAGGAAAGGAGAGATAGCAAAGATGGAAACACGGTCACAGGAATCCGAGGACGGGGAACCACTTGCGAGAGCTCTTGTCGGCGTCAGGAGATGGCGTAGGGCAAGTCCAGTAGGTCAGAGCTACGCTGTCGTCGGAGATGGGCGTCAGGAGATGACGTAGGGCCAGCCCAGTCGGCCAGAGCTACGCTGACGTCGGAGATCGCGTCGGCATAATCGGTCAGCACGGAATCCAGCGAGCGAGTCTCCCATGCGAATAGTTGAGAACGATGTAATAAATATTTAACCAGGCGTTTCTCCGAGTGTTCTCCGGAACGTGTTAATAGGATAAAAGACAAGTGAAAATTCTCGGAAAATTCAGCGTTCACAAGACGTATTCACAGTAGTTTGTGAGTATGTACAGTTCTAATCTATGATCTAAAGCTTTCTACACTACTGGCAAATGTGGCCTATATTCGTAAAACGCAAGTCTTGCCTTAGCTGCAAAATTCCCTTCAAAATGTTCACCATGAAAAGAAAATTAGTCATGGAGCTTGACATAATAGAAATTACTGGTGTTAGAATGAAAAGAGAAGCAACCTATGAATAGGAAAAACAAATCAGCCGACAGATGAACAGAATAAATCCACGTAAACTATATTGGCATATTTTACCGATTTCTTGTAAGTGAGAGGTAATGCACTGAATGCTCACACAAAATAATAATTCTTGTAAGAAACAATAAAGAATGTGGCGTGACTGCAGTGCGTGAACTCCGCGAAGCCCACACTAAAGCTTCAACACGCATTAAACGTTTACCATACAGTGAGAAAAGTTTATCCTGCCGTCGAAAACGCTAACACTAGACCACAGAAACTTCCTGCTTTTAGGAATCTAACCGCATTTCCTTACCACATAATATAATCACCTAATATGTTCGCTCCCGCTCCCACAGTGAGAGAGCCAGGAAGCACGCTAATCTCATATCTTCTTTCATTGCCCACTTCCCACAACTTTGAAACAGCACCCGGGGTTGCCGAGTGAGCGTCGCCTGCCACCGCACTCCCCCGCCGTCGGGTAATAACATCCGAACAGACGCTGGGCAAGTAGGGGGCGCTCTCCCCTCCCGATTCAAGCTGCGTGAGGGGCCTGCCTAATAATATCCTATTGTAGCCAGTGCAAAGACCCTGCTGTGAAGGCAAGGACCCATATGAGGGAAAACGAGCGGCAAATTGTCTCCCTGAAACGCCCATCAATACTTTCCGTACTTAGGCTTATCCCATCAGCACCCCGTGCTGCAAATGTGTTGTTATGACTTATTAGCCATTATACAGATTTATAATGGTGTTCCACTCTCTCGGCTTTGTTACTGCACCTCGTTCGTGTGTATGGGCTGGCATTTGCGCGAAGATATTGCAGCAACAAAATCTGAACGAGGTAAAAGTTTTTCAAGATTTTGGCACAAATGGCTTTCGTCCTGCAATTTTCTGTTTTAGTTACGATGCTACGTCGCATACCCGCCTCCCCACCAACTTCAAATGTCCATGCGGGCTCATTGCATATCATAATTGGCTGTGGAATAGAAAGGACTGCTGGCGGATCTAGGCACACCATAAACGGCTTCGTTTAAGCAAGACATCAAATTCATGAAAGAGGCTTTCATTTTTGAGCCAGAAAGCCCTTTTCTTGAACTTCCATCAGCACTGCCTCCTTGAATGCCTAACGAACACCACAAATCTCATTTTGTACGGATCGCAAAACTTTTCGGCCCTTCTAATGCAATCTCTTTATCCTCAACAGCCAAGTAGTACCCTCTACCACATTTTGTTTCAGCCTGCTCGTCAACTTTCTGTGTTTGAAGACGCGAAAACAAAGAACCAGTTTTTTACGATGCGAGAAGATGAGATTGGTTGCGACATCATCGTACGAAAAATTATATACTTTGTTCTGAGTAACTATGCTGGGACGGATGGCATAGTTTCAAGTGACATGTGAGGAATAACTGCTGCACTTTGAGAGACCAGTGATTCCTTCTCGCTGGGTCCAAGTAACTTTAGCTACTTAAGCACGGAATTGTTCTCGAGCTTTTCAAATATTGGAAGAGAAATGAAATGTCTTTTTACATATTTGTTCACGGTTTGCATCTTGGTGGTTGAAAATAAGTGAGAATTCATGGAAGGTCCGGTAAGAGACTGCTTTCTCTGTAGAAACATTATTTGCGCTACCTCATTTTGGTGCTCTAATCTGACAGAGACTGACTTTTTTTCCATCTTTGAACGCACCATTGCAGTGAGCGTGAAGTGGCTGAGTTAAGCCGCAGACTGACGGCCTGTGTGGCTTTTATTAACGTGGAATCTCACGAGTGGCTGAGAGCCCCACTTTTCGTCACACCCAGGTTGGCAGTACAGTTGCAGTTTTTATCATCGAGGATTTAGAGACAGAGAGCGGGAGATCACACAGTTCCTGTACTATAAAGCGTGTGGTTAGCGACGTATGACGAAGGAGGAAGAATGTGAACGGGGGCCTCAACCGTGTCGAGTGATGTGACTGCGTGCGGGATACTTTGAGAGCTGCGCGAAGAATTATTTGGCGTGTGCGTAATTCGCCTCAGTGCACGAGTAGACGAAGTTTGTCAGAGAGTCGTGCTGCTAAAGAAAGGCGATTATCTTAATTTTCTTGTTTTCCCTGGCCTTGCTTTGCATGAGGTGTATTACGGTTCACTGCAATGCCGGCTAACTCGAAGCTTTAGAGCTAGAAGGTCTAAGTCTCGGAGTATTCGTTTATTGCGATGGATGACCAAAAGCTAAGAAAACGCGAACAAACAGGTGAACGATGAAAACGTTATAATCAAGTTAGCGTGAAATTTGGCTGCGACGGTTTCCCATGTAAGAAACGCCCGTCGCTTCGGTAAGTACCAGTTCCTCAAAACTCAATTGCCGTTCTTGAAGAAAGAAGTTGCCTAATGTAAATCTCATGTGAAGAAGGGGAAGTTATGCGCATCGTACGTGCGCTCTATAGCTCACGGTGACTGTGCTCAGTAAAACCGCAGCAATCGCACAGTAAACAAAACTGCTGAAATCATGGATCGCACGTTAGTTCAAAGAATGAACGCTTCTTCGAATAGGAGGAAACACAGATTTCAAAATTTCCTGTACTTGGCATTCCCACGACTGAAATATAGAGCACCTGCAGTAATCTTAGCTTTTTTTATCTCCTTCAGCCCTTGATGTGGTAGCAGGGGCGTAGGTATAAATTTTTTTCAGGGCACTTCCTTCTTGTCAGAGGAGCGGGAAGGGGTGGCGCCTCCTTGAAATGGGTCTTTTTGGCTGTGTATGCAATGATGAAGAAAATGAGGGGGACGTTAGGTGAAGGGGAGGCACTGGCCGCATGTGCCACCTCATGGCTGCGCCGTTCTTCGGTAATGGAAGCGTGAGTACTGCCACCTGGCGCACGATCAAGACGTCACTCTGACGTAATAGAAAGGAGCACGCACGCCTTACGCGGACGTGAAAAAGGCGAGAGCAGTTCCTGAGAGCAGCTATCACGTGACCGAAGGGGGCGTTTGAATCTGTGTACGCCTTTCATCGTATTTGTTCTGACGTCTATATCACCCACCCTTCGCAAGGTTCTTGGAAGGTTAACTTTTTACTTTCTTCTTTTTTATATAGTCTCCTCTTCTACAGATGAGAGCCCGCCTACCTGTCGTTTGTGTGCATTGTGCGCTGCTGTGTTGACCGAAGAACAACGCGCGAGCAAATAGCCGCCGGTGCTTCAATAGGAATGATTATTGACAACTATTTCCAGAATTTATGGTAGTTTGCCTGATTTTACTCTTACATAAAAAAACAATGATTTGTGATAAGCGGTCGAAGCGTATATTGTCTTTTCCAAAGCTATGAAAACTAATGAATGACCTTTTTGTGTTTCTGTGCGTTTGAATGTATTCTACGTGTACTTCAAATAAATAGTCCTCGAAGTATAGATCTCGTGGGTTCTCTTTTATGAGTCTGCAGGAATAAACTCAATTTAACTTTTTTCAACATATACACGTGTGCGCGCATATGTATGTCTAGTTGTGTTTGTGCACGTGCGTGCATCTGTGTGTGTGTGTGTGTGTGTGCACGCACGCACGCACTCACCGATCTCGACCCGTTAGACTATGATTGAAAAAATTTTGCATGCTGTATGATTCTTATAACGTGTATTGTCGATGTTACTTCGGATATTGAATGTTTCTCGCTTTTTATTGATATGTCATTTTTAAGGACCTGCAGAACAATTTGGGCTTCAGGAACGCGTGAACGATGCTTGACATGTCTTCCAGAGAAATTTGATTGAGTAGTATTAGTTCAATAGCATCGCAACAGCTAAGCGCATAAACAATTCTTATAATACCCATGCCATTAGTTTAGAATGCCTGGTCAATCCAGACAGGCCTGCCTTTAAATACTCTCTTGAACTGATGAGCGTTTCGTTAGCTAACGTCGGGAGAACACTCATGGGCTTATCCACATGATTTCCACAATATAATAAAGCATACAGGCAACACCTACAGAAATCAGGAAAGAGACAGGTGCAATACCGGCGTAATACAACCATGCTGCCGGCGCGTGATGCATGCGTCATAAACTGTGTCGGTCGCGCGAGCTTCATACCCAACCTACACTGGGCTGCTCTGACCTGCCGGAGTGGATGTGCATCCAGTGGTATAGAGATAGCATGGTATCAAATAAGGCGGCTCTTGTGTTTCCGAGGGAACGAAGAGTGGAATGGACCGAGACGGCAGCGGGACTAACCTCGGTATGTGTAAGCTCAACTGAAGATGCAAATTCCTTCGAGCAGATTTCATTACCTCATCTACGCTTGAGCGCTGATGGTGTCCCTACACGTCTAGCACGTATCGGAACGCTCAGACTTGAATACGTGTCACGACGTCATCTTACACTTAAAGGCTTTATAGCGGCGAGGGCACCCAGTGATACTTCATGCTGCCTTCCAGACCACACATTCCCATACCGGTGCTGCTGTCCCGTCCCGTAATGTGTATATACACACACATATGAGTAAGGTAAAAACACAGTATACTATAGTAATGGGCGACTTTAATGCAAAGGTAGGGAAGAAGCAGGCTGGAGACCAGGCAGTAGGAGATTATGGCATCAGCACTAGAAACGCCAGAGGAGAGCTACTAGTAGCAATCGCAGAACGTAATAATTTGCGGATTTTGAATACCTTCTACCAAAAACGAGAAAACCGCAAGTGGACATGGAGGAGCCCGAATGGCAAAAATAAGAACGAAATATACTTTATAATGACTGCACACCCAGGAATCGGGCAGGATGTGGAAGTGGTTGACAAGGTACGATGCAGTGACCATAGAATGGTACGGTCTCGAATTCGCCTAGACTTGAAGAAGGAACGACCGAAACTGATACGCAAGAAGCCAATCAATGAGCTAGCACTAAGAGCGAAAGTACAGGAATTCAGAGTGTCGCTGCAGAACAGGTATTCGGCTCTTAGTGAGGAAACCAACCTCAGCGTAGATACAATGAATGATAATCTAACGAGTATCATTACGGAGTGTGCAGTGGAAGTTGGAGGCAGGATAGTTAGACAGGACACTGGCAAGCTTTCCCAGAAAACGAAGAACCTAATTAAGTAGCGTCAAAGCATGAAAGTGTCAAGTACAACACACAAAATAGAACTGGCAGAACTTTCGAAGTTGATTAATAGGCGTAAAGTATGCGATGTAAGAAGGTATAACATGGAGAGAATTGAACACGCTCTGAAAAACGGAGGAAGCGTCAAAGCAGTGAAGAGGAAACTTGGAATAGGCAGAAGTCGGATGTATGAACTAAGGGACAACGAAGGCAAAATAACTACCAATATGGATACGATAGTTAAAATAGCGGAGGAGTTTTACAGAGATCTGTACAGTAGCCGAGACAACCACGACCTTAATACTATAAGAACTAGCAGTAACCCAGATGACACCCCACCAGTAATGATAGAGGAAGTCAGAAAAGCTTTGGAGAGCATGCAAAGAGGCAAAGCTGCTGGTGAGGATCAGGTAACATCAGATCTGCTGAAAGATGGAGGACAGATTGTGTTAGAAAAACTAGCCACCCTGTTTACGAGGTGTCTCCTGACGGGAAGGGTACCAGAGTCTTGGAAGAACGCTAACATCATCTTAATATATAAGAAAGGAGATGACAAGGACTTGAAGAATTAGAGGCCTATCAGCTTGCTCTCTGTAGTATACAAGCTATTTACAAAGGAAATTGCTAACAGAGTAAAGAAAACATTAGAATTCAATCAACCAAAGGAACAAGCGGGATTTCGAACAGGCTACTCAACAATTGACCACATTCATACTATCAATCAGGTAATAGAGAAATGCTCAGAGTATAACCAACCACTATACATAGCCTTCATAGATTACGAGAAGGCGTTTGATTCAGTAGAAATATCAGCCGTCATGCAGACACTGCGGAATCAGGGCGTAGGTGAAGTATATATAAACATTCTGGAAGAAATCTACAGGGGATCAACTGCTACCATAGTGCTTCATAAAGAAAGCAACAGAATACCAATCAAGAAGGGTGTAAGGCAGGGGGACACAATCTCCCCAATGCTATTTACCGCGTGCTTACAGGAGGTTTTCAGAAGCCTAGAATGGGAACAGTTAGGGATAAGAGTTAATGGAGAATACCTTAGTAACCTGTGCTTCGCCGATGACATTGCATTGCTGAGTAACTCAGGGGACGAATTGCAACTCGTGATTACGGAGTTACACAGGGAGAGCAGAAAGGTGGGTCTTAAAATTAATCTGCAGAAAACGAAAGTAATGTACAACAACCTCGGAAAGGAACAGCGCTTCGAGATAGGTAATAGTGCACTTGAAGTTGTAAAAGACTATGTCTACTTAGGGCAGGTAATAGCCGCAGAGCCTAACTACGAGATTGAAGTAACTAGAAGAATAAGAATGGGGTGGAGCACATTCGGCAAGCACTCTCAAATTATGGCAGGTAGATTGCCATTATCCCTTAAGAGGAAGGTATATAACAGCTGTATCTTGCCGGTACTTAGCTACGGAGCAGAAACCTGGAGGCTCACAAAGAGGGTTACGCCTAAATTGAGGACGACGCAGCGAGCAATGGAAAGAAAAATGGTAGGTGTAACCTTAAGAGACAAGAAGAGAGCAGAGTGGATTAGGGGACAAACGGGGGTTAAGGATATCATAGTTGAAATAAAGAAGAGGAAATGGACATGGGCCGGGCATGTAGCGCGTAGACAGGATAACTGCTGGTCATTAAGGGTAACTAACTGGATTCCCAGAGAAGGGAAGCGGGTTAGGGGGAGACAGAAGGTTAGGTGGGCAGACGAGATTAAGAAGTTTGCGGGTATAAATTGGCAGCAGCAAGCACAGGACCGGGTTAACTGGCGGAGCATGGGAGAGGCATTTGTCCTGCAGTGGACGTAGTCAGGCTGATGATGATGATGATGACACACACACACATATATGTATATATATATATATATATATATATATATATATATATATATATATATATATATATAGTCTAGTAGATCCTCCGTGAGCGGTCACAACGTGGTTTATTTCGACGTTTCGGCCTAGAGTCTGGCCTTCATCAGGAATAAAAGATATATATATATATATATATATATATATATATATATATATATATATATATATATATATATATATGGGACCATGAGCGTCAGCTGTCGACTTGTGATGGGCTGCGACAGTGAAAGGTCAGCGGGCAGCGTGTTTAAAAACTCTGCTCGATTGGCCTCGAGGATATTACCGTGGCGCCACCTACGTGATGACGTCACTCATAGGATACTGGGTTGTAATGTCTGCTAGAACACTGCATTCCCTTCCCTTTTGCTGTGGACACCGTGCGTGCTTCCCTTTGTTTTGAAACTCAGTGCTTAAAGAAGTGGTAACACCTGTTAGTACGGGCAAGCAGACTACGAATCAGCGTCCCCGGTGGCACTCTCATGTCTAACTTACAACTGGTGCTGCCATTGGGGACGATGCAAGTGGTGTCACGAAAGCAAAGCTGCCGTATTTCACAACCGTGCACTAAGCCGCAGGGCGAGCGCACGCATCCTATCCGTGACGTCAAAACGATCGCAGCGCTGGCCTCTCTAGTGGAGGCCCTCGCAACCAATACTCGGCGACAACTTTTCTTAGCATTGGAGCGAAGACTACAGAGCAAAGTCGCGGGCACTCTACCACTAGTGAATGTAGTTCAACCACAGCGCCCGTATTTTCGCCGTGAATCATAGAAGTCACCCCTTTATTTTCTACGTGATGCTATTTGAGACAGGACGCAGCTCCCACCATAAAATAGCATAAAATAGCCGAATTTCATTTAATTTAATTTTTAATGAAATAGAAAATAAACGAAGGAGTTTTTGTCACAGTTACTTGGAGACGGCTACCCCTTTCCACGTAATTGGTACAAATAAAAATATGAAAAAAATAACATATATACATATATACAGTCCTACATGGGTGAGCGCAAACGTTCTTCTATATGGGCAGAACAAACAAGTAGACCACACGCCCACTTTTAACTTTTGTCCGCTCAGTATTCGTCACAAATATTCCTTTCTTCGAAGAAATGTTGCAGCACCTTCATTGATTTGCCGTTTGTTTTGGATGGCCATGGACCTAGTATTTTATTCAACCCGAATGGTCGCTCAGGATCTAACCTATGCCGTTCTTGTTCTAGTCGCCTTCGGTGTGTGTCGTGTTTTGGACAATCAAGAAAGAGGTGCAGATATCCTCGTCGTTCTGGCCGCATGAACATGCTGACGATGTTGCACGATGAATACAAAGTAGGAAGTGCTTTGTGTAAGCAGTTCCTTGTCGTAGGCGATGAATGAGTGTGTCGATACGTCTTAGGAGGTCACGGTCTAATTGGTATTCAAAATTAGGATTACCAGAATATAGGATTGATTCCTTTGTTTTGTCTGTGAACCAGGTAGACAGGCATAATTCATGTTTTGTTGTTCTTGATTGATTGATTGATTGATTGATTGATTGATATGTGGGGTTTAACGTCCCAAAACCCCCATATGATTATGAGAGACGCCGTAGTGGAGGGCTCCGGAAATTTAGACCACCTGGGGTTTTTTAACGTGCACCCAAATCTGAGCACACGGGCCTACAACATTTCCGCCTCCATCGGAAATGCAGCCTCAGCAGCCGGGATTCGAACCCGCGCCCTGCGGGTCAGCAGCCGAGTACCTTAGCCACTAGACCACCGCGGCGGGGCTTTTTTGTTGTTCTTAAAATTTTATTTACATCATATTGAGATACCTGATTGAGGCACGTTTGCGTAGAATTATGAGCGGTTGTCGCCAGCGCATCCGCCATTTTATTTCCCTTCATTCCGCAGTGAATGGGAACCCACAGAAATGCAACTCGATGATTCGACTTCGTAGCTTCTGAGAGCTGTTTTAGTATAGCGTATACTATGCGCACATCCATGTATATATGTTACTCCATGGTGGAAAGTGCCACTGCATGGTGGGTGGCCAGCATAGCTACCGAATGAACATGCTTTTCTAGGGAAAAAGTACCCGCCTTTCCACAATGATCAGTCCTGTAAAAGGGGTCGCACCGAAGCAAATAGAAACTTTCTGACTAAAGAGAGGGATTACACGAAATTCTTTGTTGTAACGTCATTGACTGAAACTAAGGTTCAGGACATATCACCATTCCCGATTGCAAAAGCAATCAAAGAATGCATTCGAAGCAATTACAGTGCAAAAAATGAATTCAGGAGATCTCCTCATAGAAGTGAAAAACAAAGAACAAAGTGACAAAATTAGACACCTTGGAAAAGTCGGACAACATGAAGTCCGTGTAACAGCTCACCGATCTCTCAATTACACGCGAGGTGTAATATCGGACAATGAACTGCTCAAGTGCACTGACGCAAAAATTGAGGATGATTTAGTGGATCAAGATGTACTTGCCGCACGAGCAATGATCATTCGTAGAGATAAGAAGGAAACCCACACAAGGAATGTAATACTAACATTCGCAAGCACGACGCTTCCTTCTGCAGTTAAGGTAGCGTACCTTTACCTACGTGTGAGGCCCTACATACCTAATCCTCGCAGGTGCTTCCGGTGCCACAGGTTTGGGCACGGGTCTCATTCATGTCGTGGTAGTCCAACCTGCATGAAATGCGGCCAGAATGAACATGAAGATGGCGAGTGCACCAACCCTTTAAACTGTGTGAACTGCAAGGGGCCCCATGCAGCGTACTCACGCTCCTGCCCAGAATGGCAAAACGAAAAAGACATACTTTCACCGAAAACCAAAGAAAACATACCGTATCCAGAAGCGCGCAAGCTAGGGGTTCTTGCCCAAAAGGGAACTTACGCTAAGGCGGGGCGAAGGGGGAAGACACCGCCGATGGTCTCTGTAGGCACACAGGTTGAACTCCAGGACCTACTGGCCATGGTCCGCCCCCAGGCAAGAGAGAAAAAAAGGCACCAAGTGCCTTTTTTCTGGGAGGCCCCAAAGCCTCGACCAGTGTAGCTGTCAGCCAACCTAATGTCGAGGCAAAAGAGGTCTCAACAACGGTGCCGAGTAGCCAGCCAGGCTAGCATCCTCGCCGGGCATCAACACTGTTGAACACTCTGGTGGTGCTGAGTCCACGGACGTGAGTCCATCGGACACTGAAAGCCTGACAGACCCTGCTCCAACTAGCTGGGTGATCAGGCAGCCCATCGTTCCTCCCTGCCAAGGAGGGAAAGGGAGGCGAAACAATTTTTCGGCCCCACAAAAAAAGAAGTGACGAAGCGCACGGATAGTGTCGCTTTTTAGCTTATGCACAAGTAACTCAAAATACTAAGTTTTATACACATCATTTCACGTAATGGCATACATCATCCATTGGAACTGCAGAGGCATGACACGAAACTTAAGCGACAACAAGGACATATTTACAAGCTTTTCTCCTGTAGCGTTATGCTTGCAGGAAACGAATCTGGGACCAAAAAACACCAAAATACTAAAAGGTTACACTGTTATACGTCACGACCACTCGCAAAGCAATCGGCTGTCAGGCGGCGTCGCCATTGTTGTCCGAAGTGATATTGCGGTAAGAGAAGTTATAGTTAACAGTTTCATTGAAATGGCTGCAGTCACCATTTTATTACATAAAACTATCACTATTTGTTCCATATACATTCTGCCTCATACACATTTTACTCTAAAAGATCTAGAATTGATTGCAGAACAGCTACCTAAACCTTTTTTAATAGCAGGAGATTTCAATACGCACAACATACTATGGGGTAGTGTAAAGACAGACAGTAGAGGGCAGGTAATTGAAGATTTTATTCTTACTAACAATGTGTGTCTTTTAAACACTGGATCAACAACATACTGCTCCTCAGGCACAGAGAACATGAGTTGCTTGGGTTTGGCACTGTGCTCTAGCTCACTGTTTGGTGATATTACATGGGAAACAATAAGCAATCCTTACGGTAGTGACCATCTACTGTCGATTGTAAAACTAACATCACCACTTCCGACCATACGCTCTCGACCACAGAGTTAGAAGCTTCACAAAGCTAACTGGCCTTTGTTTAGACAGAGAGCTAATCTACAGGATGAGTTCTCTGAACACCTAACAGTAGATGAAATAAATGACAAGTTCACCAATTGCATACTGTCTGCGGCAGAGCAAGCTATTCCCCAGTCATCAGGACTAGTGGGAAGAAAGCTAAAACCATGGGGGACCAGTCAGTGTGCAAAAGCCAAAAAACTACAAAAAGCATGGTGCAACTTCCATAGGTACCCACATTTGACAACCTCCTCGCGTTCAAATAAGCTAAATGAAAAGCGCGATATATTCGTAGAGATGCAGAAAAATCATCCTGGCAGAAGTAGATATCTACAATCAATAGCACAAGCACATCCAAGAAAATGTGGAACCAGGTTAGGAGATTCAGCGGCGACTACTCCTCATACGCAATACCCATACTTACTGACCCAGGCACACAGACATCTCTAGAGGAGCGGGCTAACATTTTAGGCGAATACTTTTACACTATATCCAGTTCCGCTAATTACACGCCATCCTTCCTGGCATACAAACAGACAACCTAAAAACAAAAACTACCAGTAACCGGTGGCCTATATGAGCCGTACAATGCTCCCTTGACACTCCAAGAGTTAAGCACAGTGCTTTCGGCAGGAAAAAAAGACAGCAGTCGGGCCAGACAGAATTCATTACACAATGCTCGTGCACCTGTCTCAAGTTGCCGTGCAAGCATTATTAAAGTTCTTTAACGTGATTTGGAAAACTGTCAAAATGCCCACAAAATAGAAAATGGCAACCATAGTGCCATTTTTAAAGACTGGAAAACCACCCACTTCACCGGGTAGCTATAGGCCCATAGCACTTACAAGCTGTATGGCAAAATTATATGAAAGCATAATAAACATAAGACTAACGTACATCCTTGAAATAGACAACCTACTAGATGATCATCAGTGTGGGTATAAGAAAGGCCATTCAACGATCGATCATCTTGTTGGTCTCAAGCACACAGTACGTGAGGCCTTCTTACATAGGCAACACTGCCAAGCAGTGTTTTTTTGCCTGCAGAAGGCCTACGACACTACGTGGAGGTATGGTATACTGAGAGACCTAGCGAATCTCGGAATACGCGGAAGAATGCTCAACTGCCTCTCTGACTTTCTATCAAACCGAAACTTTCAGGTACGGTTGGGCTCCACACTATCGCGTGTTTTTGTCCAAGAGAATGGTGTGCCGCAGGGTTGCGTGTTAAGCATTACACTTCTCGTAGTCAAAATGAATTCAGGTAATGAAGTAATACCACCCTCCATCATGCACTCATTATACGTTGACGATCTTCAGATAGCATGCCAAGCCTCAAGCATATCCACATGTGAAAGGCAGCTGCAGCTAACCATCAACGAACTGACCAAATGGGCAGATCAAAACGGCTTTAACTTTTCTACCCAGAAAAGCGTTACCCTACTTTTCTCACAAAAGCACGGCTTGTATCCGGACCCTGTTCTTAAAATCAACAACACTGTACTGCCACTCAAGTCAGAACACCAGTTCCTAGGCCTAGCCTCTGACAGGAAACTAAACTTCATTTCTCATGATTGATTGATTGATATGTGGGGTTTAACGTCCCAAAACCACCATATGATTATGAGAGATGCCGTAGTGGAGGGCTCCGGAAATTTCGACCACCTGGGGTTCTTTAACGTGCACCCAAATATGAGCACACGGGCCTACACCATTTCCGCCTCCATCGCAAATGCAGCCGCCGCAGCCGGGATTCGAACCCGCGACCTGCGGGTCAGCAGCTGAGTACCTTAGCCACTAGACCACCGCGGCGGGGAAACTTCATTTCTCACATGAATTGCACACAAAAAAAGAAAGCAATCAAAGCGCTCAACATCCTGAAAATACTATCGTGGAAACACTGGGGTGCCGATCGAGTCTGCCTTTTACGCATATACAGCTCGATCGTGTGCAGCATACTTGACTACGGCAGCGTTATTTACGGTTCAGCCAGAAAATCTTACCTCAAACGTTTTGACCCAATACATCATCATGGACTGCGAGCGACTGGAGCGTATACAACCTCACCTGTCCAGAGCTTATATGCTGAGAGCAACGAACCGTGCCTAGAATAAAGAAGAGCGCTACTTACTATATCCTATGTTTTAAGAACCAGATCGAAACCAAGCCACATAATTCACACTATTGTCTCTCACATCGGTACCAGAATACAATACAACAGACCGCACACGATAAGGCCACTTCTCCTGCGCTTTGAAGAAATATGTCTAGACTACAAAGTACCGAATCAGACACTAAGCGTTGTCCAAATGC
Organism: Rhipicephalus microplus; assembly: GCF_043290135.1. Taxonomy (NCBI): domain Eukaryota; kingdom Metazoa; phylum Arthropoda; class Arachnida; order Ixodida; family Ixodidae; genus Rhipicephalus; species Rhipicephalus microplus. Next base: position 152,047,057 of record NC_134706.1, on the reverse strand, counting down.
CGGAAAGACTGGCTCCATGGTTGGACTTTTCGCACTACACGGACTTTGCCTTAACTCATCTCAGAAAGAAGGAAACTCCACGGGAACAAATTATCCAGGATTTTTTAGCCGTACAAGAAAAATATAACACACACTCTGAATACTACACTGACGGATCAAAAACACAAGAATATACAGGAAGTGCTGTCATATCAACACACTCAGAAACATGTATAAGACTGCCACCATTCGTATCTATCTTCAAATCAGAAGTATATGCTCTTTTGATTGCTCTCGAAGAAATTTTATCAAGAAATCACAAAAAAGCTGTCACATACACTGACTAACTTAGCGCATTAAAAGCCCCACATTTGAGGTCGGAAAACTAACCAATTCTCGGGGAAATTTTACAGAAGCTAGAAAGAGATGAAAAAAATGGCAAGACAATTGGGCTTGCATATGTGCCGAGCCATGTTGGTATCCCAGGAAACGAAAAGACAGACAGGGTAGCAACAAGGGCAGGTCATCAAAGCATAGCAGAAATAAGGGCACCATTCAGAGACTATTTCAACAGTTGTTGGACAGCCTTTAGGGCAAAATGGCAAGAAGAGTGGCAGGCTCAAGTGCATAACAAGCTTCAAATTGTCAATCCTATTCAACAAGAATAGAAGTCTTGCAATCACCAAAAGCGCTTCATCGAAGTAACAATAAGCCGCCTGCGGATAGGCCATACTCACCTCACCCACAACTTTTTATTGCGCGGAGAAGATCAGCCAGAATGCGAACATCGCAAAGAACCTCTGACTATCAATCATATATATATTTAATTAACGTGCCCAGTCATTGAAAAAAGTAGACAAGTTTACTTTAAACAATTTTACAGAACACAAACACCTCTGCGCCCAATCTTAATACTATCAGAAAATGCACTCATCCCCATACAGAATGTTTTAGGTTTCTAGAGGCCGCAGGTCTTCTAAACAAACTGTAAACAGAAATCTGTTTTTCACCTCACTTTTTAACCCTTTATCAAAATCAACCAGTGTCTGGCGCATCATAGCCATTGTTGCTTTTGCGCCATAAAATCCAATGTAACTAACTATTTATGCTCTAATTTATTATAGTTGAGGAAGCCAGCTACGTTTTGGAGGTAAAGAGGGTACTGGCACAGTCGACAGGACAGGCAGCCGAGGAATGGTGGGGATAAACAGAGTGTGGGTGCATTGTGAATGAAGGTTCGGGTCACATAAACCAAAATCAAAATAGACGAAAGCGATATTGCTTCCTTATAGTGGCAAGTTAGGCGAGTTGAAAAAAAAGTGAAAAGAGATATTTCGGAATGGGGGTGTGAAGACACGTGACAGGATGCTGAGCTTCTGCATTTTTATGCCCTGATGCGATGGGCGTTGTCATGCTACCCACAACTTTACACAGAGCAAATTTCACAGCCGGCCGGGTGAAAGAAAGATGAAGGCACGTGTTGTTTAAGGAGGAATACGGAGGTACCCAAGTATCACACTGCTTGAATATCATTACTATACTGTTTTTGTGGAAGTGCTACGCAGTTCCGTTGCGACTGGTAAACGTAAAGTCAGCACCAAAATTTGAAAGACCTTCATACTCAAGAAATGGCTGAATGGATCCACTGCTTCAACAGGCCACGCTCAACTTTGATCCCCCGTTTGCTCTAAAACACGCAAACAACATCTAAAATGCAGTGTAACAAAATTTATTAACGATTTACTAGAAAAGCTAACGTTAATTTGTAACATTAGCTTTATTCGTAACGTTAAACTAACATTTATTTGTCAAGTAATGGTCCTTAAACTTTTTATCCCGACTTTACAACATGCCAGTCGATAAGCGAGGGAGCATATAAGCTGTCACTTTACTTGGTGATTCTTTCCACTAATTTTTCCTGATTTTCGCATTAGCTTTGTTGCTGCCTTCTGTGTGCTGTCTGCTGCGCACAAACCTCATATCAGGGACAATAACATAGACAAGAGTGACTTCAGGAGAACATCAAGCATCAGCCTGAGAATCCCACGTTTCTCTTGAATGTGCATTTCCTGCATACGTAAAATTAATTTCTCATATTTGATTGCTCATGCATTGTTTTCTCGAAGAAATGCATCTTTAAGATTCTCGCTCAAGCAGCAGCCCTGTGTCCCCTTGGGTGCAAATCTGAAAGCGCGGAACAATTGTTCAAGAACATATTTGTCAGATAAATTGTTGGACAATTAGTTGATAAAAAATGGAGTGTTCTACCTTGTTTTCAGCTTTGATAGGGAGCTCGGGCTCTGTAAAACGTCTTTTTCAAGTTCAGGTATCTTCGCTATACATTTTCAGTGTGTTTTTTGTGAAAATGAAAAGCTCTTTAGCTGTCCGATTGTACCTAACTAGATTTGCGGACGAACTCAGAGCACAGGTCAGGGAACTTTGCGGACATTGCTTATAAGGGAACGTCCCCCGTGTGAGTATATGAGGGTTTCGTTCGGAGGAAAGTGAGCGATGAGAGATAGAGCAGTGCCGAGTAGGGTCGGATTGTTTCAAAATTGGAGCAAATTGGTCTGCTTCGAAATTGCTAGAGACCCGCAGACAAATCAGGGAGGAGCTGCCATACGCTGCTGAAGCAGCACGAATTCTGAAGCGTAACTCATAGGGGTAATAGGGTTTCTCTGGTTACGACCTCTAAAAGATTTTCAGCTGGTAGGAGTCGGAAACTGCCCCCTTGAGCTTTCATATTTGACATGCTGCCCTACAGAATAAAAAGTGATTAGGGTAACCAAATTTTACGCGTATATTACGTGTAATGTATGAGTTTTTATTGCCTGTAGTCGTGAAGTCAAAGCATTAAGAAAAACTTACGAAGTGAGTTGAACTGTAGGCGACTCTTGAAGGCATGAGCCCACTTCGTGAGCTTTCCCGGTGAGTGTAAACACACAGTCACGGTGAAATGTAAGCTGAAACAAACAAATAAACAAAGAACCTTCGTGGGTGTCACAACCTTTGAAGACATGTTAAGTATACATATCTCACCTGTGCACTTGGTATTACTTGAAGTAGTCATCTGTGTTTTATAGTGCGACATCGCCACATACGTGCAACCATGTTCAATGGCTGGCATACATTTTTTTTATGCTTCGTCCGAAAAGACAGCCTGGTGTAGACACTAAGTCTTTGTATATCACTTATATAAAGCTTTGAAGGCTAGATAACTTGTGCCAAAGTGGTCAGTGGGCCCACAGATATCGAGTACAAGATATCAATGGCTAACATAATCTGAAATAGTGCCGCAACCATGGAGAGTGGCACACTAGCCATGCCTCCTCTTATCTCCAAAGTTTTACTACGCCACGGCACAGAGTGCAAAACGTCCTTTTGCCTCACCGGCCGCACTTCAGATCAAGAAGGTCCCACCTTCCCCCTCTGAGAAAAAAGTTTGTCCAGCACTCCTGACGTACAACAAATTTAATATGACTTTTCTAGTGTATGCTTTGCAAACTGCTACGTCCCGAAGTCATGATGGCTGCCATGATCCTCACTAATGATTGATTGATTGATATGTGAGGTTCAACGTCCCAAAATCACCATGTGATTTTGAGAGATGCCGTAGTGAATGGCTTCGGATATTTTGACCACCTGGAGTTTTTTACCGTGCACCCAAATCTGAGCCCACGGGCCTACAGCATTTCTGCCTCCATCAGATCCTCACTTGTGTTCCCAGCACGGTCGTCAATGCAGTGCCTCACTCGTGGCCTGCGTTGCTATCTTCTGTGCTCACGTTGTGGCGAGTATGTTTTACTGGTCAAACCACACTGCTCGCGATTCTTTTGGCACTCTCTGAAACTGAAAGTGCTATAGCACATACACTTCTCTAAACGATGAACCACCATGTGCGAGATGTCTCCAGACGCGGTAACCAGACCATCAGCTCCCGTGGGAGGCAAGCGTGTCTCCACAGCCTTGTCTCCAGAACCCCAGTAATCAGTCCAGGGCTGCCAGCCTACTAGCTAGGCCCTGTACCATTCGGCAGCGTCAGAGTTGAGCTGTGACACTCTAACCTGGCACCACATACACACTTTGTCATCTATTTGTTTTAGGTCACATCGATGCGAGCATGCTGGCATCCAAGCACCCTAATTTTCGTGGGACAACGCCGCACTGTTTCTCGCTCTTCAGTAGCAGCCTGCTGAGACGGTGCGCTTATCTACAGCGAAACCTGATGAGCCGGCAATCTATTCGCATTATTTCTATTGAATCGACGTGCCGATTTCGGTGCAGAGCTCTCAATTACTAATAGAAGTGTTTGGCCATGACATTATTGAGAATTTACCGCGTCACTGCACTGAGCCTAGACGGTGCGGTATTAGCGTAAAAAAGAGAAAGAAAATGAAAAAAATGTATAGCAACTAAAAACCTAAAGAATGTGTACGATTGCGCTAGTTTGAACATAGTGATGACGTCAGCATCAAGAAAGTACTCGACACAAGCGTTGTCCGCTGACGGAAAATATAATGAAAAAAAAAACTTGACATATATGAACAAAAATGAACGCACTGACCAAATCTTACCTACCCGAATCAAGCATCTAATGACGTATGATATCGTTGTGTTGAAATAGAGCTTTTTCCCTTCAACTATAGAAGCCTGGAGTATGCTTCCCAGAAGTTTTCGTTCTGCACCACTTCAAGAATTTTTCAAAGCCTGTTCGTTATTGTTGATTTGTTACTGTTTTCGTTTTTTTCTTTTTCTACTTCTAAAAAAAGCTTTATTCAGGTTGCAGTATGTAAAAACAAATAAATAAATAAAGATAAGTAGTTCTTGGCCGTGTTTTAGGAAGCGGATGTTTGCCATCGACACGTTCAGTTTATGTTGACTCAAAAAACAAGTAGCATCAGTCAAAAGGCAAGCTAGCATCGTAGTGTGTGGTTAGGGAGCTCGACGGTGATTATCTGTTATGGCACGATCACCGAAGTGCTCCCACAAAAGCAGTGGCTCGTCTCATAAAACAGAGCTCATTCAGACAGGCTGTTTTCTTCTTCCCAACTCCGTTCTATGTCGTGTTTGGCAACTCCCTCTGCAGTATGGGGCCCACACCGATCAATATATAGATATAGAGACATAGGTCGAATAGAATAGAATATAGATATAGAGACAATCTTCATATAAATATATAGACAAGATTATAAACGAATATTGTCAGACGCGTCTCGCAATCTCTCGCGCGTTGTATGATTTGCCAATCTTGCTGGGAACAGCGAAGCATGGGCGGAAGCCGTAAGGATATGGTGCCTGCTTGAAGAATGGCAGCGAAAAAGTCAGCGGCTACCTAAAACAACGTGAAAACCTTGTGATGCTTGTGGAAGAACCAATTTTATCGCCACGCGAAGACAAATAGAGTGCCCAGACAAAGATCTGAGAGATGTGTGTTGCGGGGCAAACAAGCGCGGTGCAAACTTTAGCCTCTTCGCGATGGGCTTTGGGGTACAGGGAGCATGGAATTGTTAAACTCGAGAATCAGGCATAGGCTTCGTGGATGCATCTTTGCGGTTGCTGTCGGGTATTTTTTCTTGAACAAATGCTGCGTATTTGTTGCTTTATCAAGTATGAAAACAACGTGCACGATAATAAATGACTTCGAGCCATTCAGTGTCTATATATGTAGCAGCTTCATTTTGAAGTGTGAAGGATGGAAACAGACATTGATTTATTATAAAGCTACTCGCCCGGTGAGTACGATGGCCTTATCGTTTGTTTTTAACCTTGTTTCTCCCACACGTTCTCGTTCGGAAAGAGATCTCTTTGTTTTTTTTTTCTGAACCGTATGCCTGATCCCAACAATACGCTGAAAATGAATTCCGGCTATCTATACTACTTTTCCTCTGTGGCATCTGGGTTCTCACTTCTATACAGCACTTACATTGCAAAATTATGTTTAAGAGAAGCGAAATAAAGCGCTTTTCGGTTCTGCTGGAGGAGCGTAGGTCTTTTACAGTAGACTAGATGACTGCCACGCGGAGAAGAAGCCACGTTGGAAGACGTATTGGAAGTCGCACAAAAAGGCAATCTATTGTCTGGTTTTTTGTTCTTGTACGGTGGGCAACATCTTAGATTCTTATTTTAAAACGCACTCTAAAAAACGCACAACGTGTTAAGATGTCACCTTAGCGCCATGTTTCAATCTTCCGTGGCCGTCACGCTAGTAGTTTTGTTTGGCGTTATTTCACCATAAAGAAGGATGTCGATGCTGCTGCTGAGGAAACAACTCACCGGACTTCCCTTCCCCCTTGTGTTGCAGGAGTGTCAAATTTTCAAGAGATGAAAAAAGTACTATTTTTATTGTTCGTTTATTCAATGATTTCAGGCCCGTTTGTGATGGAGAAAGGCTGTCTTAAAAACGAAATGAAACTCCGTGAGGCTCCGTGTTATTGGTGAGGCTCCGTACGTGTTATGGGAGGTTTTTTTTTCTTGAAAATCGGTGAGTGTTTATCGGAGTTAAAATTTCCGGCAGAAATGTGGCCTTTTTCGGAGTTTCTTTTCCGTAAATCTCCAACTCTGTGCAATTCGGTGTGTTGAATTATTCTCGAATCCCGAAAATCCTAGATCAATTCAAATCTACGGACTGTAATATTAAACACACGAGGCACACCTCATTGTTCCTATAGCGTTTAAATGAACAAAATCGTATACAGACAATCGAAATACCTGCACACAGAACACCTTTGATTTTGAGTTCTCAACCTCAGCTTAAAACTTGTTGTAAACCACGCAAGCATACTTGGCGATATTTATGTCAGTCATCGAAGCGCACTACTTTCTATTGACCACTCTGAGCTTTGAAAACGCCCTTTCAACGTCAGCACTAGAAACAGGAAGCGCCAGGAGACGCAGCGCACTGCGAGAAAGCACTGGTATGTCGGCAAAGTGAAGTCTCTAGAACGACAGGGGTGTCACTTCATAGCAGTGATAGTTCGGAAAATCTATTAGGAGCTGACTCAAGTCATCAGTGTCAAGAAGCACTAATTGAAAAAAACAGGCCCGTATATGGTTCGAACGCGCATGGAAACTGACGCCTTACATTTGGGTTCACAACTTGAACACAGTACCACAACAATTCTTTGGTTAATCGCACAGGTTTCTTTCATATGTATGTCTCCACTTTTCGGTGACAACAGCGTACCATATGTTAAAGTCTACGGCAGTCAGCGCCCGATGATATACGTTCCGGGCGCAGGCGCTGGAAGAGCCAAACTCCGTTTCAACAACGGCACCGTTTGCTGCGCGGGATCGCCTTCTTACATTTCACGACATCTGTAATCACTACCGCCTCGGCAGTTGAACCTTACCACCGCTAATGTAGAAATCCCTGCGAAGGCGCGAGGTACTGTGACGACAGCTGCAGACTCGCACCTTTCCCTCCCCCTACATTCTTTACCTCATGTACCCTTTTCTTTACCCGTCCTCGTCTTGTAAATACTGATCCGCACAGAAAGCAAATTCTAATCATATCATGTGGGGGGGGGGGGGCGCTAAGCACCCCCCTCCACCGTTCCTGCGAAAAGTAGTTAGTAAAGAGCAGAGGGAAGCTGCCCTGCGCAGCTTGAAACCCGACGTACAAGAGGCCTTCCTGGGTTGTACAAGAGGATTGCGGAGGACTGCTGAGTGTAGCAACTTCTCCTCATCTCTGTCCCATTCCCCTTTCCTTTACAAAGGAAAAATAAAGCTTTTACCTACCTACCTACCTACCTACCTACCTACCTACCTACCTACCTACCTACCTACCTACCTACCTACCTACCTACCTACCTACCTACCTACCTACCTGTGGCAGTTGTTTAACGTTAATTTCCATCAAAGTCCAACAAACTAGTGTCACATCTGATGCGAAGACTTCGATTGGATCCCGCCATTGACTGATAAGTGCGTACAAAGGAACGCCCACTGTGGGATAAACTTAGTGTACCAGGATACTCTCTGCCTCAAGTTGAATGAAATCATGGCACACGCAATGGTCTTCAGAAACGTCATCTTAACTAGCAAGGCGTGCACAACTTCAGGCGATGAATAAAAGACTCCTAAGGTTCTCACACTCCGTCCTTTGGGCTTTGTCGCTTCTCAAGAGGAAATGACATGTAAGTAATCCCAAATATCTTCTAGAGCTTCATTAGAAGGGAACCACCTCGACAGGCATGTGGTTTGCAGTGACCTGATGGTCATACCCATGGCCAAACACAAAAATACAAACTTACGGCACTGCTTCCGCGACGATTTCAACATAGCAAAAAATGTACAACAAAATTGTGAACTGCATTCAACAAGCTTACGCTGATTCCACCTTCCAGCGCGTAGTTGTGTAGGTGGCGCGGATCTTTGAAGTGAGGCGCTTTGAGTTCGGCTTTGGGGAGTTGCAAGGGCTTGTGAACCTTATGCATGCAGAAAGCTGAGCGAGAGCACAATACAGATACGTCGAAAGTATTTACAACCTTCGGAAGGGTGGTTTGTGCAAACATGCTAATTGATTTTGCGTTACACTGCTGTGCTATTTGCAAGTCTAGCATGAACGTTCCCCGTCCAGGAAATTCCTCATTGTGGAATACTGCAAGCACTGTAACTTCGTGGTCAGACGTCCACAAAGTTCTGGTGAGTCTTTGATGGCGACGAAAATGGGCTCGTTTTTAATTAAAGACCTTATTGTCACATGGTCTTTTTCACTCACATCATGTAGGTATTTACAGTATAGTTGGCATCATATGGGCCACCGGACACTTTTTTCGAAAGTGGTTGCCGAGCGGTCCATACCTGGTGCAGTGAAATCCCAGCATGACTGAGTACACCGCAAATCTGATGCGTGATGTCATATCTTCTCTCTTTGAGCGGGTCTGAGCGAAGAATTCTTCCAGCGAACGTTGCTGTGGTGAGTTGTCTGTGAAATCGGAATAACAAGACGATGTGAAGAAATCAGACTCCAGTAAGACAAGTCTGTGAAAACCCTGACACAAAAGCAAGCGTACACGACGGAACTTCGTGAAACTCTACCCAGCATGCTGCATTGGCTCCTACACAGCCGTTAATTGAAAGCACCAACACCTCAACAAGATCTCACTATTCCTGACGCAAGATTTGTCTTGATGCGTCACAAAAATGCGTCAAGGAAGGACGTGAAGGTTTCAATGAGCAGTGTTTCCACGCTGGACCATCACTGCGTTGGCTCTCTGAATCTTCTCTCTCGCGCATGCGTGCGACAGAAAAGTCCATTCGATGTTGTGTAGGCGCTCTAGCACCGCTGTCACCTGGCGCGCCTTAAGATCGCTAAGAGGCCGTATCAAGTGACCATCACGCTATTCTCATGTGCCTACCCTCATTGACATGTTGACGCATCTCCCTTCGTGCGCGACATTTCCGTTTAAAAATGTGCGATAGGTGCACTCTCTGATATAATGTCGACGTGCGGTGAACTTTAATGCTGTCAAACCAGAAGTTGTATAACTGAACTCGTAGAAGTTGCCTTTTCGACAAAGAACGGAACAAGATCATATTGACCCTCGAAATGGAAGTTTATCGACTAATATTAAATCGTTAAAATTTCACCGGCTATTGTTTATCTGGTTTTCTCAGATAAAATGAAAAAAAAACGGAGCCCTGCGGAGAACCATTGGCATTCACCTACCTGATGGTATACCCGCTTAGTACAGAAAAAGAGTAAACACATTCTTCCTGACGTCCGATATACGAGAACACTGCCTCAAGAGTCCGAACCATACAAACACGGTGACGCTCTAAGTGAACCTGCTGTTGGCGAAATGGAGATCGGGGATATCGTTTTTACAAGAGCTGACTTTGAGAGCGACAATGTTCAGTGCTTGTCCTACCGAGAATTCGGTCTTGCTCTGGCAGCGAAAGAATAGAAGGACGATGACGCTGTCCATGTTTGCACAGGGTGTCCATTTCAGAACATAAGCGCACTCTCTTGTTTGCAGTGAACTGATGGCAATAGCTTCTTGGTGCCGAAGTGGTTCCCCAAATGCTCATGCCAGTGCCATCTCAACTTTCGTATCACTCTTGGCTGTCGAGCGTACATGTGTTGGCACATCGCAAACACTTAGTGTCGCTCTTTTCATTATCCTTTTCGTGTGCGTGTATGTCCCTATACAGTCAGGCACTGCCTTAGTGCCCTCCGCAAACAATATATCTCATGGTTGGAGTTGTCCTTGATCATCCCGAATTTAACCATGCAGTGGGTGATGGTCAGGCAACACAATATACAAACTTAAGGTACGGCTAAGTAGATGCCTCTCAACACTACTTTGTGCATTTGCATTAAATGCGGTTCAGTTGACAGTAAGGGAATATTTTGTATGAAAACGGCGAATTCACGTACTATATATGCGAAATCAACATTGCTTTGTTCCACAAGGCATTAACTTTCAAAGCTATAGGTCATTCTCACGTTGCAAATCCTTACCTTACGCTCCATCTATTTCATATTTTTGAATGCCCTGTTGTTCAACGTTTAGAGATAGAGACTGCTCTAATCTAATTGAGCGGGTGATGTACTCGGCTGTTAACGCCTAAACGTACGCATACAACAGCGTTTTTTGTTACTCGGTGCAATACGCATAGTACGTACCCTACGCACGTGTAGTTCAGTGCAGTGCTACACCTACAATGTTGTAACGGTGTAATTAAGTGTATAGTGCAGTGTAGTACGTGTGGAGTATAGTTATAGCATACACACCACACACATTAACTCAGACGGGACGCTCTTTAGATGACTGCTTGCAAGATTATGCTAGCACATTACTTTGTGACTGTAGTGCATCAGCAATTGTTTAGTGTTGAAGTTAATTTTGTTCAAATTTAGCTTTGCGTACACCTTAACGTGCTTTCTAGTTTATTTTGTTTAGAAATTAACGCGCACTTCCTCCTATAAGATAGCACAGAAAACAGTACTACTTTTTAGGACTCCGTAATACTAAAAGTGTATCAAAGCACATTGTATATGAATTTCATTGTGCTCGTAATGGACATTTATTATTGCAACATGGGTCGCTATCAATCAGCCTATAGTTCTTTATACGCAGTGAAGTGTGCCCTCATTTTGTTAACCAGCATGTTTCATCGAAGAACGCACAGACATAACATGACATTACAAAGCGCTCTATGTTCAATAATACTCTCATCGTGAAGTCAAAATTCAAGAAGTGCGTATGGAGCCTGCATCTTCTGTTCGTACCGTGAATATATTGTTTACGTAGTGAGACAAACATGAGGGAGGGCTAATAGCGTGGACCGCGTTTCCTTCTCTAAGCCGTGCCGCTCTCTAAATGGTTTTCTGATGTGTTGACTCTCTATTCACCACACCCACGTGATTAACTCTTGGGACATGTTCCTTTCTATTGACACGGTCGTGTTCATTCAGGCTGGCGTGGTTCGTAAGCATAGGGCGGAGAAGTCTTTCCAGGGCACGCGACCTAAGAGAACTGCTATTCCACTATTTTCAACAAGCAGCAAAATGAATGACTTATGACTCCACGCGCATCATCATTATCGCTCGCCTTTGATAGCAAGTGCACGCCACTTGTCGTTTCTGCTTCGATTGCTAACGACTGCAAGTTTGCTGACTGGCAGGACCTTGTTGACTATAAACGTACATATGTATATTCAGCCAATTTAGAATTCTTTACCGTCTATATCTTATATAAATTAAAGTGCCCTTGCACCACTTCAAATTAAAAAAAAAGAGCGATTTTAAATCCTCTAAATGTTTCTGTATACCAGCTCCATCACCTCATCATCATTCATTTTTTCATAAAACACGAAGACAACGTTACCATTAACCGTACGCCCTTACTTCCGCTTGCGTATAGTCAGGAACACCCTACTGAGTAACCCGCATGATTGTCATGCGAGGCAAGGCAGAACAGGGGTGTGACAGAAAAGTAGTAATAATAATTGAAAAAGATGCACGTCTGAAAAAAGATATGATTATAAGAGATGCCTTAGTAGAAGGCTTCGGATATTTTTACCACCTCGAGTTCTTTAACTTGCGCCTTCATCTAAGTACGCGCGCTTAAAGCATTTTAGCCTCCGTATAAAATGCGTTTGCCACGGCCTGCATCAGATACCCCGACATTAGGGTTAGCAGTCAAGCAGCCTAGACCAGCTTTGTGGGTGGCTTAACGGCAAACCGTGCTCAGAGGCGTTACAAAACTGATCCTCCTCATATATGAAGCCATCGAAGGTTTCACCCGAATCACATCGAGGGAACAATGTCCCAAAATGACAAACACCTTCAGAGAATATCACTCTCGCTTTTTTCAATATTGAAAGGTGACTTGCGCACAGAAGTCTTTTATGTATCAAAATGTTGTCTCTATCAAATAAACAGCGTAAAGATAGAGCAATTGCAGGAAGCCTTGCAAAAGCGAAATATTGTAAAAGCTTACTCATCTTTCTTTTTAAAATATTCATAAAACTGCATAAGATGCCAGGACTATCTCACTGTGCTTTCTTTTACAGCGAAAGCTGTTATGGGATCAAAACTCGAGTCACGTGCAGTTCTAGGCCGCCGCCGCCGGTGTCCGTAATCTCATCATGCGAAATTAGTTAAAAAAACCTAGCACCAAAGACACAGTGGGGGTTGAAAACCGCGTCTGCTGGGTGCCAGCCCAGTATCCTACCACTGAACTACGCCGGTGCTTGTTTGGCAAACCTAGCACCAAAGACCCAGTGGGGCTCAAACCCGGGTACGCTGGGTGCCAGCGCAGTATTCTACCACTGAGCTACGCTGGTGCTTGAGACTTGTTGGCAAACTTGCCTTCGGCAGGTTTGATGTGGGGAAAGCAATCGCGTTAATACGACCAATAAATCGTTTCACAACAATGAGAGAACAACCAGTCGCCACGGAATGCGAATAGCGTAACGAGTGGGCCGGCCGTCCTATGCTCCACCCCATTACAAAACCTTCTTCATGTTCAGCTATTAACTGTGACGCATCCCCACTTGAGTCAAAACTTCTAATCGTCGTGAGCCTTTGCATAAATACTGCGCGCAAAATTTCTTGCAAGTGTTTAGCGTATACCACGCTTCTTAGGAAAATGACGAAAAAAAAGCATAGACATTGCCGGCTTACTACCCAACAGTTTATTATTAATGCCCCAGTGGGTATCAAGCATGTGTGCTTGCAGTAGTTACCTAAGAAATCTTTTGAAAAGGCTCTGAAAGGTCGTTCTTCTAGCTTCCGCTGTGCCTGTGCTACGCCTTCCGCACATGCTTGGCTTTTTTTATTAGTTTTGTTACTCCTCTCCTGCATTATTTGCCCACAACGCGACAGTTCCAGGTTTCAAGTTGCGCATGCGTAAAAAGGATCTCTCAAGGAATGAATGCTGCAGTTGTGCGCATTTTGAAATTCTTCAAGTATAGTGTAGTATTCCCACTAAACATCTGAACGACGTGAAAGCAGTGTACACTCTAATGCAAAAGGGTGTTAAAAGGGTATGTGGTTCATCCTTTTGGAGACTAATGGGGCTGCCACAACCAATAATCCCATATAGGACTAACGGCACCGAGTCTAAGATTTAGTCCCCACAGACGAGCTCAAGGGACAAATATTTAGTCCTCACAATTGAACCTTAGTGAGTAACCCTCAGTTCCACAATTCACCTCAAAGCACTAACATTTAGTCCTCACATTTGCACCTTGTAGAGCGACTGTTAATCCCCACATTTACACCTTACCGGGTGACCGTTAGTCCTCACAGTTGCACCTTGCCGGACGAACGGTTGATCCACTCAAATACCCCAATCGGATGAACTTTTTCTCCCCAGTTCAAACAGTGTTTTTTGTTTTATTTTCCGCCAGGCTCAATACTTTTTTCTCTTGTTTTTCAGCGCAGTGAGCAACAAACTTCCCAGAAAAGAACACGCGAAAAAGTAGTTAGCCACCTATATGTAACTGCTTTCGCAGTCATGGCAAGAAAGACGAAAGTAAGACATCGAAATTTTTTATTTTTCAACATACAGATGAAGTTTCTCCATTCTGCAAAGTGAATTCATGGTGAAGTGTACAAGTCCGGTCTCGTTGTCACATCTTGTACAGTCCTTGTGGAGCTCCTCCAACGGAAGCGATATATGACAGGCATTGCATACGCCAGCGCACGCAGCCTCCTGCATGTTGTGTTCCCACGGCTGCACGTACAATGATATAGTGAAAATAGTGAGACACACGTGACAGAAGACAAAGACGCACGCATATGACAAGTACGTGCACGCTATTGTATGCAGGAACAGCGCAACCTAGAAGTAGTTACTTCGTAACTACGGAAGCGAAAAAGACAAGGACAGAAAAAACAGCGCTGCTTTAAAAACAAGCGTTAAAATATGACACACAAACAACTTTACCTTCACATCTCGCACAGTCCTTCTGAAGCTGCTCTGACGAAAATGATGGATGACAGGCATCGCAGACGCCAGCGCACACAGTCTTCAGCACGGTGTTTGCCAACGGCTGCACAATAAGTATGTAAAATAGTGAGTCACGCGTGACAGAATACAAATGCACATGAGAAATACGTGCAAGAGGAAATGAAAATATACGGGAGATATGACGTGCTAATTTCACCGTGATGTCACGCATCGTCAAATACTCATTTCGATCACCGTAGCGCAACAGCTTCGGATCGGCGGCCACAGCCACGACTCCGTGAACCACCGTGCCGCTAACAAGTCGGCGAGTCCTAAGCGAGCGACGTCGTTCAGCTCGAGCAAGTGAACGCGAGACCAAACACGGTGCTGCACGCGGAGTGTCTGCCGCCAGCGAACTTCGAAGAGGAAAGTGGGCGTACGCTTGGCCGCCACCACGAACAGCGCCGAGCTGGTTTGGAGCTAGCGACGAATAAATCGACGGTAATGCGGCCCTTTTCCAGAAACTCGAGCGAGTGCAGCGCGCAAACGCGAGTCCGCGGCCGCAACTAACGGACGGCGCCGAGCTGCTTGCGACTGACTGATGGGAAAGCCAACTGTAATGGCGACCAATTTTCAGTGAGTTGCGACGCTAGCGAAAGCCCCGCCAGCCCGGGCTGGTGCACTTACAGCGCGCTACATACTACAACCAAGCTCTTTACGAGAACCCGCAACGTGTTTTCGATGACTCCCAACACAGCGACGAGGTCTCAGCGCAATATCATCAGCCCAATATCGTCAGCCCGGAGCTCATCGCGGCGGCGAAGACAGGCGAGCACTCAATGAGCGAGCGTACGGGAAGCTGACGGCAATGGCGGCATTGGCAAAGTAGAAGCGTACTGCAGACGCCGAAACTGACCTTCGCGATGCATTTCGTGCGTGCGATATACAACACGATCGAGCCCGTTGCCGGCAAGCGCGATCCGTATCGCACACGCGACAAGTATAGCAGAATAAAGAATGATAACCTACTTGCCTTAGACTCCAGCGCTGTTTTCTGCCCTGAGTCCAACTGAAGTATATATCCGATAGGCCTGTAGTCTTCTAGTCCCCCATATTGGCCTTCCCCACTGTTGCTGTCGTGTGTTCGTCATGACTATCTTGAAGCCAGAGATATACAGCGCGGTGAGGTGACGTGTCGCGACTTGCTCCAGACTTCATGGGTGCAGCGAAACGCAAAAGCAGCAGACCACACTCATCCAAACGTACACACAAGCACCACGTCGTAATTCTTAGACCGTCTAATCCAGGCGGCCGTGGTCGAGCACTCCGAGCGCGACGCAACGCGAACCGTCGCCGGTAAAGTGCGGAGAAAGACTCAGCCAGCGGAGGAGGAGAGGGAGGGCTGGTCACCTTGGCAACGCTTTTCGCGCTGCCTGCAATACCCGGGCGGTTCATCCATTTGGAGCGTGTTTGGAGAGTAAGTGGACTCGCGTGGCACGCTTCCCTCTGTGGTTGCTCCTCAACGGTCTATCCGTTCATTGCGTGTGCCTATTGGGATCCGTTACTCCCTTTTCGGGTAATTTTGCCTTAGAGTGCAGTGAAAGCATATGTTCGTTATGGTCCCTACTTGTGCACACTGTGGCACATAGAAGATATCGCAATAATTTTCAGTGTTGTCAGACCACATGGCAGAACGATATTGTCACATGACAGTGTATGAGCCATCCGTTCAGGCTTGTGCTCGCTTAGGAGTGAAGGACGAAGCGAACGTAGAAGAAATGTGAGGTTTAACGTCAAAAACCACTTTTGATTATGAGAGAGGCCGTAGTGGAGGGCTCCAGCAATTTTGACCACCCGGGGCTCTTCCTCGTGCATTCAAATCAGAGCACACGGGCCTACAACATTTTCGCCTTCATCGGAAATGCCGCAGCCGGAATTTCATCTCACTACCTGCGGGTCAGAAGCCGATAACCTTAGCCACTAGACCACTGCAGCGGGGCGTAAAGAGAACATTGTTTTTTTTGTCGGCTTGTGGGAGAGACGTTAACTTGTGATTGTCTGTATTATATCGCTCGTGGAACTGGTTGAGGTGCTGGGTACGTGCACCTCCACTCCCTATTTTTAGTCATCACACCAAGCAGCTACACCTCCCACAAGAAGAAGCAGCCGCCACCTGCGAGAAATATCTCCAGAATTCGATCCCTTGTCTCAAGACATGACAACGTCGACTACAAACCAGGCGAGTAAAACCAACGACGCCGCTTCTTCTCTTCCCCGCATGTTATAGGGGCGAAGCTCTTTAGGGTGTGGGTTTGTGCATCCTCCGGTGGTGTATGTAGCCACCGGTGGCACATACCTGAAAGAGCGGTTCTTAGAATGTCCGCTGGATGGCAGCACTTGTATATTGCCGCGAAGCGTATTGCGGATAGTGTTGCGCATGCCGATACCACCGGCACGCGGCCTTATCGTTGTCCAAGACGCACCGCGATTCATCTGCGAAGATCGTCGCCCGCACGTCGACCATTCGTTGATTACGAGATAGCCCCAGATTCTATGGCGACTGTTATACCTCCTTTTTTTGGGGGGGGGTATCTCGGATGGTGAACGCGCCTTGCAATCCAGTGGGGCATTCTGTTCCCCGACGGCCGTCGAACACGCTGTTCGCCACCCGCTAAGCCAATGTGTATACTTTCCTTTAGTGGGCGAAAGTCCGCCAAATAAACGGATTCCCTTCTATTTCTACGAGCCTCCCGGTCTCCTGTTTTCGGGCTATCCTCACTTTTACGTGACATCTGGCGGAGGTGCTGGGTATGCACAAGAACCACCTTAAAACAGCCACTGCAGAGAACAAGGACGCTGAAGACACAGATACTCGAAGCAGCCGCCGCCTCTATATAGAGGCGGCGGCTGCTTCTCTAGATAGACGAATGGACGGACGGATAGACGTACGTATAGATGGACAGACTGATAAACGCACACACAGAAAGAGGGGTGTACGCATGGACGGACGGATGGACAGACAGATAGAGGGACGGCCACACGAACAGACGCATGGACGGATGGATAGACAGACGGAAAAACGGAGGACGCATGAAGGGACGCCTGGAGGGACGCATGGAGGAACGCACATACAGATGGCGGCACCGACGGTCACACGGATGGACGAACACACAGATGGACGCATGGACGGACGCATAAATGGACGAAAGCAAGAACATATGGGCGGACGAAAGCATGGAGGGACTGACGAACGCTTCGCCCAAGAAATCATCCTTCACTCCGCGGATATGCTGTGATCTTTTTCTTGCACCGCAAACACCCCGCTCATTTCACGGAGACATTCTTGAAGATATTGGTGACTGGATATACCACTTCAATCGAGTTACCAATATCAGCAAATGGGATGAAGCTCGCAAACTGTAGGGAGCTTACTTCTCGTTAAAGGACTCTGCCAAAACGTGGTACGAGAATAACGAGGTTTTTTTTTTTCGCGTCGTGGCAAGAGCTCAGCCGGCAGCTCCACGATGTGTACCGCAGTGGCGAAAGAAAGGTGAGAGCGGAACAGGCCATCTCGTCTAGGAACCTCCGACCGAACGAGAGAGTTTTGATATTTCTAGAGGGCATAGCTTTATTCTTCAGGCGCGCAGACCTTGTGATGTACGAGGAAAAGAAGATGCGGCACTTGATGCGTGGCCTAAAATAGCAGCTTTTTGCTGGACTCGTACGCAATCTACCGAGGACTGTGGCTGATTTCATATGTGAAGCCACCACAATGGATCGTACTCTCTAGCAGTGGACGTCACAGTACGAACGCCAGGTATTTACCGCTGCTGCATGCTCCCTTTGAAGCTTATAGCCAGACTTAGGCCCTCGTAGATATCATAAGAAGTGTCGTGCGGAATGAGCTGCACAAACAGCAAGTGGCGGTACCCCAACCACCTGTGAACAGCACTCGCAGATGCCATCTAAAATGAAATCAGACAGGTGGTCGCCCCACTCGCACCACCAAGACCTGAAATTTCTGTTCTGATTTACGCGGCGTCCCTCAGACCTTTTGCACCACACGCTCCTGCTCCCACTATGCGTACAATGAATCGGGCTAGCCGAAAATTCCAGCGCACCTTTTTGACTCCGCCAGCCGCGTCAAGGTTCCCGAGCGCACCCACATATCTTCCGTCCAGATCAAGACAGAACACTACAAAGGCACGCGTGTGGTGTACGTTGAATAACCATCCGCTTCCTACTACTGTGGCAAAACGTCCATCACAATCGTCTGTATCGCCAACAAAGTCTCCGCGGCTTCCACCCTGATGGCCGGTGCCCGCGCTACGGTGAGTGCCCCGCGAACTCGAAGCGTACCAAACGGGCCAGCAAGCTCGTCGTCTTGGTCAGCGCCAGCAATCACGATCACCATCACGTCACCTAGATTGTCTTCGTCCTCTTATGCTTCTTTTGTAAGCCTGTCACCGAGTCTCCATGGGAGAAACTAGGAACCGTGGTCCGAGGGGTGAAGCCGCGGCCAACGAACAGTCTAGGCTCCTTACATAGAACGAACCGACGACGACCGTTTTAATTTTCAGTAGTTTCCGAAAGTCATAAGACTGTCTTTGCTGACATCTCCGTATACGTCGATAATCATGTTGTCATAGCCCTCGTCAAACCGGTGCTGATTATGCGATTACGATCAGTGCCCTCCCATCCGAACTGAGGAAAGTAACTACCCCTTTGCAAGGGCCCCCTTTCCCGAAGGCAGATGGCCATCTCGTGGTGCCGACCGGAATGTGCACAGCGCGTATTCAAGTACGTGCATTGACGTTCACACGGTGTTTTCTCGTATTAATTTTGTGCTCCCGTCCACTCATCCTGGGACTAGATTTTTTTCACGAATACGGGCAATCATTAATCTATGAGAGTTGCTGGTGTCCTTCTACTAGCAGTTTTATCCTGAATCGGAGAACATTCACTTATTGAAGACTGCCCTACGTGTATCCCCCTAATCTTTTACTCTGCCCCCTCAAAGCAGCCTCTTTGTCGGTGTTGAATATGACGAACACTTCCGCGATGCTAGAAAACTTATCTCTGCTATTTGTACAACAAATATGCATTGCCTGAGATATCGTTCAGCCCAGAAACGTTCCCGTCGGCTACCACAAAGTGATGTGGGCATGTTTCAAGGCTCAAGCCATATTTCTCGCGTCACCAATCGCACGTAGAGTGAGTTTTGATTCAATTACAACTTTTTGTTGCTTTTCTGTTTCTTTTTACAGTGTCCTTTCCAGTTATTTTTCTATTTAGTACTGCAGTGAAAGTAGCCCATTTATTTTTCCTTACGACACACTTTCTAGCTCATATATAATGACGTGCTTTCTTTACTTAATTTGTCAGCATTCCTTAAGAATACCAAGTTTCAAGTAAGTTTGCAGCTACGTAGAAATAACTATTAAACTATTTATTGATGAGTTGCTAATCCTCGTAATTTACTGATGCTGCAATTAAAAATACTCCACACGGAAGTAAATAAAGAAAACATGCCCATGTAAGAAATGTTGAAACGTACAAGAAACGACAAGCACGAAATGCTTCAGAAATGGTTAGCTGCATGTCTTCTATATATTCAAAATATATTTTTCTCTTTCTTTTTGCTGCACTCTATTTTTAGGAGGAAGAATATATGAGAGAGAAGGAGCGCTAGGGAGGCCAATCAGTGCAAAATAACCAGTTTGCTACCCTACATGGGGGAACGGGAGAGGGGGGGGGGTGAAAAGAAGGAAATGAAAGTGTCGGAAAGTGAGCACATTACACTGCAGGTGCATACAAACGTCGTCAGTAAGAGTCCCTCAATCTGACGTGAAACGTGACATCAATATCACAGCTGCTTGTCCAGGTCAGCTTTTTCGCAAATCTTTAGCAGTTCTTGATCGCCTTCAGCTGTAGCGTTATTTATTGACGACATGCAAGAACAGATTTCACAAAGCTTGGTTTATTGTCATGCCGCACCTCTGTTTAGCTCTTATACGTCAATGCTACGCCAGAAAATTTGCAGAATAGTATTAATCGTGTATGTGTATTATCGAATATGCAGAGGATACGTAACTGCCTGTGTTTATTATTCTTCCTCATCTAATGGCCTCTGTTGCTTGAGTTATGTGTGTCCAGAAATAAGTTTGACACTCAGTCAGACATGCGTGACTTTTTCTAACCCTTCTAGACAGGATAAATGTACATTTCATTTGTTATTGTGTGAAAGAAACATGAATATGAAAGATTACGAATAACTGCATTATTATGACGTACGCAAAATAAAAACACCACGGCTTCTTTATGTACCCATGCACCTTCTATACAGCTATGTGTTTCGCTGCTTTCTTTGTCAGCGATGTCATGATTGCCAAGATGCGTCTCCTGTATACGTGGTTATTACGAATTACGTTGAGTAAACACATTCTCTCTTTATCCGCTGCATCTTCTACAATTGCAGTGATTGTGACAGCGTTGTAACTAAACACCTCACAAGGCACGCTATGCTATCCCAACCAACCAACAAGACTTGAAAAAACAAACCTCAATGTATTATATATCATTACTTATATTTACCTGCTATATAAGAACAAATATAAATAGTTTTTTTTTGCTTTCCACCAGCACCGGAAGCTGCTTCACTGGTTACAAGCATGCGAGCCTGTCGTTTTTGATGATGGCGGCTAGTGCTTAAAAGTTTGCTCGACCAACGACCAATGGCATTCTGGGTGATAAAAAACGCTTCCAATTTTCATCAGACAAATATCTGTTGTATCAGTTGTGCAAGGGGAACTCCATGGGAGAGTCAGTCGGAAAATAAATAAAGGCACTGCCTAAATTATGCATATATAGTTTGACCTTTTTTTCTCACAAATAAATGGCCTCAAAGCAAAATTGTATGTCCGAAATGTGATATTGTAACGCACCCTCAAATAAACTCTTTTAATACGCTCACGTACGCTGGGCGAACTTGTGCCCGAGAATAATAGCACAGCTAGATTGTCTCGAGGATTCTCTTCTGCCTCTTCTTCTACGTTCGTCTTTTTTTCCAACACGGTTCGCGCGCAGCTGGGTCCCACAGGCTCGTGCGTCGCAAATCATCTAGAAGGCACAAGTATTTGCTAGCGTGCGTAATTTGAAGTCACATTGTGTCAATGCCCCCCTTTCCAGAGTGCATCGTCCCGATGCTTGTGTCGAACTGGTCGCATAGCAGTCATTCACAAACCCTCGTCGGGGATGTCGTTAACGTCAAAGAACGTTGTATCTTCAGCGTTTCATTGCCTGTCGTGATATGGTTTCATCCTGACGACATGCACAGTTTCCGTGCGATGCCGCCGTCGGGATTGAATATCCTGTCCCTCTGGCATAACTTCGTAGTTGAGCGAGCCGACGCGACGGAGCACTCTGTACGGACCGAAATAGCGGCGAAGCAGTTTTTCTGACAGGCCACGTATTCGTACAGGAATCCACACCCATACTCTGTCTCCTGGTGCGCACTGGACGTCTCTTCTTCGCAGATTGTATCGATGCGTGTCGGTTTTTTGCTGTTGGAGAATGCGATATTGTGCCAGCTGTCTGGCTTCTTCTGCTCTTTGTATGTAGTCGTGAACGTCATAGTAATTCTCGGGCGTCTCGTCAATAGGTAACATTGCATCTAAAGGTGTCGTTACCGTCCGGCCAAAAACAAGTTGTAATGGCGTCATCCGTGTTGTCTCTTGCATCGCAGTGTTATAGGCGAATGTTGCATAGGGTAATATTTTATCCCAAGTACGGTGTTCTATATCAACCTACATTGACAACATATCAGCCAGCGTTCTGTTCAGTCGTTCCGTAATACCATTTGCTTGAGGATGATATGCCGTCGTTTTTCTATGACTGGTGTGCGTCAATTTCATGATACATTTCATCAGGTCGGCCGTAAATGCAGTCCCTCGGTCCGTGATCAACGCTTTTGGAGCTCCGTGCCGCAGTACGATGTTGGAGACGAAGAATTCGGCTACTTCAACGGCTGATCCTTTAACAAAAGTCGCTGTCTCGGCATATCTGGTTAAATAGTCGGTGGCAACTATTATCCACCGTTTTCCCGATGACGACGTAGGAAATGGGCCCAATAAGTCCATTCCCACTTGTGTGAATGGGGCTTCTGGTGGTTCTATCGGTTGAAGGAGACCTGCTGGTTTTAGCGGTGGTGTTTTACGTCTTTGGCAGTCCCGGCAGGTTCTGACATAGTGTCGTACAGAGCTAAGCAACTTCAGCCAGTAGTATTTAGTGCGGATGCGTGCTAACGTTCTGCTTACTCCTAAGTGTCCAGCTGATGGATTGTCGTGGCAAGCCTCCAAAATCTCTGGTCGCAGAGGTGAAGGGACGACAAGCAGGAATGTCGCTGTATTGTTGTCAAAGTTCCTTTTATACAGGATGTTGTTTCGTAGGACAAACGCTGACAAGCCACGGACAAAAGGTCGTGGAACATCGACAGACTGTCCTTGTAGGTACTTGATCAAGAGGAGTATCTCAGGGTCGGATCGCTGCTGAAGTGCCATCTCTGATGGTGCCACAGCTCCCAAGAAAATAAAATCTTCACCATCCTCGGTGGAAGCAGAAGCAGCAGGTTGAATCGGAGCACGTGACAAGCAGTCCGCATCACTGTGCTTGCGACCTGACTTGTACACAAGCGTGATATCATACTCCTGTAATCGCAAGCTCCATCGTGCAAGCCGTCCACATGGGTCCTTGAGATTACCCAGCCAGCATAGCGAATGATGGTCGCTTATAGCCCGAAAAGGCCTACCATATAAATATGGTCGAAACTTGCTGATAGCCCATACCACGGCAAGGCATTCTTTCTCGGTCGCTGAGTAGTTCACCTCAGCTTTCGAAAGAGTGCGACTGGCATACGCAATGACTCGTTCTTATCCGTTTTGCTATTGGATGAGCACGGCCCCAAGACCTAAATTGCTTGCATCTGTGTGGATATCAGTTTCCGCTTCCTCGTCAAAATGCGCCAGAACAGGATGGCTTTGAAGGCACTTCCGTAGTTCATTGAAGGCATCCTCTTGTTCGGCAAGCCATACGAAAGGCATTTCCTCTTTTGTCAGCCGTGTCAGTGGTTCAGCAAGTCGTGAAAAATTTTTAACGAACCGTCGATAATAGGCGCAGAGACCTGAAAATCGCCTAACAGCCTTTTTGTCTGTTGGCTTCGGAAATCTTGCTACGGCCTCAGTTTTTGCAGGGTCTGAGCGGACGCCTTCTGCACTGATGACATGGCCGAGAAAAAGGAGCTCACGGAAGCCGAAATGACAATTATGCGGTTTTATCGTCACGTCCGCTGATTTGATCGCAGTGAGCACGGCCCGGAGCCTTTCCAAATGTTGCTCAAAGGTAGCAGAGAAAACTACAACATCGTCGAGATAAACCAGACATGACTGCCATTTAAGACCACAGAGCACTGTGTCCATCATCCGTTGGAATGTGGCGGGTGCTGAACAAAGGCCAAAAGGGAGTACCTTGAACTCGTATAAACCGTCAGATGTCACAAACGCTGTCTTTTCGCGATCTCTTTCGTCAACTTCTATCTGCCAATACCCACTTTTAAGATCCAATGAGGAAAAATACCTGGCATTTCGCAGCCTATCCAGAGTGTCATCAATTCTTGGCAGAGGATAAACATCCCGTTTGGTGACGGCATTCAGCTTCCGATAATCAACACAGAAACGTAAGGTTTGGTCTTTTTTCTTCACAAGAACAACAGGTGACGCCCATGGACTTGATGAAGGCTGGACTACATCGTCCTTGAGCATTTCTTTAACCGGATTACCAATAGCTTCGCTTTCTCTTGGTGACACTCCGTAGGGATGCTGGTGTATGGGCCTCACTGACTCGTCGACAATGATGCGATGTTTGGCGACAGGAGTGCGTCGAACCTTAGATGACAACGAGAAACATTCGGCGAATTCCCTTAAAAGACCCTCTATTTGCTCTTTTTCGCTCGGTAGTAGGCCTGGCTCGATGTCGATGGCTGCAAGGACAGACTCCACGTCTTCGAAATCAGAATCATTGGTTTCAAAAGTTCGCAGCTCCGTAACCTGGACGAAATCATTCAGACTGGCGATGACGGTTCCTCTTGCAACATGCTGCAGCTTATTTCCAAAGTTTGTGAGTAGAACGTTTGCACATCCGTCACGTAACTTAACAAAGCCTCGTGCCATGCAGATCCCTTTTTGGAGTAGTAAGGCAGTGTTGTTGTCAGCAAATCCTTCGAATTCACTGAATGCTTTGTTGTTTACGGCGGCAGATATGCTCGATCTTGGCGGCACCATGACGCCATCATCTGCAATACAAAGGTCATATACGTTTTCTTCCGTTTCAAAGGTAGCAATCGCGTGCCTAGTCGAGAATGAGACGGAAGATTCTCGCAATGTAATTACAGCGCCATTAGCTCGTAAGAAATCCATGCCGATAATCAAGTCTCTTGAGCATTCCGGCAGCACAATAAAACTGGCGACGTACGTGAAACCCCGTATTCCGATTCTTGCTGTGCATATTCCAGTAGGGTCGATGAGGTGCCCTCCTGCTGTGCGAACTTGTGGTCTCTTCCAAGGAGTCAGCACTTTCTTTATATTTTAGAAAGTCCGCTACTCATCACTGAATAATCTGCGCCGGTATCTACCAGTCCGATGACTTCATAGCCATCAACGAACACACGTAAATCGGAAGCAACGTCACTATCGAAGCACCGGTTTCTGAATCGGTCGTCGTTGAGAGTCAGCACTGGAGGTTTTTCTGCATTAGCGTCGACAGCGGCCTTGCCTCCACAGGTCGCTGACTCCAGTTTTCCCGACGTGGGCTTGGGGAACGAGACCTTGGGGAGCTTGCTGAAGGTCGGGGGCTAGGCGATCTATACCTCCCCGTTGTCGTTGCCCGAGGTCGGTGTCGTTGGAAGCCACTAAGGTTTGACGACCTGACAGGTATTCTTCAACTTCGAAGGGACGTTCACCATTTCGTGGTCGAGGTGCATTAACAGGAAAACCACGTAGTCCTGCATGGCGGTAGTGGCACGTTCGGTAGAGATGACCAGGCTCCCCACAGTGATAACACAGCGGTATCTTGTCGGGGGTGCGCCAGACATCGCTCTTCCTTAGTCTCCTCTCTGGCGTTTGCTGCAGGGTGCTCGGCGGCATCGGGTACT
The DNA here is from genome assembly GCF_043290135.1 of Rhipicephalus microplus. NCBI lineage: Eukaryota > Metazoa > Arthropoda > Arachnida > Ixodida > Ixodidae > Rhipicephalus > Rhipicephalus microplus. The sequence goes on along the minus strand of NC_134706.1, from coordinate 152,021,470 downwards.
GCATAGGTGCAGCCGCCGCGACGTCCGCACGTCCTGGAGGTCCTCGTAGTAGCACATCAGCATACGTCATTCTCGTCTTCTGTTGCAGTGGCAGCCCTGGCTGTGCGTTGCTCGAAGGTTCGCGTACCACCTGCCTGACCTCCTCAAGGATCACATCGGCCAGAGACGAAAGCATTGGAGTGTTCTGGTCAAGATGCTGCCTCTGCAGCTCTTCTCGCACAACAGACCGCACCAGCTCGCGTAGTGCTTCCGTGCCGTTACCGAAGGCTGGTGGCAACATGTCCAAGGAAGTGACGATCGCATCCCGGTTGTATAACCTTGCTCGCTGTTGTAGCGTCCTTTCCATTGTAGTCGCCTCGGAACGAAACTCGGCGACGGTGCGCGGCGGGCTTCGAATTAGTCCGGCAAAGAGTTCTTGCTTCACGCCTCGCATCAGATGGCGCAGCTTCCTGTCTTCGCTCATATTTGAATCCGCTCGGTGGAATAAGCGAGACATGTCTTCCACATACATGGCGACAGTTTCGTTATTGCGCTGATTTCTTGTCTGGAGCGCAGCTTCAGCTCTCTCTTTGCGGTTTGTGTTCGGGAAAGCAGCGAGCAGCTCCCGTCGAAAATCATTCCATGACCGGGAGGTGGCTTCGTGGGTTTCATACCACGTTCGTGCGCTATCTTCCAGTGCGAAGTAAACACTTCCAAGTTTGCGCTCTTCCCCATATCCGTTAGCCTTTGCGACGCGTTCAAAGTGCTCAAGCCATTCCTCTGCGTCCTCGCAGCTTTCGCCGTGGAAAGGCTTTGGTAGCATTGGCTGGTTTACTACAATGTTGGCTGGGGTGACCTGAGCTGTCATGTTAGTTGCGTACGCGTTCACAGCCGTTGATGTTCCAAGCGAAGTCGATAAAGGTGAAAATTCAGGACCCTCACCACGTAGGCGTCGACTGCAGCGCTGATGAACAGGCGTCAGCTCGTTGGGTCGAAATCGCTGTGGTTCTGGACTATGCTCCGTCACTCGAGAGGGGCTTGGCATCACACCCAGCACTTCCACCAGATTTGTAACGCACCCTTCAATAAACTCTTTTAATACGCTAACGTACGCTGGGCAAACTTGTGCCCGAGAATAATAGCACAGCTAGATTGTCTCGAGGATTCCCTTCTGCCTCTTCTTCTACGTTCGTCTTTTTTTCCAACACGGTTCGCGCGCAGCTGGGTCCCACAGGCTCGTGCGTCGCAAATCATCTAGAAGGCACAAGTATTTGCTAGCGTGCGTAATTTGAAGTCACATTGCGTCAATATTCATAAAACTAATGTAGAACACTCTTGGCAGAAAACAGCTTGTTTTAGTAAGTATACGGAAACAATCATTGAAAGTTGTGAAGGAATACGTCTGTTTAGGAAAGGTATAATGACAGCGAAGACGAACCATGAGAGGGTAGCAACTACAATAATGATATTGGGTTTAGCACATTCAGTGAGTATCATCAAAGCATAAATTGTTGTTTTGTCATCATACACCAAAAGGGCATTACGTAACAGCCGAAACTTACCAGTACTTACCTACGGAACAGAAATCTTTCGAGGAGGGTTCAACCTAAAATGAGGACGACGCAGCCACCAACTGAAAAGAAAATGATGGAGTAACCTAAAGGGGAAGAAAAGAAAGCAGTATGGGTTAGGGAAAAAAACCGGGGTTAAGTATAGCATAGTCGAAATTAAGAAGAAGAAATGAATATGGGCCGGGATAATAGCGCGTATAGGCAGGATAACCGCTGGTCATCAAGTATCGCAGACTGAATTCCAAGAGAAGGCAAATCGGGTTAATTGTTGGTATATAGGAGACGCATTCTCTTGCAATGGGAGTAATCAGGCTTATATTGATTATGATCAAGTCACTCCAACTTCGAAAACGAGGGAGCGGTCTCCATCTCGCTTTCACTGCCCATCCTACAATCTGCTCGCCCCTTACTTCTTCATGAAGCATGTGAACAATGTCAATACTGAACATGGAGATTAGGTTACCGCGCTTGTCGACTACACGCTGTTATTATTGACATCAGTTGGTCACGTACAATGGTCAGGCGAGACACGTAATAAAGGGTGGGCTCCTTCATTGCAAAAAAATGTAAAAGACCATTCACTACTGATAATTCTTGTATATGAACCAATAAACATTTTGTGCTTTCGCGACCTCGCGTGACTCACTCTGATGGCATCACCAAGTGCACCAAAAGGACAGATAGACTCTGAGAAAATAACTGCTCGTTTTTCTTTTTTGCATATTCGTGGCGGTTGAGGGCCTTTTAAATTTCGCGTTCTTGTCGGACAATCATTGGAAGTTAACGTTAAACAGGCAAAATCTTGCGCGACCATGAAGCCCTCCCCGCTTGTGCGACGGGATTGAACGGGCCATGTGCCGACTTCGGACGAAGAACTCTTTCAGCAAAATATCGATATGCAAGGCAGATTTTCTGCGTGGGTGATTGAAGACGACAGGAAGCAAAATGCCGCAAAAAACATTGAGAGGACTCGCGGAGAGGTTTCACTGTAGGGACACTTTTCAGGGCCATAAAAACAGAGGGCAGCAAAAATGAACAATTTAATAAAGACGTGATGGAGAAGATAGTGATTCCGAATCCCCACGGGACAAAAAATTGAAACAGGGAAATCCTTTCCGCGCACTTTTTTTTTGCGAGAGATCGACTATTGAATGCGTTCGTTGAAGAAAAAATTTTTACCAAGAAGACGGAACGTCTTGCTAGCATGTCCTGATCAAGAAAGTCGAACAAAAAGGAACTGACAAAATACGCCAAACTAAAATATCAATGAATGAGCAACCACGCTGTCGCGGACGATGCGCGAGGGCACACGTCAGGACGCGAGGAAATGAATTTTCCGGCAAAGTTTCGCGTCGGGTAGCAAGAGATCTATTAGGATTCGCTCGGAGCTGATTTTTTATATACGTTTCGCTACTATTTATTTTGCGCAATATCTTCAATACTAGTTTTCCAAAATATCAATTTTGCTTTTCCCGTTCGGTTCGCTTGAGTGCAGCATGGAAGCCTTGTCTTAAATCAAGCGTTGCTTCTTTATATATGCACTCTATGCGCACACGTATTGTTTTTTATTGAAGATGGCCTGGCTGACGTCTTTAGATGCGGCTGAGAAGGCGAAGAAGCACAAGTCCCGTGGATCTCAGCTTACGTACAGCAGCTTCTTCGTGAGAGCGTTTGTGGTGTCAGCCTTCCTTAATTCATTCGTTTTTGTCTGTGACACACGCACTTTTTCAATGTGTCTTCTCGGAAGTGTCACATTCCAATTTTTTACGTTTATAAACAAAAAGTTGTGAAATGCTGCTCTTTCCGAAAATGAGGTAGGTATATAGGGATATGGCCAGATTTAGAAGGAAATGAGAAATGGAATATCTCCGAATGAATACAAATTATTTGTGCTAAACGTCATTATTCGTTTTAACGACGTCCAACCACGTCGTTGATATGTATTGCTTAACGGCAACAAGTTGCGTAAAGTATTCAACAGAAATGAGACGCCATATTCTGTTTCGTTTGTAATTCGAGATAGTAATGAAACATTTTCTATTACTGCGTGCCAGAGACATTACTGTAGTTGCTTGGTTCATGACGTGAATGGTTTTAAAGTGCCAGGATGCTTTTTCGATTGCCTTTGACGGTTGTTTGTGCTCCACGTGCAGAGGTAGCGCTACTCTGTTTATATATCTTCTGTGTGAGCGACTACTGCTGAGCAGCAGTGAAGCCTGCCGACTCATAAGTTTTCGTAAGAAGGTATTGCCGCACGCTGTTCTAAGAAAAGCTGTAATTAAATTGTGAAGAATTGAGGAACATGCTTATAACCTTTTAAGAGTATAAACGTTGAAGCATGGGTCTACCCGTAGAGATGTGTAATGCATCACTAGGACTCAATCGGCAACGTACGTGCCCAATCTCATATAAAACGACTCAAATGGAGTGCCACAGACAAAATGCAAGTAAGGTTTAACATGGTCCATGTTCCCGTTATTACAGGCAGCAACAAAATGACAAAGAATCAACAAAGATTAAAAGTACACAAAAAATTAACATCCCTAGTAATAATAGTTAACTGTTATTAACATAACTACAAGAGAATGTTACCAAGAAATAGAGAACGTGAATAAAGGGGACTCGCTTGCTGGATTTTGTACTCACTGGTTGTGCCCCCGCGATCTCCGACAACAGCGCAGCTCTGGCCGTCTGGCTCGCCCAACGCCATCTCCTGACGCCGACAAGATCTCTCGCTGAGTGGTGCCCCGTTGTCCGACTCCTGTGACCGTGTCCAACTTTACTATTTTCTCCTTATTTCCGTATGTGGTCTCTCTGTCCGTGCGCCTCTACCTATCTCTATGTCTTTAATTTCTCCCTATCCTTTTAATCTCTTCTTACCCCCATCCCTCGTGAGCTACTGTTGAGGAGTCCTCCCCTGAGAGACGGTAATGGGGCTCACTTTTTTCTTCTTTTCTCTCTTTTAAGAATCACTTCCCCCATCGAATAAAGATAATGAGTGGTTTTAGAGACCCAGTTAGTCACCAGTATAAAAAAAATACGATAAGAGTAACAAAAGACGCAGCACTATACGGTGATAGATTTTTTTATACCAACTAATCGATTATTTAACACAGCATTGATTATAGCATACAGGCTCTTTTATTATTTTTCGAATATGGGCATGTACTTAGTGCCTTGTTGAAGATAGTACACTTAAACATCTTTTGAACATGCATAGATATGGCTAATCGATTCTGATAGTTACAGAAGTACTTTGTAGTTATAAATGTAATTATTGTTAAAACATTAAACGTTACTAAAGAAAAAATATGGCTAATCTAGTCTACTGGAAATCATGTGTATCAAATTTCTTTCACATAACGCTGTTGCTGATATTTATTTAATCATGCGGTGTGATAGTTGGAACACCCTGTGCATTACAAGCTTTATTTGCGATGCTGACATGCCATTGGCTAAAGATTCGCTGCATGAAATGCACATTTTGTGACAAATATAAAGTTAGGAATAGTTACAAAGACTTTGACACGTAAACAATATTTAGAGATAAGCGATGTCAAAACAGTAAGAAAAAAATACACTAGCAATAAAAACACATGCCTACCTAACCACATTATCCTTGCCAATGAAATTTTGTTTACGCGTTGTCGCAGGAAATCGGTTCCTTTGATACCACCACATTCTAAAGTGTCATGCATGGTTAATGTGGGTCATTATTGCTTCCACAGAAGTGAGGTCGTTATAGCACTCAGCGCCACCAGAATAAATTCAGCATTATTATGATATTTGGTGACAAGCATTATCAGCCGTTTGTTCATCATCTAAATCGTCACGCATCATCACAGGGTTCCCTTCTTCGAAGAAGCATACTTATGTGTCTGAGCAAACATAGGCCAGTGAAATGAGAAGAAATATGAATGGCTTCCACGTGTGTCGTCACGTACCTAAATACACGCTGCATGCAAGCCACCCGACGGGCGCGTGCACCTGTGGCAAGCATAGTACTAGGTATCTCATAAAATATGCCCCAAACACGCAAACGTAAGGGGAACGTCATATTTCTTCGATGTCTTCAGAATTACATCTTCGCTAGCCACAGGCATCTTCAGATAACTAAACGCATGACTTAATTGAAACGGTAATTAGAAACATTAAATCAATTATTGCATATTAGTAAAGTTCGGCGGTTATGACAAATGGGAGAATTGAAGTTGTTCATGCTAATAAACCATCACAGCTGTAAAATATAGAAAAAGCGGCCTCAAGTGCGAATCAGTAGGTAACCAAATTTGTCCAAGTACAATGTTGAAGGCGGAAGTGAAACCCCGATTATCACAATAAGTAGACGAGAAGAAGCACGTCACTGTTCAACACGTCGACTTCGAAAGTGTACATCTTCCGCGTTCAGCTGTGTAATTACAAGTTTAGCACGCGCATTCACACTACGAAGTTGGCTGAAGAATTGAATAATGACGCACAAACATTCTAGATATTTTAGAAGAACATGACCTTTCAGTTTTTGCGTGTTGCGGTTTCGGTTTAGCTGTTGAATGTAGTTGCATTTTTTATCTCACATTTATTAAACTTAAAGGCCGCTTTTTCGGAATCTCGAAGCTACAATGAGTCCATTAAAATAGGGACTTCAATTCTCTTTTTGGCATAACCGCCTTACTTCACTGATTATGAAGTTCATTGACTTGACACTCATAATTACTGTTCCAGATGATTTTTGGGCATTATGGGACACGTGCGTTTATAGAGAAGAAATAAAAAAAATACCCCGTTTGCCTTAGCCAGGTTTGTGAGAACTTTTTTGATTGTGTCTGAAATTCTCTGAACTTATCAGCCAGCACACAGCGCTTTTGGAAGCGACGCTATATACCACGCTATGAAATGCGCCGCCCAATGTTGCCCGACATCTTAGGGAAGTGCCGGGTGGCCGGATCGAACAGAGCCAGGGGAGCCCGCAGTGATGGTGGTGCGCGTGCGTGGATAGGGGAGCTTCTGTGACGCGCCATCTGTCGGGTAGTCGGTTCCGCTTGAAAATTCATTTTAATCGTCACGCTTTACTCGTTCCTGCAACGCGGGCGCTTTTCGATGGTGGTTCAGCCCAACAGGGCCCGCGTAGGTGCAGCCGACCACTGTGTGCACTGATGTGGTTCGGGCCATTTCGGTGCGGCTGTACGCTTACGTGAAGCTGTCGGGCTTTGATGATGAAGTAGACAGCTTTAAAATGCTCATCTCAAAGTTATCTTTTAATTGACTTCATTTTCTTGACATTTTTGTCGCAGTTACTGCATATATCTGCCCGTAGACGTTTCTTGGAATTATAGTCTTTTGGTTTTGTTCACTTTTGCGTCTAACAAAAAGAAACGAGCCTCTCCTATTATTCCGAGTCCTTCCGTTCATTCATATAAAAGATCTCGTTCTCGCAGACTTCGTGCCTACAGCTGGTAGGCTAGCCTGCAAAAAAATAAAGTGTGTCACAGTCATAGGCCGGCAAAACTGAAGGAACTCACTCGCACTTATTCATGAAATATATTTCGAGCCTTGGACTCACTCGGACACACACTCACAAAAATTTTCACCATGGACTCACTCAGACTCATACTTATCAAAACATCACTCACCTGGACTCACTTAGACTCGCGGCTTGATCTGACTATGAGTGAGCCCGAGAGAGTCAACTCATGATCTGACAGCCTAGATTTAGGGTCTTCGACCGTGGTGTCAATTTACTAATATCTTCCATAATGGGTGATTTTTGTGCCGTTTCTATTTAATATTAGAAAGCGAGTTCTGAGTGCTTCCTAACTAGTAAAGTCTATTTTCTTAGATGAGATGACAACATAACATCTATAATAACTAAGAAATTGCTTGGAAGAGTTGGTGGGGGGGGGGAATAAAGGTACCCCCCTACGTGATTCACGTCTCTAATGAATAAATGTTGAAATGGTGTTTGAACGAGACTGTTTTCAATACATGTGAGTAGACGTGAGTAAAAACGTGAATCCAGGTAGGGCTGTTAGTAATGCTGAAGATGACTAAATAGGAGTGACACTCACCGTTCCTGCTACGAGCAGCGCTGATTAACACTTTCAGCTTAATTAATATAGATACAGTCATAAGGATAGTGCACGGCTGGATGACTGCCGCTATAGCTCAGTTGGTAGAGAATAAGAATCAGAATTTTGTTACTAAATGTTCTGTCAAGTCACAGTCATTTAGTATAAAGAAGGAGTTCTCAAAGTCAAGAGACTGTATGGGACGCGTTGTTCGAATGTATGCAGGAAAACTCGGTTAAATCGAACTGGTGCCACAACAAATAATTGTATACACAACGACAAATTCGAGCTAAAATGAGCGCTTGGTTTCCGTTGGTCCTCGCATAAGTCGGCTCAAATGTACCACAATATGCTGCAAAACCAAACCAAACAAATTTTGCTAAAAATTCAAAACAACAAAACACAGAATTTCTCGGCGTAATACAATTCCGACACTTCTCTGAAACCCTTCGGCAAGCTACAAACAACTTTCGTAGAGTCGTGACATAAAAAAAACTCAGATCAATGCTAAATACTGTGTACTCTTAGTTTTTTCTGCGTTAACACTGTCATGCAAGTAAACATGCTTTGTAGCTTACATATAGCACCACATGTTCTACATCAGACTCTCTGCTTACATAACTGCATGTTATGTTTGCTTTCTAGCGTATCACTGACTGATCAATTGATTCTATCCGCTGCAGCATCTCTATCAAATTATTTACGAAATCACGTGCCACAAACGTGTAGTATCACCTAATTCACTAAAGCGAGTCCATAGATGACTTCTTTTGGCTGTGTCTGCGCACTGTTGCGCGATTACCATACATTATAACTACCCTCCCGCTAATGCGAACGACGCTTGATTAAACAATTTTATAGTCACCAACTAGTTACAAGATTTTACTGTATTCGTAAGTTTAAAACTTCGCATGTGCTGACGGTAAGTTTTTTTTTCATCCGCTTCAAGTTTTTTTTTCTCATTTATATGAAGATTACTGCCTCTAATAACCCCTCTAATGTTCTCTGTTTAATTGTTCGTCCTAGTTAATGTTCTGTCTAAAATACATGAACGACCCCCTGGAATTGTCCTTCTCTCGGTAATTTTCGTTGCATGACTCATGCGTGCTGGAAGAGTGCTGCATCGGAGGAAAGGTTTCACAAACATGGAACGTTTTCAACGACTCCTTTCTTTTCAGTTTTGTTGCTGCAGCTTCCTGACATTGGTATATATAAAAAAAGGCTATCGTGGTTGGCATCACTATATTTGCACAGCACAAGAAAAGGAGGCGTCACAGTGAAACTACGGAATGATGACAGATAAGCAGGAAAGATCCACGTCTTATCTAAAGACAGGAAAGATCCTAGACAGGAGAAAACAAAACAAAAAGACAGCGCTCTTTCCTTCATATAACTACTCGTTTTCTTTCTCTGATCAAATATGTTGATTTCAAATCACTAAGTAGCCTAATGATATGTCTTGCCAGGTTGACATTTGACGCCAATAACTGGTGAGCCCAGCATTCGGCGTAGTGAAGATGAAGTTAGGGTTTTGAAAAACGTTAATGTTATAAAAATGGAAAATAAAGCATGCTGTCGCAACTCACTCAGTGTGGCTAATATTGCGAAACGGTTTGTTCTAGTGGTCAACAACTCTGTTTTATATCATTATTTATTGAAAAAAGATTTATTTTACGTGAAAGCAAAAAGAATAGTCTGACAGTAGATAAAATTCAGTGTGAAAAATCTTGCACATTACAGCTCGACATAGCCCCGCTACCCATGAGCCGCAATATAAAAGTAGAACACTGAATATTTAGCCCAGCAATCAATACGAAAAATTTGTCGAGCTGTCAAATTATGGATAACAGTAAGTTCCTTGTGATGGAATTTAGGCTGAGCAATAAAGTTTATTGATAGATAACATGAACTTTCTGTAGTCTTCAGTTGGTTGCAAAAAACAAGAAGCGGAGACACAGGCCCATTTAATGTAAGATCTCCTCGCTTGTTGGCTAACACTTGGAAAAGATCTTGGAGCCACTCTTAGTAAAGATGCTAGAGAAGGTTGAGCACATCAGAGACGTTTATGTAATTCTACGCAGGAATAGTTCACATGCCGAAGGTGCCAGCAAAGAGGACTTTCGGTGTTCAACTTCCTGCAAAAAACCTTGCATAATATCTAAGTTGATTTCAAGTGGTGCAGTGTCACCCTGCCGTGGTACGTGGTCTTGCGGCTAAGGTACTCGGCTGCTGACCAGCAGATCACGGGATCGAATCCTGGCTGCGGTGACTGTATTTTCGATGCAAGCGAAAATGCTGTAGGCCTGTGTGCTGAGATAATGGCGCACGTTAAGGAACCCCAGGTGGTCCAAATTTCCGGAGCCCTCCATTACGGCGTTTCTCATAATCATATGGTGGTTTTAGGAGGTTCAACCCCACATATCAATCAAACAAGTGGGCCTATGTTAATATTTCTAATATCTCGCTACCTCTCCTTCGACGTCTAAACTGGGAAAGCAGTGGGCCGCTGAGGAAGGAAAAATTGACTGATGTCACATACCTTGGTAATCGACGTCATGCGAAGCATGCAGAGGAAAGGCGAGTGTGTTGATTTTTTATCGAGCGAGATGTCAGGAAATGACGCAATGTATACGCATAAATGTTGCATGCACGGGAATATCTGTAAGATGTCCAGAAATTCATATAACCAGTTTTCATCATTTGGGTAACGATGCCAACAGGAACACTATTATTAGCAACACCGGTAGCGATAACGTGATGTAAAGCGCTGGTGCTCGCAAGAATGGCAGCCCTGGACACTGCTACACAAATCAACTTCAGCGCATTGGACTTCACTACAATTGACGTTAACCTGACGGAGTGGCTGTAATATACGAGTTCATGCGTAATGTTTACAAAAGTGGATAGCCAGCACTGCCACCACAATTGAAAATTCACGAGAATCAGCATCGATTTGAAAAGTCGATCCGAGGCCTAGCGTGGCTCTCTAGTAAAATGCTGGATTGCCACGCAGAATGCTTAAGTTTTATTCCTGCTGGGACCCTAACATTTATTTTTTTGCATTCGTCGGGTCAACGCTGCCAATGAGAGTTTTTTCATAACGCTCACGCGTTATAATTGCTTACGTGTGTTCTCATTGTTCGTGGGTAGATACTAGAGCGTCAGTCCTCCGTCGCACATACCCGGACACCAGTGGCATGTACCCACCCATGGATAAGTGCCACTGTCCGCAGGGAAATGTTTGACGACGTACAACATGGAATTGTCACGAAGGCGAGAGAGGCTAGGAGAGAAATCTCAGAAGCACATTGAAAAGCTCCAGCATTCCCAAACAGGGTAATGTAGTCTGAAATATTCAAAATTGAAAAAGTTATAGGCAAAACAAAGAAGAATACACAAAAAACGAAGCTAAACGAACAGTATTACCAACGGCAATGCAAATTCATTTTCTTTGAAAGCAACCAATCAATCGAATCAATTGAACTAGACTGTGTAGCAGGAAAACCACAGAAATCCCCACAAAGTACAATGTTTAATTTCTAAATGTAAGATGAAGTGACTGAGCTAAAATAATGTAACTCTTCTAATGCTTGAGGTGATTATTCCCACTATAATGATTGCTTATTAGGAGATGGTCACCTCACTGAAGACTAATTCAAATAATCAATAAAAAGAGCAACGCTTAGAACAAAAAAATCTACAAATCGAAATACAAGTCAAGATATTTCAGCGTTAGCATTACATTACATATAAGGAAGAGATAGACGAACTTCATTTGAACATTGTAGTCTTTACAGTGATATTCACGGTGAGTAATGCAGCACAACAGCGAAAGCCCTGCCGCCCAAATATCTATCTATCTATCTATCTATCTATCTATCTATCTATCTATCTATCTATCTATCTATCTATCTATCTATCTATCTATCTATCTATCTATCTATCTATCTATCTATCTATCTATCTATCTATCTATCTATCTATCTATCTATCTATCTATCTATCTATCTATCTATCTATCTATCTATCTATCTATCTATCTATCTATCTATCTATCTATCTATCTATCTATCTATCTATCTATCTATCTATTTATCTATCTATCTATCTATAGCGGAAAAAGAAATAGAAAGAAGGAGAGAGCGCCTCCTGCGCTAAACAAAATGAAGATGAACGATGCACAGGACCTCGAGCTTCTGAAGCAAGCCGACGAACGGCAACGGAAGCCTCGAATCTCGGTAAGCCGAGTGAGTCCGTGCATACAAATTGACCTGCTCGCCTGCTTACAAAGCCCCTCGGATCAAGAAAACGGGCCGTGGTGCCCGTGCCGGACAACCGTGGCACATTCGAGGTTCGGCCGCGCAGGTTGTGTAAGACTTCTGTCGCAAACCTCGACTGTCCCGTTTCATTGCATGTCTTTAGCTTCAATCTTCGTAGTGTTGCACTTGGTTTCCGAATCTTCCCCCACGTTGTTTACGGCTTTGTAAGTAAGCTTCACTGCGGATCTTTGTTGCTGGTTGGCTCTGCCAAACTTGCCTGTACTATCGTTCGTCTGCACCGCTTCATCTGTTTCTCGCCTGGGGATGAAAACCTTGTGTTCTTAAGGCAGCGCGGAGTGAGCTACATTGTGCCAACAGTTCACCGTAATGCAGGGAGCCGAGGAGTGATTGTAGTCTATTCCTAGCAAATGCTGGACATACAGTACTCACGGATTGAAAGAGTGCAATGTAGGACTAAGCGGCACATACACTTCTGTTGCCACAGTAATCACTTCGGCTAGTATAGCCGTTATGTCAACTCAAAGGTGTACATGTGAACTGGAAGACGTAGATGTGAGCCAACATCATCTACAGAGAGCCGATCCGTCACGAAATGTCATGGATTTCCATAAGTTACATTTGCAGTATTTTCACTATTTATTATGCCTTGATATATTACATACTCTCTTTGTAGAAAGCATATCAAGAGCTTTTGCAATTCTATATATATGTTGGCTGCAAAAGGCAGCGTATCTTGAAAGGGCGTAAACCAACTTCAGTCATACTCTGAATGTCTTCTGCTCTACATGTGTGAAGTGGTAGCCCTTTATGTTATTGCAGTGTTGCAGCCATGATTTAATATTATATTAGTTACAGCATAACTGACCTGTCTTCTTAACGTGTAAAGCATTACAGCATTCGCCGCTCTGCGACAAAAAAAATTGAGCGAGGCCTGTTTAGAATCTGTTGTTTTGCATCCTTCAAATGCTCCACAGCTTACTCAAACTGCTTGTTAATAGATTAGTTTCAGCATCAACGGCGGGAGTGTATCGCGCAATCTCTCTGTGGACATTCAGCAATTGTTTCCACTTTAGCAGCCTGCCTGCTGAAAAGGTGGAAAGATAAGAGCATTGTGGACAAAGCTTGCTTCGGAAAGCAATCCAAGCCGAATGCGACCAGAGCTTGAAGGTGACCTGCACCCGAGAATAGGCTGTAGAGGGAGCCGGGTACCCCAGTTCCTCCCCCCCTCTATACTTGGGCGGTAAGCGTGGTCAGTAATCGGTATTGGTAAGCATGGATAATTATCACGCATACCATAGAGATTTTAAAGAAATTGAAACGCACGCTTAAGCGTGAGATTCTTTAGAATTTAGGCGTGATTGGTAAGCGCAGAGAAATATCACGCATATCTTAGGTGTCTAGGAAAACTTAAAATACACACTTAAGTAAGCATGAGATTTTTGAAGTGTAGGGTAAATAAATAAATAAATAACCACGCAAGCAAATAAATAAAATAAATAATTGCACCATACAGCTAAAAGAAATCATGTGAACATGCGAGGCAGCGTGTAATAACGCTTACACTGGTGGCGGCTTTGACACTGGCTCCCATCGCGGCATCACGCGGAAAAGAAGCCTCAAGAGGGGCAAAGCATGCAGTGGCGCACTGCTGTTTCCTACTGGAACATGCCAATCACTGCTAGTGGGCAATGAAAGACAGAATACTTTGGTTGGATACAGAGACCTGCACTGCACTTTCAGTTAACACGCGCGCTGTGAAGTTTTATTGTTTAACGACGTACAGAAGAAATCTCCCACTGGCACGACCTTGGAGCTCAGGATCTGGTAATGATGGGCGGCCATGAATGGTTGCGCAGCACGAGCAGTCAGTAGTTTCAATCAAGAAACTCGCTCTTGAAATGTTATTGACGTCTGTGACAATAATTTTTTCTAAACAGCAGACACTGCTTTCTTCGGCGTTAAGAGGCGAGACAGGGAGAAGCGTAGAAGAAGAGGGAGAGAAAATGGGTGTGCATGCGCAATGGAGGTCTCATCGCCTATGGAAGGAATGCCTAGAGGGAGAGAGAAGGGGAAGCAAGCGCCGGTTAGCAGACGCTTTTAAAAATTGCTCAGCGCAAAAATTTAGCGAACGAACACAAGCGACGAAGACCAGCGCTGTCTCGTCTCTTGTGTTCCAACTGAAATACTAACTAGCTCAATTCTACAGTTTAGCCGACGCTCCATAGTATTGGAGAGGAAAGAAGGAGGAGCGGACGCTATGCAAAGTAAGGGTGGTCATGCCACGCACCTGATTGAGTTCGACCTTTAGCTGCTTCGCATCTAACAAATAGATAAATACATATTTGTGGCATTAGTGCAGCTTCAACTATAGTGAAAGTGAACGCTCGCAAGACGAAATATGTATGCTACTGCCTTTCGTTCATTGGTGTGAACTGACTTCTAATCCATATCTTAATAGAGGCATGACGTGCTTAGAAATGTGGCAGGAAAAAAATATGTGTGGACCCTTCTGCCAAGTGGGAAGTTTTGGAACGCTCGTACAATATGAAATCCTAACTGCCTGTTTCTTTATTCCTTTAGCTATAACTTTTTCGAATGTTTACAGAGTCCAGTTAAAGTTCTGGTCACAGGCAAGGGATTTGGCATTATGCATCGCAGAACGTGGCCAGTTTTATGAGTAAAAAAATAAGCATCGAGCTTTGCGAAACACTTGGCATTCTTTCCCGGCACTTGGTCGGAAAGTCCCTTATATCTTCCATGATGCCCCATCCTTCGGCCATGGAAAGTGCCTCAAGCTTATATAAACAAGAACCTCGCATCGAGGCCATACTACACGTTCTAATGCTATTAGAAACAGACGAATCCTTTGCTATTGCTCTTTGTCGTATACTTCCTTACTTGGCGTCCAAATACCAGCAAAACAAATTTACTGACCGACTTACGCGTAGAAACGCTTTTTCCGTATTATCCCCGTGGACCCGACGAGACACAGAATACCAATTATGAAACAGTCTGCTTGTACATGTACTTCATGTCATACATTATTACGGCGTACAGCAAAAGCAAACAAGTGTGATGGCCAAGGGCTTTTGCGCTCTGTCTTCTTGTTTATTGGTACTGCTTAAGGGTAACGTTCATGGTAAGGGTACTTTCCATGTGCTTCGACTTTGCTTCCGGGAAAGATGGATTTCGCTCTATATGCCCACCTACGAACGGCCCGTCTCTGCTTTTGGCAGTAAGCTGATGAAGTCATGGAGCATTTCTAGTGACATGTAGAGCATATTAATATAAATTTTTCACACATGCCTGAGCGAAGCGCTTTATCTTGACACGAAGAACTCGAAGAAGCGTTAGGGACTAAAGCGTAGTCAATGAGAACGCAGGAGACGTTCCTTCAATCCATCTCTATAAGAACCAAGTAGAGACAAAAGTAGATATCAAAAAGGCGGTCCAATGTGTCATTACTGTAGGTGGTTGGCACTGTCTGATGCGTCCAACAGCATGTGCTACTTTCTATATGAAGGACAGAGTTCACGCGATCATATTGCGGTTCAAAACATAATAATAACAACATAAAATATGCAGTTACCAGGACAGGAATCGAACACGTACACTCTCCAGATTCGACGGCTTTTGTGCCTGAGACGGGAACCCTCTTCGTATGAGCCGAGTGACCGCTTCTGTCGCGGTTCGCATAACAAGTACATGATAATCGCATTGAGCTTCCTCATGCGTCCCAATCTGAATGTGTCAGTTTTAGTACCATTGCGGCTGGCTTCTTGGAATCATTTTTTGAAGCTGTTGAGGGGCGCCACAGTTTATCTTAAGGATCGACATCGCTTCTTGGTAACGTCGAACCTAGATGGGTAATATACTTTACTGGTGTACAAGCCAACATTTCTTTCAGCATTTATTCATTACAGGATTATTTATTTATTTATTATTTAATAAGTACCTGCTTCGTCATAAGGCATTACAGCAGGGAGGGTAAAGTACACATGGTCAAACACATAAAAAACATTCATAAAGCATGTAAAAATCAGCACTTGAATCAATAGAGAATTTTTCTGGTAGCAGAGTGTTCCATTCTCTTATAATTCTGACAAACAAAGAGTAGCGAAAAGCGTCACCCCCAAAAGGTATCCCTACTGAAACGTTCCGCATGATGCGGAGACCTCAAGTACGGAATTATTGGAATATGGAAGACGTATGATGCGGACTCCGCATTTCATGGAAAGACGTATGATGCGGACTCCGCATTTTATGGGGAGACACATGATGTGGACTCCGCATTTTATGGAAAGACGTATCATGCAGAAAAACTGAAATGTGTGCATGTTACGTCCGAATCTAGTGCAAAGCAATATAATGTGTAAATTGAATAGACGTCCACATCTTGAGTACATGCGATACTGTGTACAAATCACAATATTTCTTAAATATGCATGATTAGGGATTGAATCATCGGCATCTTTCTAATTGTCGTGTTGCGGAAGCAAAATTAGCTTTTAACTAAAATGCGTTACAAAGCTACTAAATTAACATGCTAGCGAGCATAAATGGTGGTTACATTGCAACACATTAATGCAGTGTTCTACGCAAGACTTACAGAACTTATAAAGTTATTAGTTGCAATAGATAAGCAATATTATACACATCAGCCCTGCTATAATCAATATATTTTTTATTTGTCTGTATGCTTCAGCTGTGAATAGCGACATTGCAGTGTTGGTGGTACACAAATGAGGTGACTACACCGTAATTTCACAAGCTCCACCTAAGCAACAGGATGGTGGCAAAAAACACAATGTAACAGCAATTTTGGAAAAAAATCTTTAAACATAAATAATAATCATAGCACTGTGAAAGTGTGGCGCTGTGTTTATCTCATGAACGCCTTGTGGAGATCGGCGAAATGCTGCTTGAGGCTCCGGCACCATTGTAGATTTGGGAGGTCACTGCAATAGAACTTATGTGGCCTTCATAGGCACCTGGAAATGTAAATAATTGGCACAAATAATGTCAGAGACACATGTTAGCACGTTAGTTCACATGCACAAGAAATATAAGACACAGAATGAAACTGAAATTGTAAGGCACACAATCCTTCATGTTATGCATACGTGAATAATAGAAGAAATAAGTGTATAAATTAGTTCTGCCACATTAAAGAAAACAGCATGCTTATCACAGTGAAGATAACTAGGTTGTCACGATTTTCAATGGTAGAGATAATCTATTGATATGTCCTTATAGAATTAAGATTAAAATGCTTCCTGCACAGTAAAGCTTTAGGAACTACCAGTGAAAGCTCTCAATGTATATTTAATAGTGTGTGCATGTATATCTGCTGCCTTTATACTATACAGTTTGTGCACAAAATTGGCATCTTGAACAATTTTGAGAGGTAAACCTATGCAAATTAGGAAGGCTAAAATCACCATGAAAGCAAGCAGGATCAGGCAGGTGCCATTAAAAATCTGTGCAAGCCAGACAACTATAACCGAACTGCATAGAAATAGGGGAGCAAGAGTAACAGAAATTCAGCTGCTGACCCGCAGGTCGCGGTATCGAATCCCGGCTGCATTTTCGATGGAGGCAGAAATGCTGTAGGCACGTGTGCTCAGATTTGGGTGCACGTTAAAGAAACCTAAGTAGTCGAAATTTCCAGAACTCTCCACTACGGCGTCTCTCATATTCATATAATGGTTTTGGGACGTGAAACCCCACATATCAATCAAGAATAACAGAAATAAACTGCCAACAGCAACGTTGGGTGCATGTGCTATCTGTAAGTGCTTACACCTTACTACATACAGCACGCTCATTCCATTTTGAATACCGATATTGAAAATAACTGCTCTATTAGGAATGTAAAAGGTAAGGTAAAACTGAATGACTCTACAAAAAGTGACCCTATTATGACTTCACGTTTTCTTATAACAAAATTGAATACGAATCTGAAATATCATTATGCAAGAAAAAATCTTCAAAAGAACAATGAAGTTTGAAGTCATAATTTTTAATATGGCTACTATGACTATAACCAAGAAATCGACCTCAACATGGCTAATGTTAGTTTTTAAGGCCTATGTTCAGTAGACAATGAACAATACCACGAAAACCACAGCGTTCAGGCAAAGCACCACAAAAAAAAGAAAGCAGACCTTTTTGTTATTACCTACAATGCTTTTAAAATGGTATTTTTACCTCTACTTGCCGCTTTTTATCTAAATAACTGGTGTGAAACAATAAGGCTGAAAATGCACTGTGCCTCCAAAACCTGTTGGTTGAATCTGAATTTTTAAAAAAATGGTGAAGCTTGCACTAAATTAGGCTCCACAAACCTTGGAACAGCGAGACTGCATGACTTTTAGGACTACTTTGGTTACTTGTGTTTTTTTTTCTGGGCCTAAGCATGAAGACAAGGGCTTAATTGAATTGCTACTAACAAACAAATGCCTTCGAAATGGCCCAAGCGTCAAATGATGCTCAGACATTTGTTGTTTTTCCCACTGGGCTATTCTACACTAAACATCCAAACCATACCGCCTGGCGACCATCACAGATATATAGTTTTAAAAATGATGGTAGTTTACTCTTCTGAAAATAGTTATTTGCAGAATTATTTTGAAGAGAAAAAAAGTAGTGGTCACGTGGGTACCTTCAGAATTTCGCAGAATGTCGTGCGGGTGTTATTTGTGAGAAAAATTTAAAAGTACCGCTTTTTCTTGCCATATCAAATTTGATCTACATATTAAGTAAAGGTGCTTCTTTACATATCTACATATTAAGTAAAGGTGCTTCTTTAGCCGAGTAACATTAGTGCAAATCATCCGCTACATAGGCTTTGAAGAATTCAGTCAAACTATTTATCGTTTGCATTTCTTGTGTGGCAATACCGCGCTTTGTATGAATGTTTGAGCCACAAATACTCACTCCACAGAAGTTATATTTCACGAAAAAAAATAATGTTAGGTCCTGATTAAAAATATCACTATATAATCGTTTTTGTCCACATTGAGATGCAATTTGAACTATGTGTTTGTCTAATGGAAAATTACTTTTATGTGTAAGTTGAAAGCAAATAAACAGTTCTTGTTATATGGCAAGTGTTATCATTACAATTTTTGTTTCAATGAGGAAAATGATTTTTGAAGTCTCCTATTGAGGGCCATGGGGAACTTCGGAACGGAAGCTGTCGTATATCAAATGCAGAAAACAGCCATCATTAGGAAACTTCAAAAATTAATTTATTCTTTAAAACAAAGTGTAATCATATAACTTGCCTTATATAGAGAACAGTTTCCTTGCTTTTGATGTGGCAAAAAATTGCACTAATATTACTGAGCTTCATGCCCTACACACAATCACCTTTACTTAATGCCTAGACCAAATTTGGTGTAGAAGAGGCAGTATTTTTGAAATAATTCTTTTTACTTTTTACAAACAACACCCAGACGACATCCTGGGAAGTACAGAAGGCACCAAGGTGGCCTAATATTTTGTTCTCTGCGACAAATTTTAGAATTTTGCTGTTTTCAATACAGTAAACGAGCACAATATTTTTTTTTCAAAACACATTCAGGATGGTTGGCAAAATGGCTGGGATGTTTGATGTGGAATTGCCTCACTGCCAGCATTTATTCTTCGAAGCTCAAGCTATCACCTCTCTGTTACTGCCTTCCTTACATACAATGCCTGCATAGGAAAGAAAAAGAAAGGCAGGTCTGAAAAGGTTCACAAGGCAAGATATTTTCATGTTGGATAAATTCATTACCATAAACAGCAGCAAAATAACATTCATTTTGAGTAGTCCAAGACACAAGCTATATACCAGTATACCAAGAGCCAAGCGCAAACTTTTCATTTGATCATGTGTGGTGATAGACAGGAAGCGCTTATTGCAAGACTGATCAGCCTGTAATTAACTGAATGAAGTACAATGCACTCTTCAATCCAACAACACATAGGCATCTTTGCTACATCAAAGCCATGTGTCATTGATTCATGCACTAGATGGGACAATGCACTTGTAACAAAAAAGATGAAAAAAGAAAATAAAGGAAAAAAAGAAGAAAAGGGGAGATGCAAAGTAGGAGCAGTGTAGCAAACTACTTTTACTTTGCCTCCCACTTTTCTTTCTTCTTTTTCCTTTTTTTTGCTTCTCTTATCCCCAACCTCCGACAGGAGAACACTTTGTATCATCGCAACCTAACTTGAAAGGAAGCAAGGGCTGCGCTCTTCTGCGTCATAGGTTTTTTTTCAGACAAACATTTCCAACAGGCACACACGCCTACACCAAAAGATGATGTCATTACTAACCCCATATAAACTAACACGCTAAGGATGTCATGGTGACTTCTAAAAAATAGGTCCTCCTATCGCAACATTGGCCAGCCTGTCTGAGGCACTTCTGCTGTTCACCCTGATTACCTGACTAGATGCTTTTATCTGTCAACTCGCATCTTCATTTTGGATAACACTAAGACGAGCTTACATTGATGAATACGCACGAAAGTTTAGTGATGTATCATTCATCAGATTAAGCAACTGTGTTAAAAAATTATTGATAGCCTGCTTCCTGGCTTTTTATACTAACAGTGCTTGAAGTAGCCTGAAACTGCGTAATGTCTTCTATGCACATCAACCAGATTGACAACGTAATGCACAACATGCTTAAGAATATTGCGAGAAACATGATACTGACAAAATGACCAGCCACCCAAAGTTCTTGCTGTACATGTTTATAAAATGTTCATGTACACCCAAATGAGGTGCTTATCATACAAGCCGAAAAAACCTACAAGTAGGGCCTTGGGGCCTTCTGTAAGTAGACGTGTAGAATTTTTTCTGTGGAGGGCATTACACCCATAAGTGAGGAACAAAACACCTGTACAATGAAGAATGTTGGCAGCTATCAGTTATAAAAAAACTAATGCAGCTAATCTTCCCCGACACAACTGTACATTTAGAGAGGCGACGAAGCTTCTGTCAATTGTGGCAGTAACTCCAACAGGACCAGTGCGAAAATTGGCACTACTTGGTTAGAAAAATGTCCAAACATGCCGGCCCGACTCCCTCTAGCCATCCCGGCTGAATCTGACACATGATTTCTTGACTGCTGGCTGGACAAAACAAACCACTGACGCACTCACAATACACAGCGTGAAGGTCCTCTGGAGTGGTTAACTTCGTGTTCTGCGATGAAAGAGCAGCACAGTGTCCTGATAAGGCACTCCTTGCAATGGTTTTCAATGCCACACAGTGACTTTGCTGTTCCTGTCGAAGAGAGCTTGGGGAGCTTGGAGGGTGCTTGCTCTTTTCTGGGGGCTACTGCCGCTCCTCGTTTTCTGCTCAAGGTCAACCTGCACAAAGTTGTAGACGAGGCTTTAGGAGTTGTATATAATGATATACAAATTTTTGCTGAACCCACATTTCCTCGTGGCACACTGAAGAGCTTCTTATAAAACTTAAGGCCTCGCGTATGAAAACATTTACAATCGATCCGAAGATGCACTTGACTCTATAGGAGTAAGTTTGTTATGTAGTGTATATAAAGAAAGGTCACTCAGCACAACCACAAGTACAGTTGCACACGAAAACAACATTAGCTGGACGGTGTTGGCCGCTTTCATGGCATAGCTTAAGCTGACACTGATCGTGCAACGATACTAAAAATATGCAAAAATTGCCTGATCGATTTCAGGCAGTTCTGAAGGGTAGGGCATAAATCTATCGTTCTACTCATGAGCAGTGCACAAAATTCAACATCAGTACCAACCCATTCAGCTAAAAATTTTAATTAGAATTTCTTCATTAAAGAGACTAACAAGTCACCAGAATGTGTGATTGGAAGTGGAAATAAAAAGAATGTGAATTGAACTTTATTCTTTTTGCAACTTGAGTGGCATTTCCTTTTAAGATTGCGCTTAAAGAGCCTAAAAGTCAGTATGTCATGCAGCATGTTTGTTTACTGCAAATTATTTGATGCTTTAACATGCAAAAAGATTAGTGGTCAAAGTTACAGCATATATCCGTATTACCTGTGCCAACATTAATCTGTGCTGCCTACGCAGAGGAGTCAACCCTCAAAAAGCAGCACTGTCACCGTGGCAAACAGTGCGAAATATGTGCATTTCACACGCACATGAAATGCATGCTTTCGCAGCAAACTGCAATGCACAAACATATAAAGCTGTTATGCTGACCTCCCACTGTTTGCTGCCTGTGTTGTGTGACACTTCATAGCAGTCAGAGACCCGAAAATTCTTAAAATGTTTCCAGCACTTTCTGTGTTACCACTAGATGTACTCATGAAAGCCATGTCAAACAAAAAGAAACAAGCCCCGAAAATTCTATTCTTTCACTGCATGTTTATACGATCAGACCAGTAAGCTTTCTATTGCAGAAAAAAAACAGCTAGTGTAAATATTGATATTCGGTCCCATTAACTGCTTTATGCTTTAAGCCATGTTATTATGTTAAACGGGTGTCCTGCTTTACACGATCTTGTCTGCATGAACTCTTGAACCTGGTACTATATAGGTTGAAAGACACACAGAGTTTTAGACAAACCTAGTTTCCCGTGGAGCATCCTTATGCACTATAACAACACATCTCAATCTAGTTAGTTGATTAGAACGAGGTGAAAACAGCTCGCACTTGAAAAGCACGGGCAGAAGGAATGACGCCTGCACCTTGTGCTCCCTGTACATTCTCGTATAGGGTGCAGTTTTCACCTTATCCTTATGCAATTTCGTATTTATAACATTGTTCGCTGCATATTCTTTGTGGCAATAAAGTGTGCGATACCGTCATGAGTAGCCCATGTAATTTATAAAAATACGATTCAAGATAGCTCGATTCAAAAATAACAAAGTGCATACAGCACCATGTCCTGTAGCCATTCTTTAGGCAAGTGGCAGAATGATTTATTCTTCAAAACATATCTTACTTGTAACCACCACAAGAGCTAACTCATACACTGGCACATTCTGTTTGGCTCTTCAGATTATAAGGTACCTGTTTTACACCAGAAAATCTGCAAGAAGAATAGAAGTGTTGTAATTGTGAAGAAAGAAAAGTAGAAGGAAAAAAGATAACCTGCCCTGGACAGGGACCGAGCCTGCGAATTTCGAATAACATGTCTGATGCTCGATCAACTGAGCTACCATTGTGGCTATCCCTCTTCCATTTGGTACGGTATATATGTGCATTTAATCATGGAAGAGTCAGTCAGCGCTGCCTGTTACCATTATGGCAAGTGTGGGACACCTTTTTTGCCTACTGGCAATCGCATTACGAATACTTCCAATATCCCTATACTTCTTTGGCAGGATTATTCATCTGTTAGTTCTCAGAAAATCTGCTAGTCACAGGAGGTGGCAATGGTTCGCCCTCCCACCTAAATGCATGTACTTGAACACACGCACAACTGATAAAAAAAAAAACAAGTCACACACCGCTAAGGTTACTGAGATTCACTGTTTCAGATTCATGAGTGGAGGAAACTATAAATTTAAGGGTTCGTTGTCTTTATTTAACACATTATAATGAGAACTAGCAGACAATGATGCCAAACAAACTATAGGTGATGTTATCAAAAATAACTTTAACAAAATTGTGAAAAGAAAAGTGAACGAAAACGTAACTTGGCGGCAACTTACTAATGGGTTGACATTTTTTGACAATTGAATTGACATTACTTTTTATAACATTCCTATATTTTCGTGGGTAATTTTGTCGGGTAATTTTCATTATTAGAGTGATGAGTAGGCTGACAAAGAAAGGATATGGCATTGATACTTCTTTTGAACACCTAATAGTTTGAGGACCTCAAAAGAGCGGAAGCTGCTTTGAGTAGACCAGAATATTTAGTTGGAGTGAAACAAAAACGTACACACATTTTAACCAGGCTTTCTAACACATTTTGAGACATAAAAGTGTATGCTGCCAGTAATGTTAAGTACCATTACTTTTGTCACACTATGCACTGTCTTCGAATAACGCGTTCGATGCTTTAACCACTGAGCTACCACAACGGTCTGACTATGCACTGTAGCAGGTGTAGTTAGAGTGGTGATAGTTAAGCATTAATCAAGCCCACCACCAACTGCGTTCACATCTATGGTCACGTATTTTAAAATTAAACCTGCTGTATACTAAAAAAAATTCAGAGCATTTATGATTTTATCCAAATCAAGTTATACCGACTGGGTAAGCAAACCATTTGCATCAAATCAAAAGGCATAAAGTGATTCATGTATTATAACTATGTGAACAATTTCAGCAATGTAGGGCAAAGTGACAACAGTTCTATTAAAAACCCCTCTCATTATAACATGCATGAAGAGCACCACACCAGAATATTTTATAGTGCATGTAATATCGAGACTACTAGACTGTCTATTGACCTTTTAGAAGAAGGGTATCGCCTTCACGTTCAAGGGGCAACCACTTAGCCTTTTCCTGAGCTTTTCAGTGAATAAATCCTGAATTTCAGATATCATTAGCATTGATTTACAGTGAACAGATTTTGCATACGAATTGAAACCTAGTTCTGTATGTAACTGCAATAAAGGGTGCCAAACCACATCCAATTATTTTTTTAACATTTCAAGCAAATGTGTGCAACGACTTCAGAATAGTGTCCTGATCAACAATGACAACTGCAGCAGCACAACTAGCTATGGGTGCCCAAAAAGTAGCTAGAAACAATACCTTTACCTCTTTGAGCCTTTTGGAAGTGTTCAGCCCCTCAGTGCTCACCTTACAACATTTTTTTAAATACGTGTTTGTGTGGCCACTATTCTTGCTCCTTGCACAGTGAGGAGGAGCACATGGCAAGAAGAGACAAGAAAGAAGCATAGCTAAAAAAAAGCGAAATAAGCGAGGACCTCTTTTGTATCGTCCAATGTGTGTAACATTACTATTGCAACAACATATAGAAAAATTATCACGGCTATGCATACATTGCAGAGTCATACACAGCTGTAACACCACGACTAAATTTCAACCCTGTGTTGGTTTAGGATCCCTTTATAGTGGCAAGCTAAACATATCTGCATTTGTTTGACACATTCTAAGATGCAGTGAAATGTGATATGATAATCTCATTTAGAATGCACGTCATATGGCTTCATTGTATATGTGGCCACAAGTAACTCTGGTCACAAAGCAATATGGTACAGCCTAAACAGACGTCGCCGACCACTCCAATCTGAACTTGCCTTTGCTACTTGCCGATTATCATCACAGCAAAAAATGAACAAATGAATCTGCTATAAATATGTGGAAGCTTATGCTGAGGACCAAGTATGAAGGTTGTTTTGTCATTATTGAGATCAGTTATTTGTTCAAGAACACTTGCTGTCGAACACAAATACATTGCTGTCGAAGCATCAAGACTCAAATATAAAGCAAATAGAAGTGTCTCTTTAAAAATTACAGGCCACAAGGTGCAGGATAAATATTTGATATACTTGGGATGTAAGGCACGCACAAGAGGTGCTGCCATATACTTTTCCCTGTGTTGAAATCTGCTTGCTTTATTCGCACAACACATCTATAAAGATGCCGTGAAAACACCAAGCAGCTGATGCAGCATGGTTGAACACATGTCCAGGGATTCCACCATTCATATTTTCTAAGCAGCCCTACAGCCTCCACAGTCCTGCAACCATTTGTAAGACAAATATGGTTCTACCCAAAGTTCTTGGTTTACAGACACACATGCAAGACGCATAACCACTCTATAGGAAGTTTGCATGTTAATGCGCTGGGTAGCAAAACAGATGCCAATATCAAGTAAGTATCCCGGCCTGCCGCTTCTTTCTTTCCGTTCTTAAATAATAATCAATCTATGGTTAATAATGTTCCCCAATGTGAAGTGTACTGGCAGTCCGGTGAAGAATTGCAATGTATTTCAAACAAAATCCAATTCATGGCAAGTAAGCATGCAATAGCGTTTTGTCAGCTAATCAAGAAAACAGCATGAAGTTTAGCTAAAACCCATGTTTTTTATAAACATCATTCAATTTGATATAAAAGTTGTGAGCATTATGTGAAAGAACACGGATACATGTTTAATCAATGATTACTTATTATGTACTGATATGAATGCAACTAACTGAATGTGAAACGATAGTTTTTGCTTGAGCATTTCGAGTTATGAACACTATCACACTTGCCAGCTGCATCTTGTCCAAAACAGCGGCAAGCTAGGCTAGTTTCTGTAGGTGAGCAGTAATGAACAGTGCAAAGTAACGAGAAACACCAGTAAGAACAGTATGGGGCAAGCATAGACTGCCAACTGTATAATTTATTGCACAAGTACTACTACTACTACTACTACTACTACTGAGCTCACAAAAAAAAGAAAAAAAAATTTCGCCTGAATATCAGTCAGACAACTCGTGTAAATGAAGGTCCAGTTGGAAATGAAGAAGTTACGGAATCAACAATGCCTGCTTTCTCTAACAGGACCCTCATTCACATGAAGTATGCAGCGATAGGCTCCTACCGAGGTACGTCACAGCATGATGTCACTGGCACACATAAAAGGTGTGGCTGGAAAAACACTCCCGCTGGTGGCTCAGCCAGGTACAGTCGTGCGGTGTTTGGGGCAAGTTTTAATTTTTCAAAGCTTACACTTCACGTTACAATGTCGACACTAGCTGTACTATGTGTCAGCAAACATCTAGCTGTGTGGTAAAATATTTGCCACGCTGTGTGTTTATATTGAAGAAGCGAACACACGTGGTGACCTGTGTGAGGAACAGCGGCACAGTCTTCAAAAATGTGCACTGTTGATTGCGGCATGTAGAGTGCATTGAAAGGTATTGAGAATATCGGTTCAACTGAGAATATTGTGCGTGGTGTGTGCAGTGTCAATAATAATGTGTCTTGTTTGCGAAGACGTTAGCACTCGTGGCAGGGACCGGTCGTTGAAAAAACTTGACTGGACATTTTAGTCAAGGTAAATATGCACTTGACGCGACCATCTGCGAGTGGGTACAGCTCAGTGTTTGTGCTGTGTGCAGAAAAATATTGCATGGTCACCGGGCTGGAAGATACCATTTGCTGAAGCTGCATCTATGAATCGCCCCGACGAGTAAGCAAGCCCAATAAAGGAATAACTCGTTTTATCGAAGGCCTCATATGTCTTCATGTAATAAGCAGAGATTCTTGTTTAACATATACTCAGTACCTTTACCGCTCGATATTCATGAAGTGACAATGCACACTACAAGTTTGTGTGTTAGGTCCTAAGGGAGCAATGTCAATATGCAAATAAGTTGTAGGTGTCAGATGCAGAGATGTAACTGCACAAAAGAAAACGTTTGTATTAGGCTACAGGTTTAGAATCGCATACATATCAGTGGTCTATCAGGAACGTCACCAACAACTTCCTTGCCAACTAGCCCTTGCACAGAGGGAGGGAATGGCTGCCAAGGTGCTCGAAGTGACGTCACACTATTTGCAAATATCGAGAGGTTTTTTACTTAGGCAACATTTTGCACAATACAATTTTTAGATGCAAGACTGTACTCGTCCCACATTGATCATACTGATGTCTTTTGTTCTTACTTTGGGCTGTGAATTACTAGGCATTTAGTCATCATGATCTTTAAAAGCTAATTTCAGTGTTCTCTCTCATATTGCTGACAACTGTGTCGTTGCATAAATTGGACAAAAAAGCAACACAGAAAGGCTGTCATAATAAATACACCAACATGTGTATTCTCCTGCAAACAAAAGTCGGCACTCGTCCTGTCATTACCCGCCTTCCTTCTCTCTTTGCCTTGCTTGTGCTGAAACAGCCAAACACCTGATGTGTTAGATGAGAAATATTAACGCATCAAACCTATAAGTGCTTGCATCAGCAACTACACAACAGCGTGATAACCGCACCCCTGCCACACAGCCGCGAAACTTATTTTGAACATGCTGGCAATGTATTATTTTATAAAAAGCAACTCTGGCAGATTACAAAATCTCACATTGTGCATCCAAGGTTTCTTCAAAGTCAGTCGTACAATGTAGGTGCTGGCCGGTACATTATTAGTTAAAAGCAAAGGCGTCTTGCAGGTACACATATAGATTGCACGAACACCTCTCTCTCGACACTAGACACACACATTATATCTTTTAACAAGCATACGCCACTGTTTAGGGGTAGAATAACGCTCTACTGTGAACGTATGCTTATCAACCCACTTAGGCGGTTGGCTAGGTGAATTGAGCCAAGTTACAAATCGTATCGCCCGCGAACGTGAAGAAAATGCTGCTTTGCATCAAATGGCGCCGCAGGCTTCGTTTAATCAACAACGTAGCAAGCGCCGTGTGCATCCTCCTCACTAAATTGCACTGATGAAAAAATCGATCACCATACACATGTATGTTGCCGCAGTTGTCGCGAATGAGCTCCAGTAAGGCCGCGCCGATGCGCCATGGCTCTGTTGGCGTTAGCGTTTTCAAAGCGAATCGGCAACCGCACTCGCAAAGGCGCGTAAGGTTGCCGTTTCACGACGCCTCGTTCGAGTGCGGCAACACAAACTTGCACTCAGTGGCATATACTTAGTCTGCATAAAAAAGCACCCCCCTTACCTTTAGTTTCTTTCACACTGTCCTGAGGGAAGCGACCACAGGCGTCAGCCGTCAACTCGGAGTCCTTCGAGCGCCCGCACAACCCACCGATTCCTTGGACGACTCGCACTTGATCCGCACTCGAACAACCGCGGGAATAGGGCGCAATCTTAGCACATCACACGAACGAGGAACGGCGCTTCCTTGCGTAAATTTAACATTTCGTGCTTTCGCATCGAAACGGCATGCCCACGGAAACAAAGAAGACAAACAACATGTGGCTTTAGCTGTGAATGGATTTGACTTGGATATCTGTGTGAGGAAACTAAAAAAAACATCTGTCGCTGCTATAACAGAAAAAAATATATGTTATCTGGCAAAATAACTTTAGTAGTGATAAACGGTTATTCAAAATACAAGTTACAACTTATACATATTTTTGCAGGTCTTTGTTTTGCTTTCGTTCTAGCAGACGACAGCCTCCTACTGCTTCTACGACAGACGTAGTGCGGTTTTACGTTCGGTGCGTGTCGCCGACGCAAAGCTCTATAGTAGTCATATAAGAGTTATGAATTCTCATTGAATCATAGGATGACTACAAAGCATTAGCATTTTGACATAGTGCAGTACGCAATCTTACAAGGCATGTCATTTCTTTGCTCTGAAGCAAATCGAAGCAAGCCGGCCGGCGCAATCAGCTGATGTCGCCGCTACGCGAGGCATGGTCGTGCGCAATAGCGTCGCGCCCCGCGCTCGATTTGTCATCAAGCGATAGAGCTACTAAGTGGAATACAGCTAGATGCAGGGATTAATGGCGTATCACTCCAACTTCCTGTGGTGGCCGACTCAATCGCAAGAGAGCCCCGGGAAACAACCTTCAGCTGCTCAAGGTTGTGTGTGGGTGTAAAAATACTTGTTTTCATCTGCGACGGGGCGGCAATCTATAGTTGAAAGACATGCGAAAAGCATGTGACGTATATGCAATCACAAAACATATGCACACAACAATAGATACGATCGCATATCGTACATAAATACGCCAACACATAGCGTGTAAACAGCAAATTCATATATATATATAACTTAAACGTGCACAGACTGTCCAGTGCAAATAGCTTAGCAAGCTAACGCACCCAGTTGACATATGCGAGCACAACTGAGTGGCGCAGCTTCGAATCTCCCGAAGTGAAATTTTTTTAGTTTTTTTTCAATGTTTTTATGTACTGCTATCTTTTCTAATGCGTTAGGTACTAAACCAAAATAAAAGCAATATTGCGTTCAAGTACGTATAGGGACTTTGTTTTTGGCGCAACAGTTATTAGTATTTTTATTTTCATTATTAATTTTTTTTATTTATTTAATATTATGACAAAATTAAGGACTACGGGGAATATTGGGTCTGCTTGATTGTGAAGCGACTCGAGAAGTGAGAAAACTCAAACCAAAAAATTTATTTGAGAAAAAACTGAGCATTTCACAGCCGGACCAGCTTCTTCAAGGGTAGGCCCTAGGTATGCGCGAGACTTGCTATATGACTCATCTCAAGCTGTGGCAGTTGAGGAAAGGCAATATCACCGAGAAGCAGTTCCAAAATATACTTTGGTTGATGTTTTTTGATTCCTCCAAAATAAGGGCTGCACAATTGTGATCGAGTTAAATAAAGAATTGCGGGCACGAAGTCATGAGACAGAAAATGAATAATGTTCATTGTTTGAAAAATTTCCCATAATAAAGGAAGGGTTATGGAGTGCTACGTAGCTTAACTCGCAGTAGGAATTTTATATATACATATAGATAGTTTGAAATGGACAATGTTGCACACACAGGCATTGGTTAAATTTCTTTGCAGCACAGTTGAAGCATCTATGTAGAACTGAAGCATCAAGAGAAGCTCATGCGTCCTCACTTTATTGCGCTTTACATAGCTTGTATGCGTCCATGCAGCCATGATATATTTTAAAGCATTTGTTTCACCTATATTCTTCTTATTCATTAAAGCTGGCCCATAAGTTGTGTCTTATGTAGCACTACAATTGAAGCGTAATCTGCATGGTGGTCTGAAACAATGCTTTTGAAAATCTCAAAACGACTCAGCTCTATACACGACCATCCGAGCATCAATGATAAGCACCATTATGTGTCCGTACATATCAGTTGTGCTCTCACACTTAATTACTTTTCTGACCACTCCCTCTACCCCTACCTCGTTTCTGTCGTGAAGCTGTGGCAAGTTGTGTTAGCTGTATGTATATTGTAGGAGCACATTCTATCAATAAAAAATTATTTTTAGGCTACATGCAATTAGTTTTCATAGATTTTCATTTCTTTTGTTGGTGCTCAGGAGGGCTAAGCTCATGGTCGATATTTTAAATTGACATTTCTCTTCGCCAATGTTAATGAGAACAGTTTCATTAATATTGACAAGTTCATTCGCATTGAATTTAGTTCTCATTAATATTGTTTCTACCAAAAAAACAAGCCCTTTAAGTTATGCTTTTTTCGCTTGATTTGTTTTCGTGTCACAGCATGAAAGTAAAATGACAGTTATTGTCATTCCTTGTGAATGACACATTTTCCGTGTGACAGACTTTAGTGCCTGGTCATCTGCAGAAGTTGTATTCATTCTGGAAAGGGTCGAACAGCGGTGACTGACAACACAGACTAGCCTGCGTTATTCTTTTGTACTATATATGTCACTGTGCATTCATGTATAACTATAGAGAACTCGGATTTCCTGCTGAAAATGTGACAACAAATGTAGATTTTCCACATTTTTGCAACAATCCACATGCCTTTCATACACTATTGCAAATTGTCGTAAGCACCTTACAAAATCTGTATATTTCCGTAAGACCTTACGTTCCGCATTTTCCTTATGAAAGCTTCTGTACACTCCATACACTTTCCTTTCCCTCCATATCTTCTATAATGAACTCTCCGTATCCTCCATAAACTTCCTTATCTTTCCATATTTTCCATAAAACTCACTTCATCCACGCCATAAAACTTCCTTATCCTTCCATATACTCCATAAAATCTTTCCATATATGCCATACATTTTCCTTATTTTTCCGTATACTCCATAAAAACCTTTCCGTATACGCCATACAATTTCCTTATCTTTCCATATACTCCATAAGAAGCCTTCCGTATATGTCATACAACTTCCGTATATTTCCATAAAACTCCGTATTTTTTCCGTATGTAGCTTAAGGAAATGTTACAGAGTCCATATACTTTCAGCAAGATTTCATACGGAACGTTTCAGTAGGGATCTCGCGTATTTTTAAGTATTGATTGCGTTCTTGAGAAACATAGTATAGGGTGGTTGAAAATCCAATTGACAGATGATCCCTGCTCTCGAATGATAAATGCTGTGAAAGAATTTTATTCTGAGGTTTCGACGACGGTCTTCAAGAAGATCCCAATTTAATGTTATTCTTCTCTTTGTCACACTAAGCATCCTGTCGTAGTTTCCAAGAACAAATAGAAGATCTCTATTCTGCACTTTTTCAAGTTTATCTGTAAGTTCCTTAGTATATGGGTCCCAGCAGACGCACGCATACTCCAGTGAACTGCGGATGCGTGTAAAGTAGAGCTGCTCTCTAAGTTTTTGTGGTAAACTACTGAAGTCACGTTTCAGAAAACTTAATGTCCCCATCGCCTTGTTCCTAACATAAGTGACATGTTTATTTAATTACAAATTAGTAGCGAAAAATACGCCTACATATTTGTATTCGTGACATGTGGAAAATTAACATTATTAATTGTGTAATGATTTCCGCAGTGGGAAAGTTTCCTGGTAAACGTGACGTGGACGCTTTATTTTCACATTGAACAATTTTCATTTTTCACAAGATGCGGCAATTAAACCTAAATCGTTTTGCAGTGCTTCTTTGTCAAAGTCGCTATTGATGGCTTTATATAAATAGTCATCTGCAAACATTCTAAATGATGATTTGATATCAAAAGTGATGTCATTTATGAACAACAAAAGTAAAAGCGGACCGAAGGCTGATCCCTGTAGTACACCAGAGGTCACAGCAACATATGTAGAGGAACAACTGTTCAGAGCCAAAGACAGCTATGCGAAGAGCCACAGACAGCTTGAGCGAAGATACTCAGCTATCCAAGCAATAACCCTATCATCCAATTTGTATATCAATGTTTAGCGATCACGAGACCATGCGTAACGACGTCAAAAGCTTTTCTGAAATCCAAAAATATACAGTCAACACTTTGCTGCTTGTCGACAGCTGTGGCAAGGTCATGAGTAAATTCTAACAATTGCGTCATACAAGAAAAGCCCTACCGGAACCCATGCTGACTAGAATGAAAAACGTTATTTGCAACAAGGTGAGACATGATGCCGCTATAAATCACATGTACCATAACTTTGCATACCTTACTACTTAATGACACTGGCCTATAATTCTCAACTGTTTCCCTCTGTCCACTTTTAAGGATTGGTACCACGCGGGCCAACTTCCAGTCCCCAAGAACAATGCCGTCCTTAAAGTAATTTCGAAATAAACGAAAAAATATAAACACAAAGTGCCCAAACAGTTAATAAGAAATGATGCCAGAATATCATCCGGACCACTCGCTTTCGTGCGTTTCAAGCTTTGCATTAATCTTTCGACTCCCGTCGCACTGAACAGAACCTTAGACATTTTGTCGACTTGGACAGAAAAATCATTAATTGTAACTGCAATAGCACCTTAAAAATCAGACTGAAATACCGATGAAAAGTAATTAACAAAAATTTCGACCTTACTCGGATCATCATTAATAATTCGGTCGGACCAGTGCAATGGTGGAACAGAAGTGTCCTCCTTACCGTTACTTTTAACGTATTTCCGAAATTCCTTCGGATCGTCTACCAGCCTTTGGCCTAAGTGAGCGAAGTATGTTTGTTTGGCTGATCCAGCGAGCTGTCTAAAACTACGTTTGTTTTAACTCTGCTAACTATATGTAGTGACTATCAGATTTCTGAGTCTTGCTAAGCTGATAGATTATTCTGATTTTTCCTAATAAAGAACTGAGTTGCCTGTTAAACCACGCTTTATCTTTTGAACTTTTGGACGAGAGTGTTTGGACGAGAACAAATTTAGCACGCCGTTAAAAAAAACTTCTCTTCAAGTATACTCCCCATAACTCTTCCCCGTTTAACTCACGTGTTCACAAGTAGAAAAGCAACATTCAAGAGCTAGATTTAGTGCAGCGTAGTTAGCCCTGTTATATGCATACACTGTTCAAGAGGCTTTTTTTGATACACACACATTTCGAAATGTAGCTTCCGCTACAATAACCTTATGATTACTTATGCCGGGCAAAGTACATATATCTGAAATATTGTTCGGCGAGTCACAAAGCAACAAATCAAGCACGTTACCAGTATCATCATTACGGGAACGATCTCTTACCAACTGATGGAGACTGTTTTCGCGCATAAATTCAAAGAAGGCTTTGCATAAACCACCTGTTGTACCACATGCGAGACAATTACCCAACCCCCAGTCCGAAACGGGAAGGTTAAAATCTCTTCCCAGTATAATGTGATCACACTGAACCGTCTCAAGAAAACAGTCAATTCAGCAAACTGCTGACAAGAGGCACCAGGTGGTCGGTAATAATAACCAATCAGAAAACATTGACCATTATCAGCCCGGAACTCGCAAAATAAAGATTCACATTCCAAAGCCCAATCAACTCGAACACAAGGCAAGTCTGATCCTACAAGAATAACTACACCACCACCCCTAGATTCACGGTCTCGTGTAAAACAGTGATACCCAACGGGGAACAATTCTCTATCAAGGATAGTGGCATCGAACCTTGTTTAGTGCCTAATACAACTGCAGGCTGATGAGAACTTAACAGCAAGTGAAAGTCGTCAACCTTATTTCTAAGACTTCTGCAATTGACGATGAGTAGTGTTAGTTGATGCGTCGCAGAAGACAGCAACGGTGGTCACATTTGAATTACGTCACCTGTAGTGGTGTCAATCCGATATCTTTTATTACCCAGATGATATCATCATCATCATCATTATTAATATCATCATCATCATCATTATCATCATCATCATCAGCCTGACTACGTCCACTGCAGGACAAAGGCCTCTCCCACGTTCCGCCAGTTAACCCAGTTCTGAGCTTGCTGCTGCCAATTTATACCCGCAAACTTCTTAATCTCATCTGCCCACCTAACCTTCTGTCTCTCTCTAACCCGCTTCCCTTTTCTGGGAATCCAGTATGTTACCCTTAGTGACCAGCGGTTATACTGTCTACGTGCTACATGCCCGGCCCATGTCCATTTTTTCTTTTTTATTTCAACTGTGATATCCTTAACCCCCATTTGTCCCCTCATACACTCTGTTCTCTTCTTATCTCTTAAGGTTACACGTACCATTTTTCTTTGCATTGCTCGCTGCGTCGTCCTCAATTTAAGCTGAACCCTATTTGTAAGTCTCCAGGTCTCTGCTCTATAGCTAAGTACCGGCAAGATACAGCTGTTATATACCTTCCTCTTGAGGAATAGTGGCAATCTACCTGTCATAAATTGAGAATGCTTGCTGAATGTGCTCCACCCCATTCTTATTCTTCTAGTTACTTCAATCTCATGGTTCGGCTCCGCGGTTACTACCTGCCCTAAGTAGACATAGTCTTTTACAACTTGAAGTGCACTATTACCTATCTCGAAGTGCTGTTCTTTTCCGAGGTTGTTGTACAATACTTTCGTTTTCTGCAGCTTAATTTTGAGACCCACCCTTCTGCTCTCCTTGTCTAACTCCGTAATCATGAGCTGCGAATCGTCCCCTGAGTTACTCAGCAATGCAAGGTCGTCGGTGAAGCACAGGTTACTAAGGTACTCTCCATTAACTCTTATTCCTAACTGTACCCATTCTAGGCTTCTGAAAACCTCCTGTAAGCACGCGGTAAATAGAATTGGGGAGATTGTGTCCCCTGCCTTACACCCTTCTTGATTGGTATTCTGTCGCTTTCTTTATGAAGCACTATGGTAGCAGTTGATCCCCTGTAGATTTCTTCCAGAATGTTTATATATACTTCATCTACGCCCTGATTCCGCAGTGTCTGCATGACGGCTGATATTTCTTCTGAACCAAACACCTTCTCGTAATCTATGAAGGCCATGTATAGTGGTTGGTTATATTCTGAGCATTTCTCTATTACCTGATTGACAGTATGAATGTGGTCAATGGTTGAGTAGCCTGTTCGAAATTCTGCTTGTTCCTTTGGTTGATTGAATTCTAATGTTTTCTTTACTCTGTTAGCAATTACCTTTGTAAATAGCTTGTATACTACAGAGAGCAAGCTGATTGGCCTTTGATTCTTCAAGTCCTTGTCATCTCCTTTCTTAGGTAATATGATGATGTTAGCGTTCTTCCAAGACTTTGGTACTTTTCCCGTCAGGAGACACCACGTAAACAGGGTGGCTAGTTTTTCTAACACAATCTGTCCTCCACCTTTCAGCAGATCTGATGTTACCTGATCCTCACCAGCAGCTTTGCCTCTTTGCATGCTCTCCAAAGCTTTTCTGTCTTCTTCTATCATTACTGGTGGGGTGTCATCTGGGTTACTACTAGTTCTTATAGTACTAAAGTCGTGGTTGACTCGGCTACTGTACAGATCTCTGAAAAACTCCTCCGCTATTTTAACTATCCTATCCATATTGTTAGTTATTTTGTCTTTTTTGTCCCTTAGTGCATACATCCAATTTTTGCCTATCCCAAGTTTCCTCTTCACTGCTCTGACGCTTCCTCCGATTTTCAGAGCGTGTTCGATTCTCTCCATGTTATACCTTCTTACATCGCATACCTTACGCCTATTATTCAACTTCGAAAGTTCTGCCAGTTCTATTTTGTCTGTTGTACTTGAGACTTTCATGATTTGACGCTTCTTGATTAGGTTCTTCGTTTCCTGAGAAAGCTTGCCAGTGTCCTGTCTCCCCCCTACCCTGCCTCCAACTTCCACTGCACAATCCTTAATGATACTCGTCAGATTATCATTCATTGTATCTACGCTAAGGTTGGTTTCTTCACTAAGAGCCAAGTACCTGTTCTGAAGCGACACTCTGAATTTATGTACTTTCCCTCGCAGTGCTAGCTCATTGATTGGCTTCTTGCGTATCAGTTTCTGTCGTTCCTTCTTCAAGTCTTGGCGAATTCGAGACCGTACCAATGGTCACTGCATCGTACCTTGCCAACCACTTCCATATCCTGCACGATTCCTGGGTGAGCACTCATTATAAAGTCTATTTCGTTCTTTTTTTCGCCATTAGGGCTCCTCCATGTCCACTTGCGTTTTCCTCGTTTTCGGTAGAAGGTATTTCAAATCCATAAATTATTGCGTTCTGCGTATTCTACTAGTAGTTCTCCTCTGGTGTTTCTAGTACCGATGCCATAATCTCCTACTGCGTGGTCTTTAGCCTGCTTCTTCCCTACCTTTGCATTAAAATCGCCCACTACTATAGTATACTGTGTTTAGTACCACTACCACTACCACCACTATAGTATACCTTACTCATTGCCGATTCCACGTCTTCAAGAAGCCTTCAACTGAACCGTCATCATGACTGGATGTAGGCGCGTAAGCCTGTACTACCTTCATTTTGTATCTTTTATTCAATTTAATTACAATACCTACCACCTTTTCAATAATGCTATAGTATTCCTCTATGTTGCCAGCTATGTTTCTATGAATTAGGAGCCCCCCTTCCAGTTCTCTTCTGTCTGTCAAGCCCCGTTAGCAAAAGGCGTGCCCATTCTGTAGCGCCGTACAGGCCTCATCTGTCCTCCTAACCTCACTGAGCCCTATTATATCCCATTCAACGCCCTCTAGCTCCTCGAAGAGTACAGCTAGACTTCCCTCACTAGATAAGGTTCTAGCGTTAAACGTTGCCAAGTTCAGGTTCTAATGGCGACCTGTCCGGATCCAGAGATCCTTAGCACCCTCTGCTGCGTTGGAGATCTGACCGCCGCCGTGGTCAGTTGCTTCGCAGCTGCTGGGGACTGAGGTCCGTGAGTTATTTGAGATATGCATGTTGGAGGTAGTTGCCAGATACTGCACCAGGGTGGCCAATCCCTCTCTGGTGAGGGAGTGCGTAGGCCGCACACCAGGCCTCTTAATGCAGTTCCATCACCACGCGGATTTTTTTTATCCGGTTGGGAACTGCGCGGCACCGGGATTTGAACCACGGACCTTTTGCATGTGAGGCTGATGCTCTAACCGCTACGCCATCGCCGCCTTGCGATGGCGTAGTGGTCTTCTTCACTGCCGATATATATATATATATATATATATATATATATATATATATATATATATATATATATATATATATATATATATATATATATATATATATATATATATGAATGACCACTACGCCTGTATAAATAACCACCCAGATATAGGGTATCAAATCTTAAAACAGATTTCTCGCCTTCCTTACTATTACCTTTGCGTACGCCGAAAGCTTTTTTTTCTTTTTTCACGAACTGCAGTACGTGAAAAATCTTCAGATATGCTGTATGCAGTCCCCCAGCAAGTCTGGACACTTTCGTCCAGACTTGCTGTCGCGTTTTAAAGGAAGAAAATCTGACTATTACTGGTCGTGTTTTATTTGCATTGTATGGCTCTATTCTATGGGCACGCTCTATGTTCACAAAAGTGAGCCCAAGTTTCGTGCGGCACGGATTAAGGATTAGCTCCTCAGCCCGAGCATTAGTCTCGCCTGCCACTGAGTCCTCTATCCCGTAGAAGAGTAAATTCTCACGCCTTTGCCGATTTTCAAGGTCTTCTATCTTCCGGAGAACAAAGGACATCGCACCTTGCTCCTCTTTCTGTTTTTCTTTTGTGTTATCTATTGCTATTCGTAATTTCTCTAGGTTCGGGATATTTTTTCTAACGAAGCCAGGCGTGTTTTTAATTTAGTTATATCAGCATTGGTTTGTTTTTGGTTTTGCTCAATTGCTGACAATTTGGAAATAGTTGCAGCCTGTCCTTCGAGTAAGTGCTCCGTCTGCGCTTTTGAAGGCCCTGGGTTTCGCTCGACGTCGCCACCGCACAATAACAAGATTAACAAATAAAATGCAGCACTCCGGAACATCAACAACTGCCGTCTGCGAATCATTCTGCGCGACATCTCACGATGCGAGCACTTCAATGGCAAAGAACACTGGGGCGAAACCGGCGGCACAAAATGACACAAACCACAAATGTGGTGGGAAAAACCAACCTGCGTGAGCAGCAAGAACGAGATTATGGGCGCTGCCATGTCGCCGGATCCATGCCCCGTCGAAGATGTGCCGCTGCAGTTTATTAGTAGCCGTATGTCAACAGCAACGCCGGCACCGCCCAGTGTACATGGTTGGCAGCTGAACAGCAATGAAAAGTCCCATTCCGTCAGTGCCGGACATTTGTGTGAATCCATCGTTGCTGGAAGTAACCGCCGCAAAACTGCTTCCGTGTCGTGAAGCCCGCACGCATTGCCGACGGTGGAATCAGCTGCAGCATCCCCGCCCAAGGAACTCATTACGACACGAGCCTGCGCGAGCAGCAAAAACAAGATTAAGGGCACTGCCATGTCGCCGGTTCAATGCCCCGTCGAAGATGTGCCGCTGCAGTCTACTTGTAGCCGTAAGTCACCAGCCACGCCGGCACTGCCCAGTGTCCATGGTCATCAGCTGAACAGCGATGAAAAGATTAGGCGGAGGTATGCCATTATTATAAGCGCACAAGACAATATTATCCAAGTGATACCAAAACTGACATTTAATCAGTGTTACACGTGGGTGGGTTATCATTACCACAGACATACATTTTCTTGCGACGAGGTAGCATACTGCGCCCTATATATAGCCATATTGCGGGTATTTTCTTGTATTTGCCATATATACTTGTTCCTACTTATGCCAAACCATCTAAGCAAAAACGAAATAAGTGAGAGAAATAAACTGCCGGACGTGTCTAAGAACAGCCCACAAACAGACGGAAAGCAAAAAAAGAGAAAAACCTACGCACATCTACCAGAAAAAAAAATGCCGCCATATCCACGAAGTGAATGATGATGAGTGGGCGAAGCTCCGGTGGTAAACCTGGTAAACCATGAATCCTCCGTACATTTTGCCCTCTCGATTTTATTGCAACGCTCCCCCTAGCGTACGTCGCCGCACTATATCGAACGATGACATGCGCCATATGTGGCATCATTCCTATTTTATAACACCTCGCATCTTTCATAATCAACTACACGTACCGCCGTCTAGTTTATAACATCTTGCATCTTTTGGACGGACGGACGGACGGACGGACGGACGGATGGATGGACGGACGGACGGATGGACGGATGGATGGATGGACGGATGGATGGACGGACGGTCGGACGGACGGACGGACGGATGGATGGATGGATGGATGGATGGATGGACGGACGGACGGACGGATGGACAGATGGACGGATGGATATGGCTGTACCCTTTAGATCGGGCGGTGGCTAGCGTAATACTTAGAACTGAACGAGAGGTGGCTACATACAGGGGATGCACAGCCCACGCCTTAAGGAGCTTCGCTCCTAATAATTAGTATGCTCTCATGGGCCTGTACCGAAACTCATACGTACAACTCACACATGCGCATGGCCCACTCACGCTCTACTTCATGCGTGGTCATACTCATCTCTGTGCAGCGCTCACGTTCATACCCACGTCACTTCACACACACACACGCACCTACTCATTTATGGCCACTTGACCTTATTCACGTAAGCTCGGGGTACACGCTTTGCTACACAGTCAAATCTACCTCTATTCAACGATAAACACACATGTCAGTATTCCCATACATTTACATGGACGTTTACAACAACGCGGACCTGCCCATGGCTGTACACTGTTTGTGGCAGCATATTTGTGGGCATGTGCGCAACAAACGGTGCGCCACCAACAGCGGACTGTTTGTGGCGCACTGTCTGTGGTACCAGATACATTTCTTCGTAATAAACAAGACTTCACACCTGTAAAGAGTTTCAAGGACTGAGCAGCCAGATCTGAGCACGTCATTTTTTATTTATTTAGCTATTTCCTATTTGCGCGATAGTGGTTACAGACACCGGCGGTGGCGGACAACACGGCGACAAAAACGACTCTTAGTGGGATATGATAAAATATTTCACTGTAAAAGACAACTGTGACAGTCACACGGTGACAAAAACGACCCTTTATGGGATCTTATTAAATATTTCGCTGTAAAAGACAACTGCGACAGTCATAGGCGTGCACCTGGTTCCTTTTCTGAAGGTTGGGGGGGGGGGGGGGGAGAAGGTTCGTCGAAACGTCTGCCTCCCTGCTGTTATATCAACATACGGGCTGACTTTGCACTGCCCTCGTAGTGACTGTGAGGGTGGGTGCCCCCCTCCCTCCTCCACCCTTGAGCGCTCTCCTATGTTGACAAGTTGTTCACGCTAGACCTGTGTATGTCTGAGCGTTCATCACTACAGCCCTTTGTGATTCAGCGGCCCACGGCGTGTGTCCAGCTGCTTGTCGTTCTCCTTGTGATGTCTTATCTTGTTTCAATCCCATTAGTTGTTTCTCCCTTGTGGCGGAACTATCACATTGATATATATATATATATATATATATATATATATATATATATATATATACAGTATAAAAAGAGGTCGACAAACGTGCGAAAAAACACTAGTTTTACTAACGTTTCGGCAGGTGGGCCTGCCTTCGTCGGAGTGAATGGTTACACATGGCACACAGGGCACATATATAAGCCGCTTCTTTGCGTATCACACGGCTAAGTCATTACCAGTAGTATAGGAAACAAGATTATATATCACCCAAGGTACGTGGCTATAGTGTATATACAGCTGAAAACGCGTATCATTATACAATAGTGAATTGGCACGTATTAGATACCCTACAACTAGTGTGGAATGAAACAGGTCAGCAAAATAACAAACTGCGCACGCAGTAGCTCACTCGGTCATACGTTCTGCGGGATAAACACAGCCTAAAAACATTCAGTAAGCCTTTAAAAAAGAAAAAGAAGTTTAGAGAGATAAACAAAATCACAAAGCAGGCAGAGCAAAATGAATGCGAGTAAATGATGAAGTGACAAAGGCCACCTACATTATGTAGGTAATATTTGACAATAGGCCAACATCGTGCGAAGAATATACACTTGTCAGTAAAACAAAAAAAAAAGGCGATTTACTAAGGCAATATGCAAGTAAGCGTACCCGGGCTCTCGTTCATGCCGGCAGATAGTGTTTTGAATTTATGAATTAAAAATGACTCTTTTACTTCGCGTTCATGGTGTGATTTAAAACCCGATTCCAGTATTGTAGCTTTCATGTTACTGAATGAATGACCTGCCTCGGTGACATGCCTTGAAATCGGTAAGTTAGGAAGGGCATGCACATGAGCTTTATGATTATTGAAACGGTATCGAAAAGCAGTTTCAGTATGACCTATGTATTGTACATGACAGATTGAGCATTCTAGCAAATATACGACATTTGCAGTATCACAAGTAAAACTGCCCTTAATTTTGAACTTGAAGTTCGTCGCAGTACTGGCTGCCAGTGTTGTTGTCGTCATGTGTGCGCACACTTTACAGCGGGGCTTTTTACAAGGACGGCAACCAAGCGCCTGGTCGTTATTGCTCTGTCTGGTTTTAGAGGAAGTTAATAAATCTCGCAAATTTCTGCCTCGTCTGTACACAACACGTAGTGGTTCTGGAAACGCTTTTGCAAGGCGTTCGCTCTGCATAAGTATGTTGTGGTGTTTACGGAAAATTGATGCTACGTTAGGTGCCGATGCGTTATGGGTTAAAACCAGGTTAACCTGTGAATGACTTTTAGGATTTTTCTTGGGGATGCAGAGTGTTGTACGGTCTTGTGCGTCGGCACGCCTTACTGCGTCATCGACTAACTTGGGCGGATATTTCTGTTTAAGAAGTGCAGTGCGTAGCTGGTTACAGTTATTATCAAAGTCAGATTGCTCAGAGCAAATTCTCTTAAAGCGTAAGGCCTGGCTGTAAGGTATGCTGGATTTGCAGTGCCTTTTGTGGCTGCTTTGAAAGTGTAAATACCTCTGTCTATCAGTCGGCTTGCGGTACAGTTTAGTGCTCAATTTTGCATTATCGAGACAAACGGTTACATCGAGAAAGTTAATGGTCTCTGGTGAATATGTGTGCGAAAAGGATATGGAAGGGTGAGCATTATCAAAGTCCGAAATAAAAGACAAAAGTTCCTCCTCTCCATGTGGCCAAATCATGAAAATGTCGTCAATAAATCTTTTATAATAAAAAGGTTTTAGCGAACGACCCAACAAGAATTTGTTCTCAAGGGATCCCATAAATATATTTGCATAGCTTGGCCCGATCTTAGTACCCATAGACGTACCACTTACTTGAACATAATGCACTCCATTGAATTCAAAGTTGTTGTACTGAAGAATCATTTCAAGCAGTATAGCTATAGTCGAGCTATCAATGGACTTGTCGAGAGCGGAGTGATCGTAAGCCTCAACCACGGACCTTATACCATCCAAGTGCGGTATGCTTGTGTAGAGAGACGCAACATCGAGAGTTACAAGAAGAGCGTTGTTAGGTATAATAAGGTTGGCAATATCAGAAAGGAAGTCGTTAGTATCTCGCAGAAATGACTGGAACGTAGGGGGTATCTGGTTTATCAGGCTATCTACGTAACGCGACAAGTTTTCTGTCACGGTACCTATGCCGGAAACAATTGGGCGACCAGGATTGTTGTGTTTGTGGATTTTCGGCAACAAATAGAATCTACCAGCTGCCGGACTAAGAGGGATTAGAGAAGCTGCCCTATCATTTAGTTTTTTCTCCTTTATTAGTTTTCTTATTGTGCCGTCTAATATCGCTTTATAATCCTCAGTCGGATCGGCCTCGAGTCGCTTATAAAACGACCTATCATCAAGTTGCCTGTTCGCTTCAGCAATATATTTGGTCGTGTCCATGACAACGATGGCACCTCCTTTGTCCGCAGGTTTTATTGTGATGTCGGTGCGTTTGCCAAGGTTTGCTATAGCTTTTCTTTCTAGGGTCGATAGGTTTCGACGAAAGGACTGGGGTTCATTATAAGCTT
Organism: Rhipicephalus microplus; assembly: GCF_043290135.1. Taxonomy (NCBI): domain Eukaryota; kingdom Metazoa; phylum Arthropoda; class Arachnida; order Ixodida; family Ixodidae; genus Rhipicephalus; species Rhipicephalus microplus. The sequence goes on along the minus strand of NC_134706.1, from coordinate 151,977,829 downwards.
GAATGATATCTCGCTGCACTGCTTTAATAAATATGTCCAAGTGTTTGTCACGTTGTGACCCCGGTGTCCAACGTTTAGCCGAGGGTAAAGCGGTTGGATCGTCGGCGGGAGTCGGCTGATCGAAGAAATATTCGCGTAGTCTCATATTTCGTGCGAAGTTGTCTAAATCTTTGTATAACTGAAATTCATTATAGTTACCACTTGCTGGACAGAAGCTTAAACCACGGGATAAAAGACTAAGTTCTTCTTTAGATAAGATAGCAGTTGAAATATTAATAATGTTGTCGGGTGCAGGTTTACATGTTCTTTCCTTGGCCGAAGATGGAGGTGTTGAGTTTCGAAGTTTTACACCATCTCTGAGCAATTTTTTGCGTTTCTGTGCGTTAAGCTTGGAACGTTTCTTTTGCTCATATGCTCTTAGGGACGATGATTCCTCTGGAGAAAGGCTAAACTGATCGAGTAGTTGGCGCTCCCTGTTTATCAGCGATTTCACGGAAGATCGATAATGGTTTAATACAATGTGTACTAGCTCAAGTGAGGCGTTCTTTAAGGTGTCAAACCACTTCCTCGCGTTGCATTTCGATAGCTTTGATGTTGCTGGCTGTAGACAGAGACTTAAACCTCTAGGCGGAATGGAAGCCGCTAAATATGCTTCTAGAGTAGACACATGTAGCTCGTAACGGACACGTTTCTCGACAGACATATATCTCGACAGATATATATATATATATATATATATATATATATATATATATATATATATATATATATATATATATATATATATATATGTATATATATATATATATATATATATCACATTGATATGTATATATATGCTCGTTACAAAAGTTATCTTGCTGGGTAGTAAACCGATAACTTGTACCAGGTTAGCCTCCTTGCATTTTCGTTTGCATCCCGTTCGCCCTCTCTTGCCGGAAAAAGACGTTTACTGTATTTAGCTTTTGATGGAAGTTAACCGTGGCCACCTACTTCTGAACAGGCAAGAAAAGAAAAAAGTGGCAAAAAACGTCGGTAGACCTGAAGTGTCTGCAACTGTGGTTTACGAAGCATCTTTAGATGCCGACTATATATCTTCTGTTAAACCGGTGTTAAGTAGGTACCATTATGTACGCCCGAACATGGGACGCGCCAACCACCTTTGAATCTGAGCCAGACATTCCATTTCCTCCAACCATGAGCAAACTTCATAACCATATGTAGTACGGTTCCTTGGTTTGCCACGTACACCTGACAAGAGGCTGTTGTCCAACGCTCTGACATGCGCTTTCGCGGATCACCAGCCTCTGTTTTACTCGAATCGATTATGCTGGGAGAGAGGGCGCTTGGGCGAAGAAACGGTGGTCAAATCGCGAGTTCATCGACGCCCCGAGGGCATTGAATGAGCAGAGCGCTGATTTTTCTCGGTCCTATGCGTATGCGTAGGCTCCGTTTCCTATGCCACTGTTGCTACCACTATTCTTGACCCACTTTTTTTTCCTCCTTTCTCCTATTGCTCAGCTCCTCCTTTTCGGAGTACCGACTCCCGTCGACCGTAGTTCCGTCACCGCGACACCACCGTTGAATCCACACGCACACGCGTTCTACCTCACCGCGTAGACCGCATGCGCGCATTCTTTTAAGTGTTAATGCACTTTATAAGCGACCCCAAACCATCCACCGCCGTCGGCGGCGTCCGCAGTCTTCTCTCTATCTTTAAAAGAAAGAGGACTTGGCGGGCCGCAGCGCGACGCTCTACCGAATAAGCCACGGACGCGACGCTGATATCGGTGTCGCTCCTCCGCTCTCCTCGCTCGCTGCAGCTGCGCGCGCACCCCTCTCTCTCGCGCGCCCGCCTTCTCTCTCAGTCTCCCGTGGAGAGCGTTTCGTGAGGGGGAGTAAAGTTAAAATCCGTTGGCATTCGCCAGTGAGTTAACGTAAACTCCCCCGTGTGATCAAACTGCGATTCCCAGGAACCATTACACCATAAAGGCACCATAGTGTGATTAATAAATATAATAGTGCGAAATAATAAATACCCCTCATAGCATCACCCCGTGTATTCGCACTTAACCATGTTCACCCTCGGGGAAATGCTTGGGAGTTTTTTATTCTCCCACCACAGCCACAAACTTCGCGCGCTTTACCGTGCACTCGTAAAATCTCGCGAAGGGAAGGAGCAGCGCCATTTGAGACAAATTCTCCTCTGTGGAACAAGCGCACAAAGTTTCGAAAACGAGCGGGGCCTTCGTCCTGCCCCATTGGCCGGCAGACGCATCTCGTGTCGCCCCGCCCCTGTGCAGTTCACGCCCCCCGACGGCAATGAGGCGAACGTGTAAGTAGAGAGCAGGGCGCACTCGTGGTAGCGCGTCGGTTTGCTGTTCTGCGGGTAGCATTTATTTTGAACGAAATCCGGTTTGTTCTAACTCATCGTATGCTTCGAGAGTAAAAGCGAAAAACAGAATTGCGCAGCGGTGAGGAACGGCGCAGTGTACGACGACGCGTGTTAACAACGCGAGGCCTGGGCTTCGCAAGTGTTCGGTGGTGTTGTGCTCGTCGCGCTCTTTGACTTTCGCATCGTTGTTTAGGTGCTATTCTCGCTGGTGAAAACGTTGAAGTGCCGTGCGTGTGGTATCGTCAACTTTGAACGATCTTCGGAAGACGGGGCCTGTGATTCAAGAAGGACCAAAGTCGTCGCTCGGCTGCACGCGTCATCTGCTCGCCTTGTTTGGAGTTTGGAGTGTTTGAATATTGACGAATGAGAAATCGAGTAAAAATGCGCTTTGTTCTGCGAATAATCAATTGGACTATTGAAGTCTGCCTTTCAAATAACTGACTTTGTTCTGCTGTAACTGAGGCGTAAGTTTGAGATATACTGTACGTTGCGGCATATTGGGGGTTCACATTAGTGGCGAGCGTAGCGAACCCCCTCCCAGATCACCTTGACGGGGAAGGGGGGAGGGGAGAGGCACTAAGCGGTGACGGTAACTACTTTATTCATTATACGACAGAGTCATGGCCTTGGCCTAGGCCTACCCCAAGGAGCACCGGAGGCCCTGTCTCTTCGCTGCCTCGCGGGCTTTCTGGATGGCCCACAGTTGATCCTGGAAGTTGGAGCTGCGCAGCCGTCCACCGCGCCGCAGCCTGATCTGGGCAGACTGCATTTTCTTCTGCTGAAACAGCGCGTTCCCTGAGATGATGCCTAGGTGATGCGTCAGTCCAGCGGCACAGTTTGCAAGTATCATATAAATAGACATCCGGGTATATCCTTTCATATAAATAACAGGCGCTAAGCCTGCCGCATATACTTTTGGTCAGTGGTACCTGCTTCCTGGTTCAAAAAGCAAGACTATGACAACGCACATTTTCGGAGATAGTTGTGGCTGAAGGACCCCGATGAATCACTACAAAAGATCTTTCCTTTTATGTTCAGGCTACTCCTCAGAAGTAAGGAACTACAGAAAAACCATTCTGAAACCACGTCTTCACTTCATTCTCATTTCCTCATCCAATGTTAAGCATGCTGTAATTTGACCTCGACCATTAAGGGGAGAGGAGTCAGGCTATGAGATGAAGGTGTTTCCCCTGGATACTACCGAAGAATCGGCATTTGGGCAAGTTGGACTTGCTACGTGTCTGATTTGTTAAACACAAAATTCTAGTCTTTGAAGAAGCACGTGTTTCTTTTTCTTCATTCTTTATTTTTCTTTTTGATATCAATGGTTTCCATGGCCATACATCTGTGAGTGAGCTAATTAAATGCAGTGGACTACCCCCGGTGACGGAACTGTGCCTACCATATAAAATTTTTATTTCAGCTCGTAAACGGTCATTATAAAGTCAACACTTCGAATTAGTTTGTTTCTAAACAGGTTATGAAATAAGGCAAATGCATGTTTAAACCATAGTTCCCGCAACTGTTTTAAGTAGTCTTTTTTCCCGGACTATAACAGACAGGAATTATGCTAATACCAATGTAGTTTATCAAAAGTCTTGAGCCATGCTTGAAAAACATCTGAATAAGTTATGAACTTGTTTGAGTTAATTGATTTGTTCGTTAGCAGTGTTTTTTTAGTTCGAATGCTTACGAATTTCCGAAGACCACCCTTCTAAGATCTGGGAACAGATTGCAGTATCTATAAATGAAGAAATAAATACATTTTAATTCAGGACTTATTAATAAATAATAATTAAATTTTATAGGATAAATAAATAGATAAATAAATAAATAAAGCTAAAATACCTGGCACTTAGTCATCGTTTAAATAGTATTTGTTCTGTCCAATTCGCGTTATTCGAATGTTGCAGGTTCCGTGCCCGTCAGCAGAAAGTAATGCTTTCGTCCACTTTTCTTCCTTCACAGTGACACTTGATTTACTCCTAATTACAAGTCCTACGCTTTCCTTGGCATCATTGTCTGCTACAGTTCTCATGAATATTGTGTCGAGCAAAAAAAAAAAAAAACAAGCCCTTGATAACTGCACTTCTTCCCTTCCGTCTCATAAAGTTAGCTGAGAGGTGCGCTGTGTGATTTGTTGTACATCTCTTTGTGACTTCGTTTTTCGGGCGGTCCATTTCAAATACGCATTTCGCCTTTATTGCACGCCTATGTAGCGGCGTATCCTACAACGTTGTCTCCGGTGTCATCGGCACGGCGTATTTCGTCTTCTTCCTATAGTGTTATTCAGCGTCTTGAAAGGCCCCACGCATACAGGTGCGTGTGGCTTCCACCGAACGGTGGGTTTTCTATGGAATTTTCGCAGTGTAAATGGGCCTTAAGGTTACAACCTTTCGTGATCACTTGGCGTTTTGTCCTATGAGGGTATTTATTTCACTATACCATGGTTGTCAGTGGTGCGTTCGAAAAGGTGGCATCATGTATTGCTCCCTGCAGGCAACGCGCTGGTACGTTTCGGGTATATTCACATTAGGTATGCATGGGTGTTGGGCCCGCTGGCTATAACACTCACTTTCGGAGTATGCGGGCCAGGATTCGTAAATCGGCATGGCATGATACTTTTATTATATTTCACTTCTTTACGGAAATGAACATTTTACGTGACAAGGAAGTAGTGTGGGTGAAAAATAATTATGCTTTTAAAAAGAATCCTATTCTTGAGTATACCTATACTCTGTTTGCACATTTTTGTTTCTTCAAGAAATACTAGAGAAAAAAAGAAATGTTTTCCTATCACTAAAGCAATTTTCTGTAGTATCAAAATTACCACACTTTCCGCGAGAATTCGCTTGTTAAACGAGAAAACGCGCCAAAATAAAATGTGGTCGGTGACGTCACATTGAAATTCACGCACGAGTCCGCCATGACGCCATAACTTTTCACGGCGTCTGCAATAGGGCATACGTAGTTCCAGATTGGTAAATGGTGGACAAGCTGCGGGAGCCAGAGGCCTGACATATACTAATGCACAATGAATTTCGTTGAGCCGATGCCGTCCCTGAGACAAAAAATTGTATTGATCATGTGAGGACATTAGCGCGAGATTTCAAAATAAAACTTTGACCTTTACTTTCTCCTCTATTTACACGCCTGTGAAGATAAAACAGGTACATTAGTGTTTTGAGAGCACGATTTATTCATGTAAACCAAGTCACAGTTTTTTTTTATTTTCTTTAGTGTTGATTTCAAATACCCATGAAAATGACGATTGATTGACGAAATACTTTCAATGATATTGATTAATAAATTAGCAGCAGAACTACTGAACGATTCCTTAATCAATGGTGGCGAACAATCGCGAAGCTCCCCAAGCATTTTGGCGTGGCCTGTGTTGAGCGTTTCAGGTAGCTTTGTTCCTAAAACCCGAATACCTAAAAATAAATTTTAAAAACGTACGTCGGAATGCAGCCTCATGCCAGGCCTGTAAAACCAGCTACCATGTCGTCTGTATAGCAATGATTGTACTCATAGACGTGTATGCGTTATGTACTGCAGCATAAATAGACGGGACGAATGTTCCGACATGGCGGCGCTTCTTATCTTCTCCATCTTTAGCGCTCTTTTTCTTACACTTGCAGCACGCGCCTATCACCTAAAAAGAAAAAAAAGTAAATTAAATAGACTGCATTATCTGTGTCGAGTGAAATATGTTTATTGGATAGGGCATGATTCATTACAGTTTTAACGAGAACAGACGTTGATGGTAGTTCTCATTATATTGTGTCTAGTAAAGAAAGCAACCTCTTAAGTCCTCATTGCTTTCCTTGAAAATTTACTAGTTGCCATGCCTTTATTTATGAGGAACGCTTGAACATACCAATGCACGCTGATGATATTTGTATTATTGTAACAGACAATTATACTTGTATGATGGTAACAACCCGTTGCAAAGAGGATCATGAGCCAATGGCAAATGTAAAAATAGAAATAGGTGGCCGAGTAGTATTGAAATAATTAACTAAATATTACCTAAATACGTGCCTGCTGTATAACTTACGCAAATGCCACCGGGCTTTGAATGTTTTGCTATGCTTTCTGTGATTCGGGTTGTATTGAGTCTAGTGGATGAAGATGGAGAACTTTTTTTGTTTCGGTTAGGTGATGAAAAAAAAAAAAACGTGGTGCGAATATCGCAGCTCCTTCCATACCAGATGATACTAGCGAACCTTTGTTTCCGAGATGGCATATCTTGCCATGGTACCTGCTGAGAAATTATAACTAATCAGGCATGTTTGCACTATTGTCGCTTCCAACCACACTTTTGAAGTGCAGTTTCATGTAGCACGTCGTTTAAAGATAGCCACCTTTTTTTAGTGTATTTCGCATAGTAATAGAAGGTATGCGGCGAATGCCTTCTACAATTTTATAGCATCAAAATGGAGAATGTCATTTTCTTCCTAATAAAATTGTCATCTCATTTTATTATTCCGCTAACTTAACAGTTGTTGGAAAAATTAACAAGTGTGCGAACGTGATTCCGTGTATAGATTTGTGACTAAGGGGTATTTTGATGAATTACATGGGAATTTTCGTTTCCCTTCCTAAAAATTTTGTAATGGTGTGTTTATTTGACACTTACTATTTATTGAGTCATTTTATTACTAAGTACTCATTGAATATTAGATATTGTATAACTTTTTGAGTTCTCCTTATCGTAAGTGTAGCTTTAAATGAAAAAAAAAAAACTTTTTTGTATGCTTACTAGCCACTGGCTCTGTGTCCACTCAGTCTTTGCTAGTTGTGTATATGAAAATAAATAAATTTTCATTAGTAACCCAATGCTTGACGTATTTCTTCTGCTGTTTGCCTACTATCGCATTTCTTCTAAAGTGTCGTATGGAAGAAGTTGTAGTGTCATGCGTGGACGACAACGCGGCGTGCCGCACCATGCACCTCCGCAAACATCATTACTTAGGCCACCGACATCATACATGCACCACACGACAGAATAGTCAACTTGAGCATAAAAAAAGAAAAGGAGGATAACACTTACTACTAAAAAATCGAACAAACAATAAGTGAGACAGGTGACTGAGAGAAGAGTATTGAAGTAAAATAGCAAAATTTATGCTTATTAAAGTTTTAGCAATAGCATATGACTGAAAAAACTGCCGCCAGTGAGCCCGAACAAGAACACCTTTCAATCACCTCGGCAGTCTCGACAACATTGTATTCAACACGGGATGGGTCCATTGCGTTTAGGGTTATAGGGATACGTCCATAACTACGAGCCTGAAAACAACGCGGATCACTATTTTGTGTGAAGTCATGCAAAACGCCTATGCGTGAGCTCTTCGCGTAGACATCGCAGGTTGGTCGAGTTATGCACTAAATGACCGCAGAAATCGAAACGTACATCAAGCATTTGAATAAGTTCTCCAGGAGTCCAGCTTGTATTCGCCGAGAGTAAAATGAAGACGGACACAAAGATTGAAATGAGCTGTACTCTAAGGCAAGCACGTTTGAGGGGCCGTTTACAAAACTACCTTGCTATTCTTGACAAATATTTTGAAATGGGTTTGTGATGAGTAAAAATGTATCGAGCGACTTGCAGTTTAAGCCTACGAGCCTTCACAGGAAGTTTAGTGCCTTACGTAGTGTGGAAATAGTTATTGGGCTTGTCTTTTAAGTGGAGGAATGAAAAGGCTTCTACGGCGTTTTTAAAGTTGCAAGTATTACAAAAAAACCCTTAGGTGAGCGCGCAATGTACAGGTAAACAATAAGCAATGATCTGATATATTTTCTTCATAGCAATAAATAACATAAAATGTGAGTTCAGAGTGAATAATAAAGGCTATCTATCTATCTATCTATCTATCTATCTATCTATCTATCTATCTATCTATCTATCTATCTATCTATCTATCTATCTATCTATCTATCTATCTATCTATCTATCTATCTCTCTATCTGTCTATCTATCTATCTATCTATCTATCTATCTATCTATCTATCTATCTATCTATCTATCTATCTATCTATCTATCTATCTATCTATCTATCTATCTATCTATCTATCTATCTATCTATCTATCTATCGTGTGGCATGGCAACATAAATGGATATTTGCAACTTGACCTTACAAGTGCCATGGCGGCATGCCCAATGCATCTTGCTGCCTCCATATACATGGCGGCGCCTCTAGCTCAGTGTTTTCAACGCTCTCCGGATGGAGGACACCCTACCCTCCCCTTTGCACACCCCTCTCTCCCAAATTTCCTTCCCTGTCAATGGAGACGCCACGGCAGACGCATTCATCAGGACGACCGACTAAATTGATCTGCGCACGCACACGCTTCCATTATGATCCTCACACGCTGTTTCATTTTTTTTTTGCTCTTTCGTTGCTTTGACTCAGTTATAGATAGCGTGGTTGTTGATTTCGCTTTTTCTCTACACGCCGGTTTTGGGGTCTTCGTTCCAGCGTTTATTTACGAACATCTATCTATCCGCACACCTCGCTTCGTTGGCGCTTGATCGAGTGGTGTAGACGTATCGATCTGTATTTGGCACACGAATGAGCAGGACGCTTGCTGTTGCTGTTACTCCAGAATCTATATCCTCTGCTGGCAGCCCATGTGCGCCAGACGGATTGGCTTAGCTTGCGAGCGGCTCAAAAAAAAAAGAGAAAGAAGCGCGGACTCTGCACGGTTATCTATCGCATTGTCTGAGACATTTCTGAATTTGCACGAGGGTACTTCTTTTCTTCCCTGCCTACAGCAGTGAAAGGTGACGAATAGGAACACAATAGATATCGTAAGAAACCTCAGCAGAAGTTGCTATTGAGTACACAGTGCGCATGCAGGTTCTCGATTTACTCGGTCTTCAAATGGCGAGATGGAAGAGTCCCACCATTTGTCGGAATTTCGGTCATTCTTCTAATCGTTCCATTACTTGCTTACATGGTATACTTTGTAGAGGTTATTTTTTATTCTTCACGTACGCTTGTCAAACGTCCTGCTGCTTTGCCCTCTTGCAAGAGAGTAGGGACCTTGTCAAGCTCTAGACATTTCAGTGCACTGTGCTTCTTCTATTGAAAATAAATAAGATTGATTGATTGATAGATCAATTGATTAATAGTGCGACTGATAATTATGTACACACATTGCCTGTGCAGCTGAATTATTCGTAGATATTCGTAGATATATTTATTGCTTCAAAGGCTCTTTACCTAACGGCAATGCAAATTCTCACACAAATAAATCGATACATGGGTATTTGTGTGCGGGCCAGTGTTTGGACGTGTGCAGGCAGCTAGGATTGCCAGCAGTGCTCACTGTTTACTTAATGCAGATACCTTGCCGTCAGGCTTTATTTTAGTTTTTATCACATCTGTTTCTTGCATTCTTTTCGCACTCACTCTTCCTTGGCTATCAGCGAGTCGCGTTCAATGTAAGGAAAGCAACAACGTGTTCTTTTAGAATACAAGACACAAGCCAACACACAACAGATAGGGCCAACACAACGCACGAACCAGCAACACATACATGTGTTTAATGATTTAGGCTCGCCATATTAATAATAGTTTTAACGCATGCGTGACTCAACCGTTGATAAACTTGCTGTGATGGGACGCTTCCGACGATGTACTCTCACTGCATGCGTCACGTACTTAGGTGTACGTAAATACGCTGTGCCTATCTCATTCCTATTATTGGGAACAAGGCTCTTGTATGGGGTGCCAAAATTCCAGCAAACTTTTGAGTGTTCTCTTATGTCAATGTATGCTTACGCGTTTGCACCAACTTACATACCGAAGAAACCAAATACCTAACAGTTACCTGTCGCGTGTACCCGCTTGCCTGCGGGGTTGATAGGTCCGCCTAGAATGGGCAAGCGACGAGAAGTTCTCGTGTTCTCTTTCTTCTCAGCCATTGTGCGCCTTTGCAGTTGTTTGTCGACTTCTGTGCTGTCTTGACTTCTTTTTTTTTGTACCCATCTTTGCACACTTTGTCTTAGAATGAATACGTATACTATCTAGATTTACTCTCTGTGATATTATAAGGTTCTTCGAGAATAAAGAAGACAAGAAATTGAGTAACTACAGTGTAAAGGTGTAATACGTCATTCTACGTGGACGTATAATACATGTGCGAAAATTACCCGATGTGTTGAACGATCACATGTTTTGCGCAAGGGTGTTCGACTGGAGGAAACTGGCTAGTTTCAACATGCTCGCATTCCACAGAGCTTGTACAGGTAAGATAAATAGTTAGTACCTTGTAACACTACTCAGGGAGGAATTACCTTTGTACCGAGTAAGTTGTACAAGCTGGCTGCATGTCGGAAAACAGCAGGACGGACAACTACGTAAGCCTCTCGGTGCTTTAAATGAACAGTAACAGAAGATTTCACTATGATTAAACCACCTGAGCTCATGGTAAATTAATGTGACCCATGATGTAGGCATAGCTGTGATCAAATTTTTATACGTATTTTGCGTAAAAAGCTAGACGACGACTTTTATATAAAAAAATAACGCTTCACAACCGCCTGAATTCTGAACGCCCACCAATTATAGGTCGTTCGTTCAAGGAAAGAAGACGCAGACCGAACCCAATAATAAATTTAAAATTGGTCTCCTACGTGATGACCCAGGTTATTTCCTCGAAGCGGCAACAGTATTTATAGTCTCTGGATAGCTTAAAGAACTAATAATGAGATGATAAAACTCAAATCATGATCGCGAGAACAAAGTGAGAAACAGTTCCTGCAGGAATTCGACATGGGGTAATAAATATAGATATATACAGTTTATTGAAGCTGCTTCCGAATAGTGCAGTTGCTTTTAGAACACTTGAGACCAATGTTACAGTTTTTCTTTCGAAGCTACTCGAGAAGCAGTAGAGCATAGAATTATGGTTGTGATAAAAATATTATAAACACTGGGCCGAAAGCTCTCACAAGTCTTGTTATGTCCGGCGACTGAAAGTGCCTTCAAGTGAGACGTTAGACGGGCTGTATTTTACATCTGCAGCTCTACAGCTGGGAAACTGCGGTGTGTTCCACAAGGTTGTATACGCACTCTGTCGAAAGCCCTTCCTTTATTACACCTCTTTTCATCACATTTATTTTTTTTCGAGGAAGTAGATTGAGTCATTCATATACGTGTTACGCTTAAACGCCCCTAAATTGCCGGGTACGAGCTACAAAGTGCGAAGGTGCAATGGACGTCTGATTTAGTGATTGGGTATTACACAAAAATACAGAGAACGAAGGAAATACAGCCAGTGTAAATGGCTGAAAGATAAAACGTCAAAAAATATCCTATGGCTTCCATGCGTATTATCAGACTTTTTAAGTATTGTTGGGATCCCCTTAAACTGCTTGAGATAGGACTCTCGAGTGGCAACTAATAAACCTCAACAAATTTGTAATTTATTGTTTGCGTTTCATCTGTCCGTAATTGTGCAAGTCAGTTACTTCCTCAGAAATCTGAGACAGAAACTTTCGCGCATTGATAAAACTCATTGGTCCTTTGTGGTGTTGTGCTTTATATATAAAACATGATGATACATACTTTATATACTTACTTGATGATGTACCGCGTTACCTTAAATAGGCAACAGGATTCAGTGCTGGTTTCTCATGGCTTTTTACCTGTTCACTGCTTAGCCCGAAAGGAACAGTCGTTGGATTGCACTTCTAGTCTGCCTCTTTTCGTCGATGTAATTATGGTAATTTGAGTAACGTCTTACGTAACAGGATCCCACTACTATGAAAACAACTGTTTGCAAGGTCGACCATACTATCGGAAGATAGAAATGTCGACCTTGCAAGTTGCAGGTTCAGGGTGTTAAAAAAAGCCTTTTTTTGTTAAAAAAAAGTCAGCACTGTAAGGTATGTATGTGTTAAGAGGCTATTTAAAGGAGAAGCTCTCGTGTATGTTCGCATAAACCAAAAAGCGATCGCATAACCTGTCCTGTCGTGGATGCCAAGGTAACATTGTGGTTCTTATTTTGCACAACGTGCAGGTTTGACTTGGGAGGTCCGAGGACCCGCCTCAGAACACTTTCCAAAGGACGAGTCCGCTTGAAGCAAATATTTAATGACAATAGCTCCGGAGCACTTAACCCAAAATATAACGAGTCCTATCTCTCGGATACAGTTATATAGAAATACAGCAGGTGTATATTAGTCCCTGCACCCAAGTCCTAGGCACTCAGTTTCAACACAGAATAAGTCGCGGAACGTCAAAGGAGTGGCGTCTCGTCCACATTGTTGCGTAGAAGCCTGGGTTAAGCACGGGGGTTATGCTATTGTCGTCATAGTTGGCATCGGCGTTGGGCAGCCACACGAGTCGCAGGAGAAGCAGCCTTCCTAGGCTGCCGGCGGACACTTCATCAGCTGACGCCGCACTAGCTGGCACTGCATTTCACGCACCGGCCCCGATTTAGAGTCCCGTCGCGGACGCCAATTGTCACGAGGCTATTTAAATAAGCCAGATATCGTGTAGGTTCGCGTAAAGCAAAAAGCAAGCTCATAACCGTCGTTGAGAAATGAGCCGACGAGACCATTTGTTTACACCGAATACCCAACTTTCAATAAATTTAAGAAACCCCTAAAAAATAAACAAAAAGAACAGAGCATGCGAAGCTAGAACGAGGTTAACAGAAAGAACGAAAGGCTAAAGACGCGAACAGTGCCTATAAATATATGTTCAGACAATGGGAACCCATATCCCCACGTAGCGGGACGCGGTGCTTACGGTGGAGGCTCTGCTACCACGTCATAAACGCACTCACGCAAACGATGACAGCGGTGATGCGATTGAAACGCTCACGTCATTGACTGACTCGGAAGGAAGCGTCGGGCTGGTCGAGGTAAAGGACCTTTCGGCGTTCGGCAGCCGCAGCTCGCACACGAAGCCGGAGACGTTTCTTGGCCAACGCTAGACGACCACGCCTGGCCCACGCCAGGCGACGAGAAGAAGTTCTGCGCCCAGGTGGGAGCCTACAGCGACCTTCAGACAAAAGCTCTGATGGCTGCCACCCCACGCCGTGGCCACCTTCTTCCCTCGGTCCCAACTCAGCCGCGTCTGCCTGGCTTCGCTGTTCTTCTTCCCGTGGCTCTCCTAAATATCCGTGGAGGCCCCTTATTGGTTTGAAATTTTCACGCCCACACGTGCTGCATCTGTGCGTCATCTTCGCCGTCCTCTTTGGTTCAGGCTGATGGCGTCGTGCACTTTTCGAACGCTCACATTCACATCACAGTGTGTAAGTAAATTCCAACTTTGGAGATAGCTATGTATCCTGGGAGATGCAATGTGAGAAAATCATTATCACTATCAGCGTTGCCATTGAGTAAGGTTCGTTATTGAACTTACTAGTGATGGCAGCAGGTGATCATGTATATGTTAAATATTTGAGCCAGTCACATTTCTACATACCTTCCCTTTTAAGAATTATAGCATGCCTGTGCTGAGATATCCTGCTGAAAAGTTTAGTTGTGGCTTCTATTATTATGTGTACAGCACAGTAAGCAGTAGCACAGACTCCCTGATCGGATGCATTTAATCTTACTGTGGGTTGAAGGCATGAGCAAACATTATATGGGTTACTCTTTTACTATTTGCTGGTGATAGCAAGAACCAACTGCTCGTTCCACCAGGGAGTATCATTTTGCTAATACTCACTGCTTTGCATGCGTAATCTTGATAAAAAAACAAAATAAACTTCAGAATGGGATGAACGGAATAAAGATAATTGAAGAGTTTTTTGAAGTGGGACTGTGTGTAAACACGACTGTCTCCAAGTTTTCAATGCAAACATACTTGTTTATTTCAGTTTCTGAAATTTCAAGATTCTTAGCTAATAAGGCAGATGACAGCATTATTTTCATACTTGGTGTCCCCCTGGACACAATCTGCCAAGGTGTTTCTTTCTGTTCTTAAGGATGAATTTCAATTCAACTAGCCAGGACATTTATGATTGTGTGAGTGCTATTGACTAAGCTCTTTATTGAATTTTTTTCAAGATCTACTGAGTGAGTTGCCCACCAAACTCACACGTCAAGTTTTAATAGATGTCTTATATGCAATTGGCCATTTAAACAACACTTTTTGTGTTGTGATAAAAAGTTGCGCATTAATGATTTTATCTTCACTGTAACGTTCACCCAACATTTTATTTTAATACGTTTTTGTAACCTTAGTTATTTCATTGTCTTTGAGATGTTCATTTCATAAGTGCAATGAAGTGATTTCCTACTGCCGTACTTCATCATACCTATGCCAATTCCTAACCATGTGGGATATTTTACAGTGATACATACTCATGTTTAACCTTTTTATTAATAACTGATAGAAGGCATACTGGGATATTGTAATGTGAGTCCAAGGATTAAGGGTTTGAATGGTGAATTTTTTAAACTCCATTGTAATATCTGCATGCTTTATTCCACGTCAAGTCAAGAATATTATTTAGTGAAGTAAACGTGTTAAAACCCCGATATAACTATCAGGGGCATTGTAGGTGAGGAATTCAGAATTTTTGAGCACCCGAGGTTCTTCAAAATGCACTCATGTCTAAGCTGACAGGAGTGAAGCATTTCCTCCTTGATCGACATTGTAGCCATCACAGCCAGGGTTTGATTTCGCGGCCTTCAGTTCAGCAGTCAAGAGCTACGTGAAGGGTATAATGATGTTGTTCCAACAACCCTTTTTAAACAAGACAGCAGCAAATAATCATTTTCAATACTTTTTTTAATCAAGCGTAGTATCAGCTATTACACTCTACAGTATTTGTTATAAATGTTTCTCTTTTTATTGAAACCTCTATTTCTGTTATGCGAGTGTTTTTGTGTATGCTATCAAATTTTCGTCAATTTCTTCACTGCTTATTACTCCCATTTCTCAGCGTAAGGAACAAACCGGGCATGTGCCTTGTTAACCTGCCCACCTTCTCTCTTGTTGTTTTTCCTTCCTTCCTTCTTCATTGCTGTTGATCTCGTGTTGATAACGTATGTTGATCTCGTGAACTATCGAACAGTAAATAGATTACCCTCTTCCCCCAGATGTAGCCAGGAAGTTGCACGACGGGCCTGTTCTCATCCCCTCTCATAACCCCAATTTCTTTTTTGCTGCGAAATACAGAGCGCGAATTCACACTTCATCATAATGGTCAGTTCTTGTGCTGGTTTGCTGGACATATTGCTAAAGGGAGCACGAATTCGGTTAGAAAAAAAGAAAACACCACAGAAAGCGCTCACTTGCAACAGAGTTTATTCTGAAAAGAATCACATCAAGAAAGGATATACACAAGCGCAGTGAAAACAGACACTGCCAAAAAAACACTGAGAGATAAACGCCGAATTGCTAAGAAATTCCGTAACATTCGAATTTCTGCCGAATTTTTTAGCGATCAGACGTTTTCTTGTTTCTTTTTGTGTTTTTTGGAGTGTCTGTTGTTAGAGTGCTTGTGCATAATGTTTCTTGCTGTGAAGTTTTTTCGAATAAACTCAGGTGCAAGTAGACGTCGTTTCTGTACTGTTTTCAGTCTTTATAACCAAAATGGTTCTCCTCTATGCATGACAGTTGTCCACGTCTGCCCTCACTGCATGCCCCCACTAAGGATCAAAATGGTGCCTCCACCTTCTTGAAAAAACATTCTGCCTACACTCTTGGCTTCTTTCAAGTCCAGAATCCCTTACACATGGATGCCTTCCATGGGCCTTGATAGGGTAATGTACGAATAATATGTTCCAACGCACTCAGTAAGTTCTGGACTATTTTCGCAGCATCGCGTTTGCATCGACGTTTCTTAGTAAACATTGTTTTGGGTGTAGGGGGCAATAGAATAAACTGACTAGCGCAAGCTTCTCCGGTGCATACAATACCAGTATTTTCAAGCACATATAGCGTGACACGAAGAAAATTTGATTGAAGACTGCTGTGTCCGCGTATCATACGTGCAGCTCTGCAGAATGTGGCTTTCAGGTGGAAGTATATAGATGTACAAACACACCGATAGGCACGAGAAACAAGCCGACAGAGCACCATAAAGCAGAACAAGTCCCCAGCTCCGCATGCTATGGCAAAATAAGCCGCAAAAATGTTCTTTGTTCGTCATATCTTTTTGCACATGTGCTGCTTTCTACCACTGTATGAGCCCAGCGCACAATGTCTCGATGTGTGGAAATGTATATGTGCATAGGAGAGCTCTACGAACGTAAGGTGAGAAAACAAAGACGCAGAAGGCTCAATGCACCCATAGCGTGTGCCCTTATTTCGTCTATATTACCATTTCGACCGGCAATATGTTCTGCATCCTTCATGAATAATTCTGCAAAACTTCACATCTGAACTGACAGGTCGGCTCACGCTGTATGTTAATCTGTGTCATGACAATATAGCACATTTATGGTCCTGCGCCTTCTTTTTTCACCTTTGGGAAGCCATGCAAAAGTGGCTGGGGCATTATTGTTTGACGACGCTGAAGAAATCCAATTAAAATCTGATATAGTCTCAAAGCTTATAAAAGGAGAGTTCACTTTCTGCAGTGCATATGGTCATTAGGCACGGGTTTTTTATGTCTGTAAGCGAGTAATAGTGGTAGACCATCTTCGTGCTTTATTTCTGTGGCAAACGCTGCATGCATAATGGAAATATAGTTACAGCCTACTCTCGTTGATTGTTCTTTCATAGCTGGAAGTTTACTACAGTTTCAGTGATAGTTTGCACTATATCCATCCTAATATGTGCTGTCTTCTTTTCCGCGCATCAAACGAACGCTAGTTTTAACTTAGGGACCTTTCTATGAGTGGTTCGATAGTATAGCAATATGGCTGAAGATTTATATTGTTACGTGAGTAACGAGCCAATATATTGGAAATATGTTTAGAAAACATATTGAGAAGAGCGGCTGCAGCGCTGACCAGTCTGGCTCCGAGCTCGAGCAGCAAGCGACCATCATCCTCTTCGTCGGACACCCCCGCACATTGACAATATGCATCGCGGTAGCCTACATTTAGCAGACCCCTCATCGGCAAACGCGCCGTATTGGCGCATCTAGACGTCAACGTCATTGGGCGAGTGGTACTGCTTCAGGCGTGTGACGTGTGCGATTTCGCTGGCCCGAGGAGTGAATGAAGACTACGAGGCAGCAGGAGCGATTTAATAGGTGATAAGAGTCACCGCACGAAGCACTCTGTATGGCCCAATGTACGAGAGCGCAGTTTGTCAGGCAGGTCAACGTGCCTGGTCGGAGACCGTAGCAGAACCAACGAACTGGGCGAAAAGTGCACATCACGGTGTCGTTGAACAGACCGACACTGTTGGTTTTCTTTGGACGCCAGCAGGCGAGCACGATGGCTTCGCGTGCGTGGGCGGCCCGTCTGACGGTATCCAGCGCATATTCTGTGGTCGGAGCCGCTGGCAACGGAATGACTGTATAGAGGGGCATTGTGGGTTCACGGCCGAACAACAGGAAAAATAGGGAGTAACCAGCTGTGTCATGGCGCGATGAATTGTGTCACGTATGGTAGAGCGAGGTCCCAGTGAGAGTGGTCTGGGGACACGTACTTTGAAAGCATGTCAGATAGGGATCGGTTCAGATGCTCAGTGAGGCCATTTGTTTGCGGATGGTACGACGTAGTGAACTTGTGGCGCATTGCACATGAGCGTAAATTCGCCACTTATAAGTCACGCTGTGTTTTCTCTTGTTAGTTTTTTGTGTGCGCGTGTCACTCAAACACGCAACCATGTTGAACGTTGTTGTTACAACCACCCTGCCTCTTCTTCACATCACGCAGTCTTTCTTTTTTTTTATGGTTTTCAGATCACCATTGTGCACATATAATTTTGATTTGCTGTATTTCCTGATTTTTTTTGTATGATGTATACCCGCTCCTCTCTGTAATGCTTC
This sequence comes from Rhipicephalus microplus, assembly GCF_043290135.1. Classification (NCBI taxonomy): domain Eukaryota; kingdom Metazoa; phylum Arthropoda; class Arachnida; order Ixodida; family Ixodidae; genus Rhipicephalus; species Rhipicephalus microplus. The sequence continues at coordinate 151,959,508 of NC_134706.1, read as the reverse complement.
GGCCTTGAGAGTAAATAAATGAAATGAAATGAAATGAAAGATCACGCCGTGTAGAAGAAAATTGGCGACGTCTGTGGCGCAACTTGTTATAAGAGCGCGTGTGATGGCTTAGCGTGTGGCCTAGTCACTGGCCACAGCTATCAACCTATTGCCAGCAGGAGACAGGTGAAAAGAGCCAAGTAAGTCCAAGCTGACGCAAAAGAACGGTTCAGAAGGAATGTCGAGTGGTTGAAGGCGCCCAGCTGGAATAGTCGACGGTATTTTGCGGCACTGATGTTCCTCACACGCCGCGACGTATCGTCTGACGGAGCGTAGAGACCTGGCCAATAAAAGCGACGGCGAATCCAGTCGTATGTGCGGAACACGCCGAGGTGACCGGCAGTAGGAACGTCGTGAAGTTCGCGGAGTACAGACGAGCAGAGGTGTTTGCGTATAGCAAGCAGCAGAGATGAGCCGTCTGAATGGAAGTTATGACGCTATAATGTACCATTCTGGAGTACGAGCGCATGATGGAATCGGTTCGATGGAGAAGATTCGAGGCGCTCAATGATAGCCCCTTAGGCTGCATCACGGCGTTGCTCGTCGGCTATGTGGGTCAGTTGGGAAATAAAGCACACGCATGTGTCGTTGTCAGGTGTATCGGTTGGTTTGCCAACTGGGTAGCGAGAAAGGCAATCAGTGTCCTGATGCAGGCCTTCAGACTTGTATGTCACAGAAAAGGTATATACATGCAGTCACAGAGCTGGGTGACCAAGTCGACCTGTGAGATCTCTCAAGGTTGAAAGCCAGCAGAGCGCGTGGTGGTCCACGACAACGGAGAAGTTTGGGCCATATAAATATGGACGGAACTTTGAGACCGCCCAGACAAGAGCAAACCATTTTCGCTTCGTGATCGAATAGTTGCGCTCTGCAGGTGTGGGTAGGCGGCTAGAGTAGGCGATAACGCGGTCGTGTCCCTGTTGGCGTTGGGCGAGAACGGCTCCGGTGCTGTGACCACTGGCATCCGTTCGAACCTCAGTTTTGGCGGATGGGCCAAAGTCGTAAAGCGAGATGAGGCGAGAGAATGTTGCAGCTTGAGTGGATCCCACGAAAATGAGACGCATTTCTTTAAAAGACCGGTAAGTGGTTGGGCGATTTCTGCAAACTCTTTCGCGAACCGACTGAAGTAGAAACAGAGTCCCACAAAGCTCCGGACATCTTTGGCGGATCGGGGTGCTGAGAAACTCGTGATGGCACGAATTTTGTCAGGGTCCGGACGCACACCAGACGCATCGACAAGGTGGCCAAACACTGTAATCTGTCGGTGGCCGAAGTGACACCTCGAGGAGTTCAAATGGAGGCCAGCATTGCGGAAGACCTGAAGAATGAACGACAGACGCTCAAGGTGGGTCTCAAATGTAGCGTAAAATACGAGGACGTCGTCTAAATAACACAGGTATGTTGACGATTTGACCCCGTGTAGCAGAGAGTCCATCATACGTTCGAACGAGGCTGGCGCGTTGCACAGACCGAAGGGCATAACCTTGAATTGGTACAAGCCACCAGGAGCAATGAAAAAAATCTTTTCTTGTTCTTTGTCGTCCACGGCAATCTGCCAATAACCAGATCGAAGGTCGTTGGATGGAAAGTAGCGTGCGCCATGGAGACAATCGAGAGCATCATCAATACGGGGCAAAGGATACACGTCCTTTTTCGTAATTCAATTTAGATACCCGTAATTGATGCAGGAACGCTAGGTGTTGTCCTTTTTTTTAACCAGGACGACGGGTGACGCCCATGGGCTTGATGAGGGCTCAATATTGCCTTTAGTTAACATCTTGTTCACTTCGACTTGAATAATCTGGCACTCTGATGCGGACACGCGATATGGTCGACGGTCAATGGGAACAGCATCACCTGTGTTGATGCGGTGGTGGACAAGAGTAGTTTGGCCGAGTGGTTGAACGTCAAGGCCAAAGATGTCGCGGTAGTAAGCTAAAAGGCGGATGAAGGTGGCTGATTGTGCTGGGGGAGGACAGGAGGGATCATGAGACGTATTAACATGTCGAGGCGTGTGGCGTTGGGTGGTATACAAGAAAGATACGTCGGCTGCGAAAGTGGTGACGTGATCATCGGCTAAGCACCACAACTTGGCAATTAAGATGTCTTCAGGGAGGACTTGCTTCGTGAAGCCGAAATTTATGGCGGGTAGATGTGTCCGGTTGGCGGCTTTAATTACGACGCTGTAAGGTATGGTGACGTCATGGGCCAGTAGTACATCAGGAATCGGCATGACGCTGTAATCCCCATCCAATACGGGTGAGGTCGTGGTGAATTCGGTGAATGTGAGGGCTTTAGGCGGAAAGCTGAGGAAATCTGTGGCACAGAGGCCACGTTGAGGTTCACGTTGAATATCCCGCTATGAATGCCCAACCTTTCAATTGTTTTATCCCGGATGTGTGTCTGTTTCATTGTAGCCAGTAAACCATAGCACATACCATACACGTGACTCCATAGCACATACCCACAGCGTCTCCTACACGTGAGCAATATATGGAGCCAGGAAACACTCACTGAAGGTTGCGTGTGATATGAGCAGACGCGCAACGACACCTACAAAACACCGAAGCACACTAGTTTAGGTATGTTCTTCCTGCGATGTGCTTAGCGGAAACACGGCAACAGACGTCAACACCAAAACACATAGCGTTCAGAAGTGATATCTTTATATGGTTGGGTTATGCTCCTATGGGTTGCAGCTAGTGCTCGACAGAAACATCAAAATTGTGTACGTGACATATTAAAGAAAGTGGGCGATTACAAATAACGCCTCCAGAAAGTAACCCATTATTATAGCACTAGAATAATCAAATACTCCCCACCTTACTTTTTCGCGGTAGCATGAAGCAGTATCGTACAAATTATCAGACACTCAGAGAACAATAGTCCAGAGCAATAGTCCAGAGCACATGTTGTGCAACTTGCCAGTGATTTATCGATAGCAAAGAATATGTCTTGATTGATTGATTGTATAATATGTCAGGTTTAACATCCCGAAACTATCATATTATTATGAGAGAAGTTGTAGTGGAGGGCTCCGGAAATTTTGACCACCTGGGGTTCTTTAACGTGCACCCAAATCTGAGCACAAGGGCCTACAACAATTCCAGCTTCATCGGAAATACAGCCGCCGCAGCCGGTATTCGATCCCGTGAGCAGCCGAGTACCTTTGTCACTAGACCACCGCGGCGGGGTAAAGGATATGTCTTGATACCTGGAATGAAGTCGTTTGCGCTCTGTTAGGGCGCGAAGCCAGAAAGATAATCAACTTTCTTGTCACAAGAAGACAGGGAAGGCACACTGGCGCATCTATTGCCTGACAGTTTCATTGGCTTCCAATATTTGTCGAGCGCTTTCATTTAGGCAGCGGCCTGTAATAGAACATGCGCCAAACTATACACTCTAAGCCGAAATTCGGCAAAGTTGGACTAACTGCAGTCGTTAAACCAACGGACGAACGGTTCGTCCAACAGGGACTAAATGCGTGACAGTGCGTGTCGTGCGCAAACGCGCGGCAATGAAGGGACCCACGGGGAGGGCAACTGCGCCGCGATCGCCACCTGTCGATGCTGCACTGCAATGTTTGGCGTGGTCGGCGGTCATGAAAACAAGTTATATAGGCTATACGCCACTGTGAAAGCGAATCGCTATGAAACGAATAGAAAATGTTATGAGAGGCAAGTAGTACAACACGCAGTCAGTGCACACAGCAAGCGCCCTCGCTTTTCCACCATGCCGGCACGTGCGGGCCGAAACCAAGTGAAAATTGCCGAACACGGGCATTGCGGATAACTCGCTTCAATGTGCTGAATTAGTTCGAAGTACGATGAACACTGACAACGCTAATAAAAGTAAGCTGTTCATCAGCGGTCGGGTACCCACACAGTGACCACAACTTCAATGCGATATATAGAAAAAGTAGGCTTCATACGTCATCGGTATCAAGCTGGCTGCCGGTGTGAGTGCATGGCCGGCTCAAGAGAAGGAAACGTCGCTTACAAATTCACAGAAAATGTAGCTCAGACAAACTTATGTCTTTTTCTTCATGCGACAATCGTTATCAAAAACCCAGCGTGTAGGCGATCGTGGATACGACTAATCGTGCTGCCGGTGGTTCACAGGGAGCGACTTACCAGCACGCTGAAAGAACCGTGCCAGCGAACGGTCTCGTCGCTGTGAGTATACAAATATCTACATCACTCCGTAAGGCACCGCGAACATGGGGAACTTACCTACTGTTCGTTTGTGACTATGAAATAACGACGACGAAAATTCCACGCGAGCCGCACGTTGCGATCGCCGGCGGTCGTTTAGCCGTACTCGTCGTAAGCCTAGCGACGCCGTCGGCAAGCCGACACGGTATGGCATCGGCGGGGCACCTGGCTGCTTCGCCGGCTTTCCCGCATAAGCGCCGCTGCTATGTTTGTGTTTGCGGACTTGTGCGCCAGCACTGCGAACGCTGGTTCGGCCGACATGATAGAGTACCAGCTGATAATTCGTATTATCGGGCTGGAGGCATGTTGAAGATTAGATGGATCCAAATTAAAAGATCGATGCGCATCGGTGCTACGAATTAGCCTATGTATTTTTTTGCGTCAAGGTGTCAATGTTTATTGTTTTTAAGCCGAGTTAAAGTCACCCACTGGCACTAGATGGGAGGTCAAAATACTGTGCTATATATACCCGCTAGTCTGTTCTCTATAGTATAGCGCTGGCAGTCAGGGTTTGCGGTGTTTTACTTTGAAATAATAGTGCGTATGTATATAAGCGTGTGTGTGTGTGTGTGTGTGTGTGTTACATGAATAACATACTATGTTCTTCAGTGCTGATTAAATTTGAATAAACATAAAATATACTGCACAAACGCAGTGTCGCCATTTTTTTGCCATTGGTCCAGACGGTTCAACTGTTAGTCCCACTGGAGCATTCTGCTGGGACCAACATTTAAACCAAGTGTATTAAGTGCTTAGGGTAACAGTTGAACCCTTGCAGTTACTCCCGCAATCAGTCAAATATTGGTTCAAAATCTGTGGCAGCACAATTAATCCCCTAAAGGACCAAAGACATACCCCACTTTAGTTATTTTCGGCTTAGATTGTAGATTATACAGGTACTCCTTCAACGTGTAATAATATGACCCATTTTTTTAACTTGAGTGATTGATCAAATAATATGTGGGGTCTAACGTCACAAAATGATCATATCATTATGAGAGACGCCGTATTGGAGTTCTCCGGAAATCTTCACCACATGGGGTTCTTTACCGTCCCCCCAAATCTGAGAAACAACACTTTCCAAGCCTCCATGGAAAATGTAGCCGCTGCAGCCAGGATTCGACCCGGCAACCTGTGAGTCAGCAGCGTTTTACTTTGAACTTTGTAATTGTGCGTTTTCACGATTTGATCAAAGCACTTGCTTTCTTGACCAAACTTTGGCTGTAGGATAGTTTTGTTCTATTCACAGAATTGCGGTGCGTTGAACATATTTAATCCCGCGTTCAATATTGCTATCTACAACATTCTGGTAGCAAGATCCGTCCTTATGCACAAGGATTTACACCAGATTTTCATAATTGTGTTCGAATAAAGCGTTACAAGATGTGACTGTCATCGTTCAGCACCATAACATTCCACTGGCACCTCCGCGTATGTTTGATTATAAAAACCTTGAAGAACGGTACTACTGTGTTTACTCGAGTGTAATGCAGTTTTTGTTTTCAAATTTTCGCTACCTAAACTCTACCTAAAATTTTTCGCTACCTGAAACAGTGACATCTAATGCGTAAAACAATTTTTTTCGTCCTGTAGGGAATGAAAAGTCATCTCTCGCATTCCAATCGGGGTCGCGTTGTAGTCGAGGAAATTTGCAATTTCTTGTCAAAGACGAGCTCGGGCTTCCTTGTGCATCTCTCGGATAATATTTATTTTTAGAAGTAATAAGAGTGCCCAAGCATAAAACATACACGTTGATGATAGTGGGAATTAAGGCCAGAAAGCATACAAAACGCTCATAGCCCATGTCAGAGCAGAAAAAAAAAGATATTATGGTGCCTGTTTGAAAATTTTGCGGCTGTAACTTTCCTCCCAGGCATGGATAATTTCTCGGAGAATAAAGTGGGCTCTTATGCTGCGCAGTATTGTGCGCCAGAGGATATGAGACAACTGCTAGAGACGGGCTAACGGAATTGCAGCTTCTATAGCATGAGCCTTTCGATGCCCCTCCTGAAAGGGGGCCTTTATTTGCATATGCAAAGAAAGGCTTTGTCGTGGGCCGCTGAGCGAGCTCTCCCCATTCGCCTACAGAGCTGCCCATGCTGGCTAGATAACTTCTGTATTTTCCCCCGTTCTTACTGTATTCCTTCCCGATTCTCGAAATTTCTCGTTTGGAAGAAATTGCCAGCGACTGCAGCTGAAGAAACTGCCAAGCACAGATTGAGCCTCGACTCACAACTTCCCGGCTAACGCAGGCGCTTCAATGCTCCAAGCGGAAGTAATGGATCCCGAATAGACTGGACAAGAGTATGCAGGCTACTGATCATAGCGGGGAAAGTGCGCGCAACGTGAGTGATCGTGGGCTTGTTAATTAGTATTTCATGGTTGAAGCTGCTCAGCGTGGAAGCAGACACAGAAACACAGGTCAGACGATGACAGGCACAGACCAATATAACTTGTCGCCACTCGTTCTCGTCTCCTCTGTGTCACTCTGTCAACATTACGCTGAGCAGTTCTAAGGAGACTTTAAAGAGAAAAAAATATAGTACTAGCAAATGAATCTTTCACGATACCAAACACAGCAGGTTTGCCACGAGAGGACGCTTGATAAGCGACAAAACCGCCCATGGAAAATATAGGTTGTGGTGCCCTTTTGAATTTTCCGAGGTGGTCGCCATGACGACATAGACTTTAAGGGTGTCTGTGTTAACCTGCGTATTTTCTAGTCGGGGAAAAATAGGGGGAAATACCCTGTCTTCAGAGGGAGACAGATACTTACCACACCAAATTCTTTCATTCGACATGGTAGAACATACGGAAGAGCACGGACATTTTGGAGGTTTCAGTTCGGAGGTTTCAGCGGGAAATTTGATACTGAGGCTTCTGACATGTCTTTTTTCATCTATTATTAAACTTATATGGGTCAGTTTAGCGTGACTAGGGTTCTCAAAATAGAGTTTATCAGTGTAAACTAATCGATTGCCGTACTTTACAGTCCTTTAAGATATGTGGCCAAATGTTTAGAGAACTGGCAAACAAACAGTGCCTACTTGCGCCGCTTTCACAAACAATACGTAATTGGGTAAGATATCTGACTTCTCATAACATCAGGGGTTGGGTCCTCAATCAATCACACTTCACTGGGGACATCATCAAACTGCATCACTTCAACTATGAGTGCTCTTTCTTGAGCGATTGAATATGAATATCTTAATATAATATATGTGGTGCAACTCAGACAAGCAAAGAAAAAGAAGGAGACATGATAGGGTGTGAGTCTAATATTTAGTTTTTTATTGAATATCCGCTTTTAATCTATACATTCTTGTCAACGTGGCCGTTTCAGTGCATTGACGAACTCAAGAACAGCACTTCTTTTTCTGATAATACTAACGATGGTGAGCTGACACATTTCATCCCTTGATGATTATAGTCTTTGCTTCGACGATTGCACGAGTGCACTAATCCTTGATGCAGCTACTTACGATACATTTCGAATACACAGCTGAACAACCACAGTCATTGAATTGTGGGGACAGGCGCCTTTCTCAGTAACGAGTGACGTTTTGTCTGTGTTCTCGTAAACAATCATTAACATATCTGCCCATTTGGCCAATGTATTTCCTCCCACATGTCGGTGGTAAACTATATACCACACCTTCTGCGTATGCCTCGAAAGAATTGTGGTGTTATTTCTGGCATACAGCCGGCTTTTTAGAGGCAGGGTTCGTAAACTTACACAGGTAGATTAGCTTATCAGGTGCTGAAAAAATCACCGTTACGCCAACATGTCCTGCCGGTGTCAGCTGATGTGAGACCTTGTGTATATACGAGATTACTGCCACCATCAAATTTTTTAAAATGCGCTGGCTGGTTCACCATTAGAGCGGCGTAATTTTGCGAGCACAATGCACGCTACAAAAACCAGCACAAGCGTATACTGTGTCCTGCCAAGCACAGCTTGTTTATGCAGGCTGGTTTCTGCTGTGTGAATGCGAGATTTCTGGACGACATTTGTGAAGCAGAGGTTGACAAGGCCGCGCTTCGACAACTTTGAATCGAAATGAATGTACATAAAAAGTGGCTTATTCGCTCGTGGTGGTAAGCCGAGTATGCGTGTTTTTCACCAAAAAATGAGTCGAAGATTGAGAAACTGCGAGGGATTGCTTACCGCTAATTCATGGGTTAAAAAGAGCGGGCGACGCAAATCCAAAAGATTTCTAAAAATGTTTGCTTCCAGGTCGTTGTTACTTGGGGATAATTTTGCCAAGGATAATTTTGTAATCGTAGACAAATCTAAAAACTCCTAAACAGGTCACATAGGACTGGCGCCAGGCAGGAGCTCATGCATACATCTTGTTGTAGAATAAACGCTTTGTCGTTACATTGTATGTGGATTGAATCCAGATAGGATGTGAGCAGCTCAGGAAAGCTTAATTGCTACGGTCAAGCCAGATTTGTCTGGAAATGCAACTGCTCGAAAGTTATTTATGCATATTTCAACACCTGTGAGCAACAAGGGCCGTCGCAGCTCGGGCTCGTCGCCTCGTTGGTGAAGCATGAACGAAGCGGAGTGGAGGGCCTCGGCGGCTTGTGCAATCTCCAGACAGGGAAAAAGACAGACACACAGACAGACGGACGGACACAGGGCTGGACGCATGCACGGACGGATGGACACGTTGACTGAAGCAGGCCGAAATACGCACGGACGGACAGACACCCAAAAACAGAGGTTGACAAATGGACAGATATATCAAAGAACGCACGCGTAGACAGACAGACAGACGGAAAGATGGATGGACAGACAGACAAAGAAACAGACAGACAGAAAGACAGACAGAAAGACAGACGGATGGACGGACGGATGGACGCTTCGCCCAACTCATGATCAGTCACTGGGTATATATGGTGTGATTTTTTTTTCAATAGAGAGGAATAAGACCTGTTCAACGATCAGTGCGAGAACGGATAAGAGAGAAGAAAGGGAACATAAACAGGTGCTACCGTCTTCAAACGAATGGTTTATTGAACAAACACACAAGTGTATAGAGCGCACGAAAAATTATGTAACTATCGCCAATAGGTTAATCAGAAAATAATTATGGCATTTGATAAAACACACAAAAAATGCACAGACATACGCAGGACCCATGGAAGTATGTCCCTGGTGCGATCAATCAATGATGTGATCAATGATGTCTAGAAAATTCAGCTCCTGGGGCGTCAAGGCAACCAGAGGCTTGCTAGCACAGCTACCCTTGGAGATTATCTAGGCCTCAGAGATCCCTTTAGTTTTATTATTGCCTAATCTAGAACTTTGCTTCAGGAATTAGAACGTCTTACAGACGTCTATGGGGCGAATGTTCGCTCCATAGACGTCTGCGAATGTTCTTTGCGCAGTCAAAATAGCTAACGCATAGAGTACATAAATGATTCCATTGACAGTGAGTGCGCGTACGAACGTTTCACTGGAATCCGCTATTGGCTCGTGCGTAAATGCACCGCAATTACGTTCTATGAGCGCGTCATGTACAGTGCTCAACTCGGCTGTCTATAACGACGGAGCGTCGCGCGCGGAACAGCACGAGCGACATCTGCAGTGGCAAATACGTCACATCTGAGCATGCGCGGCGCCAATGCTGTGTCTGTCCTGTAGTTTCCACCCTTCTTTATCTCCGCGGCCGCGACGGCTGCTTTGGCCGTCGAAGAGCTGTGAACATTACAAAATCAAAATAAAACAACAACAAAAAAGAAATATTCTCGCTTCGTGATATAGTCACAGCGGCAACGGTTTTACTTCGTCTTTCTTTCTTGTATTTGTTTTGTGTTATCGCGAAATCGCTCAGAGCGCTTTCGATGGCCAAAGCGGTTGTTGCATCCGCGGCGAATAACAGCGATCAGTATTGCGAGGCAGGTACATCACTGGCACCACACATGCTCAGATGTGGCGTATTTGCGACTGCAGATGTCGCCCGTGCTGTTTCGCGCACGATGCTCCCTCGTTATAGACAGCCGAGTTGAGCCCTGTACATTGTTGAATCTCAATAAGGCACAGTTCTTACATGCCTCATAGAACAAGAAAACTAATCGTCGGCTTCTCGCATCAGCGTCATTGGTGTCAACAACAACAACCCCAAAAAATGTTCATCGCATGACATCGTCCCATGGGGAAAGGTGCACTGATCCCAGAGGCCACGCAAAGCAATACGAATTACCAAAAGCTGACAATGCACAGCCATTTAGGTACTAGAAATGTTAGGATGGAGGCGGGATAAGCTGCCAGGTAGAGTAGAATTTATGTTTTTTTTATTTTATTAGGATATATTTTATACTGCAGTACAGAACAAGGACTAACAACTTGAAATAATAAGTATTGACAGCTGTTAAGTGATTGATGTTCAAAATAAAATATAGAAATTGGTTATTTTAGGTCAACAAACACAAATACTGCTTCAAAAAGTGCTGTTTTTCTCATGCATATAGGTGACAAATCAATAATAAAGAGAAGTCAAATTAAACATCAAGGAATAAAGACATGACACCACTTATTCTGTAGCGGACACATGAAAAATTCTTTAGTCAAAGGCACATGAGAGGATTTCTTTCCTGAGCAAGATGTATAGAGGGGGCAATAACTTCTTCTTACAAGACGTCTGTGACATCTCTTATTTAGTACGCATCGGTGTTTTGGATCTGTCACCAGAAAGACATAGGAAACAATTTAAAAAACTGGACGTGCGCTGTGTGACTTATGTGCACCAGTTAGAAACGCACGGGCGAAAATATTGATTGATTGATATGTGGAGTTTAACGTCCCAAAACCACCATATGATTATGAGAGACGCCGTAGTGGAGGGCTCCGGAAATTTCGACTACCTGGGGTTCTTTAACGTGCACCCAAATCTGAGGGCGAAAATATTGGCTCATACAATTTGTTCAGGTATTTCAAAGTCAAATACACATTTTTAAAGAAGGATAACTACTGCCACCAGGTAAACAAAACTCCGGAACTGACCACAATCGGGCACTCTGAGCATACAGCCCTCGTACAGGTACCTTCAGATACTCCTCTTTTCCTAGACTAATTGAAATGTGGAATGAATTACCTAGGTCTGTTAAGGAACAGATTATTTTTTTTGGTGAAAATTTGAACAAATCATAGATGATTATCAGTATTAAAATATCATCTTCATCCTGATGCAACCTGTATTCCTGTGTCCAAGAATGGTGTTTTTTTTTCTTCTCCTGTTTTTCGTTAACATCTCTGTTAAGATCCCACAAGAGAGTTTACACTATTTTCAAAGGAACAAATAAAATAAGGAAATTGACTGAGAAGAAATACGAGCTGAACACGATTCGCCTTTGAGTCGTTGCGGCGAGCGCGTAATTAGCTTTGCGTGTATTTTCGCAGGATTTGAATTTGTAATCCGTCCCTTGATTCTTGCTGTAAGGTATAAGAGTCTGACTGTCGTTAAATACATGACATATGTAGTCATTGAAGCAAATAATTGTTAGCATTCTGCATTATCGTGGCTCGCACAATCCTCATTGGCCAATGCAGAAGTTTCAGGATGGCTCGTATATTCAGCAAAATATTACTATACTCGGGGACGACTTTCGGTGGCAATAAAGGGAAGGCTACAGAGGCAAAGAGGGCATGTCACCGCCCTGGAGTATAGTCCCAGGAATGCGTCCGTGTTTTCCGCGTGAAAGTAATAAAGGAATGGCAGCATATCCACGGGTTGAATGATGGAGAGTAGGGCGAAGCATCCGTCCATCCATTCCTTCTTGCTTCCGTCCGTCCATGCGTCCGTCTGTGTGATCGTCCGTGCGTCCATGCGCCCGGCTGTGCGTGCGTCTGTTCGTGCGTCCGCACGTCCATTCGTGCGTCCGTCCCTGTGTTCATTCATGCATTCACCCATGCGACCTTCCATGCGTCCATCCGTCCATGCAGCCATCCGTGCGTCCATCCATGCATCTGTTTGTATGTTCGTTCATCCGTCTAGTCAACGCTCCAAGTACCACCGTTTCGCATCTTTTCATCATATATTCCGCATATAAAAGCACCGCCATCCAGCGAACATTCCAAGAACGAAACGAGAGGTGGCACACGCACACTTTCTTACGGCTCACGCTTCGGGTCTGCATCCCACCTTTAACCACCTCGAGTTCATGATATATACTAGTTCACTGTATTGCACTGCGGCCCAACGCTCACTAAACCTTTCTAAAACCAAGGAGGTTACGCCCAGCGAGTATAACGTAGCAATCCTTTCTTGTCAGATAGTGCTCAATGTACATGCCAATGGCTGCTAATGGGGAATGAGACAGGGGAGTTCAGCTTTTAGTTAACGCGCACGGTGCGAATTTTTTATTGTTCAACAATGCACAGGAGAAATCTCCCACTGGCTCCACCTTGCCGGTCAAAACGTAAGACTGGTTACGCACTACGACTACGATGAAGGACGAACGGGCGCTGCTTTAAGGAGCTTTACCCCTAAATGAACCATACTATTTTGTACTAGATGCTGTTTTTAAAGAGACGCAGCACGCGCCGAAGTGATACCATTATTCATTGTTGCTTTCTGAAGAGTCATTTCGCATTTTTTAGCGTTTGAAAACGTCGCACGTTTTATGTGCACGTCACAACCAAATGGTGTCCTCGTCTTTAGGTGAGCGCGCGTCGCCCTCCAGCTATTCTGAAGACTCGCCGAAGGTTAGCTTGTGTCAAAATTTTCTGACAAATCGCTGTGTAAGCAGTCGTATAGCGTTGTGTGCAGCGGAATTACATGGATGTGGCTGTAATTCGAAACGCGAGCCGAAGAGGACTACATCGCGGAAGAGTACAGGAACAGTAGCTCCGCCCAAGTAGCCCAGCCTTCATTGCCACAGAAAGTTGTCCCCGAGTATAGTGTACTAAAGACCAACATTGGTGTTGTTTGTTGCTATGAGGGGTTTAACGTCCCAAAACCACCATATGATTATGAGAGCAGCCGTAGTGGAGGGCTCTGAAAATTTCGCACCTGGGGTTCATTAACTAACGTGCACACAGATCTGAGCACATGGGCCTACAGCATTTTCGCCTCCATCGAAAATGCAGCCACCGCAGCCGGAATTCGATCACGCGACTTGCGGTGAGCAACCGAATACCTTATAGCTACTAGACCACCGCGGCGGAGCTGAAGAGCAATATTGATTTGCGATGTAAAAGACCATACTAAAAGAAATTAGCACGTATTGCAACAAATTGCGTCCGACATGATGGCGGTGTATCGGAAAGAAAAAACGTTCAAACGAGACGAGTATCCTCGACTTTTATTGTCACAGAAAAGGTCACTTTGAACGGAATACTTTTCCATCTGAGTGTAGTAATTTAGCACATGCCGATGCTTTTAATATAAGGGGTAGCACTAAAAAACGTTTTGAACAGTGCGTAGGCGTCACAATCGTAAAGTTCACAACACAGCCGTCACCTCGTAAGTGGAGCGAACGGCGTTGTGCGGGTGAGCAGACGGCGCTTTGCCACCTTACGCGAATTCGCGCGGGAACGGGATGACGGCAGTTCACGCGCTCATACCTAACTCAGAGCGGCGCTGTTACATTCGCTATCTAGACACTTGCACATTTTTATTTTCTAATACACATACGGCGGCACAAAATGGCACGTCGCTTTTCACAGTTTTATGATGTCGAGCCTAAATAAATAAACCAATAGCCCGGCACCTCGGAGCAGACGACAGGAATCAAAGTAGGCTTAAGCGGAGCAAGCAGCCGTAAAAAATAGGGTCGTCTGCTTTATTTCCCGCTATTTGCCACCGCCGTTCACGGTCGAAAAAAAAAAAAACAACTCTACTTCTGAACTTTTACTTATTTTTTTTATTCGGATGCTTTGTTTCTCAATTGTGTGCATTCTGTGTACTCTCAAAGATCACGGCCGATTTTGGAAGCCTCTTCGGTCGTTTACGACCCACCATTGTCCTTTTTATTGAGAGTGCGCCATGTCAATTGGCACGCCATAATCGTTAGGCCTACTTGGTGCGCTGCCGTTGGCGAATGGACGCTCGGAGCACGCCTCTGAATACTATTAGCCTCCCGAAGAGAGTGGGTCGTATAAAACGTAGCTCCTGCGTACCATTATGTTTTTGCTGGGGTCTGCTTTGAAGCGTAGGAGGTCCTTGCACTATTTCACGCCTCTGTTCGAGTGAAATGAAGACTCAGTTGACGCGAAGAAAAAAAATGAAGCTCTTAGTAGATCGGCCCGCTCTTTTCATAGCCTTTCGATGGTTTACTGCAGCACGTGAGTCATTTGTCGATTCCTTGTCACCTGTGGAAGCCTTAAGGCTTCTGTTTTTCCTCGAGTGTGCACACACACACACACACACACACACACACACACACACACACGCACACACACACACACACACACACACACACACACACACACACACACACTCACACACGCACACACCGCGTCACGGCAACGCGTCGTTATAAGATGCGTCTGCTTTGCTATTTCAATGTCGTCTGTTAGTGTCAGCAATTTTCCGTCTTAGGTCCTGCTTTGCTACCACACAATTTATGTCGGAAAATCTCTTCACAAACTGATACATTGCTTCCATTTTAGCGCCGCATATGTTCTGTGATAAGTTTTTTTTCCCTCTCATTCATTACAGGGTGTCCGTACACGGTAGGTGTTAATTATTCGAATTTATTTACCACGCAGCTCTTAAGAGCTGCTCGGCTTAGCGCAATTACGAACAGCTTTATAAACGCTAACCAAAAAGGTTTTAACGAATTTATAGTCACTTCAATATTCCCCGCAAGCTGAAAAGCTTTTTTTATGGAATTTATTCAGTTACCTATTCATCCATTCTGTTTACTGCCTCAGGGCAATGTTAACGTGAGGCCACTGAACTATAGGTTTTAACAATACTGATGGTTGGCCTAGTTGGTACTTAGTTACTGACATGATTTAGCCGCAATTGATACACACTCGGAGTAAAGAAACACTCAACGCTTGTGCTTGTCCTTGAATGTTTCTTTAATCTGTGTGTGTATTGTTTGCGGCCAAATCATGTCAGTGAACTATAGGCTGATTGTATGATCCATGGAAAAGCTCCTGCGGTGTTGTGTCTCAAACTTTGAATGATAATAAGTGGTTAAACTAATTGACTAAGCTTTCTAACTGCTTAACGTCTTCAGCCTGCCGATTAGTATCATACATGCGGGTTAAATCAAATACGGACAGTTGTTTGTTTAACTGGTCGTTCGGCTAGTTGATGCATGTTTTGTTTTCTTCTAAAAGCGGACAGTTTTCCGCCTTCTGTAGCGTTGATATTCAAGCATTGTTTCGGTATTGTAGTAACAGTTATTAAAGACACACTGGTAGAGGCTGCAGATTTTATTTGTGTTCGTGATTGAGCGAAATAGATTCATTGGCAGGACAGATTTTTCGAGGCGAGCACAATAACACATATTGGACGAAGAAGGTTATCTAATTGCTGTTTCACAATGAAGAGCTTCTTACCGTTCTCGATATTCGCACAGTACGAGACATCCCTTATATGTTTAACTTCATAAAATTAAATGCAGGAAATATGTCGTGTGTTTTCTGTTCCTGCAGAAAAATTAAAACAAGTCTACTTCCATTGAAACTGAGTAAAGTGCAGTTTTTTTTTTTTTGCTGCTGGCAATGTCACTTGGCCTATTCCAACAATGCTTTGCTACGGGGATCCGGAAACTAAAACGCCTCAAACACGCATTGCGTTGAATATCTAAATAAGTTGCACAAACATTGCCGGTGTTCTGGAGTAAAATTTTGATTTGGCCTTTATACAGGTAGACGTTTGTTGTTTGAGCTGGAATCAGCTGGAAAGGAAGGGCAGCGAATATACATGCAAAAATATGTTTAAAAAATAAATACCATATTTATACTTTCGTACGTGCAATTTTTGCTCACTAAGTCCAATGCCGATGGCAAGACTTAGAGCGAATGGTCCTTCCAGACAATAGGTGCGAAGTTCTGGACTGTTGGAAGCATTTTCTTGTTTTTGAAATAAGTTTAGGAACTTTAAAACGCTGTCCCGCCGTGGTGGTCTAGTGGTTAAGGTACTCGGCTGCTGACCCGCAGGTCACGAGTTTGAATCCAGGCTGTGGTGGCTGCATTTCCGATGGAAACGGAAGCGTTGTAGGCCCGTGTGCTCAGATTGGGTGCACGTTAAAGAACCCCAGGTGGTAGAAATTTCAAGAGCCCTCCACTACGGCGTCTCTCATAATCATATGAACGTTTTGGGACGTTAAACCCCACATATAAACCAAACTTCAAAACGATTGAGCGCTTATTCTGAACGTACTTTCAGCTCACTTTATGCCCTGCCTTTTCGGGCCACCTCATCATCTTCATGGAATCAATTGGCGTCCAGTATTTTCATTCGAGTTGTCTTTGCTTCCACATATACGCAGAGAAAGAACATTATCATCCTGTGGCGCTAAACTCAAAAGAAACACTGAATGACGTAAGAAATGTCAACCCTTAACTTTCTATGTCCTAGTTGTGCATATATAGGACATCATGTTGCTTGGCAAGTACGGAATCGCCGAAGAAAAAGATTTCGCGGAACGAAAGCACGATGACAAAGCAACTCCACGAATGAAACAAATTGGGTGCGGCTACTTCGACTATTTTAATGGCGATTGTTTCTACAGAGCTGGTTTAATATATTTGGCCAAGTTTGAGTGAGACGGATTTATGATTTGGTTAACTGTGATAGAACGTTGACATTTAGTTCATGACACAATCATTAACTGCCCCATTTCTTCACACATGTTTTAAATAAGAGAGATCCTCAGGCGTGTTTTACAGTCCCGTAAAACTCGGCCCAGATTAGTTTTTCTTTATTGGTGGGTTTTAAATAAAAAGCCTACAAATCTGTATCGGAAGTTGGTTTGCCAATATGGAATAAATTTTCTGGTTGAGTGTGTGGGCTGATCATAAATAGCGATGTGACAAAGGTGAAGATAAACACTGTGCGATCTTGCCACTTCTGAAGGAATGCATTTTGGGAAAGAAAGCGGCTGTAGTGTAGCCCCAAATATGAAGAGATGGGAGTGCGAGAGGAGAGTGTTATCATATTGCCCCGTTCCATTTCACAAGTTTTTGTTATCGTTCCGAAACACCACACGATTCTCGGCACAAACCGCGCCTGCAGGTTTCTAGAAGGTTCCGGACTGTAGTAGATCATTTTGATAAGATCACGCCCACTGCGCTAACGGTACAGATTGTTCTGAAACCTACGCCACCGCCAGCGATAACGCTAGAACATTCGACGGCAAGGGTATAAATGCCGACGCGCTTCGCCGCTTGTCAGTTGTTGATCGAAGGCCGACGCTGCGTTCGCCGCTATCAGTCCGAGACTGCTATCTGTGCAAGACTGCTGCTGTAATTAGACTTTCCCTTTACCGGGCACAGGTTCGCCCAAATAAATAGTTAGATCCCAACACGAAGTTTTCTGTCTTTGGCCACGTCACGACCCCGTGACATCTGGTGGAGGTGCTGCTTCGTTCATGTACCGGACGCCCCCGTCAAGCCGTGAACCCAGCCCCCATCGCGGAGAAGACACCGACGCCAACCAAGAACAGCGAACAAGCCGCCGACAGCAAGATCTCCCACCGGAGTACGGCCTTCTACAAGACAAGGCGCGGAAGACCAAGACCATGACCTCGACTGCAGCGACAATGACAACCGGAGCGTCCCAGCCCGCGATCGTAATTCATCAACCCAGGGAACCACCAACGTTCCATGGCTCATCGTTTGAAGACCCGGAATCCTGGCTAGAAACATACGACCGTGTGGCCGCCCTCAACCACTGGGACAACGAAGAAAAGCTCCGTCGTGTGTACTTCTACCTGGAAGACACCGCAAGGACCTGGCTAAAGAATCGGTAGTCCACGCTCCGAACGTGGGATGTCTTCTGCGGCGCATTTCTGCAAACGTTCGCAAGCGTCGCTCGCAAAGAGAGGGCCGCTGCTCTACTCGAGACCCGGGTTCAGCTACCAAATGAAAAGGTTGGAATTTTCACAGAGGAGATGACCCGCCTAATCCGTCACGCTGACCCAGACATGCCTGAGGAAAAGAAAGTTCGTTTCCTCATGCGAGGGGTCAAACAGGAGCTCTTCGCGGGACTAATGAGGAATCCACCGAACACCGTCCAAGAATTTGTATCCGAGGCGACCACCATCGAAAAAACGCTGGACATGCGCACCAGAATGTATAATCGTCGCCTGACTCCAGAATGCGCTGCTGCTCAAGCCAGTGACTCCGACGACCTCCGTGAAACAATACGAGCGATCGTGCGGGAAGAGCTGCGCAAACTGTTGCCTTCGACGCAGCCTCAAGTGGATTCGATCGCCGACATTGTGCGAGAAGAAGTCCGGCAATCGCTTCGAATTCCCGAAACACCGCCGCCCGAGCCAGAAACTATGAGCTACGCCGCTGCAGTGCGCCACAACGCTCCTCCCCGTCCACGCCAAAACGCCGCCCCGTCACACTTCCGTCGCCAGACGCCACCGCCGCCACCACCCCAACCGACGTCCTACCGTTCCCCAGCGGGCCAGCGCAGTGCACCGAGGAAAACGGTCGTTTGGCGTGCACCTGACAACCGCCCGCTCTGCTACCACTGCGGCGAGGCCGGGCACACATACCGCCGTTGCCAGTACCGACAGATGGGACTGCGTGGCTTCGCCGTCAATGCACCGCGTCCGCAGCCAGGAGATCGGCCACGTGACATCGCCGACTACCTGGCAGGAACTCAATGGACACCACGAAGTCCTTCCCGTTCGCCGTCGCCCAGCCGCCGCATGTCACCGCACCTCCGGCAGTACTCTGGCCCAACGCGGGGCCGGTCTCCTAGCCCGTATCCGGGAAACTAAGGGCAGCAACCGATGGAGGTGCGGTTGCTGTGCGACGAACTACCGAAGATCCTCCGACGACGACGCCGACGCGACGGAGCTTTTTGAACACAACACCAACCAGGCAAAGCCCTGAAGGCAAAAGCTAACTTACCGAATGTGGCCGGACTACTCAACATGGAAGCAGCGGAACAAGCCGACGCAGCCGTTACCCGACGCCACGCCCTAACTGTAATGCGAGACGGCGAACTAGCGACCTCGACGTTCTTATCGACGGCCACAGTGTGACTGCTCTCGTCGATACTGGAGCCGACTATTCTGTCATCAGTGGGTTGTTCGCCGCGAAGTTAAAGAAAGTTAGGACAGCTTGGAAAGGCCCTGAAATCCGCACAGCCGGAGGTCATCTCGTAACGCCTGCAGGAATCTGCACAGCGAGAGTCACCATTAACGGCCGTATTTATCCTACAGACTTACTAGTCCTACAGCGTTGCTCGAGAGATGTCATCCTTGGCATGGACTTCTTATGCCTCCATGGTGCTGTCATCAACCTAAAAACAAGGTCGATAACGTTATCCACAGAAGAAGCACTACCGCCGCGCACGCCGTCAGGACACCATGCCTTGAATGTGCTGGAAGAACAAGTCACCATTCCGCCTCGCTCAAGCGTCTTTATTTCAGTCGGTGCTCCTAAATCACCTGACTTGGAAGGCGTCGTTAAAGGCAGTCAGCATCTGTTGGTCACCCGAAATATTTGCGTCGCAAGAGGAATTGCAGAGCTGCGGGGAGGCAAAGCAACGGTTATGCTCACGAATTTCAGCAATGAGTACAAACATGTGAACAAAGGAACAACGGTCGCATACATCGAAGAAATTGTCGAAGCCACCAGTGCTTTCGCCCTCGCCGATTTTGCGGAACCTGCTCAGAGGAACCAAGCCCCTCCCATAGCTTTCGACGTCAATCCCAGACTTCCGAACGATAAGCAAGAACAGCTCAAGGCCCTGCTCCTGCAATACGAAGATTGCTTTTCGTCGTCATCGAAAATTCGGCAGACCCCAATCACGAAACATCGCATCATAACCGAAGAAAATGCCAGACCACTCCGTCAGAGTCCGTACAGGGTTTCGACGCGAGAACGTGAGGCCATGAAGAGACAAGTTGATGAAATGCTGCGGGATGACATTATTCAGCCGTCCAAGAGTCCATGGGCATCCCCCGTGGTGTTAGTGAAGAAAAAGGATGGGACCCTACGTTTCTGCGTCGATTATCGCCGCCTGAACAAAATCACAAGAAAGGACGTGTATCCTCTCCCACGAATAGACGACGCACTTGATCGGCTCCATAACGCCAAGTACTTTTCGTCAATGGACCTCAAGACTGGCTACTGGCAAATCGAAGTCGACGAAAGAGACCGAGAGAAGACGGCGTTTATAACACCGGACGGCCTCTTCGAGTTTAAGGTGATGCCCTTCGGTCTTTGCTCAGCGCCTGCAACTTTTCAACGCGTTATGGATACAGTACTGGCAGGATTGAAGTGGCAGACTTGCCTTGTTTACTTGAACGACGTCGTCGTGTTTTCCTAGAGTTTCGACGAGAATCTTCGGCGTCTTGAAGCTGTACTTCAAGCCATCAAGACTTCGGGACTCACACTGAAGCCAGAAAAGTGCAGATTTGCGTATGAGGAGCTCTTGTTTCTCGGGCACGTTATCAGCAAGTCTGGAGTTCGTCCCGATCCACGGAAAACAGCCGCCATCGCCGACTTCCCGCCGCCCACTGACAAGAAAGCCGTGCGCCGATTTCTGGGCCTGTGTGCCTATTATAGGCGGTTCGTGAAAAACTTCGCCCGCATCGCCGATCCTCTCACTAACCTTACCAAGGCCGACGTGGAGTTTAAGTGGGAAACGCCGCAGGAACACGCTTTCCAGGAGCTTAAACATCGCCTCCAGACGCCTCCATTACTTGCCCATTTCAACGAATTCGCCGAAACAGAAATACATACTGACGCAAGCAGCGTAGGTCTTGGCGCCGTTCTTGTGCAGAGCGCTGACGGACTTGAAAGGGTTATTCGTTACGCCAGCCGATCGCTATCCAAAGCAGAAGCAAATTATTCCACAACAGAAAAGAAGTGCCTCGCCATCATCTGGGCTACGTCGAAATTTCGCCCCTACCTCTACGGCAGACCCTTCAAAGTTGTGAGCGACCACCACGCATTGTGTTGGCTAGCCACCTTGAAGGACCCTTCAGGTCGCCTCGCACGTTGGAGCCTGAGACTTCAAGAATATGACATTACTGTCATTTACAAGTCCGGCAAAAAACACTCCGACGCCGACTGTCTCTCTCGTGCGCCTGTCGACCAACCGCTACCCGACGACCCGGATGACGACTACTTCTTAGGAACGATAACTACCGACGACTTCGCTGAACGACAGAGGGCCGACCCGGAACTTAAGACCCTAATAGAATACCTCGAAGGCAGGACCGCCGAAGTCCCGAAGGTATTCAAGCGCGCACTTGCGTCGTTCTTTCTACGAAACGGTCTTCTACAAAAGAAAAACTTTTCACCACTTCGAGCTAAGTACCTCCTTGTGGTGCCTTCAGCTCTGCGACCAGAAATCCTGCAGGCCCTGCACGACGATCCGACGGCAGGGCACCTCGGTGTTTCTCGCACGCTCGCGAGGATACAAGAAAGGTACTACTGGCCACGTCTTACCACCGACGTCACTCGTTATGTGAGAACATGCCGGGACTGTCAGCGACGCAAGACACCGCCGACAAGGCCAGCGGGACTTCTGCAGCCAATTGATCCACCTTGCCGACCTTTCCAGCAGATTGGAATGGACCTACTGGGGCCGTTCCCGACGTCGGTTTTCGGAAACAAGTGGATCGTGGTAGCTACCGACTACCTCACCCGCTACGCCGAGACAAAAGCCTTGCCAAAAGGCAGTGCATCCGAGGTAGCTAAGTTCTTCGTCGAAAATGTTGTCCTACGTCACGGCTTCCGGAGGTCCTGATCACCGACAGAGGAACGGCATTCACTGCCGACTTAACTCAAGCGATCTTGGCATACAGCCAAACAAACCACCACCGGACGACAGCGTACCACCCACAGACCAACGGCCTCACCGAGCGGCTTAACAAGACGATCGCCGACATGCTGTCAATGTACATCGATGTCGAACACAAGACGTGGGACGCCATTCTTCCGTATGTGACCTTCGCATACAACACGGCGGTGCAGGAGACGACGCAGATACCTCCATACAAATTGGTCTACGGAAGGAGCCCGGCAACGACGCTCGATGCCATGTTACCCAACGTCACCGACGAAGAAAACCTCGATGTGAGCGAGTACCTTCAACGCGCCGAAGAAGCCCGACAACTTGCGCGTCTCCGTATCAAGAATCAACAGACGACCGACAGCCACCGTTACAACCTTCGACGACGCTTCGTGGAATACCAGCCCGGTGAACGTGTTTGGGTGTGGACGCCGATACGCCGACGTGGACTAAGTGAAAGGTTCTGCGACGGTACTTCGGACCGTACAAGGTGGTTCGACGTCTCGGCCCACTTGATTACGAGGTTGTCCCCGACGGCATCACGAACTCTCAACGACGCCGATCGCGACCTGAAGTCGTCCATGTCGCGCGCCTCAAGCCGTTTCATGCACGTTAACAAACTGAAACAGTGTTTTTTGTATTATTGTTGTATTGTAATTTATTCATTGTACTTTCTTGCATTATTATTGTACCTTCATCTTTAGTTAAAGCATCGGGACGATGCCTTTTTTCAGAGGGGGGCAATGCCACGTTCCATTTCACAAGTTTTTGTTATCGTTCCGAAACACCACACGATTCTCGGCGCAAACCGCGCCTGCAGGTTTCTAGAAGGTTCCGGACTGTAGTAGATCATTTTGATAAGATCACGCCCACTGCGCTAACGGTACAGATTGTTCTGGAACCTACGCCACCGCCAGCGATAACGCTAGAACATTCGACGGCAAGGGTATAAATGCCGACGCGCTTCGCCGCTTGTCAGTTGTTGCTCGAAGGCCGACGCTGCGTTCGCCGCTATCAGTCCGAGACTGCTATCTATGCAAGACTGCTGCTGTAATTAGACTTTCCCTTTACCGGGCACAGGTTCGCCCAAATAAATAGTTAAATCCCAACACGAAGTTTCCTGTCTCTGGCCACGTCACGACCCCGTGACAATATAAAGGAAAGCGCTGTATGTTTCGATCAAGGATGGAGCGTTATGTTTAGTTCGGTATGCCTTTGAATTAGGAGTAGAAAGGAAGAAAGGAGAGAATAAGAAAATGCATTGATCGAGATGTGGAGCTTAACGCCCTAAAATCACCTTATGGTTAAATTCCCTATATAGTGGAGGGCTTCTGAAATTTCGTGTGGGTCTTTAACGTACACCTAATTCTAAGCACGTGGGCCTACAGCATTTTCGCCTCCCTCGAAAATGCAGCCGCCGCAGCCGTGCTTCGATACCGCGACCGGCGGGTCAGCAGCCACGCGTACCTATAGCCACCGTGGCAGGGCGATAAGAAAGAGCAAGTACGGAAAGCAAAATGAATGCGGTTGTGCATGAAAGATGGCGAGAGATGTGGCTGACATTGAAATGTTGCGCTATGCACAATTCCCTATCACTATTTACGAATAGGCACATGCTAGCGCCATAAATTCTAAAACAAAAACGGTAAGTGAGCGTCACAGAAAGGTGATTGAATAAGCAGATTAGCTAAATTGAGTGAGCACACAGGTTGCCAAATAACACGCAAAACGATATCCGTTCATTTTAACAGGGTGCTCCACTAGGACATTTAGACAGATAAAAAAAATTGTGGTGGAAGGGGGAAAACAGGGCCTCGCCCCATCATTTTATGCATCTTTTTTCGGCGTTTTTAAGTAGAAAAGTACAGATAACAGCGTAAAATTTTAATATTGCAGAAGCCATTGATTAACACCTAAATACCTTAAGGCTTTTAAATGTGTTGCTGCTATAGTACGGATCACAGGCGACAACGCATTGTTCGAGATGCTTAGCGATGCAACAAAAACATGGGAACCCAGTTTTGCGTTTTTGCTTATTCGGGAAAGTGACATCGAAGAGTTCATCTTAAGATGAACCAATGCTACGTCACCAAGATTTTTTTCGTCGCAAACATTTACTGGTCAGTTTCGTGTTCATTCCACACACCTTTACACGCATCACATCCACTTGCGAAACTCGTGGCCTACAAAAAGAAAAAGAAAAAAAAGTACAAGTCACGACATCCTCTCGTTTGTGCACACAGACAATTTCTTTGCGACGATGAAGTACCACACCACCAGGCACCCGCAGTTACGTGGCGCCGACGTAACTATCTAAGCGTAATTAAGTACGCAAGGCTCTGAACTCACCACATCCATCAGGCATTCCTCTGTGAATCCGGAAATGTCCCGCTCTAAGAAACCTGCTACAGCAGTGCCCTGCCGTGGCTTGCTAGTGCTGCAAGTTGGCCGCACGTTCCGACACTTATCTTATTGTTACGAAATCGCTGCTATGTTACTGTCCAATCCCCACCGTGCCACTCCACGGTGCTTCGCTGCTATAATTGACTTTGGCAGTGTATGTATACTTTACAAGCGTCTCTGGCAACGTAAACCATCAGCTCTAATCACTCCAGCCATTAGTAACACAAAAATGTGTGGGATATATATATATATATATATATATATATATATATATATATATATATATATATATATATATATATATATATATTCTCACAGCAGTAAGGCGGCGTCGACATCGACGTGCTGTTACAGGGCCCCCATATAATTGCTATTGCAACGAAACAAAAATAAGGTGTATGTGTTAGCATTTTCATCATTGTGTCAATCCAACGTAAACATTTTCAAAGAGAGCTGTGGGACAGTGAAGCCAACAGATTAACAGACACTATCGAGGTGAAGGACCGGCTTATCACGGTTCATCAGTCTCGTTTCTTTTTATCTGAGTCATCGAGGCCAGAGTATCGATAAAAAATTGAGTACACAAGCACTGCAGAAAAGCTTTGCTTCACTTGCAATATCTGCTCCGTGAGGACACAGTGGACTTGTTTGCCTGTTAGGTCAAGCAATAACAACCCCACCCACTCGACCGCAGTTCTCCACTATGCGTATGCCGGCATTTACGCTGTGAGCACCAGGTGTCGCACTCTGCGCTACAAAGAGCAAGGGTTTACGAAAGCGAGGTAGCCTCAACCGCGACCTTCAAACTAGAAGACATGACTTCATGGATTTAGCGCACACACCAACTAAATTACCTCCATCCTGTTTTTTTTACTCTATGTCAAAAAGAGAGAGAAAGTAACAATCCATCAGAAAATAGAGAGGTCGGCCTGAGCTAGTTCGCTCTAGCTTACTACTCTGCACAGGGGATGAAGGAAGGAGGAAGAAAAGAGAGATGAAGGATGATGATGAGGACAAGAAGAGGTGATGCGTATGTACAGTAACCACTTAGCTTAGCACCCTACAGCGTATAGTATCTAGTCCAGTGGTTTGATAAAGCGTAAAACAGCTTTTGTAGCAGTTTTTGACACTGTTAGGTCGTTGATTGCTGACAGCATGTGGCTTTCACTCAAAGGCGTTCGTCGGATACTTGCCAATGTTGAAGTTAACAATTTTCTGGGCGCCACGTATATATAATGGACAGTCATAAAATATGTGAGCTAAACCACGGTAGCGCTCACAATTCGGGCTGTCCACACGGCCGCTTAGGTGGGTATAGTGACGAGTGAAGGCGATGCCCTGTGAATCCGGTGCAGTATATTAGCGTGTCTTCGGCTAATTTTACCCTAAGATGAAACTTATATCGGGTTCTGTCTCCCGCAGACGCTTGTTCCGATGATCTGGTAGCGACGAGTAAGTGGCAGCGCATTCGCACATGAGCGATCTCAATGTGTTGACGTCACTTCGCGAATACGGCACTTTGACGTGCATAGGAGCGTTGTATACTGCCACTTTCGCTTCGCTATCGGCTATTTCGTTACCAACCAGGCCGCAGTGTCTCGGAATTCATTGTTCTGTAATCAAGTGATCACTCCCGTGTGCTAGGTTGAATGCTTGGACGATTCCTTACGCTAACGCGTAACATAGGCCTGTTCTTGAGCAAAAATGAATGGCTTGAAGCGCTGATTTTGCATCGGACTGAATCGTCCATTTACGCGGTGCTTGTCCGTTCACAAATTTTATGGTTTCCTGTATAGCAACAAGCTCTGCAGCTGTCGAAGATGACCTGTGATCTGATTCGTACTGGTGGGAAATACCGAGCTGAGAATCACGAAGGCTGCAGCTGAGGCGGACGAAGTTACAGAGGCATCTGTGTAGATGTGCACAGAGTCGCTGCATCGGTCATCCAAAAGGTGAGGTGCTTGAGGGAAATATAAGAAACATGCGACTTATACGAAATTCCGCGTATGTGAAGGCACACCAGTGGCTTAGTCAATGTCCATGGAGGCAATCTGGGGATTACGGCAGGTGCAAAGCCTGAAGAAATCATGTGTCTATGCGTATTGAGGCATCGTGAATAAGGAAAGCCTGGTAGATCCGCTGGTAGCAAAGACAATGAGTGCTATGCATGTCGGTTCATCAGACGAAGGTGCACTTGAAGAGGCTCACAGGACGTGTAAACCTGTATAGGGTGTATAGAGTAGGGCCTGGAACTTTCAATAGCAAAAGGGACTGCATTTGCGTTTACGAAGAAATCAATGGCGCGGTAATCAATCTTCGCTGACGGAGCAGTGATTCCCAAGGTCAAGAACATACCGCTATTTAGTGGTCGTCATTGATCACAACCTGTTCTGGTTGAAGCATGTGATTGCACTGCGGAACAAACTTATCAGTTTTGTATATGTTCTTCATGTTATAGCAGGGCTGAGATGGGGCCCTTCAGAGAAAAGTCTTTGCAGTTGTACGAGGCATTCTTTGTGGGTTATATACGGTACAGCTCACCTGTACTTACCGGCATGCATGCAACGTGCCTTCGCACTTTGGTGAGCCTTTAGGCAAGAGCGCTGAGAACATGCCTGAAACTGCCACGGCGCATATCAACCTCTGGAACTATATAGGAGTTCCGTACCCTATGTCAGCCATCACAAAATCACCAGCTGAATCCCCCCGATGTCAATGCGCTGATTGATTGATTAGTGGTGTTTAACGTCCCAAAACCACCATATGATTATGAGAGACGCCGTAGTGGAGGGCTCCGGAAATTTTGACCACCTGGGGTTCTTTAACGTGCACCCAAAGCTGAGCACACGGGCCTCGACATTTCCGCCTCCATCGGAAATGCAGCCGCCGCAGCCGGGATTTGAACCCGCGACCTGCGGGTCAGCAGCCGAGTACCTTAGCCACTAGACCACCGCGGCGGGGCCGATGTCAATGCGCTTTGCAAGTAATTAAAAATTAAAATCAGCCGAACGAGTCATCGCAAGCTACACACATAATCCCACACCAAGCATGGTTATTTGAGCAGTGTGACGTAAAAATAATAAACATAAGTACAACCAATGGAAACTAAGAAGACCGATTGCCTTCTTTGACAGTTGTTTCTTACTTCGATGAACTTGTCCAAAACTCGTCAATGGTATGTAAGTTGCGATACATCCTTGTCGTTTCTGCTTGCTCGGAAATGGCTGAAAAACACGACAGCTTCGGCGTGAAAGGTTTACGTTTTCGCGATCCCCTTAATCGCTCGTCGTCAGTGTTGTTTGGTCCCAACTTCTCCACGCATACATTTCATACAATTTGTCTGCCAAATGCAGTATAACCAAGCATGATTCGTGAAGTCGGGGTCTCATCTGAATGGTAACATTGCTGCCTTCGCAGCAGCTTTCTTTCGGTCTTTCTGCAAGCCGGCGATGTGAAAATCACGTCATCAGGGTTGTAAGGTGAGATGGAGTGTTGGGATGTGAAAATACGAGTTGTAAATATTTGTTTAGCGAGGTGTATAAGAAAATGTCTATACTACGTAGCACCCGTTGAGTAGACCACCCATGTAGTCGTACGCTCTGGAGGCGCCTTCAACGCCTTATTTTCTCATGCTTCGCTGCCTACAACATGAACCCACCAAGCTCGCATTGTTTCTTTTCGTAAACGACGTTCACTCGTAACTGCCATACCAGCTGCAAATCAGCGCGGCCGGATGATGGAGAGCCGGATGACCCTTCCGTCATCCAGCTTGGACACGCGAAAAAATTGAGTGGAGTTATTGCAGGAATACGTGGCTGGCGTAACATATGAGGCGTATTACTCGACGGATATCAAGGAGTCGCCAAGTGGCGCTCACTTAGGCTCGATCTGTCTCCGCTGATTGCGGGTATACTAGCTCTAAGTGCTTGCTGAGTGGGCGCACTCCAGAATTGAACCTCCGTGCAGTTCAGCTGCCTGGGCATTCATCCAGAATCTCACGTCATTTCTACAACAACAACAACAACAACAACAACAACAACAACAACAACAACAACAACAACAACAACAACAACAACAACAACAACAACAACAACAACAACAACAACAACAACAACAACAACAACAACAACAACAACAACAACAACAACAACGACAACAACAACAACAACAACAACAACGTTATTAATATTATTGTTGTTGTTATTATTAAACAAATCTGGTGTCTTACATACCGAAATTAAGATAGGATTAAGAGACACAGCGGTATATTCAAAGCCTCTGGATATTTCCACGATCAGGTGTTCTTTAACGAGAAATGACATCGCCCAGTACACAGGCCTCTCGCATTCGGCCTCCACTGAAACGTGACCCCCGCGGCCGAGGATGAACCCGCGACCTTCTGGTCAGTAGGCTAGCACCATGAATACTTCTCCACCACCGCAGACATCCGGAAAATAAAACCATTTTTGCAAAGCCACATGCAGTATAATAATGTCGTAAGGGGGCGGAAAATGGAAGGGAGTGAACGAGGACGGATGTGAGGGCGCGCAGGAGGAAAACAAGGAAGGGTGAGAGGAAAGCGTTTCTTACTCTCATTTTTGTTAGATTCGGTTTTCGCCCACAAAGGCTGAGCCAGAATAGCTCCGCGCAAACTGCGCCTCATTGTTCGAGAATATTCACGATCATTGCAGATCGTTCTCTGTTCGGAGTGCGTGCAAGACGTGGATACTTAAGATTATTGAAAAGCTTGTGCGAAGATCAGTGATTAGGCTGCATTATTTGACGACACATGCTTAAATGCAAGCGCACTTCGTCACTTGTTAGTTGATCGACGGCCGACGCTCTGTTCGCTGATTTGAGTGCCAGTGGCTTGCTGAACTTCCTTTTACGTGGCCACAAGTACGGCCCAATAAACATTTTAACCGGAGCACCCAGTCTGCTTCCTTCGTTCACGTCATGACCTTGTGACAATATCACGCTCGTACATAGCATATCATTACAGCGAGGGAGTGAAAATCGGAAGTGGTAGTGAGGAAGGGAGGTCTAAGGGTGAGCAGAATGGCAAAGAAGATGGAGGTCAAAGCATACAATAGCCTTTTACAGTGAGTACTGCAAATAATTGGAAAAAAAAGCGAGGGTGCGGAGGAGTAACATCCGAAGTAACGAGGAGCCAAAGTTGATGTAGGAAGGTGCCACTGCATCGCAAATTAAAGTTTGGCACCAAGCATGTCAAGTAGAGGGCAGCTTTGAAGCGTTAGCTTTAAAGAATAGCAAGCGAATCATTGTTTTTCATATCTAAGAGATTTCGTGCTGAGTGATCATTTGTATTGCTAAACATGCAACTTTGTATTCAGAAGCCTGTACTGAAACATTCAATAATTTATGTATTTTCTGTGCACTTGACGTTACCACTCACCTGTTTAATGACTTTTTCCCTGAGAGTTATATTACCTGAACGAATAAATAAATAAACCAATAGATAAATAACTAAATTCACGTGATCCGTTTCCGTATATATGCAAAAATACCGACAAGGTACGTCATGGGGCAAGCGCCATCCAGGAAAGCGCCAGCATGACTTGCGTGGCGAGAAATAACATTGTGGGTTGCTTTCATGGCTGCGTCATCGTCGTGTTATATTGTACAGTGCGATAGATATATAGGTAAGTTCGATATAGATATTCTTGTTTCCCAAAACCTAGTGGAGCCGGGTTCAGCTACAGGGGCCCACCAGCCCTGCTTGATTGTTGCGCAATGTAGCGCTGGCTGCGCATTTCTTGTTTTTCTTTGATAAGCCAGTTTCTGTGAACGTGCAGAAACGACTTTATCGGTATGCATTCACGTGAATGGTCATTTAATCTGAATATTCTCTACCTCCATAGCTACTTTGTAGCCTCTTTAATGGAGATGCCCGCGTATTTGCTAGAAATTCGGTGGCTTGCAGGCAAATCAATAATAGGCCACATGTCTCAGTAGCAAATATAATGATCTCTTGCGAAATAATAACAAACTTTTGTTAAAAAAAACGTGACGACACAGTCGTTTTCCCTATATTCATAGGATAGGATCCTATTTATGCAGCCACCACGAATATTCCTCGGTGCAAGAGTAATTTGCAATCTCTCGCTTTGATTAGTGTACACCGCGCAGCATAATTCACCACTGTGACATACCCTCAGAACTTCTATAAGTTATACCCGCACCCACGAGCTAAGTACAGCCACACCTTAGCAGTTAGGCTACCAATGCATTTGCATGTGCACGTGAATGCGCGAAACAAAATACTTATTGGTTCGCAGCCTTTACTGGTGAATTGCTTTGGAGCCCGCGCACAGGCCTTATTCAAAGGTATTTATCATTTTCTTTGTAGATAAGTCAACATAACAATCGAGCTAACGATCCATACTAACAAAGACTGACAAAGATTACGATCAAAAGGAGAAGGGCATGCAAAGCTCGAATACATCAAACTACGCACGAGAAGGTGCCATACTTATGGACAAAGGAAGCAACGCTTCCATTAAGGTGCCGACAGGTCAATGTGTGGGTTCTGCTATGCCCTCGCTCTGAAGGCAGTCGTCCGGCAATGAGAACACACCTAGCTACGGGCTGGATCCCCGCTCTGCGGGTATGCGCACTGTACGTTACAAGGCACGCAGAAGATATGGAGGAGCGTCACAGTCATATGCACATAATATGAGCGATTGGCTCATGCATGCTTGCTGTAAAAAGCCGGCTCTTCATCGTCGTTAGAGTAGGCCTGTCACGTAGCTGCCAGGTCACCCCTAAGACTCAGAAATGCACATCTAATCGTCAAGTTCCACTCTAAATTTGCCGAGAAAACTACCACGCACATACTCACTCATCACAAACTTCGTTCTTGAAGCATGAACTGAGGTAGAGTTCTTTAGCTTTCATCATCAGTCCATCAATCAATCAAAAGTAATCCACGACCACAGAAACATTGTACTTCGCCATCGTCCCTCTGAATACGTCATTAGGGCCTTTTATCTTGCAGGCGGACTTCTTTACGTCCCCGTGTTGTCGGATATCGGATAGAATCTGCGCATTCATCGCTGTTTACGGAACATAAACCTTTATGTCACGTAAAGTACCAGCATTTTATGCTTTAAGTTTGCGGCCACATCTCGCAAATTGATCTCTGTTCGTAGAAATTTGCGATATCCGAATTGCGGACATATCACTTGTCCAGTCAAAATAAGCCGAAGTGCAAACCCCAATAGCGATTACATTGTTTCAGCCGGATTACCAAACATAGGATGGTCTATAACACTGTAGCCATAAACGTGTGAGCCCCAACAGTCTGAATAAGTGGCACTATCTAGCTGGGCAAAAATAAAACAGACAATCAAGAAATTGCTATTGCTTAAATATAGTGCATTACTAATCCGGTGTAAAAACCCCACAGCGGGGTTATGAGAATCAGTTACCTCTTTTATCATTTGACCTTGAAAATTTTATGCATAAACGAATGTGCTGTTGGCTGTGGTTACACGAAGTGTCACAAGACGTAGACACAATCGCTGCTGTAACCATGTATTTCTTCACCATTTTGCGCAAACGAGGATAATGTGTACGATGAAGAAACGCATCGTAATTTTGCCGCACTGGCGATTCAATCTTATCAAAGAAAAAATAAGAGTCCAAATGCAGTTAGCATCACCATTCACAGTTTGCAAAAACTTAAAGGTATTCTTTTGCAAATTATAAATTTCTTGTAATCTATTAAGTTTGCAAAAACGGATGTCGAGTTAAAACGTAGAAAACATGCGTTCCGGTAAAACGGTAAATGCAATTCGGTATTTTAGTAACTCGGTAACGTTAAAAGTATGCGTACATGCTAAAAAATATTATTATTCGTTAATCGAGAAATGCGCAAAAATCTATCGAGATATTCGCAAACATTGCGCAAGCCTGTTTTGCAAAGCGCTCAGGGTTGGCAAGCAGGCGTCGCCACTCGCCAAGGCTGATCGGCCTCTGCGTGACGGTGAGCGACCCTTGCGAGTATCCAAGAAGCACCGCAGAGTGCATCCACTCCTTTCGCGTTATGGAGCGCATAGCGCAAAACAGCGCCACCAACACCCCACTCGTTACGGCTTGTTTGCGCGTTACGTGTCGACGCCACCTTTCTTTCTCAATAGCACGGCTATTCTGGAAACGCCGAGGGCTGCACTCAGCACTCACGCTCAGTCGTGCTTCAGAGCGCACGTCGCGATGCACCTTTAAAGAACAGTGGCGCGACAGAACACACAAGAAAGAAACGAGCGTGCATTCGTGCAAACTGCCGAGGCGAATCTGCACAGGCACTGCGGAGCACTCCCGCACTCCCTCCTGCCACAAAGAGCGGTGTCTGTAGACGCGAACCCCATGGGCGATGGCGGTGTCGATGCCGACGCAAAGGTTGGTGCGCGCATACACTTGCACATCCGCGAAGCGGACTCAGCGCCGCGCCCTTTGAAGGTTGTGTTCACCCTCACCGACGTTGCGTTCCCGGAAAATCGGCGGAGGCATCAAACAGGTGGTGAAGAACATCTCGGCAGAGCACTCGACAGAAGGAGCGGCGGGATTTATGAGGGCAAGGTAGCCACCCATCTTTTGTCGCGTATGCCAGCAAGCGGCCATATGAACCACATCGCGGCGCGTGTTACTATTATCCGAAAGATTAAGAAGAGCAATCAAGGACGCAGCTACAGATATATGCGGCATACCCGTGTCAGTAAATGCCATAGCACGCGCGTTTATGTGTCTCAAAACTGCCTTACGCAAATAAAAAACACAGTGAATGCTTGGTGAGACAAATTGGCATATTGAATTTTTTACAGTTTTTCAGGATTTATTGTACAGCTTAAGGTCTACTCTCGCGACCTGTGGTGGTGCTGCGGATGACATTGAGGTGATGTCACCTGTTGATATTGAAATACAACGGTTCAGCTGACGCTTTATTCAAGCAACAGCAAGATGGCGCCGATGATGAAGAGGAACGGGGCGAAGACTGATGATGGTTATTAATAGATAAGGAAGATGACGTCCAATGAATTCTTACACTAATTTCCCCCGTCGACGGAAGCGGCCAGCCTAGCCGCGAATCACGCTGGGGAACGCATACGATAGGGCTTGAGACGCAAAATGTGCACAATCTCTGTCCCGCGGCAGCGTTGGTCAGTGGGGACATGAACAGGTGTGACAAGGTAGTTCACCGGTGAGGTCTGTTCGACAACTTTGTAGGGGCCAAGATAGCGTGACTCAAGCTCCTCGCATAAGCCAGGCGTTCGCGCAGGAGTCCACAGAAGTACATCGTCGCCAGGGCGGTAGAGAACGACGCGGTGAGTGGCATCGTAACGATGTTTGCGATATTCTTGGCTAGCTTAGGTGTTTACACGGGCAAGACGACGGCATCGAGCAACACGGGGCAGAAACTGGTCGCAAACGAATGGTGAAGAGTTGACGGGGCCAGAAAAGAATAAAACGTCAAGCGGTGATGTCGGTTGGCGTCCGTATACTAGCAAAAATGGAGAATAGCCTGTGGTTTGTTGAACTGGCGTATTATATGCATACGTGACAAAGGGAAGTATGGCATCCCAATTGCGATGGTCCGGTCGGATATACATGGACAGCATGTCACACAGCGTGCGATGACATCTTTCCGTTAAGCCATTGGTTTGCGGGTGATAGCTAGATGTTGTTTTAAGAACTGTTTTTGATGCTTGAAGAACTTCACTGAGCGTGCTTGAAAGAAATGCCTTGCCCCGGTCGCTCAATAAGAACACGAGGGGCTCCGTGACGTAGGTAAATAGCATTCAAGAAGAAAGTTGCTACTTCCGAAGCAGTTTCTGAAGTGATTGAGGCCGTCTCAGCGTACCGGGTGAAGTGATCAACGGCGGTGACGATCCATCTCTTGCCGTCTGATGTAGTTGGGAGGGGCCCGAAGAGGTCAATTCTGACGACAGAGAATGGCTCTGATGGACAAGGAAGTGGTTGTAGGGTCCCGACTGGAGCAGTTGTGGGCCACTTGCGGTGTTGGCAAAGTGCGCACGAGGCAATATATTTAGCTACCGTCATGGAAAGACCTGTCCAGAAGAATCGACTGCGGATGCGCTCGTATGTTTTGTAGTAACCCAAGTGTCCTGACGTCGGGTCGTCGTGGGAAGCGTGCAGAACTTCTGCGCGTAGTGCGCGTGGTACGACGGTAACCCATCGGTGGCCTTCCGGGTGGAAAATGTATCGATATAGCACATCGTCCTCCAACTTGAATAGTCGGAGTTGCTTCCGGAGCCTGGCATTAGGGGAAGATGAAGCGCCAGTAAGCCGACCGATGATGTCAGTGCAGTAAGAATCGGCTCGCTGGTGAGTAGTAAGTACTGACGGACGGGTGGATAAATGTAGGGAAAAATCGCTGATATCGACGAGGCGTCCTCCGTATAGCCAATTTGACAAGGGGATGTGACGTGCGCCGAAAACTGCGGCAAAGGGCATCGTGACAAAGCGTCGGCATCTTGATGTTGTCTTCCAGTCTTGTAGATGACATCAAAGTCATAAGATTGTAATCGGAGAATCCAGCGGCCAAGTCGTCCCGACAAGTTTTTGATTGTGGACAACCAGCAAAGAGCTTGGTGGTCTGTCACAGCAGTAAGATGTCGACCATGTAGGTACGGACGAAATTTTTGGATGGACCAGACAACAGCCAAGCACTCTTGTTCGGTTATCGAGTACCTATTCTCTGCAGAGGTGAGAGTGCGGCTTGCATACGCGACAACCTTCTCGCGAAAGGCAAGGTCGCGCTGGAGGAGTACGGCGCCGATTCCTTGTCCACTAGCGTCAGTGTGTACTATCGTAGGTGGCCTGTCATCGAAATGACCAAGCACCGGTGGGGATGTCAGTGCCTGCTTGAGTTCTTGAAATGAGGCTTCGCATTGATCATTCCAATCGAAGGAACCGGTACTGGCAGGGAGCTTGTGGAGAGGAGCGGCAATAGTGGCAAAGTTGCGAATGAAGCGGCGAAAGTACGATGCGAGTCCAAGGAAACTGCGTAGTTCAATGGAGCGAAAGGGTCGCGGAAAGTTGAGGACTGTGAAAATTTTGTCAGGATTGGGCGGGATGCCATCTTTACTAACAAGATGTCCTAGAACTTTTATAGCTGTGTTACCAAAATGGCACTTCTTTGTGTTTAGTTGAAGTCCAGCATTGGAGAGACATGTGGGCACTTAATTTAGGCGTTGCAGATGATCAGCAAAAATGGAAGAAAACACGACGATATCGACGAGGTAGCATAGACAAGTTTTCCACTTGAAGCTACGAAGAACAGTGTCGATCATACTTTCAAATGTGGCGGGAGCATTACATAGGCCGAATGGCAATACGTTAAACTCGTAAAGACCGTCCGGCGTAGAAAAGGCTGTCTTTTCTTTGTCTGCTTCGTCCATTGGTATTTGCCAATACCCGGACCGAAGGTCAAGGATGGAGAAGTATTGGGCGCCTTGCAATGAGTCAAGTGCATCATCTATACGGGGCATCGAATATACATCCTTTCGGGTAATCTTGTTGAGCGCGCGGTAATCAACACAAAATCGTACCGATCCATCCTTCTTTTGTACCAACACAACGGGTGATGACCAAGAACTGGTAGAGGGTCGTATGATGTTTCTTTTTAGCATATCGGTCACGTTCTCCTCGATGATTTTGCGCTCGGCCAAGGAGACTTGGTAGGGACGACGGCGTACAACAATCTGACCGTCAGTGTCGATGCGATGATGCGCAACTGTGGTCTGTCCTAGTGCCGAAGCATTGGCGTCGAAGAAGGCCTGGAGTTTCGTTAGCAAATTTACCAACGCCTCACGTTGAGAAGCAGAAAGGTCAGGATTTATCCCGGGAGCAAAGGAGGAAGACGTAACAGACTGGGCCTGTTGTGGCTGAGCTGTCAAGGCGTCAAGAGAGACCAAAGATACCGGTTGGATATCCACATAACATAACACTGCAGAAGCTTGGGGTAGGAGGACAGGCTCTGGGGTAGGGTTCAGGCCAAGGATTATCGCAGCACTGTCTTTGAACCGCACCAGGCTGGAGGGTACTACAACGCCGCGAGCTACACAGCTGCTGGAAGGGGTGATAAGGACGTCACCATTGGCAATTTTTGGAGAAGTGATGAGTTGCTCCTGACCCGGGAGTAGTACGAATTCGGAAGCTGTGAAGAAACGCAATGGTTTTTCGTCGACGCGTTCGCTGCAGTGATCGGTCTCGGTCATTTCGACTACACGTTGACGGCAAGAAATTAATGCAGATGCTGATGAGAGAAAGTCCCAACCTAAAATTAGTTCATCAGCAGATGAAATTAAGACAGCGAAGGTGATGTGATGACGAATACCATTAATGAAAACATGCGCTGTACATTGGGTCGATGGTTTAATTATTCCTCCATTCGCCCAATCAAAGATGATCCAAGGTAGGGTGTCTGCACTTTTCGTAATTCAGAACACAAGTCGGCACGCATAACTGAAATAGTTGCTCCCGTGTCCACCAAAGCCAACACCCGCACACCTTGCACAGTTACCAATAACATGTTTGACGGTCGTTTAGGAGGACTTGGGTCATTTTGCCGCGATGCAGTTTTGCCCTCCAAAAACTGCACTGTTTAGTTTTCCGATCGCTGGGCAGCCAGTTGAGAGACAGGCCGAAGTGGTGAAGCAGAGCGTCGGAGTGGCGAAGGGGAGCGTGGTCGGGATGCACGTGTATTGTTGGTTGTGTTGGAAATGCGCACAGGAGACGGTGA
Source organism: Rhipicephalus microplus (assembly GCF_043290135.1). NCBI lineage: Eukaryota > Metazoa > Arthropoda > Arachnida > Ixodida > Ixodidae > Rhipicephalus > Rhipicephalus microplus. The sequence continues at coordinate 151,922,111 of NC_134706.1, read as the reverse complement.
TCGGAGGTTGGAACGACTGCCGGCATAACGGTAGTAACCTCGAGCACATGTGTCGTCTCGTTCAAAAGTGGAATAACCACGACGTTCATCTTGCTGCCGCCGTCGACAGACCCGGGAAATGTGTCCTCAAATTCCACAGTAGTAGCAAATAGGCCGTGGGGCCCGCCAGGAAGGCTTGCAATTCCTCACGAATTATGGCTCGAATGATGGATCGGAGCTCCATACTGTTTGCCAGGGGGTTCTCAGAGTAGTCGGGTCGCAGGTGGATTGACTGCAAGGTATCAAGACGCTGGCATACAGCGACGACGTCGGAAACCGTCGAAGGGCTGTGCGCGACGAGGGCGTTGAAAGTGGTAGGTCCGATACCCTTCAGAAGGTGCCGGACATGATCACCTTCTGGCATGGTGTCGTCAATACGGCGGAAAAGTGCAAGCACATCCTCAATATAGGAAGTGTAGGACTCACCGCAATGTTGAACGCGTTCTGGCAGTTTCTTGCGAGACACTTCTGAACAGACGGTCGGTGTGCCGAAAATGCTATGGAGCTGGTCTTTGAAAGAAGACCAATCGCGGAAGTCGCTCTCATGATTCAGGAATCACGTCTTGGCAACCTGAGAGACGTAAAACTGGACGCGTGCTAATTTCGATGCCTCGTTCCAGTTGTTGTAGACATCTACGCGGTTATAGTTGTCGAGCCAGTCTTCAACATCTTCGCCAGGCAGACCGGAGAAGATTGGAGGCTCCCGAGGGAGGTTGTTGACCGAGCTAGGGTTGGCGGCTGGTGGTTTCGCCGGCGGGTGGTTCGGTTGTGCTTGCTCTTGTGCCATGGTGCTCTGCTGGCGTAAGCGACGTCCCGAACGGAGCTCCAGGAGCTGGCTTTGGATGGAGAGAGGTTGAAGAGATCGGGAAGCACCTCCACCACTTGAAATACAACGATTCAGCTGACGTTTTATTCAAGCAACAGCAAGATGGCGCCGATGATGAAGAGGAATGGGGCGAAGACTGATGATGGTTATTGACAGATGAGGAAGATGACGTCTAATGAATTCTTACAATATCTTCTTTGCATTCTGTAATGTGCACCGCTTTGGAATAGCTGTTCTCCAGCCTCTACACGTGCATGATCAACGTCATATAGAGAGATAGTGCTTCCGAAACATATTTGACTGGCCTACGCTGGTTTAGTACTCGTATTCAGCATTTTATCATATTCGCGTGGTAGAGCTTGTAAACTTCTTTGTAATGCGCCAGCTGGAGGTGGCATTGCATTCTTACTATGTGCGAACTGGTTGATACGAGGGAGAAAGAAAGAAATGCAAGGAGGTAAGGAGAGGTGCTGCTCTGTGCGCTCCAGCTGTCTGCGATGCCATACCTAGGCCCCATTGAGACATGAATTAATATGATGCGCTGTCAGAAACGCGACAAATTCTCGTGGCGAAATTCCAAGGCACTTAGTATTACAGTCCCAGTAAGAAAATGAAAGAAGGCGTTGTTCCTTATGAGTTCTGCTAATTAAGGATATTTAATGAGTAAGTAACTATCTATTTATTCTACCACAAGTCAGCTTTGAATTTTGCATAAAAGGAATCCGTAATAGGCCGAAAATGCAAGCAGAGTTTGTTTTTTAATTGCATTTGTCTCGAGCGAAGAGAAAAGAATAATTTTCACGTTGGTCTGGGAATGCGTCACGTTGAACAATCGTCGCACATGGTAGTGCGTTCAGCAGAGTGATCCTCTGCAGAAATACGCAGCATAAAGAAATAAAAAATCGTCAGCTGTTCCTTCAGGATGCCTGCATGAATGTGCAAAGTAAGTTTCAAGCCATTTGATGGAACAAGTGGTCCGTAACGTGCCGTTGAAATTGACGTCTCCATTTGTACAGGGAGCGTTACTGCAAAGAAGACCTAGGCCGGTAAACACGACTGTGCTGAATATGAATGGCGATTTGGGCTAGTTGGTTTGAATTCATAGTAATAAGGGCTGCAGCGCGAGCACGAATGTGCTAGAAGAAACAGACAAAGTCGAGGTACGGAAGGTAAAAGAGGACAACACAAGCGCTGACTACCAACTGAATTTTATTCACAGCACACATGATAATATATACAACAGGAAACCAGCACACGTGAGCAACGTGACATATTCTGGGGCATGTTCTGATAAAAAGAAGGTACTGAAACTAGCTAACCTTTATCTAAAAGTGCGAACTCTTTATCATGCAAGGCCACTGAAGGTTGGCTTACGCATCCGTCACCATTTTTTCTAATAAAAAACGCTTCAGCTATTTCCCGAGTTAACTTGTCCATGTGGCGTGCTAGCACACTCACGCCCGAAAAACGAGGCTGGCACCCGCAGCTTTTGCAGTGCAAAACAAGGTTTGAACTGATACCTTTGCATATGTCATTCATGTCATTCAGCTCCGTGCAAAGTAAGCCAGATCTGCAGAATGACGGATGAGCGACTTAGTGGAATCACTAAAAAAAGTTGGACATGCGCCGTAAAACACATAAATAAATTTGTAGAATGCGTTGTTGGTGTTGTTTACATGCTTCCTTTAACGTGCGGTCGTTGTTATATAGGCCAAACTGGGCGGTGCATTAATAAAAGGTTAGGAGAACACATGAATGACATATGCAAAGGTATCAGTTCAAACCTTGTTTTGCACTGCAAAAGCTGCGGGTGCCAGCCTCGTTTTTCGGGCGTGAGTGTGCTAGCACGCCACATGGACAAGTTAACTCGGGAAATAGCTGAAGCGTTTTTTATTAGAAAAAATGGTGACGGATGCGTAAGCCAACCTTCAGTGGCCTTGCATGATAAAGAGTTCGCACTTTTAGATAAAGGTTAGCTAGTTTCAGTACCTTCTTTTTATCAGAACATGCCCCAGAATATGTCACGTTGCTCACGTGTGCTGGTTTCCTGTTGTATATATTATCATGTGTGCTGTGAATAAAATTCAGTTGGTAGTCAGCGCTTGTGTTGTCCTCTTTTACCTTCCGTACCTCGACTTTGTCTGTTTCTTCTAGCACATTCGTGCTCGCGCTGCAGCCCTTATTACTGTGCTGAATATCTTCATCCCACTCAATGTTTGTGTGTCTATTGAAAGAAATGACGTCCATGCAACTATTTCAAATCACCCAATTCTTTGATTATGTAGGCGCATCCTCATTAGGTCATACAGGTTTCTGAAACTCATCGCATGGGATGGATATAAAAGCAATCCTCGCCACTGATTGTGGTGTTATGTACAACCTCTACTTTAATTCATTCGACTGAAACGGGAGACAAACAATGCGTCAAAATTTCCAGGTTCCCTTCAAGTGACGCACATGCATCACGTTTCCACCCCGTAATGACTATTTCAGTAATATCCTCACAGAGGAACTAGGAAGGCCCTTCCCTTACTGTCATTTTTTTACTCGTTTATAAGCAAGTGGCATCTGCCCATGGAAAATTACGATAGCGCCAGAGCGTCCGATGAAGAGCCGCCTTGGCATGGCATGTCCGTTCACTCCAGCGTTGACATGATGATGATGATGATTAGTCAAGAACAGTTGAAGGCACTTGTGAAGCGACAAACATAAAAAAAATCAAGCCTAAAACGTACAGTGGAAACAGAACACTCGAAGTAGTACAGACGCAACTGCTTTGCCATCACTACATATGACAAAACAGCTCTAAGTGCCGCCGTGAACATTATATATATATATATATATATATATATATATATATATATATATATATATATACATATACATCTGTTTAACTTTACATATATACCCAGTAAAGTGGCTGGGAGGATAGCCGCCATGGTAGCTCATTGGTAGACCATCGCGGCAATTTATCTTTTCATCCACTTTTCTTTCTTCGAAATTACATTACAATTCCGTCTAATATCTTCCCCTATACTTTGCTTGGCATTATTGTCTGTCAATATTATTAATATTTTGTGAAAACAACAAAAAACGAGCCTTATAAGTATAGACTTGTTTTCCCTATATATATATATATATATATATATATATATATATATATATATATATATATATATATATATATATATATATATATATATATATATATATATATATATATATATATATATATATATATATATATATATATATATATATATATATATTCAATACTGCAGACTCGAGTTCCAAGCAGGGTGGTAATACACATACAAATAAATTACTCGTGAAACGAAGCAATAAAGGGTGAAGAAGGTTGTTTGGTAGGATAGTTCATTCATCACATGTATTAGTAAGACAGTTCCATTCACATATGGTTCTTGGAAAGTACGAATACTTCAATGGGTCTGTGCGAGCAAAATATGGGATCAAGGCCTTTGGGTATATATATATATATATATATATATATATATATATATATATATATATATATATATATATATATATATATATATATATCTGTGTGTGTGTGTAAAATTGACGCCCAATTATCCGCAATTCCCTGCACTGTGCAATGCCACCTTGCACAGTGCAGACGGAGTCGTCGCTTATAGCTTTCCGCACGCACTGCCTTCCAGAGCTGTCCTGCTCGTGCGGTTGCAATAGACGACACACAAACAGACATGGTTGAATGTTTGGCGCGACATGCTTATTACATTCACGACAGCGGATGACGAGAGGTGCTGACCGCAACACACGTATGAGGATGAAATAAAAGCGAACGCTACGGTTTCAGAGTTACTGTCTTTCACGCCAGTGTCTTACGAAGCGAGAGCTTGCTTAGGCTCCAAACGCCGGTGCTCTCGACAGACGGACGCCAGGTTAGGTTTACGTAAATGATCTCCGAGGGGCGAAACGAACCTGATTTTGGTTAGCGATCGCGTCAGCTAGACCAAGGAAAAAGACAAACGATGGGCGGCCAAATTGAGCTCGGTTTTCAGAAAAGGCCCGAACAGTTGGGCTGGAAGTGACAGGCGAGTAATCGATAGACCGCTGCCACGCGTGTGCTCGGGACGCGAAAATGGTCGGTGCTTCCGCTGTCGTGCGAGCTGCGGTTAAGTGGTGGAGTGGTTTCGTTGCCGCGAAAAGGCGCCTTTGAGCGGTGCCTACAGTGGCGCCGTCCGGAGTTCGGCCCTCACCGAGTGATACTTTTCTTCTTGTTTCTTGTTTTGTTTCTTGCGTTGCTTTTTCGCCAGTTGCGCCTTTCTAAGCAAGGCAATTGTCATGACAACGGCTCGCGCCTAGTACTTGCAGTGCCGTGTAGCAAGCCCTTATCGTGTATGGAACCTTGCCCAAACGTTTGTTTCCGCTTCCCGTGCTTCGTGTTTGAAGCCATCTGTTGTGAATAGATACGCCTCAGGCAATGCACGATGCCGGACCTGACTGTTCTTCGAAAGGTTTTAGCGCTTTTCAGGTGAAGTAAGTATTCCTCGTTGATCTCACTCGTTCATTATCTTCGATGACAAGCCGTAGTTTCACAGTGAAGAAGCGTCGTTCAATCCGATTGGAAAATAATCAGGAAGGCGAAGCGGGAGGTACTGAAGATGGTGGGTATCTTGTCGAAGCTGACCGGAAAGACTTGTTGAGATAAACGTTTATTGAATAGTTATTGTTAAGTCAAAAAGAATCCCGTAACAGGCACACACTTGCTACAAAATATGAGAAGGATGCTTGTATTATGTGTCCTCTTTTCTGTACCATATTGCAGGACACCGGCAAAGCCTTAATGCACCAGTACTCGTGATTTTCTTTAGAATATGGACTATGGTTCTACACTTCGGCTATGTCAACTCATAAAAAAATTGAAAGATGAACAATGATAGGGATGATGATACTAGTAATAATATTATTATGGTTAATATTAACAATATATTACTATCACTAATAACGCAGAAAAATATGGAACATCTTCAGACACTTCTGCGTTAAAGACTCGTGTGCAAAGCACAACTACTGTCGACACCTGTTGGTAACATAAATACATGGCTGCCAGCCAATTATTCTCACAGAGTGTTTAAGCTGCCTGCCGTGCTTGAACTTTGACTGAACAGTAATATCATCTAAACACACACACACGCAAATTCAAAGCGCTTACCCACGTGAATAACGTAACACTACGTTAGTGAAAAGCTCAGCCAACGCGACTCAGTCATTAACTTTCATTATATTTTTTTCCACGAGATTTTCCTCTATTTCTCTCTAACTGTTAATTTCCCTCGCGATGAACACAAATGTTGTCGAGGATGAATTCTTGATTGGCTAGTTGGTTTCATTTCGCTCATGAAACAGTGAGATAAACTAGAAAAGATCACGCATACATACAGCGCTCTTTATATCTGTGTCATACTTTCCACTTTTACGCGCTGTTACGTGTGTTGATAAGGCCAAGAAGCGCAATAAAATTTTTGAAATCAATCTGCTGCTGAGCTCCAAAATTTTTAAGAAGCTTCATTGTTGGGAATTTCTCCAGATACTGACTCTTTCTGCGTCTTTACTCACATTCCTAGAGTGGATTTTGAAATCCCGGGAAATGAAGAGGGATGCAAAGATGTAGCTTCAACATAGTTTTACCTTGAAGGATAGTAGCATTTGTGATTTAGTAATGCCTGTAAAGTGCTCTACACGGGTTGCTAAACGCAAAGTGTTTTAAAGGAGAAGCGCTTCAAGCCGTGGGTCTCCTCCTCCTATAGCTCGTCGTCGTTCGTGACCGCTTAAATCAATTACTCATTCAGCGGGTGCAGACAGACAGACAGACAGACAGACAGACAGACAGACAGACAGACAGACAGACAGACAGACAACGGATGGAGGGACGTACGGACAAGCGGACAGACAAACACACAGACGGATGCTTGGATGGACCAACGAACGGACGTAAGCACGGACGCACGAAAGGACGGACGGACGCTTCGCCCTACTCATCATGCACTCCATAAATTTGCTGTGATTTTTTTAGAGTACAGGCACACGGATCTTTTATATTCATCCATCCGTCCGTCCGTCCGTCTGTCCGTCCATCCATCCATCCATCCATCCATCCATCCATCCATCCATCCATCCATCCATCCATCCATCCATCCATCCATCTATCTGCCTACGTCAGAGTGCTCTCTTGATAACCTTCTTAACTTGCGGTAGAACAAAGTAAATATGGGAGGGTAAGAAGGTTTGACGAATATGTCTGGCTGATGATGGCATCATGATCATCATCATCATGATCATCATCGTCATCAGCCTGACTACGTCCACTGCAGGACAGAGGCCTCTCTCATGTTCCGCCAGTTAACTCGGTCATGTGCTTGCTGCTGGAAACTTATACCCGCAAACTTCTTGATATCACCTGCCTACCTAACCTTCTCTCTCCCCCTAACCCTTTTCGTTCAAATGCTGTCACTTACACCTCCAACCCTTTCTCCTGTAGATACTTTGGCGGCACACAGTCGTATACCACGGCTAACGATATGCAGGTATGAGCCACAGGTGACTTACAGTTTTGATCCCCGCCATAAAACAACTGACACTAGTAAATAAATTTGAAGAGCATTAAAGAAAAATAACAACGGCAGCGTTGACCCAATAATTGGGAATAATAAATTCAGAGTCCCAGCACAAATGGATCTGAAGCATCCTGCTTTACAATGATGTTTCCTACCACAGTGTCACACCCAGTCCCGAAACTTCTTTGGTAAAAGAACCTATGCAGCTTTATTTTTGGTAGGACCTAAATTGTGGTTGCGATGGTGGCTGTTTGATTTTAAAACACTGCGTATGCACTTCTATGATACAGACGTCAGGTTGGGCTAATGCCAATTGTGTCATTCATTGAAGTGTGTGAATGTAGCACTAGCCAAGGATATATCACTCTCACAAGCGCACAACGCAACACATCAGCTTACCGTTTCTTCTGTTGTCAATACCTACGTTGCTGTTAGCATCGCTATGCAAGTGATACCTGGCTGTACAACTCATAAGCCTAAAACCTTTGTACATATCTTTTGTCTCATTTCTTCAAGTTTCCCTTGAATAAAAAATTAGAGCTCATTCACCTTCTGTCCGCCTACTTCGCATATATATTATCGATTCTTATTGCACAAGGTTTTTGCCAAATTTTTGTTCTTCTAGTTCTTTCAATCACATGGTTTGCATATGCGGTGGCTATCGTTACAAAGTAGGCACACACCTTTACCACTTTTAGCACATTGCTACGAACTGCAAGGCATGACTTACAGATCGCTACTTTGTACTACACCTACCGAACTAAGTGCGCTCACAATCAGGCATAAAAAGTTGGGGAAACTGAGGGTGTAAGTCACGCCTTCCAGTTCGTAGCAATGTGCTAAAAGTGGTAAAAGATTGTGCCTACTCTGTAACGGTAGCCACCGCATATGCAAAGCATGCGATTGAAAGAACAAAAAGAGCGAAAATTCGGCAGAAACCTTGTGCAATAAAAATCGATAATATATATGCGAAGTAGGCGGACAGAAGGTCAATGAGCTCTAATTTTTTATTCAAGGGAAACTTGAAGAAATGACAGTAAATATATGTGCAAAAGCTTTAGGCTTATGAGTTGTACAGCCAGTTTACACTTGCGTAATGATGCCAACAGGAACGTAAATATTAACAACAAAAGAAATGTTAAGCTGATGTGTTGCGTTGTGCGCTTGTAAGAGTGATATATCCTTGGCTAGTGCTACACTCACACACTTCAATGAATGACACAATTGACATCAGCCCAACCGGACATCTGTATCATAGAAGTGCATACGCAGTGTTTTTAAAATGAAACAGCCACCATCGCAAGCACAACTGACGTCTTACCAAGATGAAAGCTGTACAGGGTCTTTTACCAAAGCACTTTCGGACTGGAATGAGAGTCTGTGGTAGGAAATTTGATTGCAGGAGACAACGCTATAGCGCGGTGAAAATCTCGCGCCGTTCGGAACCATGCAAGAAGCAACGGTTTCCGCCCACACGCAAGCTCCCTAAATAAACGTCATCCCTTTAGCGCTGTGTGCCCATCAAATCACCCCTCCTGTGTAGGCGGCGCCTAGATCGTTCATCAAACGCCTCCCCTTCATAGGAAACCGTGGCGCATCCCCCAGCGTAACATACTCTCGGACTCCCGGTGCAAACCTCCGGGAATAAGGTTCGTGCTGACGATGCCGTCTGCATTCGTTTCACATCGGACGTTGTCTGCTCTTCTTTTTTCAGGGGGCGAGATCTCGGCTAGGTGGGCGTTTAAACGGGATATTGCGGGCTGCTGCACGCACGCTAGTGAACGTAGCCCATTTCGAATGCATACCTGAGTGTGCACAGATAGCTCAGTTCCCGCAAGGCGCACAATTTGGGCTGAAAACATTTCTCGTTCTTTCTAGCATGCAAGCCTCAATTTGTCGGGTATATGTGTTCATATTGCGTGCGTGACAGTGGAAAGGTAGGCCTCCCCTCCTACGCAGGGAAGATCGTATACCAGCGACGATGGTTGTGCCGGAAATTTCATGCAAATCACTGTATGGGCTCTCTACTGAAAAGGTGGGCGTCACTATGGAATTTGACGAAACAACCGGGAGCCGACACAGAAGTTTAACTCTATTCATTCAGCGTTACATCTCTCTCGAGCATGATGGAACGACGCCGCTTTTGAAAGAAACGTGTGCGTTGATGACCGTGTTAGCGCAGCCAGGTGCTGTGCCAAAACACGCCTCCTGCTGAAACGCTTCGCCCCGATTATGTGTGGATAAGGAGGGGTTGAAGCAGTTTACCCCTAGTTTACCCGCCAAGCTTTGTCGGTGGGGGAGCTCAGAAAAAGAAAAAAGTTCTTCTGGTTGGATATACCAAGCTCATTCCAAATAATACGAAGCGCTCCTGCGAAGGTAAATGAAAAGATTGCTAGTTTCAGGAGCACTTCAAACTCTAGGAACGTGCAAATATAAAAAAATTATAAGAAAAGAACAGTTAGGCCGCCAGGTTGAAGCAGTCATTGGTGCAGAAACTGGAAATTCATGTGACAAAATGGTAACAGCTTACTCCTTTGGATGTCATCTCGCATATCTCCACACAGCATTGGGTTAAGGGTATACACGCGCCCCAAAAAACAACGTGGTTTTCATGCTGTCAGTCTGATAAAGGGTATAGTTGACTACTTTACGAGCCATCCCCCGGTGCCCATCGAGATAACACGCGCGCCACACCTCACGACCAAGTTCGCAGCTGCTGCTCCAGTAACACAACACCCCCCCCCCCTCCTTTCGCCAGCCACTACCACTCCTTCGACTGGAGAAGGACGACCACTGCAGTTTGGGCGTTTCCTTTTTGCTTAAGGAGCCATCGACAGCACACCGTACAGGTGTCTCAATACTATCGGGTGATCCCTTAGTACGACGGAAATATCTGGCTTGTTTCAACTCTGCTTCAGTCACGTATTTTCCCACCTTTGTATGCTTTTGATCATACGTAGAACGTATGGTGGAACAGGAAATTATATCGATTTTGAATTTTTTGAAATTTTTGTGAACGCCTAGGGCAATGACAAAATCCCACTGACAGTGTCTATGTGATTGCTATGGAAATAAAACAGGCATAATCTTCCAGTGAATCACTTATCATTTACGTAGTAGCGGGTAAAAAAAGACAGAAATAAAGTACACCGGACAAAAGGTGGGCATTAACTATTTCAATGAAAATCGCGTATTTGAAAACGAATCAACAACAAGGCTACAAATTCAGCTACTTAGAGTGAACACACAACACATAATGGGACACATCTTTTTTTGTAGTGCCTCGTGACTCACCACACGCTAGCGTAGTCCTTTTTCAACAGCTGAATTTTATTGTCTAAAAATGCTCTAGGAGACTGGCTAATGTAGGCGTTTCCATGGTTTTCAATATGGTACGCTTATACTACATCGCGCACCCTCGAATATTCAGCCTCTCAATTTACGACATTGCACTGGTTTTTACGGAGCAGTCACAATACTTTCTTAGCCAGAACACATATCTACGACTGAACATTAACATACGGGATAACTTTCATTCACGTACGTACCGAAATCGGCTCTATAAATTTGAAGCTTGAGATCAAGGTACTGCGATATCTTGCCCTTACAACTTTGGCTGTTCAATTAAGGCTTTGGTGAAGATTCAAGAGCCTCTAAGTTCTAAACACTCTTCATGTTCGCACTGTCAATTTTTTCAAAGAGAAGAAAATTATCAACGCATTGAAACGTTTTTCTTGCACTACCCCATTTAAGTTACTCTAAAAAATCTTTTTCTGCTTTCGCCAGAAGAGCTTTGCTTTGGAAAGGTGCCATTTTCTAACCGATTCAAATACAAAAGCATTGAACAACATCCCTGTCATTAAACACAGTGAATATTGAAGGCAGATATCTGGATAGCAGCACCAAAAATGTTGCTAGCAGCTAAAGCAACGCTAGTGTATGCGTTGTAGAAAGTTCTACCAAGTGTAACCAGGGCAGTTTATATTTGTTTCATCAAATCATCTGCAAGAATCCATGGCTGACATGCATATTGTTCTTTCGAACTTGTGTATTCATCACGCGTTGAGCATGGCTTGGAGCTTCTAGCGCCATCCTCTGTGTCAAAGATGTACACTCATAAACAACTGTTATATGAACAAGCTACAGTCTGGATAAAATGAGCTTTAATGCTCTTGCCACGGTATCACACGGTGATATCAGGATAATTTCATTTTGGACGCTTAATTTGTGGTCGAAATTATTTTTGACAGCTGCATAATTAGGAACAGTAAATTAAGAAATGGTTTTCTAGAGTTCTCATGAACAATACTTACGAAAGCTGTGCTTAGTAAATTCCTGTGGACGTTTTATTTGCGCATTACTGTATTTAGATTTGCTCATACCGAGGAGGAGGAATGAACAATTATTTAAACGACATACTAAGGTTTCTATGGGTGGAGCCCTTATTCCAGGGCCCCACTGGCCCGAGCGGCTCACTCGGCCTTGTCCAAGGTTGGCTTCTGGCTTCTTAGGTCCTGCCGGGTGAGTCGCACCTCCCACGACCTTTTAAATTCGTTTCATGTGATGAGGGGTGAATTACCTTCTGCTGGTCTTTGTTGGCAAGCCTGAGTGATGAACTGGAGTGTCGGTGTGTCACTGCACCAAGGGCAGCGGTCAGCAAATTGGGATGGCCTGAATTCGCTTAGCGTGTGTATGTTGGGATATGTGTTCGTCTGCATTCGTCTCCAATCCCTGGATTGCCAGCGGGTGAGTTTACGGTGGGGTGGCGCCATCGTCGGCCGGGCCAGTCTTTGGCTCTCAAGGATATCTCGCGGGAACGTAGGTGTGAAGTAATCCGCCCGGGTCGGCATGTCCGCGGCTCGGAAAGTTAATGCTCGAGCCATGCGGTCTGCCCGTTCGTTTCCTCCTACACCTTCGTGGGCGGGGCACCACGTGATGCTGTGGTCTTCTTGGAGGTTGGATTCTAGCATGCGTAGAACGCTCTTGGAAACGATGCCTTTGAGGAACAGTTGGCAAGCCTCTTGGGAATCTGTGAGAACGTGCGCAGACAGTCTCTTGCACTCTGCTGCACGGATGGCTAGTGCTATGGCTTCCGCTTCTGCTACAGCCGTGCTGTTTGTACGTATTGTCGTTGAAATGATCGCTTGGCTTCGGTTGGTAATGACTGCAGCAAATGCGTTTTGCCTTGTTGGGTATGGGCTGGAGTCAGTATACTAGGTGTCGGGGTCATTTCGTAGCCGTTCTAGTGCCACCACTTTTGCTCGTCTGCAGCCGGCATTAACATTGAGGTGCATGTTTCTCGGAATAGGGGCGACATATCTATATGGGTTGGACAAACTCTGCTATTGATGGACCAATATCACTTGCAGAAGTGTACACTGCTCATACCGAAGTCATCTGTGTTGAAGCTGTCTTCCACGTACACCACCGGCAATTTTGTCATACGTCATACATGACCGGCATTTCGAACAAGCCATGCCGCTACGCTCTGCAGCGTACTTATGAAATTATGTGATTTTTTTTATTAAATTAGAGATAATAGTGGAACTGCAAATACGGCACATTTCGTTCACACATCGTTTTGGGACCTAGGGGTAAATGCATATTTCTTCCACTTCGTGGTTGCGACCTGCCGTGGGCCGGCTGGCGTACTTTATATGTCAAAATTCATATTGGTTGTGTCTGGCTGTATCTAACAAATCTAGGGCAATACATTTTTGTGAATATTGACCATAAATTGTCATATCGGCTGTCTCGTTGCAGCTTCACCGACATTTCTATTCGAACTTTGATATACAAGGTAAATAACACTGGTGCTGCTGCTATTTGTAGTCTTTTGGCTTCGTGTGTAGGATGGTACAGGTTTTAAATACGACAGTTTGGGACTTAGTAATTCCCGTACTTCTGTTTATACTAGAGTCAGTTAATGTCATCTCAACGAAATTTTGACCAGATCACTTACGTCAAGGAACACGTTGCTTTTAGCAGCCAAACCCGTTGAGATGCGACGCCGGTACTTTTTCTCTACGCGTTGAACATGCCACTCATTGAGCAGAAAAAAAACTTGATGCCGAGCTTGTCCGTGCGCATTGTGCCTGCTAGTTTTGTAGTCACAAAGATAGTACTAACATGCAAGCTTCAGCCGACACAGAAGCTATTCAGCCAACGTATGCTGTTGATCCAGGTTCGATCTAACTTGTGCATGTGGCTATCTGGGAGTTGTTGTTCACCTTTTTGTCAGCAAGAACGAAAGCAAATCTCGCGGGACTCCCGCATTTCACGCACTCGTAAAGTTACACAAACTGATGCCCTCCTGAACAAAGAATAAATAAAAGAAGTAGAGCCCGACACCAAGTTTTCCAGTGTGCATAAGCAATCAGGGTCCCTGAGTTTGTTCTGTCTATTAACGGGCGTGAAATAATGGGATTGGCTTGTCTACTAGAAAATACCAGCAAATACGTGATGGGAGACAGTGCTTAGAGGTCGAAGGCATAAAAGGAAAGAAAAAGAAAAATAGACTGCAAAGTAGTTAGGGAGATGGTAGTATTGCAAGCTTAACAGAGGAGAGCTACTTTTAAAATGCTAATGAGAGGTGGCGGGAAAACTACCCAAGAGTGCAAGAAAAGCAAAAAGATTCGGTCGCGCGGCGCAAACAAACGGCAAGATGTAGGACATCAAAGTCAAAAGTGAGACCTTAATGACCTTTTAATTGAATGGGTGATTAAGCCGTTTCGATTCCATTACGAGACCAGTGAAAAGTTTGTGAGAGTGCTGACAAATTTGGAACGTCCGGAAAGCAAAAAGAACTGCGAATGCACGAAGACAAAAATCACTGCGAGCTTGTGGAGAAAGTGTAAATAAAAACGAAGCATAGACTTGACACCGTTGAATACCGTAGAAACTTGAAATGGCTGCCGTACGCGAGCTTGTGGACGCATTGACATGAAAGCACAGCAAACAATGCAAGAAAAGCAAAACGAAATGGTAATGTAACATTATCTATTTTGCGAGAGCAAACAAAGTTTTCTTTTTATGTGTGCTGCCTCCGTTCAGTCATTGCTAATTAATTATTCATCACAGTTTCATATAGCCCGTGATAAGCAAACACTAATGTCCAAACTGTGCATATATTTAGTGTGCAGCAGGCTTTTCGAAAGCACATTTGACTTTCTAATTCGGGGCAGCCGTGTTTCGTCTGCTAGCTTTCCATTAGCCCTAACTGGAACGGCGACTCCATCTGGCGTTCATTATTAGAAAACCGTGACGAAGTGCGTGCACGGTGAATGGCGCGGAGGTTAAAAGGATATTTATTCATGTGCGATTTCATCGGCACACTTGTGTGTGTTGCCTGTAAGTTACATATAGCTCGTGGGCTTGATTGATTGTAGGCCAGCATTATCGTTGACAGATTGAAAACGCGTGAGCAAGCGTTGAAAGTAGACGACGTCCCCACTTCCGGATGTTTTGTACCGCCTGCTTTAATTTTTCATTAGAACGAATAATAATGCGCCTGGAGGGCATAGCAGGCGCCAAAGCTGTTCTTGTTGCTCTTTGGGCCTAAACGATCGTCCGCTCAATCTAAATGACGGTTGCGTTGTGTTTCTCGTATATACACGTTACACCACTTCAATATACCTACAGCATATGGATGATGCCGTTCATGGATTGTCGTGTTAAAAGCACCACCATACGATTACGACCCTGCTTAACGTTCCTTTTGTATCCATGCCTGAACGATCAGACCTCCATACCATGTCGTCGATGGTGCACCTCTGTGGGAAATGACTTGGCCCCTGTTGTAAATGACTAGGGCAGTTCGAAAACACCATGTGATATATTTGAATAGATTTGGCTGCGCCAGAGCTACAGATGCACGAGAACTTGTCAATACATAACGAGTGTACTTCTACACACGTGCTATCTTTTTTTGAGTAATATCCATGCTTATATTTCTAGCGTAATGATTTAACGGAGGCCGAGCCTACCGCCTTTTGTTTTTCCTACGATCGGTGCGACGCATGGGTTCCGATACCCTTCCAAGCCCCTTAAGCAGCCTGCTGTCCAGCCTGCTGAAGTACGCCTGATAGGTGCATGTCTCCCATTTATGAACTTTATAGGTGTTTGGCTTCATGGCTGCGGCTAGTATGACATAACGTGCTGATCGATGTGGCCAACACTGTGCAGCGCCGGTCGTGGAACGTGCCCGACAACGCCATCTCCGCCATACACATCAAGCGCCAGCTCGTTAACAAACCTTCGAACAGAAATGGTCTCTCAAAGGTCGAAATGCCCTGTTACCTCCGAGCAAGCTTCTCTAACCTCATGTCGCTTTCTTGATATGGTTGTGATTTATTTATCTGTGTCGGTACCATGACATTTGTTCATAGCCGAGCTATCATGCTGCGTACTTCAAAAGCGTGCGGCGTATTTTGCTGCAGTTATGATGCCGCTAGTACACCGTTATCAAAGGTTGCATTAAGTTGTGCTTCGTTGAAAAGTTTCAAGATTGTAAGAAGCGTTTCGTGGCTTTCACATGTAAGCGATTTGAAAGATCTGGTGGATGTAAGCATGACTTACGTACGACGAGATTGACTAACATGTGAAGGAGATTGTAACAGCCATCGCCCTATTGGTACCGATGTTACATTAAATACAACATGAATTACGTAGCCTAGACATTTTGACTTGCATCCTTGTTCTTTCTGCTCAGTCATTAGAGAAGGTAATTTATTTATAATTTGATTGTTAGCTTAAGTGCGGTCTTTGCTGTTCCCTGTTTGCGTTCCATTTAAACTTTACCTGGGCCTCCATATAATTTTTGCTCGTCTTTTCATTCTGGAATCTCTTTTACGACTTGCTGCTAAAATACGTTCTCTGCTTTATTGTTACTCTTGAACGTTCTGAGAACGTGGTTGGTTTAATATTTTGCTTGATTTCTTTAAAAGCATGAAAATATTCTATCTGCCACCTGTAAAAACCAGATTGGTCATTTTTAAGCGTGCTTCACGATCTGTAGAAACGCGATTGGCCATACGGAAAATAATAAAAATTTTGAGTATTTGATGGTACCTAATTAACAGGTAAGATCAATATAAGAAGATGCCATAATGAGCCCCGCATGACAGTATATCCTATATCTTTGATTTCATTCATCACCGGTAAACCACTAGGCCTTTTTGAAATATTGGGCTATACTTACGTTACGTACCTATTTATTTTGGTTGTTTATTACTAAACAGCTAAGCTATTCAACTGAGATGTATATACGTCTTCCTTTTTGTAGTTCTTCGTAAAGTATACTGATTGTTGCAAATTTGCATGTGGCACAGCTAGAAGTGGCAATAATGTGTAACATCTTGCCGGCGCCTTGCGCCACTACAGCATATCTGAGACTTTCTGAGCGGCTCAACTTCCCTATGAGAAAAAAATAGTAAGAGGTTGCACGTTAGTGAATATGATGCTTACTAGCGCTTTACGCTTGCAGATGAGTAGAACATGTGAAATCAACGCAGTTATTTGTCTTGAATAAACAGTGTGCCCTGACTAGTTCATCGTTGTGTCACAAACAATATCGCTGAATAAACTGTGTGCCCTGACACGTTGTGTCACAAACAATATCGCTACAAAAAGTTTTGGTCATCAACACATGTCGGTTGAGGAATTATTAGAAAAATGGTAATATGGTTGAGTACAAGATAAAAAAGACAGCACTTTGTGTTCGAGACATCGCGTGGGATCATTTCACTGACATTCTAGCATATAGATGGCCACCCGCTAGCTGGCCGCCTGTAGAGCAGTGACACCCATCAATGACAAAGATGTGAAACAGAAACCACAAACACCACAGTGGTGAAAGCATTCTCATGTTAAGCAGAAACGAAAAATCCCAATAAAGTACTTCGAAAAGAAATCATTATATCTGAAGAAGATAGACAAACGTCTTGTGATACAAGAACGCCTTATACGAAATTGATACAAACTTGGTTGCAATTCACGAACTCTCCAGTGAACATAATTGTACGGGGGGGGGGGGGGGAGATCGCAGGTTACTATCTTACGTATTTCTATGGTAGCCTGACCTGGGAACTTTTGACCAGAACTGTACACAGGTCTTTGCTGCTTCATTGTACATTTATGCAATGGCTCAATTTGAGATGTATCCAAGTACCTCTAGATATATTGTGAAGTATCGCATCAAACACAATTATTCTGGTACTGCTTGGTACCTGTATATCAAGTACTTTTTCCCCGAGTATCATATATTGCATCGTTATACAACTCAAGTATTTTTGATTTGCCTCGCAGGACGCGATTGTGCATGCACGCAAGATAAGCAAAACTTGGAGGGTGCAAAGAGAAGGTGACTGAGCCCAGACCCACGGTGCTGTGTAGTATTCTATGACCCTCCGCCTCGTAAGCTTAAAAAATCCTGAACAGAAGCATATTCTATGCACAGTAAGGTCGTTAATGTCTATGTTCGGTTTAGGTGTAAGTCTTCCTTCCTACCAAGTGATCACAAATTGTATGCCGGAACCTTATCTTTAAGTTTCTCAATTATTCATTCGTCAATGCATCCATACCTTACAAAAAAAAACATGCATCCTACCTGCAGAAATTCTACAGACTATTAGTCACCCGCGATACAGAAAATATGAAGACAAGTGGCAAACTTTCTGTCATCCGCTGTCACCTCGGAGTAGGCAATTTGTACACCCGTTCTGCAAAAATACTGCAGAGCATTTGTAGCCGCGCAGGATGCAGCATGCCTTCAGAATATCTGCGGAACATCTGTAGAGTGTCTACAGAATCTCTGCAGCATTTCTGCAGAATATCCGCAATGTTTTGTCGTGGTGAAAAAAAAGTAATAGCTAACGTTTGCGTTAGCACAAACATTCAAGGAGCATGCAGCACTGAAGGGTAATACCACCCATACACACACAAAACACGTGCCCAACAAATAACCGCAACAGCAGAGGAAATGTGTTTACAAAAAAAAAAAACCTCCCAAGCATTTCCCCGAGGGTTAATACGGTTAAGTGCGAATTCACGGGGTTATGCTATGAGGGGGAGTAAAGTTAAAATCCGTTGGCATTCGCCAGTGAGTTAACCTTAAATTGCCCGGGTGATCACATTGCTGTTACCAGAAACCATTAGACCCTCTCGAGAAATCTTGGTGAGTTTACGCGCATATGTGAGTGTAAATGCGCACTATAATGATGTTTATGTCTGCGGCCCGCTTCGCCCACTTGCGCTTCGCATCACGGGCCCTTCGCCGCGCTGCATTGTCTTCAACCGGTGCGACATCTTCAACCACGCGTGCAGTGCTCGCATTCGATTGCATTGTACTCGTTCTTAGCGGTATCACAGTCGAGGTTGTTGCCTGCGATGGATCCATACCTATGACGAATTGCCGATCTCGAGCAAGTCGTGGCTGCGCGGGCGCGTTAAGCCACGGAGCGGAGGGTGGAGCGCGCACAATCACGTGGTGTGTGACGTCGCTGCGCCGTCGCAACAGACGCTCCTCTCCGCTCCTCGCGCCATTGCTAGGGTAGAGGAGAAAGCGCACCGCGGACGGCGGATTCAGGGTCGCTTATTAAGTGCATTCAGACTTAAAAATGTTTAACGATTTCGAGTACTTCGTACTAAACTATGGGAGAGCATTGAGCCGTCCCGCTAAAAATAAGTCACAGCTTCTTCACACAACACTGGACAAGGAAAAAATAACTGATACCAAACACCTAACTGCTCGCAATTCACAAACTAACACCGAATACCCGGTATGTATAGTCATGGAATTTGAATGGTCCTTGAGAGCCGGAAGTAAAATTCCTATGCTTCGAGATTTCGCATTTTTACGTGCACAAAATGCGTGCAGAATTATGGTGGCTATGAGGTAACAATAAAATACACATATCTTTTATTTACACTGGTCAAACGTGCTATGTTCTTTAGTTTAGTAACATTTATTTACCAGTTGACAGGTTGTTAAATGTGGATGAAGAAACTCTGCAGCCTTTCTGCAGACAATTTGCAGACTAGGGTGACTGGTGGGTGACTGAAAGGTGAAGCGCCTTTAGGTATTGTTATAGAGTGTGTCATGACCTATATTGTATAGATATATATGCATATAATATTTGCACTCACACACGTACTCACAGGGCCCACATTAACAGACAAGTCTGCTTGCCGCATACTCGGCATCTGCAGAAAATCTACCGACTAGGTCTGTACGGGGATGACTGGCGGGTGACTGGTTGGTGACTGAAAGGGGAAGTTCAATTAGTTATTGTTATTAATTGTGTCATGACCCAGAATGCATAGATACATATGTATGTACTCTATACATCCACATACCCACACACATAACCCACATAAACAGACAAGTCTGCTTGCTGGCTGCTCAGCATCTGCAGAAAATCTGCAGGCCAGGTCTGTAGAGGGTGACTGGGGGGTGACTGATAGGTGACTGAAAGGTGAAGTCGATTTAGTTAATGTTATCAATTGTGTCATGACCCAGAATGCATAGATATATACGTATATACTATATGCATCCACAGATGCACTCAAAGGGCGCAGACTACCAAACAAGTTTGCTTGGGCTCTGCTCGGCGCCTGCAGAATTTCTGCAGACGAGGTCTGTACGGGGGTGGCTACTGGGTGATCAATAGGTGACTGAAAGGTGAAGCCCAAGAAAATATTATCATCCAATGCGCCACCTCCCAAAATATGTAGATACATACATATATGTTACATACGTCTACGCGCACGCACTCTGGATGTACATTATCAAAAACGTCTTCTTGCCGTCTGCTCGGCGTCTGCAGTAAATCTGGAGACCAGGTCCACATAAAGCTCATGTCTAAAGACAGGTGACTGGGGTGACTGATAGGTGGCTCATGGGTGACAGGAAGGACAAACCCATTTTGGTAAGGCGCAATAAAAATATATATCTGACTCATTTAACTAGGCATTCAAGCGTAAAACCACCCCGACCCCGCCCCCTATAAAAAAAGAAAACAACATCTGGGCCGCCTCAACAATTTCGCCGCCGGTTTGCTGGAGGCGTTGATGATGGTATTCTAAAAATTAGGTTCATAAATGCACTGTCATTCACAATAAAGGGCGACACTAGAAGCAGGACATGGTAATCGCTGTAGGATCAGTAATCTTTCCATTTCGGTTATTCGGGTTAGTGTATTTTCACCGCTGTGCAAACTTGCTTGTATTCGTGATGCCCGTTGACGAATTCTCGAAAAGCGGAACCACGCATGAGCAGTATGCTTCGCGAAAGTGACACCGTTGTGAATTACTTGTAACTTGTGCTTCTGGTTCTGTCCCTCTTATTCTCAATTCTGCTCTTTCTCTTTTTTCCATCCTAACTCTTTCCCTAGTGCAGGGTAGCAAACCAGACTTGCGTTTGGGTAACCTCCCGGCCTCTTCTTGTTTATCTTTTTTCTCGTTCTGTACATTAAAATGATGATGACAGCTTAAAATGATGATGATCAATGCAGTCATTAGTGTTAGTATGTCATTTTTAAAGGCGATAGTCTTTCTCGGGGACCTTTGACACAAACATTTCTGCCTGCCTGCCTGCCTGCCTGTCTGTCTGCCTGTCTGTCTGTCTGTCTGTCTGTCTGTCTGTCTGTCTGTCTGTCTGTCTGTCTGTCTGTCTTTCTGTAGATTTGTCTGTTTGTCCAGTCTTAACGGCGTCGGGTACTTGAAACGGCTGACCCCATTCACAGCGTCCACTAATGTTGCTCAAGACTGAGCGTTCATGCTTGTGCAACGGTCAAGTAAAAAGCAATTATTGCGCATGTCTGGGGCACTATAACAACAAGTATATATCCTGCATGTGCGTCTTTTACTATAAAAGGCATAGATAAGTAATTTTAAAGACCGTAACGCTTATCATGCTGCGCTGACCATGCAATGCTTGCACGGAAAGGCGAGTGTTTCCAACAATTTCCTAAGACGAGACGGTGGTGGCACCTACCCGTCACCTTGCGTTATACACTTTATCACCTCTGAGAATGGCGCACACACTCGTCTCAGAGCCACGTGCTTCGTTTTCTAAGAAAACTGCCAGATAGCGCTCATGTCTCGCCTGTGACGTGAATTGATGCGTTCGTTCACCTCCGCTGCACGCTCGAGGCACTCTACCATTCGCCAATTTTCTTGCGCAGAACATCAAATAAATGTCTTGTTCA
The DNA here is from genome assembly GCF_043290135.1 of Rhipicephalus microplus. NCBI lineage: Eukaryota > Metazoa > Arthropoda > Arachnida > Ixodida > Ixodidae > Rhipicephalus > Rhipicephalus microplus. Next base: position 151,900,440 of record NC_134706.1, on the reverse strand, counting down.
CTCTCTCCACACGCAAGATTATCGTCTTTCGACGACATTTGCAGATTAACATGCAGATACAGGGCCAATTTTTTGTTGTGCGATATCGTTGCGCCCCTTACACTGATATTTATGCCAATCGAAAGTGCCCTTATCATCTTTCCGAAGACAGTTTGTTCAGATGTGACCATCGGGGGTCCTGCACAAAGAAATGCTTGAGCAGTGATCAGAACATTCCTAGAATAAATATAAATCTTTTGTGTGTAGAACGTTTGAGAAAAAATGTTAGATCGAACATAGCCCACACTTATAAGCAGTTGATTGCACACTTGGCGCAAATATTTAAAATGCAATACCAATCAGCCGAAATAGCCACTCTGTTGCAGTATATCTCAAACCAGATGTGTTGTAAATATCATATGCATCTACGTTATCATCATACATAAAACACATTTTTTAAGGCCGCGATGACTCCTGTAGGTATTCTAGTTGACCGGAAGTGATAAGCAATATGCTGGGAAACCGCATAATTCACCTGGTCGTGCAGAGTCCTCCGTCGTGGAACGTCTTTACAATAGCCGCATCCTTTATTATCAATAAAGTGGTTCTACCATCCCTTTTTTGTTCTGCACGCGTAAAAGAAATTTTTTTCTTGGTTCTTCCTCAGAACATCTGAATTTTCGTTATTAATCGCGTGCAATTTATCGACACGAATACACAAATTTCTCTCTTAACAACCCTTGTGAGTCTGCTCTTGAAGCGAGACATTACAATTCACTATATACTGCAGCACGATGGTGAAACGAAGACGCACGGTTGCCGCGTGTGCTTAAACAAGCCATCTATAAACGGCTAGGCCCGGAGGACACGAAACGATGGACAGGTGCGGAATGATCGATTGGAATTATCTCTTCCATCTTAGGTCTACTTCAAATGTTTGCACTGCAGATCGCCCTTGTTATTGCCAGGGGACACATTGAACGTGCGTATTCAAGAAGAATAGGCAGCAATAAAAGCACCGGGAACACTTTTGGAGGAACGTCACTTTGAGGATTGTGATACAAAGGTGCTAGTGAAACCGTGCAAGTGCTTGTCGCATTCTGAAACGGGAGGTGGCGTCTCTAGACGTGGTACAGTGTGTGGCTAAATGTCGGAAAAATTGGACAAGAAAAAAATCACAGCATATCCACGGAGTAAATGATGATGAGTGGGGCGAAGCACCCATCAGTCCATCCGTAATTCCGTCCTTCCTTTGTTCTTGCTTCCGTTCATCCGTGTGTCCGTGCATGCAATCGTGCATTCGTTCATGCTTCCGTCTATACGTTCATCTATCCCTCCACCCGTCCGTCCGTGTCTTAGTCTGTCTGTCCATCCACCCGTCCGCTCGTCCACCCATCTGCTGGTCTGTCTGTACATTTATCTGTCCGTCCATACCATGTGGCGTCTTTTCATTATTCTCCTTCTCGTAACAATATATTGGATGGATGGATGCTATGAGCGTCCCCTTTATAACGGGGTGGTGACAAGTATGCCACCAGGCTCGACCAAAAAAAAAAAAACCTTTTTTCCCTTTTTTTTTATGTTGGCCTAATGCCTCTACTTCGATAAATTCTATCTTAATGGAAAAAAGGTAAATTTTCAGCTTAAGTTCTCTGCCATTTACGGCACACTGTCCATATTTTATTTTTCCAATATTTATTTTTGTCCTTTCTCTCTAATTTTCTGCCACCAATACTCTAACCGTCTCTTACTTATTTCAATCGCGGGTGTGTTCAGCTTTCCATTGTTGTCCCTAAAACCCAAGGCTTCCTGTAGGCTCGTGCCCAAACGTACACCTGGGTGGATATCTCCACATTCAATCAGAACATGCTCCGCCGTTTCCTTATCTTTCCCGCAGCATGTGCATTGTTCTTCTTCTTTACTGAATCTTGCTTTATAACTACGCGTTCTAAGGCAACCCGATCTCGCTTCAAACAGTAAAGCGCTTCCCCTTGAATTATCGTAAAATGCCTCCCTCCTTATTTCATTTTTGCCCTTTCGGTAGTTACTCAAAGCCGGTTTTTTCTCCATAGCTGCCATCCAGTAAATCCTCTCCGCCTCCCTGACTTTTCCCTTAACGCTCTTTGTTGACATATGGCTCACAATACCAGCCGTATATTTACTAGTGAGTCTTCTAGTTCTTTTTCTCCACTGTGTGTCCACGCTCTTCCTATACAAATAACGGAACACCTTCTCTGCCCATCTACTCTCCTTCATATTTCTTAGCCTTTCTTCGAACCTTATTTTGCTCTGCGCTTCCCTCGCCTCAAAACCTGCCCACCCCATATCGCCCTTTACAGCCTCGTTTGTCGTCTTCCCGTGAGCACCCAACGCGAGGCGTCCCACAGTCCTTTGATTTACATCCATTCCCGATTGCACCTCTGCCCTCATGCACACCACTGAGTTCCCAAAAGTAAGCCCTGGAACCATTACACCCTTCCACAGACCTCGAAGCACCTCATACCTATTGTATCCCCACAACGCTCTGTGCTTCATTATTGCCGCATTCCTCTTTCCTTTTGCTGCCGAGGCTTTTTCCTGTACCTCCATGTATCTATCACTCTCATTTACCCATACTCCAAGGTACTTGTATTCACTTACCCTCGGTAATTCTTGGCCTTGTATGGACACCGTCTATCACAGGGATCATTGAATACCATCAAACCACACTTCGTTACACTGAATCCTAGTCCAAGAGCTTCACCTTCCCTTCCTCATATATTCGCCAGCTGCTGTATATCATCTCGACTGTCCGCAAATAAGACGATATCGTCCGGTTACGCCTGGTTGCCCTCGTCATCACCCCCTTGACTTGGCTTGAACCAAAATTAGCGTGGGCGGGCAAGACGGTTGATGAATATGAATTGATTACATACAAGGACCGCCATCTAGCGGACGTTCCAGGAACTAAGCGCCTCCATGGCACATACCTGAGAGGGGTGGTTACTACAGAGAATGATCGGCTGATGCCTTAAAATGCTTCGCCCCTGAAAACTTGAGTGAAAGATTATTGGCATCTTTGGCAGTCAAAGTGCGCCACATTTTGCTTGAGTTTGAGATTAACCTGATTGTCACAAACGAGGACGAATCCCACGGCACCCCGTAGTCGTTGCTGGTGAACTGTTACTAAAATATTTGTCCGCACCTACGTGCGATTTAAAGGCGACTGGGAATGTTCCATCAGCATTGAAAACCAAATGTCACAAGCCTCTAAAAGCACTGGCTACCACACGGAGTCTTTTTAAAGGCGTCCACTGTGGCCTGCTTAGGTATTCACTCTTTATGTATGCTGAACACAAATAATAACATAATAGTCATTACCTTCCTTGTTTTTTATAAAACCATAAACCAAGGCTTCTGCTGCCTTCCCCACTTTCTTGAATTGAAGTAGACCTTTGCTGGGGACACGAGGGTTCAACCTATCCGCTATACCTTCTGGTTACTAAGGTCCACTGCAATCTTCAAATCAACCATCCAGGTGGGAAGCAGCTTGAAGTGCAGACCCCTAGATGACACAAAAAACGTTGTCATGGCATCATAGTTGAGTGCATGTGCATCAACGCCCTATTAAGAACTCTCATGAGTGTCATCACAAGTGCGACACACATCCTAATCGGATAATTACTTTTGTAAGAAATGCGAATCATTTCTTTTTTCCCGCTGTAAGCACATTTAGGGTCTATCTGCATGTATCTATCTCCCTATCTATAAATATAGCCGGTTACGCCTGGTTGCCCTCGTGATCACCCCCTTGACTTGGCTTGAACCAAAATTAGCGTGGGCGGGCAAGACGGTTGATGAATATGAGGCACTCATCAAGACTTGTATAATGTCTTAATCCGGTCGCGTACACCATCAAACACTTCGTCCAAGACTGGGGCACAAACCCACGGGTGGGTTTGTCCCACTAATATGCGGGTATGTGCCACAGGGGACTCACACTTGGTATCTACCATGAACGACGAGAACCCACATGGGTTATTTCAACACGCGAGCGCTAAGAAAAAGCCGACATGGGCAGCATTGGCCTGACGAATGCATAGAATAAATGTCAGAGTACCAGCAGGAACCGCACCCCAGCATCATGCATGGCAATCGAGAATTTTATCACAGAGATACGTCAGGTCTTGGCACTACTTTTCAAGTAGACCCTAATGTCCGTGAAACGTCAATTCTACTTGACGTGCTGGCTATACAACTGTATAACCACTACATATGTACTCCTCTGATACAGCTGTCATGTCGGGTTAACGCAAGTTTAAATCAAGTGCTAAACGCAGAAGTTATTTTCTGTGGCAGTGTCCTGGAATACCGTACGCGCGAGCACCCGCTCTTCATATCAGCGTATAGCTTCTGATAGTGCTAATGCTCATGGTCCTCTTCCATGGTGGTAATGCTTATGACCATTGAAAAATTGCAAACAATTGGTGATATAAACAATGTAACTCTTCAACATATGTTTGTGCGTGCAACCTTTACACACATATTTAGCGTCATTTAAAAACGTATCACTCAATAAAACAATTACAACACAGTCAGCTTTACAACACAATTACAACACAATCACACAGTCAAAAAGGTCCGCATATAGTTGATTCCCAATGTACGTGGGATCGACGAAGTTTTTTCAGTGTGGTGGCAGCTGGAAACACATCGTGAGGTATATCAGTTCATATAATTGCCACTTAACCAAATCTTGTGGCTATAATATTTCAGTCATCTAGATAAGCCTCCTTTGACAAAACGGGAAATTGACTTCACTAGCATACAGAGTCGAGAAAACTGATCTAGAATGTTTACATTGCTTACACGCATCATTCGAAATGGGATGCAGACATGAAAAGACAAATCGCCAAACTGTAAACCTTTTTTATTCAGACGCAGTCATATGATGTGACGTGCACAGCCCCGTATATGCCGTAAGTATGACGTATGTCATTGTCAGAAGCCGCTTTCTTCATTTGTTCATTTATTTCGTCTTTAGCGTGCCAATACAGAGTGGCTTACATAAAACTTTAAGGGCGACCTTGCTGCCCTTCATAAACAATAATACGCCTCTAAACTATGATCGCAATCAGCCGCCTAAATGTTCTTATTTTACAGGCAATGACTATGATAGTGCTTAGCTGCCGAAAGAAATCTCCCGGTCGCTGGAATGGCACCAGCCAAATGGCTCACAATCAGGCAGCTCTTCTGGCGAGACGGGACATGTAGATGAGAGGCACGGCAGCCATCTTAATCGGTGCCCGTAATCGATAGGAACGGAGGGTGTGTGTGTGTGTGTGTGTGTGCGTGCGTGCGTGCGTGTGTGTGTGTGTGGGGGGATTGCAGGGCCAGACAAATAGACATACATACATACATACATACATACATACATACATACATACATACATACATACATACATACATACATACATACATACATACATACATACATACATACATACATACATACAGACAGACAGACAGATAGATAGATAGATATATAGATAGGTAGATAGATAGATAGATAGATAGATAGATAGATTTATTTATTTTTTATTTATTTACATATACTGCCAATCCCAATTAGGGATTATTGCAGGAAGGGCACATACATTGTGAAAGGGCAAGATTTATACAGAGGGTACTCACTGAATTATTATAATAACGAGTGAGACAAAGCCGACAGAAATACATTTGATGACTACATCAGTACCACTAAAATACATTCAGTAGCATAGGACATCAATTCCAACTAGTACTGAAAAAAAGAATAGTGAGCACTTCAAACAGTGGACAGGAAAAAAAAACAGAGTTCGTCAATTCTGAAGACAATAAATAACATTCGAGCAGGGATGAAAAAGTTTCGAATGATTGCCTGTTTGTTATACTGATTGGCAAGTTATTCCACTCACGAATTGCTAGTGGAAAAAAAGAATATTTCAGACAGTCCGTCTCGCACTGATATTCATTCAGTGTCTGAGAATGCTTTTGTCGTGTTGGCCTTGTTTCTTTAAATGACATTTACTTTGAACTGTCTATGTTTAGCTGTTGGTGAACTAACTGATATAGGAATTTCCGACGTGCCTGTTTAGCGCGGTTTTTTATTGTTAAGAGACATGCTTTTTAAAAAGTTCTGTGGGTGAGTCAGTTATTCTGTACTTGTTATAGACAAATCTTATCGCTTTTCGTTGTATTCGTTCTAGGGCATTTATGAGATTGTTTGTAAAGGGAAACCACGCGACGTTTGCATATTCTAAGATAGGTCTGACGAATGCTTTGTAGGCTAGAAGTTTCGTTTCAGGTGGCGCGGAAGCGAGACTTCTACGAAGGAAAAACAGCCGTTTTAATGCAGCTGATGTGACATGACTAACGTGGATATCCCATCTAAAATCTTGCGTTAAAGTTAATCCTAGATATTTGTGTTCAGTCACTACCGGAAGTGGAGAGTTATTTATAACATAAACAAATTCAGATATTGCTTTTTTCTTGTTATCCTCAAGAGAGCAGATTTTTTAACATTCAGGGTCATTTGCTAAAGAGCACACCACTTAGATATGAACTGCAAGGCATTGTTCAGTTTTACATGATTTTCTGGGGCGTTAATTTCCTGGTAAAGTATACAATCATCGGCGAAAAGCCTCACATTAACACCAATGCCAGCAGGTAAATCATTAATGAAGATCAAAAATAAAATGGAGGCCAAAACACTGCCCTGCGGTGCACCTGACGTAACGTTGGCTATGGTAGAACTTTCGCGATTGACTTGCACATACTGTGTTCGGTTACTCAGATAATTGTCGATCCAGTCAGTAAGTGGGCCTGCGCCTATCGTTGCTTCTAATTTTTTTATAAGTTTTTTGTGTGGCACCCGATCAAACGCCTTTGAGAAATCTAATAGAATTAAATCAGTTTGTTTTGTACAGTCTACATTGAAGGAGATGTCGTGAATCAGTTCAACCAGTTGGGTAACTGTAGATAGTCCTTTGCGAAAACCGTGTTGTAGTGGCGATAATATGTGATTCTGGTCAAGGTACAACGTTAGATGTTTAAGAATAATGTGTTCCAGTAGTTTCCAAGTTGTGCTGGTTAGTGAAATGGGTCTGAAATTTGAAGGGTTAGCTTCGCTAGCAGATTTATGAACAGCGGCTACTTTTGCGATTTTCCATTCTTGGGGGAGGGTACAGGTTGATAGGGACTTATTGAAAAGTATACACAAGTATTTGGCTACCCATTCAGCATATCGCCTAAGAAATTCATTTGGCAAGTTATCGGGACCGCACCCTTCTTAGTATCTAATTTCAACAACAAATTAAGCACTCCGGACTCTGTCACAACAAGTGGTTCAATATGTCGGGTGTTGCAAATGTCAACATCAGGCACATTTCCATCATCAATCGTGAAAACAGATTGGAAATAGTTATTTAGCGAGTTTGCTTTATCTTTGCTTTCTTCCGGGGCCGCGGGCCTAATACGGTTTTTGGGATTAAGGTAGTTCCGGAACTTCTGGGAAGACGTTTTCAAAAAGTTGGGTAGCGCACTTGTAAAATAGTTTGCTTTGGACATTTTTATTTGGGATTTCATCTTAGTAATATCTTGACTCAACTTGTTCCGAATTTGTGGAGTAGGTTTTGCCTTCAAAGTTTTTCTGAGGCGCTTTACTTTATTTACGCTTGTAATGAATAATTTCACGCGTTATCCAGGGATTATGTTTTCGTGTTTGTTTTAGATGGCACATAGTTAAGAACGCAATTTGTTACGACTGATTTGAAGCTTGCCCATAGTATTTCCACATTTGTGTTTGAATCATTCGCAAGTAGTTCAAATGAAGCAAGTTCATGGAAAAAATGATCAAGTATACTGGTGTCATCGGCATGGTTAAAGTCAAGATAGGCAGAAAAGGAGTTGGACGGTATAGGGATGTCAACTATAGAAACGGAGCCCTGAATAACTTCGTGGTCTGATATGCCCTGAAGAATTTCAACCTGTGCATTATCTGCAGGAAAATGATCGCTTAAGAACACCAAGTCGAGTATATTAGAACAACACCCTTGGATACGGGTAGGCTGTTTTACCATTTGGGACAGATTAAATGTCAACCTAATGTCAATGAGCGCATCCGTGCATGCGCTGTTGTGTTGCATTGTTCGCCAGTTTATATCGGGGAAGTTAATGTCGCTGAGCAAAATTAGCCTGGCTCCGAGTACAAACCGATGCATATACGTGTGCAATGCCTGCAAGCTATCCTTGTCTGAAGATGGGCTGCGATAAACGCAGCCAACAAATACTGGGCGAGAAGGGAAGAGAAGCTTGCAAAATATTGCCTCGACTCCAATAACCTCAGGAAGTATTTCAAAGGAAAGCTCTTCTTTAAGTAGGATAGCCACACCTCCCCCGCGTGTCTGCCTATCTTTACGAATGATGACGTAGTTGGGGGGTGTCACCTCAAAATCTTTCATCTCATTTGTCAGCCACGTTTCTGTCAAAGCTACGAAGTCAAGTTCAATTCCAAGAAGTAAGGATTTAAGCAGTACTAATTTTTGAAGCATGCTGCGGGTGTTTATGGTAAGAAATATTATTTCTTTCGTTGGCTGCGGCGTTGTGGCTCACCTGATGCTTCCGCTTCGTCGTTTTTTTCATGGTTAATGGTGTGACGGCCAGCGCTTACGAGCACAATATCATTTGTATCGTCATCCCTTCGGTACAGATCTTCATTCACTTTTAACTTGTCATAGACCAGAAATACTTTGTCTCCGGCTTCTTTTTTGGTTTTTGCAATTTGCCAAAGCTTTTTTCTGATGTATCTTACTCTATTTGAGAAGTCCTCTCCAACAGAGAAAGTGGTGCTCTTTAGTTTCGTGCAGTTTCTAAGAATGGTTACTTTGTCTCGGAAGTCGAGGAGTTTCAGCATCACTGGTCTAGGTTTTTGAGCGTTTTGTTTTCCTATCCTGTGGATTCTTTCTATTGGAACGGGTTTGATCTTTAGTATGTTCCTAAGTATCTGCTCACTTATAGTTTGTTCGAGGGTTTCGGGGTGTTCGTCTGCCTCCTTCGGTACGCCATACACAAGTAAGTTTGACCTTCTAGACCGGTTTTCTAAGTCGTCTAATTTTAACTCCAAGTATTGAACGGTTTTTTGAACATTGGTTACTTGGGAGACACAGGACGTGATCTTGTTTTCCAGTAACCTTACTTGTTCAAGTTTTGATTCAATAGATTTTAAACGTTCTTCTTTTATTTCTTTTATGTCATCTGCAATCACTTGAATCTGTTTCATGATCTTGTTCATATCGGGTCCCGGGTTTGTTTCAATGTCGCCACTGAGCAACAGTAATTCCTTGATACAGGCACACATGTCACTCCATAGGGCACAAATCTGCCTATGACACGGCAGCACTATTAGGCATAGGTAATTTGAACGAATACATTTGTCATAACGCCTGCTCACCTGCGGTAGATAAACAAACGGGTTGAGGTGTTGCATCCTGGCAGTGCTGCCAGGATGCAAGATAGATAGATAGATAGATAGATGCAAGATAGATAGATAGATAGATAGATAGATAGATAGATAGATAGATGGATAGATAGATAGATAGATAGAAAATATATTTGGTTTTGAATGTTGTGCCTTGAAGCAAAGCGCTAACGGTTGTGTTTTTGCTTTCAGGCAACCCTTCCATTTATAGGCACTTTCATTTGTTTGTATGATTGTTCTTTGAAGTTAAAGAGAAGATGACAGCAGCGTGCCTAGATACTCACATGTGCCTCATGTGCTAAGTATAAATGTTCTGATACTTCTAACAATAAAACGTTTGCTAGCTCAGCCACGCCTTCTTTTTCTCTAGTTGGTATGCCTATAGACGCCTACAGCTAGATCAAAGTGGCCTAATAAGTGCTTGACTGGAACACACGCGGTGTCAGCTCAAAGAACGATTCCGAAAAGCAATGAGGAGGAAGAATCAAGAAAGAAACAGTGTAGGTGATTTGTCAGTATAAAATGGAGATCAACACGTGCCACTTTCGTGAACAATTCACAGCTTTAGCTGCGCTTCTGAAGAAAGGATAAGGTAGAGAATGCGCGAAAAATTGAAAATAATAAAATTATTTCTTTCTTTCACAGGTTACCATAAATGTGAAAGGAGAAACTTACCTTTGGGCACAAGGTATGTGCTGCATAAAGATGATCAGTTTGCGAAAGTTTGTTATTTAAAGAAATAAAACGCTCCTGGTGTCTCTTTCTGCCCCAACCTGTGGGGAAAAACGAAACGGTAGGAGAAGCGCTTAAAATTCATTCTGCCGGCCTTCAAGCTGTCTTCAAGAGCCCAGTTCGTCACTTCACGGAATGAATTTGTGAGACCCAGCGCTTTGTTGCTGCAAAATGTTTTGCAGATCAAACACCATAAAACTTCCTTTGTGCAATTGTTATCTTTGGTTGAATGATACCACTTGCCTGGATTATTTAACAGTCAGAAACTAGACATAAGCTAACAGATAATTTTTGCCCATTTGTGTCTTTTTGATGAAGAATTTTACGGGTGGTGCGTGGCTTTGCACGCACCACCCGAACTTTGCGAAACAGTGAACTCTAAATGTTCTAGTGCCTGTTATTTTTGAATTTTGGTATGGGAAATACGCAAATAAATCTTGACTAAAAGGTGTGTTTGTGAACGGATCAACCCGGAGATTCTCCCAATTTTTACCTGCCTCTTCAGAGCATCTTTGGAAACACAGAACAAGCTTTATGTAGCGCAAATGGAGCTAGTCCTGTCCTCATCAGCAATCTCTGCTTTTTAATGTCGTTTTTCTGTCCAGGGAGCTATATATGATATTTCCTTGTACGTCCAAACCTTACGAAATGAAGAATTTTATTATATAGCGTGTGTAAGTAATTGATTCATTTATAACAAACTTTCTAAGCCAGCTTGATGCTTTTTAGTTGCGTTTTGCCCCACTAAAACGACCAAATGATAAAAAAATGTTGCGTTATATCTGCGCATAAAATGAAAGCGACTTCTGATGATAAGTGGCTCAAGTATAAAGTAATAAAATATTTACTTGAATTGTTGTACTGATGCCGGAGTAGCTTCATGAATGAATCTGAAAATTTGGTTGAGCAGAATTTCAATCTTTTTTTGGTGGGACACCGGCACACCGACATTAGCTGCGTAATTTTTCCGCGCAAACACTGTGAGAAATTTACCCATGAAAACGTAGACAAGTACCAGTACCTATTGCCAGAATAGAGAAACAATCAACAACCTACTTTTTATTAGATGTAGAAGTCGGCAAAATGAAAATGTCACGTTTTGCCCACTTCTCATTTTGTCTCACCTTACCTTAAAGAGGATGCCATAAAGTGCAGCTTGTTAATTTTATGCTGTGCAACGATATGGTGACCTCGATAATGTTTTTGCACAGACTCTAGAAGTTGCGCACTATTTTAATTATATTCCTTTGAATTACGATGGATGATTTTGGGTACAGTGGTTGTGGCTGTAAAGTTCGTTAGATGAGCTGCGCCAACAATCTCAAATTCTCTACCGACATTCATCTCGACTACCGCTTATTCCTCAAAAGTGTTGTTTTTTAAGCCTCATATGTGGATACATGAGCAGACCTGTTTCCCCGATACAGTATCAAAAGTACTAGTGAGAAGGCTTGGCATCGTTAGCCTGCAGGTCTGTTACCGAAAGCAAGCTTAAAATAATTTCCTCTGCACGTTGGTGGAGTCTGGTTGTTCAGGAGAACGCATTCTTAACACGCTCTGAACAACGATAAAACGCATACAACATTGTGGCGCAGCAGAGCCCGCGGCCAAACCACGGAGACTGCTTATGCAGGGATCGAGCAACGAGGTGCCGGAAACGGCTTCTGGTCGTCACGAAACCAGCGGCTGTGGCACCCATTATGACACCGTAGTTTTTCATGTCTTCCACCTGGCCTGTGGAGAGAGAGCGAAAACAATTTGCGACATGGATCCCACGAGCCGAAAGCACATGAGCTGGAGGCACGCCATTTGCATGCCATCTGTGGCCGAAGATTCAAGAACAGAACTGTAACTGCGCAAATGAATGCAAGACGGTGAAACGAGCTGGCGAACTAACAGACGGCAAAGTAGACAAAACACGAGGCGTCGTCGTCTTCGTTCCGTCTGTTATTCCGTTCCAGACAAGCGTTGTTCGCTGACGCCCTTTAGGTCCCATTTTTGGGCGTCTTCCCACTGACGAACGCATTATATGAAAAACAAGACAGGTGAGGCGGTAATATGAAACCTCCCCTCCTTCCAATCTTCTGAAGCTTAGGGCAGGTGTGTAATAATACAACAAAGAATGTCTTCGTGACGATTGACTGCACGCATGCTCACTCATTTTTAAAGGCGATAGTATTTCTTGTGGTACTTACACGCAAAATGTTTGGACTGTCTGTCAGTCTGTCTCTCTGTCTCTCTCTCACTCTGTTTTTGTGTTTGTCCGCCGAAACAATACCCGAAACGGCAGAAATTCAACCCCATTCGCAGTGCCAACCAGTCTTCTTCTAGTTTCAGCGTTCATACTTCTGTGATTATTAAATAAAACAGTTATTGCACATATCTGAGGCACAAAAACAACACCCCAATATTCTGCGGTGTGTCTTTTTATACTAGACAACGCATACATAAGTATTTCTAAGGACCGTAGTGTACGTTACGATGCGCTGACAATGCGACTCTATGCACTAAAAGGCAAGTGTTTCCAACGCTTTGCTAAGATGACACGGTGGTGGCACCTACCCGTCGCTTTGCGTTCTACACCTTATCGCCTCCGAGACAGGCGCACACGCCATCCTTCTTTTTCGAAGATAACGGCCAGATAGCGCTCGCGTTTCACGTGCCTCGATGCGATCGTTGGCCTCCGCTGGACGGATCAAGGCCCTCTAACGCAGTGCCTTCAGAATACAATTCACCGATTTTCCTGCGCAGAACATCAAATAAATGGTTTTGTTCACTTTCGCCAGGCGCAAGACTATCGTCTTTCGACGCTGTTTGCAGGGAAACATGCAGATACGGAGCCATTTTTTTCTTCTTTTTCTCCAGCTGGCGGCAACCATGATCCTATGTACGATGCCTTCTCGAAAAAATTCAGGAATCCTTAAGCTTCACCTTGAATAGTTGAACGCGATAGCGATATGCAGTCTTTATAGTGCGAACTTCAACCGCTTATTAAATGCAAAGCATGTCTCAGCAAACTTCAGCGACTCTAATCTATCTATCTATCTATCTATCTATCTATCTATCTATCTATCTATCTATCTATCTATCTATCTATCTATCTATCTATCTATCTATCTATCTATCTATCTATCTATCTATCTATCTATCTGATTGATTTGTAGGGTTTAACGTCCCAAAACCACCATATGATTTTGAGAAACGCCGTAGTGGAGGGCTCCGGAAATTTTGACCACCTGTGGTTCTTTAACGTGCACCCAAATCTGAGAACACGGACCTACAACATTTCCGCCTCTATCTATCTATCTATCTATCTATCTATCTATCTATCTATCTACCTATCTATCTATCTATCTATCTATCTATCTATCTATCTATCTATCTATCTATCTATCTATCTATCTATCTATCTATCTATCTATCTATCTATCTATCTATCTATCTATCTATCTATCTATCTATCTATCTATCTATCTATCTATCTATCTATCTAGCCGCTTACTACTTATAGCTCTCCTGGCCATTTCAATATTGGTATCGATACCGGAATTGGTATGGCATAACATTACTGTATAACACGCATGAGCGACTAGTCATGACATAAAAATCATGACGTGTATGTCATAATTTACATTTCAACGTCTTGCTGCTCCTGCGGTGGTTTCGTTGGCATGACATGTTGCAAAACTGGTATTGTATGACGTGACTGCATAGGGAACACTAGCGACCAACCCTAAGCTTGAAATTATGATATGTGTGCCTTGTAACAACCCAACCACTTGCCACGCTGATGATGTGTTCGGGGCTGTTTCACTGGCTTCACATATACCAAATTTGGTAGGACGTGACGTGAATGAATAACGTAAGTATGTGACCGGTGCAAACATGACAATAATAAGATGCCTGTCATGTAACAACATGACTACATTCAACGCTCATGATGCACTCGCGATCGTTTCGCTAGCTTCACATATACCAAATTTGGTATTACGGGATGAGAATGATTGTTGAAGGTATGGGACTGATGTGAACATGATAATTATGAGATGCGTGTCGTGTAACAATATGACTACATATCACACGCGTGATGCGCTCGCGGCCGTTTCGCAAGCTTTACGTATATCAAGTTTGATATTACATGACTTGAGTGGACGACAAATCTAAATGACATGTACAAAGACGATAATCTTGGCATGGGTGTCATGAAAAACGACTACATGCAAACTAATCGCTCATAGCGTGCTCGCGGCCGTTTTGCACGCTACGCATATACCAAACTTGGTGTCATTCGACGTGAATAGATGACGAACGTATATGGCGCGTCCAAACATGATAATCATGCCATGCGTATCATGTAAAACATGACTACATGCTACGCTCATAGCACGCTCACGGCCATTTTGCTATACCCATGCTTATACCCTATTATGTATCACGTGACGTGAGCAGACGACGAAGGAAAATGACACGTTCAAGCGTAATAAGAGTGACATGAAAGGTATGCACAGCATAATTTATGTTCGCCTCACAACGTGGTGCTGATCTTAAAGTGACATATTAACCTTCCTTATTCGTGCTTCGCATATAATCGATTCCTACTGTACGTGGGATCTGCCGATGTTTTGAATACTCTGTAGTGTACGATGTTAGTCAAGATGTTTGACTTGCGAAATAAATTGTAATTTATAAAGTTGACAGAGGCCTGTGTCAGTGAAGCTTTCACTTATGGCTGCATTTTGTGTATTGGGCAGCATGTTTTCATTCATGAACAACTACACGCGTCATTTTCGAAATTACTATTCAACCACTCCATTCTCTTAACCTAATGCGTGCAGTAACGTTTGTGCATTTTTTATTGAATGGCCAGTTTTAACAGACAAAGTCCATAAGATAATCACTTCTTCTGACATTCGATAGCAATGTATATGCTTGCACCACGCAATACTACTGCGAAATGTTATGTTGTATATTGACGCCGGTATACAAGACGCGTTAGTTTGTAAAAATTTGCGCAAGTTATTTTCGATGCATTTCCAAGCAGATGAATTTGCTTCAACGAAATTTCTAAGCACATGCATGACCGTGTAGCGGAACACCTGGTCGCCAGGCAAACGAGCTTGGTCGGAGTCTCACTCGGACCCGAAAATCTTTATTGCTTATTTTATAAGTATCTTTCTAGATTTCTCGATTATGCACAGGATTGTGGTTTTTTTATACGACCAACGACGCCGACCCGAAAATTTCTTTGAATCGAGTGCTTCAAGCTTTAAACAATGTTTACTGCTTGCTCAGCCGTTTTTTTGTCGTCTGTTAAGAGCACCACTGATTTTGGTGAGCCATCTGCTCATGAAGCTTGCTTTGGTACCCACCCGGCTCTAGCACGCAGACAAACCAAGCCAAAGTTCATTCAGTGCACTTGATCTGAACCTAATTCAGCCCTTGTTTTTATTCCTTACACGAACAACGCCCTTTGATTCCACAAAACGTGGCCTGATTTGTTTATTTTTAATACCACGTCCAAGATGACCTGTTTGGGGATGTACGAATATAAGACTCTTTTCAGGTACTTTCTGATGGTGAACACATAAACACCTCATTGTTTCTTTTTGTTGAGTCGCGAAATAGTGGATGCCCCCACTAGCTCAATTTGTAGGTGCCTCAGAGGTCGTTTGAAGGCATGGCAGTAATTATTTCGAGCAGCTGCGAACTCTGGTCACGAACACGCAAAAGACAAAGAATAAATATCGAGAAGTTCATTGAGGAGTAGCGGGATGAAACTCAATGTTTCGCAGTGGAAAATCGGTGATTACTATAATGATTTCGGCAAATGGCTTAGCATTCGTAATATGACAGGCTTTGTATGTTATGCGCTACGTGAACTCTTAGTGTTCTGAGGATGTTACTTGCTGCCACATCAAATAGAATGCGCTGTAACCTAACATGTAAGCTATATAGGCGGTAAGAACATGCACTATTTGAGCCTAGAAAAAAAATGGCAGATATCCTTCTCATCTGCATGAAAACACAGATTGCCGCATGCATGCGAGCACAATTAAAGGTTCTGGCAGCATGGCAATGAAGAAGCAGCCCACTTAAAACGACGACACGTTCACTCACTTTAAAATTCAATGCCCTGTGTGTTGACATTACCATAGAAACAACTCTCCTGTCGAGAAAAAATAAACTTGCCTGATCTCTTTTTTTAGAAACTGGTAAAACACAAAAGTGAAACGCGTCTTCACAGAGGTAGTTTATCATTTATTGTACAATGTTTCACCGCAAGGGGGAAAGGATAATTGCTAAAGCAACAAACTGCAAAGTCACGTGAAAAACGGCGAGCAGCTCAAAACTTGCAGCGCGCACCTTGTATCACATTGGAGGAGAGCACATGCACTCTCTACATGCACGATTACCTCTTGCATACACCAACCTGGCACTCACCTTTGCAACCCTTTCCACAACCGACTATAACTAGCAACGCAAAATAAACATCGGTATCTATTTTTTACTTGACAACTCAGCTGTCCAGTCTGTCCAGCATACAAACGAATGAAACATGGTGTCAGAAGGTGGGTGAAATCTACCAGGGGGAGCCGATGGTTTTTGAGATAGGTGAATGCAAGAAGTAGCCACATAAAGCACCTGAGTTTACCTGAACTGCTACGTTTGACAGCTGACGGAGAAAGAAACTGGAAGTGGTTTCGTTAGCAATTAAACTTTTTTTTTCTGCGAGCGGTTGATGCAAAGGCAATGCGGGGTCGGAAGCGGCCAAAAATAGCCCTGCTCCTTGGCGTGGCGAGGCAGAAGGCCTTGGATGTTTTCAGTGATTTTGTGTTTATCTGTAAAAAATGGAAATGACGCTTTAACACAGTTATTGCCAAATTCGAATATTACTGCCTGGAGCAACAAGACGAAGTACACGAGTGATACGTTTTCGTCCTTGCAGTCAGGGTGAGGCAGAACCGTTTGAGCAGTCTCTCTCCAAGCTGAAAAAAAAACAAGTGCAGTACTGTAGTTTCGGGATTATGGTGCGAGACCAAATTGTTTTTGGTAGAAACTGGCCAAGGCTTCGGGAAAAGATTCTCAGGCACAAAAACCTCACCCTGAAAGAAGTTATCGTGCTTTGCAAACAGTCAAAACCATCAACTCGTCAAAATGAAATCTGGTAGAAAGCAAAGAAAGAATTCAATATGGACGCTGTAACAGCCAGTAGGAGCACCACTGGAGGGCCCAGGAACCAGCTAAAATGCATTCGTTGCAACTGAAGACATGTCCGTGAAGCTGCCTGTTACAGCGCTGTCGGTTACAGCGTTCGATATGAACGCTGTAACAGCCAGTACGAGCACCACTGGAGGGCCCAGGAACGACCTAAAACGCATTCGTTGCAACTGAAGACATGTCGGTGACGCTGCCTGTTACAGCGCTGTCTGTTACAGCGTTCGATGTGAACGCTGTAACATCCAGTACGAGCACCACTGGAGGGCCCAAGAACGACCTAAAATGCATTCGTTGCAATTGACGGCATATCTGTGCCGCTGCCCCACATATAGCAAAGTATGTTACTCGTGTAACGGCCGAAACCACCTCGCGTCTTGCTGCAGAGAGAAATGATGCGTGTACCAGGTGCAACATCAGAGTGACGACTTCGAAGCAGTGAATGTCACCAGAAGCATCGTAAGCAGAGAACGAAACTGGCGTGCGAACGCTTACGAAACTGGCGTGTGAACGGCAAGTACGTCACCTTTAAAGTGGACACATGATCTCAGACAGACATTTTGCTGCTTTCAATTCTCCGCAAGGTCAAGATGACAACCCTGATGCCGAGTAATGGCATCAGGGTTGTCCCTGATGCCATTACTCATCATGATCATGATGCCACTGAGATCCTACAGTGGCATCATGATCAAGCATATTGGCAAAGTTTCAGCACTCTTTGAAATTGGTAATCGCAAGGCTTGCACAGAAGTTTTTGTAGTAAAGAAGAAGCACAACACTATCTTACACTTGGACACTAGCAAGACGCTTGGAATTGTACATCGGGCTGTTCACAGCATCACAACGAATGCCACCGACAAAGTTGTGAAGGATTTCTCTCGTCTCTTTCAAGGAGCAAAATGTGTGCCACGTGAATACAAGATTGAGCTGCACAGGAATGTTGTACCAGTCGTACAGACAGATCGAACGCTTCTCCTGTCCCTGCGAAAGCTTCTCCGTACTGAAATAGACAAAGTGAAATAGAAAGACATCATCCAGAAAGTCAGCAGCCCAACAGATTAGATAAGCCCTCTTGTGATTGTACTCAAGAAGGAACGGTAAATTGCTGGTATGCGTAGACGCAGGACGCTTTAACGGAAACATCAAAAGAAAACAATAACAAATGCGTCCCGGAAAGAATATTGAGGCAGAATTGGAAGGCGCGAAGTTATTTTTTGTGTCTCGATGCAAATGCGGGAATTAATCAAGTTGCATTCAACAAACAATAATAGAAGATATGCACAAGCGTGACGCCTTTCAGCTGTTATCTATTTCATCGTCTACCATTCGGTATAGCGTCCGCTAATAAAGTGTTTCAAAGAGTCCTTAACTATGCTTTTGATTGTCCCGCTGGTGTACGCTGTTGTGAAGCGCACTTCCGACGACGTTACGAAGGGCGCTACGAATCTCACCGCTGCAACCACTGTTTCGAAAGACGGCGACACCAACACGGTCCCAAAGGCGCCACTGCTTTGAACTCCGCAGGGAAGGTCACCAGCCGTTTGGTAGCGTAGGTTTCTCAGCTCGCGACTGCTTCTGCGCTGAGCTGATAGACGAGCGGACGAGACGACGGTGAGTTAAACAAGGTTTATGTACAGCATATATACAGAGGCGTTACAAATTCGGCACTGGGGCCGACAGAGAAGCGAAGAGCCGAGCTCTTCTCTCTAACACATAGCTCTACTCTCAAATGGGTCTGGTAACACATAGCTCAACTCTCTATCACATAGCTGTCTTCTCTGATACACAGCTCAACTCTCTATCACATAGCTCTCTTCTCTGACACACATGTCTGCTCTCCAACAGGACTGCTGCTCGCGACGCGCCGCAGGGCTACTTTTATTTGCACCGGGTGGAACCCAAATGTCCAACCAGAAGCGCCGCTGGTCATGAGGTCAGACTTCTCCAATGCGGTCGCCACTGGGCCGCGTCATTCTTTCTCTTTGAATCTGGAGAGGCTGCGCTGCAGGTGTCTGCACCCAAGGACGAGTGACGTCCCAAGCATTGCGTCACACCCGCCAGACAGGAAGACGCCGGTTGTTCACTCGACGGCTGGCTTGCTAGGTGACTCACTGCACGTGGGCGACAGAAAGGCGCCGTCGCGTTTTGACGCCGTTGAGCTGTTCATCGCGTCTGGCGGGCTCGCGTGCTGGCCTTGACACAGATTTCTTTTTTCCGAGGCTGGACGTTTGCTGCGGACTCGCAGGCATAACAGCACCCCCGCCGCCAGACAATGCGCCGGAAAGACGAGCTGCTTCCACGTGGCTCGGATGTCAGGCGCGCTCGTTCGCCAGGTCCCTCCAGGTTCGCCTCCAGGGCCATGGGGAGAATGCAGCTCCAGACTCACTTCCGGGAACACATCCCATTCTTGAGGACGGATCCCAGCTCCACTGGCTTGTCGCCACAACTTGCCGGCCAGCTTCGTTCGTCTCTTCTGAGGATCCTTGGTTTCAACACTTGACAATGGTTCTGCAACTTGTCAAGAACGGTTCGACAACAGACAACACACGACACAAGCAAGTGCCCTCGGTCACCCGACAGAACACCAGACAAAGTATAGTACAACATATACCTAGCTATGTGTCTATCGGAATTTCGTTCGCTCTACATCAAGAGGCACATGTAGGACAAGACTCTTAAAATAAGAACTCGAATTTTCACACGTACAACAACGTAACGAATTAGAATACAACATAAAGTTCGGCCCTTCAGCTCACTCTGGACGAGAGCGCTCAGCTCAGGTCGTGATGAGGTCAAAATTTTGCCCCGAATCGCCAGCGAGAAATCGAAAGGTGGAGAAGGTACTAACTAAACGCACGGCTCAATGCGTCTGCATTAGCGTTTAGCTTTCCTAAGTTTACGTTTTCCCTTAGCGCTTTTATCGAGAGGTCCTCACGCTGCTCTCGAATGAGCGTTTCTCGATCAACCCTCGACAGCTCACTCCAACTTTCCGCGACAGGCGAGAGCGTTGCAACCCTCTCGCTCTGACTCAATGGCGCCATGTCGTCTCCCCCTACGCATACCGCGCCGGTCGCTTCGGCGACGGGCCGCTCGAGTGACTGCTCAAACGACGCACACGGAGAATTTCGTGTTTGAGGTTCCGTCGACTCGCCACTAAGATCACACAGATATGCTGGTTTTGAACTTGTTTTATCACACAGAACAAGATCAAGCTCCCGCGAAAGCTTCCGTCGACTCGCCACTAAGATCACACAGATATGCTGCTTTTGAACTTGTTTTATCACACAGAACAAGATCAAGCTCCCGCGAAAGCTTCCGCGCTTGCGATCGCGTGAGGGCCATGTACGCTAAGTTGGAGAAGAACGATTTGCCCTGCTCTTTGAGAAGCTGCTCTGAGTTGTTCGAGAAAAGATAAGAAAAACTATCGGGAAGCGCGGCGTGCTTTGATATCCTCCCGGGCCTCATCGACTTTCTCAGCCGACACCCCTTCATCCTTCATGATCTCAAAGATCGCCTGCTTTTGTTTCGCACGGCCCAAAGTAATGCCGAGTTCCTCACAAATTTCGATGAGTTCCTTCACTTTAAGGTTCTCCATCGTTCACACTAGCCTCTTGCTGTTTGCCCCTGTTAACAATTTACTTGCCGTACCCACTATAAGTCAACTAGCAAGACGCGCAAGCAATATTTCACACTCCAATGTTTACCCCCTTCACATTAACTTGGGTTTCAAAGCACTTCGACTTTGCTTGAAACGATCAAAGCTCACTCTAATGCTTCACACAGCCCGTCTCTAAACTACTATAACCTGAGCTAGAGCAGTCTGGTGAACTGAGGGGAAGACATCAGGCACTCACCGCATCGATGTCGCCGACGCCGGCCGATCTCACCGCTTCTACCACTGCTGCGAAGCGCACCTCCGACGGCGTTACGAAGGGCGCTACGAATCTCACCGCTGCAACCACTGTTTCGAAAGACAGCGACGCCAACACGGTCCCGAAGGCGCCACTGCTTCGAACTCCGCAGAGAAAGTCACCAGCCATTTGGTAGCGTAGGTTTCTCAGCTCGCGACTGCTTCTGCGCTGAGCTGATAGACGAGCCGACGAGACGACGGTGAGTTAAACAAGGTTTATGTACAGCACATATACAGAGGCGTTACAAATTCGGCACTGGGGCCGAAAGAGAAGCGAAGAGCCAAGCTCTTCTCTCTAACACATAGCTCTACTCTCAAATGGGTCTGCTAACACATAGCTCAACTCTCTTTCACATAGCTGTCTTCTCTGAGACACAGCTCAACTCTCTATCACATAGCTCTCTTCTCTGACACACATGTCTGCTCTCCAACAGAGCTGCTGCTCGCGACGCGCCGCAGGGCTTCTTTTATATGCACCGGGTGGAACCCAAATGTCCAACCAGAAGCGCCGCTGGTCATGAGGTCAGACTCCTCCAATGGGGTCGCCGCTGGGCCGCGTCATTCTTTCTCTTTGAATCTGGAGAGGCTGCGCTGTAGGTGGCTGCACCCAAGGACGAGTGACGTCCCAAGCATTGCGTCAGACCCGCCAGACAGGAAGACGCCGGTTGTTTACTCGACGGTTCGCTTGCTGAGGTGACTCACTGCACGTGGGCGACAGAAAGGCGCCGTCGCGTGTTGACGCCGTTGAGCTGTTCATCGCGTCAGGCGGGCTCGCGTGCTGGCCTTGACACAGATTTCTTTTTTTCCGAGGCTGGACGTTTGCTGCGGACTCGCAGGCATAACAACGCGTATATGTAGATGATGTGTTAATTTGGGGAGGAACTAGGATGGACTCACTCGCTGGATTTCATGCCAACCGCTTGTGTCCCTGCGATCTCCGATGACAGCGCAGCTCTTGTCGACTGGCTTGGCCTAAGCCATCTCCTGATGCCGACAAGAGCTCTCGCGTAGTGGTGCCTCGTCCTCGGACTCTTACGATCATGTCCATCTTTTCTATCTTCTACTTCATTCCGTATGTGTGTCTCTCTGTGCCAGTTCCTATCTCTATTCCTATCTCTCTTATACCTGCCTATCCCTTTTAATCCCGCCTCACCCCCATCTCTCGTGAGCTACTGTTGAGGTGTCGTACCATGATACATACAGTTACAAGGCTCACTTTTATCTTCTTTTCTCTGTTTTAAGAATCCTCCTCCCCCCCCCCCCCCTACGGACTAGGACCGAACAGGCTGGAAAGCTGCGCAAAGCATTTGAAACAGCTGAAAAGAGCAGGCCTCACCTACAAAGCATCCAAATGTCGCTTCGAAAAACTATAGGTTCTCTTTATGGGTGACATCATTAGTGACAAGTGTATTAGGCCCGATCTAGATCTTGTCGACGGCCCTTTTAAAATTGCAAAACCTCAGGACAAACTGACTGTCTAAAGGGTATGTGGAGTAGTTAACTATTTCAAAGAATACCTACCATTTCTCTCACAGTGTTCGTCTACTTTACGTTTTCTCATCAAAATATGGTGCAATCTTTGGTTGCACATTAAACGACGAAAGCGAATGGCACCCTATATGCTGTGATTCAAGTGTTGCGGCATTGTTTGTTATATTTTATCTAAATCTGGGAATAAATGTAACTGCTGACGGCTCTCAAAGTGGTGTTGGTACCGCGATTCTGCAACATCATAGAGACCGCTGGCAGCCGGTAGCCTATGCGTGGAGAACTTTAATGGAATCGGTAAAAAAGATATTCGCAAGTCAAAAAGAGGCTTAACTAAAGTTTTGTTGAGAAAAATTCAATCATTTTGTTTATGGCCACCCCAGCATACTCGAGAGTGATCACAGTCCGCTTACAGACATACAAAAGAAAGACATAAGTGCTATGCCACGCAGAGTGCAACGATTTGCTTTGAGGTTGATGAAATATGATTATACGCTGACATACGTTTCTGGCAAACTGATGGTCCTTGCGTGCAAGCTATCCCGATCACCTGTTCCTGGACTCAAGGTCGCTGCACGCACGAGTGGCGTCAAGCTCAATGTCGTCACGGTCGCCAACACTCGTAAGTGGAACGACAGCTAGTAAACTGGAAGAAGAAACAACTGTAGATCTACATCTTGGAACAGTGCTCAGAAAGCTTGCTAAGGGAGAGCCTATGGACGGCCCCCTCAAACAAGTGGCCGCTGAGTTATCCGTAATTAATGACATACTATCGTAAGACACTAAAGTGGTCATACAGCAAGTATGCGTAGCGACATGTTAAAACAAAATCATGCTGGTTATCTTGGCCAGGTGAAGTGCAACGCTGAAGAAAGCAAATAGTTTATTGCCTGAATATAACCTCAGCCATTATGTCCTTGATCGACAGATGCCAAACTTGAAAGACATTCGTTTAAAGCAGCAATAAGAGCCTTTTATATTGCAACATACGAGGACTCAGCCATGGTAACGTATCGGTGTCAATCTCTTTCAGTAGTCGGGAAGACATGAATGGTGGGCCTAGGACTTGATGTCTCATTTCGCCGAGGCGGAGCTACTTTTCTATACAACAGCCAGCACTCTCATCAATAAACTGAGCACAATATTTTGAAGGCATGGCACACCGGCCGAGATTGGCCCTAACTATGACCACAAAGCGTTACGAATTTAAGCATGTGAAATGAAGCCCAAAGTGTCCTCAATTGAACAGGTTTGCAGAAAAGAGTGTACAAGTGTAAAGCCTGTCTGAAAGAAAACAAAAGCTGCAGGAGAGTGTTTTGGCTGGGCTTGTTGAATTACACGGTGAGTCCTGTTGAAGATGGCTGGTCTCTGGGCGAACTCCTGCAAGGAAGATGGCTGCGAGCACCATTGCGGGAATGCAATGCAATCTCGGCAGCTCTAGTGAAAAAAAATCGCAGATGCCACGTACAGTGGGAATCGATGATATGCGAAGCACAAATGAGAAATTTTGATATGCCACTT
Source organism: Rhipicephalus microplus (assembly GCF_043290135.1). NCBI lineage: Eukaryota > Metazoa > Arthropoda > Arachnida > Ixodida > Ixodidae > Rhipicephalus > Rhipicephalus microplus. The sequence continues at coordinate 151,876,099 of NC_134706.1, read as the reverse complement.
TAAAATCAGCACAACGTTACGAGGTGGAGGTGAATGATGCCGTAAATGACTTCTGTATCATGTTTATCATGTTTGGATGTGTCGTTTATTTTCGTCATCTCATAACGTCACGTGACACCAAATTTAGCATATGTAGAGCTAGCGAAAGGCCAGCGATCACGGTAAGAGCGTGATATGTTGGCGTGTTCTTACATGAAACGCGTGTCAGAATTATCATGTTTGCACCTGTCATATACTTTGTGATCCCTTGACGTCACGTAACACTAAATTTGGTATATGTTGAGTTAGCAAAATGGCCGAGAGCGCATCATGAAGGGCCCAATATACTCCCATGTAGCGTTGACGCGCGCGCACGCTGGGTGCAGGGACGCTACGTTAGCAAAACGCGAGCACTCCGTAGTCTGACGCGAGGCGCGACCAGCGTCCGTCGGCGCCGCCCAACGGTAACTGGCAAGAAATGCGACATGCTACATTTCGCGCCGATGCGTTGCCCCGACAACACTGCGTCTCCTTCTTTTCGTGACGGAAAGACGCCGGACGTAATGAAAAGCGCATGCGTCAAAGCAACCCAGCGCGGCGCGCGCCTGCGGGTATATGGCAGGACCGGTGCCTGGCATGGCAAAGCCGGCGTGACGCGACGAAATGAACGCCGGCGAGCACGCGCACCGCGTCGCGATGTATTGGTGCCTTGTCTGTGACATGTAGTCATGTTGTTACATGACACGCATCTCATGTTTATCATGTTCGCACCAATATCATATCTTCGTCATTCGTTTTTGTCCCGTAATATCAAATTTGGTTCAAATCATGCTAGCGAAACGGCTGCAAGTGCATCATGAGCACAGCATGTAGGCATGCTTTTACATGAGACGCATCTCATGTTTATCATGTTTGCACCAGTATCATACATTCGTCATCCATTCACGTCCCGTAATACCGAATTTGGTATATGTGACGCTAGTGAATTGGCCGCGAGCGCATCATGAGCGTGTCATGTAGTCATGTTGTTACATGACACGCATGTCAGGATTTTCTTGTAGGGGTCAGTCGCTTGTGTACGGGATGCAATCATGTCATATCATACCAGTTTTGCAACGTGCCATGTGAACAAGATTGTCGCAAGAGCTGCAAGGCAATGAAATGTAAATCATGACATTCATGACTTAAATATAAAGGTTTTCATGTTCTGACTAGTCATATACGTTCCTCATACAGTCATGTTATGTCATACCAAGTTTGGTATCGATACCATTATCGAAACGGCCAGGAGAGCTAGAAGTTGTAGGCGGCTAGATAGATAGAACCTTCTGGCCTCTGCGACGATGACGTAGTATCCTTGGGGGGGACTTCGTGGGTGACGAAAGCTATGGTGGTAGGATCGGCCAGCCCACGATCATTTTATCTGGACACAGAGAACAATACGGCACTTAGACGCAACTGTAGGCATCTACTGGTGACGAAGGAACCACGTAGTTTTGGATCATCAGACGATGAAAACATTGCCAACAGCCACACCCCATTTCGAAGTGTGACGCAATCGACCACCGCAGCCTCGCCTGTTGATGCTGAGCAGCCTTCTCTTCAAACACTGACACGCAGTGAACGACAAACGCTGCCGTCAGAGTATCTGAGTTATGAACAGCAGTACGAGCAGACAAGCCAATGGTATTGATTCCGTCAGCTGTTTAGAATGAGAATGCATAATTTGTGATGAAAGCAGATGTGCTGCTTACGTACATGATTGCCTCGTGCATACACTCCCATGGCCATCATATTTGCTAACCCTTTCAGTCTTCGACTATACCTACCAACGAAGAATCTAACGCGCTTTGGAAAACCTACCAACGAAGAATGAGCTTTCGCGTTCATTTGTTTCTTGAGAACGCAGCTGTCCAGTCTGTCCAGTCTACGTGCGAATGAAACAGGCCTCAAGCAGAAAGCCCGCACGCAATGAGCATACACAGAGCGAGCGTAGACAAACAGCTGTCACAGCTAGGCACGTTAAGCATGCTGCGTAAACAGAAAGATGGACGCACGAAACGAACGCACAAGCACACACTGGACAAGCGCAAATGGTCGTAATTTCACTTTTTATTGTAAGATAGCATGCTGGTTTCGTGAATGCGGCCGCAGCAGCGGCCGAATTGATCTTCGTGCTCTCTTTAATCACTGCCATTTCAGCGCAAACTTGCGTTGGAGGCACAAGAGGTTTAATGTTCCCGAGTCCCGAGACAAGGGCGTGGTCAAAAGAGCGACCACGCCAGCAAACATCTATACGCGCTTTAACCGCTCTGAAAACACCACGTGGAGGCGCGCACGCCCGACACACGCCCTTCGCGCCATATTGCTACTGACGATGAAAACCCACTGCAGGTGCTGAGCTCTTAGGAGCGGTAATGGTACATGGTGTGTGTAAGTCGCTCATCATTACCAAGCTAAAGAACGTAAGCTCTCTGGCATAGTAGTTAGCATCGTGCGCTGCGGAGCAAGAGGTGACTGGTTTAACACCCCACTACAAAATCGTTTCTTCCAAATCCATTTGTATATACTTTACAACGTCATATCCATGACGAAAATACGTCAGCGGAGCCGTGTTGGACGCAGGCACAAAGCACTTTCGTGTTATTATTATATAATCAATGAAGTGTATGACTGAACTTGCTAATGTCCTTGTAATGATGAACGATGGACAAGTGGAGCTGCGGCTGCTTGGCTCCTGAAGTTAGGACGCAACGATTGATGTGGCTACGCTATGAGTGCTAAACTCAATTGGCTTTTTGCTGAGAATATAAGTGATCCCAACTGGTCGAGGTGCTAGGTAGCTAACAATGATCACGCTAGCGTTATGTTGTTTTTCCCATGGTTGTCATGAGGTGAGAGAGAGAGAGAGAAAATTTTAATGCGGAAAGGCAGGGAGGTTAACCAGAAAACATATCCGGTTTGCTACCCTGCACTGGGGAAAGGGTAAGGGGAAAGGGAGGAAGAGAAGCACAAACACACATACACACACTCGCACACAGTAGTGTCACAATCGTTCTACGAGGCGGGTCGCTCGCAGAAACTTCATCAGCGCCTTCGTTGCTTTCTGGCGTGAAGCTCGATCTTTCCGACATTCCAAGATTGACTGCTCAGAAAATGGCTGGTCGTCGAGGCGAGCAAACACTGCTGAGAGGGACTGTCGCTGAGAGCTGTACTGGGGGCACTGACATAAAATATGTTCAATTGTTTCGTCATTGTCGCAATGGTCGCATGTAGCGCTGTCTCTCATTCCGATGCGGCAGGCAAAAGCGTTCGTGAAAGACACCCCAAGCCACATACGGCAGAGAAGGGTCGTCTCGGATCGGGGTAGGCCAGATGGAATAGTAAGTCGTAGGCATGGGTCCAGGCGGTGAAGACGGGTGTGGAGAAAACCGGGCGTATTCCGCATAGACCTTGCGACATCCTGCGCAAGCGTATTAATCTTTGCTGCTGCGTCGCTTCTTGATAGTGGAATAGGTTCCATCACTCCATTTTCGTGAGCATTCTTAGCTGCATTGTCGGCATGCTCGTTACCGATGATGCCGCAATGGCCTGGTAACCACTGAAAAGATATGTCATGTCCTTCGTCTAATAGGTGATGGTACAGTTGTCGTATTTCGAGCGCCAATTGATCTTGAGGTCCACGACGTAGAGTATTGTGTAGACATTGGAGAGCTGGTTTCGAATCAGTAAAAATGCTCCATTTTTGTGGTGTCTCTTGGTCAATCCTGCGGAGTGCGCTGCGGAGTGCCGCGAGCTCCACGGCTGTCGATGTCGTCTTGTGTGACGTTCTGAACTGGATGGTTTCGGCTCTTGCTGGGAAGATCACAGCTCCTGCAGATCCTCCAACAGTTGTCGAGCCATCCGTGTAAAGTTTGACATGATCTTTGTATTCTTCGTGTAGCATGAGTAGAATTATCTGCTTTAAAGCTGGCGCCGAGAGCTCCGCCTTCTTGCGAATCCCCGGCACTGTCAAGCGCAGTTTTGGTCGGTCCAAGCACCAAGGAGGTGTTAGTATCCGTTCCGGAGGTGTGTAGACTGTTGGAAGGCACTCACGGAAAGTCAATACTCTCTTACAGAAGGAGGCACTCGGTCGATCTTCTGGAAGCGAAGCTAGGTGGTGGGCAGGGGCGCGAGCAAGGTGTCTAATATGAGCTCTAAGCACCTCCAAAGTAATGTGCACTGTGGCCGGATGATCTTTGGCGATTGCGATGGTTTCCGCTGTTGATGTACAGCGTGGTAATCCAAGACAAACTCTGAGTGCCTGGCCCTGGGCGTTTTCTATTGTGCGTATACTGCTTTTGCAAGCGTTCGTCAGAACCGGCAAGCTATACCGCAGGTACCCCAGAAAGAGCGTTTTGTACAAATGCAACATCGCGTGCACTGATGTGCCCCACGTTTTGCCTCCGAGGAACTTGAAAAGTTGTGCGATGGCCGTTAGGCGTTTCTTTAGAGTGGCCACATGGGGACTCCAGCAGAGATTTCGATCGATCGTGACCCCCAAAAACCTGTGGGTCCTGGCGTAGCAGACACTGTGTCCATTGATGGCGATGGGATATGACGTCATTGCCTTCCGCGTGAACGCGACCAGCGCCGATTTCTCAGGAGAAATCTCGAGGCCTTGTTCTCTAAGGTACGCCGATATTGAATTCGCTGCTTTCTGGAGTCTCGCACGTACCTGAGGACGTGTTACACCTGATGTCCAGGCACAAATATCATCTGCATAGAGAGATATCTGCACGGAATCTGGTATGCGTTCAACGAGACCGATCAGAACCAGGTTGAACAGTGTGGGGCTCAATACACCACCTTGAGGAACACCACGGTGTGTATAATGTTCAGAAGTCGGCCCATCAGTTTGCATAAACAATGATCTCATAAGTAGGTAGCATTGGATCCAGCGGTACACTCGCCCACCCAAACCAACTGACTCGAGGGCGTCAAGTATGGCTTCGTGAGAAACATTGTCATATGCTCCTTTGACATCTAAAAATAGTGCGACAGATAACCGTCTGCTCATTTTCTGGTGTTGTACGTAGGTCACCAGGTCAATGACATTGTCAATGGAGCTCCGAAGACGACGAAAACCGGCCATGGCGTCTGGATATATTCTATGGCGTTCTAGGAACCACTCGAGTCTGGCAAGGATCATTCGCTCCATCAGCTTCCCTACGCAACTAGCCAGCGCTATTGGGCGGTATGATGTCAGCTCTAGAGGCGATTTTCCAGGTTTGAGAAGTGCAACCAACCGGCTTGTTTTCCACTCTCTGGGGACCGTTCCATCTCTCCAAGACTCATTGAATACTTCCAGCAAAGCACTTCGTGCTCGATCACCGAGATTGCATAATAGGCGGTATGATATGCCATCCGGCCCAGGCGATGACAATCGATTGCATGAAGCAAGAGCCACATTCAGTTCTTCCATTGAAAAAGGCAAGTCCAGGTGTGGGTCAAGTGAATGTGGCGTGTAATGAGCAGTAAGGGCTTCTGTGCAATTTGGTGGGCCCGCAATCTTCCTACAAAAATCTTCCGCTACCTCGATATCCCTTCTATTTTGGAAAAGGGCCAAGGCTTTAAACGGAAAACGTTGTTGGGGAAATGTGCGTAGGCCTCGCACGGTTCGCCATATTTGAGAAAGCGGTTTGCGAGGGTCTAGACTCGCGCAAAATTTCGCCCACCGTTGAAACTCCAGTTTGTCTATACGACGCTGGATCTTCTTTTGCATGCGCCTGGCCATCCGTAGATCTTGAATGGATTTTGTGCGTCGATATCTACGCTCCGCACGCCGACGAGTCGCACGGAGTCGCTCTAACTCCATGTCCGTTTCTGAGGGCTTTGAAGAATATGCCAGCGTGCGCATCGCACTCTGCGCTGCTTGTTTGATCGCTTGCTCAATGTCAGAGGTTAAGCCTTTTTCACAAGCGTGTTCAATGTTGGTTTTGAATGCTGAAAGATCGATCTTCCGTACGGTTTTCGGCGGGTGGTCGCTAGCAAAGCCTTCGATGGTGAGATAACTGGGGATGTGATCGCTACCATGTGTCTCGATGTCTAAAAACCACTTAACGTTTGTGGCGAAGCGACGTGACACGAACGTCAAGTCCAAACAGCTGCTGTACGTTGATCCTCGCAGAAATGTAGGGCTCCCATCATTAAGTAGAGACAGTTCATGAGTTGATACAAATGAAGCCAGCCTCCGGCCCGTGGTATTGACTTTTGAACTTCCCCAGATTGGGTGGTGGGCGTTGAAGTCTCCTATAATTATCCACGGATCCGGGACGCTCGAAAGAATGTCATCCAGTCTTTGGCAATCAAAACGGGCTGAGGGAGATAAGTAGACACCTATTAATGTGAAGGTGAGGGTTTTCTGCTTCACAGTCAGGCAAACATATTGGTTCTCATCATGAGGCGACACAGGTTGAATGATGTAGGTAAGCTCCCGACGAATATACACAATGACCTTGCTGCTTTCGTTTCGGGTTTTGGACGGGATTGATTCGTAGCCAGATAGCCTGATCGGGTTTGATAATTTCGGTTCACATATTACGATGATTGGGAAAAGGTTAGAAAACACGTACTGACGAAAATCGGAAATCCGTGATCTAAGTCCTCTTGCGTTCCACTGGATGACTGATGCTTCTCTGACGTCTTTGCGGAACGATTGTTGATCTCCTGCCATGACTCTACGCGAGGGAGGCGAGGACTGGGCTCAGCGCGTCCAACACCTGTAACCCGCTTCGAGCGGTTGGAGTTCCCAGGCTTCTTAGTATGTCTGCCATGACAGCGACGAGGGATCGTAACATCGGGATGATCTGTCGATCGACCCTTGACACATCCTCAACGGAAGTAGACTCGGTGGAAGGTGTAGGGCGGCGAGGCCTCGCAGGAGGCTCCTTTGCAGGCTGTGTACGCGGAAGCGTAGGCCACTCATCCGCAGCTGTGAGCTTCTCCACTTCTTTTCGCTTCGTGCTTACTACTTCACTCGTGCTCGGAGGAAATGGGTTATGCGCAACACTCTGTCCTCCACGCCTCCGTCGGCGACTACGTCGCCGCCGTACCCTTTCAGCAGCCTCTCTGTGGGTTGAATTGTCCCTAACCATTTGTTTGATAATGGCTATTTCCTTCTTAATCCGAGGGCATTCCTTGGATGCAGCATCATGCGGACCATCACAGTTTCTGCACTTCAGACTTGTTGCCCGACATGCGTCTGCAGTGTGCGGCTCAGCGCATCGGGGGCATACTGTGGTGTTTGTACATACACTCTTGATGTGACCAATTTTCATGCAGTTATGGCACTGGAGTGGTTTAGGGACAAATGGTCGAACAGGATGTCGGAAGTGTCCCACTTTGACATGCGACGGAATGGAATCTCCTTTGAACATTATCTTTACACATCGGGTGTTTCCGAGGCGAAGTACATTCGCGATGAGAACTCCTTCGTTCGCTGGTTTTATGAGAGTTGGGAGGTCCGAGTTTGCTATGGCCAAATCAATGTCGTAGATTACTCCCGCCGTGCAGGCACCGTCCATTGGAATAACCGGTCGTACTTTGATGCCTCCCAAATCTGATACTCTGCGAAGCTTGTCTATGGCGCTGGCAGTCATTGTGTCCACAGCTAGAATATTCTTCCGCGTGTTCACCCGGATATGCTTAATGTCGTTTGGTGCTACCCCCTCAAAGTACATAGAGAGAGCTTGCCTGTTTACTGCTCGAAGGCTGATGGTGGAGTCCTCGGGCATGAAGAGGATGGTGTGCGGCCAGCATTCTCCTTTTGACTGAGACGTTAATGTCCCTGCTGGTGAAGACGACTTGATACTTCTTCTTTTGGCCTTCCTGCTTCTCACGGTCTCGAAGTCGTCATCCGACGAGTCGTCGCCAGTGGCCGAGTACAGTTCCGTGTCCTCGCTGGTGCTCGAACAGGTGCTTCGTTTCCGCGACGAGCTTGCCAAAAGTGGTCTATGGTCGGACATAGCCGCAGAAGGCTCCACGTCCACAGCCATGATGCAGTGACTATCACCGTTGGCCTCACTGGTTCTGGGCCAGGCGCGCTGATTTACCGAGGAGCTCGCCATAGCAGACCTCTGGCTGGGCGGACCAGTGGATGACTCCGCGTCCGTCGCCCTGGGGCAGGGAGCAGCGTCTCCCGTAGAAAGCGAAAAACTTGATAACAATGCTCGGAGCCGAAAGCAGAAGCGTTCTATGAAGAGACACTTCGTCGTCGTCTCCCCCATGAGGTGAGACCTCTTCCTTTATTACATATAAAACGCTCACAAAAACTAACATAAATATTTAGGCCAGAGTAATCATGCATGTCATGCACGCGCTATAATTACGTTACATTTAGGATACAACAGCGATTTTTCTGATTCAAGACACGTTTCAAAACAATACCATGTTCTCGTACTCACATGGCCTTACATTCGTGAAAACGCTCCGAGTACGCAAATGAAGATATAGCCAATCAACACGCTGACATATCTTGTCAGCATATGACCACGAAAATTCGTGAGCACTCAACGTTATTTACTAAAAACCACTTCGCAAGATTTTTGTATAGCGCGTACGTTACCTCCGGATAAGTTCTACTTAAATGACTCATCATGTCCTTTAGGAGGAGCACATTTCATTGTAGTATGCTTGGGAACAGGGGTAGTCGACTGTGTCATCAATAATGAATGCATACGTGCAATTCCAAAAGCGATTGCCGGTTGGCTCAGGCATAGCATACCAGCAACACGTGCAGCCTAGATGGTTCTTTATACATGAACAATAAAATATCTCATAATGACTAAACCGAGAGATAGTACATAAACAGACCAACAATACAAAATGAGGAAGGTAGCCTGCGACAGAAAATTTCATTTTGGGAAAGCCAGAGCCTGAGAGCTGTGCAGCAAAATAATCGCCAACAGAACAAACTAAAAGATATTAGTCACAATTACGAAACCGGACTCCATACCACCTGAACACATTGAGATTAAAGCAGTGCCACCGCTGCCGAAAGGAAAAGAAAACGTGCATGATCGTGCGACAATAAGTCTTGCATCGCCGGATAGCTGAAAGTGCAGTCATTCTGAAATATGAGCCAGGTATACATAGACCTATCTAACAACTTGCTATTTGCATAAATCCTGCGTTAGACCTCTGCAGAAGCCGAAGCAAGGCATGTCACTGCCTGCTGTATTGTGCTTTTCTGTTCATTGTTTATTTCGTGCCTAAACCATGGAGCCTCACATTTGGACCCCCTAAATCCCTAGACACTTTGCTTTTCGCAAGCTCACGCTTTCACGGTTTGTGCCCCTCAAGCACGTAAGTCAGAAATTATGGCGGAGTGGCGCAATCTTCCCGGGAGTCTTCCATTTATCAAACCGGAGAGACACTCGCTGTGATCCACGGGTAACATAAAAAGAATGAAGCGTCAGAAGCACCCTAATAAAAGAAAAGCAAGAAGCCACACTAATGGTGTTATGGCCACCACGTTTCATGGCAATAAAACGACCTTCCGCCCAAGCTGAGTTTTCACGGAGAAGCAGGTGGCAACGCAAATCATGTGACCTACCCTTGAACCTTGAAAGTGGAGCTGTACTCTGGTAGTTAGGTCCAGAAAAGAACTCAGCGGCTTACAAGAAATATCTGCTGACTATGCAGCATATGTGTGGAAACTATATAGTCAATGCATTGTAATGAATTGCTCGAACGCTCATACAAAAAGATGTGTAAATAGATCGCTTTTGAAAATAGGCCTCGGGTTTTAAGGTTCGTAGAAGTATTAGCCTGGAGGCATGCAAACAAAGTATGTATGGAATAGTTATTAATAAATGAAAGAAAAAGACATTGATGTGATCAGACTCCTGAAAGGCGCAATAATCATTACACCGCACATATTGTAGTTTGTAAGAACGGCAAAAAAGATAAAAGGACAAAAATTGTATTGGTGTCAATCTGCGCTAAATGGGCTATGCTAGAAGACCGCCAAACAAACTTGAAAGACATCCGACTGTACCATTACATTTCATGAACTGCCATTTTGTATAATTGATTCGCAGAGTCTTACTGTGCAATGCAAACAAATGCTATAATTAGCACGCGCGCTGACTGTTACAGTAACAGAGCACCCGACTCAAAAGCATCATGTGCCATGTGGTGCTTTCTGGATATTTCAAACCGCCGGAAACGTTCTTCTAAAGCCTTTGTAAGGCAGGCAAACGGAGCGGCCCCTTGAGGCAACGGGTGTAAAGCGTGACTCAGTTAGGAAAAAATGTGGCAGAGACAGCCAGTGATTGATGATTGATGTGTGGGGTTTAACGTCCCGAAACCACCATATAGAGTCAGCCAGGGAACAAGTATAGTTGGTATAAGGGGGCTTTGTGGAAGAGACCAAAATGCAATCATACAAGAAATATAAAGAAAGAAATGGAAGAAGAAAGAAGGTGTAGCCATCCCTTAATTCTCTGAATTGCACAAGGCACAAGGGGCCGGATGCGTTGAATATTAGCCAAGTCCACGCAGTGCAAACCTGTAATTACAATCACTTGCACGTTGTTGATGCAGCGCTGGCATCGTTGGGTGTGCAAATTGCTCTCGCTGACTTCGCCGGGATAATATTGCACCTTGCCCTTTTCTGTGCTTTTGACTTCGAAGAAGAAAGACCACAGATCACTAAGAACAGCAGAGAGCCAACAGATCACTTGTGTACAACGTGTGTTCGCGTAATCAGAGTCATGTTTGCAATTATCGAAAGCGACGCTCTCTTTCTCGCGCCTGCCACAACGAACCCCACTTGCACAAACACAGGCACCGAGTACGGACACAGGATGTCTACGTATGAACGCCCATCGATCTTGTCAAATTGGGCATCATTGACAACAGAGACTGGTTTTCAATTACACGTTCTGAGGCTGAGCAGCAGCGGCAAGCGCTGAGTCGAGAAAATGAAGCATTTGTTTGGGTGCATGCTGCCCCGAGAATGTCAAACCAAGATTCATAAATAAGAGTGCCTTCCTGGCCGCTGGCTTCTTCAGATCGCTGGGATAGAGTGGCGGCACATTTACTGTTGAACTGCTGAGATATTCTGAAGAAATGATGGAAATTGGGAGCTGCTCGAGTATCTCAAATTGTAATTTATGAATTAGTAGTAGTTTAAATATTACTGAGCGCTTTCATTTTTTCCTGGAACAAGTTCAAACACTTCAACTATCTCAGGGAGAAAATGGAAGATGACTTACATTAGCGGGAGCTTCATACTATCTCTTCAATCGGAATATGAGTATTGTGAATTAGGAAAACCTCGGCGTAATATAACGAGGGGCTACATTGAAGACAAGGTAGTCAAGAAGCAGGCTGGAGAAGAGGTAGCGAATAATATTACATATATTTCAAGAATACTAGAGAAGAGTTAATAGTAAAGTTTTCAGAACACATAATTTACGGATCTTGGAAAGCCTGCTGGATGAAAGGGATTGTGATTGGATGCGAAGAAGCCCTAATGATGAAACTAAGGACGAAAAAGACTTCGCGTGTACCTGCGGTACATTAGGTGTGTTATGTGTTTCTTGTTTTTATTTCAGCACCCCTCTCTTAGCGTCCATGTGGCTGTCATAATACGTCAAAACGTTTTCGTGCGGGCATATATGTAAGAAATGTGTATCCGTGGTGAGCTCCAGGTGCTGAGACCTTTGCTACCTACGTGAAACGTCATTTGTTTCACTTCCTTTTTCTTGTATTCCCAGCAGTTCTCATCTGCCGTGGGCAGCTGTTTGGACTGCCTTTCCAAGTGGCTGGCACGACCCCAGTATGCTGCTGGAATGATTGTGGTGAATGCTGAGCTTCCGAGCTACCACCACTGCGTACAGCTAGTCGTAGAGGAGCGGTGTCCGCGTAGTGTGTTGTGGTCGACGGCTGTGGCATTCCAGCGGTGGCATGCGGGTGTTACGGGAAGTGGTCTGAGGAAATGTATTTCGACGATGACAAAAGGTGTTTTGGGACATGGAATGGGTTGTAATAGTCCAGCTGGAGCTGAAGTTGGTCATTTTCGGCGTTAACAAAGAGTGCAAGAAGTGAAATAATTAGCCACAGAGGTAGAGAGACCAGTCCTGAAGAAATGGCTGCTAACGCGGTTTTAGGTTTTCTGAAAATCAAAGTGTTCAGCTGATGGATAATTGTGCAATGCTTCGAGAACTTGTTTTCACAGCAAACTGGGAAGTACTGGTACCCAGCGATGCCCATCGTACTATTGGCATAGCGCGGCAGGAAATTTTTCTCTAGCTTGAACGGCCATAGCTGACGACGTAGTTTGGCATTAGGTAGAGAAAGCGACCCATTCAAGTATACGATGATGCGGTTACAGTAGGGGTCGCCACGTTCGCATGAGGAAAATTGAGCGCTGCTGTTTGAAGATAGCGACAAAGCAACTGCCAGGGGTGATAACGGGATTAAAGAGGAAGCCACTTTATTATTGATTGATATGTGGGGTCTAACGTCCCAAAGCCACTATATGATTATGAGAGACGGCGTAGTGGAGGGCTCCGGAAATTTAGACCACCTGGGGTTCTTTAACGTGCACCCAAATCTGAGCACACGGGCCTACAACATTTCCGCCTCCATCGGAAATGCAGCCGCCGCAGCCGCGATTTCAACCCGCGCCCTGCGGGTCAGCAGCCGAGTACCTTAGCCACTAGACCACGGCGGCGGGGTGCCACTTTGTCACCTGAGATGCATTGAGAATGCGTGGTTGGAGATGAAAATAGACGAGGGCAGCGAGAAAGAACGTCGACATCCTGATGCTGTTTGCCAGACCTGTACACAACGTCGAAAGTGTACTCTTGCAAACGAAGTATCCAGTGACTGAAGCGCCCAGACAAATTCTTCAGCTAGGACAATGAGTATAGAGCATGATGGTTGGTAATCACAGTGAAGGGGCATCCATGCAGATACGGTCGAAATTTCTCGATGGCCAAAATGACAGCGAGACATTCCTGTTCTGTTATTGAATAGTTCCGCTCCGCAGGTGTGAGGGCACGGCTGGCATACGCAACTACTTGCTCATGTGAAGTGTCGTCGCGCTGGAGGAGGACAGCACCGATTCTATGGCCGCTTCCATCTGTGTGCAGGAAAGTAGGTGCACTCTCGTCGAAGTGATGGAGTAGTGGGTATGATGTCAAAGCACGTTTAAGGGCTTCAAACTCGACAGTTCAAGTGAAGGCCATTCCCAACGTCAGAAGCTTGTGTAACAGCCCCACAATGACAGCAAAGGAACTGATGAAGCGCAGGAAGTACGACACCAGGCCAGAGAATCTTCGCTGTTGTTTTTGATTGCCTGGACGAGGAAACCGAATTACGGTAGCAACCTTGTTGGGGTCAGGTTGAACGCCATTTTTGCTGACAAAGTGACCCAATACTTTGATGCTTGCGCTCGCGAACTGGCCATTCTTTGCATTGAGCTGAAGGCTAGCGTTTGAAATGAAATGCACGGTAACACTTCGTTCAAATGCCTCAGGTGCTGAGAAAGAGCGAAAAAGTGAATGACAATGTCGTCCTAATAACATAAGCAGGTTTTCCACTTGAGACCTTGTAAGGCAGTATCTGTAATGCAATAGAATGTTGCTGGAGCGTTGCATAAGCTATACAGCATGGCTTTGAACTCGTAAAGCCGTCACGGGTAATAAAGGCTGTTTTGCCTTTGTCTGCTTCGGGCATAGCTATTTGCCAATACCCGGATTGGAGGCCGAGACTGCAGAAGTACTCTGCGCCTTGTAAGAAGTCGTGAGCATCATTTATGCGTGGCAATAGATATACATCCGTTTTCGTGATCTTATTGAGCGCTCTGTAATCAACACAAAAGTGAACAGAGCCATCCTTTTTGCGGACCAACACCACAGAACACAACCAAGAGCTGCATGAAGGTCGAAAAATGTCTCGTTTAAGCATGTTGGCGAAGTTTTTCTCAATGATTTCCAGTTCCGCCGATTGATTGATTGTATTTGATTGATATGTGGGGTTTAAAGTCTCAAAACCACTATATGATTATGAGAGACGCCGTAGTGGAGGGCTCCAGAAATTTAGACCAACTTGGGTTCTTTAACGTGCACCCAAATCTGAGCACACGGGCCTACAACATTTCCACCTCCATCGAAAATGCAGCCGCCGCAGCCGGGATTTGAACCCGTGACCTGCGGGTCAGCAGCCGAGTACCTTAGCCACTAGATCCAGTTCCGCCGAAAACGCACAGTATGGGCGGTGGCGTACAATAGAGTTGCCATCAGGTTAGATGTTATGTTCTGCAACGGAGGTTGGCTCAGAACCCTGGAATGTACGCCAAACGAAAAGCTGTGGTTTGGGAGAAAGTCCAAGAGATCTCCCTTTTGCTCGGCAGTGAGGTGGGGACTTATGGTAAAATTAAAGAAAAAAGGTGGCAGCCTTGGTATCAGTTGTAGCAAACAAAGACGGCAGTTCACCGTGAAGGAGAACCAGCGAAAAGGGCTTGCTGTCAGCGAAGCAGCTCACAGCAGGGCTTTAGGACGAAGGTATACAATATTGCCACATTTACTTCGTCAAGTATTGTTATGAACCCGTTGCACTACGTTCTGCGCGAACCCCACCGACTGTGTTCGAAAAGCTTCCAGGTTGTAATAGATCGTTGTGTTAAGATTACGCCCACATCGTGAACAGTACTGATTATTCAGTAACCTACATCACTGCTAGCGATAATGCTAGAACATTCGATGGCAAGTGTATAAACGCCGACGCGCTTTGCCGCTTGTCAGTTGGCAGCAGACGTTGACAGCCGACGCTCTTCCCGCCGCTATCAGTGCCAGTGCCTCGCTGTATTCTTACGTTTCATTTGTTGGCCAATAGTTCGGCCGGAATAAACAGTTTAATCTTTGACTTGCTGTCAGCTCCCTTCGTCATTGTCATGACCCCGTCACATCTGGTGGAGGTGCTTCTGATCCATGTTCCACACGCCCCCTTTCAGCCGTGAACCAAGTACACGTTGTAGAGAAAACACCGACGCCAACCACGACCAGCGAGTCAGCCGTAGGCAACAAGGTCTAACACCGAAGTACGGGCCTTTACCCAACAAGACTCGCACATCCACTACGACGACCACTGCTGCAACGGTGACTGCCGCTGCGCCACAGCCTGCGGCTATTGTGATGCACCCGCCCCTATAACCACCGAGGTTCCTTAGAGTACATAATGAAGATTCGGAAACCTGGCTCAATGTATACGACCAAGTCACCTTCTTGAACACCTAGGGCACCCAAGAAAAACTTCGCCGTGTATACTTCTACCCAGAAGATGCCGCAAAGACGTGGTTCGAGAACCGGGAGTGCACGCTTCGAAGCTGGGATGTCTTTTGAACGACGCTCTTCCGCATGTTCAAGAGCGTAGTTCGCAGGGAACGTACTGCGATTATCTTGGAGACGCGTGTGCAACTCCCCAACGAGAACGTCGGAATCTTCTTCGAGGAGACGACCCGGTTGTTCCGCCTCACTGACTTCGCCACGGCCGAAGACAAGAAGGTTTGATTCCGTAATCAAGGTGTTAAAGAAGAGTTGTTTCCGGGGCTAGTGCAACCCGCCGAAGACGGTCGAAGAATTCCTCACCGAGGCAACCACAATCGAGAAGGCATTGGAAATACGCACAAGGCAGTATGACCACCGCTCTTCAGGAGTACACTGCTCTGAGGCTCATTCCCACAGCAACGATGACTTGCACGAGACATTCCGAACGATTGTGCGGGAAGAGCTGCCCAAGCAATTACCTTGACCGCAGCCTCAAATTAATTTGATCACCGATATTAGGTGAGAAGAAGTTCGGCAATCGCCTCGAATTCCCCAAGCACCACTGCCTGGGCCGGAAGCTATGAGCTACACCGCTGCAGTGCGCCGCAACACTCTTTCCAACCCACGTCAGGACGCTGCCTCGCCGAATTTCCACCGT
This sequence comes from Rhipicephalus microplus, assembly GCF_043290135.1. NCBI lineage: Eukaryota > Metazoa > Arthropoda > Arachnida > Ixodida > Ixodidae > Rhipicephalus > Rhipicephalus microplus. Next base: position 151,860,142 of record NC_134706.1, on the reverse strand, counting down.
CAGACACCGTCGTCGCCGCCATCATCGACGTTCTATCGGCCTCCCGTAGGCCACCGCTACGCTCCTAGGAAGACTGGCGTCTTGCACGCCCCTGACCACCGCCCACTGTACTACCACTGCAGGGAAGCCGGGCACACGTACCACTGCTGCCAGTAGTGCCACATGGAACTACGCGGTTTCACCATCGACACGCCGCGTCCACAGCGGGGTGAAAGAGCACATGAAATCGCCGACTATCTCACCGGAACGCAAAGGACATCCCGAGGATCTTCCCGTTCGTCGTCACCAGGCCGCTACATGTCACCTCACCGACGGCCATACACTTGTCCTACCAAGGGTGGTCACCTAGCCCGTACTCGGAAAACTAAGGACAGCAGCCGATGAAGGTGCGGTTGCTGCACGTCCAACTGCCAAAGATCCTCCGCCGCCGACGACGACGCCACAACAAAACTTCAGAAACTCGCCGTCACCTCAACGTAGCCCTGACGTCGAAACTTTGCAACGAGAAGACGTCCTGATTACGCAACGTTGAAACAGTGGCGCAAACCGACGTAGCCGTGATCTGACGCCACGACCCAATCGCAACGCCAGGCGACGAACTAGTGACCTCAACATTCTCATTAATGGCCACAGCGTCACAGCTCTCTTCGACACTGGAGCCGACTATTCCGTCATCAGTGAGTATTTCGCCGTGGAGTTGAAGAAAGTTAGGCCCGCTTCGGAAGGCCCGGAAATTTGTACAGCTGGAGGTCACCTAGTAACACCAGCGGGAATCTGCGCTGCCAGAGTGTCCGTGAACCTGGCGCATTTATCCCGCAAGCTTCGTCGTAATGCAGCATTCTTCGAGAGATGTCATTTTTTTAATGGACTTCCTAAGCCTCAATGGTATGATAATTGGCATGAGAACAAAGTCGATAACACTATACACAGAAAAACCACTACCACCAAGCACGCAACGAGGAAGCCGTGCCCTGGATGTGTCGGAAGAAAAAGTCACCGTCCCTCCTCGCTCAAGCGTCATCATTTCCGTCGCCACCACAAAATATGAAGACTTCGCAGTTGTCGTTGAAGACAATCAGCACCCATTACTCAACTGCCATATTTGTGTTGCAAGAAGAATCGCTGAGGTACAGGGAGGAAAAGCAACAGTTATGCTCACGAGTTTCAGCAACAAGTACAAACACGTGAACCAAGGCACAGTGGTCGGCTACATTGACGAAATTATGAAAGCAACCAATGCTTTTGCCCTCGCCGGTTCTACAGAACCTACTCCGTGGAAAGAAGCTCCTCACCCAAATTGTAACGTCAACCTGAGCCTTCCGAAGCATAAGCAAGAACAGCTCAAGGCTTTGCTCCTGTACTCGGACTGCTTTTCGTTGTCGTCGAAATTTCGTCAGACCGCAGTGGCGAAACATCGCATAATAGCAGAGGAAAACGCCAGACCACTACGGCAGAGCCCCTTACAGAGTTTCGACGCAAGAACGCGAAGCCGTTAAAAAAAGTCGATGAAATTCTACGCGATGGCATCATCCAACTGTTTAGGAGTCCGTGGGCGTCACCCGTGGTATTGGTGAAGAACAAAGACGGAACCCTACGTTTATGCGTCGATTATCCCCACCTCCACAGAATCAAAAGAAAAGGTGTTTATCCTCCCCATGGATAAATGACGCCCTGAATCGACTCCACAACACAAGGTACTTTTTGTCGATGGACCTCAAGATTGGCTATTGGCAAATCGAATTCAACGAAAAATATCTAGAAAAAGTGGCGTTTATAACACCAGAGGGCCTTTGCGAGTTCAAGGTTTTGCTTTTCGGTCTTTGCTCGGTACCTGCGACTTTTCAACGCGTTATGGACATAGTGCTGACAGGATTGAAGTGGCAGACTTGTCTCGTTTTCTTGGACGACGTCGTCGTGGTTTCGTCCAGCTTCGGCGAGCACCGTCGGCGCCTTGAAACTGTACTTCAAGCCATCAAGACTTTTGGACTCACCCTGAAGCCAGAAAAATGCCACTTCGCGTACGAGTAACTTGTTCTTGGGCCACATGATAAGCAAATCCGGAGTAAGACCCTATCCTTAGAAGACAGTGGTCATCGCTGCATTTTCGTCGCCTGCCAACAAGAAGGCCGAGCGTCGATCTCTCGGCCTGTACGCCTATTACAGGTGCTTCGTAAGAAACCGCGCCCGCATCAGCGAGCCTCTTACTAGCCTCCCGAGGACTGACGTCGAGTTTATGTGGGAAACCCCACAGGAAGAAGTATTTGCGGAACTTAAACTACGTATGCAGATGCCTCCGATACTCGTGCATTTCGACGAAAACGCCGAAACAGAAGTGCACACTGACGCAAGCAGCGTTGGACTCGGCGCCGTCATTGTGGAGAGGACTGATAAACTGGGAAGGGTTATTAGTTACGCAAGCCGGTCGCTATCTAAGGCTGAAAGCAATTATGATACAACAAAAAAGGAGTGCCTTGCCATCATCTGAGCGACGTCAAAGTCTCTTCCTTACCTCTACGGCAGGCCCTTCAAAGTTGTGATCGACCACCACGCCTTTGTTGGCTAGTTAACTTGAACGACCCTTCAGGTCGCCTTGCGCGATGGAGCCTAAGACTTCAAGAATACGACATTACCGTCGTTTTCAAGTCTGGAAGAAAGCACTCTGACGACAACTGCTGTCGCGCGGCCCCGTCGACCCACTACCGCCCGAAGACCTTAATGATGACTGCTTCTTGGGAACGATAATTGCCGACAACTTCGCTGAACGCCAACTGGCTGACCCGGAACTTGGGGCCTAATCGAATACTTTGAGGAAGGAACCTCCGTTGTTCCAAAGGTATTCAAACGGGCACTTACGTCGTTTTCACTGCGAAACAGCCTTTTGCAAATGGAGAACTCGACGCTTTGAGCCAAGTACCTTCTTGTGGTGCCAACAGCTCTGCGACCCGAACTCCTTCAGACCTGCACAACGATGCAACGGCAGGACACCTCGCCAACCGTTCCAACAAATCAGGATAGACCTACTGGGGCCATTTCCGACGTCGAATTCGGGAGAGAAATGGTTCGTCGTAGCTACTGACTACCTCATCCGCCACGCCTTAACAAAGGTCGTACCCGAAGGTAGCGCTGAAGAGGTAGCGAAGTTTTTCGTTGAGAAAATCGTCCCTCGTCATGGCGCCCCAGAGGTTGGCATCAGCAATAGAGGTACGGCCTTTACTACTGATTTGACTCAAGCGATCTTGAGACATAGCCAGACAAGCCATCTCGCACCACCGCTTACCACCTACACACAAATGGTCTCACCGAGCGGCTAAACAAGACGATCGCCGACATGCTGGCCATGTGCGTCGACGTCGAACACAAGACGTGCGATGCCATTTTTCAGTACGTAACCTTCACATACAACACCGCCATACAAGAAACGACGCAGATGACACCGTACAAGTTGGTCGATAGAAGGAACACGACAACGACGCTCGACGCCATGCTACCAAACGTCGCTAATGAAGAAAATATCGACGTCACCGTCTACCTTCAGCTCGCGTAAGAAGCTCGTCAACTCTCCCACCTGCGCATCAAGAAGCAGCAGGCGGCCGAGAGCTGCCGTTACAATCTTCGGCGAAGCTTCGTGGAGTACCAGCCCACTGATCGTGTCTAGGTATGAACACCGATACGCCGACGTGTACTGAGTGAAAAACTTTTACGACGGTACTTCGAACCGTACCGAGTAGTTCGCTGTCTCGGACCACTGGACTACGACGTTCTTCCCGACGTCATCATTAACTCCCAATGGCACCATGCTTGACCTGAAGGTGTCCTTGTAGTGCGCCTCAAGTCATTTCACGTGCGAACCTGAGGACCGCATTTTGTTGTTCTTGCTGTTCTTTATTGCTTGTACTTATTGTTCCTTGTCTTTGTTATTGTATCTTCGTTATTTCTAAGGGTATCGGGACGATGCTTTTTTCATAGGAGGGCAATGCGACGTTCCTTTCCTGAAGATTTGTTATCAGCCCGTTGCACAACGTTCAGCGCAAACTGCGTCTACAATTTTCGAAAAGCTTCGAGGCTGTAGTTGGTCGTTGTGTTAAGATTACGCTCAGATCGTGAACAGTACAGATTATTCTGGAACCTACGTCGCCACTAGCGCTAATGCTAGAACATTCAATGGTAAGTGTATAAATGCTAACGGCCGACACTCTGCCCGCCGGTATCAGCGCCAGTGCCTCGCTGTAATCTTACTTAAACTTTGTCGCCACAAGTTCGGCCCGAATAAATAGTTTAATCTTCGACCTACTGTCTGCTCCCTTCGTCATTGTCACAACCCCACGACAATATCTTCATCTTTCCGGCACTTACGGACTTAGCAGAAACTTAGAGGGTTACAAAGAGGGTTCCGCTTGAATTAAGGAATACACAGCAAGTGATAGAAAGGAAAATGATAGGTGTAACCTTACGGGACTATAAGTAAGCAGAGTGAGTGAGAGAACAAACTGGGCTTAAGGATATCATAGTTGAAATCAACAACAAGAAATGTACATGGGCCGGGTACGTAGGCAGGACAGCCGCTTGTCATTAGGGGAACTGTCTAGATTCCTAGAGAAGGCAAGCGCACCAAGGAGAGACGGAAAGTTAGGTGGGCCATTGAGATAAAAAGGTTCGCGGGTATGTCGCCACTAGCGCTAATGCGCTATAACGTGGCAACGGAAGGCACAAGACTGGTTTCATTGGTGAGCCATGGGAGAGCTCTTTGTCCTACAGTGGGCTTAATCAGACTGATGATGACGATGAGTTATCATTATTTACGGAGATAGGCATGTACAAGGCATTCTTTCGTTGGTGGGAGGGGAGAGGGAGGGAAGATGTGTGGCAGCGCGCCTGTCATTATGTCAAAGTATGAGGTTGATATCGCACCCTCTCCGCCAAACCGTGCACCCCCCCTTCCTTTTATGACATTCAATAGGAATTGCTTTGCGCGCACTCCTTGCAGGCAACTACGTGCGCATGCTTATATACGCGGCAATAACTAGCTTCAGATCGCTGCCACTGGATCCTACCATGACAACGTAAAGTAGATAGGTTGGTAAAAGCGGGTATAGCCTCACTACTACAGGACATCGTCTAGCATTGCGGGGCACCGACAACTTCCACTTCGAGCTAAATGTTCAACACAGGCAACTGTGGAGCTGATCTAAACGTGCAACTCATCCGCTATTGTCTGTTGGCTGATATATTCTTGCTGATATGAGCAGGTCGCAAGCGTACGATTGAGATATGATTACCTATCTTTTATCACTTTCAATAAAGCACCTACTAATATTTGAACCCCCATGCCTGATCCTCCGTGACCACAAAAAACCAAGAATGGTCACGTTTCAGGGGTCTTCTCAAGACGATTGACAAAACTCATTTACGAGCCACCAATGGATGCCTATTTTTTTTCCTCGAAGAAGCGAAAACATTACGAAGAACAAAGTTTTCAAAAAGAGCAACAACAAGATTTGGGCTATGCCTTCAGCTGCCATAATAACGCGTCGACTCTAGCACACATTAGCACCGCCATGGTGGTATAGTGGCTAAGGCTGCTGACCCGCAGGTCGCGGGATGAAATCCCGGTGGTGACGGCTGCATTTCTGATGGAGGCGGAGATGTTGTAGGCCCAAGTCCTCAGATTTGGGAGCACGGTAATGAACCCCAGGTGGTCGAAATTTTCGGAGCCCTCCACTACGGCGTCTCTCATAACCATATGGTGGTTTCGGGACGTTAAACACCATGTGTCAATCAATCTAGCACACGTTAGGGTGTTTTTAGCGCGACGCATGCGCAGAACTGGTTCGTGGAAAAGCAGTTGATCCGACACTTTAGTCTAATGCGCTTCTCTACTTCATGCTCCTGCTCATGCCAGCAGTGCCACCCATTCTTCTTTGATGGCCACATCAGACTGCAGTTCCAGTTGAGGCGTGCGTTCCTAATCGTACTTGGAAGTGTCACCAGTGCGACACGCACTTTACCGGCCTCATGACGCTTCTTTCTCTATGCGTGAGCTTACTCCTAAATGAACATGGTACCGCCGTGACAGTCCTGCGCCACGGCATATTTTTAGAATGTGCCTATTGTTCACACACACAAACTCACTCACACACACACACACACACACACACACACACACACACAATGCGCATTCGCTGAAGGTATGAGGATAACTATATGCCCCCCCCCCAAATATATGCGTGCGAGAGCTCTAAGCCAAAACGGCTTAAGGAAAAATGTGAAACATATGGTGTGCATGCTGAAGCCGGTGCAGTATACCGAACGTAACATAGAAGACTGAATTTCATGTGCTATGAAAGCTATTATTGCGAATGCTCTGATTACCTAATAAATAGTTATTACATTAGAACCAAACCATCATCAATCTGCAATGCTTTGATGGTAAGTACTGGCAGACTTAGCCATTATGCAGCCCTATTGATTTAAGACAGGCGCCACGTTTTACACTTTTGGCTCACGACAAAATAGAGATGGACGCCTTCGTCAGAGCACCATCGCCAAGAATATGATTGTTGTGCCTGCATTCACAGACTGTAAAGTACCTCCCATTGCAAGGGCATCGTTGCAACAGTGAAACAATAAACAATTAGTCGGTGGCGTTGTACTTGCTCAATTATTAAGCTTAATACTCAGAGGTCTCAGCTCACAGCAAATTGACCACCTCTGCCCTGGAAGGGCACTAATGTAGATAAGACGAAGTGCATCGGATAATCAGCGGCTTACGATAATGTTTGCAATTGAAGTTTGGACACAGTGCCTATTGGGCATAGCGAACGAATGGATAAATATACCATATGGAAATGAAACATGCCGCTTTCATTTAGGATTACCTGTTCATGTAGAGTCCTCTAATAACAGTCATAAACATTATCCATAATTTCCGAGACCACCCACATCAAGCAAAACTCGCTTTAGACACAGCGTCTGTATAGGAGGAAGCGAGAGAATGTTGAATGGAGTGATGCAGCCCCCCTGCAAGCAAAATATAATTGGAACAAGAATTATATTCACTATAGGCTCACAGTCCTGCAGCAAACATCCGGGCAGTGCATTTGCCACGCCTACGGAGAAAGATCTACAATCGGTTACGTACTGAGGGCCAGGAAAAGATGGCAGTTAAATAGCTGGAGAGCCGCGAAACCAGTAGGAGACCGGATTATTGGTGACAGTATGGGCGGTGTATGAAGAGCACAGCAGTTTACGAAAACCAGACGGCACAACTCGCCATTCACGTAGTAGACGATAAAGGCTTGTTTAGATGCAAGTCAAGCACAGCCTGAACTCTCCGTGTAATGGTTATTTAGCCAGCCGCTGCAGCAGCACCAGTGGCTGCAGGTCACACCTGAAGGGGCACGGATGGCCGCGTATGCTGTGCCGACAGAAATAGTGGTACGGTTAATCTTGTTTTGTTTTGCTGCCACATAATAGGCGTGAATTATTTATTACGCTGAACCGCTCTCGCCCTGCTTGTGCAAACCGATGCTGGCCGGCCTTAAAGAAAAACGGTCTAGTCCTAAGCGATGATGGAGAAGTGGCAATACGTGCCGCCATCGTGCAGAGAAACAACACCCGTGCTCTTCCTCGCTAAGTATAGTGCGTCGACGGCTAATTTGGCGCAGTCAAGGGTCGCGCCAAGCTCAATCAAGTGATTGAGAGTTGCTGAACAAGAAGACGGTAAAAGGAGAGCGTTAACAACTCCAAGAGAAGTACATAGACGACATGCAAGAAAGAGGAGTTGAGAATCCAACGACTGCGACGTCCTATGAAGGTGAAAGAAGCTGCTTGTCTCGGACGTTATCGACGTCACTGGTGCAATTATCTGGCCCATTATTTCAACGATGCGGCATTTCGTGGCGCTCAAGGAGGGGATGCTAAGTAAGGTTCGTAGTGTTGACGCGGTAAGAAAAACTAAATAGACATTGCTGAAGACAGTTAATATTGCACACGTGTAGTAGCAACGCGATAAGGAACGTGATGTCGAACCGTATAAAAATTATAGTAAAACCACAAAATGAAACAAGAAATGACAAACGAAAGCAGTGCGATGTCGTTTCATGCAAACAGACACCTAAAAGAGGGCGACACCTGTAAAAAATTTCCAAGCAGTTCCCCGAGGGTGAACATGGTTAAGTGCGAATGTACAGGGTGATGCTATCAGGGGTATTTATTAATTCGCACGATTATATTTATTAACCACACTATGGTGCCTTTATGGTGTAATGGTTCCTGGGAATCGCAATTTGATCACACGGGGTAGTTTATGATAACTCACTGGCGAATGCCAACGGATTTTATCTTTACTCCCCCTCATAGCATCACCCCGTGCATTTGCACTTACCCATGTTCACCCTCGGGGAAATGCTTGGGAGTTTTATTACTGATGATGATGATTAAAGTGTAATTAATGAATTTAAGTGTTGTTTGTCATGAAGCATTTATACACAGATACATTATATACGAAGTATTATTTATTTACACTTCACGACGCGTCCGGACGAGCAAAGTCCCTGGCTCGCACCCTCTCCCGCGTGGCGCGTTCACTAGCTCGAACGGCTTCGGGAACGTCCACTCGCCGTTGACGATTGCGAGCGGCGTCTTGACGCCGGCCTTCATCGCCCTTCTCCGCTCACGCTTGCGTTGTCGTTCCGCTTCTTGGGCCGCGTTCGCGGATCGATGCTGACGCCTCATCTCGGCCTCGCGAGCGCGCAGTTCACCATCCGCTGCACGCTTCGCCCGCTTGTCCTCAGCCTCGCGAGCGCGAAGTTCGGCATCCTCTGCACACTTCGCCCACTTGTCCTCGGCCTCACGAGCGCGCAGTTCGGCATCCGCTGCACGCTTCGCCCGCTTGCACTCGGCCTCGCGAGCATGCAGTTCGGCATCCGCTGCACGCTTCGCCCGCTTACGTTCGGTCTCACGAGCCCTTCGCAGCGCCGCCTTGTCTTCCAACGTCAGCGAAACCACCGCGGTACCGTCATCTCCAACGACGGGTGCAGTGCTGGCATTCGGTTGTACTGCATTCGTTGTTGATGGTAGCGTTGCCTCCGGGACATCCATCGCACGACCCGCTCTCAACGGGAGACTAAGAGAGAAGGCGGGCGCACGAGAGAGAGGGGTGCGCGCACAGCTGCAGCGAGCGAGGAGAGGGGAGGAGCGAGCGAAGGGGGAAGGGGTATAAGGCGCGTTACTGACACCGATATCAGCGTCGCGTCCGTGGCTTATTCGGTAGAGCGTCGCGCTGCGGCCCGCCAAGTCCTCTTTCTTTTAAAGATAGAGAGAAGACTGCGGACGCCGCCGACGGCGGTGGATGGTTTGGGGTCGCTTATAAAGTGTATTCACACTTAAAAACAAAGAACGCTTTCCTACTTAAGAAGCCTCCTCGCCCCTAGTCTTTGTTTTATGTGAACTCTAAGCTTTAGTGAACCTTCGTTTCCAAGTCTTTGGCCATCATTAGCGAGAAAAAAGGAGTGTTTGTCCAAAAGGAGGTTATTATGGGCCGACTTCAATATGAGAGCACGTGGCTATCAAGTATCTTCGTGCCGTCTTGCCTTACTAACTTCACGAGGTACGCGTGGAAACACGAATTGACAGTTATCTTCAATTGAGCCTGACGTACTGCTCCATACACCAAGTTAGTTTTCGTTGTCCGAAAAAAACAATTTCTCATGGGTATCCTGCGTAGGAAAACAAGTTCTGATCCGGTAGGTAATAGAGAATGTGCGTTGACATCAACCGCTGAACAAACACTATTCCTTAGTTCGCCATTATTTGTTGAATAGTGTAGAAGAGGTACCTGTTGCTGTAGTAGGGACTGCGATTTCGATTACGCCTGCTGGCGAATTAAGTGTGTCGGGAGTGAGACGACGCTCGCTGTTTGTCTTGCGCATTCGCGCGAAAAAGGCGACAAAGATCAGCGCTGAGCTCGCGAGCGTTGGAGGACCTTCTAAAAATGAAGAAAAAGTTCGAGGAGTCCCTTCTTGTTCTCGAATGTGTGTAAACATCATTCTTAGGCTACCTCGGAACCCAGTATATGCGACGGCCACAACGGCACGTCACATTCGGCGCCCAATGGTTCGGGCGAAGCTAAGAAGGCGTTTACATCTCCTATGTGGGGTTGTCGCTCTTTACGTGCTCCTTTGGCTCAACCACTGACTTCAGGACAGCCTCGGCTCCGTGAAGCCAAGATGGCGACCACCACGTGTTCCGTCGACGTGTTCGAGCGGCTGGATGATCCCGCCCGCGTGGAAGCTTAGAGGTCATCAGTGCCCGAAGCCAATGCCCCAATAACTGAGGTGAATTAGCTACGACGCTAATAGGAGGGACTGTAACTGAGGCTTCTGAACGAACACGACACCGCTAAAGACAACAATACAGGAAAGCCACCTCTTGACAAGCAGGTGAAGGCAATTCACGAGTTTTTTTGCAACTTGCTTGCTCCACTCGTAGAACGCTTGGAGTGCTTGCAGGTAAAAAAGGCATAAAGAACCTGACGCCGAAACAAGCACGATTGTGGAGGAGAGCAGTGCATTGATTACTCTTAAACGCGGCACGAAAAATCTGGAGCACAAGCCCAGAAGCGAAAATGTCCTATGCATGTCTAACGATGAAGATGCTCGAGACCGACTTGCAAATTTTGCGGTGAGCTACTTACCTCATCTAGAAAAAGTATAAACGCCCTTTTTCATCAAGTTCACTATTGGTGCACAACCTTCAGCGTTCCTGAGGAGGTCACCGTACTGTTTATTGTTTCCAGGATTCCAGCTAAAGATTTTAAACGGATGCATCAGCACACGAAGGTGGCTAATATCATACTTGGACTGACATGAAGACAGCATTCTGCCGACATTAATACATGGACAGCGAAATAACGTCTAAGCAGCAAATCATCAAAGCAACGCAACGTGCCGGAGAGTCTTGTACCGACTTCGCCTACCGAAAGTTGGCCATCATGGAACAGCGAAATTATGCCGTACTGCAACACAATAAGTGTCAAGTCATCATTGCTATGCTGCCACCAGAAGCTAAAGAGCACTTTTTTGACAAGACATTTAGGCTGTTTGACGACATGATAAGTTCCTTTTTGCGCTTTGATAAGATCAGGAACTAAGATAAAAACGTTCAGACTGTTGTTTCGAATGAACGTGAGAGCCCATTCACAACGCCATTCGCTGAACGCCACGTTAACAGAAAGCGTGCACCTCGGAATCCTAGGTGCTATCGATCACGCAGAGATAGCGTAGACACCAGGAAAAGAATAGATGGTGACAGCAATGCCCGCAAAGCAGTCACCAGTAGGTGGCACAAACGAGCGCTCGAGAAGGCGCGCACCTCTGAATTTTGGTGACGGTGACGATCCGGGCGTCACATTGTCGCGCCAAGGTCAACGTTAAAAAAGAAAACAATATCAGTGGAACCCTCGGGCGCGCCGTCTTTCCCCTTCGGCGGGTTTATCGCCGACCAACCTCCTATATGCATGGTCGGTGAGAGGTCACTAGAAAATTCTCGTAGGAAAGGGGCGTGGTAATTAGGAGTTGCGTCATTTGTAGTGGACAGTTCTCAAAACGTCTCGCCCTTTTTCCGGCTTTGGCAGTGCAACACGCCGAAGAATGTTTTTGAACCTAGCGAGAAGGTATTTAAGCAAGCAGCGGAGAAGGTTGATGATTGATTTGATTGATTTGTAGGGTTTAACGTCTCAAAACCACCATTTGATTATGAGAGACGCCGTAGTGGAGGGCTCCGGGAATTTTGACCACCTGGGGTTTTTTAACGTGCACCCAAATCTGAGTACACGGGCCTACAAGATTTCCGCCTCCATCGGAAATGGAGAAGGTTGGTGATGAAGACAGTTTACGCCAGTGTGCGTAAGCATGAGATGAAGTTATACGCAAGTGTGCGTGGGGTCTATCCGCCGTGTCGGCGAAGGCTTTTGTCTTCAGTGACAAAGCAGGAGTTGAAGGAAGTTTGCGCTAGTGTAGGTAGAGTTGTCCCGCCGTTGGGCGAAGTCTTTTCTCGTCAGTGACAAAGCAGGCGTTAAAGAGGTTTTCCACCTGAAAGGTGAAGGCTTGTGCTACAAACAGAAGAAGAGAATGTGGCTACAGCTAGTGGGCGAAGACGTGTTTACAGTCGCAACGCGTGAGAAGCCGACGTGTTACGGGCGAAGACGTTCCTTGCTTGGAGTGTGGGCATTTGAAGACGCGAGGTTTTCTGGAAGAGAGACTTCGGGGGCAGTGGAGCAACAGCGCGGGAAGATTTGGAGTGAGTGATGTCTGGAAGAGTATATTTCGAATTTCATTTCAAGAACATCGGACTGAATGAGTTGATAACCTCTTTAGTCTTTGAGGGTCTTGGTTGTTTAATGCATTGCAGTGCGTGTTGTTGTTCGTGTCCGTTGTTTTGAGTGCAGCTGGTTGTGTTGCGCAGCCCGTTGTTTGTGTGGCGACAAATTGTATTGGACTATTGCCGAGAGTGCATATTTGTGTGTGGTTCAATTTGCCGTAATTGATAATATATTTTTTGTTTGTTTATCAACTCTCAGCTCTGACTCGTTCTTTGAACCACACCTGGCGTTCGCTGGCGTGCCAAATAGGACTACATCTAAACTGTCCGTGATTTCGTGGTGCAGTTCGGGGGCTGATACGTCGGCCCTTGGAATTAGCCCGGTGATTGCTTCTTTAATTAGTGGTATCAGTAACAGTAGCAAGCAGATGTCAAAAGTTTGATTACGGCTACATTTGTCCAAAAACTGAACTAAACATTGGCCTTTGTCCCTGCGTTTTGTAGGAGTAAGTGGCCATCAGCTGCAAAACTCGGGTCAAGTCAGAGCTGCGGTAATTGTAAATGAACAAATACTTCAGCATAGAAGTTATTTCGCGAGAACCGACATCGTATATCTGCAAGAAAAGATCGCGAACGGATTTCTTGTACGACCATATATCACCACGCTAAACGGCTTCGTGTGAAAGGGCCAACGAGGCAATCAAGCATATGATTGCCCTGACTACCACCGGTAATAAAAGTGGGCCAAGCTTCTCCCATATGTCAAGTTCTGCTACGAAACTGGACAACAAGACATAATTCGCCTAATTCCATTGTTCTTGGTGTGTGGTAGAGATGACGTTTTGCGACTGGACAATCTTCACAGTCACCGCAATTTTCAAGAGCTTGAGAAAAAAAAAGAAAATCATGCTACTGTGCCAAAATGAGTGAACTTCAGAAAGTCAGAGAGCTTGCAGCCACATACTGACTCGGGAAAGACGACAATGAGCACTTAGAGAAGCACCAGAAGAACGTTGTGCATGTGGAAATGTGTGACTATTTGGGCGCCAGTGGTCACATGGAGCAACCTCAGGCTTTAGAATTGAGTGTGCCACTGTGCGGTAAAGTGTAACTATTTGTTGATTGTGTATATAGTTTTGTGTGCCTGAAACTCGATAGAGAATTTTTTTTGTGACTTTTGTATATATTGCAAACCAATAGGACTGTTTAAGCGAGATTAGTGATGTAGCAACTATTCTGTGTTTCAATTTTGCATTGTGAATACCGCTGTGTTTCGCGTATTGCGTAACTAGTAATAACGCATGATGGCGTGGCGTGACCACCATGCTTGTAAATCTTAGTATTAAAAAGTTTATACTGGCAAATACTGTATTCCTATCACATTTCTTAGACGATATGCTGAGCAACGTTCTGGATTTCTGACTAACATGTTTTACCATTCGATAACTACACCAGTCATCGCAAGTGATTAGCGCATTGTACATCCTCAGAAAGGCAAGGTTACTGGCTTTTTAGTGAATAATTACCACTCTGTAAGAGTCATAAGCACGTGTTGCTCAGCACGCTGTATCATGTTACATTCAAGAATTTCTAACCAATCGAGATCTAGTGTCAACACATCAACACGGTTTCAGAAAACTTGGGGGACCCATAAGCTTCGCCTTTAAGTGTTGAAAGCGATAGTGAAATCTGGCTTCTAGTGCACCCTTAAATTTCTTAGTGGATACTCATTAATATGTTTTGTTACATACACACGCACACACACAAACACGTACACAGTAGATTGCACAAGCGCGTGCTATTTTTCGCCGAATGGGCTCGTTTTCGTCGTTACACCTGTCGAACAAAGTGCGTTAAAGGAGCCCTGAAACACTTCGTTAAGTAACAACGGAATGAACTCACTAGAAGAGCTTATTGTCTCACGAATTCAACGCCACAAAAATTTTAGGAATCTGTACAATGCGAGTGGATTTACTAAGGTTTGTCGCATGCTGTTCTGTCGCATGCAGCGCTGGAAGCTAAGCATGAAGAAGGGGTGGCAGGCCATAAAAACTACCACGCCTCTTCACCTTGAGCACTTTTTTTCTTCTTCGAACGCGTGGCTTTTTCAGTATGATCGCGCACGCACACGTGGACAAGTAGCAGCCTCCCCCGGCTATTTCGGTAACTAGATTTTTTGGTCACAGACACAAAAAAAAATTCTTGTTCAGAACTAACAGGGCTGACGCCGACGGCGTGTTTTCTGCGCCATGAGCTCTTTAAAGCTAGCGCGTTAAAAATCATTGTCTACATTTACTCCGTCGGTTTCTACAGTGCACGAGATCTTGGCTGTACTTGATGTCTCTGGGCAGGTTGGCATTCTGTGTTTAAATTTTTCGAAGGCCTTCGACAAAGTACCACTTGGGAAGCTAATGTATGAGTTAGAATGACTCGGCCTGCCGTACATCATTGTTAAATGAATTAGTGCATAAATTTGCAATATGAAATAACTCATAGAAACAAAAAAATGGCAGCATATCCACGGAGTGAATGATGAAGAGTGGGGTGAAGCATCCGTGCGTCCATTCGTTCTTGCTTCCGTCCATCCATGCGTCCGTCTGTATGACCGTCCATGCGTCCATCCACCCGTCCGTGCGTGCGTCTGTTCGTGCGTCCGCACGTTCATTTGTGCGTCCGTGCCTGTGTTCGTCCGTGCATCCGCCCCTGCGTCCATCCATGCGTCCACCCGTCCGTGCAGCTATCCATGCGTCCGTACAGGCATCTGTTTGTGTGTCCGTTCGTCCATCTATTCAACACTCCAAGTACCACCATCTCGCATCTTTTCCTCATATATTCTCCATATAGAAGCACCGCCATCCAGCGGACATTCCAAGGTCTAAACGAGAGGTGGCACACGCACACTTTCTTACGGCTTGCGCCTCGGGTCTACTTCCCACCTTCAACCACCTTGAGTTCATGGTGTATACTAGTTCACTGTATTCATGGCACTGCGGCATAACGCTTGCCAAACCTTGCTAAAGACAAGGAGGTTACGCCCAGTGAGTATAACGTAGCAACCCTTTCTTGTGAGATAGGGCTCAATGTATATGCCAATGGCTGTTAAAGGGGAATGAGAGACAGTAGATAGAGTTCGGCTTTTAGTCAACGCGCGTGCTGCGAATTTTTTTATTCCTCAACAACGCACAGGAGGATACTCCCACCGGCACCACCTTGTAGGTCAAAACGTAAGACTTGTTACACACTACAACTACGACTACGACTACATCGAGAGACGAACAGGTGCCGCTTTAAGGAGCTTCGCCCCTAAAAACCTCATCTCTTGTGCTTCCTGTTACTTCAGGAGTTCTTCAAGGTGGTGTTTTAGGCCCTTTATTATTTAATATTTATGTAAATGATGTGATATATGGGGTTACTGGTAATGTGTCAATACAGTTGTTTGCCGATAATTGTGTTGCTTTCAAGAAAACCTCTACTACAAATGACCACATGTAGTACGAAACTGTGTATATGCGATAGGAGATTGGTGTAGGCGTTGGGGAATGGTTTTAAACTCAGACAAAACAGCGCTACTCAGTGCAAGTGGAAAAAAACTAGGCAGTACTTACGTATAATAAATTATTAACAGTCGGGTCGCAGAATTTGATAAGTTTAAATACTTAGGGGTTACACTAAGCATGTAGCTTCTGTAACTGTAGCTTCTTAAAAGAAAATTTAGGAAAGCATAAAACTTCTAGCGAGCAATGCCTACATAAGGTTTATATTGGAGTACGCATCAACTGTATGGGATCCGAATTATCAAAAAGGTACCTCGCAACTAGAAAATGTTCAGCGTAAAGCAGTGAGGTTTATATTTGGAAAATACAGTCGTATAGATTTCCCTACACAGTTGATGAAGCTCAATACTATAACCAGCGTTGGAAGCTCGTAGAATAGTTACCGCCTTTCATTCCTTCACAACTGCTTAGCAGGTACAATAATTTATATCTACCAGCATCTGTTAAGCCTCTTAGTGCAAGAACAACAGGGCAAAATCACAAACATTCATGAACACCAATCTTTGCTCTCACAACAGCATTTCAAAATAGAGTTTCTTCCTTCGTACGTGGCGCATTGCAATTCGTTGCCAAATACTATATTCAGCTCCAATGACTTTGTTAGCAGTATTCCAGGCCAAACATAAACGCGCAAAGTACTACATCGTGAATCCGCCTTAAGAGTCCGCCTTAATGGTTTAACTGCGCATCTGTTGGGGCATGCACGCTGTGCTTCACCTGTGGTGAGCCAGGCGTGCGGCCCTCGGGATTTCCTGACATCGTCACAGCATCATGCACGTTCAGCCGTGCATGCTCAGGGGCTTGAAATTCTGTAGGATACATCGAGGATGATGTTAGTAGGTGCTGGCAGTCCATGTTTTGAGCAGCAGGCACCGGTGTGCAGGGGAAACTGATGCCGTGCAGTGTCACAGCGGGCTCTGGGTCCATAGTGTGAGGGGTGTCGCGGGCCTCAACAGGTGCTGGGACAAACGGGGAGTCTTCAGGAAGGTCAGCTGGCCCAGCTGAGGTCGTCGAATCGCCCGGGACAGACAGTTCAGCCGACCAAATCTCTGCAGCGAATGCGACGGTGCACGGGGCAGCGACCGGTGTCGAATCTATGTGGCCAGTTGCCGGCAGGGGAATGATCTGAACTGGCTGTGGGGCGAGAGGCGTCCTGGAAGGTGATGAGCGAGGTGCAGTTGTGTCATTTTTGGGAGGAGGAGCATGTTTAAGGCCGTAAAACTTGAGCACGGCATCTCGCAAGTGATCGTACCGGCGAAGGCTCCAGGAGAAGTATGTGAGGTGGTGTTTGAGGTCATGTGGAAGATGGTATTCCAATACCTCGTACATGAGCTCTTGGATCCAGATGCCGTTGTGATACAAGGGCGCCGCAAACTCCTCGAACCACGACTCTAGGCGAGAGGTCCGGAACGGGGGCAGTGGCGGGTCGAATTGAGGCTGCCAAGCTTGTGCTGACAGGAGCATGGCCGCGTAGCTCGATGGCAGTAGTGCAGCGCCGGTCGCATGTTCGTGTGTCCGTGGTCACCAATGTAGCGAGAGAGGAAGACGGGACGGCGGCCAACGTGGTCGTGTCGTTCTCTCGCCACTTTATTATCCAGGTTGATTTGCTGAAGCGGAGCGGCGGCGGCTGCCACGTCCAAACCGCCAGGCCAGAAGCTCATTATCCTCAGCTCGCGCCTCGAGCTGTCGCATCAGCTGCACGAGAGGCGCAGCGGTGGCTAGAAAAATGACGATGATGATGAATGGCAATGATGATGACGCTACAAATGCTTTTTAATTTTGTTATCCTGCCAGGGAGCACTATAACGTGTCCTCTAGTACGTTCGTTTATTGATGATGATTGATACGTGGGGTTTAACGTCCCAAGACTACCTAATGACTATGGGAGACGCCATAGTGGAGGGCTCCTGAAATTTACACCACCTGCGATTCTTTAACTTGCGCCCAAATCTGAGCACACGGGCCTCTTTTGTACGTTCGAACTCTCGTCAACTAACAAATACAATATATAATAACTGTAAATAAATGGTTGGTAATAATACCCTCTCTTAGGCAATTTTATGAATTTTTGTCGTGTTTTGCCCCTCTGGCATGACCAAATTAAAAAAAAAATTACTGTAGCCACAGGCACCAAATCAACTAAACTTTTGGTGGTAAGTAGCTAGAAGTGAAAACTAACAAAATAAATAATACCTCGTTGTACTGATGTTAGGGTAGCTTCATGCATAGATGCAAAAACTTTGTTGAGCAGAATTTCACTTCTTTTTGACGGGTCACTAACACACCAACAGTAGCCGCGAAATTTTTCCAGCGCGACCACTTTGAGAAAGCAACTTTTACACACGAAAAGGTAGACAAGTACCAACGCTTAGCAGAACTCGCTGTTGGGCTACATGGTGCATGTCTTGATTAAATACACGCTCTCAAGATATTGAATAAGATTGGTGCGCATCTGAGCGCTCATGTTACTGCTTGAGGATGCACACCAGGTTTCACGCAGATTAGGATCCTGGGAAGAAGTACAAATAAGTTAGCACGGGAAATTTCGGAGGCATGTCACATAAAGAAACGGGGTAATAAGTGTGCTAGCGAAACGTCACTAAACCTGCATCCGACAGAAACACGTTAACTGGAGAGCACGTGTCCGATAGTGTGATTAAGTTAAGGGCTGATCATGTTGCGCATGTGTCGACGAAGAGTGGGTTTATATTAGCCTGTTTGTTCAAGGAATAAATAGTAGTAGGTGGGCGTCCGTGGTGTCTATATTTGTTTCTTTTTGTGTGGTTGCTCTTTCTGTGCGACGTTGAATATTTAATCAATACCAGCACTTATCGCTGGAAAGAAGAAACAAACAAAAATACTTTTTGTATTGACTACAGTGGCCGACGAAATCAAATTGTTGCGTTTTGCAAATTTTTCATTTTACCTACCCGCCCCCTTACCTAATCATGACATAATATTGAAACGAAGATGCGCGAGCCTACGGGGCGCGGTAGAAGAAGAAGAGGTGTGGAGCGGTGCCTCGACTGTGTGGTTGGGTGGAAGCGTTCTAGGCCTGTCTCAGAAGTACGCTGCTATTTCACAACGCCATTTCACCTCATCTGTAAATAAACACAGTCACTCGTAACAGTTTGGTGGAAGGTGCCGGGTAAATCGAGCTGGACGACCCAGCTCCACCGATTTTGCGACGGAGCAGACGCATGGCAGGCTTGCCACCGCAGCTACCAGACATGGAGGACGCGGGAGCAGGCCATAACAACCTCGTTGCTGATGAGCAACACGCTCACCCGCCAGGAACGACCGCTGCGGCACCACCTGCGATTACGGCGGCATGCCGGAACGTCAGCCGAGGACCTTTTCGGGGTAGCCGGATGACGATGTTGACGACTGGCTCAAGCACTACCAAGGAGTGAGTCGCAAGAACCGCTGGAGCACTGCTAAGCAGCTCGAGAACGTGGTGTTTTTTCTTGTCGGCACCGCGTCTCTTTGGTTCGACAATCATGAGAGTGCATTGACCACATGGGACATTTTCGTGGACGAGCTGAAGAGGTGTTTTGGTGACTCAACAGCTAAGGTCAAGCAGGCGGAGCAAACGCTTTCACGCAGAGGTCAGTTGCCTGGCGAAACATGCACCACCTACATCGAGGCCGTCTTGAAGCTTTGCGGAATCGTGAGTGCGACCGTGTGTGACGAAGATAAGGTAGGTCATCTGCTCAAGGAAATCGCGGAAAACGTCTACAATTTTCTTATCACTAAGGAAGACTTACACACACCTTCCGACCTAAGGAGACACTGCTGAGCGTTTGAAGCGCTAAAGAGCAGGAGAGTCCTACCGAAATTTGGACGTCTTGAGATTGTGCCCACGATTGCAAGTGTCAACCTTCCATCGCAGGACGACATCTCTTCTCTTATAAGACGAGTGGTTAAGGAAGAACTTGCTTAACTGCAAGCTATGGACACCGCTGGTGTCTGCGATCAGTGTGCATTCGACCAACGGCGCCGTGAACCACTGGTACCTCGGATTCGACAGAGGTACTTTGAGCCTCGCCCGAATTACACCGATCGGTTCGAACGAAGGAGTGAACGACCACTCGAAAACCAGGAACGCAGGCAAGCTGCGTCCCAGCGATTTACTCTTCGACCACCATCGGCCGGCTTTTATCAACCGACGAGGTTTACTTCGCCGGGGACGACTAGACGCGACACCCGTACATGCTACAACTGCGGGCTACCTGGACACATCGCTAGGTACTGCTACCGTCGCCAGCAGCGAGCTCCACGATTCAACGTGTACACGCCCTATGTACCTGCTGGCGAGTCTCGACCATTTCAGGGCTCTTTCTAACTGCAACAGCCGCCAGCACGTCGTAGCATATGCCGGTCGGACACTGACCCGAGCAGAGACAAACTACACCGTCACCAAGCTCGAGTGCTTAGCAGTCGTCTTCGCCATTCAGAAGTTCCGACCGTATCTACATGGCCACGAGTTCACAATAGTGACCGATCACCACTCACTATGCTGGCTTGTGGAACTTCGCGACCCGTCTGGCTGGCTGGCACGTTGGGCGTTGCGCCTCCAAGAGTACAGCTTTTCTGTTACCTATAAGAGCGGACGATGTCACACAGACGCCGACAGCTTATCCCGCCTTCCTTCAGTACACACCAGTGCTGACGACAATGACATTGATGACTATTTAGTTTCTGTCTCGTCCGACTTCCCAGATACCAGCAGCTTCAAACGTGAGCAGCAGCGCGACCCTACTCTGAAACCCTTGCTCGAAGCTGCACATAACTCCGTCGACAAACACTTTAAAATTTCAAATGGCTTGCTGTGTAAAAGAAACTATTCAACCGATGGCCTCCCGTTGCTTCTAGGGGTGCCAGAAAGCCTGCGCCAGGTCGTCCTTCGTTCTGCGCACGATGACATAACATCCGGTCATCTCGGTTTCACACGTACGCTACATCGACTACGTGAGAAGCTCTACTGGCCGAAAATATGAAAGACCACAAAACAGTACGTCACCAGCTGCGCTATATGTCAGCGCCACAAGCGATCCACAACTGCCCCGACAGGTTATTTGCAGCCCATCCCTCCAACGACATCCCCTTTTGAAAAAGTCGGCATCGACTTGCTCGGACCCCTTCCTAAGACATCATCGGGCCACCGATATGTTATAGTGTGCGTGGATTATTTAACGCGTTATATGGGAACGGACGCACTGACATCGGCCACAGCAGCCGCTGTTTCTTCTTTTCTGTTACAACGGGTCATACTGCGTCACGGTGCTCCACGGGTTGTCATCAGTGACCGTGGACGACAATTTATGGCCAATGTGGTTGAAGAAATTTTGCCCCTCTGTGGCTCCTCTTATTGCCACTCCACCCCTTACCATCCGCAAACTAACGGTCTCACTGAGAGAACAAATCGAACTCTCACGAATATGCTAACGATGTACGTTGATGCTGACCACAGAAACTGGGACGCCGTCTTACCGTTTGTTACTTACGCGTATAACACCGCCAAGCATGAAGTTACTGGACATTCGCCCTTCTTTCTGCTTTACGCACGAAATCCACAGAGTTATCTGGACACTCTATTACCTTTCTCGCATCAGGAAGATCTGTCCATCGCCCAGACGTTGCGTCGTGCTGAAGAAGCACGTCAACTAGCGCGCCTTCGAACATTGTCTTCGCAAGAACACAGCAAGAGTCGCTACGATGCCAAGCATATCCCCGTAGAGTTTTCTCCTCGTGACTACGTGTGGCTGTGGACTCCTGTTCGTAGAAAAGGATTGTACCGGAAGTTTCTAGCAAACCATTCCGGCCGTTTCGTGATAGTCACTCGTCTCAATGAAGTGAATTACGTTGTCGCCCCAGTCACAGCCAATAACCGGCGTTCGCGCACTACGCAAATTGTTCACGTAGCCTGCCTCAAACAGTACCATCATACGCCTATTTAACTCGCTCAGCGAGCTTCGTCTGCCGCCGGGGGAAATGAAACGAAGATGCGCGAGCCTACGGGGCGCGGTAGAAGAAGAAGAGTAGTGGAGCGGCGCCTGGACTGTGTGGTTGGGTGGAAGCGTTCTAGGCCTGTCTCAGAAGTACGCTGCTATTTCACAACGCCATTTCACCTCATCTGTAAATAAACACAGTCACTCGTAACAATATGGAACAATATGCTGAAAGTTGAGAATTATCGGTTTGTGCACTGACTTTTAAGTTTAACCCATCGCATCTGTTGGCAGAAGCAACAGCTTCAGGCCATGAATGCCAATACTACATTTTTGACATGCAAAATCACAATTTAACAATATTGATATATTCTCCGCACTCCAAGATGAAAATATCATTAGGTCTATTCATAAATATTTTTCCCTTTTGAGTATTTATGATTGCGCGAAGTAATACCTCACTGAACACGCATGGTTCAAAAGAACGTCATCCACACCTCTTGACAAGCCAGTTAGCTTCCGCAGGAAATAATCACGGATGCTCTGCAACATGTCTTTGGGACGCACAGGTGTTATTGTCTGTCAATCAAGTGTCCCGTCTGAGCGGTACCCGTTAAGTGATGATAGTTTTTGTTATTGAGCCCTCTGGTGCTTGATACGAGGTGGCTGAGCAGATGGATGAAAAACTTTTATTGGGGTCCTGAAGGATTCCACCCCCGTTTTATGATCGTTTTAAAAGAAAGTGTGAACACCTGGATAAGAAGTGTAGAGTTTGACAGGCGACACATTCCTGAGAATAATTAGGCGCAGTAACCGGCAGACAATATTAATGCAATGTTCAGAAAAACGATAACCTTAACACCAAAATATAAAGCGGTTACTATAAAAAAAATCTTGAAATGAGACTGCACTGCTCCGCGAAATAAAATTAAAAGTACACGCCTTAAAGAAAGCTTCTGCATCATTGCGCGCTGTCAGCGTTTTGGAGACGACTTGCAGCCGATAATTACGGAACAGAGTGACAGCCTTCACAACAGACGCTGCACAACAAACGCGTTTAGTTTTGTTTCCTCGCAGTTGCTTTACATCGTTGCAGACGACAAAGTGTTCTATGTCGCCTACCAGCTGCCTTTTTTTTACAGGAGATAACATGTTCATAATTTTTACCTAAATGAACGCGAATTCATTTGGTATGGTAGAATTTTAATAAGGGGAACACACTTTCTCTGATCTGCCTCGATCAAACAGTATAGGAAGGGTCAGGCAGTCAGTCTGCCAGCTACGAATGAATCTGTAAAATATTCATTTAGTATTGCGCCTCACAATGCACTTTTGAAATAAGCCGTTTATGCAGGTTGAAATATGCGTGAAGCGTCTAGCACAATCATGTTTTCTTCTTATTTTTTATGGAGTGAAAGAAATAACATTTAACAGTCAGGATTATTCATCAAAGCGATCGAAATGAGGTGATTGAAAGACCTAACGGTTTACTTGCTGGCAGCTGGGATTGTTACGGCACCTGGCGGAGCCAATCTCAGCCACGAGATCTGTCATGCGCTTCAACAAAGAATGTTGAAATGCTTCAACACTGCGCCATTGCGCTACCACAGTTGATAGCAGAAGCCACGTTGTAGGAAGCATATTGGTTTTGGTGTGCCACGATGGTGGCGCTGCGAACTGCGCCTGTATGACGTCAGCACGGGGATTCACCCGTTTCGAGGCGTGGCGCCATACAAAATCCATCATCTTGCTAAAACTCGACAAGGATGCAATTCAGTTGGTTATATTGTGTGTGGTGGCTACCTGTGCTATTCTATTAACTTTGGGTCTCCGTTTTTAACGTTCATTCTAAAAGCACAGCCCTTTGTTTCACATTTTTTCTTAGAGCTACGGCCGCTTGTGTCCATGGCGAGTACTGTGCAATTGTGAAATATTGTTGTGTGCTTTTATACGATCATCTGCCTGGGAAAAGGGTTTTAACCTTCACAAATGTGTTATGAGCCCAAAGCTGAGGAAGAGTAGGATAGTCAAGCTCAGAATGGGAAAGGCCCCACGCTGTCATCCACCGTAAGCAACAAGCACATCGCTGACAGTGGCTTCTGCTATACCCGCCATACGCGCCACCCTTTCTTAAGGTTGTAACAGTGTTTAGTGCCTCGCCAGTACTGCAGTCATTTATCGTACGGGGGCTACAAATATATGCGACGTACACCTGGCACGGTGCCGTTTAAAAACCTACCACGAAGGTTCCTAGACAGGGAGGTGATGACGCGACCTCCGAATCTGCTCGGGTAAGCGCGCCTCCTGAGTACAGCCTATCGGCGCAGAATATTTGACACTACGGTTTTCTTTGGTTGGTAGCACGTAGTTTAATGATCAAAGCAAACGCGCGCAGCGCAGTGCATACATTACAATAAAAAGCGAAACCTGCTGTCGATGATTAGTGCACATTCCCTAAAGGTTGTCACCGGAGGCAGTGCAGACGTTTACGCAGAGCTCCTTAAGCTTTTCTTCATACCCCGTGTGTGAAAAGAAACTGTACTAAGCTTGAGTTTGTCACGTTAAATCCCTGTGGCCCTGTGCGTGGTGTATATTATCGGAGATAACTACTTGTTACATTCTCATACGCCAATGGCCCTGTGCGGTATTATTATGAAGTGATTCGTGGTATCGCTTTCAATGAACCAACAATACTGGGACAAACTGCAGTTATTTGCATCGTCGAGAGGGCGCAACAAGGCGGCACTTTCCCCTCCCGCCGCCACGCCAGCCCTTGCACTGCCTCTCAGGACCCCCTTTACTGCGATATTACACGCCGCGCGTGCTTGCTCTTTCAATGCTCAATTATGCCAACAACCACGAATGCAATCCGTGAAAGATTTTCTCAGGTTTTGTAATTAGGTGATACATTGCACTTCTAGTATATACCATGAACGACTTATTGAGTGCCAAAGCATGCATCAATTCAAACAGCTGTTCAGCAGTAATTCTCTGTTGTAATGTTTGCGAATGCCAGAATGGCATAAAACGGGGATTATCACACATTTCCCCATGTTCACTGTCACCAGCGCTGAAGTGCAGAAAAAATATCTGAAGGAGGGGCAGGTGGATACATGTATTTAGGATTGTTGGGAAAGCTATAGTTCTTTTAATGGGCTGGTGAAGCGCACTGACGCACTGCGCAAAAATATATTCATTTGTAACACGCTGTGTTCAGAGACACTGAACGAGGATTATTCATCGCGAACTCGATCGCCACGGAGGCGTTTTGCAGTGTTTCACCATTCTACTTGTTGATGAAATCTCCGTTGAGGCAGTAATGAGACCTCCGTTGGCGGCCTCGACGGCAGCTTGAACGCAACTTTCCTCATACAACGCCGCGCCGTCGATCAGATCACGACGTCTGACAAGCTGTATCTATGGGCTTGTAGATGCCGAAGAAAGGCACACTTATTGAAATATTGAAAGAGCCACTCGAACTAATCATTATCGTACGACGGAGGCTGTAGATGTCAAGCGAGAACACTCACACATATATCGTTTTACTTTCTTACCAGGAAGGAGGAGGACGAAGAAAGCTTTAGCGGAAAGTCAGGGAGGTTAGCCAGTTCTTAGACCAGCTGGCTACCCTGTGCTGGGGAAAGGGGTGAGGGGAATGAAAGATGTTAAAAAGAATTGTTGCGAAGAGAGAGAGAAATTACAAAAAAAATGCGACAGAGGAAATGCAACATCAAAGAGTATAAGACACTAAAGTCTGTCTCTGAGGCCAGTTGTCCTCAAAAAGCGCAGCAAAGATTTCAAAGCCTTCTGGGCTGAGGATGGGCTCGGCCAATGACTCAGAATCCTTTGTTCCGACAAAGGCCGATCGTCCAGTCTATCCAGAGCTGCAGTGAGTTCTTGTCTTTGCGCGTTGAAATGGGTGCACTCACACAGAAGGGGCGCGATGATTTCTTCGCAGCTGCAGTAAGTGCATGTAGGAGAGCTGGCCATTCCTATGAGAAAAGAGTATGCGTTCGTGAAGGCCACTCCAAGCCAACAATGCGGTTGGTGGCAACGGCATGCTCGTTGATCATCCGGGAGATTGCCTGGCTCCGTTAATTGGACCACGAGAAGATAAGTTGATAAGCGCACCCGAAAACATTCATTGCAGGTGTTAGTTGACCCTCAAGTCTATTCGTTCGACTAAGTTTCCGCCAGGAGCAGACAATACGCGAAACAGCGGAATAGCGGCTGCTACAGTGCGGTTGAAAGCCGAGTCCTTTCGCTGACGTCACACGCGAGGGCGCGCCACTCCAAGATTTCGAGGCCAATAGATCAGTTAGAAGACTGTGTCTAAATATTTAACAAGGCCATTGGAAAACCACACTTTTTTATTGAGGCTATGCGCAATCAAAATAGAACACACCCTCTACTCAACAGTGTTTCTTCACATTATTATCTATTCATGCTAACAGAAACTCTAGGGGCAAGCGAGATAAAATATACTTAGGTAGAACATTACGGTCACCTTAACCCATGCTCTTTCAATGACACATTCAAGCACGACACTTAAACAGTTAATTTCTTTTAGGTACCAACATTATAAGTGCAGTTTTAGCCACTTGTGCGACATTTGTTCACGAGGGTCACTGTAATATAGAGATAATGCTTAGTTAGAAGCTCCCCGTGGTAAATTATTGACAATGTCTCTCTCTAGTAGTCTGTAAATAAAGACCGCCACACTTGCAGAGAGTGAAAAAAAAAACTATTTCAAGAACCATTAAATCTCGCTGCATATCAATAGTTTGGCACTGTATCGTTTCCTTAACGAATACCACAAAAAAATTCGGTAGATCCCACGTACCTCAGAATCGACGTTATGCGAAGTATGAGGAGAGAAGGTGACGGTGTTGCTATTTGTTTGTGTGACACGTCATTAAATAACGCCAAAAATATTTAAAAACGTTGCACGCACAGATATATGTTGAAGAGTTACAGATGTTTATTAACCACTGTCTTGCGCTTGCGCAACGATGACAACTGCAACATAGGTATTAGCAACACCAGAAGCTGCTATGAGATGCTGATTCTCGCGAAGATGCTGGCCCTGGACACAATTATAACCAACTTCAGCGCATGGCAACTGACCACAATTGACCACAATTGACGCGACGTGACGGATGTATGAAAGGAGCACATGTGTATTGTTTATAAAATTTGGTAAGCAGCACTGCAAGAATTATTGACGTTTCACCAAGATTAACATCTCTTTCAAAAGTAGTTCCGAGACCTGGCGTAGCTCTGTGGTAAAATGTTTCATTTCCACGCAGAATGCTTCGGTTCGATGCCGACTGGGACCTTGACTTTTATTTTTTGCATTCGTCCAATTACCGATTTCGGTCATTTCTTAACGCTTGCACTTTAAAATTGCCCATGTGTGTTCTCGTCGCTTCTGAAAACAAACCAAGTGTCAATCACCTCTGGCACATACCGACATGCCAGCAGCACATACCCGCCCGTGGTTAAGTGCCACTGTCTGGCAGGACGTGTTCGATGACGTACGTGACGGGGTTGTGACATTATTGAGGTCTTGAGCAGCGCGTCATATTCATCAAACCATCTTACCCTCCCATGCTAATTTTGGTTCACGCCAAGTTCAGGAGGTGACCACTAGAGCACGCAAACGTAAGAGGCTAGATAGATAGATAGATAGATAGATAGATAGATAGATAGATACGCTCAAAGTCGCTGAAGTTCGCTAAGAAATGCTTCGCATTTCAAACTTCGAGGAGAGTCTCTTGAATCTCCAATAATTTGGACCGCGAAGGTGTAACTCCACTTCTCTAAGCTCGCCCTTAAAATTTCGCAATATAATCCCTTTTGCCCCAGATGTCATCACTAGTGGACTGTAAACATACTCCAGATGCTGATAGATACCGAGTGACGGGAATTTACGGAATCTTTCCTACGGTATCTCTGAAACCAATGATGTTGTTTTATATGCGAAGGCTTTCTTAGCGAACTTCAGTGACTTTGGGTGTATCTATCTAGCCGCTTACGTTTGGGTGCTCTTGTGCGCACCCCCTTAACTTGGCTTGAACTAAAATTAGCATGGAAGGATAAGATGGTTTGATCAATATGACGCACTGGTCAAGGAATGAATAATGTCACAATCCCATCACGTACGTCGTCAAACACTTCACGCCAGACAGTGGCACATACCCATGGGTGGGTATGTGCCGCTGGTATGCGTGTATGTGTTACAGGTGTAGAAATAGAGTATTTACCCAGGAACGTCGACTTACCTGACATCGGTAGCATCGACCTAATAAATGCAAACAATAAATCTAAGGGTTCCAGCTGGAATCGAACGCAAGCATTCTGCGTGGCAATGAAGCATTTTACCACAGAGCTACGCCGGCTTTCGAAACTACTGTTCCAATAGGCGCTAATCTTCATGAAAGGTCAATACTGATAGCAGTGCTGCCTACTCAATTTTATAAACATTGCATATGTACTCCTTTAATACAGCCGTCAGGTCGGGTTAACGTCAATTGTGGTTAGTTGTCATGTAGTGAATTTGATTTATGTAGCAGTGTGCAGGACCAGCAACCTCGAAGAATCAGCGCTTCATATCAGCTTCTGTATTGCTAATACGTGTGTTCCAGTTGGCATCATTGCGCATGGGCAAACAACTGGTGATATAAACATCTGCTAATCTATCACATATGTGTCTGCGTGCAACAGTTGTATATATATTTAGTTTGATTTCATGACGCGTCACTCAATACAAAAATTGCGACTTGGTCACCTTCCCTCCGCATGCGTCGCATAACGTTCATTCCCAGGTACGTGAGATCTGCCTTTTAGGACGTCACCCTCCCCCCCCTATTATGATAATTAGTAATAGGTTTCATCGACATGATTATATTCATTCCTCCCAAAATTTCCCAGGCAATGAGTGAGAACCTTTTTCAGCGGTTTTCTGGGGATGTACAGATGTTCTGGGCAGGCCCACAGTTTCAGTGTTTGCCGTTCCATTGGTCAAGTGATTTTTCATTTTTTTTTCAAGGAAGGACACCATCCTGATAAGTTCTGCTTTGTGGTTCGATATCCATCTCCAATAATATCGCTTCTCCTCAAGCAAGTTTTGCGCCGATTGACTCAAAAAGAGCCCCAGTCTCACAAACTAAAAGAAAGAATTACTAGTCCACTTATACAAACCCTCGAAATTCGATAGTCACCAACACCCCTGGTAACGCCCATGCATTATTTCGCATCTCGTGACTAGAGATAATTAACGGTTTACGGTTGTCCGCGAAGCAAGACGACGACAACGTATTCACGGCGGTGAATGCAAGCTTATCTGGAAAATCTGTCGGGGACAAGCATGCTGTGTTCGCTCAAGTTTGTTAATTCGATTTCTACTCAGAAAGGAACAAAGATGCTCACGACTGTGGAAACTTGGACACGTGGGGCTCCAATTTTATGCGTGGAATTATGAAAGGAATCGAAACGGAAATGTACCGTGCGCCAGCTGTGTCGAATCATCGTTACAGAGGCACGAGTGGTGCGCTTTTGCTCCAGTTAGTGCTGGCCGTGGCAGTTAAGGTGGTTCTTGCGAGCGCAATGCTGTGTGTTAGTTGTTATCCTCTGGAACGGGAAGCGTTTTCAGACTGCAGCGGGCTGTCAAAAACACAATCTTTAAAAAAAATGATTTGAATGCAGTGAGCAAGTGGAGTGAATGCTGAACGATGTATGTTTTGGTATACCGTCTCCATTAAAAGACAAAAATAGCCGGAGCACCATGCGTACGTTATAGTCAGGCGCATTTGCAGACGCGGAAAACGCCATTGTTTTAGAAAGAATGTGCTTTGAAAGTTATTATAGTCTTCAAAATAAAGAAGCGCAGTGAATGCGCAGCCCAGACATACTCTCCGTAACGTGACAGGTTTGTACGGGGTGTGCAAGGGCTGCACGGTAGCAATACCTTGCAGCGTTTCAGTCTGAATGATGGATAAATGGCCACATTGGTTGATGCCCGATTGGTCAGGCTGTCTTGTGTACAAACGAGGACTCAATATTACTACTACTACTACTACTACTACTACTACTACTACTACTACTACTACTACTACTACTACTAATAATAATAATAATAATAATATTAATAATAATGTGAAAGACCCAAACAGAAGACGCAAGTTTTCGTTGATAGTTCGAGTACCCACCAAAAATGCCGCATGAATGTGCTTCGAATAACCTAAACTTTAAACCAGATTAACATGTCCAAGAAAAATATAAAGCTGACTCATATACAGGGATGCTGAACTCATTCCAATTGTAATTGCTTGAAATATGGGAAAGAGGAACATAGTAAACTGATTATTTTCAATTCTCGAAGCCAGAGGGTTTTTGGACTGGGGAACCCTCCCACCTTAGGATGACACCGGGCCTCGCTCGGAACACTGTTCTCTAAATAAACGTTTATTTCTCTCTCTCTCAAGGGTCAAATGATTACTGATAAACGTATGCACATACCAGAACCTGGTACAACTAGAAGAAAAATAAATTACAGTGCAACAATTAGACTTTATGCGACCAGCAAAAAAAATGTTTTGGTATTTGTTTTTCTCCAGTGTTATCGGAACATGAAATGCACTATAGCTACCCGTATATCTCTCCAGAAAACAGTGGCGGTTACTGAACAGAAAGCAGTTACTGACCAGAAAGTGGTGGCTGAGCATTTTAATACGTATTTTCAAAGTGTGTTTTCTGGTTCTAGTACATACGTACCAAGCGGTAAAGTTTTCGATCCATCTGAAGCATCCTTTGTGTCTTACTCTGGAGTATTCGGGTTGCTTTTAAACCTTAAGTCCAAAACATCGTGTGGACCGGATGATCTGCCAAATAGGTTTCTAAAAAGGTATGCTGAACATGTCATAAAATTTCTGTATAAAATGTTTTGTGTTTTATTGTTGTCATCAAAGCTACAAGGTGGCTGGAAGGCTGCTCGCATTAGTCCCGTATTACAAAAAGGGACCGTCTTTCTCCTCAAAATTATCGTCCCATATCTATAACTCATCCTGCTGTGAACTAATTGAACATATTGCTACGGGGCGCCACAAATGAACATTCTAGAAAAGAGGACGATGTTTAGCGCGAGCTCGTGCAGACCTGGCTCCATATTGTATGCCTGCCTGTTTACCAAAAGTAAAGGCATTTTTCAGACGCCTTCTCCCCGTAACATTTTGGTGGAGAGTGCGGGTCTTCCCACAGTCAACACCACGACGATTCTACGCAGCGGACGTTCCTTGGCTGCCTGTGCGATGCCTGATCAAGACGAACACGAGGATTCTTCGGAGACTACCCCAAGCGTGCTTCGTCCAACTACGCAGCCACCAACAGCACCGCATTCAGCTGCAACTAACCGCACCATCGTCCTGACTCAACCGCGTGACCCAGGCACATTTTCGGGCAGTGACAGTACTGACGTGGAGGAATGGCTTCAGCTGTACGAAAGGGTGAGCGCTCTTTACAACTGGGATCCGACGCTCATGTTGGCCAATATTATTTTGTACCTTGATGGTACAGCTAAACTTTGGTTTTCCAACCACGAGGAAGATATCACGAGTTGGGACATCTGTAAGCAAAAACTCATCGATCTCTTCGGCAAGCCCATCGGGCGTCGTCGTGCTGCGCAGAAAGAACTAGCGTCCCGACTCCAGTCCGGCACCGAGTCGTACGTCACATACATACAGCATGTGCTCGCCCTCTGCCGGAAGGTTGATGACAAGATGCCGGAATCTGAAAAGGTCGCGCACATCCTCAAAGGAATCGCCGATGACGCTTTCAATCTCCTCGTATATCGAAACTCATCGACCGTAGAGGACGTTATTAATGAATGCCGACGCTTCGAAGACGCGAAAAGTCGCCGCATCACTCCGCACTTTTCGCGTCTTCCCAACACGGCTGCAACATCAACCTGCGAGGACGCCCGTTTGGCACCAGCCCATGCTGCATCCGACAATATCGTGCGCATTGTGCGCCACGAAATCAAAGCAGCATCTCCTCTGTCTGACCAAGTCCAGGCCCCTGACGACTCTCGCGCCACGATTTCCTTAATCAAGAGTGTCGTACGCCAGGAACTAGCCAACGCTGGACTTCAGACGCTATGCCCCGTTAACCGACCTGACTACCGACTGCCCAGTACACCTAATATGTCCCGCGGACCGAACAACCGCCCACGTTACCGGAACCCGGCAGAATGGCGAACTTCCGATGACAGACCGGTCTGCTTCAACTGTGGACGAGTGGGCCATATTTCACGTCATTGCCGCACTTCCTGGGGTTGGCAGCCATGGTCGCAATATGCCAACACCCGACGCCCACTTGCTGGCTCTCGGATGCCGATCTACACGGCACAAGATGATGCTTCGCCATCCAGGCCCGCCCAACCAAGCCGCTCTCCGTCGCCCTCTGGACGCATGTCCCGCTCAACTAACCGACGTCGCTCCCCCTCGCCCTCCTACCACCAGTCCTCGGAAAACTGACGGGCGCAGCTCCTAGAGGTGAGCCTGCTTCGACGACCCGACCCAAAATTCCTCTACACACGATACCCGGACACAACAACTTGATTAAAGTAAATGTTGACGATACTTCTGTGGCAGCACTCATTGACACCGGCGCTCACATCTCAGTCATGAACTCCAGCCTTTGTGCTCGACTCAAGAAAGTGCTCACTCCTGCTCCGATCACTCTTGTCCGAGTAGCTGATGGTGCAACACCAGCGGTCACCGGGATGTGTGCCGCCCGTGTCACTGTTGCTGGACGTCATACCACTGTTCTGTTTTACGTACTGGACCACTGCCCACATGACATCATATTGGGACTCGATTTTCTGTCGGAACATTTCGCCCTAATTGACTGTTCTGCTGGTGTTGTTCAGCTCGTCCTACCACACGCCGTTGACCCTCCTGATCCTGCGCCGCCAAAGCTATGCTCCGCCGACTTTGTTCGCCTATCTTGTCGAGCTGTGACGTATATCGACGTCTCTTCTGATCCACCTGTGGCTGACGGCGATTATGTCATTTCACCTAATCCTACAGTACTCTGTTCGCTCAATGTTGCGTTCCCTCACACCATCATCACAATGAAGAACAACGTGGCATGTCTCCCTATTGTGAATTTTGGACTTTGCTCTGAAGTGCTGCCACGAGGAATATCCCTTGCAACCCTTGCCCCGGCCGGCGACTTCCACATATCGGCCTTAACAGAGGATACACCGTCATCTACAAGTATTCAGTCGCGCAGTACACTAGACTGCATAACTGGAATGATTGCCTCTGATCTCCCGGCCGAGCATGTGTCTGCGCTTCGTGGCCTTCTTGCGTCGTATGAAGACGTATTTGATCTATGCGACCGACCCCTAGGTCAAACGACCGTCGTAAAACATAGGATCAACACCGGTGATGCAAATCCAGTACACCGGCGACCCTATCGAGTTTCCTCCACCGAGCGCCACGTGATCCAGCAAGAAGTCGACAAGATGCTTGCCCGAGACATCATTGAGCCTTCTTCAAGTCCTTGGGCTTCGCCCGTTGTGCTTGTGAGAAAGAAGGATAACAGCTGGCGCTTCTGTGTCGACTACAGAAATCTTAACAAGGTTACGAAAAAAGACGTGTATCCTCTGCCGCGGATAGACGACGCTCTTGACTGCCTTAGTGGCGCAAATTATTTCTCTTCCATCGACCTTCGTTCCGGGTACTGGCAGATATCAGTTGATGACCTGGACCGTGAAAAGACGGCATTTATAACTCCCGACGGGCTCTATCAGTTCAAAGTAATGCCGTTCGGTTTATGCAATGCCCCGGCTACATTCGAACGAATGATGGACGCTCTTCTTCACGGTTTCAAGTGGTCAATCTGCTTATGCTACCTTGATGACGTCATTGTTTTTTCGCCAACTTTCGAAACACACCTCGAGCGTCTCTCAATAATTCTTTCGGTTTTCCGCAAAGCAGGGCTCCAACTAAACTCGTCGAAATGTCATTTCGGCCGCCGGCAGCTTACTGTCCTTGGACACCTTATCGATTCTTCTGGTGTTCGTCCCGATCCTGAGAAAATCCGTGCCGTCAAAGATTTCCCTGTGCCGACCTCTGCGAACGATGTTCGAAGCTTTGTGGGCCTTTGTTCTTACTTTCGTAGATTTGTGCGGAATTTTGCTGACGTCGCACGACCACTCACGGAACTACTAAAAAAAAATGTGACTTTTGTGTGGGGACCTGAACAAACCAGAGCATTCGTTGAACTGACGAGTAGACTTACGACGCCACCGATTCTCGGCCACTTTGATATATGCGCTCCAACGGAAGTGCGTACCGACGCCAGCGGCCACGGAATCGGAGCCGTTTTGGCACAACGACAGCATGGCTGCGAGCGCATTATTGCATACGCTAGCCGTCTTTTATCGCCAGCAGAGCGAAATTACTCCATCACAGAACGCGAATGCCTCGCACTCGTCTGGGCAGTGGCTAAATTTCGGCCTTATTTGTATGGACGCCCGTTCACGGTTGTCACTGATCACCACGCCTTATGCTGGTTGTCGTCCTTAAAAGATCCTAGTGGACGTCTCGGCCGGTGGGCTCTACGGCTACAGGAATATTCCTACACGGTTGTCTACAAATCAGGTCGCCACCATGAGGATGCTGATTGCTTGTCGCGTCATCCAGTAGACCCAGCAGACCTTTCTGAGAGCGATGAGTCTACTTGCGTTTTGGCACTTTCCGCGTTTAGCAACATCGGAGATCAGCAACGCCGTGATCCTCACCTCAGAGATATAATCCTTCGGCTTAGTGGTCCCACAACTCCTCCTTCTCTCCGTATGTTCCTGCTCCAAGATGGCGTCTTATATCGCTACAGCATGCATCCTGACGGACCTGAGCTGCTGTTGGTCATACCACAACATATGCGTCAGACTGTCCTTGCACAGTTGCATGATATTCCGACAGCTGGTCACCTGGGAGTTTCAAGAACTTATGACCGCGTTCGACGTCGCTTCTTTTGGCCCGGTATTTACCGATCTGTCTGCCGTTACGTCGCCTCATGCAAATCCTGTCAACACCGCAAAAAACCAGCAACCCTTAAAGCGGGACGCCTTCAACCCATTCAGATCCCATCCGAACCATTTTATACGGTAGGTGTTGACTTACTAGGACCGTTTCCTTTATCGGCGAGCGGAAACAAGTGGATAGCAGTCGCCACGGATTACACCACTCGGTATGCAATCACACGGGCCCTTCCTACCAGTTGTGCGACCGACGTCGCTGACTTTCTTCTAGAAGACGTCATATTACACCACGGCGCTCCTCGGCAACTGCTTACCGATCGGAGTCGCTACTTTTTATCACAAGTTATCCAAGACATATTGCACTCTTGCGCTACAAAGCACAAGTTCACAACAGCGTATCATCCTCAAACCAACGGGCTCACGGAGCGGCTAAATAGAACCATCACGGACATGCTCGCCATGTACGTTTCTTCCGACCATCGTGACTGGGACTTCGCCCTTCCATTTGTAACTTTTGCCTATAATACGTCTCGGCATGACACTGCAGGTTTCTCGCCATTTTTCCTCCTGTACGGACGAGCACCTACGTTGCCTTTCGACACGCTCCTTCCTGCCGTTGGCCACACGTCTGAATATGCCCGCGATGTGATTTCTCGAGCTCTAGAGGCACGTGAGATTGCTCGCCGGCGTCTGAGCGATTCGCAGGAACGACAACGACAGGTCTACAACGCGTGCCATCGTGATGTCCACTTCAGTCAAGGTGACACAGTCCTTCTCTGGACGCCGTCGCGGCGAGTTGGCCTGTGCGAAAAGCTGACTTCACCGTACTCGGGTCCGTACCGTGTGGTGCGCCAAGTCACCGACGTGACATATGAAATTGAACCTCTTAACGCCACCAGCGCGCGATCGTGTTCTGACATTGTTCACGTCACTCGGCTGAAACGATTTTACTCAGACCAACCAAGCACCGAGACGGTGCCTTCGCCGCCGGGGGTGATGCTACGGGGCGCCACAAATGAACATTCTAGAAAAGAGGACGATGTTTAGCGCGAGCTCGCGCAGACCGGGCTCCATATTGTATGCCTGCCTGTTTACCAAAAGTAAAGGCATTTTTCAGACGCCTTCTCCCCGTAACAATATAATTGCTACCCAAATAGTAAATTTTTTGGACCAACATTCTATTTTGACACAAATTCAACACGGGTTTAGGAAGGGATATTCAACAGTAACGCAATTGGATACAGTAATCCACTCATTTGCAGTGAATCTTGATAACAATAAGCAAACTGACATAATTTTCTTAGATTTCTGTAAAGCGTTTGACAGAGTACCTAACAATAAACTGATTCAAAAACGTAAGTGAATTGACTTTCCAGACATTCTCGTAAACTGGATTGCCGAATATCTTACTAACCGGTCACAGTTTGTTGCATAGAATGACCACCGATCACCATCTCTTCATGTCTCATCAGGTGTGCCCCAAGGAAGTGTACTGGGACCATTACTTTTTCTAATTTTTAGACCCTTCCAGAACTTACGACCGCATTCGACGACGAGTATTCTGGAAGGGTCTTCACCACTCTGTTCGCCGTTACGTCACATCTTGCGACCTGTGCCAGCGCCGAATAAAGCCTACGACTTCCCCTGCCGGTCTTCTTCAACCTATTGAAGTTCCAGCCGAGCCATTTTATCGAGTGGGGTTGGACTTGCTAGGTCCCTTTCCTACTTCTACATCTGGAAATGAATGGATTGCAGTGGCCACAGGCTATGTCACTCGGTATGCAATCACTCGAGCGCTACCAACCAGCTGCGCAACCAACGGTGCCGACTTCCTGCTGTACGACATTATTCTACAGCATGGCGCTCCGTCTCACCTGCTCACAGACCGTGGTTGCTACTTTCTATCTCTTGTGGTTGATGATCTACTCCGATCTTGTGCTACCCGTCACAACTTCACCACATCTTACCCCCCTCAGACTAACGGCCTTGCGGAGTGCCTAAACCGCTCATTGACAGACATGCTTGCCATGTACGTATCTACCGGCCACACTGATTGGGACATAGCTCTTCCGTTTGTAACCTTCTCCTACAACTCGTCGCGTCATGAAACAGCGGGCTACTCCCCTTTTTATCTACTCTTCGGACGTCATCCCTTACTGCCCCTTGACACACTGCTTTCATCAGGCCACCCATCCTCCACTTCGTACGCTCAGGATGCGATCACCCGGGCCTTGACAGCACGCGCGGTAGCGTGCTTGGTTATCGTCGTCGCAGACAGCACAGAAGTCCCTTTATGACCGTCGACATAGAGATGCCGTTTTTTCTGCGGGATCTCTTGGTCTCCTGTGGCTCCCGTTCCGACGTGTTGGCCTCTGCGAGAAACTACTATCGCGATACGCTGGGCCCTACCGAGTCATTCGTCAGGTCACACTTGTGACCTACGAGATTGCCACTACCACAAACTCATCAGCTGCTGCACCAAGAACAGAAGTAGTCCACGTTGCTCGTCTCAAGCCCTACAACGCCGAATCGCTCATTTAACAGGAACCGAGACGGTACCTTACGGGCCGGGGTGATGATACGTGTATGGAACTGTCGCCCCGACACAGCTGAATTGGCACCCAAATGAAGAAGACGACAACGTGGTTGCTGTGGGTTGGACTCTCGAGCTTCTCCCGTTGGCCTGCATGACTGTGCGCTTTTTGCGCCGTTAGCAAGACCAGCTCTCGGTGAATAAATCTTCCCCGTAACAATATCAACGATATTGTCGATGTCATAACACCTAGAGTACAAATTAGATTATTTGCCGATGATTGTGTTTTGTTTCATTATATTTACTTTGTTCATGATCAAAACGAGCTTAACACAAATCTTTCCAACATATATCAGTGGTGTAATCAATGGGGAATGACCCTCATTGTAGACAAAAGTGTCTGTATGCGTCTGACACGAAAAAAAAATCCGCTAGACTATATCTACCAAACTAGGTCCGTCAACCCTAAGAGAGGTCACTAGCTATAAATATTTGTGCTTGACCATAACTAACAATTTATCTTGGAACGTCCACATAGACAACGTGTGTTCAGCTGCCCTCCGAAAACTCGGCTTTTTAAGACATAAGCTGCGTAACTGCCTTCAAAGTTTAAAGCTTTTTAGTTATTTTTTTTCGTAAGGCCTAAATTAGAATACGCCAGCACAGTATGGGATCTCTACACTAAGTTTAATATTGAAAAAATTGAGCGGGTTCAAAAGAAAGGGGTTCTTTTCATATACAACAAATGCTTACCATCTCTGTACTGATGACTGCAAATGGCATTCAGCCACTTGTTTAGCGGAGACTCAAACAATGGCTTGATTTTGTTTTCTTGCTACATAACAATAAACTCGTCATTGATCCATCACCGTATTTATCTTTCCTATCAACTAGGCAGACCCGACATCAACATCCCAATTCGCTTACCCCATATTTCGCGAGAACTAATGTCTTTATGTATTCTTTCTTTCTACGGACAGTGCGTGATTGGAACAAATTATGTGATCCCCATTCTTTGTGAATTAGGTAGAGTGAATTGCATTATGTATGGTGCATATTATTCCCGCTTTTTTATGTGATGTGCCCTTCCTGCTTGGACCATTTATGGTTCGCAGTATGTACTAAATAAAAATAAAAATAAATATCTCGGGGCGCGACTGTAAAGGCTATCGAAGAAATGTTTAACAACCATGTTAGTTAAAATTTGTTGGATGATGTGTTGATGTCTCACAATTTTATTGTTTTTTATCATGCCATGAGTAGATGACTCTTGCTTTTCTTTTGTCATTGTCAACATTTGATATTACTTGAGCTTTGATTAACCTATTCTTATTTTAAGAATACTGCTTACCTGTAATGACCCAGGAAGGAGTGCTAAGTATAGGCCTAAATAAACCAGTAAATAGTCAAATAAATAAATAAATAAAATAGGTAAGTTAATAAATAAATAAACAAGATCACCTTGCAGATATACGCATGGTCACATATCTGTGAGGTTAACGCTCATTCCCTTTGTTGAAATCTGTTTCGGTAAGCACTGAATGCAGGTCTATGAATAGTCAGTTACGCTCCCTTGAACCTAGGACAAATGATTCGCCCATTATTTGGACTATTGATTGTGGTGACGAGCGATATGAGAGTACGCTCGGTGCGTGTCTTGTGCCTCCGCGCGAAGAAAATGAGTATCGGCGCTAAGCGCGCGTGTGCTCGTAAACCTAGTAATAACAAAAGTTGTGGTCTGGCAGTGCCTTTCTGGTTTTCAATGTGTCCGCACGTCTTCCTTACACCGCCTCGGAACGTGATATATTCGACAGCCAGAACGACACGTAACAGTTTGCTACTGCGTTTCTCATTCCACTGGCTCGTAAATTGTTCACACCGGGCTTGAACTTATCCGGCGCATGAGGTTCATCAAAATAGGCGCTAAAGTGGTAGCCATTATAGAGACACTCGGTGCACTACATAACACGGCGGCTATACGAAAGTAGTTAATTCACTGGCTCATGCATTAATAGATCATAATGCAGCGCAACAGAATTGTACTCTTGATATCTCGCCTGGCCGTGTCTATATACTCGAAAGCGGCAATAGTATAATTGAGCTGTTGCGGAACAGCTTGAAGACAGTGCCATATTAAATGTGTGCAACTTCATTTCATTTTATTACCTTAAAGACCCCATTGAAGGGGTATTACATAAGGGGTGGGTACATATATGAAAACGTGAAAGCCATTTTTTTTACAATGCAAGGTAATTTGTTACGGTGTTCAAAAAGGTGGTAGGACAGGTTATGGCGGTGATTTCGTTAGAAAGGCCGTTCCAGTCCGTAGCTGCACGAAAAAAGAATGAGGACGAAAAAGTGACGGTGCGTGTACGCGGCCGCTCAACTTGTTGCGGGTGACCAGTGCAATGGGAGATGCGTGCCGGAGGAAGAATGTATGGTGGCCTGCCGAGCGAGCTGTAAAAAAACTTGTGAAAAAGCGAAAGACTAGAAATGCGGCGACGAGATGCAAGCAATGATAGGCCAGATTCTGTTTTCAGTGCTGATATGCTGACGTCGTAAGAGTACGTAGAATGAATAAATCGTGTGGCTTGATTTTGAAGTGACTCGAGTTGATTGATGAGATATGCTTGATGCAGGCTCCAAATGGCTGATGCGTATTCTATCTTCGTCCTTACGAGAAATTGATAAGCTAGTAATTTGACATTATTAGGAGCGTGACGCAAATGGCGTTTTAAGAACCCGAGTGTTTTGTTAGCAGATGCAATGATATTCGTAATGTGCGTTGCCCAGGTTAAATCGCTACAAAGGGTTACTCTGAGATATTTATAGGAAGGAACTACTTCGAGGTTTGTGTCAGCAATTTGGTATGGGAATACTACCGGATTTCGATGGCGGTGAAAGGAAACAGTTTTACATTTGTTAGGGTTGAGTTCCATTAGCCAAAGGTTAGACCATTCCTGTAAGCTTAGTAAGTCAGTTTGAAGAGACGTGTTATCCGAAACGTTGTTTATTTTACGATAAATAACGCAGTCGTCTGAACATGCGTATGTTAGAAGATACATGTAATGGTAGGTCATTAATGTAAATAAAAAACAGAAGCGGGCCTAGAACAGACCCTTGAGGGACACCTGAGGTTACCGGGGTAGTGTTAGACATTTGATTGTTGACGGAAACTGCTTGCGAACGAATATTTAAGAATTCTTTAATCCATGCTAATACGTCATCATTTAAATTCAACGCGGCAAGCTTTAGTAGTAGGCGCTCATGAGGAACTTTGTCAAATGCCTTTGCGAAATCGATGAAGATGGCGTCAGTCTGAAGGTTAGAGTCGAGGATAACATGCAGGTCGTGAACAAACATAGCTAGCTGCGTTTCACACGAAAACCCTTTCCTAAAGCCATGCTGTGCAGGATGAAAAAAAATTATTGGAATCAAGGAAGTCCATGATATGTGTGTCGATGATATGCTCGAGGAGTTTGCAGGGTACGCTGGTTAATGAAATGGGACGATAATTTAATGGTGATTGTTTGTTACCTGATTTGTGGACTGCAACGACCTTTCCGTGCTTCCAATCTGGAGGCAGCATTCCTGTTGAAACTGATTGTGAAAATAGTAGACACAGATACGTTGCACAGATATCTTTAGTATTTTTCAGGAGTTTGGATGTAATGTTGTCTACACCAGCTGAAGAAGAAAGTTTGATTTTGTCTATTAGTGATCCAATACCGCTGGAAAAAAAAAACGTAATTGGTGGCATGGTACATTCAAAGTTCGCATGAGGGATGGTAAATGACAACTCAGTTTCTTGGGTGAAAACGGATGCGAAGGCGGCGTTAAACACGCGTGCACGTTCCGTGTCATTTAGGGCATCCCCTAACTCATTACATAGTGTAATATTGCGCGTGTCCTGTGGGTTTATGACATGCCAGAATTTTTGGGGGTTGTTCTTAAGCATGTTCGGCACGTCCGAATGGAAGAATGAGTGTTTGGCGTGACGTATGACTTGCAGATAAGCAGATTCGGCGGCTTTGTACTTGTTCCATGCATCAGGGGTGTTACGGGACTTGGCTGCGCGGAAGGAGCGTTTTTTTTTGTTTTCTAATAGTTTCAGTGCTTTATTGAACCAGGGTTGGGCGGTATTAGGATTGATGTTAATTTGGGGAATGTATTTATCAACCATTTCGTTTAACTTATCTCTGAAAATCAATCAGTTTTCGGTTACATTATGATGAGAAAAGGCAGTGTCAAAAGTGGAGTGAAAATTCGTTAGTTCAGAGTTAATTGCTTCGTAATTTCCTTTATCATACAAACGGATAGTTTTTTTATGGTCGGGGCTAAAGCGGGCTTAATCACGAAGTCAGCATGAATGACTTTATGGTCACTGATTTCAGGCAGGTATGCAATGGAGGACACGCACTCGGGATGGCTGGTTAATATAAGATCCAGAATGTTTTGGCAGTTATCGGTAACGCGGGTTGGTTCTGTAAGAACTTGAGATAGGTTAAAGTTAAGGCATACATCAAGGAAGTCGTTCGATTCCCTTGACGTAGCCGCTGGTGCAGGCTGGCTTGCCCAATCGATATTAGGAAAATTAAAATCGCCAAACAGAATTACATGCATGTTAGGGTGTTTGGTCGTTATTTCGCTTAGGATATTTCGCTTAGGCCAAAGAAAGAAATGCGGCAGCAACTTGGCTCATCGGGCAATGCCAACAAAGCGAGCCAGTTTCAACATGGATGCCACATACACAAAAATTTACTCAGGGAAGGATTCAATATAGCTACGGTGCTACACTGACTATCTCTTGTAAACACTCGCAATTTTTTCAAGTCGAGGAGCGCTTCGAGAGAAGCGCAATATGTGGATTGGAAAACAACACTCAAGGAACATTTGAAATTACGGATCGATTTGAGAAACGTGCGTGAATGCCGTATTCAAAATACATAATTAACACTTTCTTCCAATAATGTGTTGCCTAATCATGCACAATCTAGCATCCCAGTGAATGTCCTTGCTTACAGATTCAGAAAGGATCTTTTTATATTGTACTGTTTCCGACGGCTGGAAAAATTGCATTTGTATTCATACCTCTTTGTTATTTGCCTATTATCCACCGTCGCTCAGAGCCCCTATTCGTTACCTACACTGCTGACAAGTAAGAACTTGCGTCCC
This sequence comes from Rhipicephalus microplus, assembly GCF_043290135.1. Classification (NCBI taxonomy): domain Eukaryota; kingdom Metazoa; phylum Arthropoda; class Arachnida; order Ixodida; family Ixodidae; genus Rhipicephalus; species Rhipicephalus microplus. The sequence continues at coordinate 151,817,563 of NC_134706.1, read as the reverse complement.
CTTTTAATAAGAAAGCACCACCTTCAAAAGGTTTTGGGAGTCCTACGTGGCAGCTTAAACTTTGACCGACATATGGCGTCACTGCTCGGATGACTCACGGACTTTTAGAGCGAGGAGATATGCTGCAGAGACAGGCATCTGTACTCTTCTTTTTGAAGGTCGGGAGCAGAAGAAACAGTGTGCAAGCCCGATGGCGCCCAAGGGCGCTCTAGTAGGACCGAAGGCATTCTCGTTTCCACCTTTGACAACAATACGAGCACCCGAGAGGCACCCCATTGTTACAAGCAACGTTCACACACCACCGCTATATCATGAAGGACCATTGTCCAAAGTGGTTACGGCTCTGGAAAACTCGCTTCCTGTATGGCACCGCAACGCTCACCGTCCATTAGAGACAGCGTTCGCCAATTGCTTCACGGATTCACTCAGAAGAGCAAAGTCACTTTAACAAGCTCGATGAAGTGGTGGCTCACAAATCATGAAGATACAGTCTACCGGAATCACTTCCCGTGGGAAGCGCTCAAGGATGTGCAAGCGGTCGCGCGCTGACGAGCGCACCCCACAAGTACGCATCATTAGGCCTAGGAGGACGGCGCCTGTGTGTACGTGGGCGCTAACTCGACGCCTCTCCCTTTCCAGCCCGCATCGGAGGTGACACCCGCGTGTTCACCTCGGCGATTTACTGAGGAAAACAGAGGCTGCGGGTTCCGGTGCTTAGGTCTTACATCGGTAGCCATACCACTTCCCAGCGACTGAGCATCACAGCTGGAAAGCGGCTCTGCTTCTCTCCCGGCTGAGCGGACGTGCGTCTTCTGTTTGTGGCCATCGTGGTCGGTGATTGTGGGTTCACGTGCCTTCTCGTTACTGCCGTTATCTCACAATTTATGTGTGTTTTTGTTAGTGGCAAACTGACGTTGGGGTGCATGCGGTCGACCTTGGTGGTGAACTTGGGAGCTGTTGGTTTCGTCGTTAAAGTGAGTGTGATCGATACCCGCAGCACTAGGCCCCTTATGCTGGACAATGAGGTTTGTTAGTGCTGTTCGATTGTGTTAGGGTTGTAAACAGAGTTAATCGCATCTACACGTATTTCTGATATCCTACTATGAAGTGCAAATGGAAATTAAAAGGACCTAGGAAGAGTCAAATAGATATATAATATTATGCGAAATTACGTGGTCTTCAACATGCACAAAAATTTTGAAATTGTTCGTAGATACACATAGAGTTGAGCTACGCTTTTTGTAGAAACGTAGCGACAGTACCATTGGCGTACACGACCAAGGTTTACAATTATTAGCTTTACGGAACGGTTTTTTCTTGAGCAGGATAATCAAAGGATTACAGAGTATTGAACTTTTTATATCACTGTTTAAATAGAAAGAGAAAGTAGGATGAAGAGTGGGTGAAAGGAATATTTGGGTAGGTGTCAGTAATTTTCTCAAGTCTCTAGACAGTCTGACCTGAGCCTGCAAGGCATATAGTTAGTATAACAGATTTTAGAGGGAAATTTGGACCGACAAAGCGGTGACATGTTGTTACTGTGCCATGATCGCCATATCAATTCCTTGGAGAAACGCAAACATTGAGGCTGCCTAATGCTTGGAATCGTCACAATATGAATGATATACACGCATTTACAAGTATTATAAACGCGTAGATATTGTTCTATGCTTTTTCTTTTGAATAAAACGCGATGAATACCTATGAAATTTGATGTGCACAGGAAAAAGCATTTTCAGGTGAATTTTGTAGATAGCACCGCGAAATCAGCAGTATTTGAGTGTGTGCGAGTTATGCCCAGGTGACCAAACATGGGGAGTATCCTTACCAACACTTTCCGAGCATAAATTTTGAGTTCCACTTCTGTGCATCCCTATGTTTGACTCTTGTCATTCGGGTGTAGTCAATAGGTGACAGCCATACACTTTACTCAACATACTTCATTGGCATGCTGCGGAACACTTACGCACTTGGTGTTGGCCGCTTTCTTTTTTTTTGTTCAGCATATGGAATTATGGTAGTGGCGAATCCAAGAGGCGCGAAGGAGTGGACCTGTGAAAGGATTTTCAACAACTACAAGTCGAACATTACGGCTGGCGTTACGCATACACATTTTCCTAAACTAGGCGTGTTCGCTAAGCCTTTCAGCCCACAAATCTTTGCTATGAACGTTGTACACATTGTTGTCGGACACAAAAATGTAGCAAAAAGACGTACACGGAAACACAGGCGCACACACAAAAAAAGAAGAGTGAACCATTAGAGGTGTTCAGAGAATGCTCACTAAACAACAAAATAGTCGCATTCATATGAAAGCGATGCCGTAATGCACGGCGAGACTTTTCATTCACCGTTACAAGTGATTTTCGCTGGAATCGCCTGCCTCCCCCTTTCCCTCTCATCAAACGCACTGAGTTAGCAGTATGTGTGCATGAGGTCGTCTCGTTTGTGACAGCGCGTTTAGTTCACCTGCCCCGACGCAGCTGTGTGAATGAATGTGTGTGTACGAATGTTATTAGTTTAATTATAAGCGTACTGTAAGGAAAACGGCCACGTGGCAACAGAAAGAATAAGCCAAGCCAAGAAAGACGCCCTTTATTAGGAGGATAATTATCAAGGTATAATTAGAAGCAAAACAGTGGTCATGTAGTTTGCTCTCGAAGGTGAAACCTAGCTGCAAAGATAAAACAACTATGCGGGAAAACAAATTCAACCAACAGGTGCCATAAGCACGCAGGCAAAAGTGGAAAATGAGAACTGCACACAATTATCGGTACATCAAATACGTAGACAACTCAAAAACATACACAACCACTTACCTACACACATATACACACGCTCAATTATACACACAAACACACAGATACACACAAACACACTCACCTACACACACAGAGACAACTGCAAACGCATGATGGCTGTTTACAAGAAAAACAGTTCTGTTGCATATGAGGAACTTAAGTGAAGGTTCCTGTGCTGCGTCTCCTTTGTCTAGCTTTGGCGGTACCCATACTCGATATTTCTCATTGCACTTGGAAGTATGAGATGGCATAGTTTGCATATTAACAGGAAGTTGAAAATAAACAAATCAACTCCTTTTGCAAGCTCAACCCTAATTGTTATCATTCACGACTGACGAATGGCGCTGAGTAATGAAAGAAAGGCGGGAAAGGAGGCGGGGCAACATCGCCATCGCAAGAATTGAAGAACTGTCAGTGGTACAGCTAAACGTTGTGCGCTAAAAATTGCAGCGCGATACATAAGCCACAAGACGGCAAAAAAAAATCGAAGTTTAGTAACTGCCTAGTAATTATCCTTGTCAATTTTTAACGCCAACCTAAAGCCCTTTCTACTCCTTCATTACAACATATACTTTTATTTTTCGTTGAACTGCGAAGAACAAATGACATGTGACCTGCGTCTCTCTACGCAATTTGCTCGGTCACTTTAAGGAACCCTGCGATGTGTTTTTAGATGCGGAGCATCTTATACTCGCGCCTTGTAGTGCGCCGTCCGCACCGCTTCTCGAACATTCGACAGCTGACGCGCGCGCATGCGCCGTCGCGCCGTCGCCCACTCTTCCACCATCTGTGCATCCCTTCCTCCTCTACACACCGCGCGCGCTTCACTCCTCCACCATCTGTGCACCCTTCCTCCTCTAGACACCGCGTTCGACATCTACAATTCTCCTGATTCTCCAGTGGACGCGCATGTGGCGTCGCGCTTCGAGAACATTCAACAGCTGACAGTGCATGCACCGTCGTGCTGTATATATACTCAAGGTCGGCGCTCGCTCGCTCAGTTGCCGCTCGTCGGTTGGTTTGTACGGCACGTCGACGTCCAAGGTCGCGGTGAAATGAATTCCAACGAATCCACAAACACAATGATCGACGTCCCTTCGACCAGCGCCGCCTTTTCACATACGTGTGTACGTGTTCACTCATTTAACACCCCCTCCTACAACCACGTTAACCAATTTAGCCATCGACCCAAGTAAGTCGCAATTTAACACCCCATTTCACAACCACGTTAACCAATTTAGCCATCGACCCAAGTAAGTCGCACTTTAACACCCCGTTAACCAAATATATGGTCCGCATCCTCCTCAGTGTTCCCCCGAGGGAAGCTGCGGGCAATTTTTTTGTCCTTATAACGATGTATTTGTTGATCAAGTGACCGTTTTTATACGATAACTACCTCGATCTACAAATAGGATGACAGTGTACTTGAAAAAAAAATGGCAGTAGCCTTTTTTTGTGAAGCGAAGCGGCAACGAGTCAGTACGGGCATAACTTATGTGGTACGTCTTCGGCCAGCCGAGATCGCCACATCACAAGAGGTGCTGCGTGCTTCTGCCGTAAGCCTCTAAACGGGGTGACCAACATTAGCTGAAACACTCACCACAGCATGGAGCACGTTCACGCGATATACTGATGGTGCATGCTCTCATTAACACCTCTAAACAACTATGTGCAGAGCGCGTGCCTGCATGCTTATAAGCTATCCACATCAGTCTGTGACCTCCGCTGCAGCTATTCGTTTCTATCTATCTATCTATCTATCTATCTATCTATCTATCTATCTATCTATCTATCTATCTATCTATCTATCTATCTATCTATCTATCTATCTATCTATCTATCTATCTATCTATCTATCTATCTATCTATCTATCTATCTATCTATCTATCTATCTATCTATCTGTCTATCTATCTATCTATCTATCTATCTATCTATCTATATATCTATCTATCTATCTTTCTATTTATCTATCTATCTATCAACCTGAATCTGGGTGCTTTCGTGATCACCTCTTTACCTTGGGATAGACCTCTATTAGCATGGGAAGCTAACAAGATTTGACTATCGTGACTATCTGGTAACACATGAATCGTGTGAGCATGCCGTCACGTATAACTTTAAACCCTTTCCTGCAGACACGTGTGACACATGCCCGTATTCTACGGGCTGTGCTATGCAGGTATGCGACACAGGAGTTGGGCGCTTAGTATTAACTCAATAGCGTTAAAGAGCCAGTTCCTCCAAAATTCCTCTGTCGACGTCAGCGTCGGTGGCAGCGTAGTTGGTCGTGAGTGAAAAATTGTCATCTTTGCGTGACAAAAAACAAAAAAGATGCAAATAAAGTAGAAAGTAAATAAATATTTCTTGGTCTGACTGGGGATCAAACCCAGGTCGTTCGCGATGGAAGCGGAAGTTCTACCACACAGCCACGCTCGCTTGCTTGCTTATTCCTATATGTCTTGGCTCGTACCCACTGTGGGAGATCGGCCATTGAACTGGAGGTTATTATAATAGAAAAAAACAAATTTTTGAACTTTGATGAAGAAAAAATAATTATTCTATCATCTAAAGAATATAGGAGTGTATAATCTTAAGATGAATTACTTATAAAGCAGATAAATAGCTAATATTTGAAAGGAACAAATAAATGGTAATTCTAAGAACTACAACTTCATTAGTTAAAAAAGAAGAAAAAATTAACAGGCAAACCATCTTGTGCCTTTGAGAAATTCAAGCACTGCTACACAGAGGCTCCTGTTGCTGTGGCCCAGAGAGGAACCCCAAGGAAAAGGTTATTTCAGAATGCAGGGCAATGTCCAATTTTCCTAATATGGTATCTAATCTTTTTTTTGTGGATTTTTAAACGGCGGCAAGAAACTAAAAATGTTCACCATGAACTCCGTGGATATGCAGTGATTTGCATTACCTTAAGGTTACCCTACGCTCCAAAGTAGTGCTAAGTATCAATATATTAAACTTCAAACTATACTTGAAATTACGATGCCCAGAAGTGTGTTGACAATTCATTCGATAGTACCATCAGTGAATTCAAATTTTGTTTCGAAGAGAAGCTAACTATCATGAAATCAGAATAAATGAAAATGCGTTCGGCATTTGTTCGGGAAAAACGCCAAGATGGAAAAAGAACTTTATAGTATTAGCAGCAAGTATATAAGCTGGCAGTGTAAGCGAAATAATACCAAAACGCTTTAATTGACACATCATAGAAGCTATAATATTTATTAGATAACATCGATGCGAGGAATGCAAAAAAGCGTCTCTCTGCAAATACCGCCTGCATATTAGGGCACTAGCCTACATAAGGGGTTCAGGACTAACATATATAAGCAAAGTATACAAGTTGGTGATAAAAAAATGTCAAACGCTAATGAAGGATTTGAGGTGGAGAAGTAGGCATAGATAAAAAAAATTACGTCGTATTCTCAGAATGAATGATGATGAGTGAGGTGAAGCATTCATCCGTCCATCCGTGCATTCGTTTGCGCGTTCATTTTTCCGTCTGTGCATTCGTCCGTCCACGCATCTGTCCGTCCATGCATCCGTTAATTCTTTCGTCTGTGTGTTCTTCCGTTCATGTTTCCCTCCGTGCGTCAGTGTGTCTGTCCGTCCATACGTGCGCCCATGCGTCTTATTGCGCACACTTTATTAAACCAACGACATCTAGAAAATGAGACGAGAACTGGTAAAGAGACAGCGCCATCTATTACACTGTTTGACAGATACTGACGGTTACGCCTGATGAGGGGCAAGGTTAGACAAAGAGGAGGTTCACCACAAAAGAAAAAAGGAAAGTGAGGTTAGATGCCTACAAATTGACAAAATTTGGGTTGTGCTTGTAAATTTTTTCATTGGGTAACGTGAGTTTAGCTTGACAAGATTTAATAAAAACAAAAAAATATTGTGCTTGCTTAAGCAAAAGTTCCCACCCTGTTATAAAACGTATTTTTCTTTTTTTAAAGCTATTCATCTAATACTGCCATCAGAAAAACTCTTATGGTCCGTGATGCATTCGCCGAAGAATTCTTAAAAGCAGAAACCATTTTTTTTCTTCTTCTTCTCAGTCGATAGCGTTGATGTCCTTGATTGAATCCTACACCTAGTGTGGTTTTGCATGGCCTCAGTGATGGGAGACATTGCAGGCTTTCTGCACCTCACGTGCCTCGATATGTGGGGTTTAACGTCCCAAAACCACTATATGATTATGAGAGACGCCGTAGTGGAGGGCTCCGGAAATTTAGACCACCTGGGGTTCTTTAACGTGCACCCAAATCTGAGCACACGGGCCTAAAACATTTCCGCCTCCATCGGAACCTCACGTGCCTCCGAGTTCTACTAAGGTACCATGTGACTAAATTATTCACATGGTACTAAGGTACCATGTGAATAAAGATACGATGTGACAATGTCATCGGTAAGACCTGACTGTGATGTTCCACACACATTACTAAGATGAGATGACGACGTGTCATATTTTCGCAATCTGTGGCCTACTTTGTTTGAAGCGTGACGTCGGTGTCAGGGAGGCCGAAATTACCTTCTTACAACGTTTGCAGTCAGCTTTGAGCACTGAACCATTGGATCCGTTGTCTACGGGTTGAAAGAACGTGTCATGCAGTATAGACCATGCTGCATGGCCTTAAGTGTTCGCCATTGCTAGTCCTTGTGACGTATGCCTTGGTGGTGCCCTGCCCGTCGTGCTCGTTTCCGAGGCTGCAGCTCGTGCGTCCCGTGTCGTGACTCGAGGGCTGAACCATTCTACTGTACAACAAGGTACCACTTGAATACTAAAGTGACTCGGCCAAGCGTCATCAGACGAAGATTGTCTCATTTGCAAAGAACACTAACATTGCTTGAACATATTTTAACACACCGCATGACTACACAAAAAGAGGGGACAAAGTGCAACCTCTCCTCTCTTGTGTACGTGTAGTCGTGCGCTTTCTTGAAATATGTTCAAGTACTGCCATCAACTGGCCCAGGTTTCCGTACTTGTATAAAACTAAGATTTCATTGTGTCCGGTGTGGTGATGACAGGTGGTAGTTGAATGATCATCATGTTAAAGGGCGCCGCTCCCGGTAGACGCAGGTGTAGACATTTACACACGACCGGGAGGAGGAGTAGTTCCAGGAGAAGAATAGTTCTCTGCAAAGCAACGTGGGTGGGGATGACGTGGGTGCTTCTGCACTCTGTGGTGCAACAAATGGGTTCCGTTCGTTCGAAGACACCAACTTGAAAGCCGCCTCCAGAGGTTTACCAGCACCAGGCCTGGCGTCGATGGTTTGCTCTGTTTTACCTATGCGCGCTGGAGCCCAGAATGTCAAAACAACAGTATCTAGACATTAGTTTCCCTAAATAGGGTTGTTTTGGAAATGAGATGGTTTCAGCTCTCCTTAGCCACGCCTACCAGTGCTCTAGAAAGAAAGTAGAAAGTGGGATAGTTTCTTATTTTCCAAAAAAATCACTGGGCGCTGCCGTAATCACCTACTGGCTTCGCTAAACATACATAATACTTCCTAATTGCCCTGACGATGTAAGGTGTCAGCCTTTCTGTTCCCGTGCGAAGCGCAGCATGGCGGCTTTATATCACTCCTAGGAAAAGATGTAGAAGATACTAAAGCAAGCACTCGTCGCCTAGGCCCTCGTGGGGGCCAAATTAATGCTCGGTCAAAATGTGAAAATTTGAATAAAGCTTTCGCCAACCTATGCTACCAGTGCACACTTCAGCAGTCGGCTCCAGTAGCGACCAAGTGTTATACCACGAAAGAGAATTCCATGCTTGCAGTTCAACTAGAAATGCATCATGACATTCCGGAAGAGTGGCTCAAATTGTGACAAGGACAGCCCTCAACAAGTCATTTCCATCCATCTATGGGAAATGCTTTTCGTAATGGTCGCTGCTTTGAACACACGAACCTTTCTTTCAAGGTGGTATATGCACGGGGTCACGAAGAGATTGCTGGTCGCTCCCCTTCCCTTCCCTCCTAAGAAAATCTCACTTCAGTAGTCCTGACAGACAGACAGGACAGCAACTTTATCCGGCAAAGGCAACTTGGCCCTCACCGTACTAACGCTTGCGGCCTCGGGTAGCCATTCTGTGCCTGTGGAAAACCAACTTCGCCTCCTCCCCCCTTTTCCACCAACCGGCGCGTGCTTTTGCTTGTTTAACAGAAACAGACCAAAGAAATGCTTACCCCTTTTGAAAACATGCCTCAGCTACTTTCCAAAAAAAAAATAACGAGATAGGTGTGGCCCCATATTATCACGATACAATCAATAAATCGTTCAGTATTTCACTTACGAAATACAGATATATGTTGCGAATGTATCTTGATACAGAGAGACATATAATCGAAAGTATCGCTGAAATACTATGGGGATTCCCTTGTATCATATTTTGAAATCAATCACGTCACGTGCGGTAACTTAGACGTGAAACTTTAATATAAATTAGGACCGTCATTTTCTCCTGTAAAAGGGAACTTATGATGAGAACCTTACCCCATTAGGATTCTCAAAGTACAGTTTATCAATCGTTAAGTGATTGTTTCCCTGAAGTATTCCTTGAAGGCCGTCACGCATGAAGTGAGAGAGGGATACAATGCCAACGTCATTGGAGCCTTCGTGACGTAGTGTTAGAGACTAGCAATGTGAGAGGCGCTGGATTGTCTATAATTGCTTCTCACGTCGAGGTCATCTCTCCACACAATGCTGGATGTGTTAGCTTAGGAACAAGAACACAAAGCAAATGACACATAAACCAGTAGAGAGTTGTAATATTGCGTTGAAATCAACAGATCGAGCCTTGCTAGTCTAAACCTAATGAAATTTCGCATGAGTGTTCTTGAAGAAAAGAATAGTTCAGGAATGGCCGTTTGACATCTGAAGAATTAGGAACGATGATCACAGCATACCTAAAGTGATACGCGATAAAAAAATTCCGCTATCACAAAGACTAATTACGTTCGCGCGTGCTCTGCTTTCATTTGTTGAAAGATTGTGCTTATGAACCGAAACACTTGTACGCAAGGAAAAAGATGGATGATCATTCTATGTTCCTTTCGTTATAATTTGAAACTGAACAAACATTTATCTTTTACCATTCACGATTGCAACGAACGATATCTGTCCCTTTCTTTGAGGCAAATAATTGGACGCCTTACGAGCAACAACTGCATGACGTCATCGCCTGCTCACAACAAATGCATACACACCGCGAAATCTAACGAGTCGTGTCATGTTGATATTCAGTAGCAAAGCCGTGAGGTAGAGTCGATCAGCTTGCATAGCCAGCATCCACTGACGCGGCAAGAGCTTGCGAAACAGCCAGAGTAAAAGCTAACAATGTGGGTGGGGGACTCGAGCTCAGCCTTGTTAGCAGGGCCTGCCTCGTTGCCTGAGGATCTCCTAATGTGTTCGTTTCCCGGTAGGACCACGCCCACAAAGCAAGCCTCGGCGACATGTTCTTTCCTATTGACGCAGACTTTGTTTTCGACATTGCTTTCACTGCTCATATGCGGCGTTCACGCAGAGTACGTATGGCACTGTGTCTGATTCTTGGTAGAGATTTTGCTTGAATGAATCGAAAACACAGAGGGTGTAGGTGTCGTGGTAGCTTTGTAGGTAAAGTATAAGGCAGTGGAGAACGAGGGCATGGTTTCGGTTGCTTTGAACGGCGGTAGCATTTTCAATGGAAAGAAATGCCCGAAAACACGTGTACATAGTCAGCGTAAGTGTGCTCGCCATTTACCCATGCGCTGCTTGGTTAAAATGTGACAGACAGCTGGCTCCAACGCAAAGCGCCTGGTGAGAGGGCTCTCTGCTCTATAGACGTTCGTAAAAGAAGGAGTCAATTCGATCAATCCGGCCTTAAAGAATATCACCGCCACTCCTCCCCCCCTTACCATACACCTGAAAGTTACGAAAATTTCTAAGCAAACGCTTATGACAGTTTCCCGCTGCATGAAAAAAAAACTGCTTGTAGATGGCAGTAAAGCGGCATAAGGATGATAGCTTCACTGAGGCTTCAAGTGAACGCTCTGCATGTCAGCTAATTGCGGAGGGTGATGCTAGCACTCAAACAAGCTTACTCACAACGTACGAGTCGCAATGAAAACTTCCTGATTAAGAAGTGCAAATCACGCTAATACGCCACCAAACATCACTGGAACCTTGATTAGCGTCGCATGACTTTCACGAAAACGGAAGGTGGCTTCACTAGTGATTGATTTAATGGCTGAACAGAAACAGCGTACTGGTATCGTAGTGAGGCCTAATTTGAAGGAGAGGTAAGATGGGACGTGTGGTTAGTGTCCGCAGTGCGATTGTCCGCTTGCATGGTACGCCAGTATTGCCAATGCTTGCATTACAGCACTGGGTTGTGCAGTCATATTACTCATTGCATTGCTGAGTAACTCAGAGGACGAATTGCAACTCATGATTACAGAGCTAGATAAGGAGAGCAGAAAGGTGGGTCTTAAAATTAATTTGCAGAAAACTAAAGTAATGTACAACAACCTCGGAAGAGAGCAGCGCTTCGAGATAGGTAATACTGCACTTCAAGTTGTAAAAGACTATGTCTACTTAGGGCAGGTAATAACCACGGAGCCGAACCACGAGATTGAAGTAACTAGAAGACTAAGAATAGTGTGGAGCACATTTGGCAAGCACTCTCAAATTATGACAGGTAGATTGCCACTATCCCTTAAGAGGAAGGTATATAACAGCTGTATCTTGCCGGTACTTAGCTACATAGCAGAAACCTGGAGACTTACAAAGATGGTACAGCATAAATTGAGGACGTCTAAGCGAGCAAAGGAAAGAAAAATGGTAGGTGTAACGTGAAGAGACAACAAGAGAACAGAGTGGATTAGGGAACAAACGGGGGTTAAGGATATCATAGTTGAAATCAAGAAGAGAAAATGGACATGGGCCGGCCATGTAGCGCGTAGACAGGATAATCGCTGGTCATTAAGGGTAACTAACTGGATTCCCAGAGAAGGCAAGTGAGTTAGAGGGAGACAGATGGTTAGGTGGGTAGATTAGATTAAGAAGTTGGCGGGTATAAATTGGCAGCAGCAAGCACAGGACTTTGTTAACTGGTGGACCATGGGAGAGGCCTTTGGCCTGCAGTGGACGTAGTCAGGCTGATGATGATGATTACTCATAAAGCGTGTAGCATCTGCATGCCATTCTGATGGTGGAATTTGTATATTTGTCTTTGCTAGAGGAAAGTGCACTTACGCGGGTTTGGTGGGCGGTTGAGCACCCAACATTATATGTATGTCGAAACGACAGTGGCGATCTGTAGTTCAAAACGCTTAGCGTACATATGCAAGATATGCATGTGAACTATGCTTTGTGCAGTCTTGTTCCTTACTGTCATGTTGGTTACTTTTGCATTCAGAACAAAATATGACAGGTGGGAGCCCACGGTAAAAGCTCCACAGAGAAGCAATGTGAGAGAAACAAAGAAGGTTTTCTTGAAAGCCTAGAAGGTATAATGAAGGCCGCTATCTAAGAGGCAACGTTTAATTGTGGACCTTTGCCAGATTTTTGCAAATATGAGGTGGAGTTGGAGCGACTTGGAGCGATCCGTCGTTGCGCGGAACGACGTTATAGGCGCACGAAATCCATCTACGACTTGAGGGAAGCGAGACGTCTAAGAAAGAAGATTCAACGTCGAATCAAAGCACTACAGTCGCTACAATGGAAGGCACTATGCGAGTCGCTCGATCCTCACAAACCTCTTTCAAAAATATGGAGAATAATCCGTGGCGTACGAACATTGCACAACAGCATCGTCCGTTCAAATGCCTTGCTCTCCACCAAAGCCGGAGTGAAATCGATGTAGCGGAAGACTTCTGTGCCAGGGTTGCAAAGAAAGGGTTCGGGATCAACATGAGTAACCTACGAAACGCGCCGGTGTCCATAGACACTCGGATGGGCAATATGTTTTCTCTAGAGGAGCTTCAGGCAGCATTGGCAGCATGCAAGCGCTCGTCATCGCCAGGACCCGATGGAGTCACTTACATCGCCCTTGCTAACCTAGGATGAACAGCTCGGCGTGCCCTTCTAGCTGTATACATGGAGCAACGCTTTGGTTTCTACTTCGTGGAAGTGCAGCCGCCTTGTGCCCCTGCTCAAACCAAGCAAATCGCTTCTGGACATGGCCTCCTATCGCCCCATCGCGCTTGCCAGCTGTTTCGGAAAGGTGATGGAGAGAACGGTGCTGACTCACCTGGAGTGGTACTTGGAACATAACAATATATACCACGATGCTTTGACCGGCTTTCGACGTGGACGGTCTTCCATAGAAAATGTTGTTGATTTTGTCACGTCTGTACAACAGCAGAAAAGCCTAAAGAGATTATCAGCGGCACTTTTCTTGGATATTAAGGCTGCATATGACAATGTACTACATGAAACCATCCTGGACGCCTTGGGCAGCATTGAATTGGGAGGCCGCGTTTATCAATGAATCTACAGCTATTTGAAGGACAGAACCTTCTTCGTTCAGACAGAAAATGGCGCAACAAGGCAACATCACACTTAACGCGGCGTACCTCAAGGTGGGGTCCTAAGCCCCATAATTTTCAACCTTGTGCTCATCGGCCTCGTTGACGTCCTGCCACACTCCGTACATCTGTCGATATACGCGGACGACATCTGCATTTGGGCATCAGGGGTCACGCGTCAACACGTACGAGCCAGGCTTCAGACAGCAGCTACACTGACGTCAAACTACCTTCAAGGACGAGGACTGAAGCTGTCATCTGAGAAATGCTCACTGGTTGCGTTTACGCGCAAGACAATGACGCCATACCACATCAGAATTAATGGACACACGATCAGCTATCAAAAGGCCCACCGTTTCCTGGGAGTAATAATAGATCGTGACTTGTCCTGGAGCCCACATATCGCTTACAAAAAGAAGAAGCTGACCATGATCACCCACGTCCTAAGGTTTCTTGCGGGAAAATCATAAGGCGCATCGGTACGAACCACGCTTCAACTGTATGCTGCACTTTTTCTTGGCTTCATGCGCTACAGCCTACCTGTGCTTGGCAAGGCCCGCATAACAAACGTACACGTCCTCCAGTCATTACAAGCTCAAGCACTGAGAATATACCTCGGGCTTCCGAGATGCGCATCCTCAGCTGCGACTTTCGCAATCGCTCATGAACACCCTATCACAACCTACATTCGTGTCGATGCTTTAAGAACGCACACAAGACATGCCACCCGGAATCAATCGCATCACCTCGCCTCACTTCCAACTTCCAGGTCACGCTCTGCGTTTTGCTCTCTTATTGCCCCACGTCGCATGGTGATTCCCACGAACTTCACGCATGCAGCAAGACCGTCGTTACCATTGTGGTGTCTACATCCACTGGAAGCCCTGATAACCATCCCCGGAATGCAAAAGCAGAAAAATTTGTCAAATTTGGCTCTAAAACAAACAACATTACTGTTTCTGCATGAGAAACACAGTGGACGCATTCACATTTACACGGATGGGTCGGTCACGTCAACAAGTTCAACAGGCGCAGTGATAATTCCGGAGAAATTCATCACGACAAAGTTCAGGACCTCGCATCTGACATCATCCACGGCGGCAGAACTCGCCGCCATTCGTGCCGCTCTGGAGTTCCTAGTTGAAGAACCGCAACAGACATGGTCAATCTTCTCTGACTCCAGAGCAGCTCTCCAGGGCATTGCCTCGCCTTATCGTCTTGGTCCAAACGAACAGCTAATTGCTGAAATACGACTGCTTCATCACCGGGCTATAGAAAAACAACATGACATAGCGTATCAATGGATACCAGGCCACTGCAGCATTGATGGAAACGAACGTGCAGATGAAGCAGCCCGATCTGCTCATGATGATGCCCCTTGTGCAGCTATACCATTATCAAGAACGGACGCCGCTGCAAGGCTTCGATCACTTGCACGAGAACTGACACTCGCTCAGTGGAATTCACCGGCATTCACCAACGTCCACCTTCATAATTTGGACCCACACCTACAACTTCGTCTTCCATCAGGAATAACCAGAGCAGAGGAGACACTTTTGTGCCGTCTGTGGATTGGGGTGGCCTTTACGAATGCTTATTCATTTCGAATCAGAATGGCCAGCAGCCCGACATGTGACAACTGTGGCTGCGCAGAGACTTTCTCCCATATTCTCTGTGAGTGTCCTCGCTTCAGCGTGCCAAGAAAAGAACTGTTGAAAGCTTTAGATAGAATAGACAATCACCAACTGTCGGAAGAAAGGGTATTAGGACACTGGTTTAGACCGTCCTCGGCACGCAAGGCATTGAGAGCGTTGTTGCGCTTTCTGCGGGAAAGTGGTCTTAGAGACAGACTGTAAGCAGCGTCGTGGATTGTCTGATGACCTTCTCTCTCCTTTTTTTACAACGTCTCTTTTCTCTCATCTTTTATCCCCCTTACCACCTTCCCCAATACAGGGTAGCCAGCCGGTCTGAGAACTGGCTAACCTCCCTGTCCTTCCTCACTTATTCCTCCTCCTCCTCTCCTTTGATTGATAGCTCGACACGCCAGAGTTTCTTACAACAAAATGAACATAGGTGGTATCTCGACTGTAATACAAATCAGTAATTTTTGAGCATGAAGTAGACATATGGCGCAACAAGAAAGCATAAATGTCTTATTTTAGGAAAATAATAATCATTTAGGCGGTAATAGGAACTTGGTAAGGAAAGTTCTCAGCAACTGTTTCAAGTACAGTGCTTCCGATAATACTCTTCCTACAACATTGCTTGAAGTTGTAAGGAATAATTCACTAGTAACTGTCAGCCTTATTGCCTATATACGCTTGAAGAAAGTAGCCATTTGTTTATGTATTTATTTATTTATTTATTTACTTACCTTCAGTGCCTTTGGAAATTATACAGGAGAGTTGGTTACAGGAGAAAAAATGAACAGCAGCAGTAAGAATGTTAACAATTCATAATTAGTATGACGTTCACTATTCATACAATGTTAGATGAGTATGACGAATATTGCATACAACTAGAGCATAAGTATTTAAAAATGCGAGATTTTTTCGCTTTTACAGTATTAGATGGGCAAGTGAGATACTGTGATTGATCAAAACATGCAGGTTCATTCAAAATGGGATGATGAATTAGACAGGTGCACCGTTAATGATATGCCATAAAAATTGTTCAGGTGACATTACTTCATGCAAGCGTTTGTTACTGTACGATGATCTGTAACGCTTTATGAAGGTTCTCATTGTTAATAATACTCACAATATCAGCCGGGAGGCCATTCCAATCATGTGATGCGTGAGATATAAATTACTTTGAAAAGCATGTGGTGTTACAGTACAAATTCCAACTTTGTCTTGATGATCACTGTGGGGAGGCAAGTAATATGGTCATGGCATGAATTCCAGATGTAATATGGAATGATGATGCAGTTTATAAAAGAATGATAAGCGAAAAACCTTTCGTCGTGAAGCTAGTAAATTGAGACGAAGACGGGATTTCATTAATTATGCGCTGTATGTTCGATTGTTCTCCCATAGAATAAATTGACAGGAGTTATTTTTGATTAGTTCAAGGGATTGAATAAGGTTTTGGTGATAAGGGCTGTGTGTGAGCGTTCATACTAGGATTACAACATCACTAAAAAAGGGTTCGTTTCAGGTTATTTCGTGTTTCAGTAACGCTACAGGTCTTTCAATAACAATATTGTAACAATATCACTACAAGGATTTTCTATTTAGACTGTTTATTAAGGGGCGAACTTGTGCCCAAAGCTAGAGAAAAGCAGCAGTTACAAAATAATTGAGAGTCCGTAGTCCTTGTGAGATACTTCTTCAACCGCCGTTTTTCCTTTCTTCACGCGTGCTGTCCGCTTGCTCGAAGCTCGTCCACACCTAAGGCCGGTCGGTTCATTGTCTCTCCCGTCGCAACGGCGCTACCAATTCCTCGCTCGCCTTGAGACACCTGCACGGCACTAAGTATATCGCAGCCTTCCGTGGCAATATTCATAATATTTTGAACTTCCAAGTATCTAGTATCTTCAAATAAATCCGCTTTGGTGTCTAAGAATTTACGTACAGTTGCGACAATACCAGTATTTCTGTTGTAGAATATGTAATATTTTTGACATTCTCTTCATGTGCTACCCTTAGTTATGTGGCAGTATAGGTTAGTCGAGACTGAAAGTAACAAATGACATCACAACCTGATGATTAAGACCATGCCGTTTGAGGAAAACTACCCAAACTGTTTTAGATAGTGCTCTGTCTACCGCGGTCGAACACACCATTTATCGCCATGTGTAGGTCATAGGAGGCAGTATGGTTGTGAATACGCACTGAACATGAAAAAGCGAAGTGATTGATCTGGGCAACGTGGATGTCATCTACTTATCTGCCAACATTGAGTTTCGTGATGACTTGAATAACGTGTTCTTACCGGAACAAGGCACCTCTAAACAGGACATCAAGCTTCTAAGTGTAGGAGTAATTATTATTTGACAGTGATGAAAGTCGATTTCTTTAAATATTATCAGATTCAGACACTGAATCGAAATTTATTATTAAAGGTTGGTAAAGCTACAAGCAATTAGTATGGAGTAGGAGGTTGCATAGACAAGGGACTGCATCAGGAGCTCCTATACAATGGCAAATTGAGTAACAAAACGATTCAAGCAACAGTACCAAAAGATGGACAAGCGAAAAACATCACAATAGCAGAAATAAACATGACTGATTACACAAAGCACCATAGTTTTAACATATCCACTGAAATTATCACACAAAAATAACTGAAAAAGCAAGCGTACAACAATTTGATAACCATCAACCATGATACACGGAACAACAAAGCATACAATAAATGAAAAAAAAAAACAAAACATTAATTCTGGGTATTTTTTGTAAGAATATTTTTAGCTCTTTCCTAAAATGTTGTAGTGATTTTCCTTTCAGGATAGTGAAAGAATGTTCCAATTTGTAATGGAAGCGAATGTTAAGGTTTGATTACCAATTTCAGTGCGTATTTCGAACAAATGAATACTCGTAATTTTGTTCAATACGAATCGTGCAGTACTATAAATTTTATGATTAGAAGACGCAAAAAATGGCCGACAAAATTTTATTGTGCATAAGTCTGTCAAAATGCTTGGGTTATATTTAGTGAGCTCGTAATGGTAAGTTATTCTCGTATAGTAGAGATCAGGCATTGGAAAGTCGTAAGCTGGTTGAGAATATTCTGACAGCATGGTTATGACACTTCTGCAGAGATGAAATATGAGCATCGTAAGTATTTTCTCAACATAATATACCTTAGGTAAACTGAGAATATATGAAAGAGGGATAAAGGAACAGCTGTGTAGTTCGTCAGAACTTGAGTGTATGGGTGCGTTTTAATTGAGACGCGGGTACCTTGAGCCATGCCGCTTTTCTTCCATGCTCTGAATGTAGTAGCTTTTCCTTTCGCAACACTCTCACATGTTATCTTTCGTTCAATTCATAAAGATTTACAAGTACTTATTTGCAGTCGTGAGAAGCAGTGGGAACTTACCAGCTGACAGTTTTATGGTGCTCGCGCGAGAATGACCGTACAGCTTGTTTTTGTTTTAAAGATGATAGTCTTTCTTGGGGACCTTGAACGCAAAAATTTTGGTCTGTCTGTATCTCTATCCATTTGTCTGTTTGTCCACCTTCAACGGTACTGGGAACATTAAGCGGCAGCAGCGGATATCTCAAACGGCCGACCCCATCCGCAGCGCAGACCAATGTTGCTCAAGGTTCAGCGTTCATATTTGTGTGATTGCGAATAAAATGCAATTATCACGCACATCTTAGGCACCATAACAACACGTATATATTCTGTATATGCGTCTTTTACTAGAAAAGGCATACATAAGTTATTTTAAGGACTGTAGCGTTCATCACGTGGCGCCCACCATGTAACGCTTGCACGAAAAGGGAAGCATTTGCCCGTCTCAGAGCCACGCGTTTTGTTTTAGGGGCGAAGCTCCTCAAGGCGGCACCCATTTGTCTCTCGTAGTACGTAACTTGTCTTACGCTTTGACCTCCAAGGGGGTGCCGGTGGGAGATTTCTCCTGTGCGTTGTTGAACAATAAAAAAATCGCAGCGTTCGCGTTAACTAAAAGCCAAGTTCTTCTGTCTCTCATTCCCCATTAGCAGCCATTGGCATGTACATTGAGCAGTACCTGACAAGAAAAGGTTGCTACGTTACACTTGCTGGACGTAACCTCCTTTGTTTCAGAAAGGTTTAGCGAGCGTTGGGCCGCAGTGCCATGAATACAGTGAACAAGTCTATACCATGAACTCGAGGTGGTTAAAGGTGGGAAGTAGACACGAAGCGCCAGCCGTAAAAAGTGTGCGTGTGCCACCTCTCGTTTAGTCCTTGGAATGTCTGCTGGATGGCGGTGCTTCTATATGCGCAATATATAATGAAAAGATGCGAGATAGTTGTACTTGGAGTGTTGACTAGATGGACGAATGGACACACAGACAGATGCATGGACGGACGCACAGATGGCTGCACGAACGGATGGACGCATGGGCGGACGCAGGGTGGATGCATGGACGAGCGCATGGATGGACGTGCGGACGCACGCACAGACGCATGCATGGACGGGCGGATGGACGCATGGGTGGACGCATGGATGGACGCACGGACAGACGGACGCAAAAACGAATACACGGACGGATGCTTCGCCACACTCTCCATCATCCACCCCGTGGATATGCTGCCATTTTTCAAGATAACTGCCAGATAGCGCTTATGTCTCACGTGTGTCGTGACTTGGTGCGTTTGTTCGCCTCCGCTGCACGCTCGAGGCACTCTAACGGAGCGCCTACAGAATATTATTCACCAATTTTGTTGCTCAAAACGTAAAATAGACGTTTTGTTCAATCTCTCCAGACGCAAGACTGTCTTCTTTCAACGACATTTGCAGATTAACACACAGATACGGGGCCATTTTTTTGTCTTGCTATCCTTCATTGTCACAGCACTGTCGCTAAATGGGAGACGTGACATGTTGTATCTTATACATGAAAGTGTTTTTGTGAACTCTACAGGATCACTTCACATAGTGATCGGTGAGTGGGACACCTCTATTTAGGGCCCGTGAAGACACAAATCCTAGCGTGTCCATGCACGGCAGTTTCACTTCGAGTTCAGCAAGTCTAGCCCACTGGCCTGGCAGCCGCTGAACAGCCAAAAAATATTTACCTAAATGTGTGCAGGACATGAATGTACAGTACGTAGAGTAGTGTTATTTGTGTAGTTTCAAGTGCACTTCTATATACGAAGAGCTTAAAATAAAACGCCTGTTTTCAGCGTTACTCTAATACAACAATAATTTGAATACAAGAAACCGACAGGCCTGCGCACAACGCGCACCACAGTTAAAGCGAAAGCTGCACGTGCGGCCTTTTAGAGCGTTTTCTGAACACTCTTTGGGTAACTCCTACAGGCAACCTTGCTAGATACCCGCTACGCTATAAATGATCATAATTTTTGTGTAGTAGGCCGGAACTCATGGAGAACCCTGCTATCTTCTACACACTCTCACGTACATTTGTGCAATATTTTATGCACTGCCATATGACAATGAAGAGTTATGCCTGAATTAGGCATGCGCCAGTTAAAAGATGGTCAAGAACAGGCATATGTAATGGGTTAAAGCATTGGGCGATGCAGTTGTTATACGATGTACTTGTTATATAGACCTGGTTGTGCCTTTGAAGTTCTAAAATGCATTAGTACTCGTAATAACGCGATTCCTTTTCCCACATTAAGCCAGCCTAAGGCAAGGTTGCAACGGAGTTTCAAGCACATGCGTGGCTCTGTGGTAAAATGGTGGGCTAGCACGCAGGGGACCAGGACCCGGGTTCGAGTCCCGCAATGTCCTTAGTGTTTTACAGCAAAACCTGATATGAGATCACAACACGGGTTACGTGCGATGCCCTAGTTGTCCACCGCCGGTGTCCGTAACCACTATCACACGAATTAATAAAAGAACTTCGTGAATTGAAAAACCACCAAGGACACAGTGGTATTTGAACCCTGGTCCCCAACGAGTCAGTCCAGCATTCCACCACTGAGCCACGCCAGTGCTTGGGACTCGCTTGAAAACTTGCCTTAGTCAGGCTTGATATCGGAAAATCAGTCACGCTAATATGACTAATAAAGCATTTTATAACATCAAAGAAGCAACCAGTCGTCATACAATGCGGCTTGCGTAACGAGTGGATTGTTCAATGCTCTAAGCTATTAAAAGTTTCTTCTTAATTACCTATTAACTGTGGCGCACTTCCAGTTCAGGCGTAATTCTTCATCATCGTCGTCGACTGCATAAAAAAATTAGACGAAAATCCTAGATAGTGTAAAGCGGATACCACGCTTCTCCAAAAATGACGAAGGATAGCATAGGGAGCACCGGCCTACAAGACAAACATTATGAATATTGATGCCATAGTGAGTACCGAGCAAGTTTTTGTAGCAGTTACCCAAAGAGTGTTCAGAAAAGGCTATGAAAGGTCAGTCTTCGAACTTTCGCTGTTGCCGTGCTGCGCGTTCCACTCAAGCCTGGTGGTTTTTTATTTACTAAGTTTTTTTTTTCTTATTTCGTGTGATAGTGGCCATGAACATCGGTGGCGGCGGCGGCGGACAACTATGGTGCCGCACGCGGCCCTTGTAGTCATCTCATACCAGCTTTCGCTGTAAAACAGCTTAATTATTACAAGTAGCGCTGCATGATTCGTCTAGTAATACGCATATTACCCTGGTAGGCATGAGGTTTTTCACGCAGCTATAACAGCAGCTGACGAATGAGTCAGGTGAAATAAGTGGAATAAAAAGTTCACCTTCGTGAATATACCCAAGGGAAACAATGTCGCATTCGGGACATTCTATCGCCCACCGGGCAGAAGCGAGTCGTTCAGTTTACTGTCTGATGTGCTATCTGTTATGCCTAACAGCGTATTTCTTGGGGGATATTTTAACTTGCTGAATATTAGATGGAAAGCTGGATGTGGTATTGGTGACGGTTCCCGTATCTACTTAGAGTTTGAAGAACTGCTCGGATTGTATGACTTACAACAGTACGTGCTGGAACCTACACGAGAAAACTCAATCTTGGACTTGGTGCTTTGCAATGAACAAAACTTGGTATCAGAGATTACCGTGTGCCCAGGCATTAGCGACCGCAGGGCTCTTGTCGCGGAGCTTAGCGTACAGCGTGTGCGAACATCTCAGGCTCCACGAAGAAAAGTGTTCAGCTACGACAGAGGAGATTATGTTGCTATTAGAACTGAACCAGAAACA
The DNA here is from genome assembly GCF_043290135.1 of Rhipicephalus microplus. Lineage (NCBI taxonomy): Eukaryota > Metazoa > Arthropoda > Arachnida > Ixodida > Ixodidae > Rhipicephalus > Rhipicephalus microplus. The sequence goes on along the minus strand of NC_134706.1, from coordinate 151,795,395 downwards.
TTCTTTCCTACTCTCCAGCATATGTCAAAAGCACACTGTCCGTTGACTCTGTGGTCAACATTTCGTGACAAAATGCTTGGATTGGTTGAAAGTCATGTTCTATGTAGGTACTTGCGTAAAAAGAAAACGCATAAACCTTGGTTTAACGCAGAAATACGCAAACTTGTCAGGAAAGCTAGATGCGTTTATAAAATATTTTCTGCTAATTCTAGTTTGGTTAACCACAATCACTTGGATGAAATAAACAATTTATATAAAGAACAATATAAATCTGCGAAAGATTCTTTCTTTGTTAAGTTAGGCAAAGACCTAAAAGAAAACCGAAGGCATTCTGGAAGTATGTAAAGCAGAACCAAAAAGAAGATATAGCTATACCAACCTTGACTGTCGACGGCAAAGCCGTGACGTCAGACTACCAGAGGGCAAAATGTTTTAATCAATATTTTCAATCAGTTTTTTCGCATAAACTGCCGAACAGGCATCGCTTCTAAACAATGCCGCCCAGAGCAATATTATGCCAGACATACAAATTGATATTAGTGGCGTCGAATCATTATTACGCCACTTAGATGCAACAAAAGTCATTGGACCTGATGGACTGTCCCCAGTAGTTCTCAAAGAGTGTCATGACGTTACTGCTCCATATTCAATTATCTTCTTTGAACTCTCCCTCGAAACTGGTTTTATTCCCCAAGATTGGAAGACAGCAAACGTTACACCCGTTTTCAAATCTGGAGATAAAAAACTCAGCGAAAATTACAGACCGATCTCATTAACATAGGTATGTTGCAAAATATTTGAACACATTTTACATACCAATATAATTAAATCCCTTGATTCAGACGCTTTCTTTACTCCCTCCCAGCACGGTTTTCGGAAAGGTTATTGCTGTAACACGCAACTAATAGAATTTCAGCATTTCTTATCCAGAGCTATTGATAACAATTGTCGTGTAGACGCGGTTTTTACAGATTTCCAAAAAGCATTTGACACTATGTACCATAAGCTCTTGGATGTAAGGCTTCAGCATTGGGCATAAATAGAAAGGTTCAAAAGTGGATACGTAATTATTTGAATGGCAGAACCCAGACCGTTGTCTTAGATAATGTCAAATCTTCGTCCCTAGCAGTAACTTCGTGCGTTCCCCAAGGAAGCATTTTAGGACCCTTACTGTTCCTAATCTACATAAACAACATAGTTGAAAACATTACATCACCCATAAAATCAATTTCTGACGACTGCGTCATATACAGAGAAATCACGACTGAATCTAATACTTGCGTTTTGCAAACCGACCTAGATCACATAGCGGACTGGTGTAAAGAATGAAAAATGAATTTAAACATTAAAAAGTGTTGCAGTGTAAGCTTCTCAAGGAAAATATCCAAATCATTTGATCAATATAACATCTATGGCATACTTATTAACACACACTGCGATTATAAGTATCTCGGTGTTCAGTTTACTGAATCGTTTACATGGAACAAACACATTGACACGGCCACAGCAAAAGCTAGTAGGATGTTATACTTTATTCGAAGGAATTTCGAACAGGCGAAGCGCGAAATTAAGGAAACTTTATATTTTTTGAAGGTCAGGTCCATACTTGATTATGCATGTGTAGTATGGGACATCCACCAAGACTATCTTATAAATAAAATAGAAAAACTTCAGAGCCAAGCACCAAGGTTTGTTTTAAATAACTATAGCCCCTACGCCAGCGTTTCACAAATGAAGGCCACTTTGGAATGGGATCTGCTACGTGTACGTAGACAGAAACTAAGGCTTAAAGTGTTGCACCAGATATATTACTCCAACACAGGATTCAATCACCATAGCTACCTTGTTCAACCCCCTACGCATCCACTCGCTGTGACAATAGCAAAAAGATATCTACCTTCAAATGCAGATCCAATACTTTTTTCCACTCATTCTTTTCAAAAACAATAAGAGAGTGGAACAGCTTAAGTGACGACTTGGTTAATATAACAAATATTGATTTATTTTTTTCTATGCTATGAAATTCTTTTTGCATTATGTATGTTCTGTGTGTATGAAAATGTATTTTGTGATGCATTATTATGTTCTGATAAATGTGGCGGTGGTTGTTTTTTATTTTTATGTGCTTTGCTACGAATTCTTTTGTACTGACTGTTTTTGTTCCCTTCCTACGTAATGCCTGTATGGCGATGTAGGCACTCTGTAAATAAATAAATAAATAAATAAATAAATAAATAAACTTCTCCAAAATAAACATTTCAAATGCCTACCAATCACAAGCACACTGACAAACTAGAGAACGCTATTCACATGCAGACCTTGCAAAGAAATAGACGACAGCAAATATTTGTGTCCAGGAATCTGCATCCCACGGAGATCCCAAGACCCCAGTAGTATAGGGGTTGCATGAGATTCCATCCATAAAAAGGGAGATAGATCAGTTGTGTCTAACCACAGACTGATTTCATTGACTTCCTAAGTTGAAAATTACGAGGACACAGACTTGCTCATAATATATAGTGCTCCTTAGTTGATATTATTTTGTCTCCTTGTCAACAGGGATTTCAGAAGCGGTTGTCCACAGCAACACAATATTTAGTTATAGAGAGAGAAAAAAATAAGGAAAAGGTAGGGAGGTTAACCAGAAAATGGAGCATCCGGTTTGCTACCCTGCACTAGGGGAAGGGGAATGGGGACGAAAGATTGGAAAGAAAGCGAAGAGGGAAATAGACGTGCGCGAAAAAAAAGGGGGGGGGGGAGCTGGGGTGCTACAGTCTATACAATAGGCCGCTGCCACGCAAAAAGTTCAGTAAGGCCTTCACTGAGTTTCTGTGAGCACACAAATCATGTCGTCTTTCCAGCACTGACTGTTCAGACATAGGTCTGTCGTCAAGGCGAGCTAACGCAGCAGCTAGTTGCCGTCTTTGCATGCTGTAACGAGGGCAGTGACAGAGAACGTGCTCTATAGTTTCATCGCTGCCGCAATGACCGCAAGCAGCACTGTCTTCCATGCCGATTCGGAAGGCGAAAGCTTTGGTGAAGGCGACACCAAGCCATAGTCGGCAAAGCACTGTTGTCTCGAGTCGAGAGAGTCCAGACGGAGGCCGGAGTCGACGAGACGTGTCCAGTCTACGCAGTCGCGTGTGCTGTAAGCACTCGGTGTTCCACAGTGATTTCAATTCTGCATTAGCGATTTTTGGGATGGTCATTGCAGCATCAGTCCTTGAAAATGGTATAGATTTTTCTTGACCATCTTCGTGTGCTGATCGGGCAGCTGCATCGGCATGTTCGTTGCCCAATATGCCGCAGTGACTTGGAAGCCACTGAAACATGATTCTGTGTCCTTTGTCGAAGAGGTGGTGAAGCAGCTCTCTAATTTCCAGCACTAGTTGTTCATGAGGTCCCCGGCGTAAGGCAAATATCAAACACTGTAGTGCTGCCTTAGAGTCCGTGAACACGCTCCAATTCTTGGCTTCTTGGTGTTTAATGACTTGAATTGCGCTACGTATAGCAGCAAGTTCCGCAGCTGTCGATGATGTCTGGTGGGATAAACGAAACTTCACCGTTGTTGCTGTTGCAGGAAAGATCACTGATTCTGTAGACCCATCCACTTTAGTTGAAGGGTCAGTATATAGATGAGTATGCTCACTGTATTTCTCATATAACAAGAGAAGAGAAAGCTGCTTTAGCGCTGGAGACAAGAGCCGAGCTTTTGACCCTATGCCTGGAACCGTGAGTTCAACATGTGCATATGTTATACTCCATGGGGGAGTTGAAATCCTCGATGGAGTTGTATATCCCGTAGGAATGCGTGTGCGATATGACAAGACTGTCTGGCAAAATGAGGCACGAGATCGGGCTTCTGGCAGTGAAGCTAGATGATGGGCAGGGGCACGAGTAAGATGCCTCACGTGTGCTCTGAGCACTTCCATCATGATATGCGTCTTTAGCGGGTAGTCATTAGCGATCTCGATTGTCTCAGCTGTTGATGAACATCGCGGTAGTCCCAGACAAACTCGCAGAGCCATAGCCTGGATGCTTTCGAGAGTCCGAATGTTGGTTCTACAGGTGTTGGTCAACACAGGCAAACTGTAGCGCAAATAGCCAAGAAAAAGCGTCTTGTACAATTGCATCATTGCATGTACTGAAGTCCCCCAGGTTTTTTCTCCGAGATACTTGAACAAGTTAGCAATTTCTGTCGGCCTCTTATTCAGGTGGGCCACATGTGGGCCCCAGAAGAGGTCTCTATCAATGAATACGCCTAGAAATCTGTGCGTCATGACATATGGTATGACTTGGCCATCGATTGATATAGCGTATGGTCTCATTGGCTTTCGACTAAAAGCAATCAATGCGCATTTCGCTGGCGAGATTTTCAGACCCTGGTCCTTGAGGTACACTGATACCAACGTCACAGCTTTCTGAAGTCTTCCACGTACTTGAGGTCTTGTCACGCCAGATGTCCCGACGCAGATGTCGTCAGCGTACATGGATAACTTGACCACACATTGTAGTCGTTCTACAAGACCAATGAGAACGAGGTTGAAGAGGGTTGGACTCAAGATGCCACCTTGCGGGACTCCTCGATGCGTTGGGTGTTGGGAGGTTCGACCATCTGCAGTGTTCACAAATAAGGTCCGCCCTTGTAAATAACTGCGTGTTCAACAATACAGTTGCCCGCCTAGGCCCACTGACTCAATGGCTTCGAGGATGGCGTCATGTAGAACGTTCTCGTATGCTCCTTTTACGTCAAAGAACATGGCTGCAGATAGTCGTTTACCTGCCTTTTGTTGCTGGACATATGCGACGAGATCTATAACATTGTCAATCGAACATCGGTGACGGCGAAAACCAGCCATGGCGTTCGGATATATCTCATTGTATTCCAGGTACCATTCAAGCCTGGCCAAGATCATTCTCTCCATTACCTTTCCTACGCAACTTGAGAGTGCGATGGGTCGGTAAGAGGCAATGTCCAGGGGAGATTTGCCAGGCTTAAGAATCGGTACCAAGCGGCAAATCTTCCAATTTTGCGGAACGACGCTAGCTTGCCAGGAATCGTTGAAGATGTTAAGGAGTGCTTCTCGTGCCCGTTTACCAAGGTTGCACAGCATTCTGTATGAGATGTCATCCGGGCCAGTTGACGACGACTTATTACATAAGACGAGCGCCGCATCGAGCTCCTGTGATGTAAACGGTAGATCCATGCTTGGGTCCAGTGAGTGAGGGATATGCACTGTATGTAGGCTTGTGTACGCTGTCTGGTCCACGGTCATAGCGCAGAAATCTTCTGCTACCTCAATTTCATGGCGGCGATGAAAAAGTGCAAGGGCTTTCAAGGGAAAACGCTGCTCTGGAACAGAACGTAGGCCTCGCACAATTCTCCATATCTGAGACAGTGGTTTATGAGGATCTAGCGACGCACAAATTTTCCTCCATTGTTGGGTGTCTAATTTGTCAAGGCGCCGTTGTATCTTCTTTTGGATGCGCCGGGCTGTCCGTAGATCGTCTGTGGAATTGGTGCGTCGGTATCGTCTTTCGGCACGACGGCGGATCGCAGCTCCAGCTCGAGGTCACATTCAGAGTACTTCAAAGAGCATATTATTGTGCGCATAGCCGCATGTGCAGTTTCCTTAATAGCTTGCTGAAGACCATTGGACAGGCCTTCTTCCCAAGAATCCTCAAGTTGAGTTTTGAACACACTCCAATCTATTCTTTGTGTTGTGGTAGAGGAGTACGTGTTCGAAATACCTTTAATCTTCAGATAAGTGGGGATGTGGTCGCTTCTGTGTGTTTCAATGTCCAAAAACCACTTTACCCGTGTAGCAAATCAGCGTGAAACAAAGGACAAATCAAGGCAGCTGCTATATGTAGTGCCGCGTAAAAACGTAGGACTGGCGTCATTCAGAAGGATGAGACCATGGCCGGAAACCAATGATGCTAGACGTCATCCCGTTGAATTAAGCCTTGAGCTTCCCCAGATGGGATGATGCGCATTGAAATTCCCGGTGATAACCCACGGACCCGGATGTGCCCGTAATACCGTCTAGTTTGTTGGCGTCGAAATGACTTGATGGGGATATATACACGCCTAGAATTGCGAATGTCACCTTTCCTTTTTTAACAGAGAAGCACACATACTGATTGCCGTCGTGAGGTTGCACTGGCTGGACGACGTAAGTAAGCTCCCGGCGAATAAATACAACAACCTTGCTACTTTCGATGTCACTTGAAGAGAAAAATGACTCGTAGCCGGATAATCTCATTGGGTGCGATAATTTCGGTTCACATATAATCATGATTGGAAATCGGTACAGATGAACAAACTGGCGAAAATCAGATATGCGAGATCTTAGACCTCTTGCGTTCCACTAAAAAATCGACGCTTCTCTGACCTCCTGACGGAACGACTTGTGATTGTCGGCCATGGCTTTACTGGAGGCTTGCAAGGACCGGACTCAACGCGTCCAGCACCTGTAGGCCGCTCCTAGCAGTTGCGTATCGATGCTTGTCAGAAGACTTCTGATGACACGCACAATAGATCGTTGATTAGGAATAATTTGACGATCTGCTGTTGGAGCCCCGTCATCAGCAGCATTGGCTTTCACTGGGAGCAAAGAGCGGGAAGGCTGCTCGGAAGGCCGTGCATTCGCAAGCACCAGCCAGTCTTCAGGGGAGAGAGGCTTCGCTGGTGGAGGTATTCTTGTACTCTCTGGCTTTCTACTGGATGTTGATGGTGGTGTAGACCAAAGTGGTGCATGAATATCACCATGACTGGAGCGCTTCCGTCGGTGGCGACGTCGATGCCGGATTTTCTGTGAAGCTTCTCTATGAGTTGAGTTATCCCTGGCCATTTCTTTCAGGATACCCATTTCTTTCTTGAGTCTTGGGCATTCCTTAGACGTGGCTTCATACGTACCTCGACAATTGCCGCACCTATAAGTTGTTGCACAACAGGTGTCTACCGTGTGCGCCTCCGCGCACCGGGGGTATACGGTAGAGTTCGCACAGACGCCCTTTACATGGCCGATCTTGAAACACTTGTTGCACTGAAGCGGCTTTGAGACAAAATGTCGTACCACATGCCGGAAATGCCCCACCTTGACGTGCGTAGGGATTGAGTCGCCCTTAAAGACTATCTTAACGCAGCGGCTGTTCCCGAGGCGGCTTATATGCTTAATGACCACTCCTTCGTACGCCGGTTTTATTGGAATGGGTAGATCCGTGTTTGGGATTGCCAAGTCAATGTCGTGAATGACACCTGCAGTGCAGGTCCCAGTCATCGGTACTACCGCTCGTACTTTGACATCTCCAAACTCTGTCATCATGCGAAGCTTCTCTAGCGTGTCTGCATGTGTTGTGTCAACAGCTAAAACGTTCTTACGTGCGTTTAGCCGGACCTCTTAGATTTCATTCTGTGCTATTCCCTCAAGAACATTGGAAATGGCTTGCCTGTTCAATTTTCGAAGACCAGCGGAAGGATCCACGGGCATGAAGAGAATGGTATGCGGCCAGCGTTCACTCCTTGCCTTGACAGTTGACGTGCTTGCTGGTGATGACGTCTTGATGAAACTCCTTTTGGCCTTGCGGCTCATCACAGACACGAAGCTGCCATCTGATGAGTCGTCGCCGTCGACTGAGTAGATGTCTGTGTCTTCATTGGAGCTGCACCAAGAGCCTCATTTCCTTGCGGAGCTTACAAATGTTGAGCTGTAGCCAGACGGGCCAGCAGTTCGTTCTTCGTCCATGAGCACGAGAGCAGGAGCATCTCTTGAGCCGTCGCTGGTGATGGACCATGAGCCTTGAGCCACAGAAGAGCTTGAGGGCGCTGACATTTGACCACGTGGGCCTGTAGAAGTCGCCGCTGCCATCGCCACAAGGCGGGACGCAGAGAGCGTCCCAGGAAGTGTGGAAAATATAACGAAAAACAGTTAGTAGTGGCAGACGCGTTCTATCACTAAGTAACTTCGTCGTCGTCTCTCATATTTAGTTATAATTGTGCATTATGTTATGGCAGCTCGAGGTCAGTCAGCGGAAAACTGATTTAATTATGCTCAATTTTTTTCAGAAACGTTCCAGACAGCATTTTTGGCAGAAAACCGAATGAAAAGTAACGGTAAGTAAGAAATGCACGTGCCAATATTGTTGTAAAACCTCTGAAAAGAATCACGCGGGCCCGTGTGTGTTAAAACGACCAGCTGCCATCACTGTGCCTTTTTTAACAGACGGCCCGCAGTCTCCAGAACTTCGTTTCAAATCGGCCATGAGGTGCTTATGAAGACAAAAAGTACTGCGTTTTTGTATTAGCAGTATAGTGTGAAGGCAGTTTATGCGAATCGCATCAATAAACCGGTACTGACAATGTGGTTTGCTGGCGGCAATGCCACAGAACAGCGAATTCATCACTCCCGCAGCTGATCACGTCGTTTACAGCAGTTAGTATTTGAAGACTCTTACGGCCCTCTTCTCATAAGCTATGAAGGTGAACCCATTAAAGGCCCATACATATTAAACGGCATTGCTTCGTAACCAATGGGAATAAGCTGCGCGAATGATTTTCTACAAAGCGATGAGCGTTTTAGCAAAATGTCTCAACGCCCCTCATATATTTGGCCACGGCTTGAAAAGGAGTCGAGAGACAAACGAGCTTTCTCACCTCGGATGGCTTGATTAAGCAGCTCTCAATACAGGCGTCCAATGTCTTGTTCTTAGCTTGCTTTATTCACCAAGCAGAGCCCAGTGCCACTTCGCATCTCTGTTCTCTCATCCGGCGAACCGCGAGAAAACTATTTTCTGAAGGTTCTTCGCGAAGTGGACTCCCGCCGTGAGAGGGTGTGTTGACGGTGTTTCTGGGGTGTCTGAATAAATGAACATCGCGGAACGTAGCTAAGACCAACGACGTAACCGGATTTTCACGCCTACTACCTATCTATGTACACCCCGTGTGTCTGATTCTCCCGCGACCATAATTAATTTTTCATCTACGTACTCGCTGCCTGCGACTAGGCACAAACGCGTGCGCGCCATGCTGTTTCTTCACAGCAATTATTGTTGATTGCGCTATGTTTTTGCTGTTTTGGTGAACAGGTGGCGAGTCTTTCAAGATGCCGCCATGCATTTGTGCGTGCTCAGCAGACAAAGAGTTCGTTCCCGCCCTTGTCGACTTCATCTTGCGTGGGCGCGCCGCGTCCCGTGAGAGGCTTGACTTGTGTGGGTTCGGATGCCAGTTGTATATGCAGGCCAGGAACACGTATCGTCCGCGCTGATTGCCTTTCCATCACAAATGGCCATGCGCATCAGTCTGTGTATACGAGTATGTGTAATGTGTGTGTTTGTTGGCGTGTCTCCACATGCATTTGCCGCGTGAAATGTGTGCACCTGTGTGCAAGCCCATGTGTTCCTGTGTTTTGCTGTTCACCAGAATTCGTTCAGCCTCATCGAACGACGTACGTATGTTCATCGATTCCATCGTGGTGCATTAGCAACTTGTCACTTTCTTGATACGTGAGTGCAGTAACGCCCTCTCCATTTTGCGTTCAGGGGACTCAAGAGTTTCTCTTGAAGAAACTTCTATCCCCGATTTTTAAAAAAAAAGGATCTTTTTACGCAAAACGTCCAGAAAAACGAATTTGCGATTGCGAGTTAACGCCTATTTTGACAAAATAAATCAGCTGCTAGTTTCCCAGCTAATCGATTGCGACTGCAGCTACAGTTCTGAGAAATCAGAATCACGAACGCGTTACCATTTGCCTAAACGAGATAATTCGTTCTTGCTCCAGTCAGTACGCGTTATGTCAGCATGATTCACACTTGTCTGCCTGAATTTAGGCCTAAACTACATTCGGCAATAACGTTGTTATCGGACGTATTAATGCTCTGTAGTTATCACTTGGGAAGTTTATTTTTACATATTTATTACCATTTTCATTTACACAATACTTCAGATTTTATTTGTGCCTATGCAGGGGGGCAGTACATAAATACATGAATTTCTGAATGATAGTCAGAAAGAAATGACAAAAAAGAAGTAAGTAAAAAAATACTACAATGAAATAGGACACGTGTAAAATACCAAAAGAAATTGAATAACAATAACATCAGAAACAGGCAAAGTAATTATAGAGAACATATTGTGCACGCATGAACATAAATAATACACTTGAAGGTCGAGGACAACAATAATACTCTTGATATACTCAAAAACAGTAACACTGAAACTAAGGAATGAAGGTTAATCAACGTGACAATGTTGATAACATGAAATAAATATACTGTGAGCGTCATTACTCGTTCCATCTTTTCATCTGTACATACTTATCATCACCACTCCTGTTTAGGTTGTGGGGCACATACTCGAGACAATAAAGAAGAGTATTGAGGGTACTGGACGCCATCTTACAAGTGGTGGAGGTGCTGCCTCATTCCCGCGTCCTCTCGCGCTCTCGGACAACCCCAGCGTCTTCTAGAACACATCCCTAGAGCTCCGTTCAGGCCGCCGCTTAAACGACCTGGGTTCGGTAATGTCGCAAGCCGACCAGCCCAGCGCAGCAGCTGCGCCACCGCTTCCACTGCCAAGAAACCCTTCTCACCTGGTCACCACCCCTCAAAAGGATCCTCCGCTGTTCGCAGGGCTTCCGGGTGAGGACGTGGAAGACTGGCTCGAGGAGTATGACCGCGTGAGTGCCATCAACAACTGGGATGAGCCTGCGAAACTCACCCACGTTGCTTTCTACTTGAGCGACGTCGCAAAAACGTGGTTTTTAAACCACGCTACCGATTTTTTGATATGGCCCACCTTTATGCGCCAGCTCCTCCAGATTTTCGCCAACCCGTCAGTGCGCCCGGATATTGCCAAGAAAAGGCTTGGTGCACGTTTTCAACGCCCCGGCGAGTCTTACACTTCTTAAATTGAAGATGTTCTCGCGCTTTGCCGCCGCATCGACAACCTTATGGCGGAAAACGACCGCGTTTGCCACCTTCTGAAAGGCATTGCGACGGTCGCTTTTAATGCGGCTTGTTGTGCAGAATCCCCGGACTGTCGCCGATGTTGTAGCTAGCTGTCAGCGCCTCGAGGAGCTTCAAACCACTCGGGTGCAACCTGATATGCCTGATCTCAGCTCGAGTCATGACACAACAGAGCTGCGTTCATTGATCCGCTCTATCATCCGCGAGGAACTTCATGCACAGGCTTTACCTCGCCACCTTGATATTTGAACGACGCCACCTGCTACTAGTTTACGCGACGTCGTGAGGGAGTAACTGGCCTTGATCACAGGCACACTAGTTCCGAGCTCAGATCCCGTGCCCATGCCAAGTTATGTTCACCTTGCTGCAACGACGCCTGTGCCCCACCAAAGCCTGGCCTCGATAACTGTTACACCTGTTCCGAGTTCTTATCCTGTGGCCATGCCAACTTATGCTCAGGTTGCTGCTAGGACACCTGCACCCCAGCACAGCCCAATGCAGCTACCAGCGCCCGATGTGCATGGTTCGCTCAACTCGCTCGCACCACGACCATCTTCCCAGCCTTACAACACCTGGCGCACTACACCACCGACTTGCTTTTATTGCGGCATCCGTGGTCATATTTCAAGGTTTTGCCGACGCCGTCAACAAGACGAAAGACGAAGCTACGGTGACTATGAACGGGACGACTTCTACCCAACTGGAACACCCTATCGCCGACAGTATCAGTAGAGCACACGCCGGTCGCCGTCTCTGCAGAACTTTGCCTCAGTTGGCAGTTCCCGTTTCTCACGTCGTCGCTCACCTTCAGCGATGCGGCGTTCCTCCTCTTCCCTTCGACCTTCTACTTCGATTCCCGACCGCCAACTGGAAAACTAAACAGCGCAGCTTCGGGAGGGAAAGCCGCATCTTTCGAACTGCATCAAACTCCTCCAGACCGCCCATCAAATGTTTTATTGGTGTATGTTGAAGGTATACAGACAGAGGCACTAGTAGACACAGGCGCTTCACTTTCCGTAATTCGTGCAGACATTTGTGCCCGCTTGAAAAAAGTTAGGACGCCATACGATGGCCCTCCCCTTCGTTGCGCAGATGGAGTCCCTATTCAGACTTCAAGTGTTTGTACAGTCCGCGTTTTCATAGATGGCATCCTTCACCACATTCAGTTTCTTGTACTTCCTTTGTGCACTCACACAGTCATTTTAGGATGGGACTTCCTTTCTTCGGCATCAGCTTTCATATCGTGTCGTCAGCGAGTAATCCATATGTCAGCTACTGAGAGTTCATCTGATGTCGATCCATACAGCTTCCGTTTCGTCGCTGCCGCGGATTGTTTCATTTCTCCAGGAGATGAACGAATTCTCACGATCGCTTGGGATACTATAGTTAACGGTGACGTGTTCACTGCTCCACCAGTTCCCTCCAAACCTGCGGGGCTTACTATTGCACCCGGCCTTGTGCGCTTTAACGACGGTAAGGCATTGGTCACCACCTTGAACCCAACTTCATCGCCAGTGATGCTGCCCCAGGCCACTGCTGTGAGCTGCTTCGTTGAGAGCGAGCCTTTTTCGCTGGTTAATCTTCACGCAGAATCACCGCCTTCGTCTGCTACAACCGATACCAAGGCAACCACTGCTGCTTTAAATGCTACCATAAGTCCTCACCTCACTGCTGAGCAAAAGAGAGACCTTTAGACCTTCTCCAAAAGCACAGCTTTTCGTTCGACGTACATTTCAAAGTTTTGGGCTGCACATCTGTTGCAGAGCACAGCCTCGAAACCGCAGGCAGCTCCATTGTGCGCCGCCGCCCATACCATTTGTCTTCGGCGGAACGGCAAATGATTGAGGAAAACGTCGCCTACATGCTAAAACGGGATATTATTCGACCTTCATCCAGCTCTTGGTCGTCTCCTGTGGTGTTGGTCCGGAAAAAGGATGGATCTGTCCGCTTTTGTGTTGATTACAGGGCGCTAATTAAGATAACAAAAAAAAGATATATATCCGTTGCCACGCATAGATGATGCCCTGGACTCCTTACAAGGCGCAGAATATTTCTCCAGCCTTGACCTTCGATCCGGGTATTGGCAAATACCTATGCGCGAAGCAGACAAGAGGAAAACAGCGTTTGCAACGCCTGATGGGCTTTACGAGTTCAACGTCATGCCTTTTGGCTTATGCAACGCTCCAGCAACATTCGAGCGCATGATAGATACTGTCTTACGTGGTCTAAAGTGGAAAACCTGCTTATGCTATATGAACGATATCGTAATTTATTCTACTTTTCCTCAGCACCTTAAGCGTTTGGACGAAGTTCTTACGTGCATTTCGAACGCTGGGCTTCAGCTCAATACAAAAAAGTGCCACTTCGCCAGCAGGAGCATCAAAGTATTGGGTCACCTTCTCAGCAAAGATGGGGTTCGACCCGACACCGACAAGGTTGCTGCCGTAATTAATTTTCCACGCCCGGGCAATCAAAAACAATGGCGAAGCTTCGTGGGCCTGGCGTCTTACTTCCACCGCTTTATCAGTCACTTTGCTGCCATTGCGAGGCCGTTACACAAGCTTCTGACGTCAGGAATGACCTTCACTTGGACTGACGAGTACGAATGTGCTTTCCAGGCCCTTAAACGTGCCTGGACATCAGACCCCGTCCTCCGTCACTTCGATGAGAGCGCACCCACTTTCCTTCACACAGGTGCCAGCGGCCACGGAATCGGTGCCGTCCTTCTCCAGCACGACGACACTTCACGTGAGCGAGTAGTTGCGTATGCCAGCCGCGAACTAACACCTGCAGAGCAGAACTACTCGATAACAGAGCAGGAATGCCTTGCAGTCATTTGGGCCATTCAGAAGTTTCGACCTTATCTGTATGGACGCCACTTCACTGTCATTATCGACCACCATGCCCTATGCTGGTTGTCTTCGCTGAAGAATTTTTCTGGGCGACTCGGTCGCTGGATACTCCGTTTGCAAGAGTACACTTTTGACGTTGTGTACAGGTCTGGCAAACAGCATCAGGATGCCGACGCTCTCTCTCGCTGCCCTTTGCCACTTTCATCTTCAACCACGCATCCTCGATGCCCCTCAGGTGATCAAGCGGCTTCCTCAGCACTCACGTTATCACCCCTGGCAGTTGCTGGGCCACTATCTTTAAACAGCACCGCTCAGTTTGCCGCGTGCCAACGATACGCCCCATATAGTAACCGCATCATCGGGTACTTGAATGACTCGCCTTCTCCACATAATGCCATACTACGTCGTCAGCTACGGCAGTTCAAGCTAGACAACAATGTCCTGCAGCGCTATACTTACAATGCGGATGGGCATCGGTGGGTGCCAGTACTTCCCCGTTCACTGCGAAAACAAGTTCTCGAAGCACGCCACGACGATCCATCAGCTGGACACTTGGGATTTCAGAAGACCTACAACCGCGTTAGGAGCCGTTTCTTCTGGCCTGGTCTTTCTACCTTTGTGGCTAATTATGTCGCTTCTTGTGCACCGTGTCAACGCCAGAAACGACCAACTTCTGCTCCTGCTGGAATATTACAACCCATTCCATGTCCCGATACACCTTTTGTCGTTGTCGGAATAGACCTCGTCGGACCACTTCCCGTAACGCCAGCAGGCCACCGCTGAATCGTCACAGCCGTCGACCACCTCACACGATACGCGGAGACCGCTCCTCTACGCACTAACTCCGCCTCAGACGTTGCCGCCTTCTTTTTAGAAGCCATTGTGTTGCGTCATGGTGCACCTCGCACGTTGTTGAGTGACCGGGGCAGGGCCTTCATGTCGACAATTCTTGACGAAATTCTAAAAACTTGTGGCACAGTTCATAAGACCACATCCGCTTACCACCCGCAGACAAATGGCTTGACAGAGTGATTCCAACGGACTCTAATCGGCATGATATCCATGTACATCGGACCGAACCACGATAACTGGGACAAAATCTTGCCGTTCGTAGCGTTTGCACACAACACCGCTGTTCAACGAACCACCGGGTATTCACCTTTCTTCCTCGTCTATGGTCGTGCGCCGACATTCACTATTGACCCCTCTTTTTTTAATGTAACGACAAAGACGTCCACGACTACGCCAGAAAATTTCGTCTCCAGGCTCGCTGACGCATGGCCACGTGCTCAACTCAACACAGAGGCCAGTCAACTAGACCGCAAGCAACGATATGACAGCTTTCGCCGAGATGTCACCTTCCGTCCTGGAAATGAAGTACTACTTTGGACGCCTGTTTGTACACCCGGATTGTGTTAAAAGTTTCAGTCACGCTTTCTCGGACCTTACGTTGTTAGTGAACGAGCATCTCCTGTCAATTACCTTGTCACTCCCGTCGAGGGTTCCTCGGACCGTCGTTACTGTGCATCCGAGATAGTTCACGTTTCACGCCTTAAACTTTTTGTTCACCGTACCTTTCCCGCCTAAGTCTCGGCCGGGTCGGCCTATCAAGTGCGCGGGGAAAATAAGTGTGAGCATCATTACTCGTTCCATCTTTTCATCTGTACATACTCATCATCACCACTCCAGTTTAGGTTGTGGGGCACATACTCGAGACAATAAAGAAGAGTCTTGAGGGTACTGGACGCCATCTTACAATACGTTCATTAGAATCTGTCTTTGTTATTTGTGATGCTTCCCATTTATTCCAATTGTTTACAGTTCGTGGGAAGAAGGAAAACCTATATAGGTTAGTTCTGGTGCTGCATTACAGTAGATCGCTCACTCGCGAGTCCATTCATCTGTGGTTTGTCGTCCATTCGTCTAACCGTGATGCCTTCGTCCATCCGTGCGCAGCTCATGCTACGTTATCCTGTCGCAGCCACGCTAAACAATGATTTTTGTATATGTTCAGTAATCTTGCTTTATCGTGCATCAGGCATGTATGCCATTTTTTCAATTCTTATATGGCTGGAAAATGGTTTTCGATAGCACGACACGAACAAGGACGTGCATATTCTGGGTATGTAGGTATCGGAAATATCCTAACAATTCTAACATCTTTATTGGATTTAATGCCTTACGTATCGGTGGCTATACATGTGACAGCATAAAAGGACACTGCTTTCTACTGAATAAAAATTAAGGAAGACAGCCAGAATTGTTGCATGCTTACATAAAATCTCGAAAAAAAGATGCTTGTTTGAAGTGAGAACTGTCTGCACAAAAATGGCCAGCCGTGCCATAGTAAACGTAAGCATGAAACACATATCAAAATTTAATCAGTTGAAGCTTATACTAGCCAAGCACAGGTGCGTATTACCAAGGGTAAACATCACCAAACTACACACCACAACACTCTGCACTCATTCACAATGTCACTGTTGAGACAGAGATGAAATCCACACCCCTGTTGCCCGGTTTGAACACTTCCTTTTCGTTTATTATGTGCTCAAGCACCACCTTTCGCCCGCTTCTTAGTCCTATGCGCAGCATGGTGTTCCCGCCAACATATTACCGCGGTAGATTCGACATCCTTCCGGAGGCGCGGCGTGGTCGCTTGTCTTCAGTAGAGGGGTGGGTTATCCAGGGATCAAATGGCTCAAATGAAGGGGGCTCTCCGGTTTTAGCCCGCCCCCACCCCAAAGGGGCAGAAAAGATTACCGATTTCCTTGTTTTGATCTGAAAAGTTTAACCCTCTTTGTGGATTTCCCTGTTAATACAGATTAACTATTTCAATAACCCATATAGATGATTCTAAGAGGCTGGTCGTTCCATAACGTGCAGTTTAACCATCTTGGTGGATTCCCCTGTTAGAAAGAAATTAACTAATTCAATAACCCGTATACATGATTCTAAGAGGTTGGTCGTTGCATAACGTGCTTAATCTTCAAGTGAGCTCACAGTTCCGCAGTCTGTGGTAAATACCCTTTACTCGCCCAAGACTATGCATCGTGTATAGAGGCAAGGAGCTGATACAGCGGATGGACACATATATAAAGCAGCCTGACGAGGATTTCAGCAGCTACAGTGCAGAAAGCAATGCGAAGGCTCATAGCATGGTTACTGTCTGAACTGTCAATTAATGCACTAGAGGCAAATAAACAGTATGAAGTTGTCGCATAGGTATGCTACAGTATGCTTTCTCTATATTGTAAACAACGCACCACGAAATATTTTTGGGGTACGGAACGTCCCATAATGCATACTCTGAAAAAGAAATGATTTAATTCTTCGCTTCTGGCTAGGCCGTCCTGTCTTATTACTGCTAGGTTGTTATATAGTAAATCTTAAGAGACCATCACTAGGTAAAGGTTGCGAACAGAAAGTATCTACAACTTATTGTAGCCGGCGAGCAAGGCGACGCTGGACTCAGTTGGTGGCGAAGGTTTAATGTGATAAGCAAGCGGCTCGCTTGCCAATATAAGTACAGGCACATGACGTAGCCTGTGACGTCAGTACGGCGCGTCATACGTTGGCTACTACATCTCTTCCCCCTTTATTTATCAGCATAGCCAAAACGTTCGGGAGGCTTTCGAATTCTTGTGCTTCGTCGCAATTCAGGTGGCGCGACGTTTTCTTGGGAGCTGGCGTCCGACGCCTGCTTTGATGGCAGTTGCGTCACGCTGGCTCGGTCAGGTGGTGGAAGTCGTTGCTCTGGTGCAGGCCCGTCCGGCGGCGATGCGGTGTCGCTGTCGCTTTGTGACGGAGTGGAACCCGGCTGTGCCATGTGGGTTTGCTCAGGAATCCACACGCTTCTGGAAAGAGGAGCAAGGCATGTGTTAGGAACAATATCGTCCGCATGCAGAAAGCGCTCGTGGTCTTCGATTCGGACTATGTATGTTCCTTTGCTAACTCGTCGCACAACTGTTCCTTCCAACCAACGTGGATCACTCGGTCGGTTTCCTCGCACACGAACGTTGTCGCCAACCTCGAACTCCCTCCATGAAGTATGGGTTTCCTGACCCTGTCTTCGAGCTATATTTGCTTCGGCACGTTTCGCTAGCTCCGGATGCAAGATGCTCAGCCTCGTGCGTGGCCTCCATGAGAGAAACAGTTCGGCTGGCGTCTTACCGGTCGTCGAACACGGTGTGTTTCGGTAGGTGAACAGGAACTGGTCTACCCGATGTTGCATCGTTCGAGTCACTCCCGTGTTCTGCTCGTCCCGTAGCTGTTTGATGAAGCTTCGCTTGAAGGTCTGGACAAGCCTCTCCGCCGTGCCATTTGAAGCTGGGTGGTAAGGTGGTGTCTTGGAGTGCTGCACTGCATTGCAGTTGAGAAAATTTGTGAATTCAGCAGACACAAAGTGCGGCCCATTGTCAGTCACAATTCTCTCGGGAAGCCCAAATGCAGCAAAAACAGTGCGGAGTTTTTCAACTGTCGCCTGTGCTGTAGTGGACTTCATGCGCAGAACATCCACCCACTTGGAATGCACATCGACAAGCACTAAAAACCAGTCGTTCTTGTAGTAGGCAAATTCCAGGTGAACTCTCTGCCACCTGCGGGTTGGCCATCCCCACGATAACATCGGCACGTAGGGCGCAGAGTTCTGCGTTAGTTGGCAAGTTGAACAACCTCTTACAGTTTCTTCAATGCGGTCGCACATCTTTGGCCACCACACATGGCTTCTTGATAGCATTTTCATGCGAGTGATGCCTGGATGCCCTTCATGCAAAAGCGATAAGACTTGAGATTGTACCGCTTCAGGTATAACAACCCGAGTTCCCCATGTTATGCAACCACAGTCTACCGGCAGTTCGTCTTTCCGCGAGAAGAATGGGGCTACGTTGTCTTCTGACACGTACGATGGCCATTCATTCAAAACATACATCAGCACCTTAGGCAAAACTGGATCTTTTTGGGTTTCGTCACTGATCCTTTTCGCAGATAGTGGTACGGCTTCTACTGCTGAAAAGAAGTGAACATAGTCACTTTCGTCGGTGTCGTTCGGAAGCGGTAATCGCGATAACGCCTCCACGTTTGCTACTTGGGCTCCCTTTCTGTATACCCATTTGTAGCGATATGCAGCTAGCACTAGCATCCAGCGCTGCATGCGTGCTGCTGCCATTTGCTGAATTGGCTTTGTTTGCCCCAGCAGTCTCTCCAGGGGAAGGTGATCGGAATAAATGGGGAATTCATCGCCGTAAAGATACTTGTGAAACCATTTGATTCCGAAAATCACAGCCAACGCTTCCTTTTCTATGTGTGCGTAGCCACTTTCGGCCTTGCTCAAAGTGCGTGACGCATAAGCTATCGGCCTTTTTTCCCCGTTCACGACATGAAACAACACTGCGCCAACCCCGTAAGGAGAGGCGTCGCAGACTAATCCAAGAGGCTTCTTTGGGTCATAGAATGTTAGCACGCTCGCTTGCGTAAGGAGGCTCTTACTCTCCGCGAAGGCTTTTTCTTCTTTTGCGGACCAGACCCACTTCTTATCCTTCTTAAGCAGTGCATACAAAGGCTTTAGCCTCGAAGACATGTTTGGCATGAACTTGGAGTAAAACGTTATCATGCCAAGGTACGCTTTAAGCTCACTGCTGTTCTCAGGTGTGGGTGCTTCCCTTATGGCTTCAATCTTCTCGACGCACGGGTGCACACCATATTCATCAATGATATGCCCAAGATATTTGACAGAATTCAAGAAAAACTTGCATTTTTCCTTTCTCACTTTTACGCCGTGGTCCATGAAAACCTGCAGGACTGCTTCCACCCAGGCCAGGCATTCGGTATGCGATGCTCCCGTGATGAGGATGTCGTCGAGGTAGCATACCACTCCAGGTAGTCCTTTCAACTGCTCGTTCGTGATTGCCTGGAAAACTGCAGGTGCACTTGAGATTCCGTACGGCATTGGAACATACTGGAACAACCCCATGTGAGAGTTTATATTCAGCAAAGGTCTTGAGTCAGGGTGCACCTCGATTTGCTGATATGCCGTCGAAAGGTCCAGAACGGTGAAAACCTTGCCCCCAGCCAGTTTCGTGAACAAATCCTCCACCGCGGGCAGTGGGTAATGGTCGGTCTTCACACATGGATTCACTGTCAATTTATAGTCTCCATACAATCGTACTGTGCCGTCTGGCTAGTGAACAGCTACCAGCGGCGTGGCCCAGTCGCTGCGGGTTACGGGCACCAGTACGCCCTCTTTTTGCAAGTTGCCTAGCTCATGCCCGACAGGTTCACGAATGGCATACGGCACAGACCGCGCCTTTCAAAAGACTGGAATGCTTCCTTCCTTAAGCACCAGTTTTGCTTGGTAACCCTTTATCAACCCTAAACCAGGTGAAAAAACGCTGGCATACCTTGCCAGGATGCTGTCGACAGACGGTTGTGCGTGAACCTCGTGAATGCTGTTTAGGTCCATTCCGAGGTTCGCAATCCAGTCGCGGCCTAGGAGTGTTGGCTTCTCTCCTGCTACCACGATGATTGGCAGGACTTTCCGCTGTGCCTTATAATCGACCAAAACCTCCGCTTGGCCTTTCACTTGTAGCGCCGCTCCGCCGTAAGTCTTGAGCTTCATCTCGCACTTCGCAAGCTGCGGCGGCTGCTTTAGCTGCCGGTAAACGCATTCCGGAACGAGTGATACGGCTGCGCCCGTATCTACTTGCATCTTCACAAGCTGGCCGGCTATCTGTACTTCAACTTCATATGGTTGTTCCGTGCCCACCAGATACACACCTTGCAGCAGCAGCTCTGTGCCTCCGCTCGCTTCGTCACTTACATTGTGGACGGCGCCAGGCGCCGGTTGCTTGCATCTGCACATGCGCGCCAAATGCCCCACGCGCTTGCAAAGATGGCATTTGAATTTACGATAACAGCAGCAACGGGCGTCATTCTCTTGACCGCATCGATAGCAGCTTTGCATTGAACTGTTCTTCGGCTTGATGGCAAACTCCGGTTCCTTCCCCGTCTTCTTTACAGCGTGAATGTCGGCATCCGTATTTGCAGTTGGTCGGAATCCCCTCGACTCCCGCTCCGCTAGCTCAACGCTCTTAGCAAAAACGCAGGCCGATTCGAACGTCAGTTCCTTCCTCTTCAGTAAACCCGTCTGAATGGTGGAATTCCGTAACCCAGCGACGAACCGGTCCCGTAAAGCGTCGTCGAGAAACGTACCGTAGTTGCACTTGGCTGCCATGTGCTTCAGTGCGTCTGCAAATGCCGCGACGGACTCCCCTTCTCCTTGGTACCTCCTGTTGAATTTGAAACGCTCCGCAATGACTTGACTAGAAGGCTCGTAGTGGCCACTCAGCCCTTTCACCAAGTCCTCGAACGTCTTCTCTTCAGGTTTTGCAGGTAGAAGAAGGTCCTTGAGCGTCTTGTACGCCTTCGTTCCTATGGCAGAGATGAAGGCTGACTTTTTAAGTTCTTCGTCTTGTACACCGGCTACTTTGCAATAGTGCCCAAACCATTCTACATACGAAGCGAAATCTTCGTCTCCTTCTTCTATGAAGGCGTCAAATTCCCACATCTTCGCCATACCTTGCCTGTCGCCTTCCAGCTGTCGTTGCTCACAGGATCCGCCCCCGTCGTTCGGTGCAGCCTATCCCATCTTCGTCGCCATCTGTTATAGCCGGCGAGCAAGGCGACGCTGAACTCAGTTGAGTGGCGAAGGTTTAATGTGATAAGCAAGTGGCTCGCATGCCAATATAAGTACAGGCACATGACGTAGCCTGTGACGTCAGTACGGCGGGTCAAACGTTGGCTACTACACTTATAACCACTATCTAGTCGCCAGCAGACCCTCACCGCTATTGCTTGAGAGTTGTGGTTGGGGTCTTCCATCGACCATCACTTTTGAATTCGCAATGCCCTGCGATACAGCCATGGATATCTCAGGGGAATATCATGCTTCTCCGAGCTGACAAAATACCACTGCCGAGCTCAACGATCCACAAGGCAGCACAGCTGTTATGTCACTTTCTTAGGTAAAACAAATTTTGTGTGCATACAACACTGCAAGAAATAAATCGCCTACGTGTTATTAAACACTCCGGATAGGCTTAAAGCAAATATGGCTTGTGTTATTTGCAGCTAAATCTAGGAAGCATGAAGTCTCAAGCAAGACCCGATGAAAATTGTCACAGCTTCACCGGAAAGGCGTAGCAATGAACGCGATAGCAACAATTTGATGAAAGGTTACGCGCAGAATGGAAAGCAGATCGAAACATGCCCCGCTTTCTTCACGCACAAATGACGCACGAAACGTACTCAAAGGTATGGATGCACGTGAATAAGCTTATCATTTGTTACTTTGCTGTGTCTTAAAAGCTCGCCCTTTTCGCAAACGGAGACTACAACGATGGCAGTGACCTTTGTGCGCCCGGTAACTACAGCATAATCGTTCCAGGTAAAGCCCGAGGCTAGCCAAGGCGTACGACCTTTTTCTCTTCACCGCCGCGAGATAAGCGCGCGTGAGGGAGCGTCGCTCTCCTTCTCAAAGCCAGACAAAGTACGAGTATAAGATTAGAGTGGGCACTGCTGCTCGATGTGAAGACGCCTGCTCATGGCGCCATCTTGCTGGTAATGCTGAAAACACAATTACTCCACGAGATGCTGTTGAGCAGTCGTAAGTGGTAGATATAAGCAGCTTGCCGTTTGAACGGTGAAGGATGTACTCCGGGGTGGCTAAGGCCACGTTTTCATGACACAGAGGTCCTACGTTCGATTCTACGCGCCGGGGTGTTTTTCTCTGGATTTTTTTTTCTTTCTTGCGTTTTCATATATATAGATACGTATACATATATGGTGCATGACCTCGACGTCGACGCCAACGCCAGCGGCAAAATCCAGCCGAGAGAGTCCATATGAATGTATCGCAATATAACGAAAAAGGGAGTGGGGCGAGGCCCTCCTCCCCCTATATTTTGAACCAGAGCCTCCGCTCTGCTAACACAGCCCGGCTCCAGTCGATACAGACGACGTCAATTTGCCGCGTGCCAGACTTCATGGCCGTTTGGGTAGGCGAGTTTGAAATGCGTGTTGTTACCGCTCCTACCTAGAAACGCATCTACCACACTATGGAGCTTCCATTGTAGAGTGGGCCCTTTGTCGTTTTTGTGTCCAGTGAGCAGGGGGACAAGGACCATGACTGGCAGAGACGAGTGCAACGCAGGAGAAGCAAATATTTTTTTCCTGCTTTTCTACAATCGGAGAAGAAGCTTCTTTTTGCACTTAACCTAACTCCGTAATTCATGCTTGGTGGAAACAGGCGAAAAGCTGGCAGCTTTTGCTGATAGTCGCATGATTAACTTTCCAATTGGGCGTAGCAATGGTGTTAGTGTTTGTGAATCTTCGGTGTTTTTGCAGAGTGGCGTTAAAGAACGGCCATGCATTGTGACGACTTCTTGCATTTTCATAGCTTCGTTGGTTTTCATAATGATGCCTAGGTCAGGGCGTTTCATTTCCTGATAACAGCGCTGGTTTTTGGTTGAAAGGCACTAGGTTATCTCCGACAACGCAGTTTAGTGCACAGAGGAACTGCAATCACTGAAATGAAAATATACTTGTAACGTAGCTACAACAAAATAGTTTAGGTAAATAATTACCAGTGACTCACCGTCGCAGTAAATTATTACGTGAAGGTCAGTCGTCAAGATTTTTAGTACCTTCGTCATCCTATTTACTGCACGTGAACCTACGCGAAAATTTGCATGTATACTGCTTGGTAAAGGAAGAACAGCTAGAGAAGGTAAACTGGTTTGCGCAAATGAAGACCAGGACACAGAAAATATGGGACCGGGACAAGCGCAAATTATCAGCAGAGTTTTATTATTTGTCGCCCTTCAAATATGTATATTCAAAAAATGGCAACAAGTAATAAAATGCGATTGAAAGCTTGCGCTTGCCCATGCCCGATTTTCGTTCTGTCTTTGTCATCATTTGTGCACACCATTTTACCTTGAAATATGAATCAACTCGCCGAGAATCAAGTTTTACCGAACTTCTAGAATGTCTTTAAAAATATCGTATCAACTTACCACACTGTTATACATGTCATGGAACCCTTGCGACACTGTACGTAGCATTTTCTTCTACCAACTCCATACAGCATGGTGTCTGCGTCGTTGTCATAGCAAAGATTGACAAGGTATACCAGGGCGCTCGCGCGCGAACTACTTCGTTTTGAGATGAAGAGGGGGGCGGGGGAGAACGAAGACTGCGCATGCATGCTGCGTGGAGTTGCTCTGAGGATTTGAAACTGTTGTGCCGCCCATGACCTCCAACGCCAGCTTAGCTCTCGCCGACTGGTTCGCCCTCCGCGACCTTCTGACGCCATGCAGCTTTCGCAGTTTAGTGCCTCGTCCTCGGACTTCTTCGACCGGCTCCCGACTTTCTTATATTCCTCTTTTTCTGTCACTTGCTTTCCTGCTTCTTTATCTCGACTTTCGACTATTCCTTGTAACCCCCCCCCCCTTTCCTACAAGGCACTGTGCCGTATCACTCTGAGGCATAAAATATTAGGTGCCTTTTTCCTCTTCATTTTAATGACTCGCACTCCCTCAACCTGTCTTTTAGTTGCGAAGCAGCTTACGGCGGTGATAAATCCGGTGGTGTGCGGCATGGCCACTTTTACTGTGCTTGCAAAACAGCTAACCCAGGCCCTGCCAGAAGGCGTTCACGTGCAAGCGCATTCCAGCCTGTGGAAGGAGCTGGGTTAAGTGTCGTGGCCTCTTCAACCTATGTTCTCTCAGTAACCACGCGATTGCGTCGGGGAACGAGATTCTGTGAACACGCGAGGAATCCAGGTGCTCCCGAGTGGCGTGGCAATGAACCCTTGTGGCATTCTCCAACAAGAGTTCTGGAGGAGTAACAGCAACAGCAACTATACATTCAATTCATCGTGTGCTCCACTTACAAGGATGCGTTAACAGCAGGCAAGGTGCCCGTGGTGAACGAAACTTCAAGTCGACCTATGTGCTGTTTCGCATAGCTCCCTTTAGTAGGAGATAGATGGATGATCTAGTAGGTGATAGATTTAGTAGGAGATAGTAGGATATAGATAGATGGATGCGAATCTTATTGTAAGTCTTGAGGCGCAAGTCTGAACACTCAGCGGGCCGCTCCTACGTTAGGGCAGTCAGGCCAAGCCCGACCGCATTGTGGGCCCTCTGCAAGGCCCACGGTACATCTAACAGGTGGTGGACAGCACACATATGGTGTAATGTTTATCTGCGAATAGCGCAGCGACTGTCGAGTGCATCTAAAGAAATTAAAATATTAATTGGTGGCAGCGTGTTGGAACCCTTTCATCCTCCTCGCAGCTATATATACAGCTGAAATGTGTTGTCTCTATCATCTCACCTAAGATGCTAAGACCCTGGCACGCCATCCTTTTTGACATGCCGGCGCGGCGAGTGCTTCAAGCACCTTCCAAGACCTGGCACGAGCTGCTATAGTGGCGGCTGCTTTGTAGTGAGGAAAATAATTGCCACTAAAAGAGGGCAGTGTCATAAAAAGGCGGGGCTGAAACTGTGTGATTAAAACGTCACTCTAATTGCAAGGCCATGATTAAAAGGGCGAGCTTTCTCTCTCCCTTCATATGTCTATAAGAAGCTACTATAGATACGCTGGCTCACCAGCTCACTGCGTCACAGCGCCGCCTTCAATTATGGCACCGCCCTGTTGAACAGAAGTTTCAGGTTTGAATCCGTGCCAAAGTTTTGGACAGGGGTCGCTACGGGGAAGCTCTATTCTCCAAATGTTTACGGGATGACGGAGTTCTTTCAAGAGATTTACTTACTTTTGATCGGTTAGTTTTAACCAGACCATTTCACAGAGCATGCGCGGCGAAACTCCGAGGATTTGGAGGCGACTGCTCGTTCCGAAAACGGAACGGGTTAGCCCCGAACGTTATCACTGATCTTTCTGTGAGAGGCGTAAGCTGCGGTGGCCTCTTCACAAGAGCCGCGTGCTTTCAATGCACACCCTCGTGCGAAGT
Source organism: Rhipicephalus microplus (assembly GCF_043290135.1). NCBI lineage: Eukaryota > Metazoa > Arthropoda > Arachnida > Ixodida > Ixodidae > Rhipicephalus > Rhipicephalus microplus. Next base: position 151,769,544 of record NC_134706.1, on the reverse strand, counting down.
GCTAAAATGAGTGCGCCTGCTCGTGGCTGCTTGTAAGTGGCCGCAGAAATAAAGTGTGTGCGTTCTTCATGGAGGCCACGTAGAATATACAAGGAAGAAAGCTTTTGGGGTGTTACGGAGAGATGGGGGAGGTAGGATTGAAGCTTTCTAAAACGTGATTGGTTTGGAGGGCGAAAAAATAGAGGGGGGCACGGGTAGGGGCGTTGAGGTAGAGGACATGAATAGTCTTCAGGAGCAGGAGGTTGGGGGGGGGGGGTGTTGAGCGACTTTACAGTTTGGCACGGTCAACTTGAGTGCTAATAGAGTTCATGTAAGAGAAGAAGTAATGCGAAAAGGAAAGTAAACGCAAAACTCGGGAATGCACGATCACCATCAGGTGTATGATATAATTCATTCGCACCATGAGTCTTTGAAGACGAGCCGCGATGCTGAAGATTGTTTTGCGCACAGCGTGGGCGCCCGCCCTCCAACGACAATCACAGATATCTTAAAAGGCTGTGGTGGTTACATTATAGGAAGTTGAAGTAAGGAGAGAAAAAAAGACAGGCTAACCACCCTTTGATTTTATATTACGAGAATGCTGAACACGCCCGATGGTTAAGTGCGCTATAAATTGGACTGCTTTGTGTCCCAAAATATTATACTGTTACAAGCTTGTTTTTGTTGATTGCTCCACGCTCTTCTTATTTTATCAGGAGCCGTCCAGCACAGTAGCCATGCCCAGAAAAGTCAGTATGAAGGCATAGCATGGCGGAGCTTCGAATTCTCTTCTACCTGCATTTATACGCATAGATCAAGCAAAATACGACGACATAATCTTTGCGTGTATTTGTTTCGGTTATGCATCATCAGGTGAGATGTTTTTTCTAGAGTCAAATGCAGTCCAAGTAGGACAAAAAACGATTTTTTTCTCTGCGGACGATATAGTCAGGCCCGATCAAAAAACTTATTGCCTGTATGTTTCTCCTAAATACCACAAATCTATATTGAGGCTAAGATATGCATAGATTTCTTGAGTATTGAGAAGTCAAGTTTTATTTGTCTCAATTGAATCGGAACATACTTTTGGGGGGGCATGGATTAGTTCGCGAAATAAACCGGGCGAAATGACTTCCCACAGCGTTTTACACCTATTTTACAGGCATGGGAACCAACTGCGCGCACAGAAAGAGAGAAACAACTTTACTTCAGCTGCGTGTAGTGCTCACCGAGAGGTGACCCCGGATGACCGAAACACACCGTCCTCCTTAATTGCAGCGTGCAGAGCCTAATTAAGACATCAGGAGGGCAACTTGGCAGCCCATCGGAGCATCTTCACGAGCGGAGAGAAGCACTTCAATTAACGCCTCGGGTGAAGCTCAAAGGCGGCTTCTTGAACGGCACAATGAATGAGGATTGGATGGCTGCTTGGGCGCGCGTGCACGTGCCTATTTATCGCTTCGTGCAGTCTTGCGAAAAACCCTCTACCTCTTTACTCTATCATGCTATCCTTCCCCACAGCCTCTCTTTTAGGACTGTTGCTATCGGCATCTCCGTGGTGCCTTCGCAGTCCTCACCCTCGTTTCACCAATTTTCCTCGACTTCGCCTTCTTTGAACGGCTCGTTTTGTGTGTTCTTTAGATGTAGAAGAAACAGACTGAAACAGTAAAATTGATGTTCGTAAGTAAAAAAGAATCGAAAGGAATATTTGAAAAAATTACCATTAAGATAGCATGCGCTGAGGCTATGCGTCTACGTGGAACTTCACGTACTGAGAGCAGCTTTTAGGCACCTTCTCGCCGATTACAAGTTTCCATTGTTTTACTTTGAATCAGCAGCCCACTTTAGCGGCGCAACCGTTTGCTCATAAGTCACTGGATATTTATTCTTTTGAAAAAATGGAATAAAAAATATTTAGATCTTGGCGTTAACATCCGTGCCTATCTCGAAGACGAAGAAAGTTTGCATGGAACCGCCAACCAAGCTCATGTCCACTCATTTACCTGATGTATAGAGAAACGAAAATAAAACTCCACCGACAAATCACATACTACACTCTTGCTCATTTTGCTAAAGACTCTCACAAACAGATGCTACGGGATTGTGTCAGGGTTGTGCTTAACCCATCTGTGGCCACCATCTGGGTGCAAATTTACTGCGTCCCATATGACACAATGCGCACATGTGGTGGCAACCGAATCAATGATGTGGCTGCGACACACTAGCTGCAAATTGTACCGGCCTGCAATAAAGATGTCTTCCCCACCTCTTTGCGACATGCCTGAAGCCTGGGGAACCAGCTTGTTAAGACAGATGCTTGGGCTAGCTGGTGATTGGGAATAAACATATTTTCACAGCGCAAGACGACGAGTATATAGTGACAACGTAACTATAGAAGAAGGAACAAGGACAGAAAGTTGACAATTGAAGTCAGCACTCTTTCGGTCCTTGTCCCTTCTTTTGTAGTTACGTCATAACTAGTCGTAGTCTTGCGCTGTGCAAATATGCTGGGGGACCAGACGACTTCAATCAGTGCATTCATGGATCTTTTCACTGTTTAATTATAATCTTCCTACACACAGCGAATTCGCATGTGTATTTTTATGATGTAAATTTCTACGCCTAAAGGCACGCGTTAAAATTTTTTATTGAACATTCATTGCGACTTCAGTGTATCCGGCAGGTGTTTTAAGGCACGAAACGTATAGCTTATTCTCTATTGCCACGTCGTCAGGTGTAAATTACAGCAGATTGTGAACCAATTTTTCTCAATCCTATTAATCAATTTTGTATTGTAGATTTTGCTCGTAACTTCAGCCACACCACTGCCTATCCTATTTTATCGGCTAGACTGCCATTTTAAAAATTATCTATTATAACAGAAATCAGTGAGCTCACTGAATGCTAGCACATGTAGGCAGCACATTATGCCATCAGTTGCAAGTGCAGGAAAGCAACAGTCTGAACTGCTGTGCTTGCAGATGCTCCGCAAATCAAGCACTAGACACCGCTACCCGAGTCCATGCTTTGGTGTGTTTCACGCTTTCCCTCTTCTAAAAATTCATGCTTCTTGCTTGTCAAACGTCGAGAAGACATTCATAGATATTCCGTAATGTCTACAACACGTGCATTGTAAACTATGGAACCAACCTTAAGAGATACGTACTATCGCGGTGGCAAGAAATGTGAACTGTGAGGAGCGTGGCTTTCCACTTATTTCAACTGCAATGTGCTTGACGGAAAGTTGTGCTATCAGCGCACATTGTGCGTAGCGACCGTCAAGGCACGCGTTTTCAGCACAAGGGCAGGATGGGGCGAGCCGGAGACTGGAGAGTTGGGGGGGGGAGGTTACTTTGCAGAAAAGAAGAAAAAAATTATGAGCTGTCAATAATTTCCGCAGCTGAATTAAAAGTCGTCTTCATTTTCAGTGAGCGTGTCACGAAGTTCCAATAAACCATGCGTTACACGCGAAAACGAGATTTCAGGTCAACACTACCATGTCGGCCGTCAGATAGGAAGTGTTAAGGGTGAGTAGTAAGGAGGGATTCATCGTCACGCTGGGGCCACATACTATTGCCCGGTGGGCTTCAGGAGGTCTGACCCACTATATGAGCAATAACGCACTTCTATAGCCAGAGACAAGAAACAAATGTGGCTAGCCGCACTCACGGCATTACGTAGCTTACCGAACCTCTATCCGACGGCTTCGCTAGATATCCTTGCATATCAGTCTTGCAAGAGGGAGCTTACAGCAAGTGGCACTGCTGCAACACTGCTTCCAAAACTCTCGTTGTCTTCTCAACCCGCAGTGAATGATTGAGGGCCCTTGTTCAGAGTGGAGTGGAGTATATTCACGCCATAGGGGTTGGTATCCCTCAGCTTATGCACTTCTCTCATGCGAAGACTGGGATAAGCCAACTTATACGGGACTTCTATTAACTTGTACAAGACTGAAGTCGGGAATTGCCCGTTGAAGGTTTACTTGTAAATGCACAACGAAGGGCTGGCCGATGCTCGCTACGTATGCTTGCACAATTCAGAGGAGTTGGTCATTCTTTATTGATGTAGGGAAAACTCCAGTTGACTGAAAGAGGCAGCTACTATGCTCGCCCGAGACAACAGTATATGTTCTGTCTATTGGCACGTGTATTATTGGCTTCGAGGGTAACATTAGGTAATATAGTGGATAAGACTGTTCTTCGCTCTCTATTCTTGAGAGCTGGAGGATTGGTGGTTGTACTGTCAGTCTGACACACTATTTCGGACAAAGCCTATTTTCACTTCAAGATTTAGGGTGTCAGGAGTAGCCACTGATGGAGTCACGTCAAAGAGAACTATAGGGAAGTATTTTTGGACTATTACTGTTTTAAGGCTAAAGCTGCAACTGTAACTCGCAAAGTGGGATCACATGGCCCCCGACACGCTATGAGAATGCCGCCTCCATTGTCACTTCATTTATGAAGGACACCATGACTCTTTTGACATAAAGTGAAGTTTTAGCCTGAAATTTTGTAAATTTCAACCTGATGACAAGCGTGCAGGAAAAACACTTTTTTTCAGGACCACCGCGCACTTCGTGAACTCCTTCTAGAACTCATCAAGCCCTTGAAGTGACAACGGTGCCCAACTCTTGCGAACCACTTGGAAACTCCTCACGGAATTATCACGTCAGCTCTGTTGAGCGCCTTCATCGAATTCTGGGTCCTCAGGTGCCGCTTCACCATAATAGGCTGTTTGGGCTGTCGCTTTTCCATGGTTTCCCCGACGATCTTTTCTTGTTGATTAACGCCAATAATTCTCTCGGCACCCTCCTTCCCGACCGGAAAATTGGAAAGGTGTGGCTCATTGCAATAGACCACCTTCGCAATGCCACCAAAGCATGGCATGCCTACGAGGGCTTCAGGTCGCCGTCTTGGCACGAACAGTGCGCCAATTTCACAAATCCTTTCGTGTTCTTTCACATACCTGTGACTTTATCTTCTAGAAAGTCGTCTTTACCACGGATGAGGGCATCATCTTAACGGTGTCGTTCGAACGTCCACCAACCTGCCCTCCCTCGGAGACAGAGCTCACGAGGCTTGGCACCCCCATGATACACATGCACCCCTGTTTCTCCACGGACAGCTTCCCAGCGTGCCCTGTGGCAATCATCAACAAAATCTGAAAGGGTGCTTCTCCATGCTTCCCAGAATACGCTTCGATTGCGGCCGCACAATCTCCCTTTACAGAGCTTAACAACATATACAAGCCACATCAACCGGCAAGCTGGTGAGGCCTAGATCACTTGGCCTTGCCGACCGACAGCATCACGACGTCAGCTCCCTCGCAGCGAGCCGTAGACAGAACATCAATCATCACAGCCGGCTTGGGACAGAGCAGGAGTCAAATCCTCTCCTGTCATCACCGTAGTCACTGGCGCAGTGCGCGAAGGCTTGTCAATTGCTACGTGTGAACTCCGTAAACGAGTCTTAAGTGTCGAGTGCCCCTGCCAGTGAGGACCTGCTGGTGCACCTGATGAAAATATATCTAGCTAGGTTGGCCTGAATGCACGTGACACTTTGGCAAGAACTACCACTTCGAGCACCACGACATCAGTGATGTCACAATAGCATGACTTGCCTCGTAAGCCCATGCGTGAAGTCTGCCCATTAATGTCGCAGATATCTAGCGGGCTACCCCGTCGCATCTTGAGTTGCCCCAAACAGCGAAGACGTCACCGTTCAGTGTGGGTATGGTCGCACTACTGCATTCTGTATTCTCTTCCATGTCGTCCAGGCTTAGAAAAGGCAGTCGTCACGGTGGCCTGCACGCAATGCAAACACTCAACACTAGCCAGTACCACCTGCTGGGCTCATATTCGTTAGGTGATCACGTTGTTTCGCAGCGTAGCTAAGACTGACCTAAAAGAATCGCCTCGGCAGAGCCACTGTTGTCTAGCAGAGTATCTGTCATTTTAGAAGGTGAAGTCATAGCGTACACATGAGCGGCCACACAGTGCAGTCCTCCAGAGACGGTTTAAGCAGCTCTGCGCAATGGCAGCCATGACCGAGTCTAATTACAAAAAGTGGTCACGAAGCTTTCGCTCTCGCACCCCACCAGCGTGCTAAAGAGGAGCACGAAAGCAGATTAAAAACACTTGGCCCGGAACAAGGGGCTGTTTCTTGTCCCCTTTTTACAGCATTTCAAGAGAGCACTAACATTTATTTGCTCGCTGCCATGGCCATATTTACGAAAGGAGGGTGTCCCACGCCTGAATGAATAATGTTGACAGTTGTTTGTCCGTGCTCGTTCCGTGCATATGCTTGTTTTGTGCATGCTTTCTGCTGCAGGCATGTGCTGCGAGTTTTGAGCTGCTTGCCGTTCTTTGTGTGACATAGCTATTTGTTACTGTAGCATTCATTTCCTTTGCCTTTGTTGGCAAAACAATACACATTGAATGCTCAACTACTTCTGAGAGGACACGTTTAAGCTTGGGGTTATACTCATTCCCAAAAATTAGGATCTACCACGTTTTTGTTCTATAATTCCATTGATGTGTTCGAAAGCAGATGCCATTTCTGGAACGAAGTGTCGCGTGACGCGGTTGTTGCTCCAGCTATGCTTGTTCAGAAATGCGAGCGTTTGGGGTAATTCATGCTACCTATGGCGCTATTTTCTCGCCGAGGCTGCACGAATTAGAAACTGATGACTTCTACAAAAACTCGTGCACTATCACAAATTGTTTCGAAGCACTGCAGTCAAACAGGTTGGCACAGCAATAACATGGGTGAAGTTGCATTCTCAAGGCTGTTGCAGATGCCATTTTAAGAAGTGTAACTGTTTCGAGTAAATAGGCAGACTTTTTGCCATTGGAACAGCGCATTGGCTTAACAGACGTGACAACAAAGTTTCGGGATGAATAATGTCTACAGTTGCTGCAGGTCTGCCCCAATGCTGTACCTTACCTTATGATCATTTCCTGACGTTTCCGTGGGGTCATCTGGAACCTGGAAAAATGGCAGTATCTCGCGGGCTAACTGTGAGCGTTCCTTCTTTGAACGCCAGGCGCGCCGCGTGGCGTTCTACAGAGCACGAATTTGGTTAGTGGCGTAACTGTTGCTTTTGAGGCATCGAACACAGAGTGAAGGCTGGCTGATTACTCGGGAGGTATCACTCGGCTTCCATTTGAGCTTTCCATAAGTATTTTCGGCACATACAAATTTTTCTAAAGAAGCCAGGGACCTACTTTGGCCTTGTCCACGGCATATGCTTAGCTTATTAGAATGGTCGATTGGGCATCTTCATGTATTTCCAGCTTGAACGAATACTAGCGCGACCACTCCTAATGTTATAGCGCAGCTCTATTCGAAGGAAAATACAAAGGAAACTACAGAGGACAGGATGAGTGCTAAACTTCCCACTTTTGTTTATTGCATGACGCAACAGCATATTGTTCGTCTTTTTCATCTCAAGTCTTTTTCCCCACGCTCAAACAGAGCTTTGCTATAACCTTACGGCTTCATCATGCACCAACTCGTCCAATCTGGACTGTTATTGCGAGCAAAACGAGAACAAGAAGGAGACAGACTACAGCGTTCAGTTTCTCGTTGCTCTTGACAACTTTGTGTTCTCATCGCGCTAATATTCTTTCAAAATGAACGCTTAGCTTCCAAGGTATTGCGATGCTGACTGTATTTGGGTGTGAACATTGAGTTACAGGCAGAGGCGATCGCATTTGCACGTTGCAATATGAATGAACATCATTGTGCTTAGGTGCATGCACTTTAAATTGTCCCAGCTGAACAAACTCGTCCAAACTTTGTCCGTTATGTTAGCTCCATGACCATTCTTTCACAAGTGAAATTTTAAAAAAATGAAATATTTCAAATAACATAACCTGATTGGGCGTGCGAAGAACGCAGCAAAGTAACAAAGCTATATTTAAAACAGAATGCTTCAAGCAAACTTGGATACCTGTTCTAAAAGGAGGGTCTAAGGAAAGCTGGGAGTTGAAGCGTGTCTTGCTCAACAAGCGTATATCTCACGTCAACGCGTGTTACCATTGGAATATTTTTGTTATTACAAATGAAGGGAACAAGTATATGCCTATATATTGTGATAACCAAATCAAGGGATCAGATTTTTATTCTTACATCACTTTATCGTCGCACCCCGGAATTATGCACTGCTATCTGATTGGTTAGTTATGTATTGTTGTATTTAAAACTAGGTAAAGACACTCGGATGGTTTTTTTTTTGTCCTAACGTGCGAAAACGTTTGGGATCCCAGCAGTCGTCGATAATCATCATTATTATCGTATATGACTGGGAAGCAAGGACAAAATGGGAATGCGTGAAATATAATCACTGCAAATGATTCTGCCTTTTTTATTCCCTCGGTCAAAGCAAGATGTGCAGAACAACTGGGCGTGACCTGTTTTGCGCGTACACAATTTGTCTCCTTGCTAGCAGCACCACTCGCTCGTTCTTTCAACGAAGTGAGCACCTCTACTGCCCCTCCGTCCAGCGCACGCTAGCACACGTGTTGGTCTGGCTAGCCACACACTCTGGACGACGATGGATGACTCGCCGGGGGGTGATGGTTGTAGAAACCCTCTGTCGGTGACGTTGTGCTTCTATCATAGGGTGTTCGTATCTAGCTTGCTCAGTGCGAATTCGTACATGGTCAGCCCAAAACCCCGAAACGTGTCCCTAAATTCACCCTGCACTCTTGTCAGCCGTACTGATGACCTGGAGAGTTCTTCATGCTCATGGTGCTAGCGTTCATGAAGGCCTTACGTCGTTCAGCCTTAATTCATGAATAATCTTTTAACGAGAATCGCAATTGTGAATGCTGAAATACTAATATCTAGTTGCCATGCTAGTAAGGAGTACCTTTGTCTCATTGTGAGACACCGAATATTTACAGAAATATATACGTATCAGTTACACATTTGATCAACCTGATTAACATATTTCCACATAAGGAGCGATGAATGACACCTTTCGACATTTACTTACAGTATCTGAGAGCATGAATTAGGCACCTCCAATATTGGGGCGTCCTTTAAGAGTGAAATCCTTTCTTTCATGTGGATCATGTGGTGGTTATTTTTACTTCACAAAGACAAACAAGTAGGGGACTCTAGAGCTTCATCTTTAGGAGTTGAACGGGACAGTGACAGTCTGTTCGTAGTGCATACTTCCAACACTTAGTGCATGAAACCTGTTCGAATTCGCTCTGCACCCACTACATGTCATAAAGCGAATTGGCGCATTAGCATGCGTGTCTTTTGTAGTAGGGTACTGGCTTTCAACTACGCAGGCATTATGATAATCACATATTCTGACTACCGTTGGCAAGGAACGTTTGAACACACATTATTGCTGCAATAATTGCCTTCAGAGAGGCGCAAAGCAACGTTCGCTAAAATGATTGTGAAGTACAATGAGAAACTTCCCTCGGGATTCACTCCTGCGTCTAAATCATCGATACCCTCTTGGTGTCCTATTCGATCCACAGTGCATCTTAGTGTACCAGGGATTCGGACGTCCGTGCTGAAACAACTGTCTCTTCTTCTTTTGCACGAGAAATTTTCAGACAATATATATATATATATATATATATATATATATATATATATATATATATATATATATATATATATATATATATATATATATATATATATATATATATATATATATATATATATAGATGTATATATATATATATATATATATGTGTGTGTGGCGGGTTGAAGTTCAATGGATATGGTGGAAAAGGCGGTAGAAAAAGAGGTCGACAAATGTGCGAAAACACAAGTTTTACTAACGTTTCGGCAGCAGGTGGGCCTGCCTTCGTCGGAGTAAATCACTCCAACGAAGGCAGGCCCACCTGCCGAAACGTTAGTAAAACTTGTGTTTTCGCACGTTTGTCGATATATATATATATATATATATATATATATATATATATATATATATATATCGATGGCTCCACGAACCGCCAGTGTTCGTCAGGTGCAGTAGTCGTCCCAGCAAAAAGAGTTACCATCAGCTTTCGGACTGACCACTTTCGGCATCTACAGCAGCGGAACTAGCTACTTTTCGCGCTGCACTTTGTGTGGTCAATCAGAAACCACCGCAACAATGGTCGATTTTCAGCGACTCAAGGGCTGCCCTACTATCTGTGCTCTCGGCACTGCGTCGTGGTCCGTATGAACAGCTTGTTTTCAAATTTCGATGCCCCTTCCACACTTCACATGAAAAAGGGCATCATGTGCCGTTTCAGTGGCTGCCTAGTCATTGCGGCGTCATAAGGAACGAACATGCCGATACTGCCGCGCGGGAAGTAATCTTCGACGACTTGCGCGTGAAATCACGTTTTTACTGTGGTGCCAACCCAGCAACGAGACGAATCGTCAACACCACCTGTCTGTCCTCTTTGATGGCTCTCCGCATGACCACTGGGCTCAACCGAAGAGAAGCCACCCTTCTTCATCGCTTATGGCTAGGGGTGACATTTAAAAAATCTTATTCATTTGCCGTAGGAATGACTGACAACGCTCTCTGCGATGCCTGTTGTTGCGAAGAGACGATTCACCACAGCCTGTGCGACTGTCCGTTGTATGACATCCAAAGACAGTCACTGGCCTCCGTACTTGCGCGCATCGACAACTGCCAAAGGTCTTTGGACACTATTCTTTCAAGTGCCCCAGAGAGGACATTTCAACAGAAGGCGACAAAAGCACTGTTGAAATTCCTACGCGACACGGACTTGAACAACCGGCTGTAACAGCAACGTCACGCACCACGAAAGACAAGACTGGACTATGACTGAATGTGCGCGTGTGTGCTTCCTAATGTACTGTGTTTATCTCTCTTCCCTCTCTCCTCTCTATTTTTTATCTCCCCCATCCCCCTCAAATTTGCAGGGTAGCAAACCGGCTGCCTATAGGCTGGTTAACCTCCCTGTCGTTCTTTTCTTCCTATGTTCCTTCCTTTTTCCTTCATGTTGCATTTTGAAGCATATATCAAAAGCGCCTGCGTTTGTGAAGCATGAAAGCTACTTTCACCGCATTTCGAAGCAGAAGAACTTTGTGGCCACTGTCACAAGCAGAAGCATAGCGTTATGGTAGAACATCCGGTGTCCACGCAAACTACCCTGGTTCAATCCACAGTCAAACCCGAACAACTCTGGTTCAGTCCCCATTCCACTGAAGGCACATATTTTATTAGCATTTTTCTCAATGTTTGGGTCTCGCATAAGATGATGATTTCTAGCTCACAACCAACGATGCTGACGCCGACAACGGAACTTCTGTGAAAGGAGCTCGTTGAAGATATCGCGTTAATAATTATGTATGCTTGCACGTATTCGTATCTCAATATGACATCCAAGTTGTCAGTTATATTGTAAAACACTGCTGGTATGGAATTTGAGCAGTCGTAAAGTATTTATTATCGTCCTCAGAAAAGATTTGTTCACAACCTAGTGTTTATGCTCAGTGCATTTGCAACGCGCCCGTACTTCTTTGTTCATTGGAGCATTTCAGAATGACTCATCACGGCTGCTAAAATATGCCGAATACCACGACGTCATTTCTTTGTGCGAGGTTTTACCAAGTGCGTTTGAAAAAGCACTGCAGTACTTTGCTCGAATATTTCAATTAATCATCTTCTTGCCCTATATACAATACCTCTTTGCTTTGAAGTTTTCATTTAGAGGTTCTTTTTTCGGGATATAGCACGGCAATGGAATTATCTGTTCATAGTAATACAAAACTATCGGTAAATTCACTATCGATAGTATTGATGGTTTTGTACAAATTATTGATGGTGTGAAAAACCGTTTAGAATATTGGTGTCGATGAACAATTGATACTATCGACAGAGCAATCAACAGTACCACCAAACCTACTGCTGCTGGCACTGTGATCAATAGTGCTTTCAGAAGTTGGGCATGTAGATCATTATAAACAGTTAAGGAGCCATTATTTATTTTAAATAGTTAATAGAAGTGTCTGTAATACTAGAAACGAGTTTTCTCTAATGACTGTCTGAGTACACAAAAGTTTGTTCTTATGTACCTCCGACAAGATCCAATAATTGATGATCTGTTCCATGCTATAGGCTTTTCTCTTGAAGCAGCGTAAAGGTTAATTTGAAAAGTTATGGTGCTTGAATGCTGTAGAATGCCCGGGAGGTAGTCATACCAAATCTACTATAAGTGGTACTACAATTGTAAGTGGTGTCTGTGTGGCCTTTGTTCAGTAATACGAGGGTAAAGGGGGCATACGAAAAAAAAGCACTCACAGTCATGCAAACTGAATCGCAAACAGAGACACTTGTGAACGCACGCCTGAAGCACACAGGATCTCCCGTTGTGCTCAGTACACAGACGTGCACGGGCGGGCGAGTCGAGTGCCGCAGCCCGAGCCACCAACGCGGTCGCCTACCGGGGCTGCGGCTGCTTTGTCGGCTGACTGATGGGGGATGTCACCACGAGGAAGCCCGTCGCGTTCACGCACGTCCGAGCACGCTCCAAAACAGAGCCACGCGTGCGCACTCTGCGTCAACCACCGATCGTTTCCAGCGCCAACCACCGCTGCTTGCTCTAGTTGCTTTCCGGCAGTCTATGTCTCCTCTCTACCTTGTGTTCAGACACCAAGCGCTGTTTTCTGACGTTTCGTGAGGTTGTTATCAAAAGCACGACGCTTACGCCTCTGAAGGTTCTTTGTTTTAGTCTTGCCGTTGCCAACAAGATCTCACACACGATCAGGGAATCGTTCGTTCTGTCATATCTTGCGCTTGTTTTTCAGGAGAACCGCTGCGTCTGTTTCACTACGCCAGTTGTAGCACAAATCGATATACAAGAGAAAAGATTTGATGCAAAAACTACTTTTGCAATCACAGGTTTTAGCTTTAAAATACTGGCCTATTCCACGAGAAGTATTCTGTTGGCGTTTCTTGGACCCCGGAGGTGCACAAAACGTGAGGCGAAAGCTACAAGCAAAACTATTATTTAACGCAGGGACTTCAATTCCTAAGTTTTCGCTAAGTAAGGCTTTGCAATCACAGGCACTGAACATAGAATGATCCCAGTGATTTGGCACGATAAAGACGCTCTTGCGGAAGTTCTAGAGTGACTTTCTGCATAATGCATGCGTGCAAATGAACATACTGTTTATTATTAGGAGATATGAAGCAAATTGGGCAAAGGTTTCTAACTATTGAAAAAAAACAAAGAAAAAAGAAGTGATGATGATTATGATGATGAATATGATGAGTCAGTCCCAAACTTCTCCACTTCCGTTTGTTTTATTGTGTTGTCTTTTTGCCAGCGACTGCATTGGGTTCCACCCTCTTTCACTAACACCCGCCAATGATGCCTATGTAACTTCCCAGGGCGAAGGTGCTACCTAGTGTGAGTGGGCAAAACAGATTTGTAAAAGTAAGATTGAGTTTACTCTCTTCAGCGGCATAGTTCTCTCTTTCTTTCACTGAATAAGCCTATTTAGTAGACTCGGCATTGTATTTTTGCTTTCATTGAAGCGGATAAACTAAATGCTGGTGAAAGCTGTAACTGCACTTTTTTACGCTGACAGTGATAATGGAATATTCATGTTCGCTCTCAGCATGGGATCAGGGTTGGCAACATAATTATAGTATAGCATATGGTGTCGATTGAGCACTGTGTGCATTATGCTCCCACTGAGGTTGTTGCGCTGTAGCACGTGGCTTCGAATCGGTGGCTTTGTATTAACGCGATAGCGCAAAGAGCTCGTTTCTCAGAAATTCTGCCGTCTTTTTCGATGCGAGAGTCACGGCTGAGAGCGAAATAATATCTTGTCCTTGACCAAAAGATAATGAAAAATGCGCGTGGAATAATCATAAAGGTATCAGGATACGAGTGACGATCGAACACAGGCCGTCGGCTAACAAGCAGTTGTACGGCTTGCCACGCATATTTGATGAAATTGCTTTCAAAAGAAAAAAAAACGTGGCGGATCCTGTTCTAAAGGAATTGGTATAGCACGTAAATGAAACGTGTCTTCTTAGAGGTACTTGAGCGTTTGTACTGCATTGTTGCAGCACCAGCAACAAGTTGCACAGTCACGTTAAAGTGGCCTTGAAATACTTTTTTGAGTAACCATGGAGTTATTTAACTGGAAGAGATTATTGCCTCAGAAATTCAGCGTCACAAAATTCTTAAGAATCCGTCCACTACGAGCGGAGTTACAAAGATTTGTGGCATACTGCAATCGCATTCTCTCTTCTGTCGCCCCGACAAAGGTGCTGAATGCTAAGCATGGAGGGATGGGAGGGGGCAAATAAAAACGTCTCGCATGCCTCGTGACCTTTTGCACTCTTTTTTCTTTTTTTCTTCTTCAAATACACGGCTTTTTCTGTGTGATCGCGCGCTCAGGCGTGAACAAATGATGGTCTTCCGCGGCGATCTCTGTTTCGACCGATCGCGCCATGTCCAAATCAGCCAATGGCTGATAAATGGGTGATCTACGTGTGATTTTTGAGCATTTGACGTCATTTCTTAAGGGCAGAGAAAGCAACTTTTAGCTGACTTAGATAATTTATTGTGAATTCCAGGCCACATGCTGCGCTATAACATTTTGCAACAATACTGATTGTTAGCATAGTTGGTACTTGCTTAATGACATGCTTTGGCCGCAAATAATACACGCACAAACTAAAAAAACACTCAACGACAAGCTTGTGCTTGTCGTTGAGTATTTATTTACTTTGTGTGTATGTTATTTGCGGCCAAAACTGTAACATTTGGCTCGAGTGTTTTCGGGAGCCTCTACTACCGATCGGCAGCACTTTCTTACCATGCAAAGAAAACGTTGCAGGGCCCCTTTAAGAACGGAAAGCAGCTTGGAACTTGCAACGCACACCTCAAGCAGAAAGAATGAGCGAAATAGCATACACAGGAGGAGCGCGTACTAACAACTGTCACAGCTCGACATTCAAAGCGCGCTGTTTAAACAGAAAAAACGACGCAAACCTATGCACTGAAGAACTGTGAACAACTGCCACAATTCTTCCTGCATCGTGTGTCAGTGGCACGCTCCTTTCGTAAACGCTGCTGCGGCAGAGAGCGAAGTGACCTTCGTCTTCTCTCGAATGACAAGTCCGATAGGTGCACGCAGGGAAAACACCACGCTACGTGAAGGCGGCGCTTCATGGAGGAGACGATCTTTAGAGCGCGCCTAACGCCAGCCCGTCACGCCATCTCGCCACTGATGCCGAAAACGCGCTAAATTTTCAAAAGCCTGAGGACTGCCAAGTGGTGTGGTGTATATATGGCTTACGGTCAGCCCTCCAGACAGCTTACGCTTCGTGGCGTAGTTGTTTGTGCCGCGCGCTGCGAATAAAGAGTTTGCCGGTTCGATTCTGCTTGACATATGCGTGCCTTCTCGTATTATTTTTGCAGTACGTACTTTACAATGTCATATCCATGATGATAATACGTCAGCCGAGCCATGGTGGACCCTGGCATAAAACCTAGACCTATTCGCGATTCCAACTGAGTGCTCACCACCAAGCGGCTGCGCACGAAAACGGTGCTAACAGAGTCAACCTTGAAAGGAGACATGTGACCACGTTGTGCGTGTTGAGGCATATCTACATTGTTCGCTATTTTTACTATGCGGCACGTGGGAGCCTTAAAAAGAAGAAAGCGATGTCCAGGGACCATTGCTGTGTGTCGCAATGCACACGTGGCATCGTGATGAAAAGATGACAATGTATCGTTCTTTTAGTTCCCGAAGGAAGTAGGTGGCGCACGATGGAGTACGGCGCAAATCAGCAACGTACGCATTGAAAATACGGTGACGGACACTACGGTAGTTTGTTCTAATCAATTCACTGGTGAGGACTTAATTCTCCTCGATGAGTACACTATTATTTAGCTTGTGTGCATTCTTATGAATATTCGGTCACTTCTAAGCACCGAGTATATTGGCAAGCGCTTTAGGAAAATAGTTGCGTCATCTGTGTTACAATTTTTTGTGTATGCTTGTTTTCTGTGCAAGTCGTAGTGCTAGCCATTCTCAAATTAGGTTTCGTGAATCCTTCCCACGAGTATTTTTATTTTTTATGTGTATATACATACACACAAATGCACGCGTGATGGTCCCGCGTGCGTAGTGTGCGTGTATATATGTCCGTGCGTATATGCGACATGTCTCTGCGTTTGTAACGTGCGTAGTGTGCGCGCATATATCTTCTTTGAATATCATCTACTGACAACACGACCGAGCGAGTGTTCGGAAGCAGACGACCTTACTCATTAGAAAGCTAATAAGATGGATCGGCGAAAGAAAAGAAAGGAGCACTTCTAATGCATTTTAAACTGCGATTTGCCTTATCTCAAGACACGCTGGCCCAGGCATACCTTCGTTAGGTCTGTGCCCGTTATCAAGTGAATGGCATGCGTATTCTGCTTTTGACGGCGCAACGGAACTCAACGGGATACATGAAATCAGCAGCAGGAGTCGCAGCGTAGTTACCTTGAAAGCTCATCAGGCCTTGCGTGTAGAAATGTAGCAACGCAGCGCAAAAGGTCTAGCACCTTTCGGAGACTCGTACACATGAGCACTTACCATCTTCAACCTCAGGCTTACTTAACAGCCTCTTCAGCTTGAAACGTACATGATGCGGTTCACCGCTGAGGTTCGATGTTTGCACGAACAGCGGCACTATTTTCGTTGTTTCGGCAGGGAAATCACTTTACTGATGAAAATAAGGTGATACGTGGCCAGCAACATTTTCTCCTTCGACGAAGCAACGTGATCCGACGCCAAAAAAGAAACTTCAGCACAGCGCCAAGCACCACCTTAGCAAAATTACTGCGTTGACTTTGTTAGGCGCAGTCATCCTTGTTTTCTGACCAATGTTACCAGCCCACGAAGTGTTTTCTAGAGTTGCGAGTGGTGTTAGAAAAACACCTATTACTATAGTGTTATAAAAACAACATAGGATGGCGTGTAGGAGATAATCTCCTTAGCGCATCGCATATTGCGTTACGGAAGTTTAGAATCCCGCCAGGCATCAAAAGCTGTCCATTGAGTAAGGAATGCATGTTTTAAAGGGCCACTTATTGAAAAAAACTTGCATAATCAACCATCATAAGCAGCAGAACCATCCACGATGAGAACAGCTGCGTAGGTTCACCCAGCGGACGCATAGTGAGCCCTTTGTTAATTCGCAAAATAAATAATTTATGGCGTAGTGAGCTCTTAGGATATGCGCTTGGATGAAGCATTTATTGACATTTTAAAACGGCTGATGTCACACGCAATCGCTAATTTTTCTATGAGGCTTGCACCGAGAATCGAAGCAGGTTATCAGTTCAGAAAGTGATGCGCATGCTGGAGGCGGAAATGTTGTAGGCCCGTGTACTCAGATTTGGGTGCACGTGAAGAACCCCAGGTGGTCGAAATTTCCGGAGCCCTCCCCTACGGCGTCTCTCATAATCATATGGTGGTTTTGGGACGTTAAACCCCACATATCAATCAAATCAAGTGATGCGCGCGAGGCCCGATTTTCTTATGGCAATCTACGGTTGAAGGCGAAGTTCGAGTGTACTTCAATCTTTACAATATCATCTTTGCCACAACTACTCATCAACGTACACAGGTCAACAATCAGCCTACATTTTTCGTATTCTGGCAGCTGTGCAGCAAAGCTTTGTGGAAACATTGCGAGTTTTTAATACCAAGACGCCTCTCCAATAAACGACTGCAAAATTACCGAAGCACCTAAAAAAACCACGTGAATATATTACGTAACTATTAGTAAGTATTGGGTAAGGCGGGTGCTTTATGATGGTGTATTGTTCTGGTTTCGTTTCCTGCAGCCTTTCTTATTGTACGAAGCCTCTTGTAAAACAATAGTGATCCAACACTTGTTATGTGTCTACGTGTCCGTGTGTCATCTAAGTGGTGTAGTGGTTGGCGTCACACACTGTAGAGCACTGATTCGCTGGTTCGACCCCTCACTCCGGAGCATTTTCTTCGCGTTTCTTTTCTTTGCAATCTGTTAGTAAACTTTTTACGTCTCTGAGCAGTGGTGTACCCCGGCATAAAACACTTTTGTGTTAAAAAATGGCAGCATATCCACGGAGTGAATGATTGATTGTGGGGCGAAGCATTCGTTCGTTCATTCGTTCTTGCTTCCGTCCATCCATGCGTGCGTCTGTGTGGCCGCCCGTGCGTCCATCCACCCGTCCGTGCGTGCGTCTGTTCGTGCGTCCGCACGTTCATCTGTGCGTCCGTCCCTGCTTTCGTTCATGCATCCGCGCCCGCATTCGACCATGCGTCCATCCGTCCGTGCAGCCGTCCGTGCGTCCGTCCGTGCATCTGTCTCTGTGTCCGTTCGTCCACTTATTTATTACTCCAAGTACCACCATCTCGCATCTTTTCATCATATATTCCTCATATAGAAGCACCGCCATCCAGAGGACATTCCAAGGACTGAACGAGAGGAGGCACACGCACACTTTCTTACGGCTTGAGCTTCGTGTCTTCTTCCCACCTTTAACCACTTCGAGTTCATGGTATATACTAGTTCACTGTATTCATGGCACTGCGGCCTTTCTAAAACCTAGCAGGTTAGGCCCAGCGAGTATAACGCAGCAACCCTTTCTTGTCTTCTGTGCGTTCTTGAACAAGAAGAACAACTTTATTAAAAAATAAAAGAACACCAGTCCAGGTCTACTAAAAAATAAAAAACTCACAGCTAGCGCTTTAACTAAAAGCCAAATTTTCCTGTCTCTCCTTACTCTAAGCAGCCATTGGCATGTACACTGAACACTATCTTTTATTGTTCAACAACGCACCGAAGAAATCTCTCACCGGCACCACCTTAGAGGTCAAAATGTTATACTCTTTACACACTACTACAACGGCTACGAGGGACGAACAGGCGCCGCTATTAGTAGCTTCGCCCCTAAAATTGATAATTTAGGTCAAGAAAGGCTAACAGGAGCTGCTTCGAACACTAGACATGCTGATCACGAGACGTGAACGCCAAAAAAGAAAGAAAAAAGTTTTCGCAAGAAAAACGGGGATCTAGCATCGAGGCAGACGTGAAAATAATTAGGTTCTTACGTCGTCTTGTGTAATTAGGCCAGACTCAATTACTCACGCCTGGCGAGCCTCAGTTCGTGCGGTAATGAATTTACGATGAGTTAATTCCACACGCCATGGTTCAGCTAAAAACGAAATACATGACCCTTCGTGGGTGCACCGGAGGTAGCGACGCCGCAGGCGCCGGCACAAGCTTTGGCATAAGACGATGCTTCTTTGTTGTTGGTGTTCGGTTGTCCTTCTGTTGGAGTACTTGCCCTTGATTTGGAGATAAGGTGTGCTCTGGTCAGGGTGGCTTCAAGTTCCTCGGCGGCTGATGTTATAGCGTGGAATGTGTTGAATTAAGACAGAAGTGTAGTTGAGTGCTTTAAGCACTGAAAAATAATTGAATAAGGAATGTCGCTGAAGCCCACGTATCGAGAAGTAGAGTTTTGTTTTTAGAACAGAAACTGCATTTCTTCGCAGACTTTTCTTTCTGTTTTTTTAATTGTCTGTAGGTTCTCCCACCTTCACTGATACAGGAAGCAAGGAAGAGCTGGTTGGACACCAAGAAGACGGAACAGGCAGGGGTAGACACGTAATGGTGATGGAGCAATAAACTGGCCCCTGAACTATACAACCACTGGTGCAATGATGAAAACTGAAATATATGCATAATAATGGAGCTGAATACCAACAAAACGCCGTATTGGCATAGATATTAAAAAAACATGATTTATGTCTCTGTCATAGGAATCGGTAAAGCACTATTGTAGTAAGTGACTTTCTGAAATAGTTGAGTGTTTACTGTAAATGATTTAAGAGAGCATGCACAATGTCTATTGGTATTTTCACGTAGATGCGCCCGCGTGAATGCTTGGTGGTACATCTACATTCCGACGACTAACGTCAATAATCAATGAATAAACAAACTCTTGTGGCAGCTGTATATACGGCAATAGTGTAATCAGAGAACTCTGTGTGACAGTCAGAAGAGCGCCGTTGACGGGACGCAGAACTTCTTTTAATGGTGTAATTTATTGGCATATTCGAAGCACTTGTGGTAATACTTTTTTCTGCACCATGCGGAGCAAGTCTATTCCATTGGCAGATTGAGAGAGCTTCCTCTATGTTCTAATGGCGGATCTGGAGCAGGCCCTTCGCAAGATCTACTTCACGGAGCAACTTTCAGGGGCGAAGCTTCTTATAGCGGCACCTGCTCGTCCCTCGTAGTCACTGTAGTGTGTAACAAGTATAACATTTTGACTTTCAAGGTGGTGCCGGTGAGAGATTTCTTCTGTGCGTTGTTGAACAATAAAAGATAATGATCAATGTACATTCCAATGGCTGTTAATGGGGAATGAGAGACAGAAGCATTCGGCTTCTAGTTAACTGGGACGCTGTGATCTCTATTAGCAGCCATTGGCATGTACAGTGAGCAATGTATCTGACAAGAACGGGTTCCTACGTTATACTCGCTAGGTGTAACCTCCTTAGTTTTAGAAAGGTTTAGCGAGCGTTGAGCCGCAGTGCCATGAATACAATGAACTAGTATATACCATGAATTAACCCGAGATGGTTAAAGGTGGGAAGTAGACCCGAAGCGCAAGCCGTAAGAAAGTGTGCGTGTGCCACCTCTCATTTAGTCCTTGGAATGTCCGCTGGAAGGCGGTGCTTATATATGGGGAATATATGATGAAAAGATGCGAGATGGTGGTACTTGGAGTGTTGAATAGATGGACGAACGTACACACAGATAGATGCATGGATGGACGCATGAACGGACGCAGGGGCGTATGCATGGATGAACGCAGGGACGGACGATCGAACAGATGCAAGCACGGACGGGCGGATGGACGCATGGACGGTCACACGGACGGATGCATGGACGGACGGAAGCGAGAACGAATGGACGGACGAATGGTTCGCCCCACTCTCCATCATTCACTCCGTGCATATGCTGCCAAATTTTTACAGCACGTCACATCGTGCGCTTGCTTGCAGTTCTCTCTCATGATGCCACGGTCCGTGTTCGCTATCGTCCTTTGCTTGACTCCTAGCATCGCTTATGGCTAGGGGTCCTTGCTGAGATGCCGGACGTGAAACACAGTGGCCTAATGTGCACCGGAGAGTTGCATGTGATGGCTTATAACAACGTGGCGCATGTTAAACCCATTTCTCAATGTCACAGAAAGCCGAAATAATATTTCACCGTCAACCCTCTCCGCAAAGATATGATCACTGACCTAAAAATAATTACACTATTTCTGACAGCTTTCATCTGCTAGTGGACCATAATCGCAGGTATTTTCAGTGTAAAATAATTGCAGTGTAAATAACTTTTGCCCTTTTAACCTACACTGGTCCCGCTAGAATTGCAACTGTTTATGGAAACGTGAGCCTTACTTTACGAGGTACAGCAAACCTAATGCTCCGCGACCTGTAGTATCAGCAGAAGCAAATTTTATTATGGAAACATAACTGATAAATAGCACTACCGTGTTGCAGGAACGACTTGCTACAGCTACAACTCGCACATTTTAAGCAGCAGCTCTCTTTCTACATGTATATTGAGTGCGTCAAATACTAATTGCCGAAGTAACGTGCTATAGCAGCAACGGTGTTACTGATAGCGCGTAACCACCAATACTGCGAAACAAGGCGGGCGCTCTTGCACTCATCACAATTATTACGAAGTACCAGATTTCTCACAGTGCAGCTTGCCACGTGATATACAGGGTGACCATCCACCGCTCAGCAGTGTACGAAGACACTGCTGGTGAATCAGATGGAAGTCTTTCGTAGTCTTCCGCATTTTATTCCATCTCATGCAGCATTTTTTCTACATACAGAGCGAATCCTCCACTAAGTGATCCACGTTGCCACCTTTGGGACTCTCCAAAAGGCTGAACTGAAGCATCAAGTCTTGCGGACAAGCATAATGCAGCGACACTGGATCTACTTTTTTTGTCGTTGAAATCTTCAAGCAATTCAGAGTAACACAGCGCAATCACCGATTGACCAAGTACTTGTAAAGCAGCTTCCGCCTCTGAAAAAAAAAAAACAGCGCACTCGAGGAAAACTCTGCGAAGTGCGCCACTCACTACCCACGCCTCTGCCATCAGCGCCCCTAGCGGCATCGGCAAGCCTCAGGACCTTCTCCAGCAAGCAAAAAGCGCCGCGCTCATCACAACTCCCCATTCTAGCCACCCTAATTCGATAGTATTGACCATTTTACCCTATATCGTAAACTGGAGTATTATGGCATAACTGGTTCGTAATAAAACACTACTACAGAGCTTTGTTCTCGATGGGTTTCAGGTGGTATTCGCCAATACCTTTACGTCCAGTCCAAACCCCATTACCAGAGATGTTCTGCAAAGTTCGACATTGGGTCCATTGTTATTTTTTATTATACATATATGATTTTCCAAGTTGCGTTACTTATTCTTTTTGTTTACGCTGATGGCACGACTCGCTTTCCTAATTTCTGGGATTCAGCGGCTCGCGTTTCCAGCCTTCAAGCTGACCTCAATTCACTTGTTATCTGGTGCAACTATAATAAATAATTGAATAATCGTTCCAATATCTATTTTTTGCATTTTCATTTTCCAAACAAAAACTAGCATTCATTCCTCACCTTTCAGTGAACACAGTAGTTATTCCTTTAGGTGACCATAGGTCACTTTAAGAGTTATAATGGACACACATATGCAATTTCAACAACTAATTAGAATTCTGTGTGTAAATAGATTTTATACGATAACAGCGCATTGGTCAAGTCACAAATGTGTTTTGGCATCGACATCCTGAAGTGATAGTATTATATTTTTATACACATTCATTTAAGTTACTGCACTAGATTGTGGGGCAATTCATACTCGGTGCACATTTGCCCGTTAAAGCTATTGCAAAAACAGCAAGGCGTTTAAAACTTTCGCTTCACGTCAGACGCCATCGCATTCTATTTTTAGCCAGCTTGACATAGTAGCCGTCTTCCAAATGTACTACGTTTATAATGTGCGCGTTTTGTTGTTTCAAGATTCTCCACTGCACCCCCATTATCAATTTATTTTCCACTGTCTTGTTGAATATTCCGAATAAAATGAGGTCTGCTGTCACTTATAATCTGCTATTACCTGAAGTTCGCGCTAATCATGGAATAAGGAGCATTCTTTTTTCATCAATGTCGTTGTGGAATTCTCAATCATATGACGTGAAAGACATAACGCAAGTACATGTTTTTAGAACAAAATTGAAAAAAAATGTGTATTAAATGTGCAACTGCTGCATTTTGGTATTTTTATATATCTTGCCTTGTTTTTAAAAAAAATCGTAAAATATCCTTTTTACTTGCTTCTTCGTTGTTCGCATGTTAGTTTGTCCTTTGAACTAACATAGGAGGTACCGCCTGTGGTTTCTTACCTAGGGACCTCCTTCTGCCTATTTACTTGAAATGTGCTACAATTCTGTCGCCAATAAGAAAAGTTTAATTTATAGAATACACCAGTGATGTAAGGAATACAAGAGTGGTCTGTTGTACTGTCGTGATTGCTGGTTCTGCGTTGTTTCTTGCCGTTTAAAAATAATGTATTGTATTTGTTTTTTAAATGCGGAGCGTTTATTAGTGAATTTCAACGACTTTAAGCGTATCTATCCATCTATCTATCTATCTATGTATCTATCTATCTATCTATCTATCTATCTATCTATCTATATATCTATCTATCTATCTAGCCGCTTACGCTTGGGTGCTTACGCTTGGGTGCTAATCAGGAACGACGAGAACACACATGGTCAATTATAACACGTGAGTGTTGAGCAATATCCGACATTGCTTTCGTCAACCCAATGAAGCCATAAAATAAATGTCAGTGTTAAGAAAAACCTGACATGGGCAGCGCCGGCCACCCGACGAATGCAAATAATAAATTTCATGATCCCAGCAGGAATCGAACCCGAAAATTCTGCGTGGCAGTCAAGCATTCTACCACAGATATACGCCAGGTATCTGAACTACTTTTCAAATAGACGCTAATCTTCGTGAAACGCCAATAGTGGCTGCAGTGCTGCCTACCCAATTTTATAGACACCACATATGTACTCCTTTCATACAGCCGTCACGTCACGTTAGCGCCAATTGGGGTGACGTGCCATGTACTGAAATTGATTTAAGTAGCAGTGTCAAGGGCCAGAATCTTCGCAAGCATCAGCGTTTCATATCAGCCCCTGGTGTTGCTAAAACAATTCCAGCTGACATTGTTGTGCACGTGGAAAACTGGTTATATAAACATCTGCAACTCTTCAACATATGTCTCTGCGTGCAACATTTGTACATATACTTAGCGCAATTCATGACCTGTCAGTTCCCTCTGCGTGCTTCGCATAAAGTTGATTCCCAGGTACGTGGGATCTGCCAAATTTTTTTTTTGACGTATCAATACTTCGGAATGATAATCATCAAGCAGACAATGATGGGACAATCAAATTCGCTTTTAGACAATAAGACTCTTTAAGGGCAGCTAAATTTAAGAACACATGTGTTCTTGCGTTTCTCACTTCAAAGTGCGGTCTCCAAGGTCACGAGTCAAATCCCACTGTAGAAAGTTACAAATGCATCTGTACACCTTGTTATAGCATTTATTGTCGCATCACAATCAATTCGCTAAAACCTCAATTTAAATAAAATCAAACCAAATTGTTGTAGCCGGCGAGCAAGGCGACGCTGAACTCAGTTGGTGGCGAAGGTTTAATGTGATAAGCAAGCGGCTCGCATGCCAATATAAGTACAGGCACATGACGTAGCCTGTGACGTCAGTACGGCGCGTCATACGTTGGCTACTACATCTCTTCCCCCTTTATTTAGCAGCATAGCCAAAACGTTCGGGAGGCTTTCGAATTCTTGTGCTTCGTCGCAATTCAGGTGGCGCGACGTTTTCTTGGGAGCTGGCGTCAGGCGCCTGCTGTGATGGCAGTTCCGTCACGCTGGCTCGGTCAGGTGGCGGAAGTCGTTGCTCTGGTGCAGGCCCGTCCGGCGGCGATGCGGTGTCGCTGTCGCTTTGTGACGGAGTGGAACCCGGCTGTGCCATGCGGGTTTGCTCAGGAATCCACACGCTTCTGGGAAGAGGAGCAAGGCATGTGTTAGGAACAATATCGTCCGCATGCAGAAAGCGCTCGTGGTCTTCGATTCGGACTATGTATGTTCCTTTGCTAACTCGTCGCACAACTGTTCCTTCCAACCAACGTGGATCACTCGGTCGGTTCCCTCGCACACGAACGTTGTCGCCAACCTCGAACTCCCTCCATGAAGTATGGGTTTCCTGACCCTGTCTTCGAGCAATATTTGCTTCGGCACGTTTCGCGAGCTCCGGATGCAAGATGCTCAGCCTCGTGCGTGGCCTCCATGAGAAAAACAGTTCGGCTGGCGTCTTACCGGTCGTCGAACACGGTGTGTTTCGGTAGGTGAACAGGACCTGGTCTACCCGATGTTGCATCGTCCGAGTCACTGCCGTGTTCTGCTCGTCCCGTAGCTGTTTGATGAAGCTTCGCTTGACGGTCTGGACAAGCCTCTCCACCGTGCCATTTGAAGCTGGGTGGTAAGGTGGTGTCTTGGTGTGCTGCACTGCATTGGAGTTGAGAAAATTTGTGAACTCAGCAGACACAAATAGCGGCCCATTGTCAGTCACAATTCTCTCGGGAAGCCCAAATGCAGCAAAAACAGTGCGTAGTTTTTCAACTGTCGCCTGTGCTGTAGTGGACTTCATGTGCAGAACATCCACCCACTTGGAGTGCGCATCGACAAGCACTAAAAACCAGTCCTTCTTGTAGTAGGCAAAATCCAGGTGAACTCTCTGCCACCTGCGGGTTGGCCATCCCCCCGATAACATCGGCATGTGGGGCGCAGAGTTCTGCGTTAGTTGGCAAGTTGAACAACCTCTTACAGTTTCTTCAATGCGGTCGCACAACTTTGGCCACCACACATGGCTTCTTGATAACATTTTCATGCGAGTGATGCCTGGATGCCCTTCATGCAAAAGCGATAAGACTTCAGATTGTACCGCTTCAGGTATAACAACCCGAGTTCCCCATACAACCACAGTCTACCGACAGTTGGTCTTTCCGCGAGAAGAATGGGGCTACGTTGTCTTCTGACACGTACGATGGCCATCCATTCAAAACATACATCAGCACCTTAGACAAAACGGTCTTTTTGGGTTTCATCACCGATCCTTTTCGCAGATAGTGGTACGGCTTCTACTGCTGAAAATAAGTGAACGTAGTCGCTTTCGTCGGTGTCGTACGGAAGCGGTAATCGCGATAACGCCTCCGCGTTTGCTACTTGGGCTCCCTTTCTGTACACCCATTTGTAGCGATATGCAGCTAGCACTAGCATCCAGCGCTGCATGCGTGCTGCTGCCATTTGCTGAACTGGCTTTGTTTGCCCCGGCAGTCCCTCCAGGGGAAGGTGATCGGAATAAATGGTGAATTCATCGCCGTAAAGATACTTGTGAAACCGTTTGATTCCGATAATCACAGCCAACGCTTCCTTTTCTATGTGTGCGTAGCCACTTTCGGCCTTGCTCAAAGTGCGTGACGCATAAGCTATCGGTCTTTCTTCCCCGTTCACGACATGAAACAACACTGCGCCGACCCCGTAAGGAGAGGCGTCGCAGACTAATCCAAGAGGCTTCTTTGGGTCATAGAATGTTAGCACGGTCGCTTGCGTAAGGAGGCTCTTACTCTCCGCGAAGGATTTTTCTTCTTTTGCGGAGCAGACCCACTTCTTATCCTTCTGGAGCAGTGCATACAAAGGCTTTAGCCTCGAAGACATGTTTGGCATGGACTTGGAGTAAAACGTTATCATGCCGAGGTACGCTTTAAGCTCACTGATGTTCTTAGGTGTGGGTGCTTCCCTTGTGGCTTCAACCTTCTCGACGCACGGGTGCACCTCATTTTCGTCAATGATATGCCCAAGATATTTGACAGAATTCAAGAAAAACTTGCATTTTTCCTTTCTCACTTTTACGCCGTGGTCCATGGAAACCTGCAGGACTGCTTCCACCCGGGCCAGGCATTCGGTATGCGATGCTCCCGTGATGAGGACGTCGTCGAGGTAGCATACCACTCCCGGTAGTCCTTTCAACAGCTCGTTCATGATTGCCTGGAAAACTGCAGGTGCACTTGAGATTCCGTACGGCATTCGAACATACTGGAACAACCCCATGTGAGAGTTTATAGTCAGCAAGGGTCGCGAGTCAGGGTGCACCTCGATTTGCTGATATGCCGTCGAAAGGTCCAGAACGGTGAAAACCTTGCCCCCAGCCAGTGTCGTGAACAAATCCTCCACCGCGAGCAGTGGGCAATGGTCGGTCTTCACACATGGATTCACCGTCAATTTATAGTCTCCACACAATCGTACTGTGCCGTCTGGCTTGTGAACAGCTACCAGCGGCGTGGCCCAGTCGCTGCGGGTTACGGGCACCAGTACGCCCTCTTTTTGCAAGTTGCCTAGCTCATGCTCGACAGGTTCACGAATGGCATTCGGCACAGACCGCGCCTTGCAAAAGACTGGCATGCTTCCTTCCTTAAGCACGAGTTTTGCTTGGTAACCCTCTATCAACCCTAAACCAGGTGAAAAAACGCTGGCATACCTTGCCAGGATGCTGTCGAATGACGGTTGTGCGTGCACCTCATGAATGCTGTTTAGGTCCATTCCGAAGTTCGCAATCCAGTCGCGGCCTAGGAGTGCTGGCTTCTCTCCTGGTACCACGATGATTGGCAGGACTTTCCGCTGTCCCTTATAATCGACCAAAACCTCCGCTTGGCCTTTCACTTGTAGCGTCGCTCCGCCATAAGTCTTGAGCTTCCTCTCGCACTTCGCAAGCTGCGGCGGCTGCTTTAGCTGCCGGTAAACGCATTCCGGAACGAGTGATACGGCTGCGCCCGTATCTACTTGCATCTTCACAAGCTGGCCGGCTATCTGTACTTCAACTTCATATGGTTGTTCTGTGCCCACCAGATACACACCGTGCAGCAGCAGCTCTGTGCCTCCGCTCGCTTCGTCACTCACGTTGTGGACGGTGCCAGGCGCCGGTTGCTCGCATCTGCACATGCGCGCCAAATGTCCCGCGCGCTTGCAAAGATGGCATTTGAATTTACGATAACGGCAGCAACGGGCGTCATGCTCTTGACCGAATCGATAGCAGCTTTACATTGAACTGTTCTTCGGCTTGATGGCAAACTCCGGTTTCTTCCCCGTCTTCTTTAGAGCGTGAATGTCGGCATCCGTATTCGCAGTCGGTCGGAATCTCCTCGACTCCCGCTCCGCTAGCTCAACGCTCTAAGCAAAAACGCAGGCCGATTCGAACGTCAGTTCCTTCCTCTTCAGTAAACCCGTCTGAATGGTGGAATTCCGTAACCCAGCGACGAACCGGTCCCGTAAAGCGTCGTCGAGAAACGTACCGTAGTTGCACTTGGCTGCCATGTGCTTCAGCGCGTCTGCAAATGCCGCGACGGACTCCCCTTCTCCTTGGTACCTCCTGTTGAATTTGAAACGCTCCGCAATGACTTGACTAGAAGGCTCGTAGTGGCCACTGAGCACTTTCACCAAGTCCTCGAACGTCTTCTCTTCAGGTTTTGCAGGTAGAAGAAGGTCCTTGAGCGTCTTGTACGCTTTCTTTCCTATGGCAGAGATGAAGGCTGACTTTTTAAGTTCTTCGTCTTGTACGCCGGCTACTTTGCAATAGTGCCCAAACCGTTCTACATACGAAGCGAAATCTGCGTCTCCTTCTTCTATGAAGGCGTCAAATTCCCACATCTTCGCCATACCTTGCTTTTCGCCTTCCAGCTGTCGTTGCTCACAGGATCCGCCCCCGTCGTTCGGTGCAGCCTATCCCATCCTCGTCGCCATCTGTGTTAGCCGGCGAGCAAGGAGATGTTGAACTCAGTTGGGTGGCGAAGGTTTAATGTGATAAGCAAGAGGCTCGCATGCCAATATAAGTACAGGCATATGACGTAGCCTGTGACGTCAGTACGGCGCGTCATACGTTGGCTACTACACAAATGAACCTTTATTATTTCATAATACAATAGACATGAAGGATATACAGAAGGATGTCCCGTAGTATACACTGAAATGGGACCTCCTATGAAATATAAACGTGAGTAATAGATTGGCAACAACAGCAGCAAAAATAATAAATTACAAGGCTGCAAGATTCATACCCAGATAACATAAAAAACGAAGCTATCATAAAGTTTAAGTCATCGCAAATATAAAGTGGAAAAATATGAACTATATATATATATATATATATATATATATATATATATATATATATATATATGTCCTCCTTGAGGCATCCCTTAAATTAACAGACATCGCTCTTAATCACAGCGATAAGGTCACCCTGTCACACTGTATTGCTTTGCATCATTGATAGTGTACCTCTATATATTTTTTCCTTATTATTTCTTTTGTGTAACCTCATTGTGTACCTTTCTTATGTACGAAAGCGATGATACATACTCTTTAAATTACTGTGCTCATGTGTTTATGAAATATTCCTTTTTGTTTGTATACCTTGGCCTGTCACTCACTTTGTCTTTTGCTTGTATTGTTTCCTGCTTTATATTATTTGTTTTTTTTATTTTATTGTATTTCGTTTTCACCCTGTCATTGCTGACGTAGGGTGGACGGTGCTTAGTCAAGCTGCAATAACTGCAACTTTTTTGCCGTCTCCCCATTTTTCGCCATTGTATCTGTTTTGGTGAAAATAAAAATATATAAATAATTATAATAATAATAAGCAGGTAAAGAAACTGGTCGCTATGACCAACAATATTCTCCACCACAACACTTTATCGAACGCAGAAATCACCCGATTGACAGAATTTAACAGAATAAGTACCAAGCCATCATGACCACAAACATTCATAAACTCAAAAGAGACCAAGTGCCCAACCCCGCGTTCCCTGATATAGTTCCTCATCACTACAGCACCGCAAGCAAGGAAACCACTAACGGTACAAACGAGCACCCATCTAGGAACACACCCTGTGACACTGTGGTTATAAACCTATCGGACACGAGCTTGTGACCTGACGAAGAAAAACTGCTATCTAAAAGACTTAGCTTCTTCCCGACCACAAAAGTTTTTGATGAATTCCACTTGGTCCGAGATCTCTACAACTTCGCTCGAAGCTTAAGGTTGCACGAATATTTTTTGGACAGGCCTTCTAACTACGAAACAATTCACCGTCGTAAAACGAATGATTGGACAGCGAACAGTAATTGAGACAAGTTTCTGGACCTTTATATCACCGCAGTATAGAAAGATATAGTACACGAATACCACAGACAGAAAGGAAACCGAGAAAAGTTGACAAAATCTGAAAAAATAGGTATGAGAAATCTAGCATCTAGGACAGACATAACAATAAAACCTGCTGACAAACGAGGAGCAATTGTAGTCCTTAATACATTCAACTACTTACAAGAAGCATACCGCCAACTAGACGACTCAAGATTTTACGAACGCCTCTCAGGTGATCAGACAGACGAATACAAACGTATCGTATCAACAGAAATAAAGAAACTGTTGGATGCAGAAAAGATAACCAACACTGACCACAAACTGAGGCGAGCAGCATACCCTCGTCCAGGTCGCTTCTACATCCTCCCAAAAATTCATAAACCCGGTAACCCAGGTCGACCAATGATATCAGGCATCGGTACAATAACTGAACCCATATGAGGGTACGGGGACAAACTAATAAGCCACATTCCATGCACCCTCGCATTGTACATAAAAGACACCACACATTTTCTACGAGACATTACAGGTCTGTGTGTGCCGAAAAACACGTACTTGGTTACTCTTGATGTCTCTTCATTGTATACAAATATTCCTCACGATGACGGCATAGCTGCATTACAAAACCTGTACACAAACCATAGACAATCGAACACCCCCGATTTCTTTGTCATCGCAACTTTGACGAGGATTGTCCTCGAATTAAATTCATTCGAGTTTAACCAAGAGTTTTTACGACAAATCAGCGGGACCGCTATGGGCACCAAAATGGGACCTAAATATGCCAACATATTTATGGGAAAGCTAGAATCGGGATTTCTTGCACAAAGTTTCTTGAAACCAATGTTATACAGAAGATAAATAGACGACATATTTCTTATTTGGACCCACAGCGAGGACAAACTTCGCAGCTTTATCGACACTTACAATGCTGTACATCCGAACATACACTTCACACACATACTCGCAAGTAACCGTAAATTTTCTTGATGTTACCATAAAGATAGAAGAAGAAAAGCTCTCTACAACCCTCTATCGCAAACCAACGGATCAACAACAATACCTTCATTACCAAAGCGATCACCCACGCCACTGTAAAAACAGTATTCCATACAGCCAGGCTCACCGGTTTAAGCGAATCTGCTCTAGAGACGCTGACTTTGACAAGAGCTCACAGAGGCTAAAACTTATGCTGGAGAAACGAAAATACCCCCCACTTGTAATAAATGACGCTGTTCAAAAAGCGAGAAAACCAAAGCGTGAAGACTTACTTATGAAGCGACCACCGCAAGAAGACCCACAACGAACGAACCTCTGCTTGACTTATAGCACAAACTTCCCCAATGTAAACAAAATCCTTAAACGACCTTACAAGATTCTGGAACAAAGTGAACGTCTGAAACGCGCATTCCCATCCGCTCCGGGCGTCGTTTACTGACGACCACGTAACCTCAAAGACACACTTGTCATCTCTCAAATTAATACATCACCCCCCAATACTTCATGCCGACCTTGTTTAAAGCCACGATGTCTTGTATGTAAGGCGATGCGAGAAACACACAAAGCAACCAGCACACAATCAAAGTTTTCGATTAACATACGCGGAAACCTAACATGTGGTTCCTCTAATGTGGTATACGTACTCGAATGCAACGTGGGTAGAATGGAGTACATCGAACAAACAGAAACACCATTTAGGATTCGCTTCAATAATCACAGAGCCCATGCGAAATCAGCCCCAAGTCTATCTCTATCAAAACATCTCAATCTTCCCGACCATGCATTCAACAAACTATCAGTAACGCTCTTAGAGACGGGATTTAAATCAAATAGAGAACGTGAACAAGGAGAGTCATACTTTATCCAGCGATTTACCACCCTCAATAGAGGCATAAATGAGAATCCTGGTACACTTGCAGCAATTAAAGCATTAGAAAACAATAACGGCAATAATGAAAATCGTCACTGAGTTAACGGCACTGCAGCTGCGAAGGGGACTGGAGAACTCAAAACAATGCCAAGTGTGACTACTCTTCCTAACTACAGCTGTCGTCTGTTTTCTGTTTTTACTTTACTACCCAATCAATTCTGCCAAGCATGACATGCCCAACAGCAACCATGTACACAGTCGAGAGGCCCCTACTGCACGCGTAATCCAGAAGCGGGCAGGGAATTCGCATTGCGCCCGCTTGCCATCCTCTGCGGCAATACGCGGCACCCCTCTTTCTACGACGAAATGTCGACGAGCGCCGAGTAGTTAAAGGCTTGAACTTCCTGAAAAAGCTCTTTGTGCCCCACACCGAACCGCCAGAGCCAGGAGGCTCCGTTTGGTCGGGAAGAATGCGTTAGTGAAAGGAAGCATAACAGACCACTGAGAGCAGAAAGGTGAAAAGGAGAAAGGGGAGAGAGATGGAGAGGGAAGTGGAAGGAAGTGTGGAAGGGGGAGCCCCAGGGGGGGGAGACCACCTTATACTGTTTTTATCTTTTTTTCTCTTTTTTTCCCTTTCTCTCTCCTCCTTCTGATTTGAGGTTGTACAAAGCTGAACAACAACAAACTGTACCTTCAATCCTGATGAAGGCCAAACTCTAGACCGAAACGTCGAAATAAACCACGTTGTGACCGGTCACGCAGGATCAACTTGACTATATGTAACGCTACGGCCACTCAACCACCATGCCTGCCTATATATATATATATATATATATATATATATATATATATATATATATATATATATATATATATATATATATATATATATATATATATATATATATATATATATATATTGTCGCAGTAATACGCGAAGAAAGCACAAGTACGCCTTGAGGCAGCGTGTTCTCAACAGCTGAGCCGCAAAATTTTCTTCTTCGTTCTCTAGTCAAGCAAGAGGCCCACTACCTGGTGTCCGTTAAATCCCCCCATCATCGTTTTTGTCCACATGTAGACACGGGTCATTTGCCTCTCTCTCAAAGAGCATCAACCCGATGCGAAGTCAACAATGCAGTTTTTGTTAAAAGATAAGTCTCACGCAATCACTCGCTGACGTAAGGCTTCATGCGCACTACGTGAACGAGTTCAGGATGGTGCTGGCGACGCTTGGTACTACACGAATTGTCGGGAACGACTTCGTAAGTGATGTCACTCAGTTGTCGCAGCACTCGGTATGGCCCAAAGTATCTTCTTAAGAGCTTTTCTGATAGTCCTCGTTTCCGTACGGGTGTCCAAACTCATACTTTGTCGCCAGTTTGATAGACAACTGCTCTGCGGTGAGCATTGTAGCGGCCTGCATCGCACTCTTGCTGCTGGCGGATCCGTAAACGTGCCAGTTGTCTAGCTTCTTCCGCGCGTTCCGTAAACGTGTTGGCGTCTGGGTCGATGTCATCACTTTCGTGCGGTAGCATCGCATCTAACATAGTTCGTAGTTCTCGTCCATGAACGAGGCTGAACGGGGTCATGCGGATCGTTTCTTGCTTGGCCGTGTTGTACGCAAACGTTATGTATGGCAAGATTTCATCCCAATTTTTGTGTTCAATGTCTACGTACATCGAAAGCATGTCTTCAATGGTTTTCTTCAGGCGCTCCGTCAGCCCGTTTGTTTTTGGGTGGTAGGCAGTGGTCTTACGATGCGTTGTTCCACTCAGCATCAGGACGTGAGCCAAAAGAGCTGCCATAAATGCGGTTCCTCTGTCTGTGATCACGACGGTTGGTGCACCATGCCTCAGTAAAATATTTTCGATGAAAAATCTTGCCACCTCCGCTGCTGTACCTCTCTGGATAGCCTTTGTCTCGGCATAACGGGTCAGATAATCCGTCGCGACGATAACCCAGCGGTTCCCTGCAGTAGAAATAGGAACTGGGCCCAAAATGTCCATGCCTATCTGGCAGAATGGAGCTGTTGGGACCTGCACGGGTTGCAGGAGGCCAGCTGGTTTAGTCGGTGATGACTTGCGACGCTGGCAGTCGAGACAGGTATGAACGTGGTGCTTCACGGCTGTGGTTAGTCTTGGCCAGTAATACCTTTGCTGTACTCTGGCCAAAGTTCTCATGTAACCCAAATGGCCAGAAGTCACCTCGTTGTGGCATGCTTTGAGTACTTCGGTACGAAGGGCTGCTGGTATGACGAGCAGGTAGGCGGATCCTGTCGACGAAAAGTTTCTTTTGTAGAGTACTCCGCCCCGCAAACAAAACGATGACAACACTCTTGCGAAAACTCTTGGCATCTTCTGAGATCTGCCTTCCAAGTAGTTAATTAAGCCAAGCAACTCAGTTTCGTCACGTTGTTGCTGCGCAATGGCGGTCGTGTCGAGGACACCGTGAAATGCCGTTTCCTCCTCAGGTAGGGTTGCCGACTCAATGGGTGAACGGGACAGACAGTCAGCATCCATATATCGCTTGCCTGACTTGTGCACGACCGTCATGTCAAACTCTTGTAGTTTTAGGCTCCAACGCGCTAATCGACTGGTGGGATCTTTTAGATTAGTCAACCAACAAAGGAAGTGATGGTCACTAATAACTTTGAAAATGGCCATACAAGTACGGGCGAAATTTCATTACTGCCCATACTACGGTGAGGCATTCTTTCTCTGTTGTTGAATAGTTGACCTCTGCGCGTGTTAGCGTTCGGCTTGCGTAGGAAATCACTCTTTCTGTGTCCTCTTGCCGTTGCACAAGCACAGCCCCAAGACCTACATTGCTAGCGTCTGTGTGAAGCATCGTCGGGGCTTCTTCGTCGAAGTGGGAAAGCACCGGGGGCGTTTGAAGACGTTGACGCAGGTCATTAAAGGCAGCCTCCTGTTCTTTCCACTCAAAGGCAACATTGTCTCTTGTGAGACGAGTTAGTGGCGACGCGATGCGGGCGCAGTCTGCGATAAACCAGCGATAATAGGCACAAATGCCCAGGAAGCGTCTGACGGCCTTTTTATTGGAGGGTACTGGGAACTGTGCGACGGCGGCAATTTTTCCAGGATCGGGCCGGACGCCTGCGTTGCTGACGACGTGACCGAGAAACTGAAGTTCGTGAAAACAGAAATGGCACTTTTCTGGTTGCAATGTTAGGCCCGCGAACCATATGGCACGTAAAACAACATCCAGCCTTTTGTGATGCTCGTCAAAAGTGGTCGAAAACACTATAACATCGTCCAGATAGACTAGGCACGTCTTACACTTCAATCCCGAAAGTACCGTGTCGATAAGCCTTTTAAAAGTCGCAGGCACGAAGCCCAAACCGAAAGGCAAGATTTTAAATTCGTATAAACCATCTGGCGTCACAAAAGCGGTTTTCTCTCGGTCTATTGTGTCTACCTCGATCTGCCAGTATCCACTTCTCAAGTCCATGGAAGAAAAGTAGTGAGCGTGCCGAAGTTTGTCAAGGGAGTCATCAATACGTGGGAGCGGGTACACATCTTTCTTGGTCACCCGATTCAGCTTCCTCTAGTCCACGCAAAAACGCAGGGTGCCGTCCTTTTTCTATACTAGCACTACAGGCGATGCCCAGGGGATCTGTGACGGTTGAATGACGTCATATGCAAGCATTTTCGCGACTTGTTGTTGTATGACTTTGCGTTCCTTTGACGCTACACGATAAGGGCTCTGGTGGATAGGTCTCAACGTGTCCTCGGTGATTATTCGGTGCTTTGTCAAAGGTGTTCGACCAACTCGTGATGTCGTTGAAAAGCAGTCACGGAATTTGACTAGGAGCTGAAGAAGTCTCTGTCGCTCGTGCTTTGACAGAGTAGTGCCAACATCGAGAACGGGTTCTGGTTCTTGATTAGGCGCTTCGTCCAATACCGACAAACATAAACTGCCTCGGTTTTCAACAATATTGTCGTACGAAGCGATAGCTGTGCCCTCCGGAAGGTGCCGGCGCTGAGCACTAAAGTTCGTCAGAAGTATATTTGTGCGTCCACCAGTGAGACGGACGATACCTCGTGCGACCGAAATGCCATGACTAGTAGCAGCGAGCCAATTTGGTGAGCAATGCCTTCGCCATCAAACGCTTCGTGGCCTTCCACCAAAGCAAGACTGCATGACTGGGACGGGATGACCACATCATCATCAATCATACGTAAAGTGTTACGTATTGCGTCTGAGCAGTGAACTAAACCAGGGCTGTTGCGGAATGTAATTGAACGGTCCGGGATGTTCATGACGGCACCATATTCTCTTAAGAAGTCTATCCCTATGATGAAGTCCTTGCAACATGAGGTGAGGATGACGAACGTCGCCACGAAAGAAGAGCCACCGTTGTCGAGTCTTGCTTTACACCTTCCGACAGGCATCAACAGCTGGCCGCCTGCTGTCCTCAGGTGAGGTCCCGTCCACGTAGTCTTCACTTTTTTTAGGCGTACGGCAAGGTTTTCACTTATGATAGAAAAGTCGGCGCTGGTGTCAACTAAAGCTGTTACTCGCTGTCCGTCTACCGAAACGGTAAGATCTGTGGTCACTGTTTCGTCGGTGGTACAACTTCTCGGCTTTACGGCGTCCTGTGGTACAAGTAACGGGGGCTTTTTTTCGTCGCCTTGACGGCCTGCAACCTCACCCCCGGAGGTCGTTACCTTCAATTTTCCCGGCGTGGACTTGGTGACCTTCTACCACTGACGTCGGCTGTAGTTCGGTGGCGCGACGAAGGCGAATATGCCGGAGACGGAGAGCGTGGTCGACGTCCCAAACCTGGCTGCTAATCAGGCACACTGTCGTCATTATTGGCACGGTGGTTGTCAAAATGGAACTGAGACAAGGGGGGTCCTTGAGAATGAGCGTCCCGGCAGGGTACCTAGCCGTCGTTGGCGCGTCGATCGTCAGACCATTGCCGAAAAGGTCGAAACATATCTACGCGCTGCCAGCAATGGCGGGAATAGTGGCCCACACCTCCGCAGGTGAAACAAAGCGGACGCCTATCTACAGTGCGCCAGGCGTCTGTTTTACGAAGCTGTGGACGCCGCAACGGCTCGTAATTTGGCAAATGCCGTATCTCGTTGGGAGACGGCTCTTGGTACGGCGACATTTCGTATGGCGGCACGACGGCAGAGCGCCGCGGTGTCTGCTCTTGCGGTGGCGACCAAGGAACGGCTGCCGATGGCTGGCGGTACGACGGCGCAACGGGCGGTGGGCGGCGAAGCGCGGCTACGTAGCTCATAGGTCGCTGATGATCAGTAGGATCAGCTGTTGAAAACGCTTGGCGTATTTCTTCGCGGACGACTTCAGCGACAGACGCCGTGGGTGGTTCCGTGACCAGATTCCGCAGCTTCAGCAGCTCTTCGCGAACAATCTCTCTTAATAAATCGCGCAACGAGCTTTGATTGTCAGATGTCGTAGCGGCGACTTGCATGTGGGCGCTGCTGGACAAGCGATCGTATTGTCGGCATCGTAGGTGAAGCGCCGGTTCGATAGACGTAGCTTCTTTGATGAAGTCTGTCACGGTGCTTGGCGGGTTCCGCAAACGTCCGGCGAACAATTGCTCTTTAACGCCGCGCATGAGGTAGCGCAACTTTTTGTCGTCTGTCATGTGCGGGTCAGCTTTATGGAAGAGACGGGCCATGTCCTCAGCAAACATTGCGACCGTTTCATTGGGTTTCTGAACCCGTAGCTCGAATAAATGCTGCGCACGTTCGCGCCCGTCGACATCGGCAAATGTGTCAATCATCCCTCTTTTAAAGTCACTCAATGTAGACAAACTGCCTTCTCTGTTCTCGTACCAAGTTCTAGCGCTGTCGTCGAGATAAAAATAGGCGTGGGAAAGCCTTTGTTCAAGGGACCACTGGTTGGTGTTAGCGACATGTTCATAGTATTCAAGCCATTCTTCGACGTCTTCATGTGCTCCACCACCAAAGCGATCAGGCACCAGCGGTGAAAAAAGGGTTACCTGAGTTGGGGTTGGGAAACTACTGTCCCGTAGTAACTGTTCTGGAGTGGCGGCGGCCATTGGTAGATGTGAGCGGTGCCTTGTAGAGTGTTTCTGTGAGAGGGTGAAATCTGAAAGGAGGCCTCGCAAGCGACGACTGAAGCGATGCACGGGAGTGTCGACAAGTGTTTCTGGGCTGGATGAACGACTCCCCGTGGGAATGTGGAGCATCAGGCGGGGTCGCGGGCCAGCACCTCCACCAGTGTCGCAGTACAACGCGAACAAAGCACAAGTATGCCTTGAGGCAGCGAAAGCAGCGTGTTCTCAACAGCTGAGCCGCAAGATTTTCTTCTTCGTTCTCGAGTCAAGCCCAAGGCCCACTACCTGGTGTCTGCTAAATCCCCCCATCATCGTTTTTGTCCACATGTAGACACGGGTCAATATAGATATATGGCAAACAGACAGTTCACTATTCAAAAGTCGTAGGTTCGATTCCTGCTCACGGCTGGTTATTTTTTCACCCACTTTTCTTACTTCTCATTTACATTCCTTGGCATTAGTGTCTGTTTGATCTCATTAATATTGTGTCAAAACACGGAAAGACGAGCCCTTAGGTATATACATACACACACACACACACACACACACACATATATATATATATATATATATATATATATATATATATATATATAGCACAGACAGAAAAAACAGAGAATAGCAACCAAGGGAGAAACTAGTTAGATAAAAAATGAACGATACACAACGAAAATTTTCAATTGATTTCAAAATTTGTGTGTTTTTGGAATGTTTATTAGAAATGGCAATGTATTCCATAATGGTATGGCTGCATAGTGAACTGTCTGTTTGCCATATTTAGTTCGCACTATGGGCAGAGTGAAGTTGTTGCGCTGTGCGAAAGGAGTTAGGTTAGTGCTACCAATATGAAGGAATTGATGATAATGAGATTTGTATGTTAATTAGCTTGAAAAGAAAAGTCGCGAGATAGGATTTCAGAAAGGTGAGAACATTGACCATTTAAATTTTTCTAGCAAATGTTTAGCATTGTAGGTGTGTTTTCGGCGTTCAGTTGAGACAAAGCGTCCTATACTTCAGTTGCATGAGGTTGTTTTTGAGAACTGCAATGAAGTGCATTGAGAAATAGAGAGTCGCGTAATTTAGACATGCTGGTTGGTATTGAGCGTATACGTGGGTCACATAGAAATGGAAGTAACGAGAAAATAGTGGAGAAAGCAACAAAAGGCGTTTAAAGCGTCTAATACACTCTACACACCAGTCACAAGACGCCGAGTCACCATGAAGTGTGTCGGAAGCTTGTATTTTATTATTGAAGACTGCTAGTTCAGTATACCATTAATACACGCCCAGATTTCTTTTATCTTGCTTCTCGTCTCGGCTGCCTCTCCTCTCTTATCTCAAAGACAAATCACATTCCATTCATGCATTGAATGACAGTCAGGACAATGGAGCGTGGTGCTGTCGTTGCCCAACAGATCGTTGTCAGTTTCACCTTCCCACACAGTGTCCCTTCAACGCAGCATCTTTCGGCTGCTTCAATGGAAGAATCAGCCTCGTAGCGCGTGGGAAAACAGGAGCTCTATCAGGCAGATGGGACTATGCGTGTTTAGTGTACTGGGCGGTGTAGAATTATCTGCCCATCGATCACTTGGATCTGTACGAAGTGAGCTTCCTGCGATGAAACGAAATATCTGCACTCTGCGTTCCTCTTCAGTAGATTGCTTTGTTTGTTTTTTTTCTCTCTGTGTCGCCTGTCTTGCTTGTTGTTTTCGGTATTCGACAGTATAAATGTCCACAAATCGACTGACAGGTTCCACGATTATATCGACTATAAGCACAAAGGAAGCTCGTCCGGTAGCTTCGAATTACTTTAAAACACCAAGCGTTCTTGCCCCACCGTGGTGGTCTAGTGGCTAAGGTAGTCGGCTGCTGACCCGCAGGTTGCGGCATTGAATTCCGGGTCCGGCAGCTGCATTTTCGATGGAGGCGGAAATCCTGTAGGCCCGTGTGCTCAGATTTGGGTGCACGTAAAGAAACCCAGGTGGTCGAAATTCCCTGAGCCCTCCACTATGGCGTCTCTCATAATCATACGGGCTTTAGGACGTTGTACCCCACATATAAATCAAATCATCATTAAGCATTTTTAGTGAACCACAGATAGATAGATAGTTATGTAGGGATAACGTCCCAAAAGCACAATACGACTATAAGAGACGCCGTAGTTGAGGGCTCCGGAAATGTCGACCTGGGGTTCTTAACCATGAACTTAAATCTGAACACATGGGCCTGCAGCATTTTCGCCTCCATCGAAAATGCAGCCGCTGCTACCGGTATGCAATCCTGCGACCTGCGGATCAGCAGCCGAGTACCTTAGCCACTTGACTACCGCGGCAGGGCTGTGAATCACAGATAGCTTGACCATTTTCGTCTGTATGCTTACGAAGCAAACTAGGCTTCGTATCCTCGTGGCCGTCTGCTTAGCATGGTATATCACAAAATTGCCTATTAAGCACGCGAGCGTACGACGAATGACTGAGAGCTCCGCCGTGCCTGTACCATGCGTCACAAAACAACACAATTCAGTTTGCTAAACAATAAAATAATGTCCTTTGATATCATTGATATATGGGGTTTAACGTCCCAAACCCATCATATGATTATGAGAGACGCCGAAGTGGAGGGCTCTGGAAATTTCGACCACCTGGGGTTCTTTAACGTGCACCTAAATCTGGGCACACTAGCCTACAACATTTCCGCCTCCATCGAAAATGCAGCCGCTGCTACCGGGATGCAATCCTGCGACTGCGGATCAGCAGCCTTGGCGACTAGACCTTGGCGACTAGACCACCGCAGAGGGGCGATAAAAAACAAATAATGTGCTGTGTGCTTTTACTAGTCTAGATGTCGGTGGGATGCATTATATAGTTGTGTTAGATGCAGAAAAACGAGCCCTAGTGAGGCCTACGTTGCGGTAGACATGATGCCTGAGGTATCACGAGAAAGTTTGTTGGTCAGCTGCTACCATGAGCGAAGATCAAGTGCCCCTTGATACTGTCAGGCAAAAAATAGTCTTCCACACGCATGTCTAGGGCTCTGGGAAGGACACGGGCTAACACTCTCAAGTTTTAGACACACATAAATGTCCGTCAACAAAGTGGACGAGGGGGTGCCCTTCATTATAGCTCCAATAAAAGAGAATCCAAAAGTCGTAGGCCCGGGTCCAACGCATCGAAACAATAATTTTTATCACTTTATTTTTTATAACTTCCAAAGAGAATCATTCCAACACAGTTGATACACCACAAATTACGTGCCTTATGCTTTCCTTTGTGTACATGTCGGTGAGCATCTATATTTATGGTACATTTATTTATTGTAACGCGCAACGAATTGATCAAGCAATATTTACACACGTAATGTTAAAACAACCGTATAGAAGCAAACGAACACTGGTTGGGCTGGAAAGGGCGGAGAGGAGCTGGGTATTGCGCTTTTTTTCTTCAAATTTGGTCCTGCAGAAATGAAATGATCATAGTGAGGAGTGCTAATAAGGTACGTGGAAGGAGGATTCATTCATCGCTAGTTCGTTAAATTAGTGAATGAATGAATGTGAATAACAGAAGTCTGGCAATGTAAGACAAAGCTATCTATGTGGTTATTACATAGCAAAATATAATTTGATTAAATATGTATCTCGCTCATTTTTATTTGTTTATTTTATTTTGATTTAGTACATACTGCAAACCATAAATGGTTCAAACAGGAAGTGCTCATCCCATAAAAAAGCAGAAATAACATGCAACATACATAATGCAATTTACTCTACTTAATTCACAGTAAATGGGGATCACATAATTTGTTCCAATCAGACACTGTCTGTGGAAAGAAAGAATAC
This sequence comes from Rhipicephalus microplus, assembly GCF_043290135.1. Classification (NCBI taxonomy): domain Eukaryota; kingdom Metazoa; phylum Arthropoda; class Arachnida; order Ixodida; family Ixodidae; genus Rhipicephalus; species Rhipicephalus microplus. The sequence goes on along the minus strand of NC_134706.1, from coordinate 151,727,399 downwards.
ATAAAGACATCAGTTCTCGCGAAATATGGGGTAAGCAAATTGGGATGGTGATGTCGGGTCTGCCTAGTTGATAGGAAAGATAGATACGGTGATGGATCAATAGCGAGTATATTGTTAAGTAGCAAGAAATTTTCGCTCATTTACTAATCATTAATTTGCTAATCTCTTCTTTTTCTCTCTTTTGTTGTTTCTGACTCCATTTATAGGCGATGTTCGCTCATTTCCCTGCGGCAGCTGCTACTTCGCTATATCATGCATAACTGATAGCACGAAACGAGTGGCTGTATAGCTACCCACGAGGGGGGTACAAATTCTGTTAAACTGGTGTTGGGTCAGTTCGTACATATCAAAATTAGAAGATAACTTTTTAGTGCTAACAATACGAAAATATAAATATCTTGCTGTTTCAACGTGGAAGCAGGTGTCCCTTCGAGGCTAGTTCAACCTTTTGTGTTGCCATTAATGAACAGACAGATTCAAAGCAGTATTGCTTGACTGGAGGGGCAACTTGTGTAGCCCAGATTTCTGTGCTTAATTATAAGTCACCTCTGTCTCGCTTTCGTCATGAATTCGCACAATGTGCCACGCAAGACTGCTAATTCCTCATTCAAAACCTCATAACCTTTCGCGCTTGTTCGCGATTGGCTTCATCAAGTAGAAAGCATTCGACAGATAAAGGAATTCGAAAAAGCCTGCGAACTTTGTCACTCTTTACCTCTTCTCTTTTGTTCAAGTTTGCCCTTTGTTTGATGTATACTTGTTTGTGAATGCTGTGTGTGCACAGGCAATAAAAAAAGAAGAAAAGCTCCTCCATGGCTCAGTGGTTAACGCCTCGCATTTATGACTGAAAGGTCACACGTCCGATTCGGCGCGTTGGAGTCTTTTATAGGATTATTTTTCTTTCTCTCGTTAACATACATATATAGATCCGTATACATATACGGTAAGTGGTGGCGATGCCTAGGCTAGCGGCAAAATCTAGCCGAGAGTGTCCATATAATTGCTATTGCAATAAAACAAAAAAAAGCGGCGAGGAAAAAGACAGTGACACCATTTTTTTGTTTTTGTTGTGTTTGTGCCAAAGAAGTTCTCTTCTTTTTTTATTAGAAAAAAATTAATTTAGTAAGTTGCAGACAGGAATAAAAAAGCGCTATCAGAAGGTGTTCACATGCGTAAACAGGAACGAACGACATAAACAAGTCTTCGAACTCACACGTAATTTGTTAGCGATTGTGCATATTGAAATATTCAAGCTGGACATTGAAATTTGATTGGCGTTTGACGCCCTCAAAAACTATATTACCATTTTTCTTGCTTCCCTTATCCTTAAAATTTCACGATAAGAAAATGAGAAAGACTGATAACTGCCAGCAAGAGTAATTTCCGATGAGTATAGCCACGATGATTCCATTAGAGCCAACCCGTTCGAGGAATCTCTCGCCCGAAATTCTATTACAGCCCGAAAATCCCTGAAGGGTTTTCTCGAGCAGTGGCGCGAGAAAAGCGTGAAGGCCAGAGGCTTTCCCGTTCGACTTACTTTGTCATCTGCGAGAAAGCTCACAAAATGATGACTTTGTGCAGGGAAAAGAATAGCAGAATCGTCAGTAAAATTGGTCGATACAGAGGAGGGTAAGTTGGAAGAGAGAAAGACCCAGCTTTCGACGTCAACTTTGTGAAATGATGAACGTTGCCGCGTATCCGTTCAATAAATGACACCATGAGAAAACTGACGACGTAGCCTCGTGGAAGCACAAATTGAAAGAAGCAAGGCCTTGCCCTATAACTAAGAGCCCTACGCACTTCGCTTTCTTTTTCTGCATGACAGTCGCATGGACGTCTCCAAAATCTATGAGGCGAGCTTGCGCGGCCTAGGGGCGAGAACCCTTAGCGTGAAGAGTTCGCTCTTGTGCGACGGATGAAGATGTGCGGTGCATTATCCACCAAGTCTGCTGGGGTGGATGACTGCGTATTTTCACTTGGCCCTGCGCGAAGACTAGCGTGGCTGTACTTCACGTTGTTAACTTTAGAGCTCACGCCCCTGAAGTCACCTAATCTGTGCGTCACCAACCTTTTGAGTTGAATAAAACTAATGGTGGGTCACTGTAAACTGGAACGGAGGCTTGTGCTATTCGGGTTTATGATAAGTTAGACGTTATATTAGCGTTTTCCACTACCTGGAAATATACATAATTCTTGTGAAGCAATCTCAAGACACCACGTTTATGGAAGAACAGCCGCTATGCATGAATTTTTCAAGTTCATAAATACATATCACGAGAGAAGTGGCTATGAATGAAACAAAGGAATAGTGAATGATTGCTGGCTGTGAATACGTTTTTGTTCGCAAAAGTGAGGCACAGTGGGGTACAGGTCGAAAATGCATCACCTTACGGAATAATTCACTGGACACCTACCTACACATTGCTGCTATATGGGCACAAGTATCAAGGAATGATGTGGTTAGTCTTGCGACAACTTGCGACTTGTTGTCAAACTTGCCTTAAGCAGGCTTGATGTCGGTAAAGTAACCGCGTTAATACGAAATATAAAGCGTTTTACAAAAGCGAAAAAACAACCAGTCGTCGCACAGTGCGAATAGCGTCACGAGTGGGCCGTCCAGTGCTCCAACCCATTACAAGAGCTTGTTCTTGTTCCCCTATTAACTGTGGCGCACACCCACTTTAGCCATAATTCCTCGTCGTCGTCAGGCACTGCATTGACAATTGGCACGAAATTCCTTGCAAGTGTTTGGCGGATACCAGGCTTCTCAGAAGAATCACAAAAATAGCATAACGGATGTCAGCCTACTACCCAAAAGTTCATTATTAATGCCTTAGTGGGTACCAAGCAAGTGTGCTTGCAGTTTTCACTAAATTAGTGTTTTGAAAGTACTCTGAAAGGCCGATTTTCTAGCTTTCGCTGGGACTGAGCTGCGCCTACCTCGAAGGCTTTGCGTTTTTTTTTCTCTAAGTGAATGTTGCTTTGGGTAAGGTCGCCACCAGGCAGCATGTTAAGGCGTTGAAAAAATTGCAACTCTATTGAAAACTTCTTTTCTGTAGGTTTGAAGATAGCAATAGCGTCTGCACGCGTTGCTTTCTAGGGAACTTGTAGTCACTTCAACTATCCCTTTCTGGCACTAATGCAGAAAGCCTGTTTATGATTTTTTTAGTGTACGGTGATAAACTCTTTCACCGCTTTCAGCTAGACGAAAGGTGCTTAAAATGAAGGACTATCTTTCGTAATGTCTGTGCAGCCTAGAAAAAAATCTATTTGAAATATTTGGCCACTCACAGGAAGAAAAGTGATGAAAACGGATGCACCACTCGCAAATACTTTTGTTCTCTGCCAATGCCTCTAAGCTTTGTCAACTCACGAAACCGGAAGCTGTGCAGGAGCTGTTTTCAAACAGCAAAATAATGGTACGAACGCGTAGGAATGACGCTCTGAGGGGTATAATTGTTTCTTTCGCGGTCTTGATGCATTATTAGACTTTAATAAGAGTACTGTGAGAGCACAGCAGTAGATATAAAAGGAGAGCTTTTAAAGGCTGCAACAAAGATATCTATTGTTCGCAGCATTTATGTAGCAGTGGAATGGGCTATAGACAACCATACGGCTCAGACGAATGAACATCTGTTCATCAAGCACACCTGTTCATCAAAGAGTTAGTAAGCAGGTTTTTTTCCCCTGAGGCAAGAGATCATTTCCTGCTTACAGTGTGTCAGACGAGTCTATATACCATCTTGCTTGAGTTTTTTGTGAGCACTCAAGTGATGACTGGTGCTGTACGAGGCTACATGAAGCAAGTTGTGGCCAGCGTATGGCTCTTGTGTGTCCGGTTTTCGACAGACTACCTGTGGTTGGTTGGAAAGAAAAAGAATACTTTAAAATATTTATGTGACACTGCGCTCTTCATCCCACTTTACCGAGAGCTGTAGATATACAACACGCTGGGGTCTGAGTGTACTTAAGCGACCAAAAAAAATAATGGGTAACTCTCAATGCTAAAATGTTCTTTTTCAAATTGCACGCCGGAAAGCTTTCTCTAAGAACCTTTCTAGAGGAGCGAAGTTTTTATATGCCATGGGAATCTGATTATGTAATCTCTAAGAAACCGGAAAATATTGACCACGTCTTCAACACTTCTAGGAACGATTATACTTTTGCGGTGTTTTACAGAGGACAACTGAAAAAAAAAGAATTTTCGTTAGGCCGTCACATAATGTTGGCAAATGTGTTCTGCTTGTATTCCCTCTATCCGTTCCCGTATTTCTTTCACTGCATTATCGAAATGATCCGATTCCACAAGTAACAGCGCTAAAATATCTTGGTATTGTTTACTTGGACAATTTAAATTGGCAGCAACAAATAGAATCAAACACCCGTAAAGCAGAAAGCGCCGTAGGATTGCTCCGCCGGTTTTGCAGTAACAAGTCAGGGATGCGCAGGGATACGTTACTTATGATACACAAACTTTACGTACGCCCAATTCTGGAGTTCGGCTGCGTTCTGTTTTCTGGAAGTGCTGAGTACAAATTAAGACCTCTTATATTGCTAGAAAGGCAAGCTCTGCGGCTGTGTCTCGGGCTACCTAGGTGTGTCGCGAATAGCGTGCTTTATTTGGAAGCTAGAATCATTCCACTTGATGCTAGATTTCGACAGCTTACAGTGCAAACATTTTTAAAACTTTACGATGCGCCCCTGTTCTGGTCACAGAAAGTTTTCATCAAACATCCAGTTTCTTTCTTTCAGCGCCCGTGGTTTGTTATCAAAGACCCTAAGTCATTTTTGTCGAGTCTCTGTTATCAAATCTTCACGTTTCCCTCCGGCACTTAACCCCCCAAACCCAATGCTCGGTGCCAGTTGACTTAATTTTCGATGATATTTTTCCGAAAAATGCCAAGTTACTTCCAAAGCATGTTCTGGAGGGCCTCCTTCAAGACCATCTCAGTCATTTTCCTAAATACGTAGTAATTTTGACGGACGCAACGCAAAATCTTCAGAAGGCTTGAGTAGGTATTTTTTCTCATCAGCTTAATTGGTCTTTTGCGCTCCGATTGCCTGACATCACACCAATTTATCTCGCAGAATGCCTGGCTATTACATTGGCTCTTCGAAAACTAAATTATCAGCAATCAAAAGCTATTATTATTTGGGATGCTTTGTCTGTATGCACACATCTCACGTCCGCAAAGAAGTCTCCTCTTCTCAGGATATTTTGGTCTCTCGTACCGCATAGCCTATCAGAAGTTCGTTTATTTGGGTCCCCGGGCATGCTGGAATTGAACTAAATGAAATTGCTGATTCGCTCGCTTCGGCATCTTTAAGTTTCCCGGTGGTGCTAGTAGCTCCACAGTTTCCTTTTATTACTGCCGAACGATTCAAACGCCTGTTAATCTTAAATATCAACGAAACGTCGCTTCTACAATCTGAAGAATTTCGGCACTTGCAATTCACATGGAACACGCGGCAAAATGCCTTTCCCGTCAATGTGAGGTGACCCTCACAAGTTTTCGCTGTAGAGTTCCTCTGTTAAATTTTTATCTCAACAAATCAGGATTTTCATTAACTAACCTATGTGTAGTTTGCAATGAACCGGAAACAATAGATCACTTTCATCTCACATGCCACCGCTTCGCCTCACTGCGCCGAATAATTCTTGAAAGACCGATTGGTATGCTCGGATTGCCAGTCAATACATCCACCCTATTATCGTTTGGAACCAGTCAGTTGGGTGTGGGCCGCAGAGCTATTCTGTCAGCGCTACATAAATTCATTCAGGCAACCGAAAGGATAGGCTGCTAGTGGTACTGCCAGATATATCCAATTATTTATCCCTCTTCCTCGTTCTTGTTAATTTGTTTTATATATTCTGGTTTATCGCATTCTTCTGCAATTTTTCAGGTTTTTTCAAAGGAACATTATTATTGTTCCTATCTAATTTCTCTTAATTTTTTATTATTTTTTTAGCAAGCTTTGTGAAAAATGATCTATTATGAGGTACAGTGTAGCCAATCCCCCATGTGGGTATGAGCCAAGATCTCCTAGGAGACAAGACAAGACAAAATCAGGTGTAAAGAAATAAAGAAGGCCGACGCATTGCCATTTGATTTGGTTTATTCATGACTACCGCCTTGCACAGTATATGACGCTTTCAAATGGATTGATTTTATTGTGATCCGGACAGGAGAACAGCAAGATAGTATTTCAAAGAAAGCATATCATGGCTTCTCAATGTAGTAAGAACAGATGAGTATGATTCCTCATAGTTATAAATGGTTGGAGCCCTGCTGACTATGAAACATTTTTGAGGCATGATGTTCTTTCTACTGTTTGTTCTGTAATCTTTGTTATGTATTGCAATATATTTGCCTTGTCCCCTTGTGTGTGACGTCCAACCACAAGTGAAGAAAAAAAGAAATGTTGTGGCGCAATGGGTAGCGCTCCTGGTGGCTGCGGTCGCCGTTCGAGAAGTCGTGTGTTTGACTCCCGTTGAGGGTCTTTTTTTGTCTTTTAATCTGTGTTTGTTTCTATACTTCATTTCCGTAACGGAAGTACGTCACTAAAATCTTGGTGTACACCAGCGTAAAACACTTTAGTGTGAAAATAACAGAAAAATGTGAAAGATCACCGTGCGCCGTATTCTACTGGACCGTATATTAGATATGGGATTGAAATATATCTACATTCAAAATATATCCACTGCTTATGCGGAAACGCTATAGGAGCTGACGCGCAAAAGGGACAGCCAACGGGGGTGAGCTTATACGGAAATGGGATGCGGGATAGAGTGGGCGGAAATATCTGCCTTCCGAATAACTTTTCTTGCCGCCCTTCCTCCCAAGAGAGTATGGCCGGCGGAAATAATTACAGTTCCGGTCTCAGAGCGATGCGGTACCCTGCAAAGAAGAAAAAAAAATGTCAGGCGCATTTGCGACTGGCATTGGCGGAGCAGAAGACATCGTTTGCGAAGACATCGTGTGCTGTTCCGCCTCCCTTTACGCATTATCGCCGGCGTGCCGCCCCGTGAGGGCTATCGATGCTGTTTGTGCTTGTCGTTATTTTCACTTTCTATATCGTCCCCGAACGGAAAGATTGATTTCACGCTCGTCTGCTTCAGGAAACGAGATCGAAAGAAGCGAATCGGATCCGCTCGTGCGAAAGGGCATCACTTTGTGTTTTATATACGGGGCTTTCGAATGCGTATAACACTGAATAAAAGATGCTTTCAACGACGAAATACACATAGCCTGTAGTAATTGAATGTAGGTTTTTATTTATTGAGAATCGATGACTCGTTGGCTTCCCTGACAAATGTATTTACTGATGCTTCACAATGCAGTCCCACATAGGAGGGTTTTAGGTGCCATATATTGCTCCAGTACGAGCGTAATAGCTATTATGGTAGCGTTTCGTATATATTTGGTTTTGTTTTTCTTGTATCAACACAGCGAATACATCAGATACTCATACGGAGCGACTTTTGTATTATTACCATTCCATGAACACGATGTGATTATGAGGGATGCCATTCTGGAGGGCTCTCAAAATCTTGAACATCCGGTGTGTTCAACGTGAACCAACATAGCACAGTACCTGAGCCTCTACCATTTCGCACCCATCGAAATATTACCGCCACGGTTGTGATAGAAACCACGACCTTTGTGTGAGCAGCTGAGCCCCTTAGCCTCTGCACCGCAAAGGTGGACATAAAGCAGCTTTAATTTCATTGCTATAGCAATTATATGAATATTTTCGGCTGGATTTTATCTTCGGCGTTGCCGTCATTCACCAAATATGTATACGTACTTATATATATGAAAACGCAAGACTGGAAAATAGTCACGGAAAAGACTCTAGGCGCGAGAGGCACAACATTTGCAGATTAAATGCAGATACGGGGCCAATTTTTTTTCATCTATTAGCACTCAGCATCATTCTTGCCGGCCATCATTCGATGCTTAAGTTTCGTATTTTGCAGCGTGCGAAGTGCACGAAAGTGGCAGAGCTCCATCTTGTTCAATGGTTTTGGCAGCGTGAATAGCAACACAACGTTTCTTCTCTGCGCCACTCGGTTGCACTACATACATCTCCTGAGGGTGACAACTATCGACGATTCTCGTGGCGGTTATTCGTGTGCAGAAAGATAAAAGTAATTGATTGATTGATTAATTGATATGTGGGATACAACGTCCCAGAACCATCATATGAATATGAGAGACGCTGTAGTGGAGGGCTCCAGAAACCTGGGGTTCTTTAACGTGCACCCAAATCTGAGCACACGGGCCTACAGCATTTCCGCCTCCATCAAAAAGGTGAAAGTAAATTCGATTTTGCGCATCTGGCTTTGTGGAATGTGTGCGTCTGTGATTTACCACCTGAAACGCCACGGTTTCAGCGTTGCACATGTGTGAGTTTGTTATTTGGGTATCGCAACGAGGAATTCTTGGTGATGTTTTGCGATATGCGCTGCTCTGTGCGTGCATATGAGCGATGTAAGCGTGGATGAGGCGTGAGAAAAAAAAAGCAACTTATGGAGCCTGCTAGTGCAACACACACGTGTCGCGCAAACACTTTTTGTTTGCAGTACGAAAGTTGATTTATTGATATGTAGGGTTTATTTTCCCAAAACCACCATATGATTATGAGAGACACCGTAGTGGAAGAATGGAAATTTCGACCACGGTTCTTTAGGCAGCACGACAGTAAGCAAACCAGGGGAGGAAATATGCACTGGTATATGCATTGAAAAGTGAATTGTGATCATCCATAGAGGCTGTGAGATTAAGTGTGTCTATTGGCACAGCGGCGTCATCTTAACAGAATCTACTGCCACCTGCTCAAAATTATGTGTCAGTTTGAACTGTCCGTTGCGTAAGCGCTTGCCTCAGGCTTGATGCACGAACGCCTTGCATGTGAAATACCATGTGAGCTTCTTCAAACCGCAAAATGACGCAAGCACGCAATATCGCTGCATAAACTGTAATCGATGCAGCGATCACGAACAATCACAATCAGTTGGATCGGTCATGATCGATGCAACTGTGCAACATCGGTGCATGATCGATATATATATATATATATATCGTGTTATTCGAAGGTCGCAGGTTTGGATCCTGCCCACGGCAAGTTACCTTTTCGCCCACTTTTCTTTCTTCTCACTTCTCATTTACATTACAATTGGCCTAATAACTTCCCCTATACCTTCCTTGGCAATATTGTGTGTTATATCTCATATATATATATATATATATATATATATATTTATATATATATATATATATATATATATATATATGTATATATATATATATATATATATATATATATATATATATATTCCTGGAGATCCTTCGTGAGCGGTCACAACGTGGTTTATTTCGACGTTTCGGCCTACAGTCTCGCCTTCATCAGGATTAAGACAGAAAAAAAGAAAAAAAAGAAAAAAACAAAAAAAAATATAAGCTGGACTCCCCTCGGGCGCCCCCCTTCCACTCTTTCTTCCACTTCCCCCTACATCTCTCTCCCCTTTCTCCCCTTCACCTTTCTGATGTCAGTGGTCTGTGTATGCTCCCTTTCACTAACGCATTCTTGCTTATATATATATATATATATATATATATATATATATATATATATATATATATATATATATATATATATATATATATATATATATATAGGAAACAAGTGTATACTTAAGGGCTCGTTTTTCGTGTTTTTACACAATATTAATGAGATCTAACAGACAATAATGCCAAGGTAGGTATAGGGGAAATTATTAGGCCCATCGTAATGTAAATAAGCAGAAAGAAAAGTGGGTGAAACGATAACTTGCCGTGGGCAGGATCCGAACCTGCGACGTTCGAATAACGCGTTCGATTCTCTACCGCTGAGCTACCACGACAGCTATCCCCCCAGCCACTTTATTGGGTATCTATGTCAATTTAAACGTGGGCGTGTCAGTCAGCGCCACTAGTAGCCATGGCGGCGGGTGTAACACACTCTTTATGAGTCTGTTTGGCGTCACGTAGCACGTGAACTTATTACTAACTGGCAGCTGACCAATAGTCCTCCGTATACAACCTCAATTTATACAACCTCAACCGTATATATCCTCAATTTTTAAGAAGCCGCAGCGGAAAGAGCATAAAAGACATCCTATAGTTAGAGCTAAGACAACCGAGACTGAAAGCAGTGAATGGGGTTGGAAGCCATGCGGGAAACAACGCTGCCAAGTCTGCAAACACATGACTACAACCTCTGTTGCCGAGGCTTCGTCCGCAGACTTCACATTCAAAATTAAGGACACGCTGAATTGTGAGAGCCAGAACGTATTGTATATGCTGCATTGCGATGTCTGTGGCCAGTAGTATATCGGTCAGACTGGTACGGCATTGAGACAATGTTTCAATAACCACAGAGCCCACGCACGCAGTCTGCCAAATCTGCCTTTTTCCAAGCATCTGAACTTGCCAGAGCGCTCATTCGAGAAATAATGAGTCATCCTCCTCCAGTCAGGTTTTCGCGGGATGTGTGAATGGAAACAAAGGGAGTCATACTTCATCAACAAATTCGAAACACTAACACACGACATCTATGAAATTATCGGCAACCTATTGTTCCTTAGGTAGTGCAGCGGTGAGATGGGACAGGAATCGAGTCCGGTATAGATTTCACGTTTTTAATTTTCAATGTTTTAATTGTATTTAATAGTTTTATAATTTTAAAAATTTTTCATTTTTGAAACCGTAACAGTTATTTCTTAAAATATTATTGTATTATTATTATTTCTTTAAATGCTCAACAGAGGTGCCCAATAGTTATCGGGGGAACGGACCAACCGAAAAAAATTTTTCATGTACTATTCGTATATGCACCTTTGTTGCGTGATTTTCAAATCTTTATTATTTTATTATTATTCTTATCATATATTTCATTTTTGTGTCACTTCTTGTCTCTCTGCATTTCCCCGAGTTTTCAGATTTGTGCACATATCTGTCACAAAATATCAATCATTCCATTAAGTTTGTTATTATTTGTTTTATTTTCACTGTTCACCTTTTGTTATATTTTCTTTGCCATTCTGTTTAACTTATGTTTGCCTTATTATCTGTAAGGGGAGAGCCCTACCAGCACTAGCCGATTTCAACCACAGGCGCTTTGGGGAGGGGTGCAAAAGGGCTGTAGACACGCACGCAGTCTTATTAGGGAGTTTTAGTGCTGGGTACCCAAGCGGCTTGCGTACGCAGGACGTTGGGGCAGCGGTATTGCGCATGCGCGAAACCCCAAACAGATGCGTCGCAAGATCGCTGGGGTGATGGGGCCATGCGTCCGCGCGGTTCACCTTCGCAAGAACTCACGGTATCCGCACTGCGGATACTCTAGCCGTCGAGTTAAAATAAGCCAAAGTGCGAGCACTTATAGCGATTACATGATTTCAGCCAGATTTCCAAAGCTAGAATGGCCTGGAACATAGAAACTAAAAAGCATATGCCAGCCCCCGACCAGCTGAATAGGTGGCGCCATCTAGCGCGGCCATAGTGAAACAGACAACCACAACTTTTTATTGCAGAAACATTGTGCATTGTACATGTGGTGCAAAAACTGCGCAACGACAATATTACAAATGAGTAACCTTTTTATTCATTTTCAACTCAAAAACATTACGCGTAAGCTAACATGTTCATGACTGCGGTTGCACGAAGTGTCACAAGATGTCGACACTGTCGTTACAGTAACCTTGTATTTTTCACTTTTTTGCGTATACCAGATTACTGTACACAAAAAAAGTGTCCTGATCACTATGTATGTTTAATTTAACATTTTAAATCATAAAAAGACTTAAATAATACTTACGCGACAAGACGCTATGGCTCTGCGAGCACGTGTGAAGTTCGTGCGGCTTGCGTTTGCGTGCGTGCCACCGTGCATGCCAACTAAAAGGCTTTCGGTTGGGTATGGGTTGGGCACGCAACGCCGCGCACTCCCAAGCCCGCAAGGCCCCAAGAGAATGCGTACCGAGCACTAAAACTCCCTATTGACAGCGTGTGCCTTTCCGCCCTAGGGAAACTCGCTCGCTGAATTCCGTGCCGACTGGTTGTGCCCTCGCGATCTCCGACTTCAGCGTAATTCTGGCCGGCTGGGCTGCCCTACGTCATCTCCTGACGCCGAAAACAGCTCTCGCAAGTGGTGCCCGTCCTCGGTCTGTTGCGACCGTGTTTCCATCTTTCCTATCTCTCCCATCCCCTCGATATGTCCTCGCTCGCTGTCTCAGCGCATCTCTCTCTATATATATACCTTCAATTCTATCCTTTTAGTCCCTCCTCACCCCCATTCTCGTGAGCTACTGTTGAGGTGTCGCACCCTGATGCAGACAGTTGCGAGGCTCACTTTTCTCTTCTTTTCCATCTTATAACCACTTCACACACTGCCCTAAATGTCGGCTTTACTTTCTAAACCGCCGTTTGTGCTTTCACCATCTTTGCCACGAAATCCACACCCCCCTCTCTCCACATATGGAATGTGTCAATATAGCTTCAGTGAAAACGAAACACGTATTTCTCCTTTCCTTTTACTAACTGACCACAGAAGGGGCAGAATCAGGTACTCTCCCTGCCGAAGTCCCTCGTCTTGCTACAGCACCCAAGCTCACCCACAATGTCCCTCCGTGACCTTCAAGACGCGTCGCGGAAGCCGCTCTATCCCCCTTCTTTCTTTCTCCTCCTACCCCCCCGTTTCCTTTTTTTCCTTTTTTTTGCCTTTCTTCCCTTTTCCTTTTATTCTTTTTTCTTTTTGGTTTGCTCCAGCAAATGAGACCAAGAAGAAACTGTTCGGCACAGCATATGTCACCACTGTAAAACACAACAAATTTGTCGCTCTCTCCCGTTTCCTTCTTGCACCACCATGTCGATGCGGCATGTTCGCATAGCGTCGCAGTTGTTCGCAAACCCTGACGAAGACCGGTCCACCGGTCAAAACCGTTGGTAATAATAAAGACAACAACCGCTAAGTTGTGTTTCTTCTCTTCCCAAGTGCGTTTGGCCCACGCAGAAAACTTCCTCATTATATATATATATATATATATATATATATATATATATATATATATATATATATAGCTGTCATGGTAGCTCAGTGGTAGAGCATCGAAGGTGTCATTCGAAGGTCGCAGGTTCGGATACTGCCCATGGCAAGTTATCTTTTCACCCACTTTTCTTTCTTCATATTCGCATTACAATTCGGTCTAATATCTTCCTCTGTACTTTCATTGTCATTATAGTCTGTTAGATCTCATTATTATTGTGTAAAACACGGAAAAACGAGCCCTTAAGTATACACTTCTTTCCTTATTATATATATATATATATATATATATATATATATATATATATATATATATATATATATAGATATATATCGTTAGAGAGTATTATTTTTGTTCAAGGTGTTTTTGCTCATTTTCTGAATTTCCCCTGTATTTATTATTACTGCTGTTATTTAGAGTATCATGAAGGAAAACATCAAAAATGCATTGCACTTTCACGTGAAAGCAGTCTGGCTCAGAATTCGCTCGCAATCACTGGAGAGTGGATATCTTCTTGCCTGCTCAGGTGGACATTCTAGAAGGCAGAGTGTTTCCTGTTCCAGCAAAACTGGGTCCCGCTTAGAAACAAATTGAATATCAAAATACTGACGGCGTCATGATATAGTGCCCAGAATAAACTAAAATTTAGACACTATAGTCACCGAAGAGGTGGTCTAGTGGCTAAGGTACTCGGCTGCTCACCTGCACGTCACGGGAATGAATCCCGGCTGTGGGGGCTGCATTTCCGATGAAGGCGGAAATACTGTAGGCCTTTGTTCTCAGATTTGCGTGCACGTTAAAGAACCCTAGGTGGTCTAAATTTCCGGAGCCCTCTATTGCGGCGTCTCTTATAATCATATGGTGGTTTTGGGACGTTAATCCCCACATATCAATCGATCAGCACTACGGTCTCGGCAACGCCGTGGAGTGATAGTTGCCGATGCAAGTATAAAAATCACTGACTGCTTTTTAGGAGCGAAGCTCCTTTTGCAATGGGTCGTGCGTCCGCGATGTATGCTTTAATAGTAGCACTCGACATTATAGTAGTCGTAGGTAGCCACCTCTCGTCTAGCCCTTGGATTGTCCGCTGGATGGGGGTACTTATATATGATGAATATATGATAAAAAGCTGAAATGATGCGATGTGGCAGTACTTCGAGTGTTGAGTAGCTGGACGGGCCGACGGACGGACAAAGAGACAGGTGCATGGACGAACAAACAAATGGACGCAAAGACGGATGAACAGACGCACAGACTGACGCGTGGATGAACGGACGGTGGAGGCACACACGGGCGAATACAGACACAGATGCATGGACGGACGCATAGAACGACGCACGGATGGACAGACGGACACACGGACAGACACGCGGAACGACGCATGGATGGACGCAAGGATGATTGCACGGATGGATGCATGGACGGACGGAAGTGCGAACAGACTGATGGACGCTTCGCCCTACTCATCATCATTGAGTCCGTGCATAAGCTGTTAACCTAAGGACAACGTAGGCAATGACACCCATAGTTAAACACAATGTTAGCTACGCGTTCTTACTTTGATGGAACAAGACACTGAATAAAAAAAATGGTACTTTCGTCGACAAGCATGGTGACTCGAGAAGCACATTTGGTACTTACGCAAACACAAGAATCAAAACTCAAGAAATCAATCTTGAATAGCTTCTCCATTCTTCGCTTTGAGCCATAATTGCTATACTTACAAAAGGCAGCGAAAAAATCTGGCAGCAAAAGTCTTGTCAAACGCTACAAAATTGCCAACGACCTTGGGATGTGTGATGAAAACCGCAAAAAGAACTTTTTTTTACAGATTACGTAAAATGTGGCAATGTTTGTATCAGTACCACTATAGGTACCACGCCGAAACGTTACCTTCCAGAGATGTATAATGCTTTTTCGTGAACTCCAAGATCGAATGATACTTTACAAGACCACTGAATTATTGGCCGATCCCGCACAGTGGGTATGAGCCACAAGTGAAGGGCAGCAAGAACAAGAACAAGAACTCCGAGATGAGCGTGGGGGGCGGGGGTGACAATTCAAGCAACAGATTAGTGCTGAGCTGACACTGAGCTCCATGCCTTGTCGATTTTCTTTATCAAGCTTTAATTTTTTTTTCAATACCTAAGAAGTATTACAAAATAATTGTTGTATGCGTGAAGAAAGAGAAAAATATATCAGAAAGGTAGGCAGGTCAACTCGACTTAGTCAAACTTATTCCAATTGCTTGTGAACTACTTTTCTCGCTGCGCGGAAGCATGGAAAATAAAGGCAATGCGCCCTCGAGGGGGAAGGTAATATTTATTCTTAACTTGTCACCGGCTACACCGCTTACCGCTATTGACGGGCATTTCGGGGGGAACTACCGACGTGTTTTCAGCATTACCAACAAGATGGTGCCATGAGCGCACGTCACCACATCGTCACAATGCGTGGCGTGAGCTCTTATCCACAAGGTGTACTTTGACCTGCGGAGAGCAGGCAGGGTGGACGCTCACACGTGTGCTTGCTTATCTCGCACTGGGGACAATCGAGAGCCTCGGGCTTTCACCGCAATAACTTTGTTGTAGTTACCGGGCGCACAGAGGTCACTGCAATTGTTGCACAATCTCCGTTTGCGAAAGGCTGCGCTTTTCAGACACAGCGAAGTAACAACTTAGACGCATAATCACGTTCATCTGTACCTGTGAGTACGTTTTGTGCGCCATTTGTGCGTTAGAAATGCGGAGCACGTTTATATATGCTTGTCATTCAGCTCATGACCTTCCAGTTTGTTGCTATCTCGTTCATTGCTTCACCTTTGTGGCAAAGCTGTGACTTTTTAATTCATGACCATGCTGACGTGATGCGTGTGTTGTTATTTTGTTTTCTTTTTAATTGGAGGACACGTGTGCGCGTGTTGTACTCTAGCAACATTACCACGTCAACTAAACGAAAGTAAAGTCCTGAAGTATTGAAACAGCTTAGTTAAGAGCAATACATCTAACGGTGACAAAACGGTGAACATGAGCCAAGCGTAGGTCCCTAAGCAACTCTTTGTCGTTGCTTGAAATGGCGTCTATTTGTGAATAACTGTTTCGAAGAGGGTCAAAGGGAAAATTATCTGAGAGGTCTCCCGATTCCAGAGCACTATTTGGCGTATCACTTGGCGGAACGTCTGGCGGTAACGATGGCGATTCTGATGACAAGATGACTGTACATGTGCGCCTAAAGCTAACGTATTATCAACTGAACTTCACGTGACTTCTCTTTCTGTCGACATGTCATCAGCTTACGCGCGGTCTGTCGGTGACTGCGCTGCAGCGCTGCCAACGCTACAAATAGGCGGGCTTCGCACCCGTTATAAATCATGCTCGACACTAGGCTGATAATTCAGTATAACATAGAGTTTGTCGTATACCACTGCGTTCTAAATTGCGAATAATTGCTGTGGGGGTGATATTTACTCGTTTTGATGCCAGTGCTCTTTTAGTCAATGGACATTCGTTGATGTTTTGTAGGATCTGGAATCTGTGCCAAAATGTCACGCACCCTATTGACTTTCTTATTTTTATATATTGTAGCCATGCTAGTCAGAGCACAGAATGATGACCACAGAGACCAAGCTCTTATCATTATTTTTTGTTGTCACGTGATTTAATGAAGCTCGCAATGCAGCGAGAACTTCACGTACAACCCCTCAGCCATTCCGCTCCCATCAAAGCAAATTAAAGTAGACGATAGCTCGCGCACTCTCCTGCTAAGCGACAAATCGTGTCACGTCATATTGGCACGTGCCTCGGGAGAGTGAGTCCGTCTTCTCGATTACCCACGGACGCCACCAGTGGCGTTTAGGAGTGTACTACTTTAGGTGTACACCGAGACGAAATCTTCTCTGGGGAATTGCCGGCCGAAATCCTTTAAAAAGCTGCAAAATACGAGCTGAAAAACACAGGGCTGTCAATACATATAATAACTAAGATGGAAGCTGTCAGACTCGAGAGGTCAATTATATATTATCTCATGCATCGATGGACAGACGTGACGCGTACATAAACTTCGCATGCATGGCTTCTCCTTCCACGGTATGCAATGTACTTCTCGTCGGGTCTCTACCAACTAACTTTTCGTCTGCCAACGGCGTCGTTTCCGCACATCATGTAGTCTGCATGCTGTCTGACTTTAGGTGACGCTGTGTGCAGGCGCTTTGGCGTGTATCAGTGAAGCTATGTACAATATGTTGCATGCAAGTATTGTTGCATATCATATACTATTGTCACCTGCCGTTTCAACTTCACTCATTAAAATTAAGCTTTGAAATGCAATTGGTTCAGAATTGGTCGCGACTCCTCATGATGAGGATACTAAAATGGCGCTCACTCTTATTGTGTCACGGTGCAGTGTTCGTCCTGATAATATCAAGCTTGCAGCTTTTTCTACTTGCCCAATTCTGTAATTGGCGTTTCTCGTGGTGGCTTCATATTGAAATCCCTATTCGTGAATGCTCTCTATGAACGTTATACAATTTGGGAATAAGGGTTGAATTCAAGTAAATATCATGTGATGGCTGTAGAAAGTAGCTTAATAAAATATTCACAGAAAAAGTACGACGGGCGCAGAACGAAGAAGTACTGTTCCAGTTGCTATTGTTAACTATTGCTCACTGAATACTGACAACTTCCTCTTGCATAATACGCTGCAGAAGGATGGTGAATAGGAATAAACAATCCCAAGAATGGAGTAAAAATAGCAGTAAATCAAAAACTACAACCTTATTGTAACAATTACAAATAAGACAATTATGCTTTGCTCGTATCCCTCTTTCGCTAAATCTGCTCTGAGTACAAAGAGATAATGAATCACCACTCGCACTTGGCGTGAAAAACACTTTGTGATGAATTGGATGCCTCCCAGAAATACATAGCTGAAACCTTTTTTTTGTAAAGCTAAATGGACCGAAGATACAGCGAGCTTGATATTTGCCTGACGCTGTTCCCCTTAACTTGCCCTATCACAGAATAGGGAGGCGGCGCGCGCGGCGCCTCGCCCACTGCATTAGTCACCTCGCATTGTTGTGTGGTTTCCTTTCCATGTAACATGGTGTGCTGATGGCTGCTGCTGACCGCTCACAGTTCCGGTCGGATGCATCGCTCTGCGCTGTAGCTGCTGTAGCTGCGCGGTGTAGCGCGGTGTTTCCACTCGGATGAACTATAGTTGGCGGTTCGAGCAGGAAACAGTTAGCCACAGAAACGGGGAAAATACCGTGAGCGTCCTGTCCGCCGCCATGTAAGGTTCAGCGTGGAGGAAACTGCAGTGGGGCAGCGTTGCTTTTAGGTGGAGTACGCGTGCTTTACTCATTGTATGCGCTTCCAGAGTACCGAATGAAGCATACCGTTTTCTACCCGGTTTAAAAACGTTGGCAGATCCCACATACAGTGGGAATTGATGATATGCGAAGCTTGAATGAGGAAGGTTAGTTTGTCATTTTAAAATTAACTCAACGTTACGAGGAGGACGTAAATTTTGCTCTACATGGCTTCCAAGTCATGAGTATTGTATTTCCGCCTTGAATTTGTGCTCGTTGTCCAGTCACGGGACGTCATATCAAATTTGGTATATATGAAGCTATCAAAACAACCATACCCATGCTATGAGCGTAGCATGAAGTCGTTTTTACATGACACGCATGTCATGATTATTATTCTTGGACGTGTCATTTCCTTTCGTCGTCTGTTCCGGTCACTTGATACTGCATTTGGTACATGTCCTGCAAGCGCAACGCCACGAGCACGCTATGAGTGCAGCATGTAGTCATCTTTCACATGACACGCATAATATGATTATCAGGTTTGGACATGTCATTTACCTTCGTCGTCTATTTACGTCACGTAATGCCAAATTTGGTATATGTGAAGCTAGGGAAAAAGCTTCGAGGGCATCAAGAGCGGGGTATCTTATGTTATTACATAGCACGCATATCATGATTATCATGTTAGCACCAGTCATAAACCATCGTCATCCATTCACGTTCCGTAGCACCAAATTTGGCATACTTAAAGCCAGCTAAATAATGGCGAGCGCACCATGCGCTTGGTGGGTAGCCATGACCTACATGACATTCATGCCATAGTATTCGGGTTAGGGTCTGTCACTTATGTTCGCCATGCAGTCATCCATTTACGTACCGTCCATACAGTCATCCACACACGTACTGTAATAGCGAATTTGGTATATGTGACGCTAGCGAAACGGCCGCCAGCACATCATGAGCGTGGCATGTAGTCATATTGTTACATGACTCGCATCTCATGATCATCATGTTAGGGTCTGTCGCTTGTGTTCGCCATGCAATCATGTCTTACCTTACTCGTTTTGAAACATGTCATGTGAACTAAACCACCGCAAGAGCTGCAGGACCTTGAAATGTAAATAATGACATTCATGACGTACATATCATGATTTTCATGTTATGACTAGTCACCTATACTTGTCATATATTGATGTTATGCCATACCAATTTTTGTATAGATACCATTGTCGAAACGATCAGGACAGTTAACGTCGTAGGTGGCTAGATAGATAGAGATAGATAGATAGATAGATAGATAGATAGATAGATAGATAGATAGATAGATAGATAGATAGATACGCTAAACGTCACCGACGTTCGCTAAAGAAATCTCCGCACATTGTCAAGGGGTCGTGACGTGGACGAACAAAGCAGGCTGCAGGTCGAATAACAAACTGTTTATTCGGGCCAAACTTGAGGCCGCGTTAAAGGAAAGTCAGGTTACACCAAAAAGCTGGCACTTATAGTGGCGAGCAGGGCGTCGGCCGTCGATCAACTGACAAGCGGCGAAGCGTGTCGGTATTTATACCCTTGCCATGAAATATCGCTAGCGGCGAAGTAGCTTCAAGAATTGACTGATTATATGGGGGGGTTTAGCGTCCCAAAACCACCATGTGATTATGAGAGACGCCGTAGTGGAGGGCTTCGAAAATTTGGGCCACCCGGGGTTCTTTACCGAGCCCCCAAATCTGAGCACATGGGCCTACAACATTTTCCCCTCCATCGGAAATGCAGCCACCGCAGCCGGGATTTGATTCCGCGGGTCAGCAGCTGAGTACCTTAGCCGCTAGACCACCGCGGCGGGGCTAGATTTCGGAATAAATTGTAACATTCACGAAGTGGCCTATTTCTTGACAAATGAATCGACTACTGCCACGCAGCTTCTCCAACATCGTAGGCGCGGTTTGCGCTGAACGTTGTGTAATGAGGCGGTAACAAAACTTGAGGAAAGGAACGTGGCAATATAAAAGAAATAGCGGTAACTTCAATATTTCTTGAGCGTTTTATCTGGGTGGGTTTACGAGCGAGCGGGCGAGCGGAGAGTGGCAGCGTAGCGCGTGGGTCAGACTTGTCCCACTCATTGTTGCACACAGTCATGCCAAAGCCACCCAACAGAACCTGTGCAAAAGAGCTAGACATCAAAGCGTGCGTGTTGGTGCTGTCGGACTATGTCGCTAACAGGAGGCCACCACTCCCATCGACTACAGCGTACTTAAAAAGACCAGCAGGTGATCGACACTTCAGGGTATGTCGGCTGGACACCCTTCGACAAGAGGACAAATCCTCTTGAGTTTTTCACGCAGGTTAGTTACACGTATTCAACTGTGAAGTATAGCAACCAACTTTTAGTCCAGCTGACGTGCCCGAACTCTGTTGGCAGTTTTTTGTTGTGTATACGAAACATTGTATTGTTACAGAACAGCTTCTAAGACAGTAATTGAGGGTCAAAAAAGTATGCTGTGAAGGTTTGACACCATAGAAGGAAAACTTAAGAATGTGGAGACGTCCCTGGCTTTAGTGAAGAAAGTTTGCGAAAAAATGACCAATATGAAAAAAAAACAATTCAAAACTTGAAAAGAAAAATGGTTGTCGTCGAGGACCAAGGCAAAAGGAATAACTTAGTCATAATCGGCATTCTTGAAAACATTCGAGGAACGTCAGAATCACTCACAGAGAGCGTTGTTGAAGACCTGTTCCGGAACCAACTGGGCCTAGAACTGTTATCTGCGAGAGAATTCACAGATTAGGAACGAAGAATTATGACAGGCTACAGTCGCCCCGCCGCGGTGGTCTAGTGGCTAAGGTACTCGGCTGATGACCCGCAGGTCGCGGGTTCGAATCCCGGCTGTGACGGCTGCATTTCCGATGGAGGCGGAAATGTCGTAGGCCCGTGTGCTCAGATTTGGGTGCACGTTAAAGAACCCCAGGTGGTCAAAATTTCCGGAGCCCTCCACTACGGCGTCTCTCATAATCAGATCGTGGTTTTGGGACGTTAAACCCCACAAATCAAAATCAACAGGCTACAGTCTTTCTCATTAATGCTGTTTGATCACCGTGAAAAATTGTTGGTGCTTAAAAATATCTTTAAGCAAAAAGGAAACAGTGTATCTATCGCAGAACACTTTTCAGCAGAAACCAGAGAGAAAGAGAGAGAGAGAAATAATTAAAAGGAAGAGACAGGGAGGTTAACCTAGACGAACTGGTTTGCTACCCTGTACGGGGGTGGGGAAAAGGGTCGGAAAGAGGATAGATATAGAGAGGTATAAAATAAATTAGAAAAAAAACACATGCGCACACATTCAGGCAGTACTGATCACAGTCGTTTGGACAGGCCGGTTAAACGCAAGAAGCGCAGGAGCGCTTTCACGCCTTCTTCTGCGACATAAAGTCCTGTCGGCAGCGCAGGAGTCTTTCTTCCGAAAGAGGCTGGTTGTCCAGTTCATCTAGTGCATTCCATAGTGACTGTCTCTGCGAGCAGTATTGTGGGCATTCACACAGAATGTGCCAAGTTCTTTCATCACTGCCACAATGGTCACATGCAGCAGTGTCAGCCATTCCTATGCGGAACGCGTACGCATTGGTAAATGCGACGCCCAACCATAATCTGCACAGCATAGTAGCGTCTCGTCGGCGTAATTCCGGAGGAATTTGAAGATTGAGTGTTTGGTCTAAAGTACCTAAGTGTGCACGGATGAAATGTGACTCGTTCCATTGTGACGTGGTGCGCTTGCGAGCAAGCATGCGGAGTTTCCGTGCAGCGTCAGTTCTGGAAAGTGGAATTGATATTTCATCGCTTTCAGTATGGGTAGAATGGGCAGCTCGATCGACTCGTTCATTGCCAGTTATTCCACAATGACTTAAGCCATTGAAAGGCTATTTCATGTCCTTCCTCAATGAATTGGTGAGTCTTTTCTGAAATCTCAAATACCAGCTGTTCGTATGGGCCGTGGCGTAAAGGTGATAGAAGGAATTGCAGTGCCGCCTTTGAGTCACTGAAAATTGTCCATTGTTGTGGCTGTTGATCGCTAATGAATTGCAATGCGGTACGAAGAGCTGTGAGCTCTGCTCCCGTTGATGTCGTAAGGTGGGAGGTCTTGAATTTTTTTGTCGTGTCTTTTATCGGCATAACAAATGATGCCGTTGAACTCTTCTGTAAAACAGAGCTGTCGGCGTATACGTGTATACAGCCTTGATACGTTTCGTATAACAAGAGCAGAGCAAGCTGTCTAAGAGCAGGTGACGACATATGTGCTTTTTTTCTTGATGCCAGGTATAGTTAGCCTAATATTAGCCTGAGTCAGGTACCAGGGAGGAGTTGAAGGCCTGGCAGCGGGTGTGAAGCATGTTGGCAGAGAATCGCGGTATGTGGTGACCGTTTGGCAAAATGACGAACGTGGTCTGTCTGCTGGTAAAGAGGCTAGGTGGTGGCAGGGTGTCCGAGGAATATTCCTTAGATAAGTCCTGAGTGCCTCAACGTCGATACGTGTCGTGATGAGGTGGTCACCGGCGATAGCCATAGTAGCCATTGTTGACGCACTACAAGGCAAGCCGAGGTAAATCCGGAGTGCCTGGGACTGAACACTCTGTAGCGTTCGAAGGCTTGTTTTGCTTGCATTGGCCAATGCCGGTAAACTGTACCGCAGGAAACCGAGAAAAAGTACTCTGTACAGCTGTAGCATTGCACTGGGAGACATTCCCCAAGTCTTCCTTGCAAAAAACTTTAGTATATTACAGATGTCCATTAACCGTTTCTTCATGTACGAAAAGTGATCGCTCCATGATAGATTCCTGTCAATTATGACGCCCAAAAACTTGTGCGATCGAACGTATGGTACAGTTTGACCATTGATGCTTATAGTGTACTTATCCATAGGCTTTCGTGTAAAAGCTACGAGGGCGCATTTCTCGGAAGAAATTTCCAAGCCTCGATTTTGGAGGTAGCGTAATGTTTCAGTGGCAGCTTTTTGAATTCTCCCTCGTAACTGCAGGCGTGTTACAGCCGATGCCCAAACGCAGATATCATCTGCGTACATTGATAGCCTGACCGTGCTTGGCAGATGCTCAGTGAGAGCAATTAACGTAAGATTGAACAGCACAGGGCTGAGTACGCCACCCTGGGGGACGCCACGGTGGCTGTAATGTGCAGAGGTTGGACCGTCTTCAGTGCTCACAAAGAAGGATCGCATTCACAAATAACTACGTATTCAGTGATACATCCGACCACCTACTCCTATATCTTCGAGAGCGGTAAGAACAGAATCATGCGTAACGTTGTCATACGCCCCTTTGACGTCTCGGAACAAAGATGCGCAGAGACGCTGACGGCCTTTCTCGTGTTGGACATAAGTGACCAGGTCGACTACGTTGTCAATCGATGCTCGACCACGCCGAAATCCTGCCATGGCATCTGGGTAGATGTTGTTATACTCCAAGAACCACTCCAGGCGTCTCAGGATCATCCTCTCCATAACTTTGCCTACACAACTGGCCAATGCGATCGGACGATAAGATGAGAGGTCCAACGGTGACTTGCCTGGCTTCAGAAGTGGAACTAGGCGACTTGTCTTCCAGCTTGTCGGGAGCGTTCCATCTTGCCAGGATTTGCTGTACAACTACAAAAGGAGGATTCTCGCGCGTTCACCCAGATGACGCAAGGCCATATAAGAAATTCTATCGGGCCCTGCTGCCGACGTGCGTCCACACAAAGCTAGTGCTGCTCTGAGCTCCACAATAGAAAAAGGCATATCCATGCGGGAATCCAGTGTTTGTGGACAGTTAGTCGAGAGCAATAGGCTATTGGGCACTGCGAGTGGCGCAGATACTCTGGCACAGAAGTCTTCTGCTACGTCAATGCCGCGTCTCTGTTCAGAAAGTGCGAGAGCCCTGAATGGTGACCACTGAGTGGGTTTTGTGCGGAGACCTCGTACCGTCTTCCACAATTGGGATAAAGGTTTGCGTGGGTCAAGTTACTCACAAAAAGCAGTCCAACGTTGTGACCCGAGTTTATTTATCCGGTGCTGAATCTTTTTTTGTATACGCCGAGCAATCCGTAAGCCTTCTATTGCCTCCGTTCGTCGGTATCTTCGTTCAGCACGCCGTCAGATTGCTCGAAGTCGTTCTAGCTCGATGTGAAATTCCGTTACTTTCGGAGAGCGGGTGAGGGTAAACGTAGTATCGTGTATTGTGCTTTTAATTATCTCCTATATGTCGAGGGATACGTTTGCTTCACATTGCTTTTCCATGCGAGACTGGAATTTCATCCAGTCCACTCCCTGAACACTATCGCGTATCTTAGCATGGGACAATCCATTGATTTTGACGTAAGTGGTAATGTGGTTACTTCCATGCGTTTCTATGTCTGGAAACCACTCAGCATGCCTTACGAGGCCTCGTGAGACAAAGGCCAGGTCAAGGCAGCTGCTATACCTTGAACCACGTAGGAACGTTGGACTGCCATCACTTAGCAAGAAATGTTGATTGTCGGAGGCGAAGGACACCAACTTTCTCCCTTTAACATAGGTCTTCTAACTTCCCCAGATTGTATGATGGGCGTTGAAGTCGCCAATTATAATGCATGGGTGATAAGTTGCTGACAGGATACCTTGTAGTCTTGTATGGTCGAAACGGCTTCACGGAGAGAAGTAGGCACCCACAACCGTGATGGTAAGCCTCCTTTTCACTGTTATACTTATATTGAAATACCACGGGTTCAGCTGACGCTTTATTCAAGCAACAGCGAAATGGCGCCGATGATGAAGAGGAACGGGCGAAGACTGATGATGGTTATTGACAGATGAGGATGACGTCCAATGAATTCTCAGAATAATTTCCCCCGTCGACGGAAGCCGCAAGCCTGGCTGCGAATTACGCTGGGGAACGCATACGATAGGGCTTGAGACGCGAAACGTGAACAATCTCTGTCCCGCGGCAGCATTGGTCAGTGGGGACATGAACAGGTGTGACAAGGTAGTTCACCGGTTAGGTCTGTTCGATAACTTTGTGGGGGCTAAGATAGCGTGACTTAAGCTTCTCGCATAAGCCAGGCGTTCGCGCAGGAGTCCACAGAAGTACATCGTCGCCAGGGCGGTAGAGAACGACACGGTGAGTGGCATCGTAACGATGTTTGCGATCTTCTTGGCTAGCTTCGGTGTTTACACGTGCAAGATGACGGCATCGAGCAACACGGGACAGAAACTGGTCGCAAACGAATGGTGAAGAGTTGACGGGGCCAGAAAAGATTGAAACGTCAAGTGGTGATGTAGGTTGGCGTCCGTATACTAGGAAGAATGGAGAATAGCCTGTGGTTCGTTGAACTGACATATTATATGCATACGTGACAAAGAGAAGTATGGCATCCCAATTGTGATGGTGCGGTCGGACATACATGGACAGCATGTCACATAGCATGCGATGAAATCTTTCCGCTAAGCCATTGGTTTGCGGGTGATAGCTAGATGTTGTTTTATGAACTGTTTTTGATGCTTGAAGAACTCCACTGAGCGTGCTTGAAAGAAATGCCTTGCCCCGGTCGCTCAAACGAACACGAGGGGCTCCGTGACGTAGGTAAATAGAATGCAAGAAGAAAGTTGCTACTTCCGAAGCAGTTCCTGAAGTGATCAAGGCCGTCTCAGCGTACCGGGTCAAGTGATCAACCGCGGTGACGATCCATCTCTTGCCGTCTGATGTAGTTGAGAGGGGCCCGAAGAGGTCGATTCTGACGACAGAGAACGGCTCTGATGGACAAGGAAGTGGTTGTAGGGTCCCGACTGGAGCAGTAGTGGGCCACTTGCGGTGTTGGCAAAGTGTGCACGAGGCGATATATCTAGCTACCGTCGTGGAAGGACCTGGCCAGAAGAATCGACTGCGGATGCGCTGGTATGTTTTGTAGTAACCCAAGTGTCCTGACGTCGGGTCGTCGTGGGAAGCACGCAGAACTTCAGTGCGTAGTGCGCGTGGTACGACGGGAACCCATCGGTGGCCTTCCGGGTGGAAAATGTATCGATGTAGCACCTCGACCTCCAACTTCAATAGTCGAAGTTGTTTCCGGAGTCTGGCATTTGGGGGAAGATGAAGCGCCGGTAAGCCGACCGATGATGTCAGTGCAATAAGAATCGGCTCGCCGGTGAGGGGTAAGTACTGACGGACGGGTGGATGAAGGTAGAGAAGAAATCGATGATATCGACGAGGCGTCCTCCGTATAGCCGATTTGACAAGGTAATGTGACGTGCGCTGAAGACTGCGGCAAAGGGCATCGTGACAAAGCGTCGGCATCTTGGTGTTGTCTTCCAGTCTTGTAGATGACGTCGAAGTCATACGATTGTAACCGGAGAATCCAGCAGCCAAGTCGTCCCGACAAGTTTTTGATTGTGGACAACCAGCAAAGAGCATGGTGGTCTGCCACAACAGTAAAATGTCGACCACGTAGATACGGACGAAATTTTTGGATGGACCAGACAACAGCCAAGCACTCTTGTTCGGTTATGGAGTACCTCTTCTCTGCAGAGGTCACAGTGCGGCTTGCATACGCGACAACTTTCTCGCGAAAGGCATGGTCGCGCTGGAGGAGTACGGCACCGATTCCTTGTCCACTAGCGTCAGTGTGTAATATCGTAGGTGCTTTGTCATCGAAATAACAAAGCACCGGTGGGGATGCGAGTGCCTGCTTGAGCTCTTGAAGCGAGGTTTCGCATTGATCATTCCAATCGAAGAACCGGTACTAGCAAGGAGCTTGTGGAGAGGAGTGGCAATAGTGGCAAAGTTGCGAATGAAGCGGCGAAAGTACGATGCGAGTCCAAGGAAACTGCGCAGTTCTTTGGAACGAAAGGGTCGCGGAAAGTTGAGGACTGCGGAAATTTTGTCCGGATCGGGCTGGATGCCATCTTTACTAACTAGATGGCCTAGAACTCTTGTAGCTGTGTTGCCGAAATGGCACTTCTTTGTGTTTAATTGAAGTCCAGCATTAGAGAGACATGTGAGCACTTGATCTTGGCGTTGCAGATCATCAGCAAAAGTGGAAGAAAACACGACAATATCATCAAGGTAGCATAGACAAGTTTTCCACTTGAGACCACGAAGATCAGTGTCGATCATCCTTTCAAATGTGGCGGGAGCATTACATAGGCCGAATGGCATTACGTTAAACTCGTAAAGACCATCCGGCGTAGAAAAGGCGGTCTTTTCTTTGTCTGCTTCGTTCATTGGTATTTGCCAATACCTGGACCGATGTCAAGGGTGGAGAAGTATTGGGCGCCTTGCAATGAATCAAGTGCATCATCTATACGGGGCATCGGATATACATCCTTTCGGGTAATCTTGTTGAGCGCGTGGTAATCAACACAAAAACGTACCGATCCATCCTTCTTTTGTACCAAGAAACGGGTGATGACCATGAACTGGTAGAGGGTCGTATGATGTTTCTTTTTAGCATATCGGTTACGTTCTCATCGATGATATTGCGCTCGGCCAAGGAGACTCGGTAGGGACGACGGCGTACAACAGTCTGACCTCCAGTGTCGATGCGATGATGCGCAACTGTGGTCTGTCCTAGTGCCGAAGCCTTGGCGTCAAAGGAGGCCTGGTGTTTTGTTAGCAAATTTAGCAACGCCTCACGTTGAGAAGCCGAAAGTTCAGGATTTATACCGGGAGCAAAGGAGGAGGAAGTAACAGACCAGGCCTGTTGTGGCTGAGCTGTCAAGGCGTCAAGAGAGAGCAAAGATACTGGTTTGGTATCCACAGAACACGAAAATGCAGAACCTTGAGGTAGGAGGACAGGCCCCGGGGTAGGGTTCAGGCCACGGATAATCGCAGCACTGTCTTTGAACCGCACCAGGCTGGAGGAGACTACAACGCCGCGACCTAGACAGTGGCTGGAAGGGGTGATAAGTCACCATTGGCAATATTGGCAATATTCGTCACCATTGGCAATATTCGTAGAAGTGATGGCGATGAGCTGCTCCTGACCCGGGAGCAGTATGGTATCGGAAGCTGTGAAAAAACGCAATGGTTTCTCTTCGACACGTTCGCTGCAGTGATCGGTCTTGGTCATCTCGACTACACGTTGGCGGCAAGAAATTAATGCAGATGCTGATGAGAGAAAGTCCCAAACTAAAATAAGTTCATGAGCACATGAAATTAAGACAGCGAAGGTGATGTGGTGACGAATACAATCAATGAAGACACGCGCTGTACATTGGGCTGATGGTCTAATTATTGCTCCATTGGCCCAAATCAAAGATGATTCAAGGTAGGGTGTCTTCACTTTCCGCAATCGAGAACACAAGTCGGCACGCATAACTGAAACAGTTGCTTCCGCGTCCACCAAAGCCAACACCCTTACACCTTGCACAGTTACCAATAACATGTTTGATGGTCGTTCAGGAGGACTTGTGACATTTCGCCGCGATGCAGTTTTCCCTCCAAAAACTGCACTGTTTAGTTTTCCGATCGCTGGGCAGCCAGTTGAGAGACAGGTTGAAGGGGTGAAACAGAGCGTCGGCGTGGCGAAGGGAAGCGTGGTCGGGAGGCACGTGTATTGTTGGTCGTGTTGGAAATGCGCATAGGAGACGGGGATCGGTGGTGGCACGACTGTCGCCATAACGGCAGTAACGTCGTGCAAATGTGTCGTCTCGTTCAAACGCGGCATAACCACGACGTTCATCTTGCTGCCGACGTCGACAGACCCGGGAAATGTGTCCTCGAATTCCGCAGTAGTAGCAAATAGGCCGTGGGGCCCACCAGGAAGAATGGTAGCTAGGGTTCGGTGGACGGGCGACTAGAGGTGCGAGGTGTTCTTGATCAGGCACAGGTGGTGGTACTTGAGACGGCGAGGGTTGCATTGAAGCGATCTGTGCATACGAAGCGGGTGGGGTGCATGGTGGATCGCGGTGGGTGCTTTGAAACGCTGACATTTCTTCCCTAATAATGCCACGCAGATCACTAGAAGCAGGTTGAGCGGGAACGTTGTGAGCAGGAGGTAAACTGTAGGCTTGCAGTTCTTCACGAATTATGGTTCGAATGATGGATCGGAGCTCCATACTGTTTGCCAGGGGGTTCTCAGAGAAGTCGGGTCGCAGGCGGATTGACTGCAAGGTATCAAGCCGCTGGCATACAGAGACGACGTCGGAAACCGTCGAAGGGTTGTGCGCGACGAGGGCGTTGAAAGCGGTAGGTCCGATACTCTTCAAAAGGTGCCGGACACGATCACCTTCTGGCATGGTGTCGTCGACACGGCGGCAAAGTGCAAGCGCATCGTCAATATAGGAAGTGTAGGACTCACCGCAATGTTGAACACGTTCTGCCACTTTCTTCCGAGCAACTTCTGAACGGACGGTCGGTGTGCCGAAAATGCGTCAGAGCTGGTCTTTGAAGGAAGACCAATCGCGGAAGTCGCTCTCATGATTTAGGAACCACGTCTTGGCAACCTCAGAGACGTAAAACTGGACGCGTGCTAATTTCGATGCCTCGTTCCAGTTGTTGTAGACACCTACGTGGTCATAGTTGTCGAGCCAGTCTTCGACATCTTCGCCAGGCAGACCGGAGTAGATTGGAGGCTCCCGAGGGGGGTTTGACCGGGCTAGGGTTGGCGGTGGGTGGTTGAGCCGGCGAGTGGTTTGGTTGGGCTTGCTCTTGCGCCATGGTGTTCTGCTGGCGTAAGCGACATCCCGAACGGAGCTCCAGGAGGTGGCTTTGGATGGAGAGAGGTCGAAGAGATCGGGAAGCACCTCCACCAGTTGAAATACCACGGGTTCAGCTGACGCTTTATTGAAGCAACAGCGAAATGGCGCCGATGATGAAGAGGAACGGGCGAAGACCTATGATGGTTATTGACAGATGAGGATGACGTCCAATGAATTCTTACAATATATTGATTGTCGTCGTGGGGTGACACCGGATGATGAATGTAGGTGAGGTCGCGGCGAATAAACATCAGAACTTTGCTATTTTCCGCAGCTGTAGACGACATGTATGACTCATAACCAGAAATTCTGATTTCTTTTCGCAAATTTGGCTCGCAGATGACAATGATGGGGAACTTATTGGTGAACACGAACCGACGGAAATCGGCGATGCGTGACCTCAGTCCCCGGGCATTTCATTGAATAATCGCTGCCTTTTGGACCTCTTCTCGGAAAGACAGTGGCTGGTGAGCCATTATTTACTCAAGTGCTGCGAGTACTGGACTCAAAGCGTCCAGTAATTGCAATGCACTTCTTGCTGATGGTGTGTGCAAGTTGCTTAACAACAAGCGGATGGCGTTAATTAAGTGTCACAAAAGAGCTATCACTTGCTGCTCTATGTTCCGCATGTCCTCCATTGCAGCAGCTTGCTCTGAAGAAGACGGCTTATGCTGCGGCTCTTCTGAGCGTTGTGTACGCGTAAGTGGAGGCCACTCTTCTGTAGAGACTGGTCTGCGCCTTTGCTCTTTTCCAACGTCTGTGTTTGCCGTGCTGTAAACTGCAGCTGGTGACCTTTCCTGATGCGTCGACTTATCGCCTGAAATTGGCGCTCTCCGTCGTGAAGACCTTCGACGGCGACGTCGTCTTCGCCGGATTTTCTCGGCAGCTTCTTTGTGGGTTCAGCTGTCTCGTACCATTTGCTTCAGAATAGAAAATTCTTTCTTTATGTGCGGACATTCTTTCGAAGAAGCCTCGTGAGCACCCTGACAGTTAGCACACTTCAGTGTGGTAGCGCTACAGTTGTCTTCCACGTGTGGTTCGGCGCACCGGGGGCACGCTGCGGAGCTCCTGCAAACACCCTTTACATGGCCAATCTTCTGACAATTGAAGCATTGCAAGGGTTTAGGAATGAACGGTCGAACTTGTTGACGAAAGTGGCCAACCTTCACGTATGCGGGAAGACGGTCACCTTTGAACGTTACTCTCACACAGCGTGTGTTACCAAGCCGTCAAACGCTGACAGTGACGTTGTCTTGACTCGCTGGTTTTATAAGTATTGGAAGGACTGCATTTGGGATTTCCGTGTTAATGTCGTAATTGACTCCTGATGTGGTCGCACTATCGGCTGGTATGATGGACCTAACTGCAATGTTTCCCAGTTGTGTTACTTGTTGCAGCGTGCTCAGCGCACTCGGGTGACGCACATCGGCAGCCAGGATGTTTCTTCTTGTATTAAGCCGTAGGTGTTTAATCTCGTTTGGCACAGTGTTCTCAAAATAGAGCGAAAGCGCTTGCCTGTTCAGAACACGCAGACGTTCGGTAGCGTTCTTTGGCACAAACAGGATGGAATGGGGCCATCGCTGGGGCGCCGTTTTCACGGTGGCTGTACTTGACACCGGCGATGGATTGATGATCCTTCGCTTGGCCTTGCGGTGCAGGACAGGTTGAAAGCCGTCGTCTGAGGACTCGTCGAAAGATGCGAAGTACAGCTCAGTGTCATCGCTCTCACTGGATGTGTTTCCTCGCTTCCTCGAGGTAGTGGCTGTGGTCGAACCGGAGTTGAACGTCACCTCGTGAGGTTGTACATCCATTACCGCAAGCTACGGGGCAATACACCCCACAACTGCAGCGAAAAGTCCAGAAAAGCACTGAGACGAGCGAAATGTGTTCTACAAAGAATCACTTCGTCTTCCTTCCCCCAGCAGAAACCAGGCAGCTCAGGAAACACCTGGGGGATAATACCACTGACGCGAGGGGCGAAGGTAAAGTAGGCTGATTCACGACATTGTGAAAATTAACAGTGAACTGTTGTAATAGAAGTCTGCCTAATGAAAACCATCCCTATTCACAGACACAGACAGATGCGAGCACGGGCAAAATGACGAGAAAACTGCAACAAAGCGTTGTTTTGTTGTCTAAACATAAATGCCCGCTGAATTGTGAACAAAATGGTGGACCTTTACACTTTTGTAATTACTCGTAATCTCGATATAATTTATTTTATTTATTTACAAGATACTGCAGGCATGGAGCCCAAGCAGGAATGGTACAGGCAGTAAGGCAATCAAGCCAAACATCACACCGCATACAATAATTCAATCATCACACACATACAACAACAATGCAACCAAACTTATCGTAACAGCGATGATTTAAGTGGGAATGTGTGAATCGCAAAGGGAATCAAAGGGAAACAACAAGGCACTGAAAGTAAGAGAAAGAAA
The DNA here is from genome assembly GCF_043290135.1 of Rhipicephalus microplus. Classification (NCBI taxonomy): domain Eukaryota; kingdom Metazoa; phylum Arthropoda; class Arachnida; order Ixodida; family Ixodidae; genus Rhipicephalus; species Rhipicephalus microplus. The sequence continues at coordinate 151,694,843 of NC_134706.1, read as the reverse complement.
AATTGCAAAACATTTTTACATCCTCAGGAAAACATGTGCGTCAATAGAATCTGTCGATAGCAGGGCGGCAAACGGTAAATTGTTCCACTCACAGATTGTGCGCGGGAAAAACAAAAATTTGAAGAGATTAGTTTTGGAGAAATACTGAGTTAAGGCAAGGGAGTGTGAATGACGACCGCGCCGTGTTTCCAGGCGACTAATGTAGGGGCTGTGATCAAATAAGAGCTTCCGGTTAACCATTTGGTGCAGTAATTTTAGCCTAAATGATTTACGTCGTGATTCTAATGTTGGGATACCATGTCTTTCCATCTGGGCAGAAACGGAGTCTGCTGGACCGTACATACCATAAATAAAGCGGACGGCCCTTCTTTGAATTCTTTCGAGGCATTCGATATTGGTTTTAGTGTGAGGATCCCAAATAACGCAGGCATATTCAAGTTTAGGTCTAATTATAGAAGTATATGCTAAGTATTTAACCTCAGAGGGAGTTTGTGTCGTAATAAACAAAGTTTACGGAAAGCGGCAGCGCATATGTTAGTTATGTGAGAGTTCCAACTTAAGGTACTGGTTAATGTTACGCCAAGATATTTGTGTTCATCTACTTGCTTAAGCGGTTGGTCACAAGTACAATAAGAGAATTCAAGGGGGTGTTTCTTTCTAGTCATTCGGAGGTAAACTGTTTTGTCATGGTTTAATTGCATGTTTGTAGTTTTACTCCAAGAAGCAACGTTTTCTAACGCCGAGTTTAACGCAAGTTGGTCCTCGATGCTATTAATTTCATTAAAAAGTATACAGTCATCTGCAAAAAGACGTATTTGGACCGGACTGTTTATAACGTTAACAATGTCATTACAAAAAATAAGGAAAAGTAAAGGGCCTAGCACACTTCCCTGCGGTACGCCAGACGTAACAGGGAGAGCGTCAGAAGTGCTTCCATTAATGTTGACGTACTGTCTACGGTTACTTAAATAGGCAGTTAGCCAAGAGACGATGAACGCTGGAAGCCCGATTTGAACTAATTTAACGATTAATTTGTCGTGCGATACGCGATCGAAGGCCTTACTAAAATCTAAGAGTATGAGGTAAACCTGTCCCCCCTTATCAAGAACTGAAGAAGCGTGGTGAACAACTGTAAGTAGTTGAGTGACGGTCGAGAATCCCTTGCGAAACCCGTGTTGAAATGGAGAAAGGATTTGATGGGTATCTAAAAATTGTGTAATGAACGTAGAAACAACGTGTTCAAGTAACTTACAGGCGGATGATAACATAGATATGGGTCTGTAGCTGGGAATTAGGAGTGGGTCGCCTTTTTTTGGAATAGGTACGATACGGGCTATTTTAAAATCAGAAGGTAGCGTGGCCGTACTAAGAGAAGATTCAAAAATAAGTACAAGAAATTTCGTCAAAGTTTCAGCATAACGACAGAGAAATGCGTTCGGGATGCAATCGGGCCCTGGCGTCGATTTGTTTTTTAATCGAAGTAACATATTTAAGACACCATTGTGCGAAACAATATTGGCATCAGGGTATGAATCTATTGAATTACTCTGTTTCAACTGAGACTGCGAAAATACGCTATGGAAAAACAAATTGAAGTGATTCGCGATTGCTCGAGGATTAGTCAATTTAGATCCGTCGACTGAAATTTCAGTTATGTTTTCATTGCGCTGTCTAATAAAGTTCCAGAATTTGTGTGGTTCCTCTCTTAGGAAGTTCGGTAAAGTATGTTAAAGTAGAAATTTTTGGCACGAGTAATAGCATTGAAAAGGGTAGCACGAATTTCGGCGAGTTGTTAAGGCGCTGTACGTTTTTTTCGCAAGCGCTTGGCTTTGCGTTTAAGGTGAATTATAGATCTAGATATCCAGGGCGTATATTTAGCGGTCTTCTTAACTTTATCGGGTACGAAGTTTCGCAAACAGAATAAACACATATTTTTAAATTTATTCCAAAGGAATTCAACATCGTGATCATTGAAATTTGGCCAGGTATTTTCTAAATACTCAGTAATTGCAGTGTCATTAGCTTTCGCAAAGTCTTTCACTTTTTTGAGAGCTGGGCAACTTTTTGCATTTTTGTAATGAAGGGAAATGGATGCAAAAACAATTTTGTGATCTGAGAAACCGTGTTCCACAGACACGTAGTACTTTTCGAAAGATCTGGGCAGGAAATCAAGGTCAAGTAGAGAGGATGAATTGCCACAAACTCGGGTTGGTTGCTGAACTATTTGAACAAGGTTGTGTGAAAACATAATGTCGAGAATATCGTCACTGTGACAAGAATCGGGTCTTGTTTTCAAGCGGTCCCAATCAAAGTTGAGCAGATTAAAATCCCCTAGGATGAAAAGCTTATTTTTACTGAAAGAGGCCAAATGAGATCGCAAATTTACAAGAAAATCGGGCCCAGAATCAGGCGGTCTGTACACAGCGATAACAATGATTACTTTGTTTCCGAAAGAAACCCTTAAACATAGGCTTTCAGTATCTGGCGATTGCGCTAGAAGGGATGCTTTGATACTGGTTTTTAAAATCACTGCAACACCCCCACCTCTAGTTGGCCGGTCTCTTCGAAATATTTTGTAACCTGGCGGAACTAAGTTGTCATCAGGTATTTCACTGTGAAGCCATGTTTCCGTAATGACGGTCAAGTGTGGGCTATGACATAACAAAAGGGCTTCAACCTGTGCCGTTTTGTTAACGAGACTGCGGGCATTTAAGTTAACGACCCTGATGGCAAGTTCAGATGACTGTCACAGAGCGGACGGGTTAGGATTGTTACCGTTACCATCAGAAGATGGGTCTACGACGTCAACCGGAAGAGTTTCAATGCTAATCACGCCACTGGATTGTGAAGGCACGCGCCGTTGATCAGAATGAGTGGAGATTTTTCGCTGCTGATTAGACTTTGCGTTCCAGATAAAAGTATCGCCGTCAACGTGCAGTTTATCATGTACGAAGTAAACTTTTTTACCAGCAGCTTTCTCACTTTTGGCACTTTCCCAGAGCATTTTTCGTTTTTTTAGGGTATGTGCTGAGTAGTCATTTTGTATGTAAATTTTAGAGCCCTTTAGTTTTTTTGCATTCTTCAGGACAGCAACTTTTTCATTAAAGTCCTGGAAAAACAAAATAACTGGCCTTTTGACTGGACCTTTGCCTAGCCTGTGGATTCGACCTACGGATTCGCACTTAACTCCCAGTTTTTGTTGAAATGTTTCCTTAACGACTTTTCGCTTAAGATCGTCTTCTGTTTCGTTACGGTCTTCAGTTATTCCAAAACCACCAAATTCGACCGTCTGCTTCGGTCTTCAAGGTCGACAAGTTTGCGCTTCTGGGATTCCACTGAAGTAGAAAAGGATCTTATGGCGTTGTCGATGTGATTTAATCTTGCAGTTTTAGATTTAAGCTCATTATAGTGAATATCCAATTCTAAAAAACGGCTCTTCAAGTCCCCTAAAAGGCTTTCAGTTTTCGCTTTCAGATCTGCCACCTCTCCTCGCAGAGCCTCTTGCCCTTCCAAAATTTGTACCAATAATTCTTGGGTTTTAGGACCTGGATTGGTTTCAACATCTCCACAAAGAAGTAATTCTAGAACAAGAAAGCATTCATAAGCACATTTGCAGCACTGATCGGGGCACGGCAGGACGAGCAGAAAAGGATTGTTGCTTTCAAGACTGGTGTAAACTGAACCAACCTGCATGAGGTAGAAAAACGGCTTAAAACGAGCCATGCTCCCGCAAGGTCCGCCGTGCCCATTGAAGACAAAGTGTTGGAGACGATCTTTTATAGGCACCGCATCAGTAGACGTCACGGCCCCGAGTTGCATAGGTGGCAGCAGGGAGACGATGACGTCACCCAGATGTGGCACGTGTGGGCGATGTGGCTCTTTGACGGATAGTCGCTGGTGCAAGGGCGGCGGGAAAGTGTCCGAGGGCGAGGAGAACTGTGCGGCCAACGGGTTGGCCAGCGCAGCAAAGCAGCTTAACAAGCCCTGCATGAGGTAGAAAAACGGCTTAAAACGAGCCATGCTCCCGCAAGGTCCGCCGTGCCCATTGAAGACAAAGTGTTGAAGACGATCTTTTATAGGCACCGCATCAGTAGACGTCACGGCCCCGAGTTGCATAGGTGGCAGCAGGGAGACGATGACGTCATCCAGATGTGGCACGTGTGGGCGATGTGGCTCTTTGACGGATAGTCGCTGGTGCAAGGGCGGCGGGAAAGTGTCCGAGGGCGAGGAGAACTGTGCGGCCAACGGGTTGGCCAGCGCAGCAAAGCAGCTTAACAAGCCCTGCATGAGGTAGAAAAACGGCTTAAAACGAGCCATGCTCCCGCAAGGTCCGCCGTGCCCATTGTCTTTACTGTAATGTCTTTACTGAAACATGGCTGCACTGTGAGATTAGCGATTCAGAAAGTACACCAATTAGGCATAGAATTTTTAGAAAATACAAATGCTCTCAAGGTGGTGGTGTAGTAGTCATGTTCCGTGAATCTGTGACAGCGCCGAGGTTACCCGATATGATAGATGTGGAATGTGCGATAGCAAGATTTGTTATGGGGGATTTCTACGTTTTCGTTGGGGCATTTGATCGCCCACCTAGTTCAACCATTGTTTTCTTTGAGAACCTAATGAATTCCTGTGCGAACATAGAAATAGCAGAGGCACTTTACTACTTGTCGGAGATTTCAATGTTTCAGATGTCAGCTGGATATACGCGCTCTCTGACGCACTTTCCGCTTCCACTGAACCCTTTGTTAACATCGTCCTGCTACACGGTCTATCACAACTCGTAAAGCTACCTAAGTGCATTGAAGAAAACAGTGCCTCAGTCATAGATGTATTGCTTGTAAACAATATACTGCTAGGGCGAAAGCCAACACTGCATCTATTTGAAGGAATATCGGATCATAAAACAGCATGCCTCACAGTACCAGTTATCTTTGCCCCTGAGCAACAAAAGAGAGGCTAATTTCTCTGTTTTCAGAAGCCAGTCATGTCGATATATTAGATACAATGCACTGTTCATTTTCTCGATTTACATCGCAGTGTTAATCTGGCAGCCCATCGGTCGACGGCCTGTGGTGTTTCTTAAAGAAACCGTCTTGAACTGCTTGAACAATTTCCTCCCTTGGAAACAGAAACAGGGGTGAGGTATACACGTTTAGATAACAAATGATATTGTTTGAAAGGGAAAGAAAATAAAAAAAGGCAAGGATGCAGCACCAGAGACGTCCCTCTGCTCAGAATGCTGGCAAATTATCTAAACTGCGGGCCCAACTAAAGCACGTCATCGGACAGGCGAAGGAATAATATTAAAGCGTGTCTTTGAAACGTTTTCTTTCCCCATCCCCCCCAAAATTCTGGCGACACTTCTTTCCAATAAAAAAAAAGAAATGTGTCACGAGCCTCTCAATTCTCGGCACAGCTAAAACTGACAACAAAGAAATGGCACACGCGCTAAATATTTATTTCTACTATGTGTTCACTCACAACAACGGCAATTTTCCAAATTATTCGACATTTGAACAAACACTCCCTCTTGATGACATCACTATCAGTGAGGATGAAATTTTATCAATCTCGCTTAAACTGGACGTCGAAAAAATCTTCTGGAATAGATGAGATCCCAAAGGCATTTTTTACACTGATAAGCTGAGTGGTGCGCAAAGTTTTTATGTCGGATATTTATGAAATCTTTGACAGACAAAGAAATTTCAAGAGACTGGAAATGTGCCAGGAATACTCTGATACCCAAAAATGGTGACCCATCATCGTTGCATCCAATAGGCCAATTTTTCTTCTCTGCACTTGTGCGAAATAATTCGAATAGATCCCTTTCAAACGTATTTCAAGGTTCAATGAAGAAAACAAATAATCGAAAGTCGCCAACGTGAATTCCGACGAGGAGTTTCTACGACAACACAACGACTTGAGAGCATTCACGACCTGGCGGAACTGCTGGATAATTTTGGTCAGGTCGATATCATATTCCTCGATTTCGAGAAAACTTTTGACCGTGTATCACACTCTAAACTTCTTTTAAAACTAAAACCTATTATTAAAAACAATTCCACTCTGGCATGGATCACCACATACCCGTCCTCTAGACAACAATCTGTGTTCATCGATGACGTCAACTCAGATTCTGCCCTGGTCCACTCCGGCATTCCCCAAGACTCCGTCCTTGGGCTGTTATTTTTTTTATCTTCATAAATCACATTGTTCAAGACATACCACAATAATCCATTTATTTGCAGACGACTGCATCTTATATAACGAAATGTATAGTTATGACAATTCGCTATGCCTTAACCAATCAATAGCCCAAATTCAAAACTGGTGTACCCATTGGCAGAAGCAAATAAACCACAGAAAAACAGTATCAATGACAATCACTCTTAGGACCAGCTTCTTACGTTTTCATTATAGTATCATTGGCAAGACCCATCTGTAGTCTCGAATTTTAAATGCTTGGGGGTTATCATTACCACTGATCTTCGATGGAATGATCACCTCACTTACATACAAAAGAAGGCCATGCGGCAACTAGGGTCGTTACGGCGAGCGTTTTCGAAGATTTGAAGGAATGTGAAGCTCTTGGCTTACAAAACATTTATAAGACCAACACTCTAAAACTTTCGCGCTAGTACCTGTTATTCATATTCGTCATACAGATAGATCTCGTAATGATGACACAATTAACCAAACTGCCACGAGCACGCTAAAGAACAAGCGAGACGAGTGAGCTGGAAGATTTATGTGGCGATGCTCACCAATAGCGTATGGTGGCGAGAGCAAACGACCGCAAAACTTTCCCATTTTCAGTGTCTTTAGCACTGGTGCAATAACCACACGAAGGGCTTGCCAGACGCTATAGGCAGATGCGCTCTTATCGCCTCCTGCATTTTTAAATCTTCTTGGTAAAAAATTTGCTGATCGGCCTGTTCTTTTTTTCACTCATCTGAAACAGTTCATTTCGAGTCATGTGAATACCCAAGTTGTGCGGGTGGGCCACGTTTTCACCCTTTTATTGGGGTTTTTCGCCCCGTGCCAAGGTGGTGCTCGGCTTGGCCTGACAAGTGACACGCTGCGAAGATGCCGCTCGTGGACATGGTCGTCGGCGAAGAAATGTCCAAGGAGGAGAATGAAGCCTCCGGGTGGATTGTTGCACACTCACTGAAGAAGCGGCGCCAAGACTTACCAGCTGTTGACAGCTCTGGCCCCGATGCCGGTAATAATGCCACCCGCCCAGTGCAACCGAAGGGGCTGATACACAATCTGATTGCCGCGTCGCGTCTGCCCACTTGGGGGGCATCAGCTCCTCGAGACAAATTGTGAATTAAGTTACTGAGTGACCACATGAAGCAAAGCTTCCTTCATGAGGTAACAAAAACAGCCATGTAGCCCTGGAAGTGAGCGAATTACCAATCGTTTGCAGTGGGTGACCCAGGGCTTCTTTTTTTCAGTTAGAAACATTGCATGCCTGTAACTTTGCGTGCCTGTAGAGTTGTGAACTAATCAAGCTGACTAGGAAGTTTATCAAAAAGGGAGAGAAGTTTTACGACAAGGTAACCCGAAACCAGATCAAATTTTGCTCATTGCACTAGCAAATAAGCACTGAAGTATCACCGGCATTTTTGTTACCTGCCCTACAAAACCAATCAGAAGGGTAGGCTGAGCGTAAACCTTAGCTGTCACAATATGTTGGTGCTATGGGTGGCTACATTGCCGGCTTTGAAAGAGAAAGAAGACAACCACCCGTTTGTAGCCACAAGAAAAGATGTCGCTTTGCGGTAGAAACGCTTGGTTGATTTTTTTCTTTTCATAACCCTTCCGCCACCTTGCGTGTTTCTGCAGAGCTCATTTACAATTGCAGGCTTTCTGGACTGGTGCGCTGATAAACCTTTCCCGAAATTGGCGCACGTCACCTAGACTGGCCGCAAAGCATTATGGGACACCGGAGCACCGACGGGGTGTCGTCTGCTCGCAGAAGCGTTGGCTCACCTCGTTTCCCGCAGTGCGCGGGCGTACACGAACGCATCCTTGCGGGAATATCGCGCGTGATCAACCTACTTCTTCTGAACCTACAGAAAAAACACAACGTGGAGCAACATATTGCCAGCAAACGGTATAAGTATCCTTGACTTATCAGACACCTGGGAATATGCTAACGTACCCGCGAAGGAGCCTATTGAATTGGAAACATTACTCGGCTTTCACGGCGAGCCGTTTCGCTTCGTTGGTCGTCTTTACATGTAGCGGCAACTTTTATCTGGCTCCCCTGTGACACTGAAGACACTGATTTGTATTATATGTCGGAAGACGACACATCTGATGACAGCTTTATACCTGTCCGGGGTAAGAGGACGAATAGAAGGATTGCGAATACATCAGCATCAGCTCCAGCAAGTACAGCGACTGTACAGTCGAGGCCTGCGCGCTGGCCACACGTCATCATCTTCATGCCGAAAGATCCTTCACGCAACCTACGACTGCTGAACAGGCAAGCCCTTTCTGTAGATCTGGAATGTGCCATGCCAGATCAAATTAAGGACGTAAGAGTATACCCAAGGAAAAATATTCTCGCCATAGACGTGCACAATGTGAGTGTTCTAGGACAGCTGCAGCAAATGACTGAGCTAGGCGGTTATAAAATGCGCCCTTTTATCCCGATAGATGATAAACCAATTGATGGTGTAGTTTATGACATCGACATTGCCATTCCTAATGTTGACTTGTCGAACCTCATCAAGCCTGCAAACGAGGGAACTGTCATTACATAAGTGCGGTGCCTTGGAAATACGCGCTGCGTAAAAGTGTTATGCAAGGGAGATTTCATACCGTCCCACGTTAAAGTTTGACATTTCCGACATCCGGTTTGACCATTCATCCAAAAGCAACTTCAATGTCATCAGTGCTTCACGCTAGAACACGTCAAGGGTGTATGCCCTAACTCACGACTATGTCCCCATTGCGCTGAATCGCAAGCAGAGAAGACACCTATCAGGTGACTACTCTGAAGTGCGCCAACTGCAGTGGTCCTCCCTCTGGCTCGTCGAAAGACTGTCCTCGTATCCAAAAGTAGCGCGCGCTTCTCGAACAAATGGCCCGAGACAACTCGACACACAAGGAGGCAGCCGAAGTAGTCCGGCATAGGCGTCGATATCAGCATCATCGAAAGTCTTCAACGAGGGCACATTGCCGAAACACTAGTTGTCCCTCTTTAGCGGTTCCACTCAATAGCGCCACGAAAGGACCCATCACTTCTACGAAAGAAGCGGAGAAGCCTACTTCTCTGGAGAATTGACCCACGCTCCCAACCCGCTCTTCTGCCAAGGGGCCTCAGCGGGTTGCGGCTACACCAGAGCCGTCTCCAGCCAGGGAAGATTTTCCTAAAACAGATCGTCAAGTGATCTCGGTGCTGCGTTCCCTCATAGAAGCCATCCGAGCGATATTAGTCGACATGAAGACAGCATCTGATCGAAGCGAACTTGGAGTATTGGACGCCATAAGCCCTGTGCTTGAATCCCTCAACTAGGAAGATGTCTACTAACACCTCATCATTTCATAAAGAAGTCGAGGCGCATCCGTCATCGAATGGAACGCCATAGAACTGAAGGCACATCTTTCAGATTTTCATTAGTTTGTGTATACTAACGTGTTTCCACTTATCGTCATATATGAACCCAATTTCTCGAAACTAATAAGACTTTCGGGGTAAGAAGCTGTCATGTCTTCAACAAACGGCGCGTGCAGCAAAATCATCGTCTTTGTTCGTCGTGAACTGACGTATGTTGTACAACCAATTGCGCGTCACGATGACAATCAGTATGGCTGCATTACTCTGAAAAAGAACAAACTCATGTTTACTCTCATAGGCCTTTATATATTGCCGTCGTATAATCTCAATTCCAGGAGATTAGCGGATATTTTGAGAGTGTGTCCTGCACCATGGGTCATCATAGGTGATTTCAATGGGCACCATCGCGTATGGGGAAGTACGCGGACAAATGCAAGAGGACGCAGGTTAGCAAACATCGCCTACAACTATGGCCTTACTCTCCTGAAAGACGGTAGCCCCACTTTTCTTTGAGAAGAGAAATACGGCAGCTGCCTCAACCTTGCTTTTGTCTCCAACTCCCTCGCGAGATACGTCAAGTTGTCTCCAGATGTTCAGACACGAGGAAGTGATCACATTCTAATCTCTCTTAGCATCAAAGGCTTGTCTAGTTGTGGTCCACGCATGACCATTTGAGCAGGCCAATGGAACAACTTCAAATCTGACATGGAAGATGCTTGCAGCGATGGCCCACGATCTTGGTTAGAACAAACAATTTTTTTTTGAAGTTTGAATTTTGAAGTTTATTTATCATAGAAGCATGCATCTTTATTTTGTTATTTTTTATTTATTGAATACTGCAGATCGAGAACTGGTCCAAGCAGGACAGGTACAAGAGGCAGGATATAAACAAAAACACATGGGAAAAAATAAGAATATAACACGAGAAATGGAATCGAAACACCGACTAATAGAACACATAAAATATAACATGGCAAAAATGTTACATTTTATGGATACATAACATAAAATTAACAGTGCGTAGATTGCTCCAATGGTTCAATGGGAAGGGAGGGGCGAAAAGGCAACTAATTGCCTGACAATGCGCCAATCCCCGCCCAGACCAAAATAATGCACAACACTCAGTATATCTTTAGAGCATGAACACAAATTCAGTACAGCGAGAGAAAAAGTATGGAGAAAAGAAGATGCAGCGAAAATAAAGAGAGAACAGTGGGAGAAAAGATAAGAAATTCCAAGACACTTATACATGCACTTTTTACACATACCAAAAGAGCACAATGCAAAACGCCACTCGTACGGTGACAATATCTTCCACATGAAACGACTTTAACATAGAGTTGGAGCGACCGACTCCGAGCACTTCGACGCCGGCCGGAGCGTATCGGCATACAAAATCAATTCACGATTTTAGGGCCAGAAGGATACAAAAAAAGATTCGGCGTCGCATGGATAGATTAGCGTTAGAACGATGGACAACGTTTTGCCAGTCACTAGACCCTCGCAAGCCACTCTCACACATTCGGAAAACGGTGCAAGGTCTGCGTCACCCTATGGAACAGCGTTTTTCATTCAAAGTGCTCGCGCTATTTCAAGAGAGGCAAAACAACGATGTCGCAGAAGATTTTTGTGCGCAGATCGCCAACCAATCCACTCGTCCTGATTCTCCAGTGAAAGGTGAGGTCCCCCGCTCCCGCGACTACCACATGGGCCTCCCTTTTACAATGGAGGAGCTCGAGGCGGCACTAGCTCTCTGCAGGCATTCAACTTCCCCGGGCCCAGATGGTATTCCGTACCGAGCCTTGTGCAACCTTGGGGAAGGTGAAAGGAAAGAGCTCTTGAGACTTACCAACATCTCGTGGCATGATGACAATGTTCCTGACGACTGGAAAGTAAGCCGCTGTTACCTATCTTGAAGCAGGTCAAAAGCTCGCCTCATACAGCCCAGTAGCACTAGCCAGCTGCGTAGGGAAGATAGTGGAACGGATAATACTAGCCCGCCTAGAGTAGTATCTTGAATACAACAATATTTATCTGAATTCAATGGCTGGTTTTCGACGCGACTGCTCTTTCATTGACAATGTCGTTGATCTACTTTCGTATATTCAGCACGAAAGATCACGTAAGCGACCTTCTACAGCTTTGTTTCTAGAAGTGAAAGGCGCCTATGCTAATGTACTACATGAAGCCATTTTGGGTGTCTTGCGATGATTGGCCTTGGTGGTCGAGTCTTTCAGTGGATTTCGAGTTACTTGGCTGCCAGATCATTCTTTGTGTTTACAGAAGATGGCCCAACTACACGATGCTATACTTCTAGGGGTGTTCCTCAAGGCGGAGTTCTTAGCCCGACGCTACTCAATCTTGCACTCATTGGCCTTTCTGAATACTTGCCAAGTACCATTTAAATCTCAATATACACAGACGACATCTGTGTCTGGACTTCGGCACTCACACGCCCTCATATACGTTCCCGGCTTCAAAGAGCAGCAACTATGATTACAACTACTTGCTAAAACAATGTCTCAGCATATCACAAAAAATGACCACAGTTTCCCGAGAGGGAACACTGGTTAGCATTCAGAGCATATATGTTAAACTGCGATAAATGTGGTTTGTATTTTGCGACATGCGTGTGTGTTATGAGGGAACACGAGTGAACACGAGTGAACACGCACGCACGTATGCTGCGAAAGACGATGTTTATTGACGAGACGCTTTGGGTATTTTGAGCAAGATGGCTTTATGGTCCGTAAAGTGAAGGGTGAGTGGGTCTGGTTGCAGCGGTTGAAGGCTGAAATTCGCAAAGACGCTGTCGATGCACGTCCTGCGAACCGTGGTCGGATGATGTTTGCCGTCGTGCGTTGCTCATTTCAGTGAGTGCCGCGACTCCATGTAGTCGACCACCCATGGGTCCTTAATGACGTCGACGTCGAAGTCACCAACTATCACGAAGGGTCGTCGTTGCGGTCATTGTTTTAGGTATGCTTCCACGGCTTCGTCGACGTACTTCTCCACTGCGGCACGCGATAGGTTGGGCGCGAGGTACATCGTCATGTCGTCGACTCCACAGACGCTAGTGACGCAGTGCTCGCCCTTTGCGCGTTGTTGAGCGCCGGGCTCGACGCTGACGACTCCCGTTTATGAGTATACGAGTATGAGTACGTGGCCTTGCTTACGGAACGCGAACGCCGAAGTTCGCGTTTTGCATCGCGAGCAATTATCAGCGCGGCCTTGTCCACGGACGAAGTGTCTTCGGAATTGCTTGCGGTTCCGCTAACACATTGGCTGACGCTGTTGGAAGGGACACCAGTAAGTGTGTTTGCGGATTCGTTGGCATACATTTTCACCAGCGACATCAGACGTGGAGCGACCGCACAAACCAACCGACGAAGAGCGGCGCGCCCCGAAACTCGGTTGTTTATAGCGAGCGCCAGCCCCGTCCTGCGCATGCGTGCATTAGCATACAGCTGGCGCACGTAAAACTAAAGGTCGCGCGGCGCGTGGAGGGGAGAAGCGAGCGCAGCGCGCACTGTGTTGAGAAGAGGAAGGGATGCGCAGATGACTGGTGGAGGAGGAGGGCAGGCTGCGGACGGCGACGGCGCATGACAACCCCTAGTATAACATGCTCCGCATGTAAAAAATGCGCGCTGGTGGCCTTCACTTGCAAAGCAATGACCCCTTATGTCTTCTAATTCTGCGGGCCACCCATTTCTCACACCTGAACCCACCGGTTTCTGGGCATCATCATTGATAGGGACCTCTGTTGGAGTCCGCATGTGGGCTATATGAAGAAGCGCCTGACCGCTATTTCCCAATTGTTCAAGTTCCTCGCAGGAAAGACTTGAGGGATGTCAGTAGACGCAATGATGGTACTCTACAGAGCCCTGTTTATCGGTTTCCTGTGATATAGCTTGCCCATGCTTAGCAGTACCTGCAAGACGAATGTTCTCGTTCTACAGGCAGTACAAGCCCCAGCACTTAGATTGTGCCTTGGTCTGCTCATATGTACGTCAACAGATGCAACAATTGCAATTGCTGGTGACTATTCGATACAAATCACAATAATGTAGATGTCCTGATAACGCTCATCAGCACTTCGCTCGTGCTCCCTGTCATCACATCGCATTGTTGCCTTCAGAGAGGGGCCAAGCATCGTTCCCTAAATTGATTGTGAAGTACAACGAGAAACTTCCCACAGGCTTCACTCCTGCATATAAACCATCGATACCCCCTTGGTGTCTTATTCGACCCATAGTGCATCTTATTGTACCAGAGATACGGAGGAAATCTGAGCTTTCATCGCCGCGCTGAAACAACTGTCTCTTCTTCTTTTGCATGAGAAATATTCTGACAGTGTACATATATATTCCGATGACTGCACGAACCACCCGTGTTTGTCTGGTGCAGTAGTTGTCTCAGCAAGAGCTGTTACCATGAGCTTTAGGACTGACCCCTCCGCGGCATCTACAGCAGCAGAACTAGCTGCTTTGCGCGCTGCACATTATGTGGTAAAAAAAATATTCAGCGACTCAAGGGAAACCCTACAATTTGTGCTCTCAGCACTGCGTTTTCACTATGGTGCCCACCAAGCATCGATACGAATCGTCAACACCACCTGCCCTCTTTGATGGCTCACCGCATGCCCACCGGACTCGACCGAAGAGAAGCCACCCTTTTGCATCACCTCTGGCTAGGAGTGGCATTTACATAATCTTATTCCTTTGTCGTAGGAATGGCCGACGACGCTTTCTGCGATGCCTGTCGTTGCGAAGAGACGCTACACCACATTCTGTGCGACTGTCCGTTGCACGACTACCAGGGACAGCCACTGGCATCCGTTCTTGCGCGCATCGACAACAGCCAAATGTCTGTGGACACTATTCTGTCAAGTGCCCGAGAGAAGACATTGCAACAGAAAGCGACCAAAGCTCTGTTGAAATTGCTACGCGACACAGACTTGAACAAGCGGCTGTAACAGCAGTGTGCTGTGTTTATCTGCTGTGTTTATGCTGTGTTTATCTCTCTTACCTCTGTGCTCTCTATCTTTCATCTACCCCATCCCCTCCCTAGCGCAGGGTAGCAAACCGGCTTCCTATAGGCTGGTTAACCTCCCTGCCGTTCTTTTCCTCCTATTTCCCTTCCTTCCTTTTCTCTTTTCCTTTAAATTCAGCATGGCCGTAAAGCTTTGTCATTAGTACTTTATGTTAGGCACTGTCACTCGTGATACGCTTCCGCGCAATACGCGGTCCAAGACCTTCGCGCATGATAATCAATGTCAAAGTCTGACCCCTAAAAATCAGTTCGAGCCCCACTATGATAGCTGATCGGAATTCTTATTGCCAGTTTAAATGTTGTGTCTGAGAAACTTTGCACTTGGGACGTTGAGAGTATTGAAAAACCAGCTACCAGCACGCCCGTTGAGCGGCTATCAAGTGAGTATTGTCGTGTGCGTAGATTACATAGTTAAAGTGCAGTGCCGCACCTCATAAAGTGAGAACATTCTGCACATTTGACTTTGCAGTACCTTTTGTCAAACAGCGTAAAACATGTTGTCCTGTTAAGAACTTAATTTTCTACCTGACTGCACCAAAGGCTACAATAGAAAGAAGCTAGTATATAACAAAATGAGCGTTATAGTGTGCACAATATACGCAATACTCAATATTATGGTATGAGCTGCCGTGATTGCTTGTTTCACTACAGTTTATGATTATGCTAATTTAGTAATTTGTCGTTTTTATGCAGATGGTTCTCCAAGCTGCAGAAAACATACAGCCGTTCCGGTCACCTTTGTCAAAACGTCTATGAACACGGTACAGCCGCTTGTTCATCTGAAAGAATGGCCCCAGGCGTATTCAGAAAGAAAAATTCCACATAATAGAGTATTCAGAGCATTCTCATGGTTGTTATAAGCACTCAGTGTCTGGGCACAGTATGTAGAAGCCAGAAAAACTTGATAAATAATGCTGTTCAATGCTGCTAATGGTGAGACTGTGACATTAAAAGCAATGGTAGAAGCCTCATTCAGTGTGGGAAATGTATGGAATACCGCAGCAGCACTTGCGTCTGTTGGCAACGTTACCTGGCCGCGAGTGTCACATTTGTATCCGTAAGAAGGAAACTACAGCTAGCACTCTTTGCCTTGACACAGGGTACTAAAAGAAATCACAGCATATCCATGGAGTGAATAATGATGAGTGGGGCGAAGCCTCCGTCAGCCCGTCCGTCCGCGCGACCCTCTGTATGCGCATCCATGCGTGCGTCCGTCTGTCTATGCGTCCGTCCATGAGTGTCTATCCATCTGTATGTTTGTCTGTTCATGCGTCCATTCGTCCGTACGTCCGCGTGCCTATCCATCCGTCTGTCCGTCTGCAAGTCTGTCTCTCCATCTATCAACACTCCAAGTATCGCCATCTCCTACCTCGCATCTCCTGTGGCACATACCCGCTCTATAGCGCTCTATAGCGGGCATGTGCCACCGGTGGCTACGTCCCACTACATACATACATACGAGGGATGGACACACCCACGCCTTAAAGAGCTTCGCCTCTAAATGAGGTGTGCGAACCAACTATAGGTGAGTCCTCTGTATGCGTTTATGGTGAATAACAAGCACACACGATTGAACATAAATAAGTAGTAAACAGCAAAATAAACAATAAGCAAGACTGCAATAAAAACTTGCAATGTTTTCTTATGAACTTACCCAAGACGACTTAAAGGCGAAAGCTGTCTTTTTATATTCAGTCGGTTAAGTGGTCTTTCCCAAACCTATCCGAAAGTTTTCTGCACCTAAAGTGACTTTTCACTGGTTTTAAGAGAGGAGACATGCAAACATTTAGTACGTCACCTGGTTTTTCTCGGCCTCCATGATTGGCGAGCTGGTCACACACGTGGTGCAAATTGACGATGCCGGGTAATGAGCGATGATAATTAGAACATCATGATTAGTTTACACATTTTGTGCAAGGTCTAGAACGCTGCAGAATGTATAAGGTGTGTGAATTTACACATTCTGTGATCTATGATATAACGATGACATCCTATGGTGACACGATGACGCGATACTTTTCACGTCGCTCTTGTTGACGCCGCCATCGACGCCACCGCCACGGGATGTCATAGGCACCGACGAAAAAGTTTCGTTTATTTAGGGGCGAAGCTCCTTATAGCGACACCCGTTTGTTCCTCGTAGCCGTTGTAGTAGTATGTAACAAGTATAACATTTTGACCTCCAAGGTAGTGCCGGTGAGAGATTTCTTCTGTGCGTTGTTGAACAATTAATGATAGTGCTCAATGTACATTCCAATGGCTGCTAAGGGGGAATGTGTTACAGGAGAATTCAACTTTTAGTTAACGCGCACACTGCGATTTTTTTATTGTTCAACAACGCACAGAAGACAAAAAAAGGTTGCTACGTTATACTCACCGGGCGTAACCTCCTAGATTTTTAGAAAGGTTTAGCGAGCGTTGGGCCGCAGTGTCATGAATACAGTGATCTAGTATATACCATGAACTCGAGGTGGTTAAAGGTGGGAAGTAGACACGAAGCTCAAGCCGTAAGAAAGTGTGCGTGTGTCTCCTTTCATTCAATCCTCGGAATGTCCGCTGGATGGCGGTGCTTCTATATGAGGAATATATGATGGAAAGATGCCAGATGGCGGTACTTGGAGTGTTGAATATGTGGACGAACGGACTCACAGACAGAAGCATGGACGGACGCACGGATGGCTGCACGGACGGATGGACGTATGGACGGACGCAGAAGCGGAAGCATGGAAGAAAGCAGGGACGGACGCACATATGAACGTGCGGATGCACGAACAGACACACGCGCGGACGGGCGGATGGTCTCACGGGTGGCCACACAGGCGCACGCATGGATGGACGGAAGCAAGAACGAATGGACGGACGGATGCTTTGCCCCACTATCCATTACTCACTCTGTGGATATGCTGCCATTTTTTTTGGTGAGTGCTGTAGGTGCTTTATCAAACGTTAAACTTGACCGTTTGCGTCCCGCGTCGGTCACGTCAAGTGATCCGAAAAATCATCACGTGGCGACTACAACATATACGGCGTTAGGCACCGACAAAAATTGGGACATCATTAAAACGTCATGTGTCTTCACGTGATCGCGTGTTATTAGAGATTGGTCAAGGTGGTCTGTTCATGGAAGCAATGCAAATCCTCATTATATGCAGGAATTTTTCGGAGGGTGGTGTGGATGGTGGTGGCCGTGGGCCTCGGCAGGAAGTGCAAAAGGGGCACTTGCCCCACTCAAGGCACATCAGCACTTGCCCAAGCTCAAGATAAGCCAGTGCTCTCCCCCAGCCGCGATGCAAGACGGATTCGCACCCATGGCATCATCTTGCTGACACTCATGGGATGGCGAGGTAGAATCTGCACATCGTCTGACAGAAAAAAACAAAAAACGAGATAGTGTTCACCGTCGTGTCGTCTTAGGTGAATGCGCTAGGGGCCCTGTGATTCCTTAATGAAGCATATAATGGTGTCGCCTCTATAACTTTGCGTATTTCGTGGAATGCTTCAACAGGAAAAGCCTAGCCCCGTAACCACAGTGAATTAGAACTCAAATATCCTAACAAAATTTTAACTTAGCTGCAGCATCACAAAATTTTAAGTCCTCAAGTAGCACCGAACAGTGAAACGAAGCGTCCCATGTCTTTCACGTCTTACGACATCTAATAACATAGGAAGCGTGTCCACTGCTTTTCTTCTTTTTCGACACTTTCTGTGACAATTCTGGCTATTTGTGGCAAGCACTACAATCTATATGGCGTGCATGAACGTCGAAAAGTCAGAAAAAGCGGTTTCTTCTCAAGAGCAGCCCCTTATGCCCGCCGAAATCACTCTCGTCACGCGATGACAGCAGGCGAAAGCGGGAAAGCGT
This sequence comes from Rhipicephalus microplus, assembly GCF_043290135.1. Classification (NCBI taxonomy): domain Eukaryota; kingdom Metazoa; phylum Arthropoda; class Arachnida; order Ixodida; family Ixodidae; genus Rhipicephalus; species Rhipicephalus microplus. The sequence goes on along the minus strand of NC_134706.1, from coordinate 151,676,358 downwards.
CGTCTGCTCTGTCCGCCCGGCACTCCACTTTCCCATAATGCTCTGGCCCTGCTCCGCCAGGGGAAGGCGTGGCGCTGCGATTTCTGGAAAGGTTCATTCTGTTAGTGAGGAGCCACTGTTATAGCAACAACAGCATGGGCGTCGCATAAATCGGATCATGCACTCCCGTTTTCTCCCGAGCGCAATTGATACGATGCACGCGCTCATTACGTGTTATTCTATTCTAAAATGTAATGGTGCTGTTCATGTGCCATACAGAATTATTTAACTAGTGGGACGCAGGGTACTGGGAGGCTGGCAGGCGGCACGACGCACTCTTGACGCTGGCACGGAGAACACCGACGGTGAACCGAAATCCGGCTATAAATTGCTTTTAATTATTCTGGCTAGCGCCCGATTTGATTTCTGACTGATTTACAGGCACTGGGACAAAAACAAACAAATAAAAACACATAGATGCGCGGAACGCGCACCACCGTCGCAGCGGAAGCTGGAAGAGTGACTCTTCAGAGAACTTTCTGAGCACTCTTGGGGTGACTGCTACAAGCACACTTTCTGGGTACCCGCTACACCAGAAATATTCGTAACTTTTGTGTTGTAGGCCGGCATTCACTGTATTATTCTTCGTTGTTTTTCGGAGAAGCGTAATATGCGCTACACCCTTGCAAGGAAATTTGTGCAAAGTTTGATGCAGTGTTTGGCGACGCTAAAGAGTTATGCCTGAAGTGGGCGTGCGCCACAGATAATATGTGATTTTTCATCTATTAACAAATAACTGAATAGCTGATCTATCACCTTTCAAGAACAAGGTTTTGTAATGGGTTGAAGCAATGGCCGACGCACTCGTCACGAAAATTGCGTTATGTGACGGCTGGTTGTTTCTTTCATGTTATGAGATGCTTTATTACTCATATTAACAAGATTGCTTTCCCGGCACAAGCCTGTCTAAGGCCAGTTTGTAAACGATTCCCAAGCACCCGCGTGGCTCAGTGGTGGAACAGTGAGCCTGGCACGCAGGGTGCCCGGGTTCAAACCCCTTGTGTCTTTGGTCTTGTTTATTTACTGAGTTTTTAAATCCGAAGCATTTCTTAGCGAACTTCGGCGGCTTTACGCGTATCTATCTATCTATCTATCTATCTATCTATCTATCTATCTATCTATCTATCTATCTATCTATCTATCTATCTATCTATCTATCTATCTATCTATCTATCTATCTATCTATCTATCTATCTATCTATCTATCTATCTATCTATCTAGCCGCCTACGACTTCTAGCTCTCCTGACCGTTTCGATAATGGTATCGATACCAAACTTGGTATGACATAACATGACTGTATGAAAAACATATTTGACAAGTCATAACATGAAAATCATGATATGAATGTCATAAATTTCATGATTTACAATTCAAGGTTTTGCAGCTCTTTCGGTTGTTTCGTTCACATGGTACATTGCAAAACTGGCATGGTAAGCCATGATTGAAAGGCGAACACAAGCAGCAGACCCTAACATGAAAATCATGACATGCGTGTAATGTAACAACATGACTACATGCTACGATCACGATGCACTCGCGGCCGTTTCGATAGCTTCAGATGTTCCAAACTCGGTATTACGCGACGCGAACAGACGACAAGGGCAACTGACACATACAAAAATGATAATCCCGACATGCGTGTTTTGTAACAACATGATTACATGCCGCACTCATGATGTGCTCGCGGCCGTTTCACTAGCTTTACATATGCCAAATTTGGTATTCCGTGACTTCAATAAATGACGACGGTATATGAGAGGTGCAAACATGATAATCATGAGATGCTTGTCATGTGAGAAATGACTGCTTGCCACAGTCAAGGCGCCAATGCATTTCGACGTGACGCCGTGCACGTGCTCACCGGCGTTCATTTCGTCGGGTCCCGCTGGCCATGCCAGGCCAGGCACGGTTCCTGCCATATACTCGCAGGCGCGCGCCGCGCTGCGTTGCTTTGATGCATGCGCGTTTCGGCGTGTTCGGCGTGTCCGGCGTTTCTCCTTCACGAAAAGAGGGAGACGTAGTGTTGTCTGGGTAACGCGTCGGCGCCAAATGCAGCATGTCGCATTTCGCGCTGGTTGCCGTCAGGCCGCGCCGACAAACGCTTGTCACACCTGGTGTCAGACTATAGAGTGCTCGCGTTTTGCTAATTTAGTGTCGCTGTGCCCAGCGTGCACACGCGTCAACGCTACATTGGAGTATATTGAGCCCTTCATGTTGCGCTCGCAGCCGTTTTGCTAACTCTACGTATACAAAATTTGGTGTTACGTGACGTCGATGGATGACGAAAATTTATGACTGGTGCAGGCATGATAATCCTGACACGCGTGTCATGTGAGAACATGACAACATAGCACGCTCATAGCGTGCTCACGGTCGTTTTGCTAGCTCCGCATATACTAAATTTGGTACACTTAAACAGCCTCAAAGTTGTTCTGACCTGGAAGAATACAAGTCCACTTGTCGAAACCTTAGCTCGACAGAACCCCTCTCTGAGATTTTTTCAGGACAAAATGAAGGCACATATTGATGCATGACTTACAGAACCTATAGAAACAACACGACTTGTTGTAGAAGCCGAAAAGATTGCCGCACTCAGAAATAAGTGTGTTATAAAGCCATCGTCAGCACTTCATAAAAAGAATTAGGGTGTCTGCACATGCCTTCAGATTTTCAATGTGTCTCTTTTTCGCCATGTTTAACTTGCTCACGTACCTATGGCTCGTCAGGTCAGTGCATAAATGTTCCCTGGTTTGCGAACATAAACCACGTCGGAAGCTAGCACCCTGTGTGTCGATATGAGGCTTCGTTTTGTCCAGTATTTCTTGGGTGTTACAAGGAAACTCACCGAATATGTGTTACCAACAAGACCGCATCGCATCCGCCGGTTCTGCTTTTTCTCTGCCGTCATGTGTTGACTTTTTGTTTTGCATTGTTGTTGTTGATTACACGTAAACAGGTCAGCGAAAGGCGAAGTACAAAAATGGAGCAGTCATTCATGATGAGCTACTCTGGGTTGCAAGGCGCCGAAAATGCTACCTAGGCAGTCTATTCGTCAGCCTCAGTGGTTGCACAGAAGGGAAGGTCAGGGAATGTGTTCCGCATCGGCCACCCCTTAACAAGGTTGGACACGTATACGCTCCAACACAATGGATACTCCCTTCCCAAAGCACCCCATTTTCCGCCCAGTTTGTTCCTGTAAAAAAGAAAACGGGTGGCGATCCCCGAGGAATAACCCCGTCGCACCGCCCTCGCGGTGCCGCAGCCGCTGAAGCATGGCGCCTATGGCAGGCGCTTCCAAGGTTAACGATATGCGCATATGGAGCGCCGCGAATTGGTACGTGAGCTTTAGATGTCCGGTAGTAAAATTAGACACTGAGTCGATTTTGCATTCACATCAATCTCGTATGTAGCGCATGTCTTACGCAGCACTTACAATGGTCAAATATGCTACAAAGTGCATGGAGGTCCCACAACACAAGCAGCACCAAAGAAATGCTAAGTTGTGCTCCCTTCAACTATATTGAGGGTGTGACTTTAGTGAGTGAATATGAAGGAATGATGTGAGCACAATTGAGTGATGTGAGTGAGTGAGTGAGAGGGTGATTGCGAGACAGTTATGTGAGCGCAAATGAGTGATGTGAGTTAGTGAGAGGAAGCTCGGGAGTTATGTGAGTGCGATTGAGTGATGTAAGTGAGTGATATATTGTGAGGGAGTTATGCGAGCGTGAATAAGAGATGTGAGTGAGTGACTGACTGAATGCGTTTTTCAGATACAAAGACAGTCGCTCGGGGTACACAATGGGCTGGGGATCCAGAGAACATACGCATGAATAACAACAACATGACAGTTTCTAAATCAAAGCCAAAATTGATAATAAGAATACAACACGGGTGAATAGTCTATGAGACTTCCATTGGCTAATACACTTGCGTGTGCAATGACTGGTAGGATATCTAAATAAAAGGTAGAACTTCAATTCTTTTTATAGTGGAATAACAAGGCAATATATTAGAATTATAGATTGTGTGCGTGACTCATACATAAATTTAAGCGATATGTCCATTTATTTGGCTTGATAGCTATGGCTGTCACAAGGTTGCGAAAGTAGACTTCATTGTAGTAGTAAGTGCTGCAGGGAATTCATTCTACACTATTTGGGAAGATAAGTGGAATGCCTGTAGATGTTACACATTTTAATGAAAAGCAGGTGTGATACAATGAAAGAGGCAGTGTAGAAACATGGGGCACGTTTATTTTTTTCATTGAGTTCTCAGCAGAGAGCAGCAGATCAGGGTGAAAAGCCTTTACAAGCAACCGCGAGCATTTATTTTCGTCACTAAGAGCCCGCTCATCAGCTTTGCACGCAGAACATTAAGTATCACCCGCCTAGCAAATATGCGCAAAGCGGAAGTTATGTCTCTATGAACATTGATGAAGACATGTGTCCGTTCCCTTATCAGCAACATGCTGGTGAGCAAGTCAAGTGCGGCAGCTTCCGGCACTATTTGGACACAATGAAGGAGAGAATGTGATTACTAGATTGGACTTATTCATGGAAAACGGCTAATTTAGTGACGCGTGTAGGGTTGGGATTACACTGGTCAAATGTCCAGTGGTGTATGCGACCGTGTTTTGTTCCATCTGTTTGTATGTTTCTCGACCACTCAGAAGGGTTGTGAGAGTTGCGCTAAATGCGGCGTGTAAGTATGTATTCCCGGTGGAGTCCGGTTAGGCTATCTGCGAACAAAGGCAAAGCGTTATTGGTGGCTGTATATTTTCTATTCAACCAATTTTGCAAGTTTCATAATAACCGTCCAGTTACTCTTACTGCAGCTAAACTGTGAATTAAAAACGCGAATATATGTCTTACATACGCGTTATGTGACAGATATTAGCCCCGCTACCATTTCTCGCCGCAATTGAGCATAATGTAAACGCAGCTGATCTCTCAGTGTCAATCAAGAGATTACCTTTCTTGAAGAGAGGTATTCTCTTCATTGACACCTCTCTCGAAGGGAGCTTCGTCAAGCCGCAACTTAGCAGGTTATTTTTCCTTCTTCACAGCCATATATTTATTTACACATATCTGAAACAAAGGTTCATTTCTTTTCTTCGCATTACCTGTTCATGGGAGTTAGTAAATTTATCGTTGTCGTATACAAAATTATTATGTTGCTGACGTGCGTATTCCTTAAAAAACAAAAGTCGTTGATACTATTTTACTAATATAAGCTTGTTTTCAGAACACTCTCACCCAAGTTAACACATTTCCGATAACATTTGTCTATTAAAACAAAACTTTCATGGAAGGAAAGTGCACAGTCTGTTCCACCCTGAACCATGTGTTCACCAATACCATCAGCCTGTGTGTTTTCTAATCATTGTGCACTAACACCTTCGAATAAGACTTTGATAGTTGTCATTCGGATTTTAAACCGGTGCAATATCCCACATATTTACGGTACTGGCTTGTGATACCAACACTCTCATTCATCCGCTATGCCACGAATAAGAACAGCATGTAAGCCCATATCGCAGGGCGGGTAAAATGTAGCTTCCCAACAAGATTTGTATATAACAATCGTGGTTTAAATATACCTGACCAATTTGAATGAAACGAAATATTTTTTTCGGATATTAGCAGAACTATTACGAACTCATCTTTTTTTTTCTTGCTATTGCCATAGTCTTTAAATCTTATCTTGCAGCAGAAGCTAAACTGGTCGAAGTTGAGCACTTTCGCGAGGCGAAAGCTGTGCTGCGTAGGAGCGAGCAGCAGCGACATCACACGACGTACAACAGGCACACCGGAGATGAGCTGGAAGTTTGTGGAAGTGCTCGCTCGGTAGTCCGTCCGTCCATCCGTCCGTCTATTCGTCCGTAGCTAACGCTATGTATATACTGGCATAGCCCAGATAAGCCACGGGCAATTTATTTTTGTAGACACATTGACGAGTTTCGGACACTTCTACAGATAAATTCATGTGATGCGTTTGTGAAAAGTTGGTGGTTCACTCTTCCAGTTCGGAAATCAGACATTGCGTGTCATGTGATAAACTGTAGTCCCCCTCCCCCCCTCGACTAACAAGTCACTGGGCATCAAGATTTCTAACAGACTGGTTTAGGAGGCCATGAGGCGTTAAGCCTGTCTTCTGAAAAACCTTTGGCAAACAAGAAATTTTGCCCCGCTGCGGTGGTCTAAGGTACTCGACTCTTGACCAGCAGGTCGCGGGATCGAATTCCAGTTGCGGCGGCTGCATTTCTGATGGAGGCAGAAATACTGTTGGCCCGTGTGCTAAGATTTTGGTGCGCGTTAAGGAACCCCAGGTGGCCAAAATTTCCGGAGCCCTTCACTACGACGTCCCTCATAATCATATCACGGTTTTGGGATGATAAACTCCACGTATGAATCAATCAATTGAACAACAAATTTTTCCGCAGCTTCTCTTGATACTCTGTTTCTACAAACTTTCAGGACGTAAATTATATGTAAATGTTTCATCGCTCGTCATGTGATACGCGTCGGCCCAGTCAGTGACTTTTTTCTCCTCCTCTATAACTTTCTCCTCTCCCCTTTCCCAGTTCAGGGTAGCCTACTGGGGTTCAGCCCTGGGTAACCTCCTCACCTTTCTTCTTTCTCTCTCTCTCTCTCTCTCTTGTGATTGCAAGGAGTGAAATGTTTTTACTTAGCTAAATATAGTATACTATCCACCATCATGTATATTCATGAGAGCACAATGGTTTTTGATCTCGTCAGGGCCAACAGCACCGTACAATCAGAAACGACAGTGAGCGGCATCTCTAATCACTCCACGTGTCCATGCCACGTGGCACAACGAAAATGGCCGAAAGGTGCGATCGAACCAACCAGCGGCAACATGGTCCCCTCCCCGAAAAAGCATCGAATTTGTCACGATGTCGTTCGGAAAGCGCCACGCGTGGCGGCGGTGTCCGATTTCTCTTCGGCGAAGAGAAATAGGGTACGGGGACAGGGACGCCGCTGACGTAAGTTACGGCGTGGGTGTTTTGGGAGGGTGCCTGTTGGAGCGTAGCGGCCACAGTGGAGCAGCGACATCTGTCGGTACGTACACACCACTCAGCCGAAAGATGAATTTTAATGGTCACGCTGTGATTCTGTGCGCGACGCCCCGACGTGCCTGTTGGAGGCCGCTCCACCCAACTCCCTTAGCGCCCTCTGCAGGACAGCTTGCGGCGGATAGCTATTCCGCAGCGTTATTAGTTCCAGGAACACACAACGCGGGCGAAAATAATTTCAATAAAGAAAGATTTGGTCGATATATAGGGGATAATTTAGCGGGAGTTCATTTTTGGTTTTGTTTTACGATAGGCCTGAGTTCCCATGATTCAATCATATGGCAGTTTGTAAGTTGTTTCACTCAATTTCAGTGAATAACGCTATAATTGTACATATTGTCGTTGAAGGAGATTTACTCTGGACAGCGTAAAAAATTGAGGAGGAAGTGCGAAACTGAGGGCTACTAATTACCAATATCTAGAATGTGTATACCAGTAAACGTACTCTATGGGATCATTTGAATTTTTTATTCGGCTATGTAAATCATAAAATGTTTTTCTAGAATGCACCTCCTATCCCATTTGTTTATTTTTATTCCGGCGTTTTTGTATTTGTTGTACGTATCCGCCAACGGGACTAGACTTCCTTATAAAGCGAGTGCCTTGTCCCCATTTTTAAACCACGTGGCGGCAACCTTGTGAGGCAGAGGGCCGAGCCGCACGAAGTCGACAGGGCGGTGGCTGAGTTTTTTTTTGGCGGGGGAGGCATAAATAGAGAAAGAAATAGATGATGAACTCTAATGCATAGAACTGGTTAAGTTTTTGGCTAACGTTTTCAGAAACTCTGGCTGAGCGCGAAGATGCGAGACAAGGCCAACTGAAAACAGTCTTTCTTTCACGCTGCCTTACCTCATTTGAGGTAGAAATTGCCATGTCAGACATCAGACGGAAAGTTACAAAAGTAGGGTGGGGGATTCGAAGTCATGCCGAGGCCGCATGAGACCGGCGAATGCTTACCGGTTAAGGCCGATGACAGTGCAATGTACACAGTTTTTTCACAGCCCCTGTAAGCTTGAAACAATCGATATTCTCGTATATCGCTCCTTGCTGCCTTATTAAACTGGAACAGAGGGTTATCCCACACGGGAACACACAAAAGAAACAGGAAAATAAAGTGCTGACTTTTAACAGAACTCTTATTAATCCCAAAAAGGGAATATACAGGTTGTTTCAGCTAAAAAAGCACCAAAGAATAAAAAAACTAAAAATGAGTGCTACATGTCTCCAGCTTGTGCAGTATTGTTCTTAGCTGTATGTAGCACGTCAGAATATTTTTTATCCGCCAAGCACGGTAGTTAACAAATATTGCCTTATTATATTTTTAAATATAGACTCTAAAGAAAAGAATAAATACAAGACATGTAGCTCTTATTTAGAAATAACGAAATTTTCAAGTTACAGTAAGATAACAACGCTGGTTTATTTTTTTCCAGGGTTTGTTTAAAGTGCACGAAATTCCAAAAATACCACGTCAATGCCTCCTAACGCGTGGCACTTTGGGTGCCCTCAAATGTAAGTTGAACGAATTAGCAAAGGCCTATCATGCACGAAGGTCGCTTGAACGGGCTATCGGTGACTATGATAGACAAGAAGCAATGGTTGGATGGTACCATTAAAAAAAAAAAGGGGGGGGGGTGAAAGAAAGGAACTAACACAATAAACTTCGACGAAAAAATCGGCTGCCACAAGCATTGCAATACGAGACCGGAGGCAGCATTTGGCGCAGCACAGACGTCTTTTTTTTTCTTATGGGCCAATTATAAACATGATGGGGAAGAGGGTCCGTAAAAAATCTTTGGCCCGAAAAAAAAAAAAAACTTCTATGCTGGGCCAATGGCTGCCTCCGGTTCCGTATTGAAATGCTCGCGGCAGTGCCTTTTCGTCGAAGTTTATTGTGTTTAATTCTTTCTTTCGCACCCGCCCCCCCCCCCCCCCTTTTTGTTTAATGGTACCATCCAACTATGGCTTATTGTCCATAGTAGTCACCGATAGCCTGTTCAAGCGACCTTCGTGCGTGAGGAGCCTTCGGAAATTCCTTCAACTTACATTTGAGGGCACTTAAAGCGACGCGCGTTAAGCGGCAACCACGTGGTAATTTTCGAATTTTGTGCACATTAAACAAACCTTGGAAAAAAAAATAACCGGCGTTGTTATCTTTCCGTAATATGAAAATTTTTTTTTTCTAAATAAGAGCTACCAGTCTGATACTCAAACTTTTTATAGTAAGTATTTCAGAAGTTCTTCAGGCAATCAATGTCAACTATACCATGATTGGGGAATAAAAATATATTCTGACGTGTTCCTTAGAGCTAAGAACAATACTTGTTTGGAATACACAAAGCACTGCGTACAAAATTTCTGTGCTCAGGAAAGTCGTAATTTTGGACATGTTCCTGTCTTGCCTTCATAGCACTCTCTGCATGAAAGTGGGATTCGGAAAGGATATTGTTTCTGCCTTCTGCATATTGTATACGATGCTTGATGAAGCACTTGTGCCTCGATTTTTTTCACGTGACAGCTGGCGCATGCAAGATATAAATGTTTATAGAGTGCCAAAAAATACGGATGATGATGAATTTCTTGCAAACTATGGAAAAGTTCGCCAACCTGAACATCTGTGTCTATAAGCAGCCATTTTCAAAGTACCGAATAAGCAAATTACACAATGCAAATATCGGTGCGGTATCCCCCTGAAGCACTGAACGTGACTGCTCTACTGCGATGTGCCAGATCGGCCACTTGTGCGCGCCTTGACTAGCATGCCCATCCTGCCAGCTTATACCAGGCCAAGATGGACATAGTTCCGAAATAAAGTTTGATGCTTACATACAACCGTGTCCCGCAACCGTAAATATACCCTGTCGACGATGAAGCGGATGCTCATACAAGAAGGCCAAACAAAGGGCAACAATGAATGTCACGAAATAGATACATCCGAGTCGCACTCTTGAAAAGCCTGCTACGCAGAAAAAATGCCCCCACTTCTCCGAAGGGAATCGGGAAGAAATGAGAGTGCATTGCGTAGCGTTCATTATGGCGTTTCACACCTGAAAACCCAGTGGTAGAAGAGTAATGTTTTCTTTTTTTTTCTTACACCGGTGCTGCAGCCATTAGCACCGTTCATCACACGTGGCGTTTTTCTGCCGGGAGAAACGCGGTATGCGTTTCCAGCTCTATAGCACGCACGGTTAAAAAATTAAACGCTCAATCGACACATCAACGCGCTCAGTTGCCACATCGATGTTCCACAAGTGGACACAACGACGCGCTCAATCCCCTCAGGGATGTTGCCACCACCCTCAATGCAGCACAAATGCTACATACGCGTTTCAAACACACTGCATCTACGTGGTAGCAAGTCACGTTCAGGTCAAGGAGGTAGGGATTCCGGTTACTGGGGCCGAGTACAATCGCGCGTGCCCGCATTTTTTGCTGCCGATGCCGAAGCATGACATGGTGAGACTCCGGTTGCTAGGGACGCGCGCGCCCGCAGCTGTTGCTATGAGAGATGACGGTGGACGTATGCCGATGAACACCTGACATAGCCCGACTAAGAAATGCATTCGCATTAAAGAAATGCCCCCACCTCGCCAAAGAGAATCGTGAGGAAATGCGATTGCATTTCTTGCGTCGAGAGAGGGTACCGTTGCCGTCAGACATTCGCCTTCACCGACTTCTGCCATCGCCTTGAAGTACTTCAAACCAGAGAACAGATGAGTGTGAAGAGTGAGAGGACGGGAGAGAGGGGCTCTAGCGTTCTTGGCTTGGCGTTGGCGTTTCACGGCTGCGTCTCGAGCAGACACTACCTGATGTTCTTGAGAGTTTCCCAGCCAGCGAGCAATCGAGAGTGACGCGCGAGTGAACGAGAGAATGGGTGCAGCGAGAAGAGAGACCGAATGGTGAAACACTGCACTTACAATTTTCTACACTCTATAGCACCACAAGTTCCGGATTATAGGTGGTGATGGTTGTGGTTAGAAAAGGAAAAAGGCACCTAATTTCTGCAGCCTGGTAGGAAGCATGACGCAGTGCCTCGGATCATAGGGACTGGAATAAGCACGCGCCCCCGCAGCGGTTGCTATGCGAGAGGGAGTGAGAAGGAAGGGATAACACCTACCAGTGCGTGGACAATGCCGGATGCCTGACATAGCCCAGCTAAAGAATGCTTTCACATTCAAAAACCACCCAAGCACTCCCTACAACTGGTTAACCAGCGAAAGTTGAAGCGTTAGGCCCCGGTGTTCAGCAGTGGCTTCAACCCGACGCAGCCTTTCACAACTATTGTTTACGTGTTCGGGCTTCTTATTAAGGTTGAACACGCTTGCCTTGGATTTACCAAAGTGTTTATTTTGCATGTTGCAGATGTGGACCTCGTAATCATGGTGTTAAAAGAGTGTAATGAGTAGTTAAATGTGTTAATCACAGTGGTTGTTCTGTAACAATTGTTGGTCACATACGTCGCAACCGAAGCCAAAGTGCTACTGGAGAAACTCCCACTGAAATCGGGCGTTCGCCCCGGCAAACGCACTCCCGCAATCATCAAGCGTTTGACATCGTAAGGGAAATCAGCTGCGTTTGACATCGAGAGCTAACTCACAAGGCAGCCAATGGCGCGCGTCTTGGGTAGGATGCTACGAGTGACGTAACTGAAAGCACAGCCAATGGAGATGGCTGATGACACCATGGCCGGACAATGTTTTGTTTCTCCTAGCCACATACGCTGCACCTTCCACTGTAAAACCACTTGAACACCACAACGCTGTCCTATTTTCTTGAGGTTATACTGTGCATAAGTGAAATGATCAAAACCATGTTATGCCGAAAAGCTTCCATGTCTGCCTGCTGAGAGCTTTTCCTGCAGTTTTTCTTTGTCTTGTGCATTGCTTGCGCCTCAGACGTGGGCAGTTTTCTGGCTCGAGCTTGCTGCTTCGAGCCCATGTATTTGAGCAATGAAGCTTCCAGTGACAGCATATCTACATGACTTTTGCAAAGCGTCGAAAAGACGTGTTTGAAGACTGATTATCTTGTCTAATCTAGTGGGGGATAATATGTCTGTTTTTTTTGGAGGGGGGGGGACCAAAATGTTCACAATAAGCGCCTCGCATTCAGCCTTTTAAAATTTCATATACCTCTATGTACACGGTAAAAAAACCAGTTCATCAACCAGGTTCACTTGCCTGTCTTTTTTAATTTTATCTATTTCTCTCTATATATAAAGATCCCCAATAAATTACCGCCGCTTCGCACTAGGTGTGCAAGGCGGGATCATAGCAGCGCCATTGGGTACGTTAAACTGTTCTACTGTGATTGAACACGTGCGGGCTCATGATGATGATAATTTTCAATATACGACACACATGAAACCTGGGTTCTAATTACGCTGTTTTGAAATCCCTAAGGGGCATATGTATCACAGATATTCTGCGATTGCAACAACGTTTCAGCTTGTTTTTCTAACACTATAATCAATGCTTGGACGGTGATTTAGCGCGGCGGTTTATGGGAATGATCATTCTCCGCCTACGATAAACGACAAAGCTCGATGATACAAGAACAGCTATACTTTGGTTCGATTGATAGGTGTGGTTTATCGTCCCAAAACTACGATATGATTATGAGAGACGTGATACTGGACCGCCCAGGAAATTTTGACCACCTGGCTTTTTTAACGTGCACCCAAATTCGAGCACACGGACCTACAGTATTTTCGCCTCCATCGAAAATCCAGCTGTCGCAGCCGGGATTCGCTCCCGCGACCTGCACAGCTATACTTTAAAAGAACACCTGTCACTGCTCCACTGCTAAGGCTGCTTGCGTTGTCAACATGGCGGTTCTAATGCAAAGCAGAAAGAAAATATCGCGGGATCAGTGTATGCCAGCGACCGTACACGTCAAAGATGGTGCAGTGTGAGCGGCGTGTTCATAGAACGACACGGATGTAATGAATTATTAATGCGCTAGGTGTTCTGAAACGTCAGCGCGTTGCACTTCCATACACAGCCGCTGATGCGATCTTCCCTTGCAAGACTAACTGTTGACGTCGGCGATTATAGCAACGCCAAGAAATACGAACACATATTTTTATGCGTGACTTCGACTCCAGCCTAAAGGCGTCATTCATATGTTTTTTTCTTCATATACGCTAATGTAAACAACATCGGGATTCCTTCTATGTCGCCGAAGTGTGTGTTCATTTTTGCGCAGGACGAATGAACTTTATCAATATTTCTTTCTGAAAAGACAGCTGTGTTGTCAAAATTTTATTCGGAAGGTTCGGTCCAAGTAATGCAGGTAAAAACAGGCTGATGCAACGTTCATGTTGTCATGACATTGAAGCTTTCCACGAGGGCTCTAACAAACAGTCAGTTATAGTTAATTCAAATAATATATCAGAGTTTTACATTCGAAACACCAAATCGAGGCAAATAAGGCTGGGAATAATTGGCGAGACCTAACCTATCATTCGGATATTCCCTGTGTAGTTATTTTAGAATTGTATTTGTTATTCCATCGGGGCCTGGTGCTGCATTTGGCAATCTTTCCATAGCCTGATTTAATTCGGAAGTCGATATTTCTGTAGATGGTTGTTGTGTAAGCCGAATTAGGAAGATGCGTTGAGAACCTGTTTTCTAATTGTTCAGCCAATTGATTCAATGATTCCTGTAGTTCCTGTGAGGTGTGAACTACTGAGTCAACGTTTCCTGGTATAGGGGTGTTCTTCCTACCACGAAGGAAATTGAATAAAGCACGTTTGTTATTTGATTTAGACAGGTACTCGAAATGTTCTGGCTCATACTGCTCTTTCGCTCGCGATACAGTGCGTTTAAACGTTGCCGCAATGAACTGATAATCCTTCCAATTTTTTCGACTCTGATTACGTATAAATCTTTTCCATGCAGCTTTTCTTCTTCTATAGTCTCGCGTGCACTCATTATTCAACCATCTACTAGGTTGGGCACTTTTAGATGACGACGAAGCAATTACAAATTCTGAAGTGTTCTTGAAGATTTTTAAAGCAGAACAGACATTTCTGCCGAGGTCTTCATTTTGACTACGGGACGCTGCCCTAATGTTGGAACGCAAGCAGTCTTTAAATTTTTTGTAATTGATCAATGTTTTCTCTGTCCTTTCAATATATTTCACAGCACATGAGATTTCAAAGTATACAGGAAGATGGTCACTGTTTGAAGAGAAATCAATTGTTTTCCAAGACTTTATTGAAACACCTGGGCTGCAAAACGTGAGATCTAATACCAATCGTGTCCGTCCGCAAATAAATGTAGGTTGTCTATCATTTAGGCAGGTAAGGTTTTTATTAATCATCCAATCCCACAGAAGAGTACCAGAAGGGTCTGTTCGAAATAACGGCACGTCGTTGAGGTAAAGCCAGCTGGCTATCTTTGGTTGATGTCGCCTTCATATGCTATAATGACTGTATTCAGTTCCCACTGTCGTGTGTGCACTATGAAATCGCCTTTTCTTTTTTCTTGTTATCTCCTGTTAACTTCAACTTATATTACAATCCGCGTCATACTTTCATTGTGCTGATACGCTTTGTGAATTATTTGTGATACGCTTTGTGAATTATTTTGTGTGATCTGTAAAACTTCACCAATTACCCCCCTTACTCAATGCCCTGTAAAGGGCCTGTAAGGATTTTTCAATAAATAAAAATAAATAAATCCCCATGAAATATGATGTGAGTTGAAATTACCAGTCAGAAGTAAATCATTCTTGCAATTAGCTAAGGCAGTATCTAATTGTTGAGTATTATGCAACCCGTTGGGAAATTTGTGTTTTATAAGTGAAAAAGGGCGGTGCCCTGGCAGACAGAGGTCTATTGCCGAAATTTCCCAGTCTGTGGACGTAAGCTGAAAAGCTATGTTCGCTGTGCGGCAAAATGTATTCGAGACTAGTATAATTACACCAACTCCTAGTGATGAACGGTCTAACCGAAATGCTCTAAAATTGTTTAAATGATAATTCTTGACAGGGTTAAGCCAGGTTTCTTGTAATAAGAATATATCCGGATATAACTGAAATATTAAGCAAAGTAGGTCAGTAGAAGCAGAAATCAAAGACCTACAGTTACACTGCACTACTTTCAAGGTATCTATGTGGACGAGCAAAACACTTCAGCAACGGAAGGTTCTAAAATACTCTCCTTAATAAGTGCACTGGCATTTTCGCTGCCCTTTTTAGGGTTTTTGTTTGGGAAAGGAGATTTTACAGGAGATCCAGTGCGCTTCTGACGCCTGAAATTCTGGTATACGTTCATTTCATTCTGATCCTCCGCGTGGGTCGACGTAGAAGGTACGGACAAAATTGGGGTTTTCTCCTCTCGGGATTGCCGCTGTGGGGCTAAATTCGGTATCTCTTCCTCTGAACAAGGGGCCGACTTGGCTATCGGTATTGCTACTGCAGAAGCCAGCTGTGTCATCTGTGAGCAAAACACTTGAGAGATGCACTCACTTACGCTCGTAACTATGTGTTCAAGCGCTTTCGACATCACCTTTTCTACTGCAGCCTCAATGAGATTCAGAATCTTCGTCTCACTTAGTTGTTCGTGCCTCGACGCGGCTCCGGCATATCCAAAGGCCCTATCCTTCATAACTTTTATTGCTTCTTGCCGCGAGCAACGACGTCTGTCCATGATATCTAGAAGTTGCGTTTCATTAGACCTTGCGGTGCAGTTCAGGTAATCGGCCGCGTGATTTCCCGCACAGAGGCAGCACTTTTCGGTTTCGGCGTTGCACTCTTTTGATGGATGGGTATCGCCGTAGATGCGGCCACGTGAAATTGATTTACAGCCCCCTGCACTGTGACCAAAACGCCAACAGTTTTGACATTGGAGAGGACGAGACGCGAGACGTTCGACTCTGAAAATGAGCGGCCATATTTTCAACTCGGATGGACAGGAAGTGCCGGCAAAGGTAGCAATAACCGACTCAGTGGGGACTTTCTCACCGTTAACTAATCGGTTGCATCGGTACACAGCTATGACCCCAGCATCAGACAGCTTTTCCAGAGTCTCAGCGGGCGCTAATCTAGAGTAGACTCCTCGTACAATTCCCTTAGTGCACGCTGAATGAGGCGGGATAAATGCACTCACCGGGACCGAAGCAAATGTCTTGCATTTTAGGATGTCAGAAACGCGAGAAGGATCTGACGATCTGCATACCAAAGCACCTCTTCCGAACTGACGAACATCACTTGTCATCTGAAAGGGCGGCGTCATGGCCTGCAACTCCACCTGGATCTCGTTCGGGTTGTTGAGCCTAATAAATCCACCACTCGAGGGCACCAGCGCAACAGGGATGCTGCCAACACCACGGCGGAAAAAATATTCCAATGGCAATTCATCATTAGGCAAGGAGGCTGACCAAGGGCTGTGCCCTTGGCCAGAAGACAAATTAGACATTAGCATTAATTCGATTGCTTAAAGAATTAATATACAACGTCAGCTAGTTTCAACAGGTCAAATTCACCCAAAGCTCAACCAAACCACCGTCCGAAAGAGTTCGAAGGGACGAGCCCGCTCGCTGCTCGAAAATAACCGTTCGCTGCACCAGCTACTGCGTTCTGCCCGGTAATCGTCGTCCTCCACTATCCTGGAACAGCAGCCACCTTGAGCATCCTCTGAAGTTAGCAGAGCTGTCCCCGTGGCTCGGGAGCTTTTCACGAAGTACGCGCACGAGCACGCGCATAGGCGAGCTTTATCATTTCACCGCTATCACCATCATGGTAATTCCCGCGCACCTGAAATGCTGAATCGGCCCCGCACACCGATCACCAATAAATCGGCCCCTACGGCTCTCTCGTCACAGTCATCACATCTCCGAAACCATATCATTTGCCTCGACTGAATCTCATCGAAGGACCACAAATATTAGCCCGGATCCCCTTCATGTACATTCGCTGTCTCACCAAGCTAGAAGGAGAAAACAGTGTCAACGTACAGTGCGTCAATGCACCGGGGGACGTTCAAAAGACGTGCAGTGCCTTGACGCGTGATCTGTCAAATGACGGGCACGGGTATACGTCAACATCAACAGTTTCGCATCTGTAGCTTGAATTCGTGGTAGGAAGTTTCAATTAGGCCCCTCAATATATACCTGCACAATTACAACACAGTCTTCTTCAAGACCAAGCAAAAAACAGAAATCTTAGTTTGAAATGCTTTGAATAAACAGTTTCAAACCATACGTAGACGTTTTCGTCTGATTTCAAAGGAGCTCCGCTCATCGCTTGTATTGGTACACGGAAGAATTGGTAGTGTTTATTAGTTTTTTTTGCTGGCGAACGCTGAGAAATCAAATAGTCGAGGTGCTTCACACATCACTGTCTCCCCGGTAACTGATACATCACAACAAAACAGAAGCTACAAGTTGTCCTATGGAACCAGTGTATGTACTAATTGACTATTTGCAAGAAGTGTTTTATTATTAAAACACACGCATCACTGACAAAATACCTTGAATATAAATAAATAATAATTAAAATACTAATGACAATAAAGATTGTGACCAAAAATAACGAACTTGAATAAAAAGGAACACCTAGAACCTCTACGCTGCCGCTAGCTGGGTAGACCGATGAAAAAAAAAAAGATTATTCAAATCAGCTGGGGTGAAGTTCATAAAGCAAACCTGTCAAGTTATCGTATTATGCGTAGAAACCGCGGCCTGTACTGCACTCCTAGCTTGTACAACAAACACAACCCAAACGCTCATATGCTAGTTTCCTTTTCAGCCACTAGAAGCTGTTTTATTGACGGCGTCCGGAAATACTATAGTTACCACTGTACGACGGAGCGCTGACGTCAGCTGTTCACTTTGAGTGGGCGTTATGGCACGGGAATTCACATTCCACAGGTAAAAATAAAGTAAAATATGCATTAATTGAGTAATCTCAGCAATGACGATGCACTTTGATGTCCCAGCAAAATGAATAAGGGATACATTAGTAATGACAGCTTGTCGGCAAAGTAAGGCTAGTTTGAGTGTTCAGGTTATAAAGGTAAACGTACGTATTATGTGGCCAGCGTTGATGAATAACTATGCTGGACATGTGTCTGCGCATGGGTGCGAGATGTGTATAGTGCCATACGCTGTACGTCCACAGTAGAAGTTCGTGTGCAACCAATAGCACTGAAGTGAAATTCGCATTGAAGTGCTATAAAGAGGAACTAAACCACTGGCAGAATGCAAAATCAAAGGCAAAAAAATTCAACACACACTGAAAATTCTTTGCAGTTAAAATTGATTAGAAGCTGGAGACGTATGCGATGATAATTGACGACGCGACAGCCATTTTATTGCCCGAATTTCCCGAAATAAAAGTTTAAAAAAATTATATAGGAACAGCGTAAATATAAACTGATGCAAATGCAGCCTTCCACAGAAACAAAATGTGTTATAGCGTTATAGCGTGAAACGCTCATGCCCGGACATTTCCAAATATACTACAGAAAAACAAGATCCAACTCAGACTTTTATAGTATAAGGAAGGTATTGCCCGTCGAATAACAATTACTGTCTAACATGTCCAAAAGATTCAACGGAAGAAAATCGAGAACAATTCTTTCGAGTTTGAACTGAAAGAAATAAGCGCGATACACACAAGACAATTTTGCAGGTACCAACTGAGATGTTATTTCCATATCAGGCAATACTGGTAACTTCCGAAGTGAACTACTATACAGTAAGAAAGAGCACATTTGAAGCGCTCAAATTACGGCATAGAGCGTTGACGTGTCTTGTGTGAAAGGCTTTTCATGATATCCCTGCTGCAGAATCTACGATCGACTACGGCAGCTGATCGATTGATTGAGATGGCTATGCTTTCGCGTCATTTTTACTGCGTTGGCCTCAGCTCTTCATATTGGATTTACGTTTTCGTGTCACTTGTGGGGGAACACCTGGCTTACGTGTAGACCGGAGATAATCGCTTGGAGAGCAGATGGCCGCTAATCCTCGTCTATGAACTTGGCACGAGTAATCGAGATCCCACGCTGACGTGCACGAAATGTACAGAAACTTCCGACGATCGCTGACTCACCGGAAGAGAGGATTAGTCAAACTGAAGTGGCCATCATGAATGTCACCTGGCACTGTACGTATATCTTAACTGACTTGTTCATGAAGGCGCCCCATTTACATGCCTGATACAGACCGCAAAAATATTATCTACACCTCCCCAACGCTTTGTATAGTGTAATTCTAATAATAACAATAATAATATTTTCGGGAAGTATGCGTGGAAAACCACGATAATATTATGAGGCAAACTGTAACAGAAATCAGTTGTTTTAAATTAATTCAGACCACTTGGGGTTGCCTGACGTACATCTGATTAAACTAACGCGGTTGTTTTTGTATTTCGTCGTCGTAGATGTGATACTACCTTAACTAGAAATCCGTTCCCATAAAAGAAATAAGACGCTTGTGTATCACTAACTCATTTTTACGAAAAAGCATCCTTCGATATCGCATGTCGCAGTAAGCAAAACATTTTGCTGGTGCTATCTATAACAAAGTGTTAGGTGTGCAGGAAAATAAACGTCGCTCATTTGCGATGTGTGTTGACCTTGCAGCTATTGGGTTGGTTTTAACTTGAAGCAGTAGATACGTTAATAACTGGGTCAAAGTTAAGACAGCCACAAATGCTACAATTTTTTTGCCAATTCGTGGATGTGTAATTATAGCGGATATGTGCGTATTTTTTCCTTAATTAATGAGCAGTGCATTATTACAAAGGACATTTTTGTAACAGCGGAGGCACTCAGGGAGGGAAAGGGCGTTCTAATATGAAATATCTACGACAAAACTTGATATATTAAACCTGCATAAAGATAATAAACATTATGCAGCAAATATGAAGGCATTCATAAAATGTATGCTTAGTTATACCTCATAGATGTGGCTTTTTCAGATTCGTGACCACAATTTTATATATGGACCGCGAAAATTGCTGAAGTTTCTGTAATTATCAAGTGAAAAATAAGGCACAAAAAGCATCTAATGTGGTCGATGTGTGCAGAAAACTCACACCATGGGAGCCACTGGGCTCAGCCAAACAGGCGCAAGTACGAATCTTGTTTCACAGATACGACTGAGGTTTATAGGCACCGCAAGTGTTGTGCACAGTTTGTGAAGGGCACAAACTGCACAATTTTCATTGGACATTCGCGTGTAGGAGACTCGGTGAAAGTATGACAAGTTAGTGCCCTCATAAGAGAATGAGACACTGTTACACAGTTTGACGGACACCTTTTCACTGAATGAGACATAAACATGCGTCCAACTTTTATGTGTTGAACAGAAAACCAATAGCTGTCTTTTTGTAAACACTGTAGAATAATAATCCTGAACATGTTGTTCGCACTTTCCTAGCGAAAAGTTTTTATGGCTACGCGAAGGGGAGCTTTTAAAGAGTTAAGCAGCTTTTGGGCCGCAAAAAAATTTGAATATGGAAACCGTGTTGCGTTTTCCAGTGGAAACGCAAGAAAACAACCATCATTCACACGCTTTTTTAAGTGTTCGACTTGAAGACTTGAAGGCTAGCACAACCACCATCTACGTTCTCGCTCAGTCAAATGTAGAATTTTTTCACTCCTCCCCGCTACCTTTCCGAGTCTCACGCAGCGTCGCGCTGAAGGATCTTCTCGCCTTTGACCAAACAACGATGTTTTTTGATGACTTCATCACCTGATGTCATCTTGCATCACATCGCAGAAGCGTCACGAACTCGGGTGATCTGAAAAGTTATGACTTCACAGATGACACTATGGTGACGTCACCACGCATTTACTTGATATAGTTCGTAGTTCCTGGTGACGCCGATGCAGTCAATGGCCCCAATGCGCGTTAACAAGGCAACTAATGCTTTCTTTCTTAACAAATGAATGCTGTTCAGACATTCCGAGACCACAAAAGCAAAAAATAGTTGCGTTGAACGGTTCGCTGAATACATAAAATAATAGCTTTTGTTCGCTCGGGTGAATGGTACCGTCATAAAAAACGGCCGCATCAAGTTGACGTCACTCTGTTCTCCAATTCCTCAGAAAACGTAGAACGTATGCAATCTTACGTCATGCAGTGACGTATGAGCAATGCCTTGCCGTTAACATATGTCATCACCACGCGTGTACGAAACATCGTTCATAGCCATCCAACAAAACGTTCTCTATACGAGCTACAAGAGGCAGAAAGAACAGATGATCACCATCAACAAAATACAAGGAAGACAGACCTGCAACACATTTTCTTTACGTCTACCCTGTAATTGGAAGAATAAACTTTCGCAGCTTCACGAGGAACCGGTTAGTGGAACAGAGGATGACGGCAGGTGAACAGAAGTTGCGCACATAATGCACGAGGGGGCACCTCTATTTGATCTCACCTTTTCTCTCGCCGCGACTCCTGCAAGAACCAGTGCCCTCCTGTGGCGCTCCTTTGATTAAACCTGCCGGACGAGCTGGATGGCTTAACCTCAGACACGAGGCTTTTTATTTTCATTCTGGTAGCTTATAAGGGGCTGGACACCATGTGTTCTGCACAATTCTCAATGTTACTTGCGATGCGTACCGCATGCGCCAGCTGCATGGCTTGAATATTTATAACCGTAAGAGTGTCATCGTTTTGCCAAAACATAGAATTGTCGGCCATGCAAGTCGCTAAGTAACTGAGGTAGCTCGAAATAAAACATTTTCGCGACTCGGATGGCTTGGTTAACCACCATTACCTCATCCTACTGAAAGCTCTTGCTTGCTCTGGAAAATCAACTGCAGACTTTACGCGATTTATCTCGTACACACACTGCAGAGAAAGTTAGAGCAGCTTCCCAAGTGAAGATGCTAAAGTTAAATAAAATGACAAACGTGGTATCATGAATCAACCAGTTTCCGTTCATGTCTCGCCTTGGCGAAGTTAGAGCCTTTAGGCAACATGCGAAAGATTGTCAGCTGCCACTTCGTGCAAATATCAACGTATCCTGCGGCGATCAGAATTGGATGATAGGCAATGACGATAAAACGGTTATAGTGCGGTGGCAGATGGACGGCGATGGTGAAGAAGGACGCTTTTCATTTCAGATTATTTTTGGAAAAGGCCCGAGTACAGAAGTGGCATAATGGAGGAAAGTGTCATCCTGACAGCGCAGTTTCAATGTCGGCCAAAGGAACTGTGTCTGAATACAGGAAAGAACAAACAAAGTAGATAAATGCGGCTTCGCTTTACGTCGTCATTAGCCCAAATAAGGTTGATTAAACTTTTACACGTGCAGCAGGGTTGCTACTATTACCACAACTATCATGTAGTGGAACAAAATGGAAGTAATACTACCTGTATTATAGTGCCCACTCAGCTCTTCACAATTACGCTCTCTACGGAGCCCACTTCAGCATCTAAACAAAGTTTTGCTTTTATTGCTTCTTTTACGTTTGCTTTAGCATAGCGGAGCCACAAAGCAAAAACCGTTTCCAATGTGAGCCACTATTACCACCTTAAACAGAGTAGCTGCGCCTACGATTGGATACTTGTGCTGGACGAATTACAAAGTGATTTCGATGTTTCCTACGGGTGGGCTCACTTCTCCTCCCTGGTTGTTCTTATAAATGAAATAAAACAAAAATTTGTGCCACAAAACTGGTTTCCCAATGCATGTGTGTGCAAAGGTTCACTTATGGAAAGAACTAAGAAGCTCATTACTAAAACTTGGTAATTAAATTTATGCAGTGTGATTTTATGTGGCTTCTATTCAATACGTCATTTTTCCCTTGTATCTTGCAACTTATTCATTAGTTCAACTCGTTTATCAGCACTTTCAGAATGCTGCAGCCCGAGAAACAATAAATAATTGCTGCCACGATAAAGTCTGAACATTACACAGCACATAAGCAAAGCCGTTATTCTAAAGCAGGTTATCACGACATGGAAAACTTCACTGACTTATCCTAATGGCTTCACCGTTTGCTCTTTATTCCTTGGTGGCATCACGTCCAATAGTGAGACTCTACAATTAGCTTACACCGCGTAATTACAGCGTTATTTATGTGAGATTTTCTGTCTAAAATTTACACAGTGACCGTGTTGACTATGCTGTTGCAGCCTTGTAATAAATATTATATCGTTGCTACTATGACTCAGTAAGCTAAAGTCTAGGGTTGTTCGGGCCTCCAGAAATCAGCGTACGGTGCCTATTAGGGTTTAACGTCTCAAAACCACCATATTATTATGAGAGACGCCGTAGTGGAGGGTTCCGGAAATTTCGACCACCTGGGGTTGTCTAACCCGCACCCAAATCTGAGCACAGGGGCCTAAAACATTTCCGCCTCCATCAGATATGCAGCCGCAGCAGCCGCGATTCGATCCCGCGCCCTGGGGGTCAGCAGCCATGTACCTTAGCCCCTAGACCACCGCGGCGGGGGAGCGTACGGTGCCTGTGATATACTCGTCAGTGCAGAGCAACTTTACTAATATTTGACGCAACTCATGTCGGTGCTCTAATGTGACAGCAAACGTTAAGTTTGCACTATGAGGTATCCTTCAGGTTTCACAGTGAAGTGGATGTAATTGGGAAGGTTGTGTTACGCAAACAACTGAATTTGCAGAAAGATTTCAATCCGCCTCATAACACTTGACTCAAACATTAAAAACATGGCACAGGCCGCTATTCGACGACTATTTCACATGACATGGGTCTTACCACGCGTTAAGTTCCATATAATTTCTCGTACCAAAAATTATAATGTCAACTTGAGTAAAGGTTTCAATTCAGTCTATACGCTCTGAGAGAAAAAGAATAATGAAGAACTCTGACTTTTGTGTCCTTGTTTGCGAAATATGGTAATCTTCTTTAGAGACACATAATTCCTCTCTTTGGGGTGTCGCACCTCATGCGCCTCCCCAAAGCGAGCATAATGATCTGTAAAAGAGATTGACATATCCCAATAAATGAAGTATTACATGTTACAACTATTCAGAAAGAAAAACAACAGACACTAATATTTTTTAAATGCGAAGCATTTCTTAGTGAGCTTCGGTGACTGAGCGTATCTATCTCGCCGCTTACGTTCGGGTGCTTTCGTGGTCACGCCATTTAGTTGGCGTGAACCGAAATTAGCTTGAGAGGGTAAGATGTCTTGACGAATACGACGCGCTTGTCAAGACAAGAATGATATCATGATCCCGTCGCGTACGTTGCCAAATACTTCCGGTCAGACAGTGGCACATACCCTATGTGCCCCTGATATGCGGGTATGTGCCACAGGTGATCGGCACTTGTTATCTGTTCAGGAATGACTAGAATACACATGGGCAATTTTAACGCGTGAGTGTTACGAAATACCTGACGTCGGTAGCGTCGACCTGACGAGTACCAGCTGGAATCGAACCCAAGCATTCAGGGTGCCAATGAAGCATCATCATCATCTTCAGCCTGACTACGTCCACTGGAGGACAAAGGCCTCTCACATGTTCCGCCAGTTAACCCGGTCCTGTGCTTGCTGCTGCCAATTTATACCCGCAAACTTCTTAATCTCATCTGCCCACACAACCTTCTATCTCCCCCTAACCCGCTTGCCTTCTTTCGGAATTAAGTTAGTTTCTCTTAACGATTAGTGGTTATCCTGTCTGCGCGCTACATGCCCGGCCCATGTCCCTTTCTTCTTCTTGATTTCACCTATGATATCCTTAACCCCCCCTTATTCCCTAATCCACACTGCTCTCTTCTTGTCTCTTAAAGTTACACCTACCATTTTTCTTTCCATTGCTCGCTGCGTCGTGCTCAATTCAACCTGAACCCTCTTTGTAAGTCTCCAGGTTTCTGCTCCGTAGCTAAGTACCGTAGCTAAGTACAATGAAGCATTTTACCACAAAGCTACGCCCGGTCTCAGAACTAATTTTCAAATAGACGCTAATCTTCGTGAAACTTCAATAGTTGTTTCAGTGCTGCCTACCCGATGTTACAAACATTACCTATGTACTATTTTGACACATTTGTTACGTCGGGTTAACGACCGATGTGGTTAGTTGCCATGCGCTGAAGTTGATTTGTGTAGCAGTGTCCAGCGGAAGCATCTTCGAGAGCATCAGCGCTTCATCTCTGCTACAGGTGTTGGTAATACGCATGTTCCAGTTGGCATCGTTGCGCAAGTGCAAACAACTGGTTATATAAATATCTGCAACTTTTAACATATGTCTATGTGTGCGACAATTGTACAATTATTTAGCATCACTTCATGACGTGTCGCTCAATAAAAAAATTGCCACACGATCACCTTTCTTCCGCATGCCTCGCATAACGTGGATTCTCAGGTACGTGGTGTGTATTGCCCCGTAGGTTGCGGTAATAGATGTACAACCTAACGAGGGGACGTCCGACTCCGGTTCGACCTCGGCCACTACCTCGAGGAAGCGAGGAAACACATCCAGTGAGAGCGACGACACTGAGCTGTACTCCGCATCTTGCGACGAGTTCTCAGACGACGGCTTTCAACCTGTCCTGCACCGCAAGGCCAAGCGACAGATCATCAATCCATCGCCGGTATCAAGTACAGCCACCGTGAAAACGGCGCCCCAGCGATGGCCCCATTCCATCCTGTTTGTGCCAAAGAACGCTACCGAAAGTCTGCGTGTTCTGAACAAGGAAGCGCTTTCGCTCTATTTTGAGAACACTGTGCCAAACGAGATTAAATACCGACGGCTTAATACAAGAAGAAACATCCTGGCTGCCGATGTGCGTCACCCGAGTGCGCGGAGCACGCTGCAACAAGTAACACAACTGGGAAACATTGCAGCTAGGTCTATCATACCAGCCGATGGTGCGACCACATCAGGAGTCATTTACGACATTAACACGGAAATCCCAAACGCAGACCTTCCAGTACTTATAAAACCAGCCAGTCAAGACAACGTCATTGTCAGCGTTGGACGGCTTGGTAACACACGCTGTGTGAGAGTAACGTTCAAAGGCGACTGTCTTCCCGCACACGTGAAGGTTGGCCACTTTCGTCAACAAGTTCGACCGTTCATTCCTAAACCCGTGCAATGCTTCAATTGTCAGAAGATCGGCCATGTAAAGGGTGTTTGCAGGAGCTCCGCAGCGTGCCCCCGGTGCGCCGAACCACACGCGGAAGAGAACTTAGCGCTACCACACTGAAGTGTCCTAACTGTCAGGGTGCTCACAAGGCTTCTTCGAAAGAATGTCCACACATAAAGAAAGAATTTTCTATTCTGAAGCAAATGATACGAGAAAGCTCAACCCACAAAGAAGCTGCCGAGAAAATCCGGCGAAAACGACGTCGCCGTCGAAGGTCTTCACGTCGGAGAGCGCCAACTTCAGGCGATAAGTCGACGCATCAGGAAAGATCGCCAGCTGCAGTTTACAGCACGGCAAACACAGACGTTGGAAAAGAGAAAAGGGGCAGACCAGTTCCTACAGAAGAGTGGCCTCCACTTACGCGTACACAACGCTCAGAAGAGCCGCAGCAGAAGCCGTCTTCTTCAGAGCAAGCTGCTGCAATCGAGGACTTGCGGAACACAGATCAGCAAGTGATAGCTCTTTTGCGACCCTTAGTTAACACCATCCGCTTGTTGTTAAGCAACATGCACACACCGTCAGCAAGAAGTGCATTGCAATTACTGGACGCTTTGAGTCCAGTACTCGCAGCGCTTGAGTAAACAGTGGCTCACCAGCCACTGTCTTTCAGAGAAGAGGTCTGAAAAGCAGCGATTATTCAATGGAATGCCCGCGGCCTGAGGTCACGCATCGCCGATTTCCGTCGGTTCGTGTACACCAATAAGTTCCCCATCATTGTGATCTGCGAACCAAATTTGCAGAAAGAAATCAGACTTTCTGATTATGAGTCATTCATGTCGTCTACAACTGCGGACAATAGCAAAGTTCTGATGTTTATTTGCCGCGACCTCACCTACATTCATCATCCGGTGTCACCCCGCGACGACAATTATTATATAAGTATAACAGTGAAAAGGAGACTTACCATCACGGTTGTGGGTGCCTACCTCTCTCCGTCAACCCGTTTCGACCATACAAGACTACAAGGTATCCTGTCAGCAACTTCTCACCCATACATTATAATTGGCGACTCCAACGCCCATCATACAATCTGGGGAAGTTCGAAGACCAATGTTAAAGGGAGAAAGTTGGTATCCTTCGCCTCCGACAACCAACTTTTCTTGCTAAATGATGGCAGTCCAACGTTCCTACGTGGTTGAAGGTATAGCAGCTGCCTTGACCTGGCCTTTGTCTCACGAGACCTCGTCAGGCGTGCTGAGTGGTTTCCAGACATTGAAACGCATGGAAGTGACCACATTCCCACTTACGTCAAAATCGAAGGATTGTCCCATGCTAAGATACGCGACAGTGTTCAGAAAGTGGACTGGTTGAAATTCCAGTCTCGCATGGAAGAGCAATGTGAAGCAAACATATCCCTCGACATAGAGGAGATAATTAAAAGCAGCACAATGCACGATACTACGTGTACCCTCACCTGCTCTCCCAAAGTAACGGAATTTGACATCGAGCTAGAACGACTTCAAGCAATCCGACGGCGTGCTGAACGAAGATACCGACGCACGGAGGCATTAAAAGACTTACGGATCGCTCGACGTATACAAAAGAAGATTCAGCGTCGCATAAACAAACTCGAGTCACAACGTTGGACTGCTTTTTGTGAGTCACTTGACCCACGAAAACCTTTATCCCAATTGTGGAAGACGGTACGAGGTCTCCGCACAAAACCCAGTCAGTGGTCACCATTCAGGGCTTTCGCACTTTCTGAACAGAGACGCGGCATTGACGTGGCAGGAGACTTCTGTGCCAGAGTGTCTGGGCCACTCGCAGAGCCAAATAGCCTGTTGCCCTCGAAGTAACTGTCCAAAAACACTCGATTCCCGCATGGATATGTCTTTTTCCATCGTGTAGTTCAGAGCAGCACTAGCTTTGTGTGGACGCACGTCGGCACCTGGGCCCGATAGAATTTCTTATAGGGCCTTGTGTCATCTGGGTGAACGCGCGAGAGTCGTCCTTTTGGAGTTGTACAACAAATTCTGGCAAGATGGAACGCTCCCGACAAGCTGGGAGACAAGTCACCTAGTTCCACTTCTGAAGCCAGGCAAGTCACCGTTGGACCTCTCATCTTATCGTCCGATCGCATTGGCCAGTTGTGGAGGCAAAGTTATGGAGAGGATGATCCTTGGACGCCTGGAGTGGTTCTTGGAGTGTAACAACATCTACCCTGATGCCATGGCAGGATTTCGGCGTGGTCGAGCATCGATTGACAACGTAGTCGACCTGGTCACTTATGTCCAACACGAGAAAGGTCGTAAGCGTCTCTGCGCATCTTTGTTCCTAGACGTCAAAGGGGCGTATGACAACGTTACGCATGAAGCTGTTCTCACCGCTCACGAAGATATAGGAGTAGGTGGTCGGATGTATCGCTGGATACGTAGTTATTTGTCAATGCGATCCTTCTTTGTGAGCACTGAAGATGGTCCAACCTCTCCACATTACAGCCACCGTGGCGTCCCCCAGGGTGGCCAACTCAGCCCTGTGCTGTTCAATCTTACGTTAATTGTTCTCACTGAGCATCTGCCAAGCACGGTCAGGCTATCAGTGTACGCAGATGATATCTGCGTGTGGACATCGGCTGTAACACGCCTGCAGTTACGAGGGAGAATTCAAAAAGCTGCCACTGAAACATTACGCTACCTCTGAAATCGAGGCTTGGAAATTTCTTCCGAGAAATGCGCCCTTGTAGCTTTTACACGAAAGCCTGTGCATAAGTACACCATAAGCATCAGTGGTCAAACTGTACCATACGTTCGATCACACAAGTTTTTGGGCGTCATAATTGACAGGAATCTATCATGTAGCGATCACGTTTCGTACATAAAGAAACGGTTATTGGACATCTGTAATATACTGAAGTTCTTTGCAGGGAAGACTTGGGGAATGTCTTCCAGTGCAATGCTACAGCTGTACAGAATACTTTTTCTCGGTTTCCTGCGGTACAGTTTACCGGCATTGACCAATGCAAGCAAAACAAGCCTTCGAACGCTACAGAGTGTTCAGTCCCAGGCACTCCGGATATGCCTTGGCTTGCCTCGTAGTGCGTCAACAATGGCTACTATAGCTATCGCCGGTGACCACCTCATCACTGAATGGGCTTGGCAACACCACAGCTATGGCCACGGCCTCTTACTTGCAACGCCTTTTTGTCCTGCAGGCTTTCGTGTCACTCTGCGGCCCGCGGTCCGACGGCGCGCGCTTCGGTGCCTTTGGTGACTTCCCGGAGGCGTCATGGTCCCCGGCATGGCTGAACGTTGACCGCTACCCGGACCCACCCCTTCGGCCTGTGCAACTACGACTGCCACAATCGCCTTCTGCGCCCCCGCGCAGAAAGTGCGTACCAATGCATCGACTGCCGCTACCGGATCAAGTGATTACAGGGATTGCTAATCTTCGGATAACATCCTCCTTGCCCCCGGACTACATAAGCTCGAACTCGCCCAACGCAGCCTTCAATGGGCTTGGCAACACCACAGCTATGGCCACGGCCTCTTACCTGCAACGCCTTTTTGTCCTGCAGGCTTTCGTGTCACTCTGCGGCCCGCGGTCCGACGGCGCGCGCTTCGGTGCCTTTGGTGACTTCCCGGAGGCGTCATGGTCCCCGGCATGGCTGAACGTTGACCGCTACCCGGACCCACCCCTTCGGCCTGTGCAACTACGACTGCCACAATCGCCTTCTGCGCCCCCGCGCAGAAAGTGCGTACCAATGCATCGACTGCCGCTACCGGATCAAGTGATTACAGGGATTGCTAATCTTCGGATAACATCCTCCTTGCCCCCGGACTACATAAGCTCGAACTCGCCCAACGCAGCCTTCAATGGGCTTGGCAACACCACAGCTATGGCCACGGCCTCTTACCTGCAACGCCTTTTTGTCCTGCAGGCTTTCGTGTCGCTCTGCGGCCCGCGGTCCGACGGCGCGCGCTTCGGTGCCTTTGGTGACTTCCCGGAGGCGTCATGGTCCCCGGCATGGCTGAACGTTGACTGCTACCCGGACCCACCCCTTCGGCCTGTGCAACTACGACTGCCACAATCGCCTTCTGCGCCCCCGCGCAGAAAGTGCGTACCAATGCATCGACTGCCGCTACCGGATCAAGTGATTACAGGGATTGCTAATCTTCGGATAACATCCTCCTTGCCCCCGGACTACATAAGCTCGAACTCGCCCAACGCAGCCTTCAATGGGCTTGGCAAGACCACAGCTATGGCCACGGCCTCTTACCTGCAACGCCTTTTTTGTCCTGCAGGTAAATAATCGATACTCTCCGTATGCACGTCGTACTCGTTACGCGGCCCTCCTGGTGTTGCCAAGCCCACAGTGTTGTTTCAATGTCGTGCTTGATTGCGCGCATGTCATTAAGCTATTGTTAGCTTTGTCAGGCGACATTGAATTAAACCCTGGTCCTACCACTCGCTCTAACGTATACGACTCTAGCGAATCGCTACTGTCGAGTGACGTAATAACAGCACTTAAAAACATCCAATCTGGTCAAGCTTCCATGCTACAAGAACTTAAGGCAATCCAGCAGAAACTGTCTCAAAACAATGATTCGATCAGGGAGATGAACAATAGACTAACTAAAATAGAAAAAGACTGTGAATCAGTATTGGGCATAAAAACGCAATTGGACAATATCAGTAAGCTTTCAGACCAAAATGCACAAGATGTCACTGCAATCATGACCAAATTGGATGACTTTGAAGACCGAGCACGTCGATCGAACCTTGTTCTTTTTGGTTTAAAAGATCGCGAGCGTGAAACTTGGGCCGAATTGGAAGCCTCTGTGCTCCAATTTTGTAGCAAAGAATTAGAAATCAGTCTTGATGCAATGGATATAGAAAGGACTCATCGTTAAGGTAAATATAATGCTAACAAAAACCAACCAGTCATCATTAAATTTGCACACTTTAAGGTTAGGGAGAACGTACTGTCGAGTGGGCGCAAGCTATAAGGTTAGAACTATCGCATATCGGAGGACTATCCACCTAACACACTTAAAGCCAGTAAACTTCTCGGTGAGTTTGAAAGGGCACAGTAGCAACTTTAGAAACTCCGTCATGATAAGCTTGTCATTGGCAACAAAACTTTCATTTACGATCGTAAGACTAACAAAGTCGTTCTGCGCCCGTTAAACACATAGGCCCCAGCCGTACTATTCCAACCAGGAAATCATTCTCCTTTCTTTATACTAACATTAGAAGCATTATGCCGAAAGTTGATGGCTTACAAAATCTAATTAGCTCTTCAGAGTCAGATTTGTTCGTAATAACCAAAACTTGGCTTAACTCTTCAATAGCAGACTCAGAGCTGCTACAATATTTCCCGGACTTCAACATTTTTTGACGTGACTGCACTAAGAAACGTGGAGGTGGAGTGCTGATAGGCAGTCATAAAAGCCCTCAATGTACAGAAATTCGTGTGTCCTCATGCTTAGAAATCACGTTCATTCTCTGCAATACTTCTTATCCCCCCACGATAATTGGAGTTTGTTACCGCCCTCCCGGTCTTCACCCCCTTTTTGTACCGAATTTCCATGTGGCTATTCACTCTTTAACTAAACCTTTCCGTCATTATCCGATAATTCTCTTCGGTGATTTTAATTTTCCAGCAATTTCGTGGAATAATTTGCCAAGCACAGCCGCCAAACACGGTCCTGAAAGCGATTTCGTCAACTCATGCCTAACATTTGGACTAACGCAACTCGTCACTGAACCCACACGTCAACATTCTACCTCCTCCAACACTCTAGATCTTATCATCACTTCCGAGCCTGACAAGGTTTCCAAGATGACGTTCTTGCCTGGCTTAGGTGACCATTCAGTGATTCATGGTACCTACCTCTGCCAACTAACACGCTGGCCTAAAATAACAAAAACGATAACATTGTATAACAAAGGAAACTATTCCGCCCTAAACAATGAATTTGCAGATTTCGCTACTTGCCTGCTAGCTGATTTTTCGCAGCGCTCTGTCGAGACTAATTGGTTGCTCTTCAAAAATAAAATCGATGACCTGTTTCTAAAATACATGTCCACCATTACCGTCACCGAAAAAATACGTCGCCATGGTTCACAGCTACACTAAAACGACTCAATAATAAAAAGAAAAGACTTTTTAGATCAGCAAAACGATCTAAACACATTTCTGCATGGAAAAACTACTACGCTGCGGAAAAAGCATTCAGCACGCATGCTATGAAAAAAAACGTTCTTTTTACTCACAGACTTTGCCGGCCATGCTGACCAATAACCCGAAGAAATTTTGGAGCGTTATCAATCCTCAAAATTTCCAACCACTGGCACTGTTTGATAATCATGACCTTCCGATCCCCGACAATGAAGCCGCCGAACAACTTAATCATTTTTTTCTCTTCCATGTTCACTATCGAACCTAACGGCAACTTACCTTCATTCCATCCTCGTGATTACGACATGATGCCGGACATCACGCTTTCTCAACAGGGCATTGCTAAATAATCGACTCATTAAAGCTTAGATCTTCTTGTGGCGTCGATGGCATCAACGCTAAAATGTTAAAAACACACAACCCATTGCCAGTCTGATATTATGCCATATTTTTCAGCAATCACTGTCTTCAAGAGTGGTGCCGGAAGACTGGAAAGTGGGTAAGATTGTACCAGTCCCTAAAAAGGGCCCTCCATCCCAGCCTAGCAGCTATCGTCCCATCTCGCTCACTAGCATTTGCTCTAAACTAATTGAACATGTGATCTACTCTAACACCGTCAAGTTCTTAAACCGCCACAACTTCTTTCATCATAGTCAACATGGGTTTCGCTCAGGATTATCCTGCGACACACAACTTGCTTCATTCTACAATGACATCAGTTCTAGCGTTGACCTAAATATACCCATCGATGCCCTCTTTTTAGACTTTAAAAAGCATTTGACAAAGTTCCGCATCAACGGCTACTCCTCAAGCTTTCTTGCTTAAACATTAATACATCGTCGTTCAACTGGATTCGTAGTTTTCTGACTAATCGGCAACAATTTGTGTACGCTAACAACCATTCATCTAACCATCTTCCCGTGATCTCTGGCGTCCCACAGGGCACAGTACTCGGACCCCTACTTTTCTTAATTCAGATAAATGACCTCCCAGCTAATATTTCATCAAATATTCGCCTGTTTGCAGATGATTGCGTCGTGTACCGTCCAATAAAAAACCCTACCGATATTCCTATACTTCAAAACGACCTTAACCTTATTGAATCCTGGTGTAACGACTGGCTAATGTCTTTAAACGTAAATAAGACATCGCTAATATCATTTCACCGTAAGCAACATTATCAGCAAGCGACTTACACCATTTCGGGCTCTGCAATCTTAACAACAGAATCCTATAAATACCTCGGCGTAACTTTCTCAAGCAACCTCACCTGGTCCACTCACGTTAACAACGTAGCATCCTCCGCTAATTGTGAGCTGGGTTTTCTTCGTAGGAACTTAAAACTTGCTCCCTCATCAGTGAAGTTGTTAGCTTAAACCACATTTGTTCACCCTGAATTGGAGTTCGCATGCTCGGTTTGGGACCCTGATCAATATAATCTATCTAACCTTCTCGAATCTGTACAAAATCACGCAGCCCGGTTCATCTACTCCGTGTGCTCTTATAATTCCAGCGTTTCCGAACTTAAAACTCGTGGCCACCTCAACAACCTAGAATCACGTCGTCATATATCTCGGCTCTGTCTTTTTCACAAATTTTATCACGCTCCTTTCAATGTTCCAGCCATCTTGCCTGCTCATCGATTATCTAGCCGTACAAACCATCCCCGAGCCGTTTATCCACCGCCAGCACAAACTACTGCCCACCTTCGCTCCTTTTTTGTTGCAACCACCCGGGACTGGAACAACTTGCCTGCCTTCGCCATGCACCACTCCGACCCACATGTATTCAAGACCGTGATTGAATCGTTAATATGTTGCTAATTATGCCCATCCCTCATGTAATACCCCGACTGGGGCCTGGTATACTAAATAAATAAATAAATAAATCACGACACATATCGACGTTGAGGCACTCAGGACACATATAAGGCACATGGCTCGGGCACCCTGCCACCACCTAGCCTCTTTACCAGCAGACAGACCACGTTCGTCATTTTGCCAAACGGTCACCACATACCGCGATCCTTTGCCAACATGCTTCACACCCGCCGCCAGGCCTTCGACTCCTCCCTGGTGCCTGACTCAGGCTAATATCAGGCTAACTATACCTGGCATCAAGAAAAATGCAGATATGTCGTCACCTGCTCTTAGAAAGCTTGCTCTGCTCTTGCTATACGAGACGTATCAAGGCTGTATACACGTATACACCGACGGCTCTGTTTTACAGAAGAGTTCAACGGCATCATTTGTTATACCGATAAACGACGCGACAAGAAAATTCAAGACCCCCCACCTCACGACATCAACGGGAGCAGAGCTCACAGCTCTTCGTGCCGCAGTGGAATTCATCAGCGATCAACAGCCACAAAATGGACAATTTTCAGTGACTCAAAGGCGGCACTGCAATCCCTTTTATCGCCTTTACGCCATGGCCTGTACGAACAACTGGTATTTGAGATTGCAGGAAAGACTCACCAATTCATTGAGGAAGGACATGAAATAGCCTTTCAATGGCTTCGAAGTCAGTGTGGAATAATTGGCAATGAACGGGCCGTCGAGCTGCCCGTTCTGCCCATTCTGAAAGCGATGAAATATCAATTCCGCTTTCCAGATCTGACGCTGCACGGAAACTCCGCATGCTTGCTCGCAAGCGCACCACGTCACAATGGAACGAGTCACATTTCACCCATGCTCGGTTAGGTACTTTAGACCCAACCCTCAGTCTTCGAATTCCTCCGGAATTACGCCGACGAGACGCTACTATGCTGTGCAGATTATGGTTGGGCGTCGCATTTACCAATGCGTACGCATTCCGCACAGAAATGGCTGACACTGCTGCATGTGACCATTGTGGTAGTGATGAAACAACTTGGTACATTCTGTGTGAATGCCCACAATACTGCTCGCAGAGACAGTCACTCTGCAATGCACTAGATAAACTGGACAATGAGCCTCTTTCGGAAGAACGACTGCTGCGCTGCCGACAGGACTTTATGTCGCAGAAGGAGGCTATGAAGGCGCTCCTGCGCTTCTTGCGTTCAACCGGCCTGTCGAAACGACTGTGATCGGAACTCCCTGAATGTGTGTGCATGTGGTTTTTTCCTAATTTATTTTATATCTCTCTATATCTATCCTCTTTCCGACCCTATTCCCCACCCCCGTACAGGGTAGCGAACCAGTTCGTCTAGGTTAACCTCTCTGTCTCTTACTTTTAATTATTTCTCTCTCTCTCTCAGGTACGTGGAATCTGCCGCATTTTTTTCTGTACAGTAGCACTATCACAGCGTAAAATTGGTGTGGTTTGTTTGAAAGTTAGACTAATTGTGAGTATGTGCGCAGACCACGTCGTGGAAGAAACCCGACACGGACAGTGGCAAGTTACCGTATTTCTAACCAATCCTTTTTTATGAGAAGAACGCATCTTAACAGAAAATGCCTAATAGTTCGGCAATTTGTTTGAAAATTACGCTAGTATTGATAAGCAGGCCTTTTAATAGAAAGAACATTATAGCTAAATAGAGAACGTATAACGGAGGTTCGTCAGCGTGATACATATTGTTATATTTCAGGAATCGCTTTCAAAGTTTGTGTTGTCGGTTAGGATCGCATTTGTGGTGCGTTTTGCATTTCATAAGTTCTTCACGTCGGCCGGCATTCAATCAGTGGTTTTGATAGAATGAAAGAGAAAAAATAAGCAAAAATAAATAGAATAAAAGTCATTGCAATTTCCTAACTACTGGTTTGAAGAGGTTCTCGTAGTCGCAGTGTGATTGCTGACGTGTACAATACTGAAGCGAAGGCCGCTTCCGGACCCATGTCACTATACAAGGCCTATTGGGTCTGAAAAAAATGCACTGAATAAAATGAAATCGCACAGTTGACCTTCTACCTCTTGAATTTTAAGAGACATCCTACGGACTTGGACACTTGTTTAAATGTGTAATGTATGTTGTGCTTTGTTGTTTGTTTGTTATTGTGCCTGTTATACAGACGCTTGTCCCTTAGCTTTGTAGCGTCCCAGGAGAGAATAAACTTTTTCTAAACACAGAGACGGCTTTATGCTCTCCCATAATAGAGTACTTCGTACTCTAAATTGTTTTCAGTTTTTTGCAAACACACAAGAACGTTGTTTGTATATCTGCTTCCATTCACAGTTACTGCATTGCCTTCCGTGCTCCCGCTTTTCGGCAGCCGCTAACCCTGTCCTGGAGCGCAAGTGTGCGTGCCACAAC
Source organism: Rhipicephalus microplus (assembly GCF_043290135.1). NCBI lineage: Eukaryota > Metazoa > Arthropoda > Arachnida > Ixodida > Ixodidae > Rhipicephalus > Rhipicephalus microplus. The sequence goes on along the minus strand of NC_134706.1, from coordinate 151,639,765 downwards.
AAATCGCACACTTGTGTTCGGTTACGGTAACACGTCAACAAAGCTGCTAAGCATTGCTAAGCAGCATTTAAAGTAACGCTAACATAATTCCGTCTCCGGTGCACGCAAACTATTCTGTTTATTTTGCTGAGATGAAACGTACACTAAACGCACCACCAATCACCATTATTTAGATTCGTCTAATGATCACTGATCACACCTTAAGCAGAGAAATGAAAGCAAGAAACATACCACCGGCACACTCAGTAACAAGATTATTGTGTAGCCTTTCTAAAGCTGAAAGAGAAGGAGAGAGATGCTTGTGAACAGACACGTGCAAACGAAGTGTACGCTGACGTTTCCAAAACCGCGGTCTGATGATTGCTTTGTAAAGTGTTCCTCTCTGCGGGCTGTACTTGTATACTCCGAAAATCCGCACCCCGCCACCCACCACCTCACTGGCGCTCCTCACGCCGCCATGGCGGCGTGAGGAGCGCCACCTGGCGGGTGATGAAGACGTCACACCGGCCTAATTGAAACGACCGCGCGAAACCGGGTGTGCGTGCGTGTGCGAAGGAAGGGCCCGTAAAGCACGAGGGCTTCTCACCTAAACATTCATCACGTGACCCATGAAAGCACACGAGCCCGCCTTCATTGGTCACGTGAAAGAAAAGATCCTGTGAAGCGCAATCCTCACCTGCCCTCAACAACCGGATGCAGTTGTTTTGTTGTACGTTTCGCCTATCTTTTTTTCTTCTTTGGCTATAGGCCACCAAGCAGGCACGCTAGCGTCTGCCGAGCCCCTACTCTGTTCCAATACAGCAAACAGTAATGAGCAAGCAACGTAGTGCTGCACGTACGGTTACGGGGCTCGGCTGTCACATTTCGATTGAGGTGAGAGGCAGAGGACCTTGCACTGTACGATGTCACCGCATACATTATTAAAAAAAAAAAACACCAGTTGGGCTGCTCGATGGGTCGCTTATTGTCGACACTGGTGAAAAAAAAAAAGAAAATGCCCTGACTTTGCATTCTAAACCAACGTTGCAAGTAAAGCCTCCTACAGACTTTTCCACGGTGAATATGAACCCCTGAGTATCGTTTACGCAACTCCCAATAAGGACCTTGTATGGTTTATTTTTGTCAAGTACATACCTTTTAAATGCATGTAAATAATTCCCTTCCCAATATTTTTACTGCTTTTTCACTGCGTTGCTATGAAAGCTCGACTCAGTGGCTGCTGAACAAATTTCGTTGCATTATCGTATAAAATGCTCTGCTTATCAGTATAATGTACTTCGATGCTTAAGTTTCAATACGTGAGCACCCAACCATTGAAAATCTATTTTGCTTACTCAGAGTTCAATCACAATTTTATTCACTTGACAAACGCATATCAATGTATGTGCGTTCGCGTCGTAATTGTTCAGGTACTTACTACCTGTACTTTATTGTTGTTTTCATGTTAAACAGCAGAGCTCCAGCAAGTGTCATGTAATAACGAAAGCTCGTGGTATGGCCTGTTGTGACGCCACAGTGACATCATATCGGTGTAATGATGACTGACAAATTTTGTTATGTTATACCGTATGGTGGTAAAAAGAAGCGTAAATTTAGGAACCCCTTTGCTTTGGCACGCAAAGTATTCTAACTCTTAATAAGACTGTGTCTCACGTTGACGTCATAAAATGGTGATGAATTTTTCATTGTTAATGGTTGCACCGACGCCCCACGACGCCGCTGTCATTAACAGGGGACGCGTGCCAATTTTCTAATTTTCTGAAGCATCCAAGGCTATTTTTTGCCTTTAGAAGTGACTGCTCGATAAGATATCCACATTATTTGGGTGATTTTTTCATAATGGTGCCTATTATTCACAATTATTCCAAACAATACTATGAGCGGAGCCTACTGGGTCTTTTAAAAGCAATAAACAAAACACGGTCACGCAGTTGACCTCGCTTGTCTCATGAGATATTGCGTCATGAGACAAGGTTATTCATATTATTTTCTAGCCTTAGAAATTCCAGACGTTTTTCTTATTGCTTTAGCAAGCTGCCGCATCGTCACCATCTATTGAATTCCAGCACAATGCGGCAGATTGGGAAATGAAGATGCAGACGCTGAAGTTAAAGAGGCTTAACCAGTGGCTCTGAAGTGCGTATTCAGTTTTGACGGCCAGACATGAACACCCTGCATCGGTGCGTGATGCGAAACTTGACGCTTGGGCACTGAACTAAACCGGTGTGACGACACCGGTGAGTACGCAAATGGAATGCGGAAATGAAATTCCGAATACAAAAACGGCATATCTCAAGTCTGATTCACCGTGTTCGTCGTGGTGTGGCCTCGACACGGCGTAATGCTCATACCATCGGCTACCGCGACACCTGTTTTAATTGTGAACACTGGGAAGAAGCATTCATTGCTAACGCGCGTCTGAAGTAGGGATTATCATAATTGCTTCGTTTTTGAAAGCCGGTACCCCCCTACAAAAGGCACTCACGCTACTACGCCTATTCTGTTAAGGCCACGTAGTGGATGCACAGCAAACTTGAAAAAGTTTACTGCCTTAAGTGTTTGAAGTACGCCCTAGGAACAGGCTGGCGCTATCGCGTTGAACTCCCAAAGGCGAAGCTTTAGGGTGCCCTAATTCTTCATTTATTGCGCCCTGCCCTAATACAGATAAAAAAAGAAAACAATGCTGGACATTAAAAAAGAAAACTTTGATTTGAATACAATGATTTAGCAACTTTATTTGACAGATTTTCAGGCAGCTTTGATACCCAATTAGTGTAGTTTAACTGAGATATGTTTGCACCTCAAGAAGAACAAATAAGCAATACGTATATCTCTTGCCATACCATTATATCAACGTGCGTGCCCCATGGCAAAACGCTCACATCAAGCACCTATCTAACAGAAACAAACGTTTTTATCGTGCAGCAAGATGTTTACCTACCATTCACCCGCGCTGGCTGCCTATAAATGGGCATCATTCATCTACATATCTGCACTGAAATCCGCCGAAGACAAGTTTCTTACTAATGATTCGCGGTCTATGATGTTACAAACTAAACTAAAAAAATTCTGAAGAGTCATGAACCCGCCATCCAACAATCATATTTCCTTGATTGATTTATCTGGTAACAAAATTAGTGAAGGCAATTGCGCGGCTGTTTCAAACGATTCTTCATCAAAAACTTGTCCGTGGATAGTCGTATTTATTTACCTAGCGCGACTTTTCACAAATATTCCCCCACGTCATTAGTCATTATTTAAACGGTTTGAGTTGTATGCCTTAATCAATCACTTAAGAATAATTCATCTCTTGGTTGTGATGGTACGAAATGAATGAATGAATAAATGTTGTTCAAAGTCCAGCAGCTTTCACTGGGCGAGGTGGGGAAAGAGGGGATTAACCCCGGTCCCTTCCCACTTTCTGTTGATGATGAAGGCGATGTCTCAGGTGACCTCTCGAAGTCCTTGGACCCGGGTGGCATCTTCAGCTTGGCGGACGGCCCAAAGCTGGTCGGCCAGCTTGTCGCTAGTGAGTGCCGCCTCCCAGTGGCACTGACATCACCAACATCACACTTTCATCAGATTCTTGATAAATCAGCCCAAGCCGACTGTATTTTTCTAGATTACTTGAAAGCTGTTGACAATGTTTGCCACGGACTGCTACTTAACAAACCTAACCAACTAAGTGTTGACGGTAACCTACTAATGTGCATTGAATGTTTACTCACTAACTGATCACAATTAGTTACTGCAAACGGTCAGAAGTTTTCTTTTCGCAAAGTTTTTTCCGGCATTCCGCAAGGGTCCATTTGTTGTTGGTCATTTATATTGTAGACCTGTCATCAGTTGTATCGTCTAACATTCATCTCCTTGATGACGACTGTGTTATTTTTAGAGCAATTGCTAGCGATATTGACATTAATATATTGCAGGCTGACCTTAACGCTATGTATAACTGGTGTGATAAAGTGCTATTGAACGTAAACATTAAACGAAGCAAACTGATGCGTGTATAGAGAACTTCTACAACGTCACCTTTTCACTATCCTTATAACATTACTCTGAGTTCTGTTAACTCTTACAAATATCTTGGAGTTCACACAGGAACTAATCTGAACTTGTCACCTCATTGAATATAATACTGACAAAGCTAACCGCATGCTTGGCTATTTACGACGCAACTTTTTAACGCTCCATATGACTTAAAACTGCAGCTCTTTAAACACTAATGCGCTCTATACTAAAATATGCTACAGTTGTGTGGTGCCCCACCTATAATACTCTGATAACCTCCCTTGAATGTGTTCCGAATAACTCCATTCGTTTTATATTGTCTAATGATAAGAGAACTACGAGCATTTCAACAATGAAACCTTCCCTTGCAGCCCTTTCTATACCATCTTGCAGAAAGGTATACCGTTCACTACTATTTCACAAAATGTACCATCATTCCTTCTTGCATGGCCAACTACTTCTTCGCCCCCAGCACATATTCAGCTTCATTGACCAACATCGCAAAGTAGGCATCCCTACATTCAACATAAAAACGTTTTTCAATTAATTTTCACCTCGTACATCAAACGAGTGGGATAGGCTTTGCGGTGACATTGTTGCTCTTAGCGGTAACAACTTGTTCCGTAAAACATTAGCTAACATTGTGTAATTATGTATTTTTGTTGCAATAGATAGCATTGTACAGTTAGGTTCTGTATTCTATTATCTAACATGTGTTATTATATAGTGTACAAGCAGACATTGTATATATAACAGATTTATTTGCATATGATCCAACCGTATTCACTGCTTTTTGTTCAATTACATATTCTTTAAATGACCCACCAGCTTCTGTAATGCGATTTAGCCTGGAGCGAGAAATAAATAAAAAATAAACAAAGAAAAAATGCCAAATCTGTTCGCACCTTCACTGTGGATGTCAAAATGTTGGACCAGGTAGAGCCCTCCATGGGCTGATTATTCCGACCCGGGCCTGATCCGGCCCAAAAAATTCATCCTCTGGCCCACCCGAGCATGGCCCCGGGTTTTTTTAACACGGCCTGTACCCGGCGGCCCAGGCCCAAAAGGGATGGGGCCGGTCTAGCCCGGCCCATTTCAGCCATATATGCTTTCAGCGCGAACGAAGCACTGTACATTCGTCGGTGATTGCGTAGATATCGGCGGCACACAAGATAACTTGTAAAGAGTGTTCTTAGAATTTGTTTTGAAGGTGAACACTTTGGCTGGTTCTGTGTATATTTTTAGGTAATTACGCCTGTAAAGCTTTTGTAAAATAATTTTAGAGCTATATAAATTAAAATTGGAGTCATAGTGGGCTCTCTCAAGTACGCAGCCCTAACCACGCTCTCTTATTTTGGCATTTAAAAGAACGACTATAAAATATAATACCCTAATGAAGTGGAAAAAATGGCAGACATCTATTCTTTGAGCATATACAAAGTGCATATGAGCTGCGGCTGTTGAATGGAAGTAGAAGTCTCCTGCATACTTCATTTATTGCACGATGAAATAAAAAAACACGCTCTAGCTGCTTCTGGCAGGACAACACCAAGTTGAGCAGCTTTTCGTAGAGCTTTCATGTCGACTCCTCAGTAGGCAAATGTTCCCAGACTACACAATGTTTTCGCGCGCAGAACAAGAGGGTTCTTGTAGCGAGTGAGCCACCGTACTCAATGTTCACTGACGATGCATATCTCTTTGTCTTCACGTGACAGCCTTTGATGTTTGAGTACGACGTCTCAAAGAGGCTTCCAAAAAACTGTCAGAGAGGGCACAGAAGTTAACCAGCCGGTGCGGTATCATTGGCGTACCTGTACCCGCAGTACGCACTGTGCAGATTGTCTGGAGTGCTATCTCTCTCAGGGACCGGAAGCTGGAGCACGGGTTACCGGTGACTGAAGGCCTTGGTGCGATCGGGGGGGGGGGGTGAAGTCTGGCTGTGTGTAGCTCATGATAGTGGTTGCAGACTTGCAGCTCGTGGCAGCTACAATGGAGGAAAGTGAGGTGTGTCAAATATAGGAAAAGCGGCAAATATGGTGGGGAAGAAAAGCTTGAAGGTAACGAAAAAGATTCGCAGAGCCCATGTGCTCTGGAATGAGCGTTACGTGAAGCATGCGGAGGGAAGGTGACTGTGTTGTAATTTTAAGGACGATAGTATTTCTTGGGGACCTTCCACGCAAAAAATTTTGTCTATCTGTCTGTCTGTCTGTACATTTGTCTATTTGTCCATTGTTACCGCGAACCGGGTACTCTGATTAGCAACAGCCGTTACCCAGAACGACCGACCTCATCCGCAGCACCCACAAATGTTGCTCAAGAATAAGCGTTCATACGTGTGCCATTGTCAATTAAAAAGCAATTGTTGCGCATATCTGAGGCACCATAACAACACGTATATATTCTGCATGTTCGCTTTTTACTAACAAAGGCATACATAGGTAAATCTAAGGACCGTAGCGCTTATCACGCTGCGCTGACCATGCAACGCTTGCACACAGAAGCGAGTGTTTCCAACGCTTAGCTAAGACGAGATGGTGGTGGCACCCACCTATCGCCTTGCGTTCTACACCTTATCACCTATTAGACGGGCACGCACGCCCGTCTCAGGGCCACGCGCTTTTTTTTTCAAAAAAGACTGCCAGATGGCGCTCATGTCTCATGTGTGACGTGACTTGATGTGCTCGTTCGCCTCCGCTGCACGCTCGAGGCACTCTAACGCAGCTCCTCCGGAATAGCATTCACAGAAATTCTTGCGCAGAACATCAAATAAATGTTTTGTTCACTCTCTCCACACGGAAGACTTTCGTCTTTCGACGACATTTGCAGATTACATGCAGATACGGGGCCAATTTTTCATTTAGTAAAACGTTATGAATTGATGTGAAAGTTATGTTGAAAATTGTACGCACAGTCATATGTTGAGCAGTCGAATATGGTTGATATAACCAGTTGTTTACAGTTGCGTAACGATATTAACAGCAACATGTATATTAGTAACACAAAAAGTTGTTAGCTTATATGTCGCACTTGTGCTTGCGAGAATGGTAGTCCTGGACACTGCTACATAAATAAAGCTCATTGGATGTCACTTAAGCACAATTGACGCAAACCCAACGTGACAGCTGCACCTTGGGAGTATGCATGTAATGTTTACTTTGAAAATTCCATAGCCAGCACTGCAACCACACTTGACTTTTTACAAACATTACTCTCTATCTAAAAAGCCGTTCCGAGACCTCGCGTGGCTCTGTGGTAAAATACTCGATTACCACGCAAAATGCTGGGATTGGATTCCTGCTAGGACCCTGACATTACTTTTTTGCAGTAGTCTGATGTCAGCTCTTTCATAACCCTCTCTGGTTAGGTTTGCAAATGTCTATTCTGACCATTCCTAGGAAGATATATAGCGTCAGTCACCTGTGGCACTGCCCGCGTTCTGCTTCATCTAGAATTTTGCCCAAGCACGCGGGGACAAAGATGAGAAACACAAACGGGTGTGAAAACAGACAGGCCCGCTGCGAGGAACGTGCAGCGTAGTCACAGCGAAAGCTGGAAGAGCGGCCTTTCAGAGCTTTTTCTAAACTCTTTGGGTAACTGCTACAAACACACTTGCTGATTACCCACTATGGCATAAACACTTATAGTTTTTGTGTAGTAGGTCGGTCTTATTTTTCTTGTTCTTGTTGACCTCTTTCTGCGGCTCATGTGCACTATGTGGGATCGGCCAGTAATTTAGTGGTCTTAAAATATACCATTCAAATATGCTGTAGCCTTCACAGAGCACCGATAAACAAAAAAGGATAGCTTTCGGTGCTTTGCCAAGCCGGTTTTTTTTTCGTTTGTTGAGTGCAGAACTGCGGTAGTATACTGTTTGCTCTTGTCATCGGCCAAATCGGCCGGTGCCCAAATATTAGGTTGACGAAGCACAAGAGACCATTGTCTAATAATGCTTACTCACACATAAGGTGGCATTGTTCACAGAGTGGCTGTTCCCCGCTGTTCTCTGAGATTGAAATACTTTCCAGTCACAGAGATCATGTGACCAGGATAGTTATCGAGGCCTTCCACATCACAAAAAAAAAGAACTGCATTAGCCTTGCATCAATAACTTTAATTGATTGCGGAGTGTACATTTAGAAAATATGCTGCAGACTGAACGTCATTGTAGCACATGGTACACCGTCATGTTGTATAATAACTATGTTCTTCTGTCAAATAAACTAGCTGAGAGTGTAGCGGTGTCCCTATTGTTCCTTTTGTGCCTGTCGTCATGCACTGCTTCATATGTTATCATGAACTATTACCGACTCACCCAACTTTTGACATTACTGAAAGTAAAACCGGATACACGTGCCGATACACCGATAGATATGAGACCCGGGCCTCATTTAAGCCTGAATCAGGCCCAGTTCACAGGCGCAAGCCCAGCCCGGGCCCTATCTAACAATTCCTTAGCCGTCCCAGCCCGCAGGGTTGGCCGGGCCCAGGCTTTCGGGCCGGCCCGGGCCCATGCACTGCCCTGCTTCAATGCACCGCTACCGCTTCGGTATAGCTCTCCGATCAGAAGTATACGCTAGACGGAAGGCGCGTTATTATACATTCAGTACACATTACGCAAACCTTCATGACATTTCTCTGAGACTGAAATACGCAAACCTACATGACATTTCTCTGAGACTGGACATGTTGCACAATGTACGTACAGTGGTCAACATGTTCTGCGTTGCAATGTCGCAGAAGATTATGAATAATTTTTTAAAGAGTCTGAGTGAAACGGTAAAAAAGCGCATGTTGCTTCATTATTTCGTTTCAAATTAGTTTTATCACTTAGAATTAGCTCCCTGGCAAAATTGAAGAAATTGTGGGCTTCGAGCCTATGCTGAACGTGGGCAAAATTATCCCAAAGTTAAAAATTATTGGTAACATTTTTTCTGGACCAGTTCTTTCCCGCCTCAGCGCTGTACCCGTGCGTCCACGCGATGTTGTGAGGACGCCTCATATTAAGCCGACGTACACGGGTCTCTTCAATGCGCCACGCGCGAGCAGTCCATACAGAGCACGCGATGCGCCCCTGCTCCTTTCCGCCTTTCCTCATTCAACCACCCGACAGAGTGTACCCCTCTACTTCTGTGTTGTTTGCACTTATCGTGCCTACTCCTCCATTCCCCTGACATCCCTCCATTCAGAGTTAAGGGGCGCTAGATTTGGGAAGCGGGGCTGGTGAGGGATTCAGGTCGGGCTGCATCGCGTCAGAGAGGAACTGGTGCAGTCAATGGGCCGGAGGGTGAATACGCCGCACGTAGGGAAAAGAGGGATCAGCCACATCAGGATGGCCAAACGGAAAGAATACAAAAGCAAACTAGAATTTGAAGGATGATATCGCGTACGTTACAAATAGAGTGAGGTGCGAAAAGGGGAGTGTGCTGGGGGGGGGAATCAAAGAGGGCCGCGGGACTATAGAAGCACGCCGTGATAGGATGCAGCGTGCATGTGCTTTTGATAGTAGTTTTGGGAAGGAGAAGGGGCAGGGAAGTGTGACAGAACAAGTGCAAGGAGGGAGGGAAGATCGGGACGAGGCTTGAGGAAAGCAGGGGGATAGCATCGACGCTGTGGCTGAGGAGAAGCAGGAAGTGTAAGCTTTGATTGTTAAACTATTTGAATTACTTTGATTTACTGCTTGTTTAGAGACATAGGGGTCGCGGGAGGTAGGAAATGAGTTTTGTCTGCACACGCCTTCTCCCCACTAGCAGTTGATGGCTTAAGCGTGACGGGCTGGGGACGACAGCATTAGAGCTGGTATCGGGGTGATTTTGCAGACGTACTCTGAAGTACGTGCTCTCATGGTTTTCCGAAGCGTTCCTTTCTTTGCGAGCAGAACTAGAACTCGTGGTGTCGGGGCATTCATGTTTGATGTAAAATGAGGTTGACGGTGCGGCACAACGCGTCTTATTTGACAGTGAGGACTATATATAATGCAAGAATGGCATCCCATTGGTTGAGGATGGCTGGGGGAATCCACAGGGACAGGAAGGATGTTGTGATCCGCGCTGGGAATAGCTGGGCTATCCCCAGCGCGGTTCAGGTGGTGTCAGTGGCGGATTACGATTCTTAATGGATCTAATCCAATTTCCTAGGTGGCGATGTGATCTGGATTAGTGGTTGCAGAGTCAAGCACCATCGTCACTCCCAAATTTCACGCTCAGTGGACGACCATTGCGTTGAGATAAGTAAATAAATGGCTTTGAAATCAGGATATTGTTGAAGAGATTGTGGGAGGTTTTCATCTGTCTTTTTTTGGTACTTATGTTTTGCTGAAAATTGAACTGTCTTTCATGCAGCTGATATTTGAGCTTGAATTATGTACATCATGAAGGGCCCACTAGAATGTGGTGAATTTATTGAATAATGCCCGTTATTCTTACGCTGACAAAGGTTTTCATCGCCTCCACTCAGCTACAGCCGAAGCAAGAACGTCTTTTCTGCGCAGAACCACCAATTTTTGCCGAAATAGATATTCTTTAGGGAGTCGTTTTAAGGATGCGGTGACTTAGACTATTATTTGTCATGCAAGAGTGGTTTGCAGGTTTTTATAGAACATTTTTGATACATTGTTTCGTAATTTGTGTTTACAGAAATATGATCACAATGTTTACTAGTAAATAATCCTACCCTGTTGAGTGCTAGGACCCCTAAATAGAAACTTTAGGAGGCTCTGCGCAACGGGAGATTTCGTTTATTTATTATATATTTTTTTTGTTTAGATCTATCCTGGATTCGTTTTTTCACAATAGCGATGATATGGGTAATTCTAGACGGATTCTTGCCGTTGTTGTCACCGTCTGGTGCCGTATACCTAATTATTTATTTATTTATTTATTCTCATAACTTAAGGGCCTAGGAGCGCTTTACATAGGGGGGGGGGGGGTATTTACAATAATGCGGGGTCATGTTCTCAAAGGAATATTTACATAGAACAAGAAAAGTTAAAAAGGTAAATGCAAAAACTCAAGAAGTTCGCACTAAAGCAGAAATAGTATTGCGATGCAGCACTCGGTATGACATGAAAGTAAGTATGCAATAACTCATGTAATATTGAACTTAGACTAAACAAAATAAAGGTACACAATGTTACAGTTCTACATTGCACATATCCTTTAATTTGCTAACAAATGTTTCGTGATCGCGATCAGTTGCAACATTTCTTGGCCGTCTATTCCAATTATAAATCGCAAAAAGGAAGGGTGAGTCCTGAAGGAAATTAGTACGGGCAAACATGGGTTTTAATTTGTAAACAACATTCAGGCGTGGGAAATGTTTCATGAGCTGGTTTAATCTGTGAATATAAGAACGAAAAATACCTGAAATATAGCCTGTGGAAATGAGACAGCAGTGTGATAAGCCTACGCTTTTCTAGAGTGGGTAATTTCAACAACGTTTCAATAGCTGTTGGGCTATATACCCGGAATTATTTTCTTGTGGTAAAGCGGGCTGCTCTGTTTTTAAAGACCTCGAGATTATGTATAAGATATTGCTTGCTAGGATTCCAAATAAAAGCCTGGTTTGTCATTTTCGAGCGAACTACAGTTAGGTATGAGAAGTTTAGTGGACTGGTTAGCAGAGTCCCAATTTAGTTTAATGAATCCTACAGCTTTTGTAGCCTTACTGCTTGTCGCCTGAACATGAGTACTCAATGAGAGGTTGTGTGCAAGAACACCTAAGTATTTTATTGTGCTCACATTATTGACTAGCCTATCGTTAATTATCATGTGAAAATATAACTGACGTTTCGTAGTTTTTTGTATATTGAGTGTACTTCATTTTTGAGACATTATTTTTCATTTGCCATTGATAGCATCAGTCGGTGATTCGGTTAATATCAGACTGCAGCACACTCACAACAACATGGTTTGCAATTTGTCTGTAAACTACACAATTGTTGACAAAAACCTTAATTGGGAACGACAATTGGCAATTTATATCATTGATGTGTATCAAGAATAGTATTGACCCTAACAAGCTACTTTGTGGGACACCTGAATTTACCTTTACTAATACAGACAAGGTATTATTAACAAAAAGAGACTACTAGCAATCGAACAAAAATTAAGCAATTTATTTAGAGAAATTAAGAATGATGTTAAGGATGCTCTGTGTCATACTTACGCAATTATGGGGGACCTTGTCGAAGCCATTGGGAAAGTGCATAGATAGAGCACAAATGTCTGTTTCATTGTGTATCGCTTCGGCAATATTTGTTTTTAGTTTGAATAGCTGAGTTTTGCAAAATAGGACGCGCTAAAAATCATGCTGACATGGTAATTACTTGTTCGTGGTGAGATGTGTCATAATTACTAATAATATAATGCATTCTAAAAGTGTTCACGGTATTCTTGTTAGTGAAATTGATCTATAGTTACAAAGCATGGGTAGTCACACCTGATTTATAGATGGAAGTGATGCGGGAAATTTTGTTTCAGGCGTCATCAGACACACACACACACACACACACACACACACACACACACACACACACACATATATATATATATATATATATATATATATATATATATATATATATATATATATATATATATATATATATATATATATTGTCATGACCAAGAAAGACACTGGGGCTCCGGCGCGCGGATAGCTAGAGCAAAGAAGATAAGAACGAAGTCAGAATAAGAACAGCTGGCCCAGGATCGGGTGTTGTCTCTTGTTCTCTGTCTAGTACATCCATATATATATATATATATAAATATATATATATATATATACACATATATATATATATATATATATTTATATTTATATATATATATATATATTTATATATATATATAGTTAAGTAGATCCTGCGTGAGCAGTCCTAACGTGGTTTATTTCAACGTTTCGGCCTATACAGTCGGGCATTTATCAGGATTGACTATATATACTCTTTATAATCTCTATATATATATATATATATATAATACTTAAGCGCTCGTTTTTCTGTGCTCGACGCAATAATATTGATATCTAACAGAAAATAATGCGAAGTAAAGTATAAAGGAAGGTAATGAACCGAATCGTAATGTAAATGTCAAGATTGAAAAGTTGGTAAAAAGATAACTTGCTGAAAGCAGCAACCGAACCTCTCACCTTCAAATAACGCGTTCGATGCTTTGCCACTGAGCTGCCCCCATCACCCAACCCACTTTTTAGGGCATATATCAATATTAACGTGGGAGTGACAGTCAGCGCCACAAGTAGCCAAGGCGGCGAGTGTGGTACACTCTTTATGAGCCTGTTTGGCGTCACGTAGCACGTGAACATATTACGAGCTGGTAGATGGCCAATAGCCCCTCGTATAAAAAATAAAGACACGAAGTCTGCCAGCACGAGACCCTCATTAACGGAATAGAAAAGAAGTCTATACTTAAGAGCTCGTTTTTCTGCGTTTGACCCAACATTATTGAGATTTAACAGACAATGATGCAACAGGAAGTATAGGAGAAGCTATTAGACCAAATTTTAATGTAAAAGTGAAGAAAGAAAAGTTGGTGGAAAGATAGCTTGCCGTGGGCAGGAATGGAACCGGCGACCTTCGAATAACGCGTTCGATTCTGTACCACTGAGCTACCACGGCGGCTATCTCCCTAGCCACTTTATAGGATTTATATGTGATTTCAAAGTGGGAGTGTCAGTCAGCGTCAAGTGTAGCCATGCGGCTGAGTGTGGCACACTCATTATGAGCCTGATTGGCGTCACGTACCACGTGAACTTATTACGAGCTGGCAGCTGCCCAATAGTCCCCCGTGTACAACCCAACGGCACCATGTCTGCCAGTACGAGACCCTCGTTAATGAGTAAAGGAGGGGGGGAGAGATGAAAAACATAGGTTTGCCACCCTACGCTGGGGGAACAGGAAGGGGGCATTAAGGAGAGAGAGATGAAAGAGAAGCGAAAGAGAGAGAGAGAGAAGACAGGATTGTCTGTCAAAGGGCTGACGCGTATGCAGCGGTGGCACTACACAAAAGTTAAAGGTGGTCACGTAGGCCTGTAGTCCTCAAAAAGCACAAGACAGCTTTAACTGCTTTTTGAGCCACGAAAGGTGAGGACGGTGTTCCAGTAGCATCTGCATTGGGAATGGCCGATCGTCCGATTGTCACAATGCGTCCGAAAGCCTCTGTCTTTCAGAGGCAAATCGAGGGCAATGGTATATCAGATGGTTGATGTCTTCTTTGGTGCAGCAGACGTCGCATTCCGCATTGTCGGTCAATGCAATGAGGGTTTTATATGTTTTTGTGAAGGCAACCCCCAACCAAAGGCGACAAAGAAGCTAAGCTTCACGTCGACGGAGTCCGGATGGAGATTGAAGTGCCAGTCAAGGGTTTATTTGGTAGAGTCTAGTATGTCTTATGCTTGGGGCATTCCACTTCAGCAAACACAGACTACGTGCCAGGTGACAAAGTGGCTTTGCAGCGTCAATTCTTGACAAAAGCATCGGAAGGGTGTGCTCTTCTTGGTGCGATGTGCGAGCCGCGTTGTCTGCGGAATGATTGCCACTGATCCCACCCACAATGCCCAGTTATCCACTGAAACTTGACCTCGTGGCCTGTTTCTGTGACGTGGTGAAGAAGCTTGACACGCTCGTAAGTTAACTGTTCATGGCAACCCTGTTGAAAGACTGATTGCGTCCTCTGTAGGGCCGGTTTCGAGTCGAAAACACAGCCCATTTATTCGGTCTCTGGGATTTGATGTACTCTAGAGCGCCACGTAAAGCCGCAAGTTCTGCCGCCGTAGACGTAGTGACGTGTGACAGATTGATTCACAGAGTGATTCTTCTAGCTGGAACCACCACCGCACCGCCAGAACCAGACGCTGTGGTTTAACCATCGGTGTATATGTGCACGTGTTTATTGTACATTTTGTGCTGGAGGTGCAAGCTCACTTGTTTAAGGGCTGATGAAGGCAAATTTGATTTTTCCGTATTCCTGGAATTGAAAGACGTACCTGCGAAAGTGTCAGGCACCACGAAGGTTACGACGGTTTCTCAGCAGGTGCAAAACCTGACGTAAACGACGCACGATGTGCACAGACAATTGAACTAAATTTCGTGTGGGGCCTCTCAGTAGCGAGGGTTGCCAAGTGGTGGGAAGGATTTCTATGCCCGAGGTACGTAGGCATCGTTCAATGGAGATGTGCGTCGTGATCGAGTGGTCCTGTGCAGTGGCAATTTTTCAGCTGTCGATGCGCAGTGGGGTAAACCAAGGCACATTTTAAGCCCCTGGGCTTGAATATTTTGGATTGTGCGCAGGTTCATTTTGCACGTGTTAGATATAACAGGTGTGCTTTCCCACAGGAATCCAATAATTATTACCTTTACAGCTGTAACATAGACACGACAGACACTCCCGAACATTTCTGGCAAGGAACCTGAACAAGCGACAAATGGCAGTCAGCCGCTTTTTCACGAAGTTTACGTGTGGGGTCCAAGACAGGTTTCCGTCGATTATAACTCCCAAGAACCTGTGACTCGGCTGCATGACACCAATTGCCCGTTAATTGATATGCCGTAAGCGGACATTGGCTTTTCTTGTGAAAGCCACGACTGCACACTTTCCACATGAAATTTCGAGCCCTTGTTTGCGTAGGTGATGCGATGTCACTGATGCTGCCTTCTGAAGTCGAATGCGAAGTTGAAGTCACACCTGATGTCCACACACAGATGTCATCAGCATAAATCGAAAGTCGTAAACTGCTTGGTTGTTTGCTAACTAGTCCAATGAGTGTTACATTGAACAGCGTCGGGCTTAGCACTCCGCCTTGCGGGACTCCTCGGCTACAGTAATACTCGGGTGTCGGGCCATTCTTTGTCTGCACGTGAAATAATCTACTCTGTAGGTAGCTCTGAACCCATTTGTATATTTTGCCACTGAGTCCCACTCCTAATACGCCGAGAAATGCTTCGTGGGTGACATTGTCGTATGCTCCTTTAACGTCAAGAAACAGAGAAGCAGATAACCGTTTGCAGGCCTTCTGGTGCTCTTCATATGTCATGATGTAAACTACATTGCCAATTGATGAGCGGCCTCGTCTGAACCCGGACATGGCATCTGGATATATTTCGTAGAACTCTAAGTAACATTCCAGACGTGTTAAAATCATCCTTTCCATAATTTTTCGCACACAGCTCGTGAGGGCGATCGGGCGGTAAGAGGAAATGTCCAAAGGTGACTTGCCGGCTTTGAGAAGTGGAATCAGGCGACTTGACTTCCCTTCCTGTGGAACCATGCCAGTTTGCGAGGAGTCGTTGTACAGCAGCAAGAGTGCCTTCTGAGCTTTCTCTCCTAGGTGACAGAGACCGCGGTAAGTAATGTCGTCAGGTGGTGGCGTTGAAGAACGTCTACACTAAGCAAGCGCAGCTTTTAGTTCGTCCATTGAAAACGAACGCTCCATTCAGGGATCACGTCAGGATACAGAAAAGTTGGGCGTCTTCGTCCCAGTTGCATTTGCCCCGCAGGCAATTCTTCGACGGAGAGAATCTGAGACATCAATCTCTTCGCAGCGTAAGTCAAGGGCCAGAGATTTTGATGGGTAGCACTGAGTAATGGTTGTATAAAGGCTCCGGACAGTTCTCAAGATTAGTGACAGAGCCTTTCTAGGATCCAGAGACTCGCAAAAAGATACCCATTGTTAGTTATCCAACTTGACCAAGTGACACTGTATTTTCTTTTGTGTGCGTCTGGCCACTCTCAGATCATCAAGTGACTTCGTGCGTCTATAACGTCGTTCTGCACGACGGCGAATCGCTCGGAGTTTTTCGAGATCAATGTCCATATCACTGCGAGATGAGCTCACCGGAAGCGAACGCGTGGTGGACTGTAGGACACTCTTTATTGCGTCCTCTAGGTTGAAGGGTGTGCCACCAACATAGTCTTCCTTGATTAACTTGTATTTTTGCCAATCGGTGCACTGGATGGCTCTGAAGGACTTGAGACTTGAAAAGCCGTCAATTTTCAGGTATGTTGGGATGTGGTAACTACCCCTTGTTTCCAAGTCCGAAAACCAGTGCACTCTGCTGGCAAACGAGCGTGAGACGAAAGTGAGGTCCAGGCAAATGCTATAGGCTGATCCGCGCAGATAATGAGGGCTGCCGTCAATCACGAGGATAAGTTTACATTCAGAAGCGAAAGACACTAACTCTCTACCTCTAATGTTGACCCTGGAGCTTCCCCATAGGTAGTGGTGGGCATTAAAGTCGCCAGTTGTCAATCATGGCTGGATAGTTGCATTTGAAATCCCGCGCAAGCGCTCATGGTCTAGACGACTTGATTGAGGTAAGTAGGCTCCGATGATTGTGAATGTGGTCTTCTTGTTTATTACTGTTAGGCAAACGCACTGGTTTTCTTCGTCAGGGGGTACAGGGTAATGAACAAGGGTTAATTTGCGCCGTGTGAACACAAGGACCTTGCTGCGCTCTCCGTGGGTAGAAGACATAAAGCAGTCATATCCAGACAGGCTCATGTGAGCTGACAGGTTCGGTTCACAAATCACAATTACGGGGAACTCGTTCGTGAATACATATTACCGGAACTCGGACTTACGCGCCCTAAGTCCTCTGGCATTCCACTGAAGGACAGATGGGTTCTTAACCTCCTCTGGAAGGATAACATGTCGCAGGCCATTGTTTTACCTTGGAGCTGCAAGCACCAGACTCAAAGTGTCCAGCACCTGGAGTCCGCTCTGCGCTGAAGGGGTGTTCATGTTGCTTAGGAGCATGCGCATTGCGCTAATAAGGGTCTGCAACATGTTAATGACCTGGCTATCCTCATTTGTCTTTTCATCAGTTGTTCGTGATGGCATCGAGGATGGTGGGATTCGATGCACCTCTGAAACAGGCTGTGTTCGTGGAAGCGATGGCCACTGTTCACGAGGTGAAAGTGTTCACCCTGATTCTGTTTTCGGTGTATCCGTCTTCGCAGAGCTTGATGATGGGGGCCAGTTGTTCTTGCTTGAGATGACGTGTCTCTATCGGCAGATGTCAAGTTTTGAGATGATCTTCTGTGGTGACGCCGACGTCGCCTAACAGAAGCAGAGGATTCTCTGTGCGTTGAATTGTCACGCACCATGCGTTTCAGCCCCGTGCGTTCATTTCGCACTCACGGGCAATTTTGAGAGGATGCTTTATGAGCGCCGTGGCAGTTCGAGCATTTGAACGCTGTTGCGTGGCAGGTGTCTTCTGAATGAGGTTCGCCGCACCGCGGGTACACGACATTGCTGGTACATACTCCTTTTACATGTCCCATCTTGAAACATCTGTAGCATTGTAGGGGCTTCGGTATGTATGGACGGACCTGGTGGCGAACGTGGCCAACTTTTACGTGTGGGGAAAGACTGTCTCCCTCAAAAACGATCTTCAGGCAACGTGACTGACCAAGCCTTGCGATGTGCTTGATGAGGATGTCATCTGTGGTCGGCTTTATTAAGATTGGAAAATCGTCAGCGGGAATCGAAATGTCCACGTCATAAATGACGCCAACACTGCCCATACAGTCAGGGGGATCAGTGATTTAACTATTACTCTGTCAATTTTCAATATGTTCTGTAGGCTTTGCAGCGGACTACAGTGTAAAACATCAACTGCCAAAATACTCTTCCGTTAGTTGATCCTGACGTCTTTAATCTCATATGGAGCAAGTCCTTCGAGGTTTGCAGAGAGGTCTTGCCTGTTAAGCCGCCGTAGGTTGGCTGAAGGGTCCAGAGCCATGAAGAGTGTATGTAGTGTGTGGCCAACGCTGCGCGGTAGCCTGCACGGTGGGTAAACTCGCCGTCGACGATGGTCGTAGCAGTCTCCTTTTTGCGTTGCGGCTCATGACGACTGTGTAGTCGTGGTCCAATGACTCGAAGCCGTCGGAGTAGAGCTCTGTGGCCTCGCTGTCTGTCAGACGTAGCGGTTGTCCACCTCGAAAATCCTGAGAGGCTTCTTCATTCGTTCTCGCAAGGAGGGAGCAGTAGCTCCCAGAATTTGCAGAAAAACGAATAGAAAACTTCACACAAGGGTTCAAGCGTTATTTGAAAAATACACTTCAAAGGAATGAAGTGTATACTCAAGGGCTCGTTTTTGCATCTTTTGACACAATGGTAATAAGATATAACAGACGATAATTGCAAGGAATGTATGGGGGAATATATTAGACCCAATTGTAATGTAAATGTGAAGAAAGAAAAGTGGGTGGAAAGATAACTTGCCGTGAGTAGGATCTAAACCTGCGACCTTCGATTAACGCGTTCGATGGTATACCACTGAGCTACCACTGCGGCTATCTCCCCAGCCACTTTATTGAGTTTATATGTAAATTCATAGGTGGGAGTGTCAGCCAGTGCCACCAGTAACCGTAGAAACGAGTGTATCACTCATTTGAACGAACGAAAACCTCTGAAATCATCAAGGATTACGTGACTTTGAACATTGACCTCGATCAACAACGTCGTCTAGGTATCGGGCGCTAAATCGCCGTCTTTCAGCAAGCTTTCCAAGACGCCGCTCACCTAGCCCACGTCAGGAAAACTAAAGTCAGGGGCCTGGGGAGGCAAGGCCGCTGTCGACGCTGAAGCAAAAATACCTCCATCGCTGACTATAACCGACGATGAAAGACTCGGCAACCGGTGCTGTAACGACGACGTCACTTCTGATTTGCGCGTGCTTGTTGATGGCTACGAAGTCATCGCGCTGGTGTACACTGGCACAGATTATTCGGTAATGAGCCGTGAACTTTCGAAAACGCTGCGGAAAGTGATGCCGCCATGAGAGGGGCCACAGATTCAGGCAGCAGGAGGACACCTCATAGACCCAACGCGAATATGCACTGTAAGAATCGGAGTACGGGGTTTCACGTACGCGGCAAGTTTCGTAGTGCTGCACTAGAGCTTAAGGTGATTGATTAATAGAATGGACTTATTGAAGGCTAACGATGCTGTGATCAACTTACGAGAATCCTGTGTTTCATTTTCAACGAGGCATGCTAACGCAACCTTCGACACTGACAAAAACAGCCATGACCTCTGTATTGCGGACGAAAACGTCGTGGTACCGCCGAGATTGTGCGTATCAGTTACGACAACAAGCAAAGCGTTCAGTGACTTCGAAGAATTCGCCGACAGCAAGACGAGCCTGATACATGAAAAAGGAATCTGCATAGCATGAGGCCTCGTTCAGCTACACGAAGGATGCCCCGACGTCTTGCTTGCCAACTTTGGATACGAGGTGCAGCACATTGCGAAGAGAACTGTCATCACCACTTTCAATGACTTCGTCTGGGTCACGGAGGTGAGTGTTTCCGACACCTCAACCTCCGGTGTAACAGATATAGATTCTGTTCTCAAGTCCATCGATATTCAACCACAATTACTACCCGACCAAAAGGAACAAATTGAGAGCCTCGTAAGGGAATTCGCCACATGCTTCTCGGTATTATCCTAAGTTTAACGTACAACTATCGCCAAACATTGTATAATTGTGGACGAATAGGTGAGGCCCATAAATCAGCATCTCTACCGAGTTTTGCCAAGAGAGAGAGAGGCTATTGGCAGACAAGTAAAAAAAAATGCTACGGCACGACGTAATCCAACCGCCAGCAAGCCCATGTGCGTCCCCTATGGTCCTTTTAAAGACGAAAGATCAGACCTTACATTTCCGCATAGACTATCGGAAACATAACGCCATTACTAAGCGCGATGTTCACCCTCTTCCATGAATATATGGCACTCTGGATAGACTAGGAGACACGAAGTACTTTTCCTCGCTTGATCATAGAAGTGGATATTGGCAAATAGAACTTGATGAAAGGGATCACGAGAATATAACATTGGAGACACCAGACGGTTTATACGAATTCAAAGTGCTCCCAGTTGGCCTTTGTTCACCACGTGCCACCCTCCTGCGAATGATGGACTCAGTGCTCTCCAGCCTGAAGTGGCAATGTGGTCTCAATGATCTTGATGACATTGTAGTTTTCCCGAATACCTTCAAGCTTACGCTACTCTTCCAAAAACTGAGGTGAACAACTCAGCGACAGAAAAAGAATGCCTAACAGTCATATGGGCTATCATCAAGTTTCGGCCATATTTACACAGTAGACCTTTCTGAGCCATTAGTGACCACCATTCATTGTGCTGGCTCGCAAATCTCAAGGACCCGTCTGGAAGGCTTGCAAGGTGGATCCTACGGCTGCAGGAATACCACGTAACGGTCGTATATGAATCCGGTCGAAAGCACAGTGATGCTGATTGCTTGTCTCGAGCACTGATTGAACCAATGGTCTCCACTTCCACAGAAGATGGGCAAATTTTCTTTTTTTGGAGCAGTGACGGCATCACAAATGACGCATCACCAGCAATCTGACTCGGAATTACTTCTACTGATCAATTAACTAAAAGAGCACTGTGTTGACGTTACACGAGTGTTTGGTCGTGGTTTGCAGACGTTTACCTTGTGGAATAACGTCTCGTATAAACAAAACTTTGAGCACAATACAATGAATTCCTGCTCGTCTATTCTTCACTGGTTCTCCAGAGATCTTGGAGGCCTGCCACGACGACCCATCATGGGGATACTTGGGAGTAAGCAGAACGGTAGCACGCATTCGTACTAAGTATTACTGGCCAAAGTTGCTGAGTTCCGTGCAACACTACGTTAGGAATCTTCCGGACTGCCAGAGACAAAAACACCACCTTTGAAACCTGCTGGGCTCCTACAACCTACGGAGCCACCAGGGGCACCATTCAGACAAGTGGGAATGAACTTACTCGGCCCATTTCGTACTTCATCATCTTGAAAGCGGTAGATTATAGTGGAAACTGACTATCTGACTCGATATGCTGAGACGGGGCCGCGTTTACGGCTGAGTTGACGAAGTCCATAGGAAAATTGATGCACACCAGTCATAGAAAAACTACAGCGTATCACCCACAAACAAATGGACTAGACGAACTACTGACAGAACGTTGGCTGATATGTTGTCGATGTATGTGTTTCTGGAGCACCGAACATGAAACAAAATCTTGCCGTACGCAACGTACGCTTACAATACTGCACTGCAAGAAACGACCAGTGTGACGACTTTTCAACTTGTTTTCGACCGACAGTTAGTACAACTTTAGATGCAATGCTGCCTGTAGAGGAAATGTCCGAGCACAAACATGATATCAATGAATTTGTACAAACAGCCGAAGAAGCAAGACAGCTTGCACGAAATCGTATTCCCAAGGAACAACAAGTCGACACGTGTAGACACAATCTGCGACGAAGAGACGTTCAGTACGCACCGGGTGGCAGAGTTTGCATGTGAATTCCCGTTAGAGTACGTGGCTGGTCAGAAAAGCTGCTACGCCGCTTTTTGGGTCTGTACAAAGGTCATCAATGGATTGGTTCTCTGAACAATGAAGTTGTTCTGGACGGACAAGAAAACTCATCATGGCGGCGTCAGCGCACAGAAATTGTGCATGTCGTAAGAATGAACCATTATCATGACAGACGATCAACCATCAAGCAAACACTGGCCCTTCACGAAAACAGCTTTCACCAAGAAGCTCTTTGAACGAGCCTGGAAACCATCTCCTTTGAAGCATTGAGACGATGCAGTTTTGGTAGGGGGGGGGGGCAACGGCAAAAGACACAAGAAAACTATGAACGCTCTTGGATTCTTATGCCCTCCCAATATTAGAAAGATCACCAATCCATAAAATAGCACGTGTTAGCAGGAGCCATATAACAGCAGCCTCAAGAGAGACTCTAGAGAAAGAAGATGAGGTGGATGCTTTTGAACGGACCATTGTCAGGAGCGGACACATAGACTTTAAGTCGTCTGTTTCTGGGGCACAAGTTCGTCCCAACCACTTCATTTACTTAAAATGTAATGTTCAATTTTGCGTTACAATATATTAGGATACAATCCAAGAGGATCGTATTGGATCACATAACGATGATAGTATCTTTCATCTGGAATACATCTTGTTCTGTCAACGAGTGTCGTATCGCAATACCATTTCAATTATCTTTGCTCAGCCCGGTGTGGTCGTTAGAATCTGAAAATGTCGCACCGTACTACAAACAACATCGTTGCAGAAGACTCTTCGTAATTATATCTACCTCTAGCGTTTTGCTTTTTTTCTGTTAGCACAATGTGGCAGCGCCCGCGAAATACGACATTGTGCAATGTCGTCTGCACGACTGCAAGTCAAGCCAGCAATATGCATCTTCGAAGTCAATCACTCCCGAGACAACACCACGCATGCATATCTATAACCGTTGCAGTCACTGGACCACTCACATGATCACCAGAGTTAGTCTATTCACACATATAGGAGAAGAAACTATGCCGAAAGCTGTTTCCGATTCTTTTTTTTTATCTTTTGGGATGAAAATGGAAAGAAAGGAATACTGCTGTATTGAAATAAAGTATTACGCGCTAGAATACGTACGTGGCAAAAACGTTTTACTCAATCATATTGCGCGACATACTGTTAGCAAAGGTGTTTATACAGCCATTGCAAACTTAAAGGACCCCTGACACGAAATCGGGAAACTCGAGATGCTTGTGTTCTTTGATAATATTTCAGGCAGGGTCATCTCTGACCGATCATTACCGGCGAGCATTGTATAGAATATATTTTAATATGGTTTTAAAGTAAGGGGCGTGCTTCTCCGAGTATTCAGGTACAATCGACATTTTCTGTGGTTTCACGAAAACGGGCATCCCCTTCTGACGTTGAAGAGGTCAAGAGCAGTTGCGGGACGCGCAAAATACCCCCACTGGCATCGGGCAGAGACTGTTCTTCGTCACACGTCTCGCTCTGCTGCCGGGCTGCTGTCGAGGTAGTTTGAGCTGCTTTCGCCAGGAATGCTTGTCTTTTTTCGGAGGGGGGCACGCTCAAGGACCCCACGTCGTTTCATTCTGCACCGCTCATGGGTCCCCCTATTATTACTGCACAATTTTTAGACGGGCATTTCTAACTGACCCAAAATCGTTCTGAGTGATTACCACTAGCATCAATTATACATTGTGTTAAAGCATTGACGATACAATTTGGGCATTAACATGCGCAAAGCTACAAATTACGGCAAAAAACTCGTTAACAAAGTTTTCGCTGTCAGGGGTCCTTTAAAAATTCTTCAGTTCACCCTGATCATTCTTACTAACATGTAAGAGATGCTATTACAGTCTTCTTATTCCCCGTGACATTGATAAAAGGAAAAATGAGTGTGCACAAGGTAACGATCATCCCCCTGATCCGTGCGATTCGTAAGCCCGTTCAGACACACACCGCTAGAACTCGCCATCGCGAAGCCATCTACCGTTGTGAGTCACACCTTCCCATTCGATAAGTATACATCGTCAGTGTCGACACCCACTGATGCCGTGGTCGTAGCTTAGTACAGATTATCCTCTCCCATCGCATGCCTTAATCTCGAGCAGGGTGGATGGTGACGAAGCACAAAGCAGCACGCGATTTTTCAACCCGCGTGTTTACGGGAGTTTCTCGTTGCCCCAGAATTGGGCAGCGTATCAGCAAAGTCTGTTTAGGGGCCGGCTTAAAATATACGGGGTACATTCAACATAGCAAATGGGTTCTTGCGTAATACAGATATCATTTTATAATGTATTTACAAACAATTTTATTTTGTTACAACCGTCCAATTGAGTGGGGACATGAATACGAATTTATGTGATCACAAAATGGCATGTGGCTGCACAGTTTGCCTTCCACGCATTCATTGATCGCGTGTCTTTCTCTGCGAAACCATTCAGCCATCTACTAAAGTAAGTGGTTAACCCATAAATGAGCCACATAACCTAAGCGTTCAGTTTTATTGTGGGTAGCTGCCGCCTGCAAAACGCCGCTTTTGGGCTTTACAGGCATGACGTCTTTCATGTTTTCATGTTTTAACAGGAAGTGCTTTTTTTCTAAAACAGCGTAATTCAGTGCATTTGGCAAGAATGTAATTAGCAGCGAGTACTGCACCCGATTTATTACAAAAGGTTTGATCAGCACTGGCAGAAAAGTTAGAGTGTATACTGTGTGTTGGCCCAATGCACGTTCTGCCTGCCTATCCTCCTCGATCACCGTACCATTTATCGTCCACGTCCGGTGCCTCATTTCGAACCACTCGTTTTTCCCACTGAAACGATTGTAGTACGCCCTATCATAGCAGCTGAGTCAGCCAGCGTCCAAGCCAAAGCCCAGCCAAAGCCAGCAGTGTCAGGTTGACGCCTGTCATCGAGCACCAACCATGGCCACGACACTAGCACCTCGTCCTTGCCTTTTTATTCTTTGCCGCATCCCTCCGGTGGCTCTCCCATAGTGCATACTGGGAACCAGTGTTTTGTGCTGGGTGACCAGATCTTTGCACTGGATTCACCACATGCTGAGTCACGGTATATGATTAGAAAACTGCCCTAGCGTTACAGGGCCAAAAATGAATTGCGACGGCAAATGCTACGAAGTAGACACGACCGGGAAAATGCTAATTCCCAATACTCAATACTAATGTGCAATGTTAAGCAATACGCTAACGTGCAGGTGTATTTTGACTACTTCCACTACAACAAGGGTTACATGATGATAGTGCACGGTAGTGATCAGGTAGAAGATAGGCCAATAAACGCCAAATAAGGTAGAAAATTCTCATATTTCAAAGACTAAATAGGCAAACTAAGACACTCCTAACCCTAACCTAATCATCAGACAAACACGGGATTTTCGTCACCGGCGAACAAACACTTTATCCCATTTACCTTTGTGGAACTAGAAATAGGAAGCAGACTGACGCCACTTGAACAGGCCAGGTGAGACGTTGTAGCCAGTAATGGCCGGAAAAGGCACTCTACTTGCCATAATCATAAACAGCCTATCAATTATCGTTTCTTCTCTTTCTAGCCTGGTCAAGCACCAAACACCAAGAGACACTATGTAAGCTCTGTGCACTGTATATAAACATACAGTATACAATCAACTACCATAATTAAGGCACCATTTACTTTTGTGTGTGTACCAATTTCTATGTAAACGGTACCATGTTTTTAAGCGTCTGCTTTATTGTTTTATTTAAGAATTTTGATGAACTCAGCTGTGAAAATAAAGACACGTGACTTTCCTCGCGGTCGAAATATCGTAGCTTCAGTTTACAGATGCGTCCTACGTAATGAACTAAATTGAAACAGGGCCAGAATGCCAAAGCATTCTCGCAGAGTTTTTTTTATATTTGTCAGCATCATGTAGAATGATGAGCCAATCAGAGATGACAGGACAATACAGTCTTCAGTTTACGCGCACACACGTGGGTATGCGCACACACATATTCTCATTTGAGTAGCGTACTTGTTATATTCACCCGAGCGATGCACGGAAGACTGGAGCCAATTTTCTCGGCGCCGTTTTTCGTTCGGGGACGTTGAGCTCTTGATTACGAAGCGGAATCAAACAGCCGCACAATGCACTGGAATGCACTGATGCCGAAGCCAAGGATCCTGTAAGGGCCATTAAAGCAGGATCCCTTGGTCTTCATGACTGCTCATTAGCTAAGCAGCCATTAATATTGTATGGCTTCTTATTCATTCCTTCACAATATTTATACGAGAGGCAGGTTTTTTTCTTTCATTGGAGCTGATTAGTTCGCATAGCTGGTTGTTGCAGAACAATTCATTTTGCAACAGACAAGTCTGATCTTGCGTTACCTACGCTAATGACCTATAAGTCACGCCCTTTGTGTCTTCATTGCTTCGGCGACACCTTAATCACCTGAAGGCCTTTTATTGCGCGTCCTTTATTGGAACTTTTCGCTTGGAGCGAATAGAGCGTAATAGAAGTTACGTTTGGAATGAAGTAATTAATACTACCACCGCCATAAGCCTAAATAATTTGCGGCCCGTTAGTGGACTTCATTTCCTGTACCACAACCCACTGATTAAGTGACGCTGACGCAAGCAGCCGTGGAAGAGGCACTTAATAAGTGAATGAAAAGTAAAAGAATAAATGATTTGTGGTAAGGACGTTAAATGAGGATTGGGTAATGCCTCAATGAGATTATTTAGATCTTGCATGATTAATTCTGGCTTCGGAGAGCCCGACTTCTTTGAATAGTTCTGTGAATTTTCCAGTGTGCGCAAGTTTTAGCTTTGTGTTTAGAGACCACATTAGATCTGTGTGTCATGCATTATGTGTGCTTGTGTTAACACTGATACACGTTACGATGACTGCTTGTAGGCATAATACTTTCACTGTAATGTCTCATTTATAACACTGCTTTAAGCATTATTCATCGCGCCCATCTCAGCAGCCCTCTGACGGGAAAGAGCTTCTTGAAATCTGCTATAAAAAAGGTAATGAATTTTTCCGCGACCATGAAGCTATAAGGTTTTAATTCATTCGGGAATTATTGTTGACATTGCTTGCTTGAAGTGTCTTATTTCTTTTTTTTGGTGGGGGGGGGCAACTTGAAACCCGAAAACGCCATATGAGAGGCCCGTCAGGGCGTTCATTACAATCGAATATGTCAACTTCACGCGACGCGAGACAGACATGAAAGTTCACTAATGTAAAATTTTAGAAATACTTTTCAAAGTAAGCCACTCTGCAAGCTTAGTTAAGGACAAACACCATCCGTGGCTGGCGTAGTGACATATAGGAGGCGCAATCATTAAAAAGAAGTTGGCGCAAAAACCTGCGACAGGAACTGGCGGACCAGTCGCGTTTCAAATAGCACAGGTGACACTGTCTCAGGACTAAAAGGCGACAAGGAAGCATATGGTGCCTTGTGCCTGGCCTTGCAACGTCACTATTGGAAATCACCAATAAGACTTTAGCGTACACTATCTTCTGCAGCTTGGGGGGGGGGGGGACTATCGCGTCTTATTAAGTCGTTTGCGCCTCGTGGCGCACACATGTCTCGCGGATAGGCCGCAATTGGTCTACCAGCCACGAGTGATAGGTGTCTCACTGCTCACGCGATCTCGCCATCGTCATCATCATGGTTAGAGCGGTCGCCATAGCAGTAGCGCGGTGGCGAGGCTTGTTATGCGAACAGGAGAAAGGAGCCAGTGTCTTTGGCGTATAGCGGCTAGTACAAAACAGACATCTCCTGTGGTTGGTCCATGGCGAAAGCACCGCAGGTCGTCTCCTTTGGTACGGCACCGCGAGTCGAACAACGGGGACGCTGCCTTCGCGTCACCTCGTGTTTGTTGTCATTTGTTTGAGTGTTGTATTGGGAATAGTGTATAAGAATTTCTAGTGTGTCACAGTAAGGTTTAGGGGCGAAGCTTTTTATAGCGGCACCCGTTCGTCCTTTGTAGCCGTTGTAGTATGTAAAAAGTATAACATTTTGACCTCCAAGGTGGTGCCGGTGAGAGATTTATTCTGTGCGTCGTTGAACAATAAAAAAATAGTGCTCAGTGTACATGACAAAGGCTGCTAATGGGGAATGAGAGACAGGAGCATTCGCCTTTTAGTTAACGCGCACGCTGCGATCCCCATTAGCATGTAGCGGCGAGAGAAGGAGAGACGTGAGATGACGTCGAAGGCGGCCGATGGGGCCGTGCCGATCTCGCCACTTTATTGCAGGCCTGAAGCGGAGCCACGTCGGCTACCAGCGTCCGCCACGCCAGGCGTGTCAGCTCGTTCTCCTTCTCTCGCCGCTACATTGGTGACCCGAACGAGCTTCTGGCCTGGCGGTTTGGACGCTGGTAGTCGACGTGGCTCCGCTTCAGGCCTGCAATAAAGTGGCGAGATCGGCACGGCCCCATCGGCCGCCTTCGACGTCATCTCACGTCTCTCCTTCTCTCGCCGCTACAAGCAGCCATTGGCATGTACATCAAGCGCTATCTGACAAAAAAGGGTTGCTACGTTATACTCGCTGGGTGTAACCTCCTTAGTTTTAGAAAAGTTTAGCGAGCGTGGAGCCGCAGTGCAATGAATAAAATGGACTAGTATATACCATGAATGAACTCGAGGTGGGGACTCGCTCGCTGGATTCCGTGCCGAACGGTTGTGCCCTCGCAATTGCTGACGTCAGCGTAGCTCTGGACGACTGGACTTGCTCTACGACATCTCCTGACGCCAACAAGAGCTCTCGCAAGTGGTGCTCCGTCCTCGGACTCCTGTGACCGTGTTTCCATCTTTCCTATCTCACCTATCCCCTCGATGTGTCGTCGCTCTCACGCTTTCACGCTTACCTCATCTCTCTTTTTCTCTCTCTACACTTTTATTCCTATACTGTTAATCCCTCCCACCCCCATCCCCTGTGAGCTACTGTTGAGTTGTAGCTCCCTGATGCAGACAGTTACGGGGCTCACTTTTCTTTTCCCTCTTACAACATAACCACTCCCCCCACTCGAGGTGGTTAAAGGTGGGAAGTAGGTGCGAAGCGCAAGCCATAAGAAAGTAAAAGCCGAATTCTCCTGACCCTCATTTCTCATTAGCAGCTATTTGCATGTACATTGAGCACTATCTGACAGGAAAAGGTTGCTACGTTATACTCGATGGGCGTAACCTCCTTGGTTTTAGAAAGGTTTAACGGGCGTTGGGCCGCTGTGCCATTAATACAGTAAACTAGTATATACCATGAACTTGAGGTGGTTAAAGGTGGAAAGTAGATCCGAAGCGCAATCCGTAAGAAAGTGTGCTTGTGCCACCTCTCGTTTAGTCCTTGGAATGCCCGCTGGATGACGGTGCTTCTATATGGGGAATATATGATGAAAAGGTGCGAGATGTTGGTACTTGGAGTGTTGAATAGATAGACGAACGGACACACAGACAGATGCATGGATGGACGCAAGAACGGACGCAGGGGCGGATGCATGGGCGAACGCAGGGACGGACGCACGAACAGACGCACGCACAGATGGGCGGATGGACGCATGGACGGTCACACAGACGGACGTGTGGACAGACGGAAGCAAAAACGAATGGACGGACGAATGCTTCGCCCCGCTCTCCATCGATCACTCCGTGGATATGCTGCCATTTTGTTTTTCATTGGGCTGGCGGTGCCGTTTGTAAACGTATTTGAATTATTGTACGCGATAATTGTTGTGCTTCATTCACGCCTGCTGTGCCCGTGTGTTGTGAGAATGGCGCTTTCTTTTCGAGATCACACAAGCTGCAGTAGTACTGTGAAAAAAAAGTCATGCGCAACTCAGAAGTACCATTTTTTGTAAGGTGGCCGTTTCGATCCGTTAGTTTGCCATTTTAATGAGTAAACTTGCAAGACCGACACACGGGCACTAAAAGAGAAAAACAATTAGAGGCACGAAGCGCAGACATACAACGTTTTTTTTTATTTAGAGAATCGCGAGAGGTTTTTTATACATGCCTGTCACACACAGCGATTTTCACGAGATTTCACAGAGCATGTGTGCACTGGAAAACTAATAGACCAAGCAATGGATGGGTCACTGGTACCTTGTATTTTAGATATACGTGGAGCCTAATTCACAGCGAAAGCTGTTAGAAGATAGAAAAATTGCCCGCAGCTTCCCTCGGGGGAACACTGAGGAGGATGCGGAGCATATAATTGGTTAACGGGGTGTTAAATTGGGACTTACTTGGGTCGATGGCTAAATTGGTTAACGTGGTTGTGAAATGGGGTGTTAAATTGCGACTTACTTGGGTCGCTGGCTAAATTGGTTAACGTGGTTGTAGGAGGGGTGTTAAATGAGTGAACACGTACGACACGTATGCGAAAGGGCGGTGTTTATTTATTGCGACGAACTTTGAGCACGATGGCTTTTAGATGCCACTTTGGCCGGCGCTGGTCGAAGGGACGTCGATCATTGCGACCTCGGACGTCGACGCGCCGTACAAACCAACCGACGAGCGGCAACTGAGCGAGCGAGCACCGACCTTGAGTATGTATACAGCGCGACGGCGCATGCACTGTCAGCTGTCGAATGTTCGAGAAGGGGGAGAAGCGCAACGGCGCATGCGCGCGCGTCAGCTGCCGATGTTCTCGAAGCGCGACGGCGCATGCGCGCGCGTCAGCTGCCGATGTTCTCGAAGCATGACGGCGCATGCGCGCTACAGTATACAGCTAGCGAATGTTCGTGAAGAGGAGAAGCGCACGCGGTGTGTAGAGGAGGAAGGTTGCACAGATGGTGGAGGAGTGAAGCGCGCGCGGTGTGTAGAGGAGGAAGGAATGCACAGATGGTGGAAGAAGGAGGAGGAAGCTTGCGGACGACGCCGCACTACAAGCCTCGAGTATTAGATGCTCCGCATCTAAAACACGGTTGACGTGCGGAGCCGTAGTTGTCCGCCGCTGCCGCTGCCGCCGCCGGTGTACGTAACCAGTACCTATGAATAAAAAAAACTTAATATTAACAAAAAAAAACGCCAGGTCTGCGCAGAAGGCATATCATAGCCACAGCGAAAGTTGGAAGAGTGGCCTTTCAGAGCCTTCACAAACACTCATTGGGTAACTGCTGCAAACGCACTTGCTTGATACCCATTACGGCATAATAAATCTTAAGGGTAGTAGGCCGGCGTTTGCTATGCTATCTTTCGTCATTTTTCGCAGAAGCGTGGTATCCACTAAACCCCGCACCTCCACCAAATTGTTAAGGCGTTTATTAGCCGGCAACGAGCGAGAATATGCAATGGCGACAGTCACAGCAAAGCACGGGCTCTCAGCGCGAGCGGCGTCCTTGTTGGGTAGCCCCACTAGAAGGTACGCAAGAGTTCGACCCATTTCATAGTTCGGAGGCTTCGCTACACGAGAAATTTGGTGCCAGTTGTTCATGCAGAGGCTGACGACGAGAAGGAATTATGCCTGAAGCGCGTATGCGCCACAGATAATAGCTGAACAAATTCAAGCTTTTGTAATGGGTTGGAACGTTGGATGGCCCACTTGTTACGCATTAGCATTGTGCGACCACTGCTTGTTGTTTCGCTGTTTTAAAACGCTTGATAAGTCGTATTAACGTGAACGCTTTTGTGACATCAAGCCTACGTAAGGTAAGTTTGCCAACCAAGTGCAAAAAAAAAGCTGACTTGGCTTAGTGGTAGAATACTGGGCTGGCACCCAGCGTACCCGGGTTTGAGCGCAATTGTGCCATTGGTACTAAGTTTTTTTCTTTAAATTTCGAGCGATATGGTTACAGATACTGGTGGCGGACAACTACGGCGCTTATAAGAACTTCACTATGAAAATATTAGGGACACAATGGGATTCAAAACCGGTTCTGTTGCGTGCCAGCCGAGTATTTTACCACTAAGCTATGGCAGTGCTAGTAACTCACTTCTTAACTGGCCCCAGGCAGGCTTTATGTTGAAAAATAAATTGCAATAATAGGAGTAATAAAGCATTTTATAACATCAAACGAACGACCAGGCGTCGCATATAGCGAATTGCGTAACGAGTGGGTGATCCAAGGCTCCAACTCATCAGAAAACTTGTTCCGGATCATCGAATGCATGTGGCGCAAACACACGTAAGGTATAGTACTTCGTCTTCAGCATCCACTGCATAAAAAAGTGCAAAAACAATTCGTAGCAGGTGTGTAGCCGATCCCACGCTCTGCAATAATTTACGAAGGAAAGGATAGGAAATTCTGGCCTACTACACAAAAAGTATGATTTTTTGTGGCGTAGTAGGTACCCAGCAAGTTTGTTTGTAGCAGTTACCCAAAGAGTGTTTTGAAATGGCTCTGAAAACCCGCTCGTGCGGCTTTCACAGTGACTGTGCGGCGCGCTTCGCGCACACCAGGCGTTGTTATAAACCACGTCAATACCTTCGGCTACTGACTTTTAAATAAACAACTCAAGTACAGGCCTAAGGTAATGCGATGAAAAGGGCTAGTTGGCTCATGTTCACTTCTGTCAACATTGTGTCATGTGTTTGATAACACTACGTTAACATGTCTCCTGTGTTCTTTTTACACGCCGTCAACACATTCTGTTAAGACTACGTCCTGTGTTTATTGCTCTCTGTAGCTACCGTAAGCTTATCGCAAAGCTACAGGCCTTAACCCACAATGCTTGCCGTGAATTGCCAAACAGCCAACTGTTTTATTCTCGACATTATCAGCACGCTCGTGTAGAGGAAGAAAAAGATGCGAGCAAAGGCTGTTGCGACTTTAGGAGCTTCCAATAGGCTATGTTGTTCCCAGAATAAGGCAAATATAAGCGAGATGGTTGTGCTAATACTTAGCCTTGATCACTCCTTCCTCCAACAGCACTCGTTAAGTAGATCTTCTGAGGCCGTCTCGTTTTTATTGTTAGTAGCAGGTGGTTTTATCTTTATTGTAGCAGTCAACTGCTTCCGAGTTTGAGAAGTCGCGGCGTTCATTTGCAGTGTGTAACTCATCTATCTCGTATATGGTAGCCACTTCAGACCATAGAGGAATGGTCGAAATCCTCTGTGTGGAAAAAAGATTTGAAACTATAGTGAAGAATGAATCAAGAAATATAAAAAATTAATTGAAAATTAGGGATGCTTGTAGTGAATGTTACTTAAAATAGACGTAATAGTGTGAATTATGTTGACTGAGAAAACAATAAAGCTGGCCCCGTGGATAGTTAAAACCTAGACATAGGGACACTTACGCTCTAGAGGCATAGGAAGGTGCCTCAAAGTACAGTGTGAACGGACTTAAGAATTGGCATTTCGTGCCTACGTAGTACTTGTTCGCCTGGAAGGCAGTAGACTAAACTCGTTTACTGTTCGAATATAATGAATTGAGCGTCTAATTAGACTGTAGAATGCCGATAGATCAGACTTAAGGTGCATGTACAACACTGCACTTCATGACAAATTATTTGCTCTGACTGGTTGAGATTAGTAAAACCTTTATGGGGAGCGCACTGCATCAGCATACTCTACCATTCTTATGAGCTTAGGGTAAGAAAAAGAGTGTCGTTAATCGCTGTACCCATCCGCCATAATACAGAGGCGTCATTATAATGCCATCGTACTATAATGTCAGCTGGAGACGTGTGCGCGCTTGCAGTGGCTTGCGCTCGCTCCCTTGACGTGTAATGGAGATGCGCGATGGTCAACCACGAAGTCTTAGCGCACTGTGTGAGCTCACGCAGTCCATAAGTTCACACGAAGGGTCCTCAGAGTTTAGTGAAACTACATTTCATCGCTTGAGCAGCGCTTGAGCCATTTCATCACTCAAGCGCTGCTAAGGAAGCCTTAAGCTTTAATCTTGTGTACAATTCGGTTGCCCGCACATATTTGCTAGGCAACCATTTTCATTGGAGTCAACATAAGAGAAATAAAAGAAAATGTAAAGAATATAATGACGCCAGTGTATCAGCCTGCCTTCAACCAAAGTTATAACTGTCTAATTAAACAGCAGCTTCGCCTTGGGAGCGAGCACACCCAGCTGAAGCTTATAAACTATTCCAAAAACTTAAGCATCAAGCCACATTACATGAAGGAGGAATGATTTACGCCGATATTGTTAATCAATAATTGCGTGCAGATCAATGCACTAAAGCTGTTCTAATTGCAAACAACACCTCTGCTGTTGCGACAATTCAAACATGCTGGGTAAACATCACGTGTTATCCTTTGCGGTATGAATTGAATAGCTCTACGAATAAGCGCCCTATTTCTGGATGGATAGATAGATAGATAGATGGATAGATAGATAGATAGATAGATAGATAGATAGATTAACGTTCCTAGGTTTTGCTAAGGAATGCTTCGCATTCAATATAGTGCGCAGGCAAGATACTTTGTTTTACGGGCAAAGCTCCTTAAGGTGTGGGCTGTGCGTCCCTTGTATGTAGCCACCTCTCGTTTATTTCTTGCACTGTTCACTAGATGGTGGTAGCGTCCGCTGTATGTAGTCACCTCTCGTTTAGTTCTTGCAGTGTTCCCTAGATGGCGGTACTTGTAGCTGATGATGAAGAATGAGCATGGTCTATAAAGAAAAGGGGGACAAAGCTGACATAAACAACTACCGCCCTATAACAGTGACATCGGTGATCTACAGGCTGGCGATGTAGGTTATAAAGGAAAGAATGCAGGCATGAATAGACGATGAGGGGAGGCTGCGGGAACGACTAAATGGGTTTTGGACACCAAGGAGGTTGGAAGACATTCTGTTCTCACTGACGCTGTGCATCGAAATAGCAGAAAAGGAACACAGGCCCCTGTGGCAATCATTTTTGGATATCAAGGCAGCATACGATAGTGGGATTCAAGAGGACTTGTGGGGAATACTGCACACACGAGGTGTGGAAGATGGGGTCACTAATATTTCAAAGCATATCTATAAATATAACAAGGTAGTTATGAAGTGGGAAAAACAGGTATGCAAGCCCACAGGGGTGAAACGGGGGCTTAGGCAGGGGTGTCCTCAGTCACCCTTGTTATTCATGATGTACCTACAAGGATTAGAGGCCAAATTAGAGGGAAGTGGACTTGGCTTCAACTTCTCTTTCGTCAAACAAAGTAAACTCACTGAACAGGCACTACCAGCATTGATGTACGCAGATGATATAGTGGTAATGGCCACCAACAAGGAAGATTTGCAGAGATTGATGGAGATTTGCGGTAATGAGGGAGACAGGTTGGATTTCTAATTCAGTAAGAAAAAATCAGCAGTCATGTTTTTATAGATAATGAAAGTAGTGGGCTTAAAATTCTGGATGTCACGCAAGAGAAAACAAATAAATACAAATATCTGGGCATATGAATAAGCAATGGGACCGAGTACCCAAAGGAACACGGAATATACGTGACGACTAAAGGTAAGAGGAATGCAGCAGTGATGAAAAACAGAGCAAGTGATATTAGAATAGGTATGATGTTGTGAGCGGAACATGAAAAGGCGTCATGCTCTGACGTTTGGCAATGCGGTGTTGTGCATGAGATCAGAAGTTCAAGCAAGATTAGAAATTAAGCAACATGGAATAGGTCGGTTTGCCTTAGGAGCTCACGGGAATGCACCAAATCAGGGAGTGCAAGGTGATATGTGATGGACATCATTTGAGGGCAGAGAAGCCAGCAGCAAGATAAAATTTGAGAATTGACTGAGAGAAATGGGGGAGGAGCGTTGTGCTAGGAAGGTATTCAGCTACTTGTACATGAAGAATGTCGATACAAAATGGGAGAAGTGAACCAGAAAATTGAATGGTAAATACTTAAAAAACAGCAGCGGGCCGAACCAAAAAGAATTATTGGTTAAGAAGAAGGTGAAGGAAGGTGAAACCGATATTAGGAGGATTGGCAAGATTAAGAAGTCTGCACTAGATATTTCTCGAACTTTTGGGCAGGAAATTGCCAAGGAAAGGATCTATGATAACACTCGGGGTAGTTCTCTAATGTTTGAGGCAGTAATGGGAACCATGACATATCGGGCCAAATATGAAGGGGTAGACACGTTATGCAGTGCGTGTGGAGAGGAGGAGGAAACTGCCGAGCACTTGATAATGTTCTGTAAAGGGCTTCACCCTATAGTTCAAGATGATGGTGCAGAGTTTTTCAAAGCACTGGCGTTTAGGGACAGGGGGGGCATAATAGACTTTAAGCGGGTAGAAATAACTAGAAGGAGGTTATCTGATTGGTGGCTAAAGTCAAGACACGAGTGAAAATTAAACCATTCACAGCAAGGTACCAGTCCTAAACCTCAATATTTAAAGGGTTCAAATCACTTTATTTATTGGCTCACTAAGTATTACGCCTTTGTGGCGTTAGTGACCAGCCGAAGGGTACAGCCTTATGAATTAAGGCATTCATCCATCGGATGAAAAGATGCAAGATGTTATGAACTAGACGGGGGTATTTGTAGTTGATCATGAAAGATGCGAGAGAGAGAGAGATAAAGATGCAAGGAAAGGCAGGGTGGTTAACCAGACGCACATCCAGTTTGCTACCCTGCACTGGGGAAGGGATAAAGGAGAGAAAAGAGGTTGCAGAAAGATTAGAAGGTACACAAAATCACGAGCACACTCGAGGAGCACACACAGTCTACAGGCGGTCGCTCAGGTTTGTTGAATCGTGTGTGGCCCACAAGAGAATGAAGAGAAATTTTCGATACGTTTGGGCAAACTTATGTCATGTCTAGTTTGCTGAACGTTTCATGCCTTACTGAATATACAAACAGCGCAACCTAGAAGTAGTTACAGCGTAACTAACGGAATTACAAACAAAGATAAAAAAGAGCACTGATTTTAAACAATGACTTAATAGCAGAGTGATGTACGTATAAAAGTGAAAAGGGAGATTGCGCTTGCGTATAAGGGCGCAGTTTTCAATCACTGCGATATAATGCCAACAAAACTTGTCATTGTTGAATGAGCTGAAAAAAAATACAAAGCCAAAAAGTCATACAAGCTGCCTAGAATATGGCGACAGTTCTTGAATAACTGCAGATGTTGTCAAGTAGGAGAAATAAACTTTAGTTTAATAGAAAATAGATTTCAAAGACCAATTTGGGTGTTCCCGATAGCCGGTGTTCCTATTCCTGGACACCGGAAAGCCAAGCCACCACTCTTGCCTTCAAAATAGGCTCTCGTGAGCTCCCGAGCATCCTGACAGAGGTCTTGGTTGTCGCCCTTACGGTAGGGAATATGAATGAGAGTGGTTTCGAGTGCATGAGCACACTATTATACAAAGGCTGGCGTATCCTTGCAGTGCGGACACTTCCCGTCTGGGTGGGACTCCTAGAAATATAAAATAATGCGGAGCCGAGCAGGGAATCAGTTTGTAGCCCCAGATAACTTGCTCATCCCTCCCCTCAGGCATTTAGCCGGGTGCGAGTAAGATCAAATTTGCTCTCGAACATCAAGCAAAATTTTCTTAAAAGTCAGGAGTGGTTTCCTGTATCGTGAGTCTTCAAGAATTTGGGAAACGAGACGCCCGAAACGTACACGCGCTTGTCGATGGCTTGAGTTAGTTCCCCATTATTTCTGAATAACGTAAAAACAGAAGGACGAAACCCGTTTATCGTGTGTACTCCGATCTGAAAGCCAATAAAAAAATTCAGGAAAAATATTCCATAGCATGTTTAGACAATAAAGGTCTATCAGTAGTAATAAGAGAAGTGAAGGGTAAGCAAGCATTGTGAATCAGCGTGGATTCGATAGCCAACTGTGGTGAGACTTACGTCGAATGCGTCGCCTTTTTTACGCCCTGCTGGTTTGCTGTTTCAAATAGATTGGATGGGTTGTGAAGAATACTTGGGAGCTGTTAAGTTTTCAGACGTGGGGATATTGAGATACCACTTTGTGCTAGAGCAGTGATGTGGTTAGCGCCTATTAAGACTTTAGACGAAATCAGACAAATGCAAAATAAGGCTTTGTGGGACACTTAGTTGACGAGAAAAATGCAAGACTCTACGTAGCGGCTGCGGGAATCACAAAATGACATGCCGGAAGGTCTCTTCCAGCCGGGAGTGTTTGATTGAAAGACTGGCTCATCAAGCTGGAAATAGGCAGAGGTGCTGCGAGACAGTGGTGAAAGGCGTGTGGTGTAACGCCACAGGCCGTTGGTCTCATGCAACCTCAGTTGGAGCATACCGGAGGTGGTTATTGGTAGTCATAAAGGTAGGCAAAACGAAAAAAAAAGATTGCAGATAGGCATGGCGAAACGTAAAATAGGTAATGCGACTTCGATCTCTTAGCGCCAAAATATGGACACAAAAGAAAGAGACGTAGACAACATGAGCGCTAACTTAAAACGCTGAGTTAGCGCTATGTTGTCTACGCCTCTTCCTTTTGTCTTCGTTTTTTGGCGCTAAGATAACGAAGTCATGCATCTTCGCCAACCCGCCCAACTCGCCTCACTCATCAGTAGGTAATGCGATTCAAGATATTAGCAAAATGATTAGTGGCTAGAGGCAGTGATCGTAGTAAACTTTCACTTCAGTCACACTCTGAAGGCGGAGCATTTCGACCACCTGCGCGACCAGTAGAGCCGTTCTTTAACTCCTTCGGTGTAGATCCTGTCGAGCCAGTGGGGATAGGAAAAGATGGGGTAGGATAAAAGCTGGATTGGGAGCAGTTGGCATGTAGAAAGTGAAGCGTGACGGGTCGACATATGCAGAGTGACAATACGGACAGTAGAGGTCAGATCAAGGAAAGCGCGACAGGAAGTGTTTAAGGCAACGCATTTGGGTCTTACGTAAAACTCAACACTCTGGCGCAGTGAGTGATGAACGAGGTGGAGTCTAGAGACCCTTGTTGAGTCTGAGCTCAAGTCATATCTAATTGATAGGATGGTGCAGGGAGAAGGACGCGGTGAATGGAAGCGGTATTAATGAGAGTCGTAGCGGGAGTGTCGCTCTGAAAAGGATTCTACTACACTTTTGGAGCTTCTTGAGAAAACGCAACTCATCTGTAGTGGAGGCTCCCGAGGATGCACGTGCCAAATAATACAGCACAGCACGCCATTTCAATTTACAAAAAAACAATAAAATGAAGCAAATAATTGGCAGATCCCACGTACAATGGTAATCAATGATATCCGAAGCATGAATGAAAAAGGTCGATATGTCACTTTAAAATCAGCACAACGTTACGAGACGGAGGTAAATGATGCCACGTACATGACTACAGTGTCATTATATCATGTTTGAATGTGGAGTTTACTTTAGTCATCTATTCACTTCACGTGATACCGAATTTTTAATATGTGGAGCTACCGACACAGCTGCGAGCACACTATGAGCGTGGTATGTTTTCATGTTCTTACATGACACGCATGTCAGGATATGATGTTTGCACTAGTAATATATGTCATCATCCATTGACGTCAACTAACACCAAATTTAGTATATGCGGAGCTAGCAAAATGGCCACGACCTCATCATGAAGGACCCAATATACTCCAATTAAGGGTTGACATGCGCGCACGCTGGGCACACTGACGCTACGTTAGCAAAATGCAAGCAATCTATAGGCTGACGCCAGGCGCGACCAGCTTCCGTCGGCGCGGCCCGACGACGGAAGCTGAATTTTGCGCCGATTTCATATAGCATTACTCAATGCGGATGCATTACCCACACAACACTGCGTCTCCCTCTTTTCGTTGCGGAGGGACGCAAGACGTGCTGAAACACGCATGCGTCAAAGCAATGGAGCACGGCGCGTGCCTGCGAGTGTATGGCACGACCGACACCTGGCGTGGCAACGCCGGCGTGACGCGACGCAATTAACGCCGGCGAGCACGGGCACCGCGTCATGTTTATATGTATTGGCGTCTTGACTATGGAATGTGGTCATGTCCTCACATGACACGCA
Organism: Rhipicephalus microplus; assembly: GCF_043290135.1. Taxonomy (NCBI): domain Eukaryota; kingdom Metazoa; phylum Arthropoda; class Arachnida; order Ixodida; family Ixodidae; genus Rhipicephalus; species Rhipicephalus microplus. The sequence goes on along the minus strand of NC_134706.1, from coordinate 151,599,517 downwards.
TCTCATGATTATCATGTTTGCATGTGTCATATACTTTCTTCATCCATACACGTACCGTAATACCAAATTTGGTATATGTGACGCCAGCAAAACGGCCGCGAGTGCATCATTAGCGTGGCATGTAGCCATGTTGTTACATGACCCAATTGCCATAATTTTCACGTTAGGGTCTGTCGTTTGTGTTCGCAATGCAATCATGTCATACCATACAGGTTTCGCAACATGCCATGTGAACGAACCCACCGCAAGAGCTGTAACACCATGAAATGTAAGTCATGACACTCATAACATACATATCTTTACTTTCATGCTACGACTAGTCAAATATGCTCTTCCTACAGTCACGTTATGCAATACCGAGCTTGGTATTGATACCATTAGGAAAACGGTCAGGAGAGTTAAAAGTCGTAGGCGGCTAGACAGATAGATACGCTCTAATTCGCCGTATTTCGCTAAGAAATGCTTCGAATTTAAAACGCTTTCTCCTCTCTCAACTAATAACGCTACAGGCTTACCTAGGCCTAGTATCAACAATTGACTGGTTCCAGCATGGCGCGCTTGCTCGTTACTGGGACGTTCGTAGAAGGCCGCGACTTGCCCGCGCGTGCGCGCGACATCGCAGTAAAACGCCGCGCATTCGAAGAAAAACGAGGAAAAGGGGTGAAGTTCGCGAGAATCCACGTAGTGATGACTTCTTAGTGGCTATTACCGTGGAAGTCATGCCTAGTTCACACTTAAACATCCGCTTTCTACAGCGACCGAAATTCCCCTGCCACCGAAACGCATTGTCGTTCGCACTGGACGCGCCCCGTGCCGCCGAATATGCTATCTACTACGGCGCGAACGCGGGATGGATGCGCTGTCACCCGGTTGTTGTCGCGGCTCGCAAACGCTACTACGCTATCCGGTGGTGTATACTTCGACGATTCTCGAACGCAAGAAGCAAAAAAAAAAATTGCCCGCAGCTTCCCTCGGGGGAACGCTGAGGAGGATGCGGACCATATAATTGGTTAACGGGGTGTTAAAGTGCGACTTACTTGGGTCGATGGCTAAATTGGTTAACGTGGTTGTGAAATGGGGTGTTAAATTGCGACTTACTTGGGTCGATGGCTAAATTGGTTAACGTGGTTGTAGGAGGGGGTGTTAAATGAGTGAACACGTACACACGTATGCGAAAGGGCGGCGCTGTTCGAAGGGACGTCGATCATTGTGTTTGTGGATTCGTTGGAATTCATTTCACCGCGACCTTGGACGTCGACGCGCCGTACAAACCAACCGACGAGCGGCAACTGAGCGAGCGAGCGCCGACCTTGAGTATATATACAGCACGACGGCGCATGCACTGTCAGCTGTTGAATGTTCTCGAAGCGCGACGCCACATGCGCGTCCACTGGAGAATCAGGAGAATTGTAGATGTCGAACGCGGTGTGTAGAGGAGGAAGGGTGCACAGATGGTGGAGGAGTGAAGCGCGCGCGGTGTGTAGAGGAGGAAGGGATGCACAGATGGTGGAAGAGTGGGCGACGGCGCGACGGCGCATGCGCGCGCGTCAGCTGTCGAATGTTCGAGAAGCGGTGCGGACGGCGCGGACGGCGCAGACGGCGCACTACAAGGCGCGAGTATAAGATGCTCCGCATCTAAAAAAGACATTACTGATTACTTCGCTGGCAAATGACTGTCTTGTATTGCACGAAGAGTAGAAAAACCACCGACGTAAGTGGCGTTGGTGGGTTCGTTTCGCTCTGCAAGACCGCAACAAGCTCGGTCACGCCAATAGCAAGCTCGATCACCTCTTTCATGAAATACGGAGGTGAAGTATGCACAGAGTAGGTTAAACTCCCTTTGGTTTCAACATTGAGTTACGTGCACTGCGGCATAACAAGTGAGTAGGGCTTGGCCACCATTTTTCAAAATTCCTTGACTAGCGCTCCTATTGGTCCGCGGTGACCGATTCGGTGGCAGACGCCGTAAAAATCGGTCCGTGAGCGATCGGCGCGGAGAGGGCCCTTTCGACGGATCTCGCCACCGCCGAACCGGATTCGGAGCACTTTCGGCGGCCGGAATGCTAAGTGTGAACGCGGCCTCATTGCACCTCTCCCCAGACTATTGAGAGTCACAGACTGGGGATACCTTTCGTCAATTGCAAAGGATACAAAGGAGCTAGGACCACCATGGATACGGCAGCATAACTAGATAGCCTCATCGGAAGGCTCGTAGGGGATGCTAACGCTGCGAACGAGGTCGCCAAGATGAATCTTAGGGTGGGCGCAAAGTATCGCATTCCGGTGGCGTTTTCTACGAGCAATAAGATGTGCAGGAAACATGGAGCTGTTGAAAGAAATATAGAAGACACCTGTGCAGAAGTGGCTCGAGTGTAAAGTCAAACAAAGAGACGGAGTAACGGAGTGATATACTTGGTCCCTTTTTCCTGTGGCAGCAGCTGTATTGGTTCTTGAAGAAAAAGCTTTAAATAATTACAAGTTATTGCGTTGTACTGAGTGCATCCCGGATTTGCGGGGAAACTTAGTTCATTGCGCGGCTCCAGGAACGTGCGACTCTTGATCTTGTTGACGCGTATTTTATTTTAAAACCGGAGATAGTCGTGTAGCCAGAGGCTCTGTTGCTATGCGCCAAGTTGTATCTGCGATACGGTGGTCTGAGTCATTGTGCATAACTAATGAGAGATTGGTTATTTTGATGCGAAAATGTAGGAGTTTTTTGGTTTTTTGGAACACCCACTTTGGATTTTGCGAAAGTTTTCGGAACAGCCACTTTGGATGTTTGAACCTACTTTGAGTTTTGCGCACGAAATTTTTTTGCGCAAGAAATAAAGTTTAGGTTGTGGGTAGTTTCCTGCGTCGGTGCTTTTTTTTTCGTCCACGGTTTTCGCATAAACTTGGTACTGTTACAGACATAAAAATATTCCCTACATCGTCACTCGTGGCTGATTCTGATATTTCAGTTTTACATAAAACACGTTTGTTGCGTGTTTATGTAATGTACATATCTGCCTACTTCTAAGGAAATTTTGATGTATTCATTCTGCCTTTTTTGTCCCTACACTTTCACGTAGCAGCATGATCACTTCTAATCAAAAAAAAATTCCGCCATATCCACGAAGTGAATGATGATGAGTGGGCGAAGCTTCGGAGGTAAACCTGGTAAACCATGAATCTTCTGTACATTTTGCCCACTCGATTTTATTACATCGCTCCCCCTAGCGTACGTCGCCGCACTAAATCGAACGATTGCCTTCAACCAATGACACGCGCCATGTGTGACATCATTCCTATTTTATAAGATCTCGCGTCTTTCATCAACTACAAGTACCGCTTTCTAGTTTATAACATCTTGCATCTTTTCATCATCAGCTACAAGTACCACCATCTAGTAAACACTACAAGAACTAAACGAGAGGTGGCTACATACAGGAGACGGTACCGCCATCTAGTGAACACTGCAAGAACTAAACCAGAGGTGGCTACATGGATGGATGGATGGATGGATGCTATGAGCGTCCCCTTTATAACGTGGTGGTGACAAGTATGCCACCAGGCTCGACAAAAAAAAAAACCTTTTTTCCTTTTTTTTGATGTTGGCCTAATGCCTCTACTTCGATAAATTCTATCTTAATGGAAAAAAAGGTAAATTTTCAGCTTAAGTTCTCTGCCATTTACGGCACACTGTCCATAATTTATTTTTCCAATATTTATTTTTGTCCTTTCTCTCTCATTTTCTGCCACCAATACTCTAACCGTCTCTTACTTATTTCAATCGCGGGTGTGTTCAGCTTTCCATTGTTGTTCCTAAAACCCAAGGCTTCCTCTAGGCTCGTGCCCAAACGTACACCTGGGTGGATATCTCCACATTCAATCAGAACATGCTCCGCCGTTTCCTTATCTTTCCCGCAGCATGTGCATTGTTCTTCTTTTTTACTGAATCTTGCTTTATAACTACGCGTTCTAAGGCAGCCCGATCTCGCTTCAAACAGTAAAGCGCTTCCCCTTGAATTATCGTAAAATTCCTCCCTCCTTATTTCATTTTTGCCCTTTCGGTAGTTACTCAAAGCCGGTTTTTTCTCCATAGCTGCCATCCAGTAAATCCTCTCCGCCTCCCTGACTTTTCCCTTAACGCTCTTTGTTGACATATGGCTCACAATACCAGCCGTATATTTACTAGTGAGTCTTCTAGTTCTTTTTCTCCACTGTGTGTCCACGCTCTTCCTATACAAATAACGGAACACCTTCTCTGCCCATCTACTCTCCTTCATATTTCTTAGCCTTTCTTCGAACCTTATTTTGCTCTGCGCTTCCCTCGCCTCAAAACCTGCCCACCCCATATCGCCCTTTACAGCCTCGTTTGTCGTCTTCCCGTGAGCACCCAACGCGAGGCGTCCCACAGTCCTTTGATTTACATCCATTCTCGATTGCACCTCTGCCCTCATGCACACCACTGAGTTCCCAAAAGTAAGCCCTGGAACCATTACACCCTTCCACAGACCTCGAAGCACCTCATACCTATTGTATCCCCACAACGCTCTGTGCTTCATTATTGCCGCATTCCTCTTTCCCTTTGCTGCCGAGGCTTTTTCCTGTACCTCCATGTATCTATCACTCTCATTTACCCATACTCCAAGGAACTTGTATTCACTTACCCTCGGTATTTCTTGGCCTTGTATGGACACCGTCTGATCACAGGGATCATTGAATACCATCAATCCACACTTCGTTACACTGAATCCTAGTCCAAGAGCTTCACCTTCCCTTCCGCATATATTCGCCAGCTGCTGTATATCATCTCGACTGTCCGCAAATAAGACGATATCGTCCGCATAAAATAAACCTGGAAGCTTCTGCTCAATCATCATGCCGCCCTGTTTGTGTGCCAGATTAAAACCAATGTTGCTACCTTCTAGCGCTTTTTCCATACTCACCATGTACAGCATGAATAACAGCGGGGACAAAGGACATCCCTGTCTCAGACCCCTGCTAACCTCAACGTTCTCTTTGCTACGCATTCCTTCCCACTCTATGCAAACTGTATTTTCTCGGTATATCTCCCTCAAAAGCTGTATACAGTCGTCGCCCATGCCCATTCCTTTCAATATATCCCACAAAATTTCCTGATTAACGTTGTCGTGTGCCCCAGTGATGTCTAGAAAAGCCACGTACAAGGGCCTATTCTCTATTTTAGATATTTCTATACACTGAGTGAGAACAAACAGGTTATCGTCTAACCGCCTGTCGACTCGAAATCCGTTCTGAAGTTCTCCCAAAATATCGTTATGTTCGGCCCATGTTTCTATTTTCATTTTTACTGCTTGCATCGCCAACCTGTATAGTACCGATGTAATGGTTAGTGGTCTATACGAGCGAATCTTGTCCTTTTCTCCCTTGCCTTTATAGATTAAGTTCATTCTACTTTGTCGCCAACTGTCCGGTATTTGTCCGTCCTTTAAGCTTTTTTCTACTGCTTTTAACAATGCTTCTTTAGTGTTATGTCCTAGTTCGTTAATGAGGCTAACGGGAATCCCATCTAAACCCGCGGCAGTGCGCTTTGGAATTTTTCCTTCGGCCTTTTTCCAGTTGAAATTATCAAGTACTAGCTCTTCCTCTGTTGCTTTCTCCGCCACACTTTTACTCACCGGGGAGATTCCCTGGACGCTCTTTTGAAACGAATCGGCTGTTACCTTTTGGATGTAACCTAGCGCTTCGTACCCTTCCAATTGATTTCCTCCTTCATCTAGAATATGTTGTTGCGTTGTGACAGACTTCCTACCTAGCGCCTTTATGTGGCTCCAAAAAATCCTAGGCGCGGCCTCCTTTTTTTCGTGTATCTCTGTCATCCAGCGTTCACTTTCACCTTTAATTTTTGCCTCTACCAATTTCTGTACATGGGATTTTTTCTCTAAATATATTTCCCATATTTGTTTGACTTCGTCCTGCGGCCGCTTCTCCTTTTTTGCCTTTCTATGCTCCCGTGATGCTTCGCGTCGCTTCTCGATCGCCTCCCTGATTTCCTTGTTCCACCAACTTTTTGGCTTCCTTTTTCCTTTCCAGCAAACAGTTTTCTTCTCTTTCCCTATCTCCTTCGTCATTAGATGTAACAGCTCACTATACTCCCAGTCCTTGCCTGGTATTTCGCCTACTTCTTCCTCGAATCTTGCGGCTATATTTATTATTTGTTTGTCATTTAAATACGAGCTGCCAGACTTTGATTCCATGCTCATATTTTCAGTTTCGTATCCCATTTGTAATGTTATTCGTTTATGATCACTACCCAAGCTGTTAATGCCTTCCTCGTCTATCCTCATTTCTGTCAGTTTGTGGTAAATTCCTTCAGTCATGAGACAATAATCAATACTTGATTGCTTGTTTCCGACTTCCCATGTGATCTGGCCGTCACATTTAGGCCCCGTGTTTACAGGGGTTACATACAGGGGACGGTACCGCCATCTAGTGAACACTGCAAGAACTAAACTAGAGGTGGCTACATACAGGCTACAGGGGACGCACAGCCCACGCCCTAAGGAGCTTCGCCCCTAAAAGAGCTAGTATTACCGACGACGGAATGAACAAACGGCTTGCAAGCATGTCAATGCCCTCGCTTAATAACGATATCCCGAGGCAATTTGTTGGGACCACCCTGGTTTTTCATCTTGCTAACCTGCAGAAATGACTTAGCGATAATGATTGGCGAGTGATTATTTCTTCTTGACATTGGTACTCATTGGCTGTAGATATCGGCTGCCATTTCACGTGGGCCACGTCTGAAGAAATGGTTATGTTACACGATGGCAGTTCAACAAAAATAGCTTGATTGCACGGTGTGACAGAATTCAATGCTGTGCATCATGCCAACACAGTATCCCTGGGCGACAAGCGTCGCCTAACGACAACTCGTGATTATGGACGTCTGCGAGTTACTGCGTCCCTGCAAGGCATACATTTAAAAAATGCAACATTACACGGTTATAGGTGTATTTATATATTTCGTAGCAAGCGATGAATGTAGAAACTATTACGTCACAAGAGTGGAAGCTTGGGCTAGTTGGTGCGTAGTCATATTTGCAAGATGTTTCAGCGCGCGAACAAAGGTAAAAGTACAGGGTAGACAGAAAGAGCGCTGACTTCCAACTAACTTTATTTCACAGAGTGGCAAGAATATATACTGCTAAAAAGAATGATAACAGAGCATGAACGTAAAATGCAAGCCTAATCTACACATCAGTAACAAAACACGTGTGACGGGTCCTCTATCGCCTCAAAGCCCAGCCAGGCAATCACGTTCAGCCTGTGATAAAGCAATCGATGATGTGCTTACAAATTTATCTCGTAGCAAGTGTATTTTTTTTTGCTTCGATAATTTCTTGAGTAAGCTGGTCCCTGTGCCTTGCCAATATTGAGCACTGATCAAAGAGAGGGGTGCACCCACAATCTCGGCAATGAATGCCAAGATGCCCTTGTACCACATTGTGCACATTACCCGAGAAATTATCGAAGCCGAAAAAATACACTTGCTAGGAGATAAATGTGTAAGCACATCATCGATTGCTTTATGACAGGCTGAACGTGATTACCAGGCTAGGCTTTGAGGCAATAGAGGACGCGTCACACGTGTTTTGTTCACACGTGTGACGGGTCCTCTACACATGTCACACATGTCACACATGTGTAGATTAGGCTGGCATTTTACCTTCATGCTCTGTTATCATCCTATTTAGCAGTATATATTCTTGCCACACTGTGAAATAAAGTTAGTTGGAAGCCAGCGCTCTTTCTGTCTACCCTGTCCTTTTTCCTTTGTTCACGCGCTGAAACATCTTGCAAATAAGATATTACGTCGCTCTTGCACGGAAAGATGACATGTGTAGTCGCACCGTTGAGTTACGATGAATGGATTTCGTGGTGACCAGCGGCGTTTTTTTCTTGGTTATTGGTCAAATATGATTTCATCGTACTGATGTCATTGACGATGATCACAGCAATAAACTTATAGGGCCTGGAAAGTTTTTCAGAGTGTCGAAGCTGTTGGTTTGGTTTATATCAGGAAGAAAATGCTTTGATACTGGAACTTGTTGCTGGAAGACTTATACATTTGAAACCACACCTGCGCAATGTACTTAGACCATTTGTGGTTGCGTGCCTACGTCTCTGATACGCTCTCGTCATTTAAAATTGTAGTGGACTGGCAGTTTGACGATCACTGAGGCAAAAGCTAGTCAAGCTCAGGTTCACGTATTTTCTATTGCATACTTCTTTGTTGTTATATCAAGCCCTTGCTTTTAAATAAACCATTATGTTCTGAAGTTAGATTAGAAATTGTTTCACCAGTTGTAGCATTAAGGCAATCAACAGCGAGAATTGCTTTCCTATTGAACCAAAGTTCTCATTGGTGAAGTCGAAACACCGATCGGGCAAATGCACCTCACCTTGCGCTGAATAATTTTGTAGTTGAATCACCAATCTCTGACTTCATCTCCAGTGAACGGAGTTTCAAATTCACATTAGACACCACAACCTGCCATGGCGACTAAAAACTGACGCAAAGAAGTGGGCTTGTTCTACGTGGCCGAATTTCGTCGCCGTGGTTTGTCGAGCTGTTTGCTGCTACGAGGAATTGCCAATTAGAAGCACAAGCCAAGTTTCTGTGTTCGCAGTGTAGAAGCCACCAGGCTTTATAGTTTCCTAAAAATCACTAGAGAAAGCTCTAGCGCTCCGATCTTCAGGCCTATGGTAATGATGAGTAGTACATGAATTTGTCCAGTCTTCGGCTTCGGGCTTTCCCGCTTTGAACTCACTTGTAGCTTTGTTTATTCCTGTGTTTTGGTTTCGCTTAAAATAAAATAGTGAGCCGTTCCAAACTTCATGAGTTGATTTAAATTGGTAAGCCTAAAAAGTTTGTCGTAATGAAGCATAACACCTAAGCCTTCGCTGAACTTTGTTTTGCGTCAAAGTGGACTCAGGCCATACGGAGACAAACAGAGCGGAAAAATTGAAGATGACACACATCCGTGTACTACTCATGGATTCCATGCTAGCTGCACTGCAGTACGTTTCCGCCCCCATAGACACTAGTACCAGAGTTTTCTCTAGCGCGACAATGGGAAGCTTTATAGCGAAGACAGAAGCGCAGGGAAGTTCCGTGAGGTTAGCTTGCACTATATGACCTTTTCACGGAGCATAGGCAAAGTGCGCAATTGCTCAATGCTCTTTAATGCTGAATGTTTGTGGAATCTCTCATAATATTTTTATCTGCTAATAATGTTTCGAAAATTAATAAACTTTTCCTTTTTATTCTTTTTTACAGCCGGGGGTAAGCTTGCAGGCCCGTTGTCGTATAGCTTTATTACTTCTAATACATGCGACACTATTGTTACAAAAGAGGCGATCCACTCGTGTTGAACTTGCATCATGCCCCGACGTGGTGGTTCAGTGGCTAAGGTACTCGGCTGCTGACCCACAGGTAGCGAGATCAAATGCCGGCTGCGGCTGCTGTATTTTACATTGAGGCGAAAATGCTGTAGGCCCATGTGCTCTGATTAAGGCGCGTGGCAAAGAACCACAGGTAGTCGAAATTTCCACAGCCATTCTCTATGGCGTCTCTCATGATCATATGGTGATTTTGAGACGTTAAACCCCACATATTAATCAAATCAATGAACCTCCATCATCATAGCATTCCACAAAAAAGGAAAGATGGTGAAAACACCGTGTAACAAAGTTGGGTTTTAAAGAAACAGTAATGGTATATGCTTCATGCAGAAGATAGTGAGTGCATGAAACAAATAAAAAAGGAAAAGAGAATGGTGGCACATTACTCTACAACCATTTCTCTCAAATACAAAAGTCGTGGGGCCAGTTTCTCTTGTCTTCCGCAGAAAGCTTTTCTCTCTTTACAAGCTTTTAGACAGAAAATAGGGTCCTGTTTATTTTATCCTCTCTCATTACCGTGTGTATGTGTGCGTGTGTGTGTGTGTGTGCGTGTGTGTGTGCGTGTGCGTGTGTGTGCGTGTGTGTGCGTGTGTGCGCGTGTGTGGGCGTGTGTGGGCGTGTGTGTGCGCGTGTGCGTGTGTGTGTGCGCGTGTGTGTGTGTGTGTGTGTGTGCAGCAGCAGACACACTTTTCGTCCTCACTCATAGCACATATACCGCGAACTTGTGGAGTAAGGGCAGAGCTTGCACGAGCAAATAAATTTATGAACCGTTGTCTTTAAAAATTAGTAACCGAAATCACTTGTTTGACCAATGATTCTACGAATGTCTTGATCAAATAGTAAAATAACACTAGCAGGAAGACAGAGGATTTCTTGTCTGTTATTTATTCCATGTTTCTTCGTTTTTAAAAGGGAATCGTTTTTTTATGTACTGAAGTACTGAAGCCACTCTATCTATCTATCTATCTATCTATCTATCTATCTATCTATCTATCTATCTATCTATCTATCTATCTATCTATCTATCTATCTATCTATCTATCTATCTATCTATCTATCTATCTATCTATCTATCTATCTATCTATCTATCTATCTATCTATCTATCCCCCTAAGTCTGGGTGCTCTCGTACTCATTTCCTTAACGTGGGGTAGACAAAAAATAGTATGGGAGGGTCTCGTCTTGACAAAAGTAACGTGAAAACTTCTTCCCGTACGAAGTCAAACCCTTTCTTCCATATAAATTGGGGCACATATCCGTATTTCAAGGGCCTCACTGCGCGGATAGGCGCCACATGTGTTTAACAGTTTCTATCAAATAAAAAAATTGCTGCTGGGCTAGTTGATTGCTATTTAAAAAAATATCATCAGCACATTCACACACGCACACACCCAGTGCGCTGTTCGTGTTTGGTGCCTGGGTGCGTGCACGCGTGAAGCCGTGTGTTTACTCTCTAATGATATTTGGAGAAATACAGTTTATATCAAATAAGGATCGACGAGAACTGGCATTGCTAGTTGAAACGCGCTGGTGTTAAGAAAAAAACAGACATGATTAGCGCAGATACGACGAATGCAAAGAATATGTGCTATGGTCAACCCCCAATCGAATCGCTGCACTCCGCATGGCAATCAAGTGTTCTACCACACAGTGTCGCTAGGTCTCGGAACTCTTTTAGAAAAAGATCCTATGCAGGTGCAATGTTCGTGAAACGTCGATTGTGATTGCATTGCGGCCCATCAAATATTATAAATGCTCTTTGCTCTACCGGCTTAAGGTAATCTTCCCAGGATTTTATTACAGTTCTGTGTCTGTCTGTCTGTCTGTCTGTCTGTTTGTCTGTCTGTCTGTCTGTCTGTCTGCATATGCATTGCAACAATACAGTTGTCGCGTCATGTTAGTGTTAATTGTAGGTAAAATCTGCGGACTAAAGTTTGTGTACGCAGCACTATCCATGGCTTGCATCACCGTAGCACAAAAGCTACATTTAAGCTTCCAGACGATTATTTACTTTATTTATTTATTTATTTACAGGATTTCTGCTGGCTTCAAAGTGAAGCCATAAGCAGGAGTGGGTAACATATAAATATAGCACGCTGAACATTTTCACAATATATTACGCACAGAGAATGTCGCGGACACACAGGTTTTAACGCGGTAAAAAGAAAAATATACAGTGCATGACATGCAATTGCGCATAGCATAATACCCATATAAGTGCGTTCTAACATCACTTGTGTACTAACAACGAAACGTCACAAAACAAAAAGTACAAATAGGGCGGGAAGACATGCTATAAGTTTTTTAGCTCCGATAAGAATGACGCCACTGTCGCCGCCTCCACAATCCCACCAGGGAGGCGATTCCACTCGCGTACAGTTCGTGGGAAAAAAGAGCCCAGTACAAGTTCGTTCTGCAAGAAAATTCCTGTAATTTTTTTGAGTGATCCGCCCGCGTGGGTCGTCGCACAACTTTTTCTATATACGCACTTGAATCAATGCCAAGCTTATCGTGGTAGAGCAGATACATATATATTAGTCTTTCGCGATATCGTCGCAAATGTAATGCTTCCAAGTTCGCTGTCTGAAGCAAAGCGATGACTGACGTAAGGCGATTGTATGAGCGAAAGATAAATTGAGCAGATTTTCTTTGTAGGTTTTCTAGTTTATAAATATTTTTGTTTGTGTATGGGTCCCAGATCACGCAGGCATATTCTAAAAGGGGACAAATGTAGGTTTTATATGCTAATAGTTCTATTTCTCGCGTTGACTGTCGTAACGATCTTCTAAGATATCCAAGATTATACATGGCTTTCTTTTCTAGAGAAGTAATATGTTCATTCCACCGGAGGTCTGAAGTGATTATTAAACCTAAGTATTTATAACAATTTACAGAACTAAGACAGCGACTATTTATTGAATACTGGAAAGTTTGTGGTGCCTTCTTTCTTGAAATTGTCATTGAGACGGTTTTTGTAGTATTGATGCTCATCTGCCATTTTTCACACAAAATATGCAGTTTGTCCAGGGCACTACTTAATAATGCTGGTCGGTAGGTGTGTTTACTTCCTGATAAAGGATGCAATCGTCTGCGAAGAGTTTGAGTTTGACAGGTATATCGTTTACGATATCATTTATATAACCTAAAAAGAATAGTGGCCCGAGAACCGACCCTTGGGAAATGCCTGATTGCACGGGCGCCGGGCGTGAACACGAGCCGCCAACTGATACGCATTGACTCCTAGATGATAAGTATGACTCTATCTATGAGAGAAGTGAGTTATTTTGTAATATGGGTTTTAATTTTAACAAAAGCTTATGGTGCAAGACGCGATCAAATGCCTTCTTGAAGTGAAAAAAAATATATCGATTTGACTCTGTTTATCTAAGGCTGAGGCAAACTCGTGTATTGTCTCAAGGAGTTGGGTAACTGTCGACATTCCCTTACGGAAACCATGTTGGCGGCAATCAATCAATTTATTTTGTTGCAGAAAGTTTGACAAGTGCAAAAAATAATATGTTCTAGCAATTTTTAGCAGGTACACAGTAAAGATATTGGTCTGTATGACGTAACTAGTGAAGGATCTTCCGCCTTAGGGATCGGAACAACCTTCGCGCGCTTCCAATCTCTCGGGAGTTCTGAAGTGAAAAATGTTTTTTGAATATAATAGATAAATACTTTGAACACCATTCTGCATACCTTACTAGAAATGCGTTTGGCATGCAATCGATTCCTGGTGATTTCTTTATATTGATTTTAAGGAGCAGTGATAAGACACCCTCTTCAGTTATCATTAAGTCACAAATTTTGGGTAAGTCCTGAAAACTCGCAAAATTTGGTTGTTTCCCATTGTAATTTGTGTAGACTGACAAGAAGAACTTGTTAAACGATGACGCAAGGAGTGATTCATCAGTTACCAATTTTCCAATAATGAGGATTTTATATGCCTGTTGCTTCCTAGGTGACAAGTGTCGCCAGAACTTCGCAGGAGCAGAAAGCAAGAAGTTTTTCAAAGATATGTTGAAGAGGTAGTCCTTTGCCTTCTTTATGGTTTCATTCAACTGCAAACGCATATTAGAAAATTTGGATACATGAGAAGACGACAGGTTCTGGCGCAGTCTTTGCGCATCTTCTTTAGTTTGCGTCCCGCTCGCACTACTTTCCTCGTTGTCCAAGGGCGAGCAGATTGCGTCTGATAATCTTTGAGGGGACATCACTTGAGACGCATTTCATAAGAAGATTCTTGAAGAAACCCCACAAATCTTCGACAGAGCAACTACTTGATTAATACATATCACCGAAATCTGAAAACGATATATATAACAGGTCAAGAACGGCGACGTCATCAGCACGAGTGAAATTTGGCACTACGCGTTTTTTCTTCGCTTCTTTCCTCACGTGGAGTGGAATGCTCAAAGATAACAATCGATGATCGGATACACCGTCATAGACGCACAAAGCAGGATTTCGACCAAGGATTCTGTCACTCACAAGAAACAGATCCAAAATAGATTGTGCGTTACTTTGAACACGGGTGGGTTGTTTTATCAACTGTGTTAAGTCATGAAAAAGAACAATGTCGACGAAGGGCTCAGCAGCACTAGAAAGCGGTTCCGGGAAATCCGCGTCCCAATTAACTTGAGGAATATTAAAACCGCCATCTAACAATATATTAGAAGTGCTTGTGTTGCAAGAACAAAGGAAATCATCAATACCATCAAAAAACGCCTTCTCGGCATACGAAGGGCGGTAAAATGCACCCACAACCAGGTTCATTTCTTCAAGGTGTATTTTAATAATGACACCTTCAATGCCGTCTCTATCGGAAAGCCTAGTCACCTTGAGGTAGTTTTTAAACAGGATGGCCACACCACCGCCACGGGATGGTCTGTCTTTCCTCTAAATGCCATATCCTGGGGGCGCTATTTCGTCGTCCTTAATATCTGAATGTAGCCAGGTTTCTGTTATTACAATCAGATGGGGTGCATGGGCTATTGTGATACTTTTCATTGTCGCTACTCAACGAAAAATACGGCCAGAGGACCCACATTTACACCGATGGATAGGTCTCGGCTGACAGCTCCACAGGTGCTGTTGTCATCCCGGCGCACCAGGTCACTATAAAGCTCAAACTGTCGCATAGGACAACATCCACAGCAGCGGAGCTTGCCGCCTTACGTGCTGCTATACTTTATATCGCGGAAGCCCGACCTCAAAAATGGCCTATGTTCTGCGACTCCAAGGCATCCCTTCAGAGCTTGCAATCAGCTTTACGACAGAGGGAGCATCAACAACTAGTGAATGAAATAAGAGAAGTGATTCACGAAGTTTTATCGAAAGGACATGACTTGGTGTTCCAGTGGTTACCGGGACATTGTGGTATTGTCGGTAATGACCTTGCTTATAATGCTGCCCGATCCGCCCACGCGGACGCCCAGACAACCCCAATTCCATTGTCGAGAACCAACGCTGCAAGGGGCCTTTACTCGTTCGCTAACACCATGTCGGAAACTTGGCTGAGTGACCCCAGTGTCAGGAACCGCCGCCTACACAAATTGGACCCATCGAGAAAGCTTCAAGTTCCATCGGACCTCTCCCGTCAGGATGTAACTTTACTGTGCCGCCTGTGGTTAGGAGTAGCTTTTACAAAGGCGTACTCCTTTCTCATAGGAATGGTGGATAGCTCCCGATGTGAATCGTGCGACACTGACGAGACAATAGAACATCTACTGTGTTCATCTGAACGTTTTGCGAGCGAACGCAATTTGCTACGCGAAACGTTGGAGACACTAGACAGTAGACCTTTTTCCGAAGAGAAGATACTTGGCTCATGGATCTACGCGTCGCTGGCCAGCAAAGCGACGCGGGCACTGCTAAGTTTTATAAAGACGACCGGACTACGCGACCGCTTATAAGCGTGCAATGGACAAGGTCACACCTACATACACGTTGCCTTTCACTTCTCTGTCTCTTCTCCTTTAATCCCCTCACCCCTTCTCCCAGTGCAGGGTAGCGAACCGGACGTGCGTCTGGTTGACCTCCCTGCCTTTCATTTCTTCCCTTCCTCCTCCTCCTCCTCCTTTCAGGTCATCAAGTTTATTAATGCTGCTGCGGGCGTTAAACTGAATGCAGCGAAGTGAATTGCCTGATTGTGCTTCGGTTCACTGCTGAGATTTCTCAACGACATTACCTGGAAGTG
The DNA here is from genome assembly GCF_043290135.1 of Rhipicephalus microplus. Classification (NCBI taxonomy): domain Eukaryota; kingdom Metazoa; phylum Arthropoda; class Arachnida; order Ixodida; family Ixodidae; genus Rhipicephalus; species Rhipicephalus microplus. The sequence goes on along the minus strand of NC_134706.1, from coordinate 151,583,886 downwards.
GCACTCGTTCGTTACGGTCTGCATCCCATACGAACAGAACACTGTTAACTCGGATTTTGTCGTAGATTAATATCACCTTTTCGCCTGCCCTTCGATTTTGCGCCGTGCTTTTCCAAAGTTTTCTTCTTTTATGTCGTGTAGCTTCCGAGAAGTCCTCATAAATCGAGAAACCTATACCATTTAGTTTGATGCAATTTTTAAGTACAGGAGCCTTGTCCTAGTAATCAATAAACTTTAGAATTATAGGGCGAGGCCTACGTAGTTGTTTGCGCCCAATTCTGTGCATTCTTTCCGCAGACGACACTTTTATTGCCAGGATATCGGTAAACACACCCTTCAACACACTTTCGCCGAGTTCATCGAAACTTTCATTAGTTGTTTCCGGTATACCGAAGACAATCAAGTTGTTCCGCCTATTTCTATCTTCAAGATCAGCTAGCTTGCTTTCCAAGCTTACGACCCTTTTTTTCAACTTATACGCCATTGTTTTCACATCATTTACAGCCGTAGCAACTTCTTCCACTTTTTTCAACTTCAGCTCAATGCCATCCAGCCTTTTCCGAATGCTTGTCTGTCCATCCAAAAGCTCAGCAAGCAACTTTTGAACGTCAGGACCGGGATTCGCCTCGACGTCGCCACACAATAAAAGCAAAGAGAGGAGCGTTTCGCGTACACTAGAACAGATTCTGCTTAAGCTACAAGGGCATGTCAGCTGGACAAAGAAAGAGTCGTCACATATGACAGATGAAACATCATCATTAACCTGCGTGAAGAAAATAAACGGATTTGACATGATGTCGACGCGAGGCCAGCCGACATGCCCACTGAAGAAGCTCGATGGATGCCGTGAATTTATATCTCCGTCCGGTGACGTCGATGTAGCCGCGCGTGGCACCTTCCATCTTTCCCAGCACCGCTTGTAGTGCACTGGTTATCCGGCGCAGTCTTCAAAATTTTCCAAGGGTTCAGCGAGGACGAATGTGCAATGCGTCTCTCGGACCGTCGCCGTCGATCCCAAGACGAGAAGCTGCATGAAGAAAATAAACGGATTTGACATGATGTCGACACGAGGCCAGCCGACATGCCCAACTGTTAACTGTTAACAACTGGTTGTGTGAAACTGTTAACTGTTAACAACTGGTTGTGTGAAACGTGCGCGACAGCTCAACGTACTTGTCTGTAAGGATAACACTTGTAGATAAGTTTAGCGTCGTTTCGTAAAGTTTCGCTCAGAAAAAAAATATTACATCACAGTAACCTTCTCTTTGTATACTTCGCATGACATCGATTGTCATGGTTCGTGAGATGTGCCGCATTTTTTGTGTGACCCCCAGTAAAGAGTGTTGAATCCATGCGAGCTCATATATAAGTCAGTTATTCTTTTTCCCTAGCTTCTTGGTGGAGGCACGTAATTTATTAGTGACTTCGTAATGTGATTGTCACTCATTATTCTGCCTCGAGCTGCAATGATTTAGCGATAAGTACACAGAGAGGGGCCTTAGCTTGTCCATTCAACAAACAAGTCTCGTCCAGCACCGAATGGATTCTGCCTCGGGTACAACCCTATGTTTACGTCTGTAGGATAACAAGGTGAATTTATTTTCGCGAATGTTCCAGCCTCACGCACTACGCTTTGGTGACCTTGTTTAGGGCAGCCGATCACGCCAGCGGCTGCTGTTTTCCCATGCATTCATCCAGGACACCCCGGATATTGTCGTCCGAATATACATTTTCAGCCAGTAGCTATAGCCACCGATATAGGCAGGAAGCACGCGAGCAGTGAACAAGTCGCGATCGTAAAATTAATCTCCTATTACAGGCGCGCACGCCATTGTAGATTACATTCTCAAGAGCATGCTAGCCCGGATTGGCTACTACCATGGAAGCTGTGGCATGGAGGCTGTAAAAGCTATGCCTCATTTTGAAGACGTCAAGGCGTCGAACTTCAAATAGAGCATTGAGAACAACTATGTTTTTCTCGACGTCGTGCTTTTTTTTCGTAAAGTTTCCATAATGTGTTCACATCAAGTAGCCCACCTATTAACCTTTCTGTCAGTTTATTATGTTTAGCTGCCGCTTTCATGTGCAGTGCCGTGATGGCAGAAAGAGAATATGGGCTCTGGAGGACGCTTGTTTTTCGTCATGATCGTCATAGTCATGGCGTTTAGACTAGCGACTGCATTGACGAACGAGCCATGGGCGTCTACCACGGAGACTGCGTAGGCGCCATAATTCTAATATTTTGCAGCATTAACAAAGAGCACGTGTGCATCGTTGCGCATGATCTTGGCGTGTATGGCCTTAACACTTATTCATTCTGCAAACTGGAGTTTCAAAGTTTTACCGAGGTAAATAGATTTTCAGATTCCCTGGATGTTTGGACCTAAATGTTTAAAACACTCGTCTTTTATATTAGTGGGCTCTGGTTTCGAACAGCTAATCAAAACAAGAAACCAGTAGCTCAAGAACATCTCGTTGTATACATAATTAGTGAGTGAGCAAGTTAGTCGGGCAAGCCATGTTGGTCCGGCCACGATTCTTCACACTCTCTCAAACGCGCGAATACAGACACGTCCACTTGAGGAGTCAAAGACAACAGTGCTTCACTCGCTTTCATGAGTGATCGAGTACTCTACCCATTGAGTTGAAGATACTGCTCTTCGAGCAGCTGTAACAAGATTCTGCAGGTAGATGTCAAGAGGAGCCTGTATTTTACATCCGCTAGTTGTCTCTGTCAACGGTACACGCTTGTCGGATGATGGCACGTCGAAGACGGGGAATGATTGAACATATTTTCTTCTTGTTTTTGTGCAGTATTGATACCTATAAATCCGCCACTTATGGTAACCAGTGTCATGGGAATCGATGGGGTGCGCCCGTTTATTTCTTTTTTTATGTCGCAGGCCTATTTTTTAGCTTCACACACATCTGAATGTTGTGCGTTTATTCCCCCCAACACTCTTTAAAATTTTTATCCCAATGAACCGTTGTTGTGTGTGTGATAGTGCAAGTAGTTATTCGCTTTTCCATAACCTGAGCTGATCTGAAAGAGAATGGCATGTCTGGAGCCTTGCCGCGATGTAGAAGTATTTTGTTTTGTATGTAGCCGGAACAGATGACATGCAGCTGACAAGCTCTTTCTATCAGTCTTCTTAGAATCAGTAATTTTGCGCTGTTTCTTTTGTCACTATTTGTAAGAGTTTTGTCAGTTATAACTGTAGGCACAGAACCATCGTGAAGCTTTTTGGCTGAATGGTAGAGTGAGAGGGTTACAGTACAGCAGCTACGCTAGAAGGCTGGTAGAGACGCTGTATACATGCAACAACGACAAGCTTGCTCTATATAACGGCTATTACAACCACTCAGGAGGTGCCATGAGAACCATAACAAGGACTAGACACACAATATCTGCAGTTGCTAGACCCCCAAGCAATGTCATAGGCAACGCGAGACGTGAAATTGGAGCTGCCATTTAATCTATGCCACATCGCATGGCGTTCATGAAGGCTTTGTAGATATTGAGTGCGTGAAATCTTATTATTGCTGCTATAGCACTAATATACGAGTGCGAAACTATGTGTATGTTTCTGCTTTGTGCGTGTGTGAGTAGCGTCGTTGCCGACACTATTAACTTTATAAGAGTGTGTTAGTATGTACATTTCGTTGTGTATATCACGTGGCGCTGGGCGCTTGCGTCTTGCACACCCCCTGGGGAAGGATATAATTAATATCTAGGCGAACATAGACTGTTGAGAATTAACAGCCCCCTCATTGTTCGCAGGCGTAATCGTTTCACCACCTCATTTCAAGCATACACTTGAGAACAGTTTGCTCGCACTCGGTAGGAATTGCTCAAGCAGCGGCATCACTCATACGTGCTGCAGGTAGAGATGCAAAGGGTAATGAACCAGGCGCATTTTCAAAATTGACTGAAAAACACGAGTGCATCCTCCACTGGAACAGCGCCCACTGCTTAGGAGCGTCTCGAGTGTCACTGGCTTATTAGCAACACTATTACGTGGAATTGGCATTGTGCCGTCATAGCGAACCCTATTATAATCCTTCAGTGCTGCTGTTGAGAATGCGGAAGACGTTAACTTGGTTGGTTTCTAACTTTGTTCTTTTAGGGGCGAAGCCCCTTAAAGCGAAACCTAATCGGTTTTTGATCGTCGATCATCCGGTGTAGCCTGTAGTGTTCGCTTATATTACTATAGAAGGCGCTGTGTTATGGAGATGCATGCAAACTGCAGGTGGGTGACGATATACAAGATTGCGTGGTACGCATTCTATGCCATCATCTCTATTTCTTGTGACGATTCTAAGAGGGCACTGACCCATAGACATGCGCACATTGGGGAAAGGTACGCTAGTTGACGTTGGTGGTGCACCGCTCACCGATTGGCTGCTGCGTTGGCTGCCCGTGGCTGAGCGGAAACTCTCATTCACCGGGATCGTCGCCGTACGTGGAGGAGTGCGCTTGCCGGATCGTGCTAGGTTGGACGCAAGATTGGAAGAACGCACGGACGATTGGATGGACGAAATCACGAATGGACGGAAGCCCGCACGGATGGATGAGTGGACGGAAGAACGCACGGACGGACAGAAGCATGAACGGACGCACGGATGGATGGCAGCAAGTACGGACGGACTGACGCTTCGCTTCACTCATCATAATTACCTCCGTAGATATGCTGTGTTGTTTTTAAGTTTGCTTTGTTATTAGTAATTTATATATGGTCTTGGTCATTTATTTGTGTTCTTGATTGTGCGCAGTGAGCAAAGCGAGGTGAGTTCCTGTGCATTGTATATTGTTTGTAGGTTGCGACAGAACACCACTCAGCTGCCGGCGCTGTGTCAACGCTTGGTGTCTGTGATGTACGCATTACAGTTAAATTTACACTTATATCACCCGAATTGTAGATGGTCGAAAAAAAATTATGGGCTATTCTTAAGTTTTTTCGTTTCGATCTGTGAGCATTGCACCCTGCTTTGAGGAACCAAAGTAGCAAAAAAAATTCACTGCGTGTCTTACCAAATATAAATATATAGAACACGTAATTATAAAAACAAGGGGAACGTAGACGAATAAAAAGAAATTCAAACGCAAGACAAATTCAAACACGGGCTCATAAATCTCCTCACACCTTAAAAGTTGCAGATATGCAACATTTTCTATTTGTATTTGTGCAAGTGGTAATTTATTTTTGCTAATTCCTCGAACGTTAAAATGAGAAAAATACATAAATGTATATTTACATCAATATATTTATGAATAGTACAATAGCACGAAACCCATATTTTCCTGATGTAGAGTTTTCAATTAAACAGAGCACTGTCTTGAAGAAATAAAAAAAAGAAAGTGCTGTCGTATCGCCTAAACAAAACAGCCTAATGACGTAACTATGATTAGTATGAAGTTATTAACTCAGGAAGCGTGCAATGCGCTATGTTTTCTCAGTTATACTTTTTATGAACAACGTGCGAAGGTAATGAAAATGATGAACTTACCTTAAGATTTAATCGATACTTGTCTTTCAAGGTGCCTGTTAATCCTGATAACGTATTCACACCTTAAAGCCACCACATCCATTCGTTCTGCTTTTGGGAAAAGTTTTGAAGGAACGCTTGCCCGCAAGCATGAGTGTGCATTTTGTTTTCACACGAAAAGTTGACGATCGCCAATGGAGCGGTGTAAACACGAACACGCACACAAAAACACTTCTACATCTGTCCACAGTTTCGCCACGTACAGCGAAGTAGGTTACTGAGAGCTGCATGATTATCTTGTGTAAATTGGAGCAGTAGTTGAACACGAAATAAGAGCAAGAGGAATGAGAATTGACAAACTCGATCAGCACTGCACCCATAACTACGGCGAGCAAAAAAGCAACATTGGTGTGGATGGATACAGTGGAGTCTTGACAATGAAACATACTTTACTCCTTGAGCTCAAAGATTTAGGCGCTTTTCACTGAAACTAACTTTTCTTGAGCTGATCGAGAAACGACGTTTCATTGTTTAAGAATTATTGACGCAATATTATTACCATACGACCGAATGTTTGGGCAAACTATTTTCTTCGTCGTTACTTGAAATGGGCCGTGGCACTCTCTCTCCTGCTGTGTCGAAAGACTGGTGTAGGCCACGGTTGGGCGGCACGGCACTCATGTAAACTTCTTCGAACAACGTTCTCCAAATTTTCCACCCCATGTGACTGTTGCTCTTTTTGTATTTGTTTACTGCGTGCCCCTTGAAAACTTGCCAACAGCTGCAGTGCAGTCGGGAGAGTTTTCCGGGTCAATGGACCTCAACTTCCTCCCGCGGGCCCAGAAAGGTGCAGGTGCAGAACCTTTGAGACAGGCATTCCGTGAAGCTGGAATCACTGCTTCGTGTACGCTGGCTGCCAAGACGCTTTTCAGCCAGATTTTCATCTTATTTCTCAAGCATTTATAATAATAATAATATTGTGAGCGTAGTCACCGACTTTTCTTTGTCAATCGGACGTGTCATCATCATTTGTATAATTCCTCATCTGTAGATACCATCATCAGTGTGTGCCAGCTCGAGCTCGTCTCGAATAAAGCTCTTCCACATAGGTGCTGGACGGTGCCTTTCGATCCCCAAGTCCTCTCGCACGTTACCACTGGAGCGCCGCTAGGCTCATCGTCTACTACCACTGGAAAGACAGTGCAGGTGGTGGCAGGTGTCAGGTGGCAGTGCAAGACAGTCCTGGTTCATCCAACACCACCGGCCCAGTGCAGCCTCCGCCGTCGACTCTGGCCATCCACAGCCACCAGCGTTGTCCGCCAGTGTTTTCGGGTCTCAACGGGGATGACGTTGAAGAATGGCTACACACCTACGACGTCGTAAGCGAGTTGAACAGGTGGGATACTCTTCACAAATTACGTATGGTTCCTTTCTACCTGACTGATGTTGCCAAAACCTGGTTGTGGAACCATCTCCAAGATCTTCCCGAGTGGGACATGGTTCGCACGGCAGATTCATCAGATTTTTGGTTCCACCAGTGTTCGCGCTGAAGCAGCAACGAAGACGCTTGCTGAGCGCATTCAACGGGCGGGTGAATCATACACCTCGTACATTGAGAATGTTCCTGCCTTGTGTTGTGCAAGCGTGTAAACTCATCTATGCCTCAAAGTGACCAAATACGCCATATTATCAAAGGAATAATTACCGTCGCATTCAACGCTCTTGCGTCGCAAAATCCTACCACGACACAAGATGTCATCACCATTCGCCAGAGACTAGAAGAACTTTAGTCTATTCCTATCTGCCATGATGCCTTGGACACTCATCTTCCTGCGGCCCTTGACATCCGTGCCCTGGTCCACGACATCGTTCGTGAGGAGCTTCATGGGCGCTGCTCTTTCTGCGCTCCACCATCTACTTTAACCTCGGCTCCAGCCAACTTGCGGGACATCATTAGGCAAGAGATTGCTTCTGCGTTACATCCCTCATGTTCCGCCGAATTCAGACCTCGTCAGGTACCAACGTACGCAAAAGTTGCGCCGCTCTCAGCACCCACCACTATCCCAACGGCTACACCAGGTGGCCATGTACCTGTGGCGTCAGTGTCACCACCGATGCGCCCACAGCCGTATTACAACAAGCCGCCTCCTCCTCGCCCAATCTGTTATTATTGCGGCTATAGGGGTCACATATCTCGCTTTTGCCGAAGGCGCCAACGGGACGAAACACGTGGCTACGCTACAGAGGTACGCGGACGCATCAGTCCACTCATGAACTACCAGCGCACACCTTACCGGTGTTCCTTTCAGCGTTCGCCCTCTCCACCTTACAGTATGGGTCTGCCTGTACACTCCAGTGAGTCTCGCCGCCGCTCACCATCTTCGATCGCCGTGCCGTGTCGCCTCTGCGACCTGCCTTCAATGTTCTGAATGCCCACTCGGAAAACTCCCTATTGCAGTTTTAGGAGGGGAAACTGCATCCACCGGACAGCCAGCAATTCCTCCAGACAGACCATCCAACTTGTTACTAGTGTTAGTAGAAGGTATACGCGTTGAAGCTCTAGTGGATATTGGCGTTGCAATTTCGATTATTCGCTCTGACCTTTGCAAAGTCACAGCACCGTACTCGGACCCGTCTCTCCGTGCTGCGACGAACGCCATTACTCTCCCACTCGCCCAGTGGGCAGTTTGTGTTTTCATAGACGGTATTCGACATCATATTGCGATTGCAGTTCTCCGTGAGTGCACCCATGAACTCATTTTGGGGTGGGATTTCCTGTCTTCTGCATGCGCTTCTATTTCTTGTCGTCAGCGCCTCGTCCACCTGAATCCCACCGACTCTTCTGTATCAGAACACGAAAAGCGCATTCGTATGGTCACCAATTCAGATTATGTGCTTTGGCCATCCCGAGAAGAAGTAATTAGCGTTAATTGCATCAACATTGTGGATGGCGACGGGCTGCTACTAACGTACGGCCACACGGTACATCAAGGCATTCTTATCATTCCAGGCCTTGTTCGTTTTTCCAAAGGGTCTGCTTTTATTACTGCGCTAATCAGACCCCCGAATCCTTATTGTTGCCCTGTCGATCAACAGTGACATGCGCTATTGACCGGCATCCCGTTGCAACTGTTGCCCTTCCAAGTCAAGAAGACCTACCTGAGCAAAGCGCGCCGCCCCTCTACTCTCCCCCTCCTCTATCGCTGACGATAAGCCCTGATCTGACAGCAGCCCAGAGTCAAGAATTGCTGAATTTATTGAACAGACATCGCTATTTGTTTGACGTTCATTCTGCTGTCCTTGGTCTGACAACTTAGGCGACTCACCAAATTTAGACTGACGGCTCCCCAATTATTCACCGACGCCCGTACTGCGTGTTTCTTACAGAAAGGACGATAATCGAGGAAAACGCCTCAGACATACTTCGACAGAATATCATACGTCCATCCTCGAGTGCATGGTCTTCGCCAGTTGATTTGATGAAAAAGAAAGACGGAACAGTACGTTTTTCAGTTGATTACCGGGCACTGAACAAAGTAACGCGCAAAGATGTTTACCATCTCCCACGAATCGACGACGCACTAGATTCGTTGCATGGCGCAGAGTTTTTTCCAGCCTTGACCTGCTATCGGGCTACTGGCAAATGCAAGTGTCTGAATCTGACAAAAAGAAGAGGGCTTTTACCACCCCAGATGGGCTATACGAATGTAACGTAATGCCTTTAGGACTTTGTAACGCGCCCGCTACCTTCGAACGTATGATCGATAGCGTACTTGGTGGCTGAAGTGGAAAACCTCCACGACATCTTAGTGTTTTTGTCTACCCTTTCGCAACATCTGCAACGTCTCGAAGAAGTCCTAGGTTGCCTTGCAAAAGCTGGTGTACAGCTGAATACAGAACAGTGCACCTTCGCAAGCAGCACGATCAAGGTTTTTGGGCACTTAGTCAGCAAAGAAGGTATTCGACCGGACCCTGTAAAGCTTGCCGCCATCCTCGAGTTTCCCCGTCCATTGCGTCAAAAAGACCTGCGCAGTTTTTTCGGCTTGGCATCCTACTTTCGGCGCTTCATACGCAATTTCGCAAAGCTTGCATCTCCGCTCCATCAACTGCTCGCAAGTAACACGGCATGCGACATGTCCGAAGACTGTGAAAAGACTTTCCTGGCGTTGAAGCAAACCCTGACATCCGACCCGATACTATGTCACTTTGATCCAGGTGCACCCACCATTCTTCACACTGACGCCAGTGGTCATGGACTCGGTGCCGTTTTACTGCAGCGTGACAACCCCGCACTGGAACGTGTCATCGCTTACGCCAGTCGTGCTTTGACTGCTGCCAAGAAAAATTACACAATAACCGAACAAGAGTGCCTTGCTGTTGTATGGGCAGTACAAAAATCTCTTCCATACTTCCATGGCCACCAATTCACAGTCGTCACCGACCACAACGCATTGTGCTGGCTTTTGTCACTAAAGAACTTATCGGGGCGTCTTGGGCGCTGGGTGCTTCGTTTAAAAGAGCGTAACTTTGATTTCGTCTAAAGGTCTGATAAGAAGAACCAAGATGCTGATGCTCTCTCTCGCTGCCTTCTACCCAACCGTGATAGCCCACCGTCACCAATTTCCACCGCAGCATTACCCATCGCGGGTCTCATTTGGCTAAGATCCGGTCGCCCATCTACCCTTGTGTCGCATCAACACGTTGACCCTTATTGCCGCTCCATAATAGCACGCTTAGAAGGCACATCTGCTCCTCCGAACGCCCAACTTCGTCGACAACTGAAACAATTCAAACTTCACGATGGTATCTTAGATCGCTATATTTACCACGTTGAAGGAAACAAATGGGTCCCCGTTATACCGCGTTGTCTACAACGTCAGGTTCTTGAGACATTCCATGATGATCCAGCTGCTGAGCATCTCGGCTGTCACAACACGTACGACAAAATGCGCAGTCGGTTCTCTTGGCCTGGCCTCTCATCTGTCATTGCCAAATATGTTTCTTCGTGTGCCTTATGTAAACGGCGGAAACGACCTATTACTGCTCTTTCTGGCTTTCTCCAACCTCTTCCTTGTCCCGCTTTGCCACTCGAAGTCGTCGGAATAGTCTTGTATGGCCCCCTTCCAGTGACCTCCAATAGAATTCATTTGATTGTGATGGCTGTTGACCACCTCACTCGTTACTCGGAAACAGCTTCGCTGCACGCTGGTACAGCCACTGAAGTAGCCGATATTTTTTTCTGCGTAACATATTTTTACGCCACGGAGCTCCACGTGTTCTGCTCAGGGACCGCGGCAAGGTCTCTCTTTCCTCTGTTGTTGCTGAGGTTGTACACGCCACCAACACCATCCACAAGACAACTTCTACTTATCATCCACAAACAAATGGCTTGACGGAACGCTTTCATCGTTCCTAACGGACATGATTGCCATGTACGTCAACCCTGACCACACGAACTGGGACGCCGTTTTGCCATTCGTAGCGTTCGCCTACAATAGAGCTACGCAACGCAACACAAGCTTTTCTCCCTATTTTCTGGTCCATGGCCGCTCTCCAAATGTAGCTCTAGTCGTCTCCTTTCCTTCGACTCCTGCTACCTCAGCAGGCCTTTTATCCGCACAACTTTGTCTCGCCTCGAGCACTGCCGTCATCTGGCCCGAACCAACACCGGAATCTCTCAGGAAGCTCGCAAGTCTTCCTACGACTGAACTCACCGTGCTGTCACCTTTTCTCCAGGAGACAAAGTTCTTCTCTGGACTCCCGTGCGTGTGCCCTGCTTATGTGAAAAATTTCTCAGTCGTTTTATAGGACCTTAAATGCTGATTGAACAAACGTCCTCCATTAATTACCGTATCTCACCACTTAACCCTCACTCCGACCATCGTTGTCGTCGGACAGAAATTGTGCACGTTTCTCGACTTAAGCTGTGTGCCCGACGCAATTCCTAATGATGTCTTTCTCGCGGCCAGGAGGCCACTTCCAGCGTACCGGGCAATTAGTGTTAGCGTAGTCACTGACTCTTTTTTATCAATTGGACGTGTCATCATCCTTTTTATAATTCCTCATGTGTAGACTCCATCATCAGTGTGGGCCAGATCAAGCTCGTCTCGAATATAGCTCTTCCTCAGATTATTCAATCAACCAATGATCAATCAATTATTTTGACGTATCCAGGAACAACCATAGAGCCTTTCGTGCTGGCGCTCACAAAAATAAAACAAAAAAGAAACAATACATTACAGGCTATCCACAAAAAAGCGAGAACGAGCAGTCGAAAAGAAATCAACGCACAATAAGAACAAACGAAAGAGTACTCACGGAATGGCACTGAAAAATAATGTGGAATATAAACTACCGTTTTCTTCAGAGACGGAAAAGGGAAGAATCTGCTCATGTGCAAATCTACGTTAGGACAGGGAAGCACTCACTGACCAAAAAATGACTGTAGATTATGAAAAACGTAACGAATCAAGAAAGTAGACGTTAGAGAGACTCCGTATTCTGTAAAGGATAGAGTGTAGGAAGAAGCTGGCAGGTACATGCAACGGTCGATTCTCTCTGGATAACTTACGCGGAGTTTGAAAATAATTACAACGGAGAAGGGCAAACTATCTCACCCTGAACTAGCTTGTAAAGAATTAACAGCTCAGCACGATTTTGTCGGCTGCCTAGTGAGGGCAAAGATAATATTCTAGCAGTGTTGAAAGGATAGTAGTGAAACGATGAGTAAATGCTCATGATTGTTTTCTGAACTCACTCAGTGGCGTTACTGCTGGATCTAACGAAGTTATTCCAGATCAGATATGCATATTCACTTCTTTTGAACACGACATATCACGTTGCACAATTTTAGAAGGCTGTAGAAGATACGAATTCTTGAGAGATAGTCTGCCAGCAGGGAGAGAATGAAGGCCTCGCATAGCAGCACATATATTGCAAGTAGAAAAATTTCAACGCGCTATCAAAAAGAACACCAAGATCACTGATCTCTTGAACCTTACACAACGACACAGTATTGACAGCGTATGAAATTGAAACGTTGGACGTTTTGCGAGATACAACAACAACAACAACAACAACAACCACGACGACGACGACGACGACGATAACAACGACAACAACAACAACATACTCATATCATTCTGACATGGCCGAAAATATCTGGCCATACTGAAGGAAATGCTATTGTCCGGGTGCCCCTTAATCTCTATACGTGAGCGTGTAATTGCGCAGTTTGGTGGGTATGTACTGGCATACATATTTTATAGGTAAAAGCACCACAGTGTTGATGTTCAAAGGTTATGTTCGCAAGGAATTTTGATTATTACGCGCCTGCACAGCAAGGGGCGGTTTACATAATGTAGAGTTTGGCTTAGGCATCACGCACGCCCGCAAAATTGTGTCATAGAAATTGTATTCGTGAAGCAATGTTTAATCTAATCATGATGATGGAAAATGCGCATTAGTAACCTCGACCAATTAATGACACGCCCATACTAAATAGAAGTTTTCTTAATTCGGCAGCCTACGTTAAATGTTGCAATAAAGCTTCAGCATTTCAATACGTGGTCCATTAAATTTGTATCACGTGTGAGTCAGTTGCACCTTTCTTAACGTACTTGTGTGTGACGTGACATTTATTTAACAATTGCAAACATTACAACAAATTATATGTTTACTAGCTCCATCATAAAATTTCTAATGACTTTACTATGTGCACAGACAAGAACATTGTACGTAGCTAAAGGAAACGCAAGATATATTTTTGCAATAAATTAGTACAACTTCAATCTTGATTTTCTTCAAAATTGTGCCTGCAAGTTGCATTCACGTAAGTTCTTTTTTTTGTTTTTGAAGATACTCCCTTAAACATTGCACTGCGCATGCAATTAGGGTAAATGACCGCTGAAAGCAATCGCAGATGGGGGTTCAACAGGATTAACCGAAATCTTCTTATAAGAAAGGAGAATATAGCCGTCAAAACTTTTAAATAATCATAAATTTTGTCCACCGATGTGGAAGCTAAATATGCATTCAAACTGCCATTTCTTGCTGCCACTCCAAACAATGCAATAATGTGAACAATATAAGTGGCATGCATTTAGTTTTTCATAAATCTATATAGGATCGCTCTAAATTATTAGCGACGTTCGGGAGCATGATGTGACCTGACACGATTGCTTCCTTGTAAAACATATCTGCTCTCGTATACATTATTTACGTCGTATTGATTGCAACTTATGGTTTGAAACCTAAATGCCTTGAGAAATTCACAAGTTAAATTACACGAATACATGCATACTTACAACTAAGCTGACCTGAAGTTTTGTTTTTTTTTGCTTGGCAGAAACAACATATGTAATTAATACTCTTGTTATTGTAGAATATAAGCTGTTCACCTTTGCGTACATATTGTTATGTATTACAATCCGCATAAAACTGTGTGATCATTGTGCTAAATATATACGTGGTTCATTCCATATAAGGGAGCACTTCCACATATAAGGATCCGCTTGATATGTTATATGTGGTGTGGCTGTGCCTTATAAGGCCGGATTCGACTCCTTATGTGGGCCAACCGTGTCGTTTATGGCTTTATATAACCCCATACATGAACCGACTCCACCAGGTATACATTCATATATCGTAAATGGAAGCCACACATGCTGACATATATGCTCATATGTGGCCACATATAAGCTACATAAGTGCCATATATGGCATTTCTGTAAGGAGACGTTCAGACGTGGTGTGCTGGCAACAGAGAGCGAGCATGTATACTGTGTGGAGGCGCTGCTCAAATGGCCCAAGCTAGCAGGCCATCCTGCATCCTACGCGACTACCAAAATAGTGCCGGTCACGTACGCACACAGTAAAAAATTTTACACCCAGAAGGGTGTAAATGAGCTTGTCCCGTGGACGACACCCTAAGGGTGTTAATTCAGCACCTTCCAAAAACGGTGCTTTACCATGCACCCTTAGAATAGGGTGTACATGTAAAAAACTGTAGGGTATTACAAAAACACCCTTAAGGAAGGGTGCCTTCGATGTCCATCACTTTTTTAGCACCCTCTGAGGAGGGTGCGAGAAGGGTGCACAAGGATGTTGAGTGCCCATGGCAGGGGTGGCCGTATTCTTTTAGACTGCACTAATAGATATCAGCATGCACTGAATAAACACTACTTGAAGAAAGTTGTCCTGATTATCGATGGTGCGTCACATGTCGAGCTCCATTCATTGCGTGTGGGCGAAAATATAAATGCGTACAATCGTGTATGAACTTGTGCTGGATCTATATATACTTCACAGTATATGCATAATGCGCGTTACAGAAAATGAAGCCTTGCTGCCCTTGCATATTAGGTTTTTTAATTGGCAAATAAAACATAAACTTTTCTTCTGCCACACAACTTTTTCACCAGATATACGTTCACGTATACGTACACTACACATGCAACACCTCAAATGTTTATTATATTTATTCAGTTTCACTTCATTGACAATTCTTTGCAACATACAATTACACTGGTTTCAGTTTAGTATACTGCTTCAAGTACATATAGACTACAAATGAAATACGCTAACATATCCCTATAATTCTTTCAAGTATCTACAATCCCAGGGGTTTCCAGTTTAATACTCCTTCGTGTACACAATCGCTTAATAGGAATGAAATGCAGGCAAATATATTTTTATGATTCTTTCAAATATATACAATCACCATGATTTCACTATATACGCCTTCATGTACACCATCGTTCCCAAGAAGTGATGCACACAAAAGTATATATGGATGGTGTTTTCAAATGTATACAATCACAGTGGTTCAAGCTTTGTATTCCTGGATTTATAACAATTGGTTATGAGAAATGATGTACATGCAAACATATACGGGTTTTCGCACATATAACTTTAGCGAATACTTAAGAAACCAATACAATGATCAGAAACACAATAAGCTAAAAACGAACACAAAACTGAGTCAGGACACACAAAAAACAAAAGAGGTAATGCATAATTATGGCTAATGACACAGCTGGGTCACTTTATGCCAAATGTCCCAGCCATTTTGGCAACCATCTCAAATGTATTCGAAAAACTCGTGCTGCATTGAAAATAGTGAACTTCTCGAATATTTAGGAGAGGAAAAATATTTGGTCACGTGGCTGCCTTCTGAACTTCCTAGAATGCCGTCTAGGTGTTGTATGTGAAAAATTTAATTTTAAAAGCACCGCTCCTTCTTTCCATACGAAACACGGTCTACGTGTTACGTAACAAGAGCTAAATTTGGGAGAGTTGGTTCATCGTGGTTGTGTGCTAGTCACAGCGCGACAACTTTAGGAAGAGCCAGAAAGGACAGGAAAGAGCACCGACTGTCAACTGAATTTAATGAATGTGCTACGAGTGCTTTTATACGGAGTACAAGAACCCTGTTCATGCGCGACGACACGTGTGAGCACTACAAAATAATCTTAATTGTAAAAAGAATACTCCCTTTCGGAAAGGATAAGTGAACGTGTAGTGATGCACTGATCATTGGTTTACCTGATAAAAATACTTCTACAAACGTTAAATTGGCATTAAGTAAACCTATTATCGTGACGAATGGGGCACGATTGACTATTCCTGTTGCTGTTTAGTACACACACTTTTGAAAGCTTGCAAGGGGTGGAAAACAACACGCTAATATCATATCTGCTGGCTATTTTTTTCATTGCGAGACACGTGATGTGGTATAACATGCAAAGGTTTCGGTCATTGTTTTTTGTTGGTCCTGTCTTCTTTCACTTTACTTTCTGCAGGAGGGCTTTGCAAACAAGTGTGATGATTCTGTTGGGATACCCAGCATCTTTTAGTCTTTTAATCTGGTCTTTAAGCCTGACCTCACCCTTGTGCTAACATGACTTCTGAAGGGTGGCCTGAATACATGTGGCATCAATGCCTCTTTCTACTAATCTTGAATGCCCACTATCAAAAGGCAGAACATTCTTAGCACTCCTGGGCTGATAGCACCAGCCAATACCCCAACAGCATCATCACACCTGTTTGCGAAACCCTCCTGCAGAAAGTAAAGTTAAAGGAAACAAGACAAAAAGAAAAAGAGAATGACCAATCACTTTTGCATGTCACACGGTACTACGTACATAAGGTGTCTCAAAATTTTAGGAAAAGAGCCAGCAGATATGACATTGTTGTTTTCCACCCCTTGCAAGCTTTCAAAAGCACATGTACTTACAGCAACAGGAATAAACAATCTCGCATCATCCGTCACTAGAATAGGTTTACTGAATGCCAATCTAATGTGTATGAGATACCGCTAACACGTGGAAAAGTGAACATAGGACAAACTGGGCAATGCTTCAATGATCAAGCAAGACAGCATGCTTTAAATGTTAAGAAGGGCTATAGTAGTCTCATGGCCGGACACCGTAAAGAATGTAAGTGTAGTCCTAGGTTTCATAAAACACGGTTTTTGAAAAAAATAGCAAGCAGAAAAATGAGAGATTTTTGATCTCTTTATCAGGAAGGCCAAAGATCAATGCATCAGTACACCTTCACTTATCTTTTCCGAAAAAGAGTATTCTTTTCTCGGTTAAAGTTATTTTGTCATGGTCACACATGTGTTGTTGCAGTGGAGTCCTGATCTTGTGCTCAGTATAAAAACGCTCGTAGTACCTTCAACAAATTCAGTTGACAGCACTCTTTCCTGTCCTTTTTGCGATAAGATTTTTATTACAGAAAGAATTTCATTTTCTTACAGTTTAGGTATAATGATGAGTATTCATTGTATCACAACATGGAGCAAATTGCATCTCAATACGGACAAAAATCACGATTTTGTAAAATTCGTGATATTTTCTCGTATATTTTAGCAGCTTGAGAGGTATAAAGATATTTTTTCCTCAAAATATACCTTCTGTGGAGTAAGTATTCACTGCTCAGATATTCATACAAAGTGCAATATTGCAATAAAACAGCAAACATAACACATTTTAGCTGTATTCCTGGAAGCGATTGTGGCATAAAAATTGCACTATTATTATTGAGCTTCAAATACCTTACAGAAGCACATTTACTTAACAGGTAGACCGAATTTGCTTTAGAAAAAATAAGCGGTAGTTTTAAAACGAAATTTTCCACAAACAGCACACAGACGGCATTATGCCAGGAAGTTATAAGCCAGCCACATGAACAAAACTTTTTTCTCGCTGAAATATTCTAGCAGTTCACTGTTTTCAACGCAGTAAGTCAGCACATTTTTTTTTCAAATACAATTCACATGGTCGCCAAAGTGGCTGGGACGTTTGGCATAGAATGGTCCAGCTATATTTAAGCAAAATAACTTACACAAATAACAATATTTGTTCATCTACCATGACCACACTAGAAAAAGTTGTTCAGGCATTGTGACACTAAAATTTTCAGCGTTGTACTGCCTGAACAACTTCTTTGATAAACTCCAAACTCACGCCGAGAAAAAGCCGCTCAATCAGTGTGGTTAATAAAGGCCTTGTGGCCGTAGACAATGTTGAAAATAAGAAAAATCAACTCATCAGTGCTGTTACTCCTTCTTCGTCATTACTGAGACGGAAGATTTTTCGGTTATCCATGGTTCAGGAAGTAGGCTTGCTCTAGGCTGGGTCCGGGGTAGACTACGCAGGACGTCAGCGGCACCCTCTCATCTTGTAATAAGAGCAAATATGACTTCTCATAAAAGGATGTTTGTGCTGTTCTGGCAGCACCATATATAAAGAATGTGTAGTGTGTATCCTTCGAAATGGCCCGTAATTGACATTACACTGAACTCGAAGCATACAGCCTATATATTCCAATAAGTTCGTATGTTAATGATAAGAGTTTTCCAGCATACAGCGAATTCCCAAAATGAGGTGAAGTGTAAGACTACAGCTCAAAAATGGCACTTACGAAAGCCTGAACTCACCTAACAATCAAATTCCTTTTAGGGTAGTGAGCCAGTGTGAAAAACAATTCTTGAAGTACAACGTTCAGAACATGTAGCATTAATCAAAACGCACAAGAAACTTACCTCTTCATGTACAAACAGTGAAGACATCTCTGCTTTCTCTTTTACATGAGAACAAATGATCTTGGGCGTGGCACTAGCGAAGAGGTCTGCAAAAAAAAGTAAAAGATTTACTGACTTTAATCACGCCTCTAACAATCTGAGGAATTGTTACAAGTCACCAATCAGTGCAATTCTGACTGCCTCTATAAGGGCATCAAAAATGAACAATTTTCTCGTTCTTTATACCCTCACAAGCCAATGGAATCTAATCCGAATTGGACGCTGTGCTTCCTATTTGCCTGCTTTTTAGACGTAGGGCTGCGAACATGTGTTTTGTGCACCTAATAATCTAGCACAGAAATTCGTCATATATAATTCAATCATCTTAATTCATTGTAATTTGATAAAAGATGTGATAGCTCGCCCAGTTTTTCAAGAGTTGCGGGCCTGCAATAGGCACTGCCTTGCACGTATGAAAGTACTTCTTTTTTAAAAAAAATTCAAAGGTTGCTTTCAGAAAAAGCGTCTGGCATATTTCGACAACCAAGCCCATCCTCTGATGGCAATCAGAGGCACGCTATTAGCGATTATTAACCACGGGATTTACAAACGTAACCCGTGCCTAAATACTCACTTAAACACAATCAAGCAAGTAGGAGCGCTCGAACGACACCAACGCGCGCGGACGCCGTCTACGTTGCAGCAGCCATGGCTTATGCTAGAGCTACCGCACATAGCTCCCACAGTCACGTATACTCTCTCGATTCTGTTATAACGCCGAACGTTATCGCAGATGAAGGCAAAGCACGAAAACAGCAAACAGAAACGAGGGAAAACAACGCACGGCGATGGCCACAACAACGCGCCTTTGGAAATCTGCTAGATCTTTCCCTGTTGCTGGTGACACTTGTCCTAAATAGCTTAAAAGACCGAGGCGCACGTGCTGGGAGCATCGCGGCATATCAGCACCTCCAACTATACCATCTTTAAGCAAAAAAAAAACATTTCGTACAGTGCGCCTCTGTACATATTTTTTTCTTTTTCTTTCTTTTCTATGCTTACACCTACAGAAGCACGTTGCACATTTGAGTATTAATAGAAATGTTATTATGATGTAGCCCAAAGCACATCTTAAAACAATATCAATCACTTTGTGCAGTGTAGAGACAATGTGCGATCAGCAACTAATCCAGCCCTTGTTAAGTGATCACATCACTCACTGTATGAGTGATGCAGGCACTTACCCAACATCGCGCATAGCAGTGTGAACTCGGTAAGTCACACGTTTAATCGGGCATCTGCAACAGGCCCGCGAACGCATGCTGTTGTACATGGCTGGCAGCCTACTTCGGCAGAGCTGCTGCAGGCGCCCAGCTAGCGCTGTATGATTACTACCTACGAAAACAGTACACTCACCGTTAACAGGCCCACGTTGTCCGTGTCCGCCACTCCATGAATATTCCTTAATCCGAGCATCACTTCGAACACGGTGTCATGCGTGACCACCATTGCATACGCCTGTTCGCTAGAACTCGCACAGCGACCAAGACCCCAGACCAACGCAACGCATTTGAAAGACCGATGAGACAGAGAGAGCGACGTTGAGAGAGAGAAGGAGGAGGCACTGGCGGCGGCCGGCGCCGCAGCTGTCGACGCAGGTGCTCGGTGGCGCAACTATTCGCTTATCTACGCCGCTGTTCTGGGGGCAACGCTGGCCGGGGTGAGCGGGGGGGGGGGAGCTGGAAACCCGTCAAGACGGGGCCGAAAGGCAAACGCTATGGCGCATACGGCGGACGGCCGTTCGACGCGGAATGACTCCTTGTAAACGGCAACTCTCCTTCCAGCCAGTCGCACAGCGACGCAGGTTATTTACCAGCCTCGGGTTCTTTGAGTACTTTGACGGAATGCGATTGCAGTGGGCGAAAAATAGCGAAGCAAAACTTGCGGAAAACGAAGTGCACCATGGAATAGCCTGAAACAATAATTATTTCGTCCTCGGTGGCATTAGCGGGAGAGCATCGCTACACCTTTTTCCAGAGGAATTTCTTTTCGCATTGTCTGTGTCTGGCAATTCCGCGTATGGTGCCGCCAACACGGAATGCGTAGTCGAAGCTGGAACAAATTAATCCACAGTCGCGTATGTTTAGAAGGCTTGTCACGCACCACGAAACGTGCCGAGGTTGTTATAACAAACTTTTTGCTGACCACATGATCAGCACATAATTCCATATGGTTGACCAATGAGCTAGCTAAGCACCTGTAGCAAAGGCAGGGCACGTTCTTGTTAAACGTTGTTAATATAAACGATGGTTGTGCATAAGTGCAGTGACAGCTTTCCGTGTGAATTGGTCATAACCCACGTTTTCGAGCGTAGAAGCGCCTCAGCGGACCTAATCAGCTACCACAGCAAGTTCGTAAGCAATGATGAGGTACGAAAATGTGCAGCTGTTTTCCATGTACTGAATAGTCCGTGTACAGTGCGTTGACCAGCGCCATTCCTTAAGCCACCTCACATATAGACTCCCAGTCGGAACATGTGTGGGACCTTAAACACTAAGAAGCAGTGCCCCCCCCCCCCCCCCGCACACACACACGAAATTGGAGGGCGCACGGGCTGATACACACGCATACTTACTCACAGGCGCACACACATACACGTATACACACATACGGCAACACACACACACGCGACCGTAAACGCACGCATGCATGGGCGTACACATGTGCACAGGCACGCTTAACACAAGCACGGACTCGCACATACACGCGCACGCACACTTGCACGGGTGTAGACACAATCGCGCTTACACGCGAACACATGCGCAGGCTCACGCACACACACCCATACTCGGGCGAACATTATGTTCCTGTATATAATCCACAGCGAACATGTAGCTTATAACCAACGCTAAGGTGAGCTTTCGTAACTTGGATTGCAGTTAATTGCCAATATAGATGAAACGCGATTTGCTTCTGCTGGCATTCTGATTTATTCGGAGAGCACTTTCACACATTCTAAAGTCTAGGCCGTCATTTAACGCAAGGTCCACATATTCGTGCAGTAGCTACGTTGCTCGGCCGCCAATCTGAAGGTCGCGGGTTCGATGCCGGCTGTGGCAGTCGAATTCAGATGGAGGCGAAAAGGTAGAAGCGTGTGCACTGTGCGATATCAGCGCCCATTAAAGAACACCAAATGGTCAAAATCTCTTCAGCTTTCCACTACGACGACCCTCATGATCATAATGAGGTTTTTGAGACGTAAAATCTCAAATATTATAATTATGTGTTCTTCTTATGCTGCATATTCCATCTGATGAATCGTCACTTACACCCTTCTCAGGCACAAAAGCACCTTAGAGCCTATTTTAGGGTGCTATCGAGGCAAGCACCCAAACAAATGGGTGCTTTTTTCAATCGACAATTTATGGGTGTTAAAGGTTGTTGCAAAAAGTGCTTTCTCGTAAAAGCACCTTTTTACACCCTTTTGGGTGTAAACATTTTTACTGTGCAGTCGCCTCCCAGCTGTCCGCCTGATGACGCCATTCGGGAGTGCGTGCCTCTTTCTGCAGGCTTCTCTGGACACAGTTTTGTAGGACTAATGCAGC
Organism: Rhipicephalus microplus; assembly: GCF_043290135.1. Taxonomy (NCBI): domain Eukaryota; kingdom Metazoa; phylum Arthropoda; class Arachnida; order Ixodida; family Ixodidae; genus Rhipicephalus; species Rhipicephalus microplus. The sequence continues at coordinate 151,561,767 of NC_134706.1, read as the reverse complement.
AGACACCTAATGTTGTGCTCGGCCAAACATAGGTATGGTGTTTTGCCACCAGGTACCACCACAAGGCTCTTGTTTCAAAAGCAGCTAGTGCCACTCGTACAGTGGTCTATCACTTAGGCCACCTGCTTTCAACTCGCCATGTTCTTCTTCCTTTTCTTGCCGGACGACGTGGTATTTGCGGTTAGCACTTCGCGGTCGTTATGTCATCTGAATGGTGCGAAAGTAAGAGTTTTTGTTTTTTAAATGTGTCCCGCAACGCCCCAGCTAGTTTTCTCTTCCTCAGGAATGTTCGTTGAAAGAAGAAAAAAAGCAGAATGGTGGGCCGAAAGCACACATAGTGTCTGTTTGACGAATAGCATGCATGTCAGCTAAGCCTATACAAGAAAACGAGCAGACGCCAGACTAGAAAGATATAATTACACCACAACCAAGCAAACGCTTCAGTGGGACGCATAAAGAGTGCGAGATAAAGATGGAACCATGAAATGTACCCTGCACTTAACCAAGTGCTACCTGCCCACTCAGAAAACAAGAAAAAGAAAACCCACTGTTATCATGAATTACGCCCAGCAGGGTCGTGCGGCTTGGTTCTACTATGTTCTTCTGCACATGGTCGTCAGTATGTGCAACGTGTTTCTTGTGAACCAGTTGACTCTGCAGTTTTCCTAAAAAGAAAAAAATCGCTCTGTGAGAAATATGTTGTGGTGCCTCATGTGGTTTTCGTGCTCTGATGGCGTGCGACTTTTTTCTGCTGTGGTTTCCTTAGGACTTTTAAGAAATGCTATGTTTACCAACTTTATACTCTTGCTCTGTTCAGCAATCATTTCGCTACCGGCATTGCCTGTATGATGAATGAGACGAGCTTTCAGAAAAGGAAAAGTTTGTCCTCGTTCTATGGTACCTTAGATTCCGGCTTGAAGTTTGCCTCACAGTGGCAAAGGATTTTCACATATTCACCGGCCGAGTTCCTGAGTAAGTGAAATACACTGTTTTTTCGGAACACGCTTACCGAAGATCGATGACTGCTGTAAGCGAGCATGTCTTCAACCTTGTATAGCAGACAACTTAGCAAGACAAATCTTCAGTTCCAAAACCAATGAATCTTATACTGCAAATCTCGCTTTTTTATCAACGTGTATTCACCCTTAAAGGCATTTTTTACCTGCCTTCTAATATTGAAAAGCCGACATGGTAAAGTGAAGATGGCCGTCAGCTTTAACAGCAATAGTTCTCTCAAAGATTGTTCTCGGTGTATTTTGCTGCTTTCATGGCATTTTGGGTTCTTTCTTCAAAGCTATACTCTCCTCGGCTTGATTTCACGTCTCACTGGTGGGTAACTTTGTCTTCCTTGTTATCTGAATTCCCCAGTGAACTGGAAGCCATGACGGGCTTGCGAGAATAAAAATGTTCATACAAAAGTTGGTCCACTCACATTGGCAGGGCGGGGGAGCCGAGAAGAAAATGACATGAGGCTTTTTCTTTTTACGATCGTAATTGTTATAAAAGTTGTACTACGTACCTGTGGGCACGTGGAAATACTAATCCAAGGTTTCAGAATGACATTCTGAAAAGGTGTTGCGTTCCTTTAGTTTGTGTGTGTATGTATTTCTGTGTGTGTGTGTGCGTGTGTGTGTGTTACGCACATAAAGGGAACAAAAAAAATCTAAAATAATTTTTAAAGACAAACCACTAGACGAAATTTTCACAGCAGAAAAATGATTCGCGCAGTAACTTTACGCTCAATGCACGCTCATGAGGATAGAAAAAGTACTGAAGACCCTACATTTCTGCGTGGAAATTTTTTACTCATTATATTTCGGGAACAAAGCAAATGGAGACACATAATATTGAAAACGTGTTTGGACGAATATAAGCTCTGTTAGACAAAAAAATTCGCCTTAATTGAAACCGGAGCTTTGTATTTTATTGTTTAAAAATGATCTGTTTTGAACTTAACTTAAACAGCTGAAACGCGAGAAGGTAACAACGGACTAAGAAAACAACGAGGACAAGCGCTAACTTCCAACTAAAGTTTTATTGCAAAGTAACTGACTTCTTTACCTGCCTCTTTCTCTCGCATTGCTGGCACTTTGAATGACCCACACGAGAAGGCATGCATGGCGAGCTTGTGCAAGCCGCGCTTCGAAGACGTCATTCTTTTTTTTCACAGTGATCAAAATTGCACTGCAAGAGCCTGATGGAGCGTCGAGTAGAAACCGATTCATCTCTTGCAGCTAAAGCACTTCAGACGCTGAGGGGCATTGATCGAGGTTGGTCAGCACACCGGAACTGCAGAATGCGTGGGAAAGGCCAAGGTGCTCACTCATGCGAAACAGTATTTCTTCGTTGTGCTAACCACTGCGTTCAACTATCTTCTCTGCGGTCGTTAGAGTAGAGCTATGGTACGTTGCTGCGTTAAATATGTTACCAACGTTCGTGTGCTTCACTTCTGGTGTACTAAGTGGAAGCGCATCTGTTAGACCGCCGCTGTCTACCGTTCACAGTCAGTGTTATTAGTGAGCGACAGTAATCTGCAAAGGAAATTGAGATATTTTCGAGTGCTCTGGGCAAATCGGAGCAAAGCCACGATGGATGATCTTTAATAATGGATTACGGTTACACCCATAAACAAACTAATGATTTGAGCGTATACTGCAAATTTACGTTATCGGAGTGTGCCTATTTAGTTGCGGTTGACTTCTATAGCGGTCGGGCCAACATAATCCGCTGTTTTTTGAAGTTCTGGCGCAACCAAAGGGCGTGTTTTTGAAGTCGATATCAAAAAATCCGACAGTTAATATTAGCAACAACTATCGCACACTAGACAGATGACTTTGTCTGGAAGCACAAATACATTCTTCAAGTTGGGGCAATGATCACCAGCGCATGAAACAACCCGTGTGAGCATAACGGTGCATTTACTTTGCGATTCGCGTTGTGGAAGATATTTACTAAGCCATAAGAACTCCATTGGGGTACTACACGAAGTGCGACCGAGTTAAATCAGTTTCGAACCAGCCAAAAGAATAATTGCAAGGGTTTACATCTCGCTTTTTAGCCCCTTCAACCTAGACAATGGCTGTCTGAATAGAATTCAAACTCAATTCACCTCAATACTCGCTAGCACTTGCTTCAGTTCAACTCACGCCCATCGGAGAATGCTCTTGAACAATGACGAGCTGCTTTGTGGGCGTTGTTGCGGTTCCTTGAAGCAACCGGATTGGAGACAAACTGTGATTGTTTGCGGATACACGTTGCTTCCAAATGCTCGGTTAGGGCTCCAGTGACTACAATTTTTTTCGCTACTCTCTCAAACACTTCTTCTTATCTTTTACGCCCATTTTCCATTTTGAGGCACTGCGTAGCAAACCGTAGCCCTTTTTAGCCAGTCTCTCTGCCTTTCCTTCTGTGTGAACTTGCACAAGTCTATGTATGGTCCCTTTTCTGGCCTTGTCATTTTAGCCTATTGTATTCAATATCTCCTAGATAGTGTTATCGCTGCTAAAAGTTCTCATTTCCCAAGTTGCTTTTTCTTATGAACTAAAATTGCCATTTAGTACATTGGCGCTGCACCCTTGCTACTTCCCGGCCCAGAAATGTTGGCTTGTATCTGCCAGAAGTGAAAGGGCCAAACGCAACAGTGTGACATGAAGAGACACGCGACCGCCATTTGTGGCTTGCGAGATGGGTCTTTTTTACAAGATGCGCTGTCAAAATGACAAGTCGCGAGGATGACGGACTACATTGGAGGCACTATTAGCGTGCTTACATTTGGCGGACTATTGCAGCAGGTGCGTTTGTTTGCGAAAATTTAACACTACACAGATGTTACAAAAAGAAAATGACCAGACCACTCATCGAAAATGCAAGCTTTTGTTACCAGCATTGTTAAAATCAAGCTTTTCGTGATTGCTTCTGTTTTCAGTTTATATTATGAAAAAGTACTTTGGGGCAGAATGATTATGATCAGTGGGATAATAATGTTTGCCGGTGTTCAGGTTCAGCATCGCGAAACGGCATTATGATTATGAAGACTGTCGTAAACCAAGGCTACGGAAATCTCGACCACCAGTTATTTGACGGAACCTATATCAAAGTACACGGGTCTCAAGCACTTTAGATTACGTCAATAATGCAGCCACACGCAGGATACCATCCTGGGACCTTTGGGTGAGAAGTCTAGTGCTGTAACCACCAGACCACCAAGGCCTGAATCCTCTTTGCAAAATGTGGCTTGACTAGTTGGATTCCTATTCTGCACACCTAAAGTGGTGACATTTGCAGCTCGAAAAACGAAAATACACATTGGATGCTCCTGCGACCGGATATGAGGGAGAAGTCGTGGAAGAAGAAATAAAATCACCGTCACGGGAACCCTGTAGTCTGGTTGATATCTTTTTTTGCGGCGCCGGGGAAGCCTGCCATATGCGAGCCAATGGAAGCGGGCTGTAAATCTGGCCGTAGCAGGCGAGCACCGCAGTGCAGAGGGCTTCATATGGCTGCAGGTTGGAGCTTGATGGGGCTGCAAGACGGCGCAGTTTCGTTTGGAAGGCGTCGAGGAGAATGGCGCGCTTAAGCAGTCGGTCCGTGACGCTAATGGCCGTGAGGACGGCATCAAGCCACATGACCGCCGTTTCACCCGACCTTATTCTATGCTTGAAATAAGGGTGCGTCCTCCAGGTCACCAGAGTAGTGAGAGACGAGACGTCAGACGACGTCGTGAAGGCGGCCAACGGGGCCATGCAAACTGCGACACCTGCCAATCGTGCCAATCGGGACACGATGAACCAATGACCAATTCAGCAAGGTGAAGTTTGCGACGAGAGGCGATGTGCCTGCACTGAGTCCATCGGGCATCAATTCGGTTTTCTCTGGTTTCTTCGTCAAGAAGAAGCTATTTCATTCACTCGCCCTCAGAATCACCGTCGTCGGCCGTCAATTGGTGCTGACGTTTGCGATTTTTCTGTGTTTCAAGTGCACCAAAGCCGCAAAGCTCCGCCACGTTCCGTCGGTTCCGCAGAGTGAAGCAGCAACATGGCGTCTATTCTCTGCGTCGCTAGGATACGCCTGTTTTATACAATTAAGCCGCTGGTTGTGCTCGTGGAAACTCCAGCCAAAAGTAATGACGTCATCCAGATAAGACATAGAAGTCTCCCACTTGAGACCACGAAGGATGGAATCCATATGTCACTTGAATGTTTGTGGAGCATTACGTAAGCCACACGACATAAGATTAAACTCGAAGAAGCCGTTGGCTTAACGAAAACAGTCTTCTCTCTATCAGAGAGATGAATGAGTATTGCCAGTACCCATATCTGATGTCAACAGACGAAAACTACACAGTAGGGTGCAGGCAATCTACAGCATCGTCGATCCGTAGGAAAGGATGCACGTTTTTCTTCGCGACATCATTAAGGTGGTGTTTGCCGACAGAAAATCTCCTTGAGTTGTCCTCTCTTTCAAAGGTATAACAGGGGCTGCCCAAGAGCTGAATGACTTCTGAATAATGTCTTTCTGCAGCATGTCGTTGACCTCATTATGAGATAACTTCCTTTCTAAAGGAGATACATGGTAAGGCTTTTGATGTATCGGTGTATCATGTCCCATGATGATGCAAACGGGGTGTTGGAAGGGCAGAACAGAATTGCGCCGAGCATAATCAAACACTAACATATATTCTACAAGTACTTGTTGAATAACATTTTTCTAGGTGGACAGCAATGACTGCTTATCATTCGCCATAAGTCGGCTGAATAGTCATGCGTTGGTAGACGGATATCGGAGAACTCTTGAACAGACCAGATGTCAATTCTGGTCTGCTTTTCAAAACTACATAATTTGCGTTCGGCTGGCAGACAGGCAGATTCTGCAGAGGCGTTCACTGTCCCCAACATGGCAAATTTGTCGAAGACTTCAATCAGCGACCAAGAGACTAGCACAATCTTTTTATGTGCGTTGGTGCGATGTGGCTCCACTAACCGCTGAGGAATCCCAGCTGGACGTGAGAAAAACACATGGAAAGAAACATGGCTGAATGACCAGGTATGAACGTGTCAACGACAACGAAAGAACACCGGCTGCATTGGTACGTAAGTCGTCAAATGCAGCTGTAGGCAGCGTGTTTTAAATAACAACATCCCCAGAACCTAAGAAAAGCGTAGCGCCGCCATCATGAAGAAAGTTGATTCCTAAAACGACATTACGAGATGCTGGCGCTAACACAATAAATTCTGCTCGAAAATTTCCTGCCCAATTATTATTAAAACAGAACAAACACCAACGGGGTCCTTTACTTCTATTCACACTCCACGCAAAGTTTCATTGCAATCCTACGCCAACATAACTTTATGTTCTGAAAAGAAGAAGAGATATCTCAGGTACAGTTGGAATCGATGACATGCGAAGCACGAATGAAGAGTGTTAATATGTCACTTTAAAATCAGCAAAACGTTACGAGGTAAAGCTAAATCATGCCGTGCCTGACCTCCATACCATGATTATTATGTTTGAGCGTGTAATTTACATTGGTTGTCTGTTCACGTATTGTGATAACAAGTTTGGTATATGCAGACCTAGCGAAACGACTGCGAATGCACTATGAGTAAAATTGTAGTCATGTTTTACATCACAGGCATGCCAATATTATCATGTTTGCACAACTCATATACCTTTATCATGCATTGGCATCACGTAATATCAAATTTGGTATATGTGAAGCTAGTGAAACGGCCGCGAGTGCATCATGAGCGTGGATTGTCATGCTCTTAGACGACACGCATCTGATGATTATCATGTTTCCAGAAGTCATATACATTCTTCATCTTTTCACGTCCCGTAATACCGAATTCGGTTTGTGTAAAGCTAGCGATACGACTGCGAGCGCACCACGAGCGTAGCGTGTAGTCATGACTTAATTGACATGCATGGCATGATTTGCACACTAGGGTCTGTCACTGATGTCGCCATGCAGTCATCTTATACCAGTTTTGCATTATGTCATGTGAAGGAATTTACCGCGAAAGCAGAAAGACGATGAATTGTAAATTATGACATCCATGCCACGATAATAAATTCATGGCTAGTCAGTAATGCTCGTCATTACAGTCATGTTACGTCATACCAATTTTGATATCAAGACCATTATTGTAACGGCCATAGAGAGCTAAAAGCTAAAAGTCTTAGGCGGCTAGATAGATAGATATATAGATAGAGAGATAGATAGATAGATAGATAAATAGATAGATAGATAGATAGATAGATAGATAGGTACGCTCAATGTTGCTGAAGTTTGCTAAAAAATGCTTCGCATTTAAAAGTGATTTATGATATAAAGGCTAATCACCGAGATAGTGGCACCAGAATCCAGAAGATCAATAGTAATGACGCCGTCTATTCAAAAAACGCAGTTTTTTTATGGCATCATGGCAGAATGTTGAATTGGCAAATCTAAACATCCCGCGTCCACACCTGAATCGGCCGCACTAGCTAGTTTCCCAGTTGGGGCGAAGGTGGCTGACGACGCAGAGACGGCGAACGGTGTAGTCGTCTCTAAGGTGTCAGACCACTGTTGCTGTTAGACCACTGTTGCCGTGGAGAGCTGACCATAGATTGAGAATGTTACGTTTTGTGCACACGAGCCAGGTATGCTGAAAAATGTGGCACCTGCGTTTGGCGGCGACAGAAGCGCGAGACGTGCCCACGGAGACCGCATTTGTAGCAAGCTGGTTCATCATGGTTCAAACTGGTAGTAGCAGAGGCCTGCTAAGTTAGGTGGCTGTCAACAAGCGCACGCCGTGACGTCTGATAGTTGTCAGCAGGATGTCGTTGTGGTGTTGGTTGCTAATCTTCAGCAGGACTTCGAGGTGTTGTTATCCAGAGGCGACGGTGATTTGACGGGAGTAATCAAAAGCTCGTGTGGATGTGTGCCTCTTCCTATTGTGATCGATAGTCGAGGTGACGCTCTTGCTTCCAAAAGTAAAGCGGTTGGGGAACCTCGTCGACCGCGCATTGTCAGCCAGTCTCTGCCACACTGAAGTCTTGCTAGCTTTTGTTGAACTGCTTGATACTCGATCAGAGAGACGGCTTAAAAGACTACGCCCTTCATACTTACAATCTAAATGCATGTCAATAACCCGGCGATCTGTTTCTCCCCCCTGTACCTACAAAATTAACGCCGTTCCCCTCCAACATGTCTCATCATATAAGTACCTCGGCGTTTACATTACCAACAATCTATCTTGGCACACGCATGTTACCTACATCTGTAATAACGCTAACCGAACGCTAGGATACTTACGCCGCAACTTTTCTCGCGCTCCGCTGTCCCTCAAAATTCTATTATACCGATCACTAATTCGCCCAAAGCTTGAGTACGCGTCCGCTATATGGGATCCCGTGCAGCAAAATTTAATTAACGCGTTAGAATCTGTTCAGAACCGCTCAGTTCGGTTCATTTGTTCTAATTATTCCCGTACTGCTAGCATATCAGAAATGAAATCTAACCTTGACCTACCCAATTTAACTGTCCGGAGGAAACTGGCGCGACTGCATTTTTTTCATAAGATATTTTTTCACAATCCATCAATGAAGCGAGACCTCATTTCACAACCGTCATACCACTCATCGCGCATTGATCATCAGCATAAGGTTGCCATTCCGTTTTGCCGCACCAAATTCTTTTCAGCAGCCTTCTTACCGAAAACAGCCGCCGATTGGAACCACCTTCCCTCTTCCGTTGTATCAATAACAGACCCCTTGTTATTCAAGACTGTAATTTCTCAGCAATGCTTGTAACTCTACGCAGTTTCCATTATCTATCTTTGTCTTGTATGTGCTTGAATTCTTATACATTTTTAGTTGACTTATGGTGCCTTCCTGATTTGCGCATCTGATACTTGTTTCTTTATCTTGTCTTTTTTTATTGTGTGTTATATATGTTGTACCCACCCCCTCTGTAATGCCCTACGGGCCCTGAGGGTATTCTAATAAATAAATAAATAAACCGTAGGCACTTCGTGCAAGCGCCCGAGTTTCGGTAGAATTCTTCGGGGTTTCAGCGCCTCTAATGCTCGAAATTTCTTGGTAAATTCGAAAGGTGTGATCAGGTTGTCCATTGTAATAAGAAAGCTACAAACATCTTCAACGATGCCTTTCAACCGATGTCTGACATTGTCTTCGTCGGGCATGTTCATGTTTACAAATTCATAAGCTTCCACAATTCTTCAATGAACCACATACACGTTTTGCCGGAAAATCGTGCTATACGTGCAAGTGCTTGTTCAGCCATCTTTTTTCTTGAAACTCCTGTTCCCAAAGCAGGACTTGAGTTAATTAACAAAGGTATGCCTATACTCTGTTCTAGAAGTTTCGTGCTGCAGAGCCAAGGCTACACGACCCTCAAACGCAGGTTGTTGCTAAGCGAGGTGGAGTGCCCCACAAACGTAGGCCGTTGTTTGTCCTAGTGACTTTTGCAAGCATTCTCGTCGGAGCATTTTACTGAAATGCTTGTCTGGGTGTTGTAGCGCTGATTTGTATGACAATTTTGTCGCACTTTCAGTAGAAAACAATTTTTGTGGCTCCATAATACTGCAGAAAGAGTTCTTGCTTGTACGTGACGTGTAGTAACATCCAAATGACGAAATAAATAACGCTGTTGTGGCTCGTATGTGTTATGTTTTTACTTATAAACTGCGAAGGAATAGTATGACACTGCTTAAACTTTTATGAGTAGTCCGCCCAGCCCGAGCGTCCACAGCGCTGCGGAGGACCAAGTCTTCGGTTGTAATTTGTCTGCGGTGGCAGATTTGGTCACTCCTGTCAAAATGGCGGCACCTGGATCAGCTTTACAACAAATGAGTGACGCAGTTGGCTCTAAATGTGTTCGGGACACTGCGTAAGGAGGGCGCCATAAATGCAAGCATGATCTTTCTCTTTTAGAGAACGGCTGCGTTCACCAACGTCAGCGAGCGTGCGCTGTACAAGTGGGTAGCGCAGCATGATAAGCTCGGTGAGGGACGATAAGAACGGCGAAGCACCGAGAATGAGCCATCATTTTGTATCGAATGCGAGCGGCACTTCGCGTGCCCGTAGGCTTGCGTATACGAAACCTGATGAAGCGTGGTGCTTTCATTTTCAATTTAGCTAGTGCGGCGCTTTGCGATGAAACATGAGCTGCTGAACCTTATCCTCAAATCTCTACGTAGAAGTATATTGAAAACGCGCGCTTTTACGGTGCGGAGAAGAATATTTAACCGCTTTCACAATTACAGCTCAGCTCACTGTACATTTGCACAGTGTCCCGAGACGCTCTTGCTGCTTTCGCTGCAGCGCACGTCGCTAGTAGACGACCGGGCGCGAAATGATACACTGGTTGAGAAGGCATGTAGCTTCCACAGTGCTGCATGGAACTTCTGGAATAGAGTAGAGTTCAGCCCATGCTCATGGCTCTCAGACCAAACGAGAATAGACCCTGAAAGAACGAGTGCCACATTGATGACCTTAACAGACGTACTTCATTCGTGCCAGCTACACACTCTTTCGTAGTGTTTGAACCAGTGAACCACGTCTTCATCGAGATTTCCTGAGAATGTGCATGGTTCAGATGCGTAGTACGTAGCGTGTCTAGGTTGGGAGCTTCTTTGATCCGTCACACTGGCCGCTGCCTGGGCGTTTCCGGTCGACGGACTTTCGCGGGCGTCAGTCATGTCTGTGTGCTCCGGAGAGTGTCCGGCAAGGCGTGGCCTTCTTCGAAGATAGTCTGCGACAGTCACGTCCACCACAAATATTTAGAGAAATATATATATATATATATATATATATATATATATATATATATATATATATATATATATATATATATATATATATATATATATATATATATATATATATATAGACGTGTGTGTATTGATATCAATCAACACTTCACATTTGATGGGTCTGGTCTGTTATGCTATGCTGACAGATTCATTGGGAAATGCAGAAATATTTCTGCGCGTAGCGTGTTAGCAGCGTATGTCGTTTTCTGGCCTAGAATCCTTTCATAATGTCGATGTGTATGATTTATTGATAGATAGATAGGTAGATAGATAGATAGATAGATAGATAGATAGATAGATAGATAGATAGATAGATAGATAGATAGATAGATAGATAGATAGATACGCACTCAATTACCACAGTGCATAGACGCGCCTCACTGGCATCTTCAATGGATCCTATTGCCTCCGTGCACACGGCAGCGTCACCGCTAGCTCGGCGTGGGGAACACTATTCGGCTCGAATACACTCTTTTATTCCTCTTTCTCACCCTCTCTCCCAAGCAGCCTTCGCCATCAATGGAGACGTCACGGCAGATGAATTCATAAGGACGACTCACTGATAGGATCTGCGCACGCAACCCATCCATCACAACGCTTGCATTCTCCTGTATAATTTATTTTGCATGAGTTTGCGTTATGCCGTAACTCTTGCATTCCTTTTTTAGTCTCAACTGTTATATAAAGAGCGTCCATTCTCACTTTGCACGCACACACACACACACACACACACACACACACACACACACACACACACACACACACACACATATATATATATATATATATATATATATATATATATATATCTGTACTCCAGTCATTCACTCCGACGAAGGCAGGCCCACCTGCCGAAACGTTAGTAAAACTAGTGTTTTTTCGCACGTTTGTCGACCTCTTTTTATACTATATATATATATATATATATATATATATATATATATATATATATATATATATATATATATATATATATATATATATATATATATATATATATATATATATATATATATATATATATATATATATATATATACCTATTGTGTATTTGGCGATTGAGCTAGTGGCGCAAACTTATCGACCCGTCTTTTCTTTCGGGACACGTACGCGTGGTGGCGCACCTGCTGCTTCTATACTTTTCACAATCTATGTCATGCACTCGCAACCGATGCATGCCAGACGGATTGGCTTGGCTCGCCAGCAGCTCGCAAAAGAAAAGATTGTGGACTCCTTATTGCTCCCACCGTTTTATATCGTGTTCATTAAAAGTTTTCCGACTGGGCACGAAAATGCTATGGTTTTGTGATTACATTAGAAAGCAAATGCCCTAAAAAATTTGAATCCCTTATGATTGATACGGAACTCGAGTGGCAGTTTCTGTTCAGTACACAGTGCGCGTGCATCTATTGCATTATATCTAGTTTTAAATGGTGGGGAGGCTGGTTAATGTGGATGGTCTATCTTATACGAATTGGTAATAACACTGAACTATACACTGGTTCACTTAATGAGTAATCTATCAGAATAGATTGACTTGATATGAATTCTCAAGGTTTCTGTATTTGTGTGCTTGCGTGAGGGAGCTTTTCAGCTTGTAAATGTTGCCGGCAGGGTTTAGCTTTGTCAACCTCTCTACGTTAACCTAAAGCATTTGTATTTATACCCTTCATCCCGATCTGATCTTCGTCGCTTTGTTGCTGCGTGTACAGATAATCACGTTAAAAAAGTTAGATTTTTCAGCATAAATCACGAATTTCTTCAACATTCAGAAGCGAAGCAACGGAAACTAATGTGAGCTTGCATTACACCTCTGACGTTTCTCATCATAATTATCAAAATAACTCATGTACACTGCAGCAAAAAGGCCTAGGCCCGAATTTCCGCCAATTTATTCTATATTGTGTTATCTGCATCCACTTGACCCCTGTCTTCTTGTTTTTGTGACGCAAATGCACTCGCAGCCATCCAGGACTACAATATTTTCATTTTTCTTGATATGCAATTCATTGCCCTTGCAACCTTTTTTTCTGTTGCTGACTTCATACGGCCGGTTCTGGCATCTTCTAGTACTTTATACATTATTCACACACCTTGGCGATGTAATGCTGTAGTTATGGTGCTCGAATGCTAACCAAACGTTTGAAAACAGACCCAGCTCTCTACTTTGGGGGGAAGAGGTGATGTAAACCGAATAGGAAGTAGAGGGTATCCTGAGTGCGTTGTTTATAAAAGTTATTGTCAAAAGAACCACATCACGGCGTGAATACTCCCAATTTCTTCATCTAATTTATCAAAATTGCGGATACAGGGGGCAACAGGCACTGAATGGAGGGATCGGAGTACTGACCCAGGTTTGGTGGAGTGGGATATTACCAACACTTCCCCCTCCCCTAGATTCATCGATGCACAGCTGACGGGACCAAATCCCTGCGGAGGTGGCCTCGTTTCGATGGAGACAAACTGCAGCAGGCCTGTCTACTTTGTTTGTGCACGTAGAACCCCAACGGCTCGGAACTTCCGGAGCGCGTAACTACAGCGGCCCTCATAATCATATTCGCATTCGCTCGAAGCATAAAATCCAAACATGCGTACTATCTATATTACAACCCCCGTTCTCACTTCCCAGCGTGTTCAACGATTAGAACTTCAGGTAACAGTCGTCCAGTCAACAGAATTGAGTAGTCTCAACTTGCGCATTTCCTACCGAGTCCTTAAAGAGAGCATCTTATCCCCCAACCCTGGAGGAACGTATACATAGTAGCATAAATAGTGCAAGCCATTTTCATGTCAGTAAACGGTCATATATAGGACAAAAAATGAGCAATATACATTTCAGTTATAATGTGAATATTAACGGCTCACAATAATAATACTGAATTCGTTGAACGCCTATAAATTTCCCGCACTTTACAACGCTAGGGACGCTTCATCTAGATTAGCTCTATACGTTGAGTTCTCAATTTACTTTGCCATAAACATAAAAATATAGCGGCTATACCTCACGCCAATACTCTGTGAGTACGCGTACTTTGAGAATAAAAAAAAGGAAGGCATAAATACTGGCCGCAGACTCAGTTATAGAACTTCATCATGATGTGTGGTGAAAGCACCTCTAATTGAGACGTTATCGCGGATGCACTTAATATCTGTTCTACAGCTTTTGAAACGTGGCTACTACGTGCATGCATCGTACAAAGGTTACACATGTGGCGCCATAATGCCGAAACACCTATTTAGTGCTGTTTTCATTCATTCTTGTTTTGTGTTCTACGCGCTCGATTGGGGTTTCGGTAGGTGTTGCACCTCAATGCTGCAAAATTGGTGGGTTGAAGAATGAAATACGGCGATGATGATGATGCTACATCACTATTGCCGGCCGAAGGAAAACGTAGGCAAAATAAAACAAAAAAAAATCACAGAGAACGTTTTTTTTTTATCATGGAGATTCTCTTAGCCGTTGATTACGGTTCAATGTTAACGCCGTGCAAGGAACTTCGTTCTGGGCCACCTTCACGAAGGCCCTTTTAATTTTTCTGTCTAGTATAGGCTCATCTACAACACTCAGTCGAGAGAAATCAGGCGCGGCATGCGATCACTTAGATATGTCATAGGAGTGATGCGTAGTGCATCGACAAGCCTAGTCTTCGTCCTGCAACTTCGAGCACGCTTGTGTCTTTCCTTACTGGCGTTTTTGGTTTCCATTTTTGATAAAATAAAAATCCTCTTGGGGAATTTCGCGAGCTGATCTGAAATAGTGCGCCAATAAATGGTTAAGGTGGTTGTGTCTGATTTCGTAACCTTTTTTTTCTGAACCGAAAATTTTTGAATTTTGGATTTTTGAACTTTTGTAAAACTTTCAGTCATGAGCCAATAAAGAACAAATCACAATTAAGTGCAAGTGAAAATATTTCATAAAAAGGCGTCACTTATGATGCGATGACTATGCGTGCACTTCTTACATGCGAACAAGTCATTGCTTCTTATGTTTCGTTATTTTTGGAATTAGTAAGCATGAACGATATTCGGAAGCCAATATCGTTTCGTGCTTGCCCGGCTTGTCAAGCAATTACCCTATTGACGACAAATTTATGCAACAGGAAATGCCAGTGGTGCCAATGTTTCGACGACAGGACTCGTATTTGTCGGGGCGATCTTTCGTCGCCACACTTCTGGCTGAAGGTTGGCTCTATTACATTACCGGTTGAAAGCCTTCCAACCACTTCAACTCACCCCGTTCTCTTGAACTAACACGATCGGTTGTCAATAATATTTATTTCATGCGATTGCGCCATCGCGACACGTTCAAGTCTACGTCGGCAATCAGCAAGTAACGACTGTAAATGAACGGCCGTATCGCTCGTTCAGCCGAGGACGTTTTCAGCCCAGTGTAAGATATATTGCCCGTAATAACGAGTAACGCTGAGCATAGAAGCCGGTGCGTCTTTAAATATCATGCAACCCCTCCTTCCCAGCCATGCGTCTCCTCGCTCCACACATTCCTGCCTTCTTTAATTGTTATTACCCATGGGTAAAGCATAATCTTCGATAGGGTCACCGACGCTAAGCCCTCCGGCAAATGTCTGCAGATTCTCGAAACCCAAACGAATCGAAGGTTGACTTTCCATAAGGGAGGACTCATATATAAGTGCCCTCCATGTTCACTGCCTCATATTTACTCATTGGCAGTGCTACACGGTGATGTCGTAATACGATCCCCGACTTTGACCCACAACAAGTCATCGCTTCTGTGACACGTTTCTTAAAAAGATTCACTATATACACACGCTGCATCATCGAAACAAAGGTTGCAGGAAGATGAATATACAGCAGATTATGCGTTTCGAATACGTACAAGTAATGCACGAAGTTAGCAGCCCAGATTGCCATACTGACTCCGTTCTGTGTAAAACATTCAAACCAGCCACAAAACCAATGACAGTAAATAGGTTAAAATGCAGTTTGTTAACAACTTCTGGTAGCAGTCAGGCAGCCAGTATAACAAAAAATCACATCAAGTTCATGAGTGAGTGATGATGAGTGAGGCGAAGAGCCAATCCGTCCGTCCGCGCATGCGCCCGTCCACCCATCCATCCGTCCTTCAATGTGTGCATGCGTCCGTCCATCTGTCCCAAAGCGTGTTCGTTCATTCGTCCGTCCGTGCATGCGTCCGTGCATGGCCCCGTCAATCCATCCCAGCGTATGCCTGTCCGTCTGTTCATCCGTCCGTCCGTCCATCGGTGCACACGTCCGTTCATTTATCCATGCGTCTGTGTGTTCGTCCGTTCGTCCATCTATTCGTCTGTCTAGCTGTCCATCCGTCGGTCCGTCCTTCCCTTTGTCTGTTTGTCCGTCTGTTTCTCTGTCTGTCTATCTGCCTCTCTATTTGTCTGTCCGTTTGTCTGTCCATCTCTGTTGGGCAACACCAATTAATGTGCGATAAGAGCGACGCTACTGCCTACGCCGGATGTAAGGACAGGACGACCGACCAGGTAATGCTATAAGGAGCGAAGTAGCTAATTGGGTTAGTTAGAAAATACTTAGCGCCGATCGTGATGCTGATCGTGCGCTGATTGTGATGAGTGGATGAGTCACCTTTTGGTCGCCGTCAACATAGCAATAGAAAAAGCACGTGCTGCTTTGCAAGAAACGTCCGGTAACTTCAATTACTGCTCTCTAACGCTGAAGCAGAAAACATGTTTTTTTTAATTGTACCACAATAAGGAAAAACTTTTTTTTCGCTTTCCGCTAGAAGGAAGGCGCTTGAAGTTAACGACTAACTTGTACAATGTTGTGTGTAGCTTAGAAGAAAATGCATTTGAATTATTTGGCCAGACAAAGGCAAGAAAAGTGTTGAAAATGAGTGGCGTACTCGCTATAGTATTCGTTACCCGCCAATATTTACAGGCCACACTCGCGCACGAAACCGGAAGCTGTCCTGCAACTTTGTTCGAAAACAACAAATTGGCCTATAGGGAGCTTCGCTCCTAAAACACTCGAATGGGCTCGTCGTCCGCAGCTCGCACCCAGCGCTCGCGCTTCGCACACGGAGACGGTCCCACTGGCGATTGCTTTGCTCCGTCACCACTAAAATACCTAGGTGATGAAGACGAGCCATCTTGGTGACACAAAGTGACGAAAGAATTTGAGCGTCCTAGGAGGGTTTGAGGCTACCTACGTGGACCGTCTCATGCCCTAGATGACACTAGTCTGTCGATGGCTTGAGGTACTCAATCACACATGATAGACGAGGGGCACTTGAAGACGCGGTAAGGCCAGTACACTTCGGTGTAAACTTGGGAGTCAGGCCAGGCCAGTAGAAAGGCTGTCGGAGCCACAAAGGAGAATCGACGAGGAGCGAACCCTGCTTTCGTATTTCTCGTTCACAAAATGTTGGTGCACATCGGGGACTAGCAGCAGTCGCGCGATGATTTGCGACTGGCGACCAAAAAGCGGCTGATGTTCACACCGGCAGACGCTGCATGTGAGCGACCGGAAGTCATGAAACCGGACATTCACGTCCACTTCTCCTTATTAGCAAGAACTCTGAAGATAGGCGCTGATCAGCTGATCGCCGCCAGCTGAGTGAGTGGAGCAAACCGAGCACGCCGCATTGATTGTTTTCGTTCGTTCGATCACAGCGTTCCCAGTAGCGTCAAGAAGTTTGACTCAAGCGAAGAACAAGAGATTGTCATGGTGGTGGTGCACTATTCCATGTTGTCAGCGCTGGCAGCACAGAAGCCTCCAAAGAAAAAAAAATGGCAGCATATCCACGAAGTGAATGATGGATAGTGCGGCGAAGCATCTTTCCTTCCATTTGTTCTTGCTTCCGTCCGTTCATTCTTCCGTCTGTGTGACCATCCATGCGTCCATTATACCGTCCGTGAGTGCGCACGTCCATCTGTGAGTCCGTCCTTTCGTTTATCCATGCATCCGCCCCTGCGCCTGACCATACGTCCATCCGTTCATGCAGCCATCCGTTCGCCCATCCATGCATCTGGCTGGGTGTCCGTTCGTCCATCTATTCAACACTCCAAGTATCATCATCTCGCATATTTTCATCATATATTCCCCATATAGAAGCACCGCCATCCAGTGAACATTCCAAGGACTAAACGAGAGGTGGCACACGCACACTTTCTTACGGCTTGCGCTTCGTCTCTGCTTCCCACCTTTAACCACATCGAGTTCACGCTAAATACTAGTTGACTGTATTCATGGCGCTGTGGCCTAACGCTCGCTAAACCTTTCTAAAACCAAAGAGGTTACGCCCAGCGAGTATAACGTAGCAACCCTTTCTTGTCAGATAGTGCTCAATGTACATGCCAATGGCTGGTAATGGGGAATGAGAGACAGGAGAATTGGGCTTTTACTTTCTTACGGCTTGTGCTTCGTATCTATTTCCCACCTTTAACCACCTCAAGTTCATGGTATATACTAGTTCACTGTATTCATGGCACTGCGGGTCAATGCTCGCTAAACCTTTCTAAATTCAAGGAGGTTACGCCCAGCGAGTATAACGTAGCAACCCTTTCTTGTCAGATTGTGCTCAATGTACATGCCAATGGCTGCTAATGGGGAATGAGAGACGGGAGAATTCGGCTTTTAGTGAATGAGCACGCTGCGAAGTTTTCATTGTTCAACAACGGACAGAAAAAATCTCCCACGGGCACCACCTTGCAGGTCAAAACGTAAGACCGGTTACACACTACGACTACTACTAAACTACGACAGACAAACGGGTGCCGCTTTAAGGACCTTCATCCCTGACAACAATTCTGAATACGGAGAAAATAGTGCATAATTCCTTTTCTCCTCATTTTGACGGTGTTTAGCTTTTATATGTGAAGCATTTCTTAACGATTTTCGGTGACTTGGAGCGTATCTATCTATCTATCTATTTATCTATCTATCTATCTATCTATCTATCTATCTATCTATCTATCTATCTATCTATCTATCTATCTATCTATCTATCTATCTATCTATCTAGCCGCCTACGACTTTCAGCTCTTCTGGCCGTTTTGATAATGGTATCAATACAAAACTTGGTATGGCAGAATATGACTGTATGAAGAACATATTTGACTAGTCATAACATGAAAATCATGGAATAAATATCATGAATGTTATGATTTACATTTCATGGTTCTGCAGCTCTTGCGGTGCTTTTGTTCACATGACATTTTGCAAAACTTGTATGGTATGGCATGATTTAATGGCAAACACAAGCGACAGACCCTAACATGAAAATCACGACATGCGTGTTATGTAACAACATGACTACATGCCACGCTCATTATGCGCTCGTGGCCGTTTCGCTAGTGTCCATATACCAAATTTGGTATTGAAGGTTGTGAACGGACGACATGGGTAAATGACACATTCAAGCATGATTATCACGACATGCATGTCATGTAACAACATGACTACATACCACACTCAAGGTCCCTAGACATTTTGACATGACGCGGTGCGCGTGCTCGCCAGCGTTCATTTCGTCGCGTCACGCCAGGATTGCCACGCCAGCAGCCGGTGCTGCCATATAGTTGCAGGCCCGGGCTGTGCTGCGTTGCTTTGACGCATGCGCAGTTCAGCGCTTCCGGCGTCCCTCCGTGACGAGAAGAGCGAGACACGGACTTCTCTGGACAAAGTATGAGCGCCAAATGCGGCATGTCGCATTTCGTGCCGGTTGCCGTCGGGCCGTGCCGATGGACGCTGGTATATAGTGCTTGCGTTATATATGTCATACTATATAGTGCTTGCGTTTTGCTAACGTAGCGTCGCTGTGCCCTGCGTGCGCACGCACCAACGCTATATGGGAGTATATGGGGCCCTCCATGATGCGCTTGCAGCCGTATTGGTAGCTTCACATATACCAAATTTAGTGTTACGTGATCTCAATGAATGACGAAATAAGTGACTGGTGCAAACATGATCATCCTCACATGCGTTTCACGTAAGAACATGACAACATACCACGCTCATAGCGGGCTCGCGGCTGTTTTTCTAGCTCTACGGAGACTACATTTGGTATCACGTGGCGTGAATAGATGATGAAGGTAAACGACACATACAAACACGATAATCATGACACAGAAGTTATGTGCGGCATCATTTACCTCCACCTCGTAACGTTGTGCTGCTTTATAGGGACATATCAACCTTTCTCATTTGTGCTTCGCACGTGATCGAATCGATTCCCACTGTACATGGGATCTGCAAAGTTTTTGTGAATGCCGCCACGTTAATTCGACACTTTGCTCGAGCTGCTGCGCCCCGCCAATTCCAAGCCAAGTACTCTGTGGTGACCACGGTGCCGCATACCCA
Organism: Rhipicephalus microplus; assembly: GCF_043290135.1. Lineage (NCBI taxonomy): Eukaryota > Metazoa > Arthropoda > Arachnida > Ixodida > Ixodidae > Rhipicephalus > Rhipicephalus microplus. Next base: position 151,541,620 of record NC_134706.1, on the reverse strand, counting down.
GAGGAATGCACTCGTTTGTATCTGGCAACAGGAAACCTGCGCAATGAAAAAAAAAATAAAACAAGGAAATGATCGTGCATATTGGAACCTCTACACATATAAAGAAATGCTGGAGTCACTTCTGGTCATCGCTTATTGGTTCAAGCAGTTTTGACTGCAGTCACGCGACTGAAAATTGAGCAAGAAGCGACTTCCCAAAGCAGTCGATTTGGGACCATTTGCAACCATTTGCGACTGTTCGCGACCAGTCGCAAATGACCGCATGACTGTTGCTAGCGGCCGATGTGCACCAACCTTCAGGCTCCTGGTCCATTTTACAGCAAAAACTGGCATGAAAATACAACTTGGGTCTCGCGTAGCCCCGTAGTCATCCGCCCCACTGCCGCTGCCGTCGCCGCTTGTGTCCGTAAAACATCGCGCGAAATTAGAACAAAATCTAGTACCAATGACACAGTGGGGCTCAAACCCGGGTCTGCTGGGTGCCAGCCTAGTGAATTCTTCCAGAAAACTAGAAACCACTACTCGTAAAACCCGTTATAAAAATAATAAAAGATTGTGTGCTTCGTTTGCCGAGGTGGCATTGTGGCTATGGTGGTCGGCTGATGACCGCAAATTCGATGCCAACCGTGTTATGTAGTCGCATTTTGAAGGAGGAGAAATTGTATAGGCCCGTGTATTCGGCAATGTCAATGCACAATAAAGATGACCTATTGGTGAAAATTTTCGGAGGCCTCTACGACGGCGTCCTTCAAAATAATATCGTGGTTTTGGGAAGTCAAATTACAGGAATTTTATTTGAACATGTGTTAATGCCCAATCCAGTAAGGAACAAATTTCTGTGTTGAACAATGGTAGGATATTTAGTATAAGAGGAATACGGTTCCTATTGAAAATTTTTTCTTCACAGAGAGATAACATTTAGCGAAATATGATAGTTCGTATTAGCTGATTATCAGTTTTTTTCTGTAGCCAAAAATATTTATATATGTGTACAGTGCGAGAATAATATTTACAGCTGGTGAAAAAGTTGCAAAGATATTGCTACGTGGCGCCACGGATAACTCGAAACTTGATAACGAAGAGTGATGATGTCGGAGCTCTCGTGCACCCTGGGTTTCATCTTGTCTGCCTATTTCTTTTCTCGATAGTAAACATATTTCTCTGACGCCTTTTCCCCGTAACATTTTGGTGGAGAGTGGAGGTCTACGAAGCGGGCGTTCCTACGATGGCTTATCACAACGACAAGGCGGATTCGTCGGTACCTTCACCAAGCGTATCTCGTCATACCACGCAGCTTCCAGCAGCGTCGCATCCAGCTGTCACGAACCGCACCATCATTCTGACGATCTAGGCACCTTTTCATGACCCAGGCACCTGACCCAGGCACATGACCCAGGCACCTTTTTCGGCAACGACGAGAAGGATGTCGAAAAATGGCTTTAGCTATACGAATGGGTGAGCGCACTATAAAACTGGGACCTGACGCTCATGTTGGCCAATATTCTATTTTACCTTGAGGGCACGGCCAAAGTATGGTTTTCCAACCATGAGGAAAAAAATCACGAGTTGGGATATTAAGTGTGAATACACTTTATAAGCGACCCCAAACCATCCACCGCCGTCGGCGGCGTCCGCAGTCTTCTCTCTATCTTTAAAAGAAAGAGGACTTGGCGGGCCGCAGCGCGACGCTCTACCGAATAAGCGACGGACGCGACGCTGATATCGGTGTCAGTAAGGCCCCTTATACCCCCTCCCCCTTCGCTCGCCTCGCTCGCTGCAGCTGCGCGCGCACCCCCCTCTCTCGCGCGCCCGCCTTCTCCCTCAGTGTCCCGTCGAGAGCGGGTCGTGAGGGGGAGTGAAGTTAAAATCCGTTGGCATTCGCCAGTGAGTTAACGTAAACTCCCCCGTGTGATCAAATTGCGATTCCCAGGAACCATTACACCATAAAGGCACCATAGTGTGATTAATAAATATATTATTAGTGCGAATTAATAAATACCCCTCATAGCATCACCCCGTGTATTCGCACTTAACCATGTTCACCCCCGGGGAAATGCTTGGGAGTTTTTGCTAACACAAACTATCGACCTCTTTGGCAAGCCCATTGGACGTCTTCGTTCGGCGCAAAAAGAACTCGCGTGCTGACTGCAGTCTTGCACCGAGTCATACGCGATATACATTCAGGATGTACTCGCCCTCTGCCGCATGGTAGACGACAAAATGCCGGACTACGAAAAGGTCGCGCACATCCTCAAAGGAATCGCGGATGATGCCTTCACTCTCCTTGTGTTCTGCAACTCTTCGACAGTTCACGACGTCATTAACAAATTCCGACGCTTTGAAGAAGCGAAAAGTCGTCGTATTGCTCCCCAATTTTCGCATCTTCCCAACACGGCTGCTACGTCTACCTGCGAAGACGCCCGTCTCCCTTGAGCCGCTGCTACTACCCACAATATTGTGCGCATCGTCCACCGTGAAATCGAGGCCACATCTCCTATTGTTGATCATGTCTGTGCCTCCGATGATTCTCGCGCAACAATTTCTTTAATACAGACCGTTGTCCGCCAGGAACTGGCCAACGCCGGACTACGGACGCTCTGCCCAGTTAACAGACCTTACCAATTACCTAGTGTGTACCTGATATGCCCCGCGGTCCACACAACCGTCCACGTTACCGGAACTTGGCTGAATGGCGAACCTTTGATGATAGACCTATCTGCTTCCACTGCGGATGAGTCGGTCACATTTCACGTCATTGCCGTAATTCCTGAAATTGGCAGCCATGGCCGCACTACGCCCACACCCGGTGCCTCCCTAATGGTTCCCGCATATTAATATACGTCGACCACGCCAATGCTTCGCTACCCATACCCACTCGAGCGAACCGCTCGCCGTCACCTCCCGGATGCCTGTTCCGCTCACCTAACCGTCGCCTCTCTTATTCTCCCTCCTACCAACCACTCCTTGGAAAACTAGCGGGCGCAGCTCCTAGAAATAAGCCTGCCTTGACGACCTGACCCGAAATTCCTCTGCGCATGCTACCCGGACACAAGAACTTGATAAATGTAAATGTAGACGGCACACCTGCAATAGCACTCATTGACACTGGCGCTGACATCTGTAATGAACTCTAGTTTTCGTGCTCGGATAAAAAAGTGCTTACGCCTGCTGCTATCACTGTAGTCCGAGTAGATGATGCAGCAACGTCAACTGTCACTGGGATGTGTGCAGCCCGCGTCACTGTGGCTGGATGTCATACTTCTGTTTTGTTAACGTCCTGGACCACTGCCCACATGAAATATTTCTGGAATAAAATTTTCTGTCGGAGCATACCGCCATAATTGACTGTTCTGCGGGCGTTGTTCAACTTGCTATACCACACGCTGTTCACCATCCTGCTCCTGCACTGCCAAGGCTACACTCCGTCGAGCACATTCGCCTATTATATCGAGCTGTGACGTATATGGACGTATTTTCCGATCCGCCTGTGGCCGAAGGAGATTATGTGGTGTCAGCTAACGCTACCGTCCTTTCTTCGTTCAATGTAACGTTTCCGCACACAATTATCACTATGAAGGACAACGTGGCACGTCTCCCTATTGTCAACTTTGGAATTCGCGCAAGTACTGCCCCGAGGAATATGCCTAGCAACACTTGCTTCGGCCAGCGACTACAATATTTCCGCTTTAACAGAGGATACACCGTCACCTCCCAGTATTGAGTTGGGCACTACCCCAGATGGCATAACGAAAATGATCGCATCTGATCTTTCTGCCGAGCATGTGCACGCGCTTCGTGGCCTTCTTGCGTCGTATGAAGACAACTTGGATCTCCACGACCGATCACTAGGCCAAACGACCATCGTAAATCATCGGATTAACACCGGCGATGCAAATCCAGTACATCGGCAGCAATATCGAATATCCGCCAACGAACGCCACGTGGTCCAGAAGGTAGTCAACATATGCTTGCTCGAAACATCACTGAGCCTTCTTCAAGCCCCTGGGTTTCGCCTGTTGTCCTCGTCAAAAAGAAAGATAACAGCTGGCGTTTCCGTGTTGACTACCTGAATCTTAACAACGTAATGAAAAAAGACGTGTATCCCCTGCCGCGGATAGATGACGCCCTTGACTGGCTTAGTGGAGCAAATTATTTTTCTTCCTTCGGCCTCTGTTCCAGCTACTGGCAGATAGCAGGCGATGACATGGACCGTGAGAAAACAGCATTCATAACTCCCGACAGACTCTATCAGTTTAAAGTAATTCCGTTTGGGTTATGCAATGCCCCAGCTACATTTAAACGAATGATGGACGCACTCCTTCACAGTTTCAAATGGTCAATCTGCTAGTGTTACCTTGATGACGTCATTGTTTCTCAACGACTTTTGAAACGCACCTCGAGCGTCTCTAAACTATTCTTTCTGCTTTCCGCAAGGCAGGGCTTCAGTTGAACTTGTCCTAATGTCACTTCGGCCGCCGCCAACTCACTGTCCTCGGTCTGATTCTTCAGGTGTTCGTCCCGACCGTGAAAAAATCCGCGCAGTCAAAGATTTCCCTTTGCCGACCTCCGCAAACGACGTTCGGAGCTTTTTAGGCCTCTGCTCCTGCTGTCGCAGATTTGTGCGGAATTTCGCTCACGTCGCGCGCCCATTCATGGAACTACTGAAGAGCCCCGCCACGGTGGTCTAGTGGCTAAGGTACTCGGCTGCTGCCCCGCAGTTTGCGGGTTCAAATCTCGGCTGCGACGGCTACATTTCCGATGGAGGCGGAAACGTTGTAGGCCCGTGTGCTCAGATTTGGGTGCACGTTAAAGAACCCCAGGTGATCGAAGTTTCTGGAGCCCTCCACTATGGCGTCTCTCATAATATTATGGTGGTTTTGGGACGTTAAACCCCACAAATAAATCAGCTACTGAAGAAAGTTGTGATTTTTTTGTGGGGACTTGAACAAGCCAGAGCATTCGCTGAGCTGACCGCTAGACTTACGACGCCACCGATTCTCGGCCACTTTGATATGTCCGCTCCAACCGAAGTGCGCACCGAAGCAGGTGGTCATAGAATCGGACCAATTTTGGCACAAAGACAGCATGGCTGCGAGCGCGTCATTGCATACGCTAGCCGTGTCTTATCGCCAGCGGAACGAGATTACTCAATCACTGAACGTGAATGTATGGCGCTCGTTGGGGCAGTGGGTAAATTTCGACCATATTTATATGAACGGCCATTCACAGTTGTCACTGACCATCACGCCTTATGCTGGCTGTCGATCCTAGTGGACGTCTCGGCCGGTGGGCTCTGCGGCTACAAGAATAGTCGTACACAGCCGTTTACAAATCGGGCCACCACCATGAAGATGCCGACAGGTTCTCGCGTCATCCAGTCGACCCACCGGACGTTCCTAAGAGTGGCGAGTCTACTTGCATGCTGGCACTTTCCGCCCTTAAGCAACATCGGAGATGAGCAAGGTCGTGATCCTCACTTGAGAGATATCATCCTTCGGATGACTGGTCCCACAACTCCTCCGTCTCTCCGTGTGTTCCTGCTCCGAGACGGCGTAATATATTGCTACAGCATACACCCTGACGGACCTGAGCTGCTACTGGCCATACCCCAACATATGCGCCAGACTGTCCTCGCGCAGTTACAAGACATCGCAATGGCTGGTCACTTAGGAGTTTCAAGAACTTATGACCGTGTTCGACGTCGCTTCTTTTGGCCTGGTCTGTAGCGATTCGTCATCGTTACGTCGCTTCTTGTAAATCCTGTCAACACCACGAAAAGCCAACAACCCTTCCAGCAGGAAGCCCTCAGCCCATTCAGATACCATCGGAACCATTTCACAGAGTAGGTCCTGACCTACTTGGATCTTTCCCTTTATCGGTCAGTGGGAGCAAGCGGATAGCAGTCGCCACGGACTACGCCACTCGGTATGCCATCACACGGGCCCTTCCCACGAGTTGTGCAATCGACGCCGCCGACTTTCTCCTAGAAGACGTTATACTACATCACGGCGCCCCTCGACAACTACTCACCAATCGGGGTCGCTACTTCTTATCCCAGATTATACAAGACATATTGCATTCTTGCGCTACAAGACACAAGTGTACAACAGCCTATCACCCTCAAACCAACCGGCTCACAGAATGGCTAAATCGAACTATCACAGAAATGCTCGCCATGTACGTTTACACCGACCATTGTGACTGAGATGCGGTCCTGCCATTTGTGATTTTTGCCTATAATACGTCCCGGCATGATACTGCAGGTTTCTCGCCTTTTTTTCTGATGTACGGATGAGAACACACGCTACCTTTTGAGACGCTCCTTCCTACCGTTACCCACACATCGGACTACGCCCACGATCTTATCTCCAGAGCTCTACAGGCACGTGAAATTGCTCGCCTGCGTCTTAGTGATTCGCAAAGCCGCCAACGACTGCTGTACAATGCCCGCCACCACGATGTCAACCTCCAGCGTGGTGACATGGTCCTTCTCAGCACGCCATCACGGTGAGTTGGCCTGTGCGAAAAGCGGACTTCGCCATACTTGGGTCCGTACCATGTCGTGCATCACGTACCGACGTGACCTACGAAATCGAACCTCTTCACAGCACCGGCGCCCGCTCGTGTTCTGACAATGTGCACGTCTCTCGGTTGAAGCGATACCACTTGAACCCACCGAGCACCGAGACGGTGCCTTCGCCGCCGGGGGGTGATGGTACGTGGCGCCACGGATAACTCGAAACTCGATAAGGAAGAAAACGATGTCGGAGCTCTCGTGCTGACTGGGTTCCATTTTGTATGCCTGCTTGTTTTCTCGATAGTAAAAATATTTCTCCGACGCTTTTTACCCGTAACAATATTTGTTTCTGTAAATGTATATTTGTAAACTTAGCACTGAGGTGGTCCTAGTATAAAAAATATGGTAGGTATCACATTTAGTAGTACCCTTCATTGGTTACTGCCAAAGAAAGTCATCAAATCGCTTTTTATTTTAAGAGATAAGAAGGTTTTTAGGTGTGGTTGCTCGACTGTGTGCTTGTCTGTGTTTATACCTTGAAGCAATGCGTCCTAGTGGTGAGTACTAGCTGCACAGGCATGAGGAACAATTAGACAACATATCAGTGTCGTCCACGCTTACTGTGATAGTTTACTTCCTAGTATTAGCCTGCATGAGTAAACTAGTGGTCCAAACCATACAAGGGTGTATTTATCCACATGCAGCTGTCTTCTGATAGTTCGAATAGTGTGCTTATGCAGCACTGGTAAGTGACACCTATGCACGGACCAACCCATTACCTGTACGATAAGATTTGGAAGTGGCAAGAACACCACATTTTGGAAAAGGATCAATTGAAATAAGGAAAAAAACATGATTAATCACGAGCCAATACAGCTGTATTCAAGTGGCAATGCATGTCGTGTAGTTGCAGCAAAGTTTAGATGCACGGATGAAAAAAAGGAATATGAAGACACTGCTGACTACTGGCATTTATTGAAGCCTCTGCAGATTATATGGCTGCTGTTATCTGCAGTTAAAAACTGCTTGTCACTGATTGGAAAATAAAAAAAACACATTTAAACCATAGTGGGGCACTTATCACGAAGTAGTTGATTCTTTCAAGGTGAAGCTTTATTTAGAAGTTGTGTTCTTTTCTTCAGTTCTCTTTAGATGTCTGCAGGGTGCGAGCTACTTACTATCTTTGATGTCACTTCTACCTTAGAATGGACAGAGTTGATACCTAATGTTGTTCGTGAAATAAAATTAATTCATTTTTTCACTCGGTAACCAAGTTGATACCTTCATATTGTAATAAAGAAGAATCAATTATTTTTTCAATTGGAAACAATTGTCAATTCGTTTCAGCAGAAGCTTTTACATTCACAAAAGGGCTGCCTTCTTGCACACTCTCAAGTCTATGTGCTTTTGTCATTACTAGCTTCTAAATGTAAAATGGTTCACATGATCGGTTGCAATAGCGAACTTTTGTATACTAACTTGAAAAGCTCTGATTCTTTTCAGAGAGAACTGAAATAATACAGGGCCAGTAATTGGCTTTGGCTACTTACTGTCGAAATGTTTTTGAAGCTCATATATGCTTACTTGAATATTTTGTTGTATATATATTTGATTTAACACACCTATTCTAAACATACCGTTTTTATTTAGGTTCTGCTAGTGTTATACCTCGGATATAATTATTATTCTCAGTGCAGCAGAATACACGAAACTACTTTAAGAAGTGTGGTTATTATACAATCTCATGGAATAAACTCAAACACAATGTCGTGAATCTCATGATTTGTGGAGATCGATTTCGTGTGAAAGATTCAATGGCAAGCTGTCTTTGCTGCATTTTTTTTACTCCTGGTGTCAATCGTTACTAAGTTGATATATATTTTTGTGAAAACTCACGAGCTGTCAGCATACGAAGGGCTTATCAGATATGTCAATTGCACTGATGCCTCAGGAGTACCTGACGGTACAATATTATGCCTGCACTCACATCTGTGCTTTTAGGAGCACATACTTCACATTTATCAAAATCAGGTGCATGCCACGGTGCCATGATGCGCATATCATGGTTTCTGCCAGATAAAACGGCGCTTCATTCTAGCTTGTTGAGTCATATATGAGTACAGATTTATTGTTTATTACATTGTTTTAAGCAAGGATATCCAACATTGCAAACACACTCGGCATTCCTTCAATACAATGCCTGATTAGTTTTTTCTGGAGCTTTTACAACAACTAGTGTGGCTATGTTCACCATCTGGAACTCCAAGGTTCCAATGCAGCCACAACTAATATTTACTATATCTTTTCTTTGAAAGTTTTCACTCGTTCTGAAGCTGCTATTATTGGCAAAACAATGTACTGTTGTACTGTCTCCTCAATGCTTACTCAGGGATTTCCAAAGTGCATTCTTTCTATTCCTGAGTCAACATAAGCAGTGAATCACATGTGGATCATACCCACATCCCACAGACAGTAGTGTGTAGGTATGCACACACATGACTGATGAAAAAGGTTTGACATCGTGTTAGACAAGCATGACTCATTATTAATTTCACGGGCTCATGACAAAGCAGTTACAATGTCAAAATCACTTATTATTCTCTTTCAGGTGCTGCTAGTATTGTTCTTGGGCCAGCTGTCACTTCTCATGCTAGCGCCATTATGACTGTTCATGCCACAAGCACCTTGGTGACCTGATGTTGCAGGAATTCCTGTCACCGCATCACCAGCAAATTATCAAGCGCCCTAATTTTCGCTGCATCCTCCACTGCCAATTCTGGACGGTTCATCGTTTAGTACAGCAGCATGGAAGAGTGACAGGTGATCAAGCAGCTCATAAGCGCACCCATATATTCGTTGCACGAGGCTATAGCTCTGCAGTCAGGATTTTATACTCATTGTAAATGTTTTTCCACGTTAGTGAGTGTGAAACAAATCGGTACCATGAGATGAAGTTTACTTTGTTGTCATGATCTAGTTTGAAATTTCCTTTGGACATCGCAAATTCAAAACATAGTCATCAAAAGATGACCTTCAAGACCTGCAGCTGTAACTTCTGCGTTGAAGTTTATACTGGCAACCTCGAGCCGTAGTGAGTACAAACATTTAGTTCTGGCAACCTAACAAGAGTATTGTAAACATCGCTGGCACATTGTTACTGCTTTTGACTGCATACCAAATTAGTCAATTAGATCACAAAAAATCCAAAGAACACCCACTAGGGCATCCAAGTTTTCGTTCGTAATTTTGCATTACTTCAGTGGAATGAGTGGAGGTGCCGTGAAGGAGTTTGTATAAAAAGTCAGCAACGATACCTTGATTTTGAAAGCGCATGCTTGGGCCACTTTTAAACTAGTAAGATCAGACCCATCATTGCCAACTTTCATAGCAATTAAGAAGTTTAAACTGTGATGATTAGCAGCTTTCCTGTTGCAAGGCAAGGCCTCTAGCTGGAAGTTCGGAACATCATATTCAAATATCAATGCGGCTTTCTCAAGTCTTTTCATGTGGCACTAGACTTGGCCTTTTTAACATGTATGCATTTGTTACTCGACATGGCCTCTCAGGTTGACGCATTGTTTCCATATTTTTTCTACAGCTCTTGTTAGGGATTCTCGCTACATATTTTACTAACACAGCAAAACATTTCCTGAATGTGCTTACTTGGGTTAAAGACTTTTTTGTGCAGACATCCGTTTACACCTGTTAATAAAGACAACTTTCCTTCTGCTTATGTGACATCTGCTGTGTTCCAAGGAAGTGTGCTCAGTGAAGGCCTGTTGTCAGAGAGACGCCCCAAGAGTTTGTCCCCCCCTCCTCGAATTCACATGTTGTGGGTTGTCCTACTGAGCATAAGTAATGAAGAAAGTCATTTTTCATGGTCATCAACATGTGCCCCCCCCCCTTTGAAAAACATTCCTGTATACACAGCTGTCTCTTTATGAGCTCGATAATTTTTCTTTCTCGGTCTTCATAGTTTCTTTTTACCTCGCATTGTCTGCATGTGTATAAAAAAGGGTGTTTAAAGAAATTTGTCCAATATTCTTTAAAAATCAGAGAAAGGGGGTACTTGCGTGCTAGTTGCGGCATTGCCTTTCCTGTGGCAAAAGGAATCTTCAGATGGGCACAAATAATAATTGCGGCAGTAGTTATACCAATAAGGACAAATACATTTTTACCAGTGGTAGTAGCCTGTAGAGTCAAAGGGCAAATTCAAGTCCTTTCTACTAAAAGTCTATAGCAACTTTGAAATTTTGGAAAAGCAGCCACTGATAATCACCGTGTAGTGATGCAATCTACGTAATTTAGCTGTTGAAGAGAAAACTGATGCTCAAGACAGCACATCTACCATGCATTTCAACAATGCCCTTAATGACCACACTGTTTTTCTAGTCGTTATCAACCGTCAATTTAGACACTTTGCTTTGTGTCCGCTTATCGACGCTCACTTTTCTTGTCCCCCAATGCAAGAAAAACAGTGTCGCCATGGAGGGCATTATCAAAGTGAATGGTAGATGCACTGTCTGGTGCATAGGTTTCAGTTAAGCCAGCTGAATTGAGCAGAATGCGTCGCTCTGCGGTGATTACCAGTGGCCATTTTTCATAAATTTTAAACTGGCTATGGACTATTCGCCCATTCGACCCGACCAACTATTACCACATGTAGATAGAAAATTGTGTTATTTTCTAAAATTACACCCGTAATCAATGTTTGTACCTATCTGAAGATGCGTTCTGTCACAGGAAGGCAACGCCCCATGTAGCACGCAAACGCCTCTTTTATCTAATTAAAATAATATTTGACACATTTTTTGTCTGATCTGTTGATGTTATCTCTATTGAGTCATTCCATGCCAAATCATCGAACATTTTTCCGACCATCATAAATATAGCTGATAAAGCTTCAGCATAGTTCTCGAAGTGCGAAACTCGTCCTTGTCATTTATTTTTGTTGCCGAAAATTCTCCTCTCTAAAAAGAGCGTATTGTTTGGCGCCAAGTAAGGTAAAACGCGTCAAAAAAGTTTTTTTCTAAAAGAAGTTTTTGGAATGCACTCGATAAGAGGCATGCCTGGCAAAGTAATTAAGTTATCTCACTTTAAAATAATGACCTAATTATGTGTATCTATTTTTGAGGGCTTTTCACACGAGCAATATTGAATAAAGTTGCCACATTTAGGATTGCAAATTTCAAGAACACAAATAAAATATGTGCTGGTGGCCAGAAAACATGCTACAAATTAAAAATAATTTAAACACTGATGTTATATCACATACTCTGGGAAAAATTGTGAGTGTCACATTGCTTACAAAAACTTCGGTATTCAGCCTCAAAAACTTGTCTTGGTGGTCTGACTATAAAAACACAAATTTTCATTTTAAAGCTCTATGGGCAAGGTAATTATAGGTGGAATTACTAGAAGGTATTATTTTTAATTACGAAAAATATTTTGTGAAATATGTATCTGCACCAGCTTTTCACCTACGTAACTCAAGCGACATGACATACTTGCAAGGGCAATCTTCAGCAGAATAACACTGACCTGGAATACAGAGAGCGAATTCGGTGCTCTCTACAGAAAAATTTAAATGTGAATAGGGTTATCATC